>NC_057407.1:43619213-44819213 GCF_019320065.1 Cervus canadensis | reverse complement strand
CCTCTCCAGCTGTTCAGCTCTTACATCATATTTTCCACTCTTTAGCCCCTTGTCTCGTTATTTATGGAGCTGGCCAGAAAGGTCAGATGAGGTGGTAGAAGAGGAGCAGACCTGCACGGTCGCCCATCAGCTGTGAGCCAGCTCAGCATGGCCCTGGAGGTCAGACCCCATCTTTGGGCTATCTGAGGTGTGCATATTTCTTATAAGGAATTAAGAGGTCTCAATGGACTTTTGAGTTCCTTTGCCTCTGTTATGGCAAGAGCCTTGTTTTAAAAGACAGTGGACAGATGCAGGAGAACGATCATTGGTCAAGATCCCATGAAACGTCTGATTCTCCATTGGACATAGAACAACTTTAAACACACAAGCACAATATATTCACAACTCTAACAGTGCAGCATCTTTGGAGCCATTTAAATCTAGGTTCATACATGTGAACTCTATAATGTGACACAAATGTCTGCAAAACAGACTCACAGACATAGAGAGCAGACTTGTGGTCGCCAAAGGGGAAGGTGTTGGGAAGGAATGGAGTGGGACATTGGGGTTGGCAGAGATCAGCATTTATGTATAGAATGGATAAACAACGGGGTCCTACTGTGTAGCACAGAGAACTATATTCAATATCCTGTAATAAAACATAATGGAGAAGAATATGAAAAAGAATGTATATATGTATAACTGAATCACTTTGCTGTATAGCAGAAATTAATACAACATTGTAAACCAACTAAACTTCGATAAAGGGGGGAAAAAATCTAGGTTCAAATCCTGGGTAAGTTATTTAATCTCTCTGAGCCTGTGTTCTATACTGTAAAAAGCAGATACTGATATTACTTTATAGGTTGTGAACCTTGAACAAGGTCATGTATATAAAAGTCCAAGCCCAGTGCCAGACCTGCAGCTCATTTTACAAGGAATGCTGGGGCTCTCTGCACTTTCAAAAAGCACATGTTCATCTTGCCACCTTTTAAGCAGGCAGCAGTTTGCTCAGAGAAGTAGTTGAAGATGGCAACAAAGCACACGGCCCTGGCCAGAGAGGGGGAAGCCCCGGTGCCAGTCACACCATAGTCAAGATATTAATAGGTTGTAAGCAAGTCATCCTGAAGCAGGTGTCAAGGTTCTGGAGTGTTCACCCTGATTTAAATGACTCTTTTCCTTTAGGACCGTTCTCAGCCTGCAAGTTCCCTGGTCTAATGTTAATATTCCTAAGATAGAAATAAGTATTGAAAAAATGCCTCCACTGCTCATTAAGGTGCTTAAATGCTTATGATCCTTAGGGCAGGTCTCCTAACTTTTAATTCAGTTTCAGACCTGCTGTCCTAGGCCTGGCAGACCATCTGCTTTTGTTGTGTCTACTTCTTCCAGCAACTTGACAACTGGTTGGTGGTACCCACATTTTATAGATGAGTCTATCTGGGACCTGACCCCTGCAGTCTGTAGGGAATGGTTGAGCTGGGACTAAATCCAGTCCTGTGTGGTACCCATCGTTGGATCTAAATCTTCCTCTAGGACCAAAAGGGTCTGGGTGACTGTGGGCTGACTGATTTGCCTTCTCACTAGGCTTAGGGAAATGTGGGGACTTCTAAAGCATACTGTTTCTTTTAGAACCAAAGGCCCTTGAGGGAGGCAAAATCTCAAGTTGTTCTATCAGGATTCCTATCCCTGGTTAATCAGTCAAGCAGTGATCTAGGTACTGCTATGAGAGGACTTTGCAGATGGAAATAAGGTTATTGATCACATGACTTTAAGATAGGGAGATTGTCCTGGATTATCTAAGTATAATCAATCACATGAGCCTTTGAAAACAGAAAAGAACAGGAGAGGAGGCTAGAAAGATGCAGCAGAAGCAGATAGAGCATGTGGACTCAACATGCCTTTGCAGGCTCTGAGATGTAGGGGTCACGGGCAGGGACTGGAGAGAGGCCTCTTGGAGCCCATGGAAAGCATGAGAAGGAACATGGGCAGCCCCGAGGAAAGAAGATCAGCTCCTGGCTGACAGCCAACATGGAAATATGGTCGTCAGTCCTGCAGCCGCAAGGAGCTGATTTCTGCCAGCAATCTGAATAAGCTTGGATATGAGTTCTTCCCTGTAGCTCCTCCAGGAAGGAGCTCAGCCTTCCTGATGCTGACTGGAACCCGACTGGAAAGGCTCTTGTTGGACTGCTATAACCTATAGCAGTCTTGACATGACAAATGACTATTTCAGAACACTAGATTTGTGGCAGTTTGTCACAGTAGAAGTAGAGGGCTACATGGTCCTGATAAACAATTTGTCCCTTGATGAAAACTTTTGCTGTTCTGGGACCTGTTGGTTCAGAATTGCTGAACTGTGACAGTAAGTTAGTCCCTGGATATATTGGCTGCCTCCGCCCCCCAGAACATAAACCTTGAAAGCTCAGGCACCTGGCTGATCCTGAAGGGGTTCCCCCACCCCTCAGCATGGGCTTCTCCTTGTCACCTGTTGGGCCTCCAGCCCCAAAGTTCTGTTCTGGTTTCCTTCTGACAGCTTGGAGGAAGTTTGTCCTCGAGGAAGCTCTTCCATTATCGCTTGAGAAATGGGTGATTCATGTTCACAGAGGGCAGTTCTGTCTGCAAGGTGTCACTTGACTCGCCTGCCAGAGGTCACCTCCACATGGGTGGCAGAGGGTTCATGCTCATATCACTGGGGGAGTGGGGGAAGGGCTGACGAGGACACAGACGCCCTCCTGCAGCTCCGCCCACCTGCATTTGGGGTTCCTGGCGAGGCGAGGCTGCAAAGCCACTGGTTTTCTAATGCTCATTCAGTCCCTTCTTTGTTCATGATGGTGCGGCTGAGGTCTGGAGGAGCAACACTATCCCCCCAGTGTCACACAGCTCTGGGGGGTTTTAGCTCAAGTTCTGAGCTGTAGAAAAATCCCATGCTGGAGAAGAAGGAAATTGTAGGAACATGCATATATGTTTTCTGTTGACAGCAAACTGGATTAGGCTTGAGCAACTCCAGTCTTTTCTGACAGCCTGGGGGCCGGAATTGTGGACCGTGAGTGGAGAAGAGTGAGGCAGGGCACCTGGGCCAAGGGCCCCAGCAAGAGGCAGGAGAACCCCTTCAGCTCAAATGCAAAACTACTGGCCTGCTTGCGTTCTTTTTTCCTGCTTTGTTTCCTGGCCCCTCTTGCTGACATTTTGACCTGGTTGCAGAATTTCTCACTCCTCTGCTAAGAAAAATCTCTCCTTCCCGCAGGCTCCCCAAGTAGAACTGAGTAAGACAGAGGCGCTTTCATCTCTCAGGGCCGTCCACCCTCACTCTGCTTAAGCCTCGTTTGTTTCCTCTGCCTGAAAGAAGCCTTTTGCTTGCTGTGCCAGGGTTGGCCAGAGCCAGAGAGCGTCCAGGGCTGCGACCGCTTTGTTCCTGAACCCCGTGTGAAGTCTTGGAAATGTCTGCATACACTGGAGTGAGGGGTAGTGACCAGGTGCCTAGGATCATTTTCCTATGGAGTACCTATCACTTTTCTTAGTTCACACCTGGCTCCGTGACCTTTGGAAACTTCTGAACCTCTCTGAGGACCCTTGTCCTTCAGCTGTAACATGAGACTGGTAAGAGTTGGACTAAGAGTGGGTGACTGAGCGAACACAGAGAGATGGATCTGTGTCTTGTGCAGAATGCTCACACACAGCTCTTCCCACACTCCGTGTGGCTGCCAAGTGGCCTGGGTATGGTCATTTCAGGGTTGTTGTTGTGTAATTGCGAAGTCATGTTCAACTCTTTTGTGACCCCATGGACTGCAGCCCACCAGGCCCCTCTCCCCATGGGATTTCCCAGGCAAGAATACTGGAGTGGGTTGCCATTTCCTTCTCCAGGGGATCTTCCCGACGCAGGGATCAAACCCACGTCTCCTGCACTGCCAGGCATTTCTTTACTGCTGAGCCACCTGGGGGGCCCCATATCAGGGTAGGCGCCCTCATCTTAGCTGTGGTCCAGTCTGTCTATTTGCTTAGAGCTGCTTTCAGACAGGTTTCAGTTAGTAAATGAAGCCACATGCCCTGTATTTCAGTCTGTATTGGTCCCTGAGTGGTTGAATAGAACTTCACTTGCAATTCTTTATCGGAACTGAAGAATTCAATTGGAAATACCTTGGCTCGAAGAAAACAGAATTTGCAATGTGATCACTCATCATCTCGGGGCTCTTATTTTCTGAAGATTTTGTTCATTTTTTTCAGAGATTCTAAGTCACCGAGCTCCTCTCTCTGGCTTGTCCCTTAGGTTCCCCGTAAGGAGCCGCTGCCACTGTGCCAGACCTCCTGGGGGCTGTCTGCCCGACTGCCCCAGACTCCGGCAGCGGGTCCGCCGATGGCAGTGGGCACCTCCCCGTGAAACCTGCCAAGCTGGACGCCACAGCTCTGCACGACGACGCTTTGGCCAACTCTGTGCCCCCTTCGGAGGCGTGCAGCCATGCAGTCCTAGCCTGCGGCCTGGGCATCCCCGAGGAGCACTATGTGAGCGAGGCCGTGGAAGGTGCGCCCAGCTGCAGAGGGTACCGAGATGCCTGCACCATCACCGGTAAGGGGGCCTCTCCCTGCCGGGGGTGGGGGAGTCAGTGAGGCCTGGGGAATGGTGGGGCTGCAGGAGGGCGTCTAGGGGAGGGACCTGGAGGTTGAGGAGAGACCACCAGAAGGCAAAGAGTCTCAGCTTTGGGGTTGTGAGGCCCGGCTTCCAGAACTGAACTGTCTGAGATGAAGACGCCGTGTAACAGAATTGTCCTGAAGGTTAGAGATGGGAGCACCGAGTCTTGAGCAGCGTGCCCGGCCCGTAGCGGTGCTCAGGGTGATTTGGTCCCTCGCCCCTCTACCTGAGTCTCTGTTTCTTCCGACATAAAATAGGTGTAATGAAAATAACACGCCATGGTGCTGTGGGCTGCCGCGGTGGGGAACTCCCTGCAGGGCCCTGTGCACACCGTCAGGTTCAAGTTCTCACAGACGCCTGGGGCAGCCACACCTTCCCAGTGTCCTGGGAACAGGGTGATCCGCCCCCCACCTTCCCAGTGCATTGGCAACACCTGCTATTCAGGCACATTGTAATGGAGCTCAGGCTTGTTTCTTTCCTTGAGGGATCCTCTGACAAGTGTTTGGAGCCAGCCCCAGAGGGGCAGTGAGTGGGAACGGTGTGGGCTGGTGTGCGGAACAGCAGTGAGGAGCATCGTGATACATCCAGTTGCGTTTTTATCGAAGTTTCTGCCCAGGTCTCACCTTGTCTGCACTGTTTGCTTTCACACTCTTGTTGGAAATAATGTTCGTTGACAGTTTCAGATATGCAGATTTGCTTCCAGTTGGTTTTCACTGTTTTCTCACCAGTTAAGCATTGAGGACCTCACTCCACCCCACCCCGTGTGAAAAGCTTCCTGGGTAAGAGGGGCGTGGAGATGCCAGGGATCCCAGCTGAACCCCTGGGTGCCGAGCCCTTCCTCCACTTGTGTGCTGAATCCTCCTGCTACTTGCCTGGCCCCCAAAGGACACACGTCCAGCACCTGTCTTGTCTCTACCACACCATCCATTTCTCCTCGCTCCTGTATCTCTCCTATTAGCGCAAAAACAGGTGACCACATCCTCCTTCTTAAGAGGAATCCTCCTTTGCTCTTTTCCCCACAGCCAGCATCCCTGTCTCTGCTCTTTGGTTTGCTGACTCTGGTTTTTCTCCTGTTTTCTCATGCGTCCACTACGCACAGGCTTAGACCCCACCGTACCCCCAGTACTGATGGCCTCATGCAGTTCGGCAGTCCGTCCTCAGCCTTCTCGGCAGGAGTTGACACTGCCGACCACCCTCTTCTCCTGAAAATGTGGTCCTCCCTTGGCTTTGGGTCCTGACCTGGCTGGCTGCTCCTCTCCGGGAACCTGGGAAGCCCCGGGGCTCAGCTCTTCTCTCTCCTGTGTCCGCAACTCCCTAAGTGATCTCACCCAGGTGCCAGGAGTTAGAACCTGCCTCTGCACTGACTACTGCCCAGTGCCTGTCCTCACGCTGGACTTTCCCCCTGAAGGCCAGATGTGAGGGTCTGACTCCACACACAGCATTGTACTGGGATAGATGCCTGATAGGCTTCTCTGACTAACCTGGCCTTTAGTGAACTCCTGGTTCCCTCCTCCACCTGCTTTCTTTGCAGTCTTTCCAAATGGTCCTTTTGCCCTTTCAGCTGCTCAGGCCAGAAGCCTTGGAGGCACTCGTGATCTCTGTATCTCTGTCCTACCCTGGTTTACATGGAAGTCTAGTGACTCATGGTTCATAGTGTGTCCAGAGTTTGACTGGTTCTCGCCAGCCCCAACAGTAACTGGTCAAAGCCACCTTCATCTCACGCTCAGATTGTTGCAGTGGCCTCCTGACTGGGCCTCCTGCTTCCTTGCTTGCCTCTGTGCAGTCCAGTCTCTGCCTATCCAAAGGAGTGCCTTTCTAAATACAAAGTCGGATGGCTTAACTCTTCTGCTCCACACCTCTCCTTGGCTCCCTTCTGACCATGGCTTAAGTGACAGGATTTCATGTGCCCTTATGACCCATCTCCTCTTCAGCTCACTCCAATCCAGATACACTGGCCTCCTCACTAATTTTTGAACAGACCCAGAACATCCCACCTCAGGGCCTTTGTTCTTGCTGCTGCCCAGCTCCTGGGTGGCCTTAACCACAGGTGGCCTCCTGATTCCTACTGTACTTTCTCCAAATGGCATTTCCTTGGAGGCCTTTAGTGAGTCCCCTGCAGAGAGAATGGTCTACCCCTTTCCCCATCTCCCTTACCTGCTTTAGCTTCCTCCCCAGATTTAGCCATGAGCTACTACATGGTTGCATTTTGTTGACCAAACTTGCAGTTAAATAGACACTACTACTAGGGTAATCACAAAGGCAAGGGCAAGGATTTTGTGCATCCTTGAGTCTCATGACTAAAAGAGCACCTGCATGTGGCCATTACTCCGTAACTATTTGCTAAGCGAATGAAACGTGTCATTTAATTATTACCACATTCCCATGAAGTGGGGAATGTTGTCCCTATTTTACAAGTAAAGGACTAAATCAGGAAAGGCTCGGCATCCGCCGAAGATCCCTGAGCTCTGAGGGGCGGGGCTTGATGTAGCTTGTGACCCCAAGATACATGTTCCCTGCCCCACCTCCGCCAGGAATACAGTCCAGTTGGGGAGACAGATGAGCGAGTAGAAATAGGCTATGTAGCATGGTTAGACCAATGATAAGCACCAAGGAGGGTGCCTGGCTGAGCCTTGAAGGGGAAAGGAGGGCTTCTCAGAGGAGGCAGTGTCCCAACTGCATTTTCATTTGTCTGAACACATAAGCTCACCACTGGGATCCTAGTGGCATTTTGCCAGTAAAATCCAGGAAGCGTTTCACTTGTTAAAGTAGTTTCACTTCGAACGTGACACACGAGGGCAGAGTAATGGCAGAATGGCAGTGCTGAAACGTCAAACCCTTTGGGGCGTGGTAGCTGGTGGCTCTTTGCCGGAACATCCGTAGCAGGCGCCCTGGGACAGCTGAGAAACAGCTCAGTGCTGTCACGTTTGGCAGAGGCTTGGTAAACAAGAGTGTAAACACAGCCACTGTTGCGTGCTTAAGGCAGCCAGGCAATGCAGAACACGCTCAGGTTAAAGCTTTGTATGTTGGCCTTTGGGAGGAAGACAAAACAGAAAACCCTATTGAGTATCACCGAGTCCACATATGTGGACTCCAAGCGCTTTGCCAAGTGCAGTCCTGGGAGACCGCTTGGCATCCAGCCTCAGATAAATCCATGCCACCCCCGGTTCCCAGGGAGCGCTGAGATGAACAACAGGCTTTTTGTTCCTCTCTAATTTTTAGGCAAAGCCAAATTGCCCAGCACAAAGCCCCGCTCCCCCTCTCTCTCCCTCCCCAGGGATATCACATTTTGGAGTGCGTCTTTTTTCGGTTTGGGGTGGTTTAACGAGATGAGCCGATAGGGTGCCCAGGCTGCCTGGAGTTACGTAACCCATTGTGCTTCCAGGGCAGTGCACAGTCTTAGGATTTGTCCCAACAAGCAAACTCAGAGAAATGCTGAGTAGGTGCAGAAGGTGGCTGTGCTGAGGTGCTGCCCAGGCTGGGTGCTAATGGAGGATCGCTCTTCACTCTGAACGGCCGCTGGAGTTTCTTTCTGTTCATGGCCTTGGTGTTTCAGTTTGGGCAGCCCGTGAGGGCCCAGCCTCTGCCAGGACTCTGCCCAGGCAGGCTCATTCGGACAAGCTCATGTGGTGAGTGTGTTTGCCCAGCATGTCCACTATGCTTTTCTTTGTGAAGATTGTGGCCAGAGAGGCGAGAGGCCGCAGGAAAAGTTGTTTCTCTCCTGTCTGTTCAGCTTGGCAGGTTGTCCTTGGACCGGGGATGGGAAATTGCGATATTGACTTGCTGACATGCAGAGTGGAAGGACCTTGGAAGCCGCTTACCCCCTTCCCAGTCCCTCATCCAGGCTCAGAAGAGGCGGGTGACCCCCGCGGGGCCATGAGCAGCGCGTCTGAGTTGGGACCAGGCTTCTGGACTCCCACCACCTTGCCCTTCAAAATTGTCTGAAGCGGCTGACCAAGGTCTCCAGGGTCCCCTCTGGCCTCTCCTCCTCTGTGATTTTCCTGACCCTGTGTCTTATCCTGGTTTCTTAATGCCTCATCTGGTGTCTGGGTCAGCAAGGGATTTTTCAGAAGGTGAGGAACCCAGGCAGACAGTGTCTCCCCCATCCTTTCCTCCTTTTCTACCCTCGGTTTTCTTTTTTTCCCTCTGTATTAAATGTGCTTGGTCCTATCCCTCCCGTCCACACCCCAGTGATGGCGAGCTTGCTAATCGGTTCTGCTCTGGCTTGTCTCATGCTGTGGGCTAATGCTTCTCCTCACTTCCTCTAAGCTGATCGGAGTCCGACAGTTGGTGCATCTAGTTGCTGTCCTGTCTGTACGCTGTTACTCACGGTCTGTCTGGGACCACACACCACTGAGTTTCTCGAAAGTGTGAGCTCATCTTGTGCTGTTCAGTTGTAGGTTTCAAGATATATGAGAACTCTGGATGGGAGATTACAGAGATGCTGTGGTGTGTGTGTATTTGAAATATCTTCAGGCTTGGTCAGTCATTCTGTTCAACTAGCAGCTACCTGAGGCCAGCCTTTTGATGGTGTCCACAGGTGAGAGCTGGTCTCCCCCTCAGAGCCCTGGAGGTGGGCAGAGGTGGAAGTGACTCGCTGTGGCCCAGCCAGGATTGCTCCCGCTATGCTCATGGGGACTGTCTTGCCTGGGTGTCCTTGTCATTGGAGGGTCACCATTTCAGACTTGTTCCTTTTCTGTCACCAATTTAAGCCATCAGACTTGGTGACTTAGCCTCTGAAAACATGCTCAAATAAAATATTATGGATGTCTTTTATGAATTAAATGTGAAGTCTCTTATCAATTCCTGTCTAGTATAAAATTTTTATTGTGTTTTCCACTGAAAACTTATAATGTTAATGGTACTTACTTGGCTAAATGAAACAGAAAAAAAATGGATGATGAAACACCCCTTCTTTCACAGAGTGAGAAAATGTGAATTAGGATCTAGGGAACTGCATGTCTCTTTCCAAATTCATAACTTAGAAATGATCTTTGCTTTTCTCAGTTGAATGGCCCCGGTTTAGCAGTTGGTTTGTTTTGCAAGTGAAGTGCAGGAGGAGGGCCCTGTTGTGCTCGTTTTAGAGCTAACACTTAATCTTCAGCAAAACACAAAAACATTCACCTTTGTCTTTTAAACTTGCTGACCTTGCTTCTCCTCCACTCCTCATCCTTAGGTGAGTGGGTAGAATATTTATCAGACAGGGTTTTGCCATGTACTGTAAAATTTAGTTAAAATTATTAGTAAGAGTCCTGATATATGATTGACAGGCTATAGTTACAGATGCCTGATATATTCCTATCTTCATAATTCATTTTTGTTCTGAATTTGAGACAAGTTTTAATGTATCTGATGTATTGGTGTTAGTCTTTGCCCATTTCAGACTGTTTTAGGAAGCTGGCAAATAATAAATTAAAATTAAAAAATAAAGGGACTTCCCTGGCATTCCAGTGGTTAAGATTCTGCACTTCCAATGCTAGGCCCACAGGTCTGATCCCTAGTTGTGCGGTAATGAAGATCCACATGCTGTGTGGCGTGGCCAAATTAAAAAATAAAATAAAAAGTAAAGAGTAGTGTTATTAAAGGTTTGATCAGGGGTGCTTTGCAAGGGCTTCAGTACATTGAGTCCCCCAGCCGCAAATAGCATTCCTAAGGGTGTTCCTTTAGGTACTGGGTTTTCATAATGGATTTACTTTGGTTTGTTTTGCAAGTATCAGAGTAGTTGTTGCTTCGCACACGCTGTGTTCAAGCTGCTCTTTAGGGGGACTGGAAGGGCCAGACACGAGCCTCTGTCCTCAGCATCCTTTTGTGACCCTCTGCTGAGGTTTGCTGTAGGGACTTGGAAGGGATTCAACAAGAGAGAGTGCTGGGTGTGGCTTGCAGGTGGGTTGGAATGTTCACCCAGTCACACAGTTCACTGGTGATTCTGGGACTCATGGCCCAGAGAACCTTGACTTTCTTCTCTGACCTCTGATCTTGACCTCAGACAAACTTGAGCAAATCAAGCAGAAACTATCGTGAACAGGAACTTTATAGCTGTAATTGGACTTGGAACAAATCAAATTTCATAGATCTTGTGTTAGGGCTTTTCTGAGAAACAGAGCCAACAGGATATTTTTTATTATATATTATATATGTTTATATATCATTATTCTAAGGAATTGGCTTATGCAATTATGGAAGCTGACAAGTCCCAAGATATATAGCTGGCAAGCTGGAGACCCAGGAGAGGCAGTGGTGTAATTCCAGTCCAGAGATTAGCAGGCTCAGTGGCTCAGATGGTAAAGAATCTGCTTGCAATGCAGGAGACCCAGGTTCAATCCCTGAGTTAGGGAGATCCCCTGGAGAAGGGAATGGCAACCCACTCCAGTACTCTTGCCTGGAGAATTCCACGGACAGAGGAGCCTGGTGGGCTACAGTCCTTGGGGTCACAAAAAGTCAGATATGACTGAGTGATCACTAACAGCTTAGAAAGAGTCAGTGTTTCAGTTTGAGTCCAAAGGTGGGAAAAAGCTGATGTCAGCTGGAGGGCAGTCAGGCAGGAGGAATTCTGTCTTACCCTAGAGAGTCAGCCTTTTTGTTCTATTCAGACCTTCTATGGATTAGATGAGGCCCGCCCACATCACGGAGGGGAATCTGCTCTACCCAGTCTACCGACTTAAAGCTTAATCTTATCCAAAAACACCCTCACAGAAACAACCCAGAATAATGTTCGGCCAAATATCTGGGTACCCCACGGCTCAGTCTAGTTGACAATTAGCCATCACAGATCCTAACAAAGGCTGACGCTTACTGGGTAGTTGCTCTGTGCCTGGCAGCTTTCCAGGCACTGCTCTGGAAACTCACTTTGTTCTCAGCACAACCCTGCCGGGCAGGGACTGATATCACCCTCATCTTTAAGGAGGTGCAGAGTGGGGAGACCTGTCCTCTCATGTAAACCAGGCATCCTTGGGGTTTGGACCCAACAGTGTTGTTTTCTGACCCTATTTAACCTCCTTCATTGTGTGTTTTTCTCTTCTATTAAGTTCATTTAAGGAGAGTTTTAATGATAAAAATAACACATGCAAATAGTAAAACTCAAAATTGTACCAAAGCATAGTCAATGTAAAGAAGCAATCACCCTTCCATCTGTACAGTTTAACCATTAAAAAATCATTCCAGTAAATTTTTATGCACCTAATTCTTTTTTCTGAAAATACACTAATGGGACCGTACCGTATACCCTAATCTGCATTTTAAAAATTAACAATATTATGATTGCTTCATTGCAGTACACGGGATGTTGCCTTATGCTTTGAAATGACTTCATAGTTGCTCATTGTTTGGCTGTATCATTATCATCTTCCATTTATTTATGTTCTCAGACATAATGTTTTTTTTTTTTTTGGTAACAAGCATTGTGCAATTCCTCCTTTATTAACCAGAAATTAATAGGTAATGAATCCTTCTAAATACATCACTTTAGAAGTAACAATGGAATGCCTTATTGTAATGTAAAAGAGCAACTAAAGTAAAATGATGGTGCCTGAGTTCTGGTCGTAGCTTCACGGACCTGGCCTCATTAGAGTGTGTAGTGAGCAGGCCCGCGCCGCCCCTGTGGATGGGCTTGTTGTGCAGGTATTAGCTCTAAGGGCAGTTAACCATACTGGCCTCTCAGCGGCCAAGAATGAGCGACTGTTTTTGTCAATCCTCTCTTGACAGTTGCTTTGTTTCCAGTGTTTGCTTTTTAACAGTGCCCCAAGGAACAACATTCTTGCATGTATGTCTTTTTTGGTCACTTATTTCACATGTCTGTGGGCTAACAATTTAGGATTTGGTGTGCATTGCAGCATAGCCCTCCAAAGAGCCTGCACCTATTAAGTGCCCAGCATCCATGTGGGGAGGCGGGGGTCTTTGGGTTTGATCGACCATTTTCATCGTGGTTAATCAGATAGTCATACAAAATGGTATTTCATCTTATTTTGTTTCTTCTTAATTATGAATGAGTCTGTTCCTCCTTTCTCTTTTGTCTCATTTTCTGCAAACAGCCTGCTCATTTTTGAGCAGCCCATTTATCTTTGCTCATTTTTCTAGTGGGTTGTTGGCCTTTAAGAGGTATTTTGGAGATTCTGTTGTGTGTACAGAGGGTAGGGTGGTATGCCAGGGTGAGATTCTTTTATATTTCAGAAGAGGAAAAAATGTCTTGAAAATAGTTACACAAATTACTATTTAACTATGACTATGTCCAATATTCACAGAAGTACAGGGTGCTTAGAGATTATGTAAAGGGGATTTCTGAAGTGGCATTTCTAAGAAGGCTCCTGTAGGAAAGCCATATTTAGGCAGAAATCTGAAGGCTGTGTAGGTTCAGCAGAGAGGGAGAGAGGGAAGGAGCAATCCACACATTGAAGATAGCATGAGCAAAGGCCCTGTGGTGGGAAAGTACTCTGATAATAGTAGCTAACACTGATAGAGTGCTTACTATGTGCTTCACACTGTCCTCAATGCCTCTTGTGTCTAACTTTGTTTAATTCTCTTGTGTTAGTTATCTGTCACTGTGTAACAAACTTCCCCAAAGCTTGCACCATGGAAAGCAGTCTGGTGGTTCTTCAGGTTAAACATAGTAGCTGCTTATGACTTAACAGTTTTTCTCCAAGTTATGTACCCAAGAGAAATGAAAACATAAGTCCACACAAAACTTTATATGTGTGTTCCAAGCAGCATTATTCACAGTAGCCAGAAAGGAGACCCAAATGTCTATCAGTTGATGACTGGATAAACAAAATGCGGTATATTCATACCATGGGGTATGATTCAGGGGTCAAAAGGGATGAAGTACTGATATAGCTATGTAGCATGGATAGCACTTGGAAGCCACGTGCGAGGTGAAAGAAGCCAGACATAAGAGGTCTCATATGCAGAACAGGGAACGCCATAGAGACTGAGGCCAGTGGGCTCTCTGGTTCCAGATGGTGCTTTTGGAGAACTTTCATTTTCAGTTTTCTTTTTCTACCCCCTTTTCTTCTCTCTTCCTTTCCCCACTTCGTCCCCTTCCCTCCCTCCATCTCTTTTTCCTCCCACCCCTCTTCTCTCCTCCTTGCCACCTGTTTCTCCTCCCTTCTCCTTTCCTCTCCTTTCCCAGTTCTTCCTGTCCTCTACTTCGTAAACACAGACACAGTTCTTTTTTTTTTTTTCCCTTTGTAGAAAGTTTTTACAGTCGAGGTGGATCTAGGTTGGCCGACTTAAGACCTCTTAGGTAGAGACAACAGGTTACAGGCCATGTGGGGTTAATGTTCTTTGGTGTTTTCCAGCCTGTGGAGGGGGAGAAGTTGGCCTGTTGTAAAGCTGGCCCCTTTCCCTATTATGTCTGGATAACACGCTTCCCATGATAATGAAGGGCTTTGGACTGCTCATTGGGAAACACCGGGATTTAACTGGAAACACCTTGGCGGTGAGAGGATGGAGCGGAGAGGGCCTCCGCTCACCCTGCCTGCAGTGCCCACTCAGGACATCTTCTGAATTCTTGTGCTTAGTCGCTTGGTTGTATCTGACTGTTTACGACCCCATGGACTGCAGCCCACCAGGCTCCTCTATCCTTGGGGATTCTCCAAGCGAGAATACTGGAGTGGGTTGCCATGCCCTCCACCAGGGGACCTTCCCAACCCAGGGACCAAACCCAGGTCTCCTGCATTGCAGGTGGATTCTTTACCGTCTGAGCCATCAGGGAAGCCCAAGAATACTGGAGTGGGTAGTCTATCCCTTCCCCAGGGGATCTTCCCAACCCAGGAATCGAACTGGGCTCTGCTGCATTGCAGGAGGATTCTTTACCAGCTGAGCTACCAAGGAAGCCTTCTGAATTCTTGGATGGAGGTAAATTGGGCAGAGAGGGAAGTGGAGTGAAGAAGAGGCCTGCGGGCTAGGAGTTCTGGGAGTCCTCAGGAGGGAACCACCAACCTCTGGGAGAGGAGGAGAGAGAGAGCAGCTCCTGCTCTAGGCACCTGGAAGCTATGCAGAGGCTTTGTTACCCTAGTTTACTGTCCAGGGAGAGGCTGCTTCAGACCCTCTCCAGCCCATCTCACTTCTGTCCCTGGTGTCTGAGGGCCTCTGTGGGCACCACGTAGGAGGAGGACATGGGGTGGTGAGCCTGGAAGCCCACGACATTCTAGGGCGCTCTGTCTGCCCATCGTGCTTTGTAATTCCTCCCCTCGACCCGCCCAGCCCAGCTGCAGGGCAGAGTAAGGTGGACCATTTGTTTTTGTGCAGAATTGGGTTTTGTCCTGTGGATGCCACGAAGTTACCTCAGAGAGAGGAAGGGCTGTGGGCATGAAGCTGATGGGCAGAGGCGGTGGAGGGGTCATGGAGTGGAGGGCTGGAGAGCTGGGAGGACCGGGGGTGTGATCCAGGAGGGGGATCCTCCAGGAGTGGAGAGGTGGGGAGTTGAATGGTGTCTGCCTGGGAGGTGATGGGCACGGTGGGGAAGGTGACTGTGGATCCGAGGCCACGGGTGGAGGGACTGGACAGTAGACAAGTGAGCACACGCCAGGCGTAGTGTGAGTCGCAAATGAGCAAGGAGTTTGAAAGACAGATGGAAGAAAATTAACTAGTGTGGCTGGAGGAGCGAGAGAATGCCAGCACAAAGCCCAGATCCCCAGAGAGTCAGCTCAGGGTGAGACTCGAATGGTCCTCTTCCAGGCGGTTTTCAGCCCTAGCTGGATTTTGATCTGTGTGGTGGACCATGCACCTGGATCATGTTCTCGGCGGGAGAGAGGGAAAGTCTTGCAGATTAATGGTTAGAAAGATGATGAGGCAAAGCCGATGGGTAGGGGGACCCTGACCTCCCTTCTCTTTTGGTAGAAATTCTGTTCTCATGCCCAATCCAACATGTTAGATTTCAGTGTATCTGATAAATATTACTCTAATTTTTTTTTCTGTATTGAAAAAAACCTCACAACAGACAACTCAGGTTGTCATAACTTCAGGTTTGAACTCCATTGCTCAATGCTATTTCAGTTCTATTTAAGTAGGGGTTTGCGGTGAGTAAAAATGGGAAGGGTCAAGTCTACGTTTGTAGAAAGCCTGAAAGTATTCTGATCTCTCCTTTGTCAGGGACCTGAGGGAAGGTGCAAGCCTACCGGGTGCAGATGCAGCGCCACCTAGTGGGTCAGGGAAGCACTAGCGGCAGGAGTGGCAGCCTTAAGCTTGGGACCAGACACGTGCAGCAACCCGCGGTTTGCAACTTTTGAAAGGGATTGGAAGAAAGAGGAGTTAATTGTCTCAAGAGTATGACAGATAGGACTGCCAACTTTAGATGTGTATAACAGAAGAAATCTGCCCCTATCCCTTCTCCTGCCTTGGTCTGTCCCACCGTTATTCTCTTCCCATCTGCTCTTTGCTGGAGTTAGTTCCAGAAGTTGTTTTTGTAAGAGAGGGTATTGTGAAAGCCCAGTATGGCCACATCTTTCTTGCTTAGACTGCTTGTTAGGAGATCCTGATGGTGATGGAATTTCAGCCCTATGCAGTAAACGTCATCCTCCTAGTTATCAGTGGCCGTACTTGACATGATTTTAAATTGGGTATGTATTAGTCAGGCTTTGTTGTAGAAATACTGGGTAACAAACAACTCCCAATTCTAGAGTGGCTACTGCAACACTTATTCCTGGTCATTAGTTTCCATGCCTGGGCTTCAGTTCAGGTCTGTTCCACGTGTCTGGCCCTAGGGCGGCAGCTGTCTAGGGCCATGTTCTTCTCCTGGCAGAGAGCAGGAGCTCAAGGGGACAAATATAACCACACAGGGATATTCAGAGCCTCCGACTGGACATGCAGTAAATGATGTCCACTCACATTCCACTGGCCAAGGGAAGTTCCATGGCCCAGCTCAAGGTTACAGAGTTGTGAAATGATACTTCATTCACAATGAGCCATAGCAAGGGTGGGAAGTGAGGGAAGGTCAGCCTGGATTTTAGAGGATCCTCAGGTAGCAGGAGTGGCCTTGAATGGCAGAGACATGTAGGTGGTCTTCAGGAAAACCCCATGGTATCACTGACCTTTAAGCCCTTGGCATAGTCTCTTAGCTCTGCTGGGCTAGGGAACTGGGTGGGTGTGGGTGGGGGAAGAATGTAGATTCCAATGGCCTAGAGCCAGGGGTTAGCATACTTCTCCCTAAAGGGCCGGGGAGTAAATGTTTTAGGTTTGTTGGTTCTGTGGTCTCTGTTATAGTTGACAGCAGCCACAGACGGTACCCTAAGGAACTGGTATAGCTCTGGTCCAGTGGAATTTTTATTTATAAGAACAGACAGGGGACTGAATTTTGTAGTGGACCGTAGTTGGTGGACTCCTGGTCTACACCTTCAAGCCCTGATCTGTATCAGGATGTCATCTTAACAAGAGAGAAATATCCCTTTTTAGTTGAGAAGCCAAATAAATAAATAAATTCAAAGGGCTTCTGGTGGGTCCAGTAATACCCAACCCACTCAGCATTGTTAAGCCATGAACAGTTGGTCCATATTGTTGGATTCTCCGGGCCGCCAGAGCTTATTGTTTTTAAGCATGAGCTCTCATTTTGCTTGACCCATTTTCAGTAGAAATGGCTGGAAGGGTATTAGAAATTCCTTGGGCTTTCCTAGAATGGTGGGGAAGGTGGGGAAGGTAGATTCAGATGCATCTTTTATGAGCAGTGTTTGGTGGAAGATTTGGAGATGCGTCCAAAGACAGTAGGTCCGCCCAGTAACCTTTTTAAACGTTCTTTGTGGTTACATTTTTTGTATGTGAGTAACCACTTCATTGAGATAGAATTCACATGCCATATAATTCACCCATTTATAGCATATAATTTGATGGTTTTTAGTATGTTCACAGGGTTGTGCAGTCATCACCACAGTCAATTTTGGAACATTTTCATCGCCTTAAAAAGACACTCCATGCCCTATAGCTGTCACCCACCAATACACTCACATGTCCCCCAGTGGGGCTGCATTTTTAATAAGCTTTCAGGAATTCCCTTCTTGGTTTCTGCTGTCCTTGTTTTTCTTTGCTCATCCCTGGCCTTGGAGAGCAGAGCAAGAGCTCTTCTTGAGTAGTCATCTGTGCTATTCAAGTGCACGCTTAGCAGAAACTTTAACTGCTCATGACGCTGGGGTATCATACCGATGTCACCTGATGAGATAACTTAAAAATTTTTTTCCTTTATTATATTTAATAACACTTTATATTTCTTTATTTGTATTCTGCTTTGTAAAAAGTCACCCTTTGTAATTTTCTATTAATACGTTTTGAATTTGTGTTGGTTTGAAACCTGGTTCCAGTAACACGGAGTTGTTTCCTGCCCAGGTTTTACCGTTTCATCTATTTTAACCGCTTGTTATCAGGCTGCAGTGAACTGTTGAGGGGTGAGTTTGAAGTCTTTTAATATCCACATGATCTCATGTGGTGTTTTGAAAAAGTAACCATTGTTCACTTATAAACAGAATTTCCTGTTCAGGAAGTTAATTTAGATGAACAATAAAGCAGTTTACTGCATTGAATGGTAGAGGCACAGTAGGTATTTTGGGATCACAAAATTTTGTCCTATTAGTAAAGTCTCTGTGATTTGACACATAATTCTTTCTCTCAAAGTTTATCACCTATGCTAACTGACTTCCGTTGTCCCCTGGTAAAGGGCTGACTTTGGGAAGGAGCAGACAGACAGAAGGACTGGGCTGTGAACTCTGGCAGCTGCTCAGGGTGAGGGTCTGAGAGAGTCTAACTATAAATACCAGGTGTGTGACGTATTTGGAAATCAGAAAGCAAATGTAAGTGTAAAGAGTTAATTTGAAAACAGGAAATTGGATCTGAACCCCCAGATTAGAGCAACAAAACCCAAGGTAGGAGTGAGAATAGTGAGATGAACTATAAACAAATTATCCTATTTTTGCTACAGGTAATGAGAGAAATACAGATTTATCTCCTAGTATTAATAATTTAATGGAAAGTACCTTCATCAGTAAGTCTTAGGCTTTGCTGCAGAGGACAGTGTCTTCACCTCACAGGATTTATTTTTCTTTCACATCAAAGAAGTTCAGAGGGAGGCTCTGCAGTGCTGGTATAACCCTTCTGTCCTCAAAGGTCCAGTCTTCTCCTGTCCTTTAGTTCCATCATACTCATGCTTTTTATCCTCAAAGTCACCTCACGTTCTCAGAAGGCTACTGAAGTTCCAGCTGTCATGTCCAAATTCCAGGCTCTAGGAAGGCAGCCTTTAGAAAAGCCTCGCCACACCACTGCTTAAATCTCAGTGACCAGAACTTAACACTCTTGGTCACACCTTGCTATAAGAGAGGCTAAGGAAAGTGGGAGAGTGTGGGTGGCTGGGAAGCCACTAGCATGGTAAGATGTCGTATTTTAAAGATAGAATGTGAACCTTTCAAATCAGTGTTTCCTTCTCTTTCACATCATGACCCCCCACAAGAAAATGATAGTGTTTGTGTAGCTCAAAGGGTGATTGGTGATGGTAACTGAGTTGGGGGCCACCCTGCACATTGCTTGGCACCCTCTATTTCCAACACGTGAAGAAAAGTCTGCCCTAAATCATTACCAAAAAAAAAAAAAGAATCTGGTGGCACATAGTCTATAAAACGAAAGACAGATAATTAATGAAACCTCAAGAGGGTAGGACCACCAGGAGGCAGGACAGAAGTAAGATCAGTCATGTCTGACGTGCTCCTGTTTGAAGACAGAAGTCTCTGAGTGGGTCAGAAGTAAAGCTTTAGTGATGTTCTCTGTCTCAAGAAGTCTCAAAGCAAAGTACTCAAGGGAGTGGAAGTTGGGAAGAGGAGGACAGTTTAGAGAAAAGAGAGTTATACAGAGGAATTATTTAATCAGTGAGACCAGAGGGTCAGAGGCAGCAGGGGTGGTGTCTGTGGCCACTGGGTCCAGACTCTGTGTTAGAAAACCAGGTCTAATACTTACTGTGTGCTGTAGGTTCAGTTATTTAGCCTCTCTGTGCCTTAGGTTTCCCCTTCTGTAATATGGGGATGATGATAATTTCTACTCTTAGGCCTGTTGGGAGGCTTAAATGCGTCAGTAGAAATAAATACTTGAAGATGGTAGCATCTGTAAATATTTGCCATTATTATTGCTTCTGTTTGTTATCATTATAAAAAGTACAGCTGGATACATTATAAAAAGTGTGTATGTGTTAGTCACTCAACCATGTCCGACTCTTTGCAACCCTGTCGACTGTAGCGTGCCAGGCTCCTCTGTCCATGGAGTTCTCCAGGCAAGAATACTGGAGTGGGTAGCCATTCCCTTCTCCAGAGTTTCTTCCCAACCCAGGAACTGAACCTGCATTTCCTGTGTTGCAGGCAGATTCTTTACCATCTGATCCACCAGGGAAGTAGCTCCTTCAAACCCAATGAAATCCAGTTGGTTCAAAGATGGAATGTTAAGAATGAAGCTATGAAAGTGGTAGAAGTAAATATTGCTGGATATATTAATAATCTTGAGATGGAGAAGGCCATCCTAAGCATGACACAAAGACTTAATTAAGATTATAAAGAAAATGATCAATGGAGAGAATATGTGGTACAAACTTCTAGTTGCAAAACAAATGAGTCACAGTATGAAATGTACGATGTGGGCAGTGTAGTAAATAATTATGTAGTATCTTTGGTTGGTTACAGATTCTAACTAGATCTATCCTGGTGATCATTTTGAAATATATAGAAATATTGAATTACTATGTTGTGTAACAGGAACTAACATAGTGTGGTTCAGTTATATTTCAAAAACAAACGCATAGAAAAAGAGATCAGACTTGTGGTTACTAAAGGTGGGGGTAAGGGTCAAGGGAGAGGGGAGCTGGATGAAAGCTGTTAAAACTGCCTTCCAGTTAGAAGATGAATAAGTACTGTACTTGTTTATGTACAACATGATGAATGATGTATATAAATACATAAATGATGTGCAACATGATGAATATAATTAACCCTGCTGTATGCTATATATGGAAATTGTTAAGAGAGTAAGTCCTAAGAGTTTTCATCACATGGAAACAATTTTTCTCTTTCTTTAATTTTTTTGTCAATGTGAGATGATGAGTGTTCACTAAACTTATTGTGATCATCATTTCAGTGGTATATGTAGGTCAGATCAATGGGCTGTACACTTTTTTTTTTTTTTGCTGTACACTTTTAAGTGCATACAGTGCTGTAAGTCAATTATATCTCAGTAATACTGGTGGAAAAAACTTGACTACCCGAAAATTAAACTTTATATAGGCATTCTTGCTGCAACGTGATAATACTTGCTCCTAAAAAACTTCCTGTTCTGCAAAACTGGACACTAAAAATACCAGGAGTTACACAACTTTGTAGCCAGAACGCTAGTGAAAGTCATACAGTGGGAGATAACAATAGTAGCTTGGTCATCTTTTATTAAGAAAAGAAAAGGGTAAGCGCTCCCTGGCGGTCCAGTGGTTAGGACTTTGTGATTTCACTGCAGGGGATGCAGGTTTGATTCCTGGTTGGGGAACTAAGATCCCACATCATCTTACATTGACAAAAAATTAAAAAAAGAGAAAAATTGTTTAAATGTGATGAAAACTCTTAGGACTTACTCTCTTAACAATTTCCATATATAACATACAGCAGGGTTAATTATTTTCATCATGTTGCACATCATTTAAGTATTTATATACATCATTCATCATGTTGTACGTAAACAAGTACAGTACTTATTTATCTTCTAACTGGAAGGCAGTTTGGCCTTGCAGCCAAAAAAAAAAAAAAAGAAGAGTAAAATACACATAACATAAAGTTTACTGTTTTAGCCATCATTAAGTGTACAGTTCTTTGGTGTTAGGAGCATTCACTTTGTTGCACACACATCACCTCCATAAATTACCTCAACTTAAAAAAAAAAAAAAAATTACCTCAACTTTATCATCTTCTGCAAATGAAACTGTACCCATTAAACACCCACTCCCTGTTCCCCTCTACCTCCATCCCCTGCCAGTCACCTTACTACAGTCTGTCTCTCTGAATCTGAATCTAACAGCCTCCTATAATAGGATTCATAGAGTTTCAGCTCTTTTGTGACTGGCTTATTTTGGTTGGCATATCATCCATACTCTAATGTATGTCAGAATTTTCTTCTTTTTTTAAGGCTGAATAATATCCCAGTGTTATTGGAACTCCACATTTTGTTACCTGTTTATCCACTGGTGGACACTTGGGTTGCTTCTGCTTTTTGGCTGTTGTGATAATGCTGTTGTGAACATGGTGTACAAATATCTGGTCAAGTCCCTGCTTTGACTTCTTTTGGGTATATACCCAGAAATGGAATTGCTGGATCATATGGTAATTTGATCCAGTTTCCCTGTTAGCTCAGGTGGTAAAGAATCTGCCTGCAATGCAGGAGACCTGGGTTCGATCCCTGGGTCAGGAAGATCCCCTGGAGAAGTAAATGGCAATCCACTCCAGTATTCTTGCCTGGAAAATTCCATGGATAGAGGAGCCTGGTAGGCTACAGTCCATAGGGTCGCAAAGAGTTGGACATGACTGAGCAACTAACACACACATGGTAATTTTGTTTAACTTTTCAAAGAACCTGGCTATGCATGTTTTTAGTTTTATCAGATACGTACTATAAACATGCTTATGTATTTTGCATTCCAGATTTTTTGGATTCCTCTCTTATATTTAATCCCATGTGGGAGGTTACTGGTTTGAGGGTCATGACAGAATTTTGATTCTCCAAACATGCTGTCAAACTGTTTACTCCAAGTGTTGTTCCAATTTCCACCAGCTCCATCTGTCTAAATACTAATTCAGCTGTGAGCACATTAATTACAATCACAATGACACTGGCTATTTTCATGTAAAAAATTTTCCTCTGACAATTTAATAATTATATGTAATATATACACTTTTAAGAGGAAATAGAAAATGGGAATACCACAGTGTTTTGTTATTTTTAAATTTTTTAATATGTGCTCAGTCACTCAGTCGTGTCCAACTCTTTGCGGCCCCGTGGACTGTAGCCTGCCAGGCTCCTCTGTCCATGGAAATTTTCCAGGCACAAATATTGGAGTAGTTGCCATTTCCTACTCCAGGGGATCTTCCCAACCCAGCGACTGAACCTGCATCTCTTGGGTCTCCTGCGTTGACAGCAGATTCTTTACGACCGGCGCCACCTGGGAAGCCTAGTTAAAACAAATTCAAATGAATAGTAATCCACCCCACCCCACCCTTCCCATTGTTTGAGCATTTTCCTGGAGGTTTGTCTCTTAAAATTAATTTTTTCTTTTAAAATAAAATTTCTGTGCAGTTCTAGCTTTATGTCTTTGTGTTAGAATCGGTCTAACCTGTGATGTGCTATCGTCTGTTTTTGTGGATTTCTATGCCAAGCCCATTGGAGTCACTATTTCTGCAGAACACTGCAGTTAGTTGTGACGTCCTGGGGCCTCCATAGCAGGGTCCTTCTGGCTCCGCTCTGTCCCGCCTCTTCCTGCCCTCTGCTTGCACAATGCTCTGGCGTGTCTGAGTGGACAGGGCCACGTTCGGTCGCACAAGGTGGCCCTTGAACCTCGCGTGGGAGACCCTGCCTGTCAAGGCGGCCGCCGGGCGGCTCAGCCATCTCTGCTTGTGTGCTGTCACAGGGGCTGGTGTCCCGTGTGATCAAGCGCCAGCTCAGAACCTAATACCCCATCTGCATGGAACTGAACCGGGGTCACTGTTTATCTTTTTTCCTAGAAAGAGCTGCTTCTGGTGGCAGGTAAGGCCATGGCCCTTCCAGGGTCAGGTTGTGTTTCTGTCTCCAAATCCTAGTTTCTTTGGCAGTTTCTTTCCGCTCCTGGGCGGGTGTCTCTGCTCGTCTTCCCCACTCCTGGAGACCCAGGTTACTGCCCACAGCCAGGCAGCAGGATGAGAAGAGAAGTCTGGCTCTTGTCCCTGTCCCTGTGGGGCTGGAATGTGAGCGGGAGTTTGCGTCAGGAGGTGAGCTCAGGATGGGGGCCCAGGAGAGGGTCGGGGGTTCGGCATCCAGTCCCAATACTGCTCAGCCACCAGACCTCGCCCACGTTCCCGCACTTGCGGCAGGGCCTCCGGGTCCCCTTCTGTAAGCAGAAAAGATGGGAGAGGCTGGACCCAGCTCCGGGGCGGAGTCTGAGATGGTGAAAGCAGGAGGTGGGCAGGTGTGTGGGAGGGACTGGAGCGGGGAAGGACTTTGCCCTTTTAGACTGTTTGAATATTGAGCCACATTTATCCGTTTTTTTAAAAGAAAGCAAATTTAGTTAATTATAATCACAAGGGACTGTCAACCCTCCCGTGTTGGTGGCTAAGACCCTCTTGAAGGACTTGCTGTAGACGCCAGCTCCCAGGTCCCAGCCTTGGAGCTCCTAGCATGGGAGGCCTGAGGTGGAGCCACAGAAGCGTCTACGGAGCCCAGTACAGAATGGCAGGGTGTGCCGTGCACCGCTGCCTGCCCCGGGCACCAGCACCCCGGGCTCAGTTCTCGGGAGGGTCCTTCAGTTCTGCTGAAATGCCCACAAATGAGTGAAGGCAGGAGAAATGCTCTCGTGCAGGTTCCTTCCCTAGGGGATCCTCTCAGGGGGCCACAGAGAGTGGCAGTGAGTCGTGTGTGGATTAGTCGGAGGGACCGGGTGATGCCATGTGCAGCGGGCTCAGCCCCTTCCTAGCAGGGTGCTTGGAACTCCTCTTATAACCTTCCGGACCCTGGTTTCCTGGTTTGCAAATGTGTTCCTGATCTTCACCCCGCACTGCCTGCTGGTTTCTGAGAGTCAGTGAAAGGTAGGAATAGATACCAGCGGTTTGCATCGTTCAGCACAATGTTTACTGAGCCCTTGCCGGTTACCAGGTCAGCAGTGGAGCTCACCAGCCACCTCGTCAGGGGTGGCTCCTGGTGTGGGGGCCGTGCACACCGGCCCTCGCGGCTGTTACAGGCAGCTCTGGGATGTTCAGCCACCTCCTCAGCCTCTGTGTGCAGCGTCCTCTTCTATTAAACCAAGTGGTTGAGCCAGTAATTTTTAGTTCTAAAGGTCCCTCTGTAGTTAGTGAAACCACATCTTTCATGGCATTCTAGGGAGTAATTACTAACACTGAGTTCCTTAGCTAAGGCTCTAAACTATGTAACCCCATGATAGGGGAGAACTTTCCAAAAGGATGTATGACAGGTACCAGTTGCAAAGTGTCACGTGTGTCCCTGACACCAGTATGGCCCCTGTGTGAGTCTCTGAGCCCATGCCCTTTATTCCTAATAACTCAAGGAAAAGGCTTTGTTTCCAAGTCTGTACAGAATGACTTGTGAGCGGCTCAGTAGGTCGGCGGTCTTGGGAGAACTTTAACATGTGGCTGTGGGTTTGCCGTCACTGCCGAGGTTAATGGGTGATGAAAGGGGCTTACTGCCCCTTCCAGAACCTCCTCAGGCACAAACTGGGGTCATGTTCTTTGACCGTCACCTCTAGTGTAGCCTAGAACTTTCTCCTGAGGCCCATAGTGAGGCACCAGGATGGGAAGTCCTGGCATGCAAACTGGAGACACTCACACATGTTTGATCTGACTCTCAGGTATTTTACAGAATTCTAAACTGTTGTCCCACATTTGATAATCAGGGCATCTCATGTTAAAAAACAGATCCCTGGCCTCTCAGAAGAACTTGGCATTTCCAGGTGCTATGGGGCCTCCTCCGCGGAGGAGGGATGCTCTGGGTGTGGTGGCTGCCTCCCCAACCCACCCTCGGTCTGGAGGCCCAGAGACTTTTTGGGTAGAAAGAGAACTTTTGTGTGACCTGATGCGTTTGTTCTACAGATGGAGGGACAAAGACCCAGATAAACCGCGAGGTGACTTTCAGGTGCCATGGCGCAGTTGGGGCAGGGCCTTGGCTGGGAGCCTGGCTTCCACACTCTTGGAGCGGCGCCTGCTGCACCCAGGGCCTCCGGTGCGGCCAGCAGGTGGCAGCCGTGGCCCTGCTGGCCGGCCTGCCTCGGGTGCTGGCTTTCCTCCTTCCTCCCATCCTGTGCCCTTCTGTTCCTCTCTTGCTTTGATTTTGCCAGACTTTTCTCTGGCCAGGCCTTTCCTCTTTGTCCAGCACTGTGCTCTATGCCCCATTTTATCCTTGCCTCTCCCCCACACTGCTGTTTTCTTTAGGCTTTCTGGAGCCTGGGAGAGTGTTCAGGAGACTTCCACTTCCTTGCGGTTCTCTGTTTTCCCAGGCCCAGCGCCCTCCGCTCCAGCGTGTGGGCAGAAGGCTCAGAAACCCCCCTGGAATGTCCCTTTCCCTCCCATTTGGGGGCAGCCACCACTCAGAGTCTATGTGTGCTTTTAGACCTGCTGACTTTTTCCAAGAGGCCAGAGATCTGTATTTTTACATGAGATTCTCGGATTTTTAAACATCGGACGCTAATTTACAGCCACAGCATCTAAAATGTCAGCATCCTCTGGGGTCCCTAGTAGGTTTCATGAACCTGGCATGTGACCCATGGTGATGGTGGCTTAGTTTCTAAGTTGTGTCCGACTCTGTGAGACCCCGTGAACTGTAGCCTAGCAGGCTCCTCTGTCCATGGGATTTTCCACGCAAGGATACTGGAGTGGGTTGCCATTTCCTCATCCAGGGGATCTTCCCAACCCAGAAATCAAACCCATGTCTTCTGCATCTCCAGCACTGGCAGGCGGATTTGTTGCCATGAGCCACCAGGGAAGCTTTGCATCAGTACAAATGCTTAGAAGGAGGTTCCTTCTTCTGGCCCCTCTCTGGGGTTATGGATCTAACCCAAGTCAGGTGTAGAGTGGATACAGCTGAACCTGTAGCCCCTGCCACAGCTTCCCACCTCCCACAGCCCTCATCCTTGGATAGGAAGATCCACTTCAAACCTTCTGCTGTGAAGAAACCTAGGAAGGGTTATAGTTCTGAAGAGGTGACGAGCACTCTCAAGTTCTGCTCCCAGAGAGTTAGTCACTCAGTTGGGTCCGACTCTTTAGGACCCCATGGAGTGTAGCCCACCAGGCAGGTGGTGCTCTAAGAATGGTGGACGTTAGATCAGCGTTTTCTGAGTGGTTGAGGGGACATTTGTTTCCCCATAGGACTTTACTCCTTGCTGATTAAGACCTTGGATGATACAGAGTGAGCTTAAAAAGACCTTGGCACTATAGGGCTCCACCTCCCCCACGCTGAAGGCTAGACATGCCACCCATTGCCGATTCTTCTCCCTTTGTTCCATGATTCATCCAGCGCTTCCTGAGTGCTTCCTGTTGCCGAGTGATGCTGAGGGCTGGATTGGATGTTAAGGGGGTAATTCAGAGCTCCTCCTGAGGGCCTCACTGATAGTAGAGGAGAGACTTAGAAAATGCGTGTAACATTGTCCTGAAATAATCTAAATACATAACCAGAGGCGAGAGGTCAAGGGGAGCCTGATATGAGGTGACATTTGAGTGATATTTTGGGATGGAGTTTGCTGGCAGGGAAGGGTCTTCCAGATAGCTAGAGCAGCTGGTGTCAAAACCAATATTTGTGTAAAAATGTGTTTGGAGAATGGTGAAAAATCAATGTGGCTTCACAGGGGATATTGGAGAAGTGGCATTAATAAGGTAAATGTGTTTTTCTTTCTCTCTTGAAAATCCAAATGGAAGATGGCCCAGGAGTGCTCCCTGCCAGCTTGTCCCTGGCACCCAAGGTTGCTCTGGTAACCCCGTAGGTGCTGCCTTTACTTTCACAGTTGAGGGTGACTCCAGTACCAGCCCCATCTCTGCGTTTGGACAGTTGGATAGGGTCTGACTTCGAAGTGCTGTTTGTATCCTGTTAACCAGGCATATAGACAGACCTCACTGCAAGGAAAGCTGGAAAATGTAGTTTTCAGCTGTGTGGCTCTGTGCCCATCCATACCTTGGAGGTTACATTCCTGCAAGAAAGAAGCAGAAATTTGATACTGGGAAGGAGTCAGGAGCCTCTGCCCTAGGAAGGTACAGGCTGAATCATGAAGCACTTTATAGGGAGTGGGGAGGTTTTTAAAGCAGGGCAATACTGTGATTTAAAAAGTATCCTTCATGGGACTTCCCTGTCAGTCCAATAGTTAAAGAGTCCACACGTCCAATGCAGGGGACACAGGTTTGATCCCTGGTCGGGAAACTAGATCTCACATGCCACACAATGTGGCCAAAAAAAAAAAAAAGCAACTGTGTCTGTCGCAGGTGGGGCCAGCCAGCGTGGGGCTGCTGTGACTGATGAAGGGAAGGATGTTGAGGGTGAGTCCACCTGCCTGCCTGGATGAACCTGGCCCTTGGATGGTCTGACCAGCTGAGGGCCGGTGGATGCCGGCCTGCGGTTGCTGTAGATCTTCCGGAAGCCATGGATGGACCTGTCAGGGTCTGGGTTCAGTCAGGGAGTGGCTGCCCTTCATCTGAGACTTCCCCAGGACTACATATTATAGCTTGTTTTTTTTATCATTTATTTTTTATTGGAGTATAATTGCTTTACAATGTTGTGTTAGTTTCTGCTCTACGACAACGTGAATCAGACATGTGTATAGCTGTATCCCCTCCCTGTTGAGTGTCCCTCCCACCCCTCTTATAGCGGGTTGCTAGTGTGGTTGGAGCTGTGGAGAAATGAGGACTGTAGAGAGCTTGATGTTTCCTTTCCTCCAGGTGGGGCCAGCAGTGTCCTTTCACACACTGACCTTTAGTAAAGCGCCAAGGGGTTTCCTCTTGGGTCTTCCCTGGTGACTCAGCGGGAAAGAATCTGCCTTCAGTGCAGGAGATGCGGGTTCAATCCCTGGGCCGGGAAGATCCCCTGGAGGAGAATATGGCAACCCGCTCCAGTATTCTTGCCTGGAAAATCCCATGGACAGAGGAGCCTGGTGGGCTGCAACCCAAAGGGTCTTGAAGGCTGAGCGACTAAGCACTCATGCACACCAGCCCCGAGAGAGAGGGCGGGTCTGTTGACAAGCGGCTGCAGTTCCTGGCTCTCCTTCCTGCACTCCGGACGGGAAAATCATCCTGACACCTCCCTGATTTGTCAATGTGTCGAGCGGAACACCTCTACCCAACGTGCCTGTGAAATCTTCTTTACCTGTTTAGAACAAACACTTCCTGTTGAGAAGAGCCTGGGAAGCCTCCAGTGTTTGTAGTGCACCTGCTGGGAGATGGGAGGCAGATGGAAGAGGGAAGGCTATAGTTTACAGTCAGACGGCCGAGGCTTCTCACACACGATCTGCTGCTTATTTAACTGTGTGACCTTGACCTCCAAGGTACTCCACAGCGTCTGTGAATCTGCTTTCTCACATATAAGTCAGAGCAAATATTATCTACGTCTCAGGTTGCCAGGAGGACGCACTGAAGGCTCCTGGCTGGGTGCTTGGCACTATGAAAGCATTCCTGGGGAATTCTCGAAGGCTGTCATATTTATACAACCTGAGGCCTCAGATGTGTTTTCTCCATGCAGCAGAGGCGGTGTCTCCCTTCTCAGGAGGCTCTTGGGGGCACCTGGCCTGGCTCCCAAGGTCACAGAGATCTCCCTGGGTGGTCTTTATCATCCCTTCCTAATTCTCCGGGCCTGCCGGGCAGCTGTGAGACTTGCTGAGGTTTATATAGCAAGTCACGTTGCGGAAAAGTCAAATATACAGAATGTTTTTCAAAAGGCTTTCTGGCACAGCCTCACCTTTGATACTTTATCTCCTGGTCGTCATATGCTTTAAGGAAAACGATACCTCTTGGGCCTGAGGACCCACACTGTAACTATGTTGACCTTCAGCCCTGAGAACGTGGAAGGACAGGGGAGTCTCAGTGTCGGAGCAGCTGCCAGTGTGCTCACAAGTGACCCGGTATTCTTAGAAGGGATTTTATTTTTATTTCTTGGAGTCCGTTGCCTTGCCCACCACCAAGTGGCCGTGACACCAGAAGGTTCTAGCCCCTTGCCTGGGGACATCGTGCAGGAATGTATTGGTACCCTGCCCATCCTCCTGCGGTCAGGCTGGCTCAGCCTTTTGTGCAGCAGGTCTGTGGTTGGTCAAGAGCTGCCGTTGGTCAGGTGTCAGCCCTCCTTGACCCTGAATCCCCTCAGCTAGATGGTGGTCATTTTATGGCTCTGAGGTTTCCCCTGGAGATGAGGTTGGTGGGAACTTACTTCCCACTTGATTGCAAGATGGGGAAGTATTTCCTTAGTTAGGAGCCCATCTGGAGCTTCTAGAGACTGTTTTGTCACTAGTGGGAGATGGTAAAGAAATACGAGACATCTGCCTTGAGGGTGGGCTGTTGACTGTGGCCAAGGGGAAGGGAAGGAACGTCACTCAGTTCTCCGCAGACCTTTGCAGGGTGGCGGAGCAGCTCCGGCCTGGTGGGGGCTGGCTGAAATGCCAAGTGTGCTAGCCGTGACATTTCCCACATGAGGCAGAGAATCCAGAGCATTCACATGTTCCCTCTCCAGTCCCCAGAGCTCCAAGTAAAATTTTAAATGTCTTCCCTTTCCACTTATAACTCTTTCCTCAGCACTTGAAACACCATGCAGACTTTTTGAGTCATAATGTCCTTCTACAGTGAAGCTTTGCATATTGACTTAAGTAAGAAGGGGTAAGCATGGGATGGTGGGAGATTTGAGGGGCTAGCAAGTGCCTTCCATGGGCTCCTGCTCAAGAAGGGGTGACGTTGCCCACTGAACACTCTTGTTTACCTATAATTCTATGCCTTTTTTTTTTTTTTGGTCTGCTGCGTGGCCTTCCTGTTAAATAAGAAGATGCTATGTCTGTGGTATAACCCTTCTTCTGGGCATAGGTGTCCACATTCTCCTCAAGGAAGATGGATTAATTCAGCTTGGTGAGCTCAAAGCACCATCCTGTCGAGGAAGAGGTGGTATTCAAACTGTGCCTTGATGGAGGGGTCCCTGTTGGTTTAGTGGCCGGAATCCCCATGAGAATATAAGAATTACAGAGGCAAGACTGACTGTTGTGTTTATGTCGTGTCTCCTGTGACTGTGGGACTCAGGATATAGTTGGATGATGATGGATGGATGGAAGGAAGAGAAATGTTGGAGGATAAACAGGTGAATGAATGAATTAAATGAAGGCCAAAATCTTACCTATGTGTGGACATGGCTTGAATGGTAAAATAGTGGCAGGAAGGAATTTGGCATATTGCTGAACTTATAACTGGTTTGACCTAAGTGTGGGGTGATTGAGAGAGAGTGGCCAGAGAAAGGGTTGGGAAGAAAGCCCAACCCTTATGACGAAGGCATAAGAGTTTTGGCTTTACTTCACAGAAAGTAGGCAGCTAAACAGCAGGAGCTATTTCAGGTAGGTCTGGCAACAAACATGCCTAACTCGAAGTTTCAAGAGTAGAATTTAAATTGGAAAAAGATCTCTGACATGGCCTGGTCTGGCCTCTGTGTGCTGCATGTAAGTAGCCCAGGACTCTGGCTACAAGCACCAGGGTTAGGTCACTAGCAGCAGCAAGGCCACCACCAGGTCCCGGCTCTCATCTGTCTGTCTTCTTCCCTGCAGACGTGTGCAACAGCACCGACCTTCCGGAAGTCGAGATCATCAGCCTGCTGGAGGAGCAGCTGCCCCATTACAAGCTAAGAGCCGACACCATCTACGGTTATGACCACGACGACTGGCTTCACACCCCCCTCATTTCTCCAGATGTCAACATTGACCTCACGACCGAGCAGATTGAGGAGACGCTGAAGTACTTCAGTGAGTGATTTCCCCTTTCCTGGGATGCCCTGTTCCTCCCCACTTAGCCACGGGCACACATGTGTGCGTGTTCTGGCTGCTGTGTCTCATGGCCTGCTGTATGTGGAAAGTATCTGAAGAAATGTGGCTGTGGGATTCAGCCCCATAAAAGGCCTCACTTGACTTTGAGGTTTCTGGAGAGAAATGTTGGAGTAGTGGGAACAAGTATGAGTTTTCATTTGAACCAGCTTTCTCTTAACCATGCAGAAGATTAGAAGATGCTCCCATTTCCCTCCTTACCAGGAGTTCCATATGAGTCCTTAGCAGCTTGTATTGGGGAGGAGCTTATCTGCATTTAAAACCCCAAGTATTGGAAACCTCAAGACTGCTCACTGTTTCTAAGACATAACACGACATGCCAAGGCTACTGATTTGTGTGTCAAAGTCCACTCAGCTGGTTAGTCGGGAGAGGCAAGATGTTGCTGCATCAGCAGACTGGTCCTGCTGTGGGCTGCAGAGCTGACACCTGGGGGGGTGAGCAGTATACGAGGTGGGACTTTTCTCAGTGTGTTTGTGATGACAAGGGTGTTCAGACTTGAAAAATATATGATAATTTAAAAAATTCACACCAATGATATTTTTTCTTTTTAAACTGACGTATAGTTGATTTACAACATACCAATAATATTTCTGATGTTCATTCAAGAGATAGTTTTGATGTAATTTTTCTCTTTAGAAATTCATGGCAGCCCTGTAAGATTGGTGAGACCAGTTCTCTTTTGTTTTGACACTCTTGACTTAAAATTCAAGTTGATTTGAACCTAGTCTAAATTAGGGTGACATCATTTACATATTCATGTATCAGCATATCACCTTTTTTTTTTTAAAAAAAGTACAACATTCCTGTTTCTTCTTAGGGATAACTAGGTTCAAAAGCAGCTTATTGTGCATCTGCAAAGTTTTCTATAATTATTTTCTCTAACACAAACCAATTTCCAATATTCTTAAACTTGTGAAATCATTGATAATAAACAAGTGAGAATTTCTAAATTTCTCCTTTAGTATGTATCTGGGCTATTTTCACGTTTTATCTATGGTATATTAATAAGAAAGGAATTTTGTTTAAATTGGTCTGTGTTTCAATACTTACTGCAAATCCTGCACAATCCTCTTTGTGAGCACTGCAGATAATCAATTTCGACAGGAGTAAAAATAGAATAATCTACACCAGGGCAGCATGAAGTACATTAGACTTGAACTAATGTCCAAGTTGATGCTTTAGAACTTCTAGTGTATCTTGTAGCCTAGGGGAGGCCCATTACAAGTCACTTTTGTTTACTTATGGTACGTGTACACCCAAGGAGACATGGTATTTGTGGAAAACCGTGTCCTGGGTGACCTCTTAGGTAGGTTTCATATTTGTTTCCTTCAGACTGCTTCACAGTAGAATTCTTTTTCTAGAAATCCCTGCCCGTTACTTACTCTTCTTTAACAGACTCTCCTATGATTTTATAGGATCCTGCTTGGCCATTTCTGTTAAGGGAGGCTCCTAGGTCCCTCACATACACACTGATTAATCACTTAAAATCACGGTGTGATTGGAACACCACCCGAGGGTAACACTTCACTGTTGTCAGAGACCTTTCATAGGCATTGCCTCTTCTCATCCCTGTAAAATGTCTATAGTTTGTTTGGGCCAGGCTGATTTTATTATCAAGGAAATTGAAGTGTGAAAGACTCATTGTATTTATTCGATAGCGCTGATCTATACCTTCTAAAATTCTTTTCAGTAGATGTGAACAGATGTTGTGACTTGCTATTATTTATTTTACTCTAGTGATATATGTAAAGGAGAGAGAGAGGAAAAAACATCCTGGTGGAGTCTGGCAGTGCATAACACAAATTATAATGAAACTACAAGAACTGAAAATATATGTTGACCAGATATTCTGAAATTTTTTAGAGCATGGTTGCATCTAAGTCTTACTTTAACTCTACATTTTCTTCTGTGGTACATGTGATGAGGGTAAAGTGGGTATTTGCTAGATATCAGTTAATTGAATGATCAAGCATTATCTTTTAAATACAGCACCCATAGAGCAGGGCTTTCAAACTGAGGTCCTAGGTCTTCCCAACCCAGGGATCGAACCCAGGTCTCCTGCATTGCTGGCAGATTCTTTACCGTCTGAGCCACCAGGGAAGCCAAGGTCCTAGAACCACCCTCCAAGGGATCTATAGAGAGAAACTGGGGATTCTTTTAACTTGTAAAGGAAAAAAAAAAATTTACATCCTTAATTTCATAAACGTCCAACTGAAACGCAGCATTTATTTTCTTTATAAACATGGAAAACAAAGCACAGTGGTATTACTAAGACCTGTGACTTAGTCACCAGTAGAAATCACAAATATTTTCATGTCATGCTACAGAAGAAGCAGATATGGAAGAAATAAGATCTTTACTCATCTCTGCTTTGAAATTACTTTCATTATTAGATGTGCTGATCTTATTATTTAATGTGCATTGATAAAGAAGCACTTTTATCACAGATCTTTTTTTGAAGTTTTAATAAGTGCATTATAATACAGTTGCTTTCTTTGTAGTCCTTTGCATCTTATGTCTTTAAATCTTTCTGCTGAGGAGGGGTCTGTGAGCCTTGCTGAGCCAGAGGTCCGCGGAAGCGCAGGTTAAGAGCCCTGCTCTGTACTTGGTGTCGTTTCTGGACTTCATCTGTGTGTTTACACGTGTAACCCAGGAGATGCCATGGTTCACACCACTGTGACTCACCCGTGTGTTTTTCTTTGTTTTTTTATTTTATTTTATTTTATTTTTCATTGGAGGATAATTACTTTACAATATTATGATGGTTTCTGCCATCACCAGTGTGTGAAATAAATTGTGAGGTGTGTGGGAAGACAACATAAACCGTCCCTTCATTTTATATTTGTTTTCTTCATCAGTCAGGGCAGTGGGTGGGTATCAGGGTAAGGGGGTTCTCCAGGGGCTTCTGATACACTCCCCAGGTGAGGCTCCCTGGATAATAGGCTCACCCACACCATTGCTTCAGAGATCAGAGCGGACACCTTGGGTGTCAGAAGGTGAGCTTACTCATCTCCTTTGCCCACATGTCATCCCTCAGAGGAGACACGCAACGCTTCGTTTTTTAAATCTGGCCCTTGCCTGGCTTGTTAAGGATAGGCAAGAAGACTTTGGGTGTTCACCTTTACCCGGTGGTAGAATGACCATTTCAGATAGATTTCAACAGTCCAGTGAACGCTCAGCAGTGTTCACCCCTGCAGAGTCTGAGGGATACACAAGGTAAAAACCACCTACACAGCGAATGAACCCATCAACACGGGACAGTTAAGACTCGATGGTCCAGCAAGAAGAAAGGAGAGTCTTACTGTGTGCCAGGCACAGTTTTGTAATGCTTTACAGATATCTCAGTTATATCTCAGTGACCACTGAATAAAAAACTTTCGCTGTCCCCCATACTACTGATGAGGACACTGAGGCTCGGGGAAGTTAAGTTTGCCCCAAATCACACAGCTAGTAAGGTGGGATCCTTTTTTTTCCCCATTTTATTTTTTAATTGAAGTATAATTGCTTTACAGAATTTTGTTGTTTTCTGCCAAATATCAACATGAATCAGTCACAGGTATACATATGTCATAGTGGGATTCTGAGTTCCCAACCTGTATTGTCTGTTCTAACTTTATGTCTTAATTAACCATTCTCTCAGAGAAGCTAAATAAGAAAAAAATTCTGTTTAAGAATAAAGTTCATTTAGTAAACATGAAAAATGCAAACCCTGTTTTAGAATATGTCCGTAGCTTATTTGTTCATAAAAATGTGTCTGACATATTCAAAATTGATTTTTTTTTTCAAAAGGTCACTGTCCCAAGTGACACTTAGCCTGATGTAGCTTAGTTTCAAGATGAGATTTCCTTCTTTCCTGCAATTTTTCCCCCTGCATCCTGTGGTCTCTAGGTCATGCTTCCTGAATTCAGGTGGAAATGACTGCTGTAGATTTTTCTAGTCACAAAGTAGTCAGTAGACACCAGCCATGAAGATTGCTGTGTTGGTATGTAGATAGCTATGGCTCCTTCTGGTTCCTTTTCCTAGGGCCATGTTTTTGGTAACTTTTTGGTTAAAGAGCATTTGTCAAGAAATGAAATCTCTCTGTGTCTCAAGTGCAAATGATCTGCTGACGACTTCAACAGAACAATCTTTTCCCAAAGAAGAGAAGTGTTATTAGTCACTCAGTCGTGTCCAACTCTTGGTGACCCCATGGACTGTAGTCCACCAGGTTCCTCTGTCCATGGGATTCTCCAGACAAGAATACTGGAGTGGGTAGCCATTTCCTTTTCCAGGGGATTTTCTTGATCCAGGGATTGATCCCAGGTCTCCTGCATTGCAGGCAGATTCTTTACCATCTGAGCAACCAGGGAAGCCCCAAGAAGAGGTTGTAAAGCAGATGAGAGTTTCAAGACATCACCTCATTGTTTGCTTTTGCCATAAAGTACTATTAATGAATCAGTCAACAAGTATTTATTGAGTGACTAGTCTGTACCTATAATCTTTTGTGAGCTTGACTTTGTTTGAGTTCAGGTTGATGTTTTCTGGCTCAGGAAGTGAAAACATCGGATTACTGATTTTCTTTCACTACCTAACCTGGGACTTTGCACCGGGTGGGGCCAACACAGGATGCTCTCGAGGCCCTTGGCTGGCATCCTTCCTTGCTTGTGTGGAAGGAGTGGATGGGGTCTGGGCAACTGCAGTTAATCCAGCTCCCCGTCCCATTTTAATTTTGTAAAATTTAATTTAAACAACAACACACCATCAAAGACCATTCATCTAGTCCAACTGTTATTGTGCAGCCCATGTCTGCTTCATGTTTAAAAAGGCTGAAGTCCGCCTAGTGCCTTGCATGAAATAGGTGTTTAACAAGTGCCGATTAAATAAGAATATGCAAAAGTATCTTTTAAGTTAAAAAACAAGTTTTTCTCTTATTTTTTTTTTTTTGCAAAGACAAAGCAAAATTGCAAACAATGTATAGAATAGAAAGATCACTTTGTTGCCACTTTCCAGAGACTGCCTTCATCTAACTAAAATCCTAAATGAAGTGAAGTGAAAGTCATGAAAGTCGCTCAGTCATATACAATTCTTTGCAACTCCACAGACTGTAGCCCACCAGGCTCCTCTGTCTATGGAATTCTCCGGGCAAGAATACTGGAGTGAGTAGCCATTCCCTTCTCAACCCAGGGATCTTCCCAACCCAGGGATTGAACCCAGGCTCCTACATTGCAGGTGGATTCTTTACCATCTAAGACATCAGGAAAGTCCAAAATCCTAAGTGAAACAAAAATAGACTCCACAGTATGCACTGAGCCTGTGCAAATTGAATTAAATTATGCACAATGCTGACCTTCTAAAGGGAGGGATCACAAGTTATAGGAGGTGTGACCTAAGAGAAAACATGGTGTGTTTGTGTTTGTGTGTGTAGGAGGGGTGCGTGTGGAGCCCGACAAGCGTTGTGGTGGGTGGGGTTGAAAGAAGGAAGGAAAGATGAATGATGGGTGTCGGGAAGGTCGTATAGAGGATGGAGAAGGGATCTAATGGCTGGGGAAAATGTTCCCTTATCCTTTGCTAACAAATAACACTAAAATGTATACGTTATGGTATATTTATAAACAGTTGCCTTGAGTTTTCTAAGGTAAATGCTGTCGTCCTAGTTGTGTCCTTTCTGCCATTCTCAAGACCTCAGGCCATTTTGTTTGCAGGTGAGGACCTGAGGGAGCCCTGGAATTGTGCCTTCTCCCCTCTTATGCTCACTCCTTATGTGAGCAGAACGGTTCTTGCTTGGGCCCATTTTCATGGCTTTTTAGCAGAAGTCTGCAGGTGGACGTCTGCAGACAGAGAAGCTCTGGCCGCACAGTCACTTCTCATGTGTCAGCGACACACAGTCAAGGCACCTACCCCCCCACCCCCTGCCATCCTCATCCCCAGGTGTGGGCCAGGGTTTCAGGCATCAGTGCGGAGGGGGAATAGAAAATGCTTATCTCTGAAGGTGCAGAGCAGCCACACCCATACCACTCTGGCTGCCAACGGTACCAGGAATCCCAGTATCCAGTGAGCAAGGCAGCTGGGCGCTCAGACCAGGAGGCAGGTTACCCTGGGACCTTAGGCCTGCTTTGTCACCTGCCGCCTGCCAGCTTCCACTATTTCTCATCAGTCCAGATTCCAGTGTTGGTGTGTCTTTGCTTTTTCTTTTAAGAACAAAATTGGTTGGCAAGCAATCCTATATGGATTGACTATTTTCCTTTTCAAGGGAATCCAGCATGTCTAAGACAAAGCTGGAACAGACTCAGGTGGGAAATTGACATGACAGCTCAGCTTGTTAGCCCATCCACACCCCCCTCCCCACCAGCGATGGGCTCAGGCCATGGTGATTCTGGGTTATGGCTTGTGTTCTAAGCTTCTGATTTATGTTTTGAACCCTGGAATATCTGCTACGTGACCTGCTGGTCCCAGGAATGAGATGCCCCATGCAGCCCTCCCAGGGTGCAGGAAGCAAACTGGGAACCCCAGCAACACATCAGAACTCTGCTTCTCTGTATCCTGCTCAGGTTATGAGTGATTTTAATGAGGACTGCTTCCAAGCTGGGGGGCTCTTTGTCTCTGTAGTGCTTTGTTGGGTGCTGTCTCCCACCTCTGTTCTGTCCCCACCTTCTCCCTGGAGGTGGGATGGGTGCCTGCTTTTCCTGTGCCTGAAATGAGGTGGAGATGGTTTGGGAGGGGGTAGTTGACAGCAAGCTGTTCGTTAGCATCCTGCCTTCTGCCGCGGGAGCTCGGTGACTGGCAGTGGCAGTGTTTTAAAAAATAAAGATCAGAAAGAAAACTCTGCAGAAGCATCCTGTTAGTTAATTTTCTGCAACCGGTGGAGGGAAGGCCTGCTTGTCAGCCTGTATTTCATGCGAGTCCCCCTGACCCCGTCAAGAATGGAGGATTAGGCAGCCCTCCCCTCTTCTGTCCTGGCTGCCCTGGGATGCAGGTAGAAGGCTTGCAGTACTTCCTGAAGGGAGGAAAGCTCTGGAGACCAGGGGCATGTTGTAGAGGAGGAATGGGGCCCTGAGCGGTTCTGCTTCCAACCAGAGGGAGGAACACGGGAGCCACCCTTGTCCCACCTGCTTGTATGGTCGGCCACTCGGGGGCCCTGGTGTGGCCCGTGCTCATCATCTGCGGTGCGGAGGAAGGTGGCATGTGGCATGTAACATCTGAGACACTTCAAGGCAAACTCATAACTGCATCAGTTGTAATTTAATCCAAAATTGTTAGCATGTATTCATTTTTAAAATGTGTGAATAATTTATTTTGAATTCTTATTGCATACATATATGTGCATATGAGTATATAAAATCATGTATGTGTATATGAATTACTACACAGCTAATAGTTTAAACCTTAGAAATTTTATTATTTTCTTTTAATCATTTAAGTTGGCCACCTGATAACGAAGGGTTGACTCATTAGCTGGGAAAGATTGAGGCCAGGAGGAGAAGGGGACAACAGAGGATGAGATGGTTGGATAGCATCACTGACTCAATGGACATGAGTTTGAGCAAATTCTGGGAGATGGTGAAGGGCAGGGAAGCCTGGCGTGCTGCAGTCCACAGGGTCACGAAGAGTCAGACAGGACTTAGTGACTGAACAGCAAACATTTAAGTTTGATTATGAGTCCTCTCGTAATTAGAGTCTTCTTAATTTGGCAGACCCAATCTATTAGATTCTCCTAAATGCTTACAAAAGAGGATACGTAACTAACTTTGCAGCTCAGGAGCTGATCCTCCTTCTACTTGGGGGTAGTTGTGGCCACAGCATCAGGTTTTCCTATTCTTTTACCTGCCTCCTCATTCCATATCCGGTTGGCTTATTCATAGCCACCCTACGTAGAACAGTGTTCATACAGTGTTTTATGAAAAATATTAGTGACAGAAATAGAACAGTCACATACACCTACCCTCCCTTGCTTAAGATAAATTAAAAATATCTCCCTATTATATTCCACTTTCCTTTTTATGTCAGTAGCCTTATTCACTTGGTTGCCCTTTTTGTTTTCATGTTCATTGATATTCATGGTCTTGACAGACCCAACCTTTAACTGTTATTGATTGTATTTTCTTTTTGATGTTAGAATTATCACAAGCTGGCAATGTGATGTCCTTTTAAGTGGGCTCTGACGCCTGATCACTCCTACCCCAGACCTTTTGGAGTGGTTGTTTACTTTTGTGCAACATGCTATTGCAGGCCTATCTTGATTTTTCCTGCCCCAAGACATGGAATCAACAACTTTCCAAGAAGCCGTGTTAAAATTGGCATCAGAATGCTGATCTGCTGGGGATGGGTAGAGAAATATACCTTTAATTCCAACCCCCTCCTTTTTTTTTTTCTTTCAAAAAAAAATTTTTTTTTAATTTTACTTTACAACTTTGTATTGGTTTTGCCATACATTGGCTTGAATCCGCCATGGGTGTACATGTGTTCCTCATCCTGAACCTCTCTCCCACCTCCCTCCCCATCCCATCCCTCTGGGTCATCCCAGTGCACCAGCCCCGAGCATCCTGTATCATGCATTCAAATTTTATTTGTAAATACTCCTTCAGTGTTTTCTCAGTGATTGACAGAAAAAGTTTTGGAGGTGACTGGTGCCTGGTTTGTATTCAGTTGCTCTTGGTTTTTGCTGAGCGATCCTGGTCAAACGACTTCAGCTTTCTGAGGCCCCTTCCCTCGTCTGCCCAGTGAGGGGGGTCTTAGGGAGCAGGCATCTGAGGAGTGAGTGAGTGGTAAAGGGCTGAGCCCTGATGTGCAGTCAGCACTCCTTAAATAGTGCTGAGTGAATGGACAAGGGCTTCTCTCAGGCTGCTTCTGGGACCTGTCCCGATTCCTGATCCGGGGGTAGGTCAGGAAGATCCCAGGAGAAGGAAATGGCAACCCACTCCAGTGTTCTTGCATGAGAAATCCCATGGACAGAGGTGCCTGGCAGGCTATAGTCCACAGAGTCGCAAAGAGTCAAACACCACTGAGCATGCTTGCACACCTGGATTTTAGCCTTGAAACCATCTCTGCAGAGTTGTGGATGGATTACTTTATCCTTTGGAGCCTATCACGCGGCAATTTTGATATAGACGTTCGATTTAAAACTTGGTTAAAAAAAAAAAACTTCCTCAAGGCCCATAAAATTCACCCATAAATAAATGCTGTTTCCGTACTCATTTCTTTCTTTTGCATTTTCTTAAAAAGTAAATTAGATGTATATAGTCTTTGGGTTTGATAAAAGTCATGTTCAGTGATATGTTGCTACTGAGAAATGGCACCATCCCACCCCTAGATTACCACTCCTGCTCATTACTATGAACTCAATGCCTTTTATTATGCTGGAAAAAAGCTAATAAATGACGTTTCTACCTAATTTCCCTAATTATAGCTTAGAAAATTGTGCTCTCTTTTTAATTGCTCATACTGGCTTATTTCCTTTTTTAAAGAATTAGAGTGATGAAGATGATTGCAACTAACATTTGTTGCAGAATCACTTTGTCCCAGGCACTGTGCTGAGTGCTCTCCCATGCATTAATTAATGCCTCACCCTGTCTGTGTGGCAGGTATTATAGTCATGCCATTTAGCAGGTAAGACTCAGGTGTCTAAGAAGGTCACAGATGGCAAATGAGGAGCCTGAACAAAACTTAAGGCCGTCCGACTCCAAAAGTCCTTGCTCTGAGCTATGATATTAAACTGCCTGCCATTAGTAGTCCATCCGTGTATCCATCCATCCATCTATTCATTATTTTTTGCTTCTGTGGTGATATGGTATATAAATAAAATATTTTAAAAATCCATACCGCCATGAGGTAAGTGTGCCAAGCCTTTGTTGAAAAGTGTTAGTCGCTCAGTTGCGTGCAACTGTTTGCAACCCCATGGACTGTAGCCCTCCAGGTTCCTCTGTCCGTGGAATTTTCCAGGCAAGGATACTGAAGCGGATTGCCATTCCCTTCTCCAGGGGATCTTCCCAACCCAGGGATCAAACCCAAGTCTCCTACATAAGCCTTTGTTGAAGAGGTTTCTAACTGCACCTGACTTTTCTATGATGCTCTATGGAGTTTGCATTCTTTGTTCCTTTATTCCATCTTCATTTTGAAAGTTCATACTAGACCTCACCCCCTGTGTTGGATTGAACCTGTTAAACATGCTGATTTTGAGGAAACTGTTAACTGTCCATCAGTTTATTTATGAGACCTATAATCATCTTTCAGAAGCACCTTAGGGAACTTTAAACAAACAAAAACCTTAGGACGCCAGCCTCAGCTCATCTGTCATGAGGAGTGACATCTGAGAGGCTGCCTGGTGGTTTGCTGTGGTGTTCTTGAGAGCTGCCATCGATGGCAGAGAGAGACATGATAAGGACCAAAGGAAGAGAGATGTGTTCAGATAATGGGGGCAGTTACAGCAGGAATTAAAACTGGTGGCTGCTGACTTTAAATAGGTTAATGTCCTAGAAAATTTTAAATGTGTATCCAAGTTGGGGTCAGGGAGAGGGAAGGGCATGTATAAACCACCACCCCCTCAACGTACACACTCAAATAGTTTTCCTTTAAATTAACTACTGCCCATACACACAGTTAGGCAGATATACACACATATATACATACACACACACACACACACAATAAAATCTACTGCCAAATCGTTCTTTCCTACTGAAGAGCCTTGCCATGAAGTGTCATCTGGGGACCAGCAGCCTTGCTAGCATGTGAGAGCTTGTTAGAAATGCAGAAAATTGTGCACAGTTGCAGACTTGAGGCATCAGAATCTGCACTTTAACAAGAGCTCCAAATAATTCACATGCACTTCAAAGCCTGGGAAGCCCTGCCCTAGAGGGATGCCTTTTTCTCCAAGTTCATTAACTAGGGCGTCATGTGCCTTTGGAAGGATAGAGGGAAAGCCTCCCTGTTTGACCACTGTGGAAGGAAAGAAGCTTGCCCTCCCAGTAGTGGAAAAAAGTCCTTTTGCTATTACTCATTCCCGCATTATACAGTCTTGAGTAGAAAATTAAGAGGAAAGCTGGACCGAGCTGGCACATTTGTTGCCACTGACACCAACAGATGGTTACAGTACCCGGCTCACAGGCTGGTGAGGTTCCATAGGTAGTTTTGCTGTAGGGCAGAAGTTTTCAAGAGAGATTCTGCTCCCAAGGGTCATTTGGCACCATCTGGAGACGTTTTTGGATGTCATGTCAACAGAGAGACAGGGTAGTGCTTCTAGCACCTAAATGGGTAGAGGCCATGCCCAGGACAGCGCCTGCAACAGAGAACAGTCTGACCCTAATTGTGTATCAGTAGTGCTGAGGTTGAGCAACCCTGTTTAGCAAATGAGTTTAACTTATAGCAAGTCTAAAATCTATTTAATTATCCATTACTCATTTAAGTGAAATATTTCAAACATGCTAAATAATTAGGACTAATAAATGTTAGGTTCACTTTCCTTTTTTTTTTTGGTAAGAAATAAAATGTTTTGTTTAGTCACTAAGTTGTGTCTGACTCTGCTACCCCATGGACTCTGTAGCCCAACCAGTCTCCTCTGTCCATGGGATTCTCCAGGTAAGAATACTGAAGTGGGTTGCCATTTCCTCCTCCAGCGGATCTTCCCGACCCAGAGATAGAACCCTTGTCTCCTGCCTGACAGACGGCTTCTTCACCACTGAGCCCCTAGGGAAGCCCAAATAAAACCTGCACAATGCATTTATAAGGACAGTTTCAAGGTCCTATTGCCTCACTCCTTTCCTGGAGGGAACCACCTTCCTGAGGGTGGGCTGTTTCCTTCTGGTGTACGTTTTTGTACTTTGATAACACATTTTAGTGTCCATGAAAGCAGTCTATCTTATTGCACAAGCCCCTCGGTGATGGCTTTCTCCTCTATTTGCATGCTGCAGGCTGTTTTTCCAGGAGTTGCCTTGAGCCAAGGCATGAACAGAGAACAGGACTGTATCTGTATGAAAATGGTTCCCTTTTCTGAGTAATTTACATTTCCTTTAGGCAGCGGTCAAAATTTTTAAGGAAAGATGTTTAATGTTTAAAATCAGGTTGAGGAAAGAAGTTGCAGATTTTTAAAGGGGTTATTTTTCAAATGCAAAGTCCATAGTGACCCAGGATTAAGCAGATAGATAAACTTGTCCTGACATTTGTTGGAAGAGATGATGGTGATAAGGTTCCTGGCGCCACCCCCTTCCCTGCCTGCACGCCCTCCTTTCTCCCAACGTGGCACCTCTCAGCCCCTGCTCCCAGCATCCTTGGAAGACATTTCCTCCATCTCTGCATCATTTTTTTTTTTCTGAGCCGGCCTGTTTCTATGGCAACTGTTAGATTGAAAGATGAGCGGGAGCGGGCAGCGAGGCTGGAGTGAGACCTCAGGGTGGTGGTGTGTGTCCCTGACGTCACCCTCTGTGCTCCCGGATAGGACGGCTCTGGCTACTCCCATTCACGGCTGCTGGCCACTGCCGCTTTATTAGCGGGACTGCCAGGGTCTCTGATAGCTGTGCTCCTCCTCTTCCCCCTCCATGATTTTCCTTTTCACTGCCCCTTTTCCGTCCTGGCTCCAGACTGTCATTAAGGATGCACAGCTTAATTCTGGCATGTTTGGGGATGCTCTTCTGCCCGGCATTCTGGAAGGGCAGGGGGGCATGGCAGCGTTTCACCTGACGTTGATGGTGCCGTGAAGTCCATTCTTTCCTCTGCCAGAATACTGACTATGCAGAAATTTATCGAAGCGGATTATTATGAACTAGACTGGTATTATGAAGAATGCTCAGACGGTAATTATGGCTCCTGCAAAACAGAGCGGGGATGTGTAGGGCCATTGTCTCCCTTCGGGAGAGGGGGTGTCCTGGAACCTTCCTGGGGAGACTAGAGGAGGGAGGGGCACAGGAGCAGCACCGCATGGCTCTGACCGTTTCGAAGGCGTGGTGAAGGGGGGACAGCAGGTGGGCAGGGCTCGTGATGGGGGGAGGCTCCTTGGCCAGTCTGGAGATGGTGTTGGCGTGCTGGGCTTGTGAGCATTGCACTTCAGTGGGATTGAATTCTCTCTGGGGTGATGCGTGTGTGTGTGCGTGTGTGTGTGTGTGCAAGTGGAGATGTCATCATCTATGGTCCAGGGACTAGTATCTTCAGGAAGTGGTCCTCTGGCCTTAGAGAATCCAGCTTTCCTGGGCCCAGACCTGGGAGCCCAGGGGAGGCTGGAAAAAAGGCAGAAGCAGCTTCCCACCTGGCAGTCAAGTCAAATGAATTATCTTGCGGGATCCCACAGAGATGGGGGTGGGAGATGTTGGAAGGGGCTGGAAGAGTCTGTATCCTTTGCTTTTGGGCAGGGAGGGTGTGGTGCATTCCAGAGGAGACTAGGCGGAGTTTCTGTGGCTGGAGCAGCCTCGGGAGGTTCCAGACACCAGGAAATGGCACTCAGGTGCATTCTCAGGCCACAGGGGAGGGGCCTCGGGCGCCTAGGGGGTTGGCATCAAATTGTACATGACACAGTTAACCTGTCGTCTTTAATTTCTCTTTTAAAGTGACCCTCTATCTATGCCTTTACATAAACACACACACACAAGAGGACCCAATATCTATATACCTGAAGGGTCCATTCCCTGGTGATCATAATGTTCTCAGCCCACACGAGCCAGTAATAGGTAAGGTAACTGCTTTTTAATTGAATCGGGAGTTTCAGATCACTCTAACATGACTACATTTGATTAACCTGAATGATGTAACAGGCTGGGACCTGGCCTCATTAATAAGCTGAAGAACTGCATAATTATCTCTGTATTTGCTAATTTTGGCCTTGACAGTGAGCCACAGAAGAAAGGCCAAAAGGCTTTGTTGGAGCGGGTGGGTGGGTACTTGAATGCGCCGAGAAACTTCCCCAGCTAAGCCCCACCATCCCTGAGCCTTAGATGCAGACATTGCCATGTCGAGTCCCTGTGCATCTGTAAACGTCTTGAGTGATGATGATGGTGGGCAGCTCCCAGGGTCGTGAGGGGGAAAGATGACTCAGTTGTTTTACTTTGGGTATATTATTCTTAAAGCAAGTTCCTATCCTATTACCCAACTCCAGGAGGCCGTTATAGGGGTGCTTCTTTTCAGATTCCATCATTGACCTCTTGAATTTTCCTTGGTGATTTGTGACTCGCTGAACCCTCCATAACTTTTTTGAGTTTGGACCACTGGACCACGGCACCCTGGTTACAGCGGAGGGAGTAACCTCCCAGTGGAGGTGTTGGGTGTGGCCGTGGCTCCCTCAGAGCCGCCCCGGAAGTGATGGGGGAAGGTTTCTCACAGTCTTACCCTAACTGTGGAACTGTCCAGCTTTATTTACACCCTTGTCTGAGGAAATGAAGGCAGTCACTCGCGGTGCTCAATCTGAAGGGTGAGAAGAGGCCAGGTCTTGTCTGGGTGTCTCTCAGAAGGATTTTCTTACCCAGCTGTTTCTTGGTTGAGTCTTTTGGCCCCAGGCAGCCAGATCTCTCTTCTTCCAGCAGAAAAGGAAAACAGAAAAAGAGGCAGCTCATCTGTCCAAGGGTAAATAAATGTTGATGGCAGTTTCTGTCTGAGTGTATGTTGAGTGAAATAGTTGCTTTTCTCCTCCGTACCAATTTGGATGAAGTGGAGAAGGCCACTGGGGCGCAATTTGCTGGGACAACTGACATTTTCATAATCCCATTTTAAAGATAGTTAGCAAAAGGGGAGAATCAAAGGAATGGAAGCTCAGAACTAATGTGGTTTAGGAAAGCCCGCAAAAGGGAGTGGGGAATTCAGGAATATGCTAATATTGACGGTGCTTGTTTATACATGTCTGACTAGTCGGGTTCTTTCCTGACCTCACCAGGTTAGTCTGGAAATGGAGGCAATGTGCCTTTGTTTTTGTGCATCTTTAAAACTGCAAAGCAGTCATTGAATAGCCCGTTCATCTCCTGGTTCTGAACTTCCTGGTGAGGAGGCCAGGTAGGAGTTAGACACACAGTGTTGCTTTGTTTCTCTTATTATTTGTCATTGGAATCTTGAATGAGGGAAACTTCCAGGGCGCTTTCCATAGTAATAACAAAAGATGAGTCAAATGTTTTTTAAAAAGATGCAAAATCATCATTAAGGTCATAGTTACTGACTTGCACTTAAGTTGCAAGGTTAGCACTGAAAAAGTAATACATAAGGGTGGGAATATAGACTGCAGGACTATTAGGGACCGCTCTATTAAATGTGGACTTAAGAAATGGCTGCTGTTCTCTTTTGAGGTTTATTCAGTCTACTGACTGTATCCTTCCCCCTTAATGAGTTTTAGTTGTGGAGTTTAATACTCTGTCTTGCCCCCCTGCCCCCCAAACACAATCAGACCCCAGAGGGTATAGCAGGGGCATGGGTCAGGAGCTTAGAATAGTAAGCAGTTGGAGAGGTTGATTGCCTAGTACCTTAAAGTAAGTTTTAGTGGTTTGAAATAGCCAGTGATCAACACAGTAAGCAGAGCAGAGTTTGCACACATGCCCTCAGCTTAAAATTCTAGCATCAAACAGGTTCCTGGTTACCCACATTAAATGTGTCCCATCTCTTAATTGCAGGAACTTCTAAAACCTGGCAAGTCATGAGTCACCCCATTATTTAGAAAGCATATTCCCAGACTAAGTCCAGACCAGGAGAGGCCCTGGGAAATCAGAATCTTTAGCGCATGCTGTAGGTGATTCTTTGCAGCAGATATGCTTGGAGAACTGTGCTGTGGAGACCATCCCCAGGCACAGGGGTCTGGAAGATGATTCTTTCTGTCTGTCATGAAATCTTAGGTTGTTTCTTGGCTCTACTGGTCACTTAAGAAAAGTATGCTTAGAAAGAGTGTGAGGTCTTTTTAGTTTTCAGAAAGGTTTGGGTTCAAGTATATGTCCTTGAGTTAAAGAAACAGAGTGCACTTTGATAATTATTCTAGAAATAGGCAGAATGGCAGGAAAAGCACGGGCCTGGAGTCTGCCTTTGAGGCCCGTTTTGCATTCTCTGTGGCTGTGTGGTATTTAAAAACAAAACTCAACTGATAAAGATAAAACTGGCATTCTTCAGCCATTCATGAATTGAGCCTCATCCCATCTAGCAAGTAGAAAGAAGCTCAGAGGAGCTATATGAAATGGAAGGCTTTTGTAGACAGAAGGCAGCGGGGACAAGAAAAAGGATTATCTCATCTTTCTTTGGGGGACGAGTGGGGTCTCTCAGGCCAATTACCTCGTTACTGCTGACCAGGAAATTCCAGACTGTCTGGCTAAGACTTCATTCCTGGGAGAGGCTGAAGCTGCAATTAGGTCAGGTATTAAGTCTTGGTTGACTGCCCCCGGGGCTTAGTACAAGCGACTCCATTGGAGGCCTGTTGTCTCTGTTTACCAGCAGTTAGGCACATCCTGGGACCCCATAAGCCTCCATCAACCCAACTCTCCCATCTGGAAAATGGGGACAACCCCACTGGGCAGAGCCATCTCGTAGGATGGTAAAAGCATGTAAATAAAGTAAATGCTCTTTCTGACCAGCGAAGTGCCAGGCCAGTGCTTAATTTTATCTTTTCAGAAACAGTACTAGTTATTAAGTTCTTTTATAAAATTCCTCTGAAAAGGTAACTGGTTTGTTGAACAAGGTATAGTATCTTGACCCTGTTTCTTGCTGTAGTCTCTTTTGTAATCATCCACCCTTGTGTCCCCTTTTGCAACGTTACAGGTTTGAATGTTGGGGTGGGAGATGGGGGTAGTTCATATTGATTTTATAAATGGAAACACTTAGGCAGATTACACAGTGGTTGTTCTTACGACTTCTTATCCATGATGAAAATCCATGGCGTTACACTTAGGTAGCATGTATGCTGTTCCCCGATTGCAGTGAATTCTAAAAAGTCACCCAGGGTCAGGGTAACTGGTTTGTGAGTGAGGTTTTGTCAGATATTTTAAGCATTCACTGAGAAACTGTTACTGGGCTTTTGAGATGATTTTCTGACTTTCCTGCACTTGTGTCAAACGTATGTAAGCAGGCCCCATTTTTCATGTTTCTTGTGGGATGTGCCCCTGGAGGTAGACACTGACTTTCCCTTTCCAGACATAGCACTTTTCTGAATGACTGCTAAGAGGATTTTTTTTTAAGAGTTAAATGTAAATATATGATGTAGCTGTACATTTTTATCAGCAACTTTAGTAAAGCAGAGATAATGTCCTTCCTTAGATGTAGAAGCCAAGGGCTCAAGAGCTGAGAGAGGGCCAGAGGGAGCATAGAGGTTAAGTTTTTACAGCTTTTTGTTTCTCTCTCTCTCTTTTTTTAAATAGCAGAAGCAAGGGCCTTGGGGAAGTGACCTTCACCGATGGCCACCTTGCTCTGTATGGTCGGAGAAGTAAAAGGACAGCGAGGCTCATGGAGAGTGAAGCAAAATGCATGGGACACGGAGGGGCAGGAGACTCTTGACTGTGGAGGAGGAGGTGTAGCAGGAACTGGCTACAGGGGAAGCGCAGGTCCAGGAGTGCCAAGCTCCTGTCTAAAGACCAGGGGCAGCCCTTGGGCGTGCCTGTGTTGTGGGACTTTTTGTGATGATGGAAGCATTCTGTGCTGTCCAGTTTGGTAGCCACTAGCCCCTTGTGGCTGTGGAGTGTCTGAAATGTGGCTACTGTCACTGAATTTTGGACTTTATTTCATTTTAATCAGGTAGCTCTAGTGGCTTGCAACCACTCTTTGGACAGAGGAGGGTAGAGCTTTGGGGAGTGTGTGAAACAGCTGGAGAGGAGCCTCACAGGAAGAGGTCCCTCTGCCCACTGGGAGGTGAGTGACACGTCCCTCCCGTAGCCCTGAGCTTCCCTAGACCTGGGTCGAACGCACTCCCTTCCTTCCTGCTCCAAGCCCCTGCGTTGGTCCTCACTGATGGACAGCACACACTGTGGCTGCTTGACTCTTGGGGCGAGCAGCTTCTCGAGGGAGGGCCGGGCCGCCCTCAGCTCCACGCCCCACGTCCATGTCCCGTGGTCTGTCTGTCACCTGGCACAGGGAAGGCCAGGCCTTCTTGCTGGCCTTTAAGTGTCATATTCTGCTTTGACTTTTGGAAAACCTGTTCTCTCAGAGAAGATGCACTTTGGCCCATCTCTGCCTTTAACCTTGAAGCGAATGCAGAGGTGGATGAGGTTGGAGAATTCCCTCACATTCCTGCAGAGGATGTGGGGCAAAGGAAGGGGAAGGGGTTTGAGGTGGGGGTGGGGAGTACCTGAAGAATGAGGGAACTGAGAGAATAGGGGTGACATGGGCAGGCTAGAGTGGTCTTGTGTTCATGACACCATGTCCTAAATTTATTTTTAATTTGCATATATATATTTTAAATTATATAATACAAAGAGACTTGGACATCATTTACTAAGGGTAGCCTAGGATTGAGTTAAGAGATGAGTATAACCAACTGGAAATGGGTAAAATCACTTAATAGTATTTTCACATATATGAAATCAGCTCCTGTTTTCATTTGTATATACTGCAGCCCCGCCCAGCAACCTGCACATCTCATAGTCCATCTGATACTCACCAATGAATAATGCACGAAGTGGAGATTTCTCCCTCCCTCCCTTCCCAGGCCTTAAGACTCACTGTCGTTTGAATTGAATTAACAAGCCCCAATTTGATAACGTCAATTGAGATTAAAGAAAGTATCCCCCCTCCCAGAGTGTTTGCCTTTATAAACATTGTATATAAACTTATGAAGATTTTCAAATGTGATTTTGTGCTTCCTGCCACTGAATTCCCACTGACCCGACTTTTTGTAAACAACACATTTTTACCACTGTAAATGTAGCAATTCTTTTCAGGTTCCAGAAAAGTAACCTGTTAAGGCATATGTCTTAAGGTATTAATTTTAATAAAATCTTTATTCTATTTCATTTTCTGTCTATAGGCACTGGTCTGTGATCCTCTATTCATTTTTATGGAGGTAGTGATTCCGTGTAGAGGACATTTTTAGCTGCATAAGAAGGGTCTGCAGCCTTAAGGATTCAGAGAATTCTTGCTGACGATCTTGCCTCTGCTAAAGGCCTTCTTGGTTACCTGAGGGAGGTGACTGGCCAGAGAGGTAGTTTGGGCCTCCTGCTATAGCTTTTAGGAGCAGAGAGACCTGCCACGGTGTAGCGGGGAGGTGGCTAACGCCCAGGAATTGTAGAATATGCTGTGATTCTCTGAGACAGCAGTGCTTCAGGCCACGTTTCAGTGGATTTGATGGAAGGACCTGTCATTTCACTGTTACAGGCAAAATCAAACAGTGCAAAGGAATTGATCATGAGATATGCAATAAAACTGGATTCTTTTTTTCAGGCAACTTTGCAAACTTTTAGGCTATAGATTTTCCCCTTCTTATCCTACAATTAGAAAAAAATATTTATAAATTTGGCTGTGAAACCATGGATGTAGAATAAGAGTGGAGTTTATAAAATGCAGTTTAAAAAGAGCAAATGCAATATATTACTACCAAAGAAAGACTGGGGTGAATTAGGCTTAACACAAGTCATGTTTATTGCAATATCCCCTTTTCCTCTTGCTAGAAACCCAAACGGTCTTTTCCTTCCCTGTTCAGCACTGTGTCATACTGTTGCCACACTCAGATTTGTCTCCCTTTTGAGGCACACCCACAGAAGCTCTCTCATCGGAGAGTATTGGGCAATCAGTCGCCAGGACACCTCCTCTGCTAGAGCCCCAACTTTAGACAGGTGTATGTATCTGCTTGAGGCATAGTTGGTATAAGCCTTTGCAATCGCTCCGTGAAACTTCCAGGAAGTCACCATTCGTCATTGCTTCTGGGGGAGGAAAAGTGGGAGAAGAATCTGGATGCAAATAGCTAACCTGACACCATGCACCTGCATACTCCCCTCCTCTCTGACTCCATCGCACCTGTCCGAGCCACCCCGCCCCCCGCCTCCGTCCAGCCCCGCTCCAGGACTGGGCGGGGCTTTCCCGATCCTGATAGGTGCTTCACCCCCTGCGCCCCGCCTCCTGGCTCTGGGAGCCGCCTCCTTCCGGGTCCACCTGGGTGACGATGGGCCAGTGGCCCTGTGCACACCCTCCATTTCAGCTGAGCCAGGGCATGTCCGTGGGCCCCCACCAGGGCCCTGCGTGCGCCCCAGGGGCTCCGGCCCCAATGCCTCCTCCGGGAAGGCAGCCAGGAGCTCCCTCAAGGGCAGCTCCTTAGGGTGATGTTTTGGCTTTGGGGCGACTTCAGCAATGTCCCTAAGAGATGTGGGAGAAGAAGAATGTTTTGAATATGACTGCCAGAATGAAGAGAGGAAGCCCACCCGGGAGCAGCAGGAAGCCCTGGACCTCTTGGAGGAGGGTAAATTCTGTTCTTTGCTCCAGTCTGATCCTTTTCCTGTTAGCATCTATATAGAACTGGCTGTTTTACTGGTCTCACAGCGGTCTTTTATTTCCTCAGTGGAGTATAAGGTCAAGTACACATGTCTTACATGGTGACTGTAAAGCCACCAGGAGAGAGGCTGTGTTTTCAGCATCCTGGGACGTCTCCTTGTCCCCTTTTTTCTTTCTAGCTTACACCTCCCTCCTGGAAGACCACTCACTGTCTTAACTTGTATCCCCTCTGATTTGTTTTGCCTGTTCTCAACTATGTAAATGGAATCAACAGTGTGTATTATTTTGTCTAGCTTCTGTTGCTTAACTACAATTCAGTTAACTTTGAAATTCATACTTGTTGCAAATATCAGTAGTGCCCTCCCTCTTTGTGGCATCTTAGCACTCTGTTTTAAGAGTTTTCATTGTTTTCTTTTGACAGAATGAGTTTTGGTGGGTTAATAGAAATTTGAGTCATTATTAAATGTTTTTGTTTACTTTAGGAAATTGTTTATTTAAAAAATTATTAATCATCATTTTGAAATAGGGATTTTTTAAAAAAGTATATATATAGAGAGAAATATTTCTAATAGAAAAAATATAAGGGCTGACACTGGAATTACCTGGGAACCTACCACCAGGCTTTATCAAAGAGGTGCTGCTTTTTGAAAAGAGGGAGGGTATTAAATAAAGATACACCCAAATGCTGAGTGTGAGCTTCTTAGTTGGGCTTTTGGGGTTTTGACTCAAAGCCTAGAAAAAGAGATTTTGTAGAGGAGTGGGGAGGGGGGTAAAACAGAATGTTTAAAGAGCGACTGTGGGAAGTTCTTTAGGTTTTGAGTAAAAGCAATCAAAAGATTTTTTTCAAAATTCTGCTCTCTGATGGCCTGTTTCCATGTCTTACAATAACTTTTGTTTTTTAAGCGGTTTATAGTTGGCTGTATACTGAACGTGTTTGTCTTTTGAGTTTACTACCCTGAAATATTAACACTTCACCTATAGGACAGTTAAAAGTGTATAATTGGCTAAGGGGAGCGGGGAGCAGGGGCTTCCCTTGTAGCTCAGCTGGTAAAGAATCCACCTGCAGTGTGGGAGACCTGGGTTTGATCCCTGGGTTGGGAAGATCCCCTAGAGAAGGGAATGGCTGCCCACTCCAGTATTCTGGGCTGGAGAATTCTATGGACTGTATAGTCCATGTGGTTGCAAAGAGTCAGACATGACTGAGTGACTTTCACTACTACTACTAGGTGGGAGCACTGCTGAAGCCTGGAGCCCCACCCAGTCCTTCCCTGAAGGAGATGATGGAGGTGAAAGGAGAGAGGAGTGACGGCCAGTGGGGACTGTGCATTTATTGGGCTCCTGGAAATGATCCAGAGAAAGGCATCTCTCTGTTCTAACAGAACCAGGGCTAGCCCAGACCTCACTAGATCAGCTTGTGTCCCTTAAAGCCAGGCCACTCAGCATGTGGACTGGGTGTCCACATCACCTGGCAGCTTGTTAGAAATACAGACTCTCAGGCAGCACCCCAGACCTGCTGAGTCAGAATCTACATTTTAACAAGACCTTCAGGGGATTCCTGTGCACTTTAAAGTATGAGATGAGCTGCTGTCTTAAAGCATAGTAAGATGATTTTTCAAATCAATTATTGAGCCATATGATTCTAAATGAAAGGTTATAGTAGGTTCTAGAGAAGTATCATATATCTTTATCAAGAGAAGAAAAAATATACTGCACATATTTTATATATATTTCATATATATTTTTTAAAACTTTTTTTTTAAACTGAAAGCTAGATGATAATGATGATGATAACCTCTGTTTATTATGTACTTACTATATGCCAAGTGCTATTCCAAGTACTTTAATTAAATTCATGCATTTAATCTTTAAAGTAAGCATAGGAGTTTAAGGACTGTTATGATTTTCCATTATATAGGCTTATAAGAAGAAACGTGAGCAACTCATCTGAAGTAATACAGCTTGTAGGTGATTTCAACCTCTGTAAACTGGCTCTAGGACCCTACATAGACCGCTCTTAGATACTGTGCCAGCAGTTCTCAAGGTGGGGTCCCATCTAGCAGCATCCGTATCACCCAGGAACATGTTACAAATGCACATTCTTGGGCCCAGCCCCAGCCGTGCTGAATCAGACATACTGGGGTGGGGCCCAGCAGTCTGGGTTTTACGCACCCTCTGCATGATTCTGGTGCACTTTGCCCGGTGCTGGCCCATGCCTCACAGATGCCAGGGTCTCTACTTTGTGATCAGATTTGATGGAGGGGAGGACTGGGGTTCTGTTCTGTATTTGCCCTTTTAAGATAGCCTGTTACAGTTCTCTTCCTGGCCTCTTATTTGTTCCCATCCAATTTCCCTCCTTTCTCTAATAAAAAAGCTTTTAGCTGTCCTGCTAAGTCGCTTCAGTCGTGTCCAACTCTGTGTGACCCCATAGACAGCAGCCCACCAGGCTCTTCTGTCCCTGGGATTCTCCAGGCAAGAACACTGGAGTGAGTTGCCATTTCCTTCTCCAATTTAGCTGTCCAGAAGGTGAAAATAATATTTTTAAGACAGTAACTGCAAGAGAAAGATACAGTTGATCCTCAGTATCTACAGGGGATTGGTTGCAGGACCACTATAGATACCAAAACCCATGGATACTCAAGTCCCTCATATGAAATGGCACAGTATTTGCATAGAACCTACACATATCCTTCTGTATATATTAAATCTCTGGATTACTTATTGATACAATGCCTAATACTTTGTAAATGCTATGCAAATAGTTGCCAGCAGTGGCAAATTCAAGTTTTGCTTTTTGTAACTCTTTGGAATTTTCTTTGTTTCTGAATATTTTAAATCTGGGGTTAGTTGAATCTGCATATGTATAGCCCATGGATATGGAAGGCACACTTCATCGTCAATGTGCTCAGTTTTCTTTGGAAAATAAAATTCACGAGGCTTGCTCCCAGCCTGAAGAAGTCTGTGGCGTAGATCAGGAAGACAGGGATTTGGTTCAGAATGCTTGGTTTCTGTGTCCACTTTTGCTGGAAGCAAGGAGTTCACTGGGCAGGACTCTGTTTTCTTCTGATCCTGTCACACTACCATGTGTGCAAGAGAAGTCTCTGTGAATAGTGAAAATACGTGCTTGATGTAGATGCAACTGTGTTCCCTGGATTCTGAGGCGGTTTCCTACACTGCTAAGAGTTCCTAAAGAGGTGCTTTTGATTGAAAACTGAAGGATAAAATTGATTTGGGGTAACAGATCAAACCAGTCAATCCTAAAGTAAAATCAACCCTGAATATTCATTGGAAGGACCGATGCTGAAGCTAAAGCTCCAGTGCTTTGGCCACCTGATGCAAAGAGCCAACCCATTGGAGAAGACCCTGATGCTGGGAAAGATTGAAGGCAGGAGGAGAAGGGGACGACAGAGGATGAGATGGTTGATGGCATCACTGTTTCAATGGACATGAGTTTGAGCAAACTCCAGGAGATAGGGAAGCTCAGGGAAGCCTGGCATGCTGCAATCCATGGGGTCACAAGAAGTTAGACACGGTTTAGTGACTGAACAGCAACACTAATATTGGTAGCTAAGGATACAGGAGACATATGTTGGTCCCTCCCAGGTCACCTTGTGGGAGTGATAGGCACTTCCTGATGTCACCCATTTCATCTTCAAAGCAGTCTTTGAAATAAATATTATTTCCATTTTGCATTCAAAGCAGCTGAGACTCAGATAGGTTATCCAGAGTCCCAGGACTGTAAGCACAGAACAGGGCCCTCACCCCGCCGTGGGGTCTGCCCTCCACCACACCTGAGCTCTCAGCTAGTAGAGCTGTGGGCCCTTGCCTCACATTATCTCACATCATCTTCCTAACCCATGGAGCACCCAGAGAAGCAGCTTGCTTGGATCACACAGCTGTCAGAGGCAGCATGGCTCTTTTTGTCTTCAGGAGAGAAGATGTCTGGGTTCTGTGTCCTGGTCCCCGGCGGCTTGTGTGGTGCAGAAACTGAGTTGATCTCAAGTGATTTCTTGCTGAGTGGCATTCTCTGAGGTGGGCTTTCTTGTTTTTCCCCCATCCCTGAGATGGAGCAGGGGGAGTCACAGTGCTGCTGAGCGATGATGCAGTGGTCACACCCCTCTGTGCCCGAGCTGTGATACCAGCTCCAGGAAGACACTGGTGAAGAGTGGAGTTTTCTCACCACGCCCTTGTGGTGTGTTATGGGCAGTTTCCTCCCGCTTTCTCGAGGGAGGGGTCTTTGTTGTGTTTTCTCACCTGGACGCTTCTGAGACTGTCATCCAACTACCAGATTGGTCACTGATTTCCTGGCAGGTATATTCAGGATGGGTGGCAGGATTTGAAAAGAGCGTGTGGCGTGGTCTGGGGTCTACTGAGCCCTGAGACTGTGAGAGAGCGCACGTCCTCTCATCAGAGGTGGCTGCTGCCGGTCAATAGTCAGTGTTTTGGACACAGGCCAGTTTTCAGGGGCTGAGCACTACCCAGTAATTATCATCTGCAAAAAGCTGAGATGCAAATGATGCTGTTAGACAGTGGGAACCCAGAGCTTGATGGAGTGCCTTGGGCACGTGTCCAGCATCACATGTCCAGATTCTTCAGTGAAGAATCCCAAGGTGAAGCACAGGAGCAGCATCGGTGTGATGTCTCGTGGGGTGGGAATGTCCACCCCAGAGAGAAAGCACCATCAGGTCTTGGCCCTGGGGTCTGTAGTGATATGAGTGTCTTGCAGGACTCCGCCCTGTAGGGTCACATTAGAGAAAGGAGCTGGCCTAGCTTATCGGCACTGACCTCACCTCTGTTACAAAGGTCTCTCTGCCCATTGTTTTCGTCACCTTGGTTTCAGCCTGGGGTTTGTTTGATAGTATCCATGGCTGCACCACACATGTCCCTTGCTCAGGGCTCTTTCTAGGGTAGAGGTAACAGCGTCACCCCAAGGCTGGCCATGAGCAAAGCTGTGCATTTTGTGGTACCTGTTCCCCAGTCCCTAGCCATCTGAACTCCCTAAGAGCTTTCCCCACCTGGCACTTCTGCTGGTTCCTCTGTATTATGGTAATTTGTCTTACCTTCTCAATTAGGGCTTAAATTCCTCAAGGGTAGGATTCATTTTGTTTACTCAGCTGTGCTTAAGAGCCCCAGTTCAAATAGAATCAGACCCTCTCATAGCTTTGTGACCTTGTGTAATTTCATGTCTAAAATGTGGGCTATGGTAGTACTTCCCTCCTAGGATGAATGTAGACATTGAAGGAGGTGGTAGACATCCAGTACTTTAGCAGACTGCTGGGCAAATAGTGAGCAATCCATGAATGAGCCATTTGGATATCACCGAGGAGGCCTTCATTAAATACCCTGGTGATGAATGGCCCCCATAGGTCAACTCTGAGTGTTCCAGTGTAGGGCGGGGTGGCTGATTGTAATATCCAACACACTGGGTTCAAGTCCATAGTTACGTCCTGTCTGACTTTGGACAAGTCACTTGGCCCCTCTCTCTGCCTCACAGTGTCTCATGGAGGTCGTATCTGTGTCACTATGTTGTTCTGGTTTTAAGTGAAATAGTTATTTGTAAACTGCTCCTGGTAGCTGTTGCTGCTGCTGCTGCTAAGTCGCTTCAGTCGTGTCTGACCCTGTGTGACCCCATAGACGGCAGCCCACTAGGCTCCCCCATCCCTGGGATTCTCTAGGCAAGAACACTGGAGTGGGTTGCCGTTTTCTTCTCCAGTGCATGAAAGTGAAAAGTGAAAGTGAAGTCGCTCAGTCGTGTCCGACTCTTCGCGACCCCATGGACTGCAGCCCACCAGGCTCCTCCGTCCATGAGATTTTCCAGGCAAGAGTACTGGAGTGGGGCGCCATTGCCTTCTCTGCCTGGAAGCTGTTAGCCTGTTGTAAATACCTGATAGTAATTTTCTTTTTTCTTCCCAGCCTCTTCAGTAAGTTGCTCTGGTGCCCTGCTCTCAGACAGCCCTGGCAAAGGAAAGTGAGCCAGTACCGTCATCACACCCTCATCTCACCTGATGGCGATGCTGATGAGCAGGCACATGTAGCCAGAGCTGTCCTGTCAGGTCTCCATTCTTGGCAAGTGACACCTCGCTCCCCCCTCCCAGTGCGTAGACCCAGCACCATGCAGATGCTGCTCATGACCAAACACACTGCCGTTAGCAGTGAACTGGGCTCTGGATTGGCCTCTGCCACCACGCCATCCCCGAGACTGTCCCTAAAAGCTGTCATGATCAACCAGCACCTTTCACCTGTGAGGACTCGTGGCCGGCAGTCTGCCTATTTGCTTCTGGCTTAGGACCACAACTGCTTATTAGTTGATGCCTTTCTGTTAATGCAGCTTCTTTCTTAGCAGCTTTGTGCCTCATCATATCACATTGGGCTTGAACTTGGCCTGTTTCCAGACGTCGTCTTTTTTATGCAGGAAGCCTGGTGGGGAGGGGATTTCTTTCCAAGATACATATTCATCTGGAGGTGATGAGATATACACCAAGCTTTTATGTTTTCACCCCTCTCTGGGCCCTCTGGTTGGTTAGAAATGAGCCTTTCTTTGCAAAGACTGGTCTGGGAGTAAAAGAAACTCTTCCATTTTTTTGAGCATCAACTATATGTTGGGCTATCATGTGACTTATATAGGTGGGAAGGGACATAGGATGTTTGTAAGAATTAGGTTCATTATGCTTCTGGCCATTTTAGACATGGAGCCATTTAAACAGAAATAACAAGGAATTAGTTCTTTTTTCATTTTGTTCTAACTGCAGACAAATGAGCATTGTTTTTTATTACCAAGTACTATAGCACTGTGAACCTCACTCTATTCCTATACACACATCAAGGGCTGCATGAAAATAGTTAGGTTTGGGGGTTTTTTTGGGGGGGGAGGGGGTTTAAAGCCAAATCATGTGTGTCTTATAGGTCTTAGTAGTTAATACACTTGGGATTTTGGGCCAAGTCTAAATTATTTTGAAAATAGATATTAAAGGGCAACAGCCAAGGGAAGGGCATGGCTGAATCTCCAAAAAGTGGCTGTAACTTGAGGAAAGTATAAGAGTGAAAATTGGAAAGAGCTGGTGTTATAGATGTACCGTGAACTTCTGCCATCTAAGCAAATGCTATGAAAATTATCTGATTGAAAATAGTCTAGTCCATGTGGGTTAGATTAGTTCATTTATGTGCCATTTATCAGTGCTGATTTTCTAATCACTGATTTGCTACTCCTAAACACTTTTGCTGTCTGAGAACATTCTTGTGGCTGGAGAAAGGCTCCATCATGGGATCAAGAAAGAATGCATTTGTCACATTTTGTTGAAATGACTGGCTGTGGCATATGTAGCCCAGGGATGCTTCTTTGCATATAATTTGATGATAACTTAAAATATTGAGGTATAATTTACATACTGTAAAATTCACCCATTGTAAGTGAATAATTTATAGTGTTTTTTAGTAAATTTCCAGAGTTGGCAACAATCACCATAATTCAGTTTTAGAACATTCACATCTTGCCCCCCACTATCCCGCCTCATAAGATCCTTCATGTCTATTTACAATTAATTCCCTTTCCTATTTCTTATCTTGGATTTCCCTGGTGGCTCAGTCGGTAAAGAATTTGCCTGCATTGCAGAAGACCCCGGTTTAATCCCTTGGTCGGGAAGATCCCCTGGAGAAGGAAATGGCAACCCACTCCAGTATTCTTGCCTAGAGAATCCCATGACTACAGACTGTAGCCTGGCTACTGTCCACGGGGTCACAAACAGTTAGACATGACTCATCGACTAAACCACCACCGCTCCTCATCTCAGGGAACCACGGATCTGCCATCTCAGGGAACCACGGACCTGCGGCCTGCCTCTAGAAGTTGCCTATACTGGATACTTAATATGAATGGAGTCATACAATATATGGTCTTTTATGTCTGGCTCCTACTGAGCATAAAGTTTTCATTTGTTTTCAATACCTTTTGGGGGGAAGTAGATTTATTTGCTAGAGCTTCCTTGTTCAGAAGTGGAACTTCTATTTGAGATACTGTTCTCACGGAGAGAGAAACTTGAGATGGTTTATTGTAGATTGCGTATCTGGAAAATTGGTGCTTGAAAAGTGCAAACTGTGCTTGTTGTACTGTTTAAAGCATCATTTGTTAGTCCTCATTTCTTGAAAGAGGAAGCCCAAGACATAATTACGGGGTTTGCCCAGGGCCTCATGGCCTTGGTAGATTCTCCTATGAAAACCTGAGCCTCATGTCACCAGGGTCACAGATCTGACCTAAAGCACAGGCGCTTTTTGCTTTCTTTATGCTTCTTAAACATTGTTGATTTGTGCTGACCTCAGCCATGCCCTGGAATCCTCTATGGCTCCCTAGTTTGATACAGGAGCCAGACTGGCCTTGGCTCAGTCCACAGGACACACAGCTTCATTTGCTATGGCCTTGGCTCGGGTCCTTAACTTCTCTTAGCCTCAGTTTCCTCATCCATAGAATACTCATCATAATAGTGCCTACCCTGCAAATTGTTCTGAGGGGTAAACAAGAAAAGCACATTAAATTCCTGTACATAGCAGGGACTCCTTAAGTGTTAGCTGCTGCCTCTGCTAGGAGTCTCCTCTTACTTTGAAATTCACCATTTGCTAGCTGTGTGACACTGGGTGAGTTAGTTAACCTCTCTAGGCCTCAGTTTCTCTTTGGTAAAATAGGGTTAAGGTGAGTGCCTACCCTGTAGTATGTTTTGCTCTGAGGAGTAAATGAGATAATCCATCTAGAGGGCTAGGAACAAGGCCAGGCTGTAGTTAGCATGCTTGGTAAATGTAGGATGGTGCTATTATGAATTACTCTTAAAAGTTACCTCAGGGAGTACCCTATATTATAGTCAAATATTTCCTGGAAAATATTGTAAGTAATGTTTTTCCCATCAGGGCATGGTCATTACAAAAAAATAAAGTAAAAAAAGAAAATTGAAATTTGCAGTTCTCTCCAAATGGCAGAAAGTGAAGAAGAACTAAAGAGCCTCTTGATGAAAGTGAAAGAGGAGAGTGAAAAAGTTGGCTTAAAGCTCAACATTCAAAAAACTAAGATCATGGCATCCGGTCCCATCACTTCATGGCAAATAGATGGGGAAACAGTGGCTGACTTTATTTTGGGGGGCTCCAAAATTACTGCAGATGGTGATTGGAACCATGAAATTAAAAGACACTTATTCCTTGGAAGGAAAGTTATGACCAACCTAGACAGCATATTAAAAAGCAGAGACATTACTTTGTCAACAAAGGTCCATCTAGTCAAAGCTATGGTTTTTCCAGTAGTCATGTATGGATGTGAGAGTTGGACTATAAAGAAAGCTGAGCACCAAAGAATTGATGCTTTTGAACTGTGGTGTTGGAGAAGACTCTTGAGAGTCCCTTGGACTGCAAGGAGATCCAACCAGTCCATCCTAAAGGAGATCAGTCCTGGGTGTTCATTGGAAGGACTGATGTTGAAGCTGAGACTCCAATACTTTGGCCACCTGATGTGAAGAGCAGACTCATTTGAAAAGACCCTGATGCTGGGAAAGATTGAGGGCAGGAGGAGAAGGGGACTACAAAGGATGAGGTGGTTGGATGGCATCACCAATTCAGTAGACATGGGTTTGGGTGGACTCTGGAAGTTGGTGATGGACAGGGAGGCCTGGCGTGCTGCTGTTCATGGGATTGCAAAGAGTCGGACATGACTGAGTGACTGAACTGAACTGGATGGCTATTCTATTTTTTTTCTGTGTATTATAAATCTGTAGTCCCTTACCCCTCACCATTGGGATTATATGTATTTTTGAAAACGTAGCTGGAATAACAGAGCACATGCTTCCATAGTAATTTTTCATTTCTGCCTCTGACTTCTGTGGCTGGGCTGTCAGGGACCTCAGAGCCTGCTGGAGGTCTCTGCATCATTCTATACCCCTCGCCTCCTGTCACTATGTATGTGGTGATAACATATGCCTGACTGGTTCATGCTGGAAAAAACCCCAGTCCAGGTGTATGTTTTATTGGGTTCAGTTGTTAAAGCATGTTAAATCTTAAAAAAAAAATAGCTTTATGAAAGGGCAATACAACGGGTCCTTGTGGTGGTGGATACATGAACCTACACCAGCGATAAAATCATATAAAGCTTAATATTCACATGTGCAGGTGCACACGCTCGTGCACACACACACACACACACACAAGTTCAGGTAAAATGGAAAAATCTGAGTAAGATTCCTAGATTGTAGCAATGTCAGTACTCTGGTTGTGAATCTCTGTTATTTCTTACATCTGCATATGATTATCTACACATAATTAACTTCAGTGATCTCAATTCAAAAAACAGCTTTAAAATGTAAATATAGTTTTCAATTAATTCAGTCCCAGAGCAAAAAACTGCTCTGAGTGTTATTCTCTTACGTTAGGGTAACATAGAGCCAAGATGAGTTTAAAATGTAGCCTGGTTGTCTTTCTTTCCAGGAAAGCAAAGGACCTAGTCCTTTGAGGAGAGCTAGGGTGGGCGTTAGCTGGCCCTGGAGTCAGCACAGCACAGGTTTCAGCATAGCGGCCTTTTCCCTGTTGATGCCCCGGCTTGCCATTCTCTCCTAGAGGGAGCTGACTGGACAGCCTCTGGGTGTTGTCTGCACCGGTGCAGAGCATCACAGCCGTGCAGCATGAAAACCTGTCTGCACCATAGGATTCTGCACTTAAGAGTTTCTTGTGACATCGAGCTGATGAACTGCTTAGAGCAATTTGAGCTGGACTCCATCTCCATCAAGTTAAATTCTGGTTTTAACCAACCCTGTAGATTTCCCTTGCTTTTCCTCCAGCCAGCGGCCAGAGGGTTTCTGCCATAAAGTGCTGGGTGGAGAGGCCGGCAGAAGGACCCTCCCCCATCCTGGCTCAGAGCGCCCTGTTTTGGGAGGGTTTCAGATTTGGAACCAGATTTCAGGTCTCTTCCTTAAACTAGAAAATCATTCCAACAGATCCGGTTTCTCTGAGCTCACCCACTAGGATGATCTCTGCTTGCATTTATAAAATATTTAGAGACCTATTGCTTTCCAGCTGCAATTAGCCATTAGTGATGCTACTGAGTTTGGTTAGAAATACATTTCAATTCCCAAAGGCCTTGCCTGGGCTATGACTGCAAGTGGGTTGTTGCGAAAGCTGAGCTAAGTCTTTTACTCTTTAAAAGAATTATTTGTTAGAGTCTTAGTTATGAGGAATTACTAACAAGTTATTATTTGGCCCCTAAGTGGCTGGTGTCAAAAAATTTTATACTTTGACTCTAAATCCATTTGCTTTCTCTCCTTCCTCCTCAGAATAAAACCTATGCTACCTTCATGGTATTTGGACTACAAATCATTTCCTTGCCATTGATTTAAAATAAAACAACCCTGAGATTTTTCTGGAAGCTAAAGCCTTCTTTCAGTGCACACCCTTTTTCCCCAAAGGAAAAACATAGTCCTGAAGACATAGTCCTGAAGTGGCCTGGAGGCAGCCTCTTAAGACCTCTTAAGCAAATGGCATATGTTACAAAATACTCTGTGTATGAGTGTGTGTGTGTGGATTAAAAAAAAAAAATCTATCACCCTGGTTTTCATGGTTTGGAAACTAATTGCAGAGCCTTAGAATTTAGGCCATTTGGGGAAGAGGAGGCTGGGCCATTATGAAATTAGCAGCTAAGACTGTTTAATAATTGATACCAAGAATTGCTTTGGAAAGGACCCACTGTGTCCACGTGCATGGGTCTGTACAGAAAGTGGGGTCTAGATCTTAGGGCTCTTTCTGGCGGTTTATATATCACTCACTGTGCTGCTGACCCACTTTGGTTTGCTGACCAGATAGGAGGCCAGACCCCTTTCCACTCCAGCGCCTTGCCCTCAGCACCACCCCCGAGTGTGCACGCGTGGATGTGCACGCACACATACACACACACATATGCAGTGTCAAGGCTTTGCAGTGATTAGTAGACCCCTGTCCCCTCACCCCACACAGATTGGGGCTTTTCTCTGGCATCAAACCTAGTGGGGCTGAACCTGGCCAAACCAAATACCCTTTGTACTCACGACAACATAAGTTAGAGCCACTTTTTTAGGTGGGTCATTTGTTTGGCAGACTTGTAGCATCAGTAGTTACATGGTCATTTTTATTTCTTGCAGTTTTATGTGCTGAACGAGTTGGCCAGATGACTAAAACATATAATGACATAGATGCTGTAACTCGGCTTCTTGAGGAGGTAAGTGATTCGGGGAAAGGCAAAAAGTCGTTTATAACTGACTGATTATAATTTATATTGATTAAAGCAGACATTACTATTTTTCTTGGTGAAGAGTGTCAGAAATTGAGCCCTCTCAGAGTATGATTTTAGTGGCTTTTATTTTTTGAGCTGGTAGCTATGTTGGCTTTAGTTACTGTAATTTTCTACAAGATATTTTGGATTTTAAAAGGAATGTATTAATAATGGAATAGGGTAACATTTAAATACTTGCTATAGAATACCCAGTTGAAGCTTTATAAACTCTTAAAATGTACACTAATGATATATGTTAAATGTATATAAAAATGTCAGAAAAAAGACATCATTATTCATATCTTTGTAATGTTTTTGTTTTGTTGTGCTGTGTTTTTACTTAGTCAGGTTAAGGGAATGTTACTATGCAGTGTCGGCATGGAAATAACCAAAACAAGCCTGGCAAGAAAAATTTAGGAAACTTTCTCTGGATCAGATGAGCTGCAGGCATTTTAGAGACTATGGTTTTCTCAATTTCTTCTCAGCATCCTGTTGACATTTGAGAATTAAGGTGCTCTGATGGTCTCTAGAGGCAGATGAGTATACTATGTGTATCCCCACACCTAGAACAGGCCAGAACATGGTAGGTTCTCAGTATTTGCTGAATAAATGCCTATTGTTAAAACTTCTTCCACTCTCCCCACAAAATCAGGCCTCAAATGCAGAGATTTTAACTTTTAGATCCTGGTTTATGCTCTAGAATCTAGCACAATAGGAGTCATGTGACTATTCATTAGCCCTTCTTGAGGAATAGAGTAGAAAGATATGAGGGACACCAGAAACCCTCATTTTCAGCCAGTGGCAGGACAAAGCAGCAGGGTGGGACCTGAGGTTTTGTTCTTGGGTTGGGGACGGTCTTTTCACCCCATTTTTCATGTGTCTCTCTCTCCCTGGGCTCTTCCCTTTTGTACACCCAGGTTTTTCCTACCTGTTCTGAGGATGGGATCCTTCTGATCCACCCCCATGCCCCATTCCTGAGGGCTCACCTCCCTGGCTACCCACTTCCCTCTCATTCTCCTGAAGGCCACCCCTGGTAGATCCACTGGGGCTGACACAGGGCAGGAGTGGAGACCCACTTGACCACCTGTATGTCAGGAAAATCCCAGATTTCTCAGTCCCAAATAAGTGAGATTAGATGTTCTGGCCGTGTGACAGGACCCTTGCTGAGGCATTTTAGGGGCACCGGCCCCCTGGTGGTTCTCCAATTGTGTCTGTCTGGGCAGCTCGTAGGCTAGCTCGGCCAACATCACCAACTTTCAAAAATGGTTTTCACAGCCCCCTTTCTGCTGCGTCCATTTTCCCCAGCAGCGCCCTGTTTCTGAATCCACTGCTCACCCCACACCCAGACAGTCTTCTGAAGGTGCTCCTGTGTCTGTGCTTTATTATTTTTTTCCCAAGGCTACTACCATGGCTCCTGGAGCCCTGGCTTGAGATTTTGAGTTTTCTCCCTTTCTTCTTTGCAACTGCCACCCTCGCAAACCCTCTGTAATCACCTGGCCCAGCCCCAAACCCGACACTCAGAACTCCTTGGCGTGGCATTTCAAGGCCATCCACTTAACCACATTCCTGAATCCTCTTCTTTACTCCTCCCCGGTACCTGCCTCTTTCTCTCCTACCTGTGACCTTTTGCACCGTCTGGCCCCTCTGTCTCTTCCTGCCTCTGAATGTCATGCTACAGGGCTCACTGGGGGCCTCTGAAGCTGCCACACACCCCAGCCACAGGTAGTCCGTGCCCCCACCTGCCCTGAGCTTGTAAGCCATCCTATTGTTCCGTTCGCTTTTTCTTCCAGCTGGGTTGGTTAGAAGTTTCTCCAAGGCGGGAACCCTGTTGATTTCCTTCTCCATTTTAATCTTGGAAATGACAGGCCTTAGATAAATGCCTGCCTCTGTGGTCATGCTTATTCATAAGGGTAAACTTTGAGAATTAGCTGTTGTAGTGCATCATCTCATTAATTCTATGCTAGTTCTCAGAAGTAGATGCCATTGCTGCCCCATCCTACGGTGAAGGGACCTACTCTTGAGAGAACAGAAGATGGCCACATAGTACAGCTGTTTTCCAGCCTGGGCCGTTAACCACTGTGGCCCTGTTGCTTTTGGCTGTAGTTGTTTATTGCCATGTTTATTTAGTTCTGGAGAGTATGGTTAGTTGATTGTCAGTGAGACATTTTTACTTTAAAAACATGAACTGGGTGACTTTTTTTTTTTTTTTTAATGGGATGCTGCTTCAGTGAGTGTCCAGGGCCCATGGTTCCTGGCTCCTGATGAGTGTGAGCTGGCAGGGCTGGGTGAGGCTTTCACAGGGCCAGACCCATCTCTGCTTAGATGTTTGAGGATCGTGTTCAGAGGAGACTGGGACTCCAGCCCTGTATTTAGATTCTGGTCATCAACAATTCACAGCTAATTTCCTAAATGAGTGTCACTGTATAAAAAATATGCTGTCATGGTTTTAAAAAAATTTTTTGGGTTGTTGAAAAGAATATTTTGGGGGCAGTTTCTTCAGGTGGCTCTTTGCTCTGCCCTCTTTGTTTTATTTTTAGCAGCTTCCCCTGGCCATGGTCTGGGTGCATCAGTGTGTTTTATATACAACGCCGTTCCTGTCCTTCTCCTGATAAGAATCATATCTGAGTTGCCGCCTTTCTTTGGAACTAGGCAGGGTTTCCTGGTTAAAGTCTGATTGTCCCACTCACGTGGCAGCTGTCCCATGCTGCACTCTTCCTGGCTTTGGTTCTGTTTCTTTTGGTTTTGCACACCTGCCACATGCAGATGGGGTACCAGCAGGATCTGCATAGGATGCCACGCACAGCCCTCAGCCAGCTCGAAGAGTTTGCTTCTCATTGAAGGGGAAGAGGATTCTGCAGCTTGCCCTGGCTTGCTGCTGCTTGGAATTTACCTTTGGGCAACGCTGCCTCCTCCCCAGTTACGGAGAGGGTTATTCTGGGGGCCCCTTAGTCATGCTTTTCATCCTTAAGTGGGTGAATGAGATGAGTCAACTGCTCAGTGTGGGAGGCAGGCTATTCTCCGTCTCCAGGGCCATGCCAGGCAGCTCAAGTGCTCATTGGTAAATGGGGCCGAGATGCAAGTCACAGTCTTTTAAATTTTCAGGAAAACTTTGATGTAGATAGGGAGTAGGGAGAGCCAGATTGAGCCCCACCTGGCTGCCATCTCCTGGGGAATCAAAGAACTGGTTATTTTAATATCTTATTTCCAAGGGTCACAGTGTGTTTACAGTTCCATTTTTCTCACTGTAGTTTGCTCCAGTGGTCATCTCCTACCTATTTTCCTGGTTTTAGAAGTAAATATTTATCATGTGTTGGCTGGCTGTAAGAAATGAGACTCTTTCATTCCTAAAATTCTTAAAGAGAAGCCCAGCCAGTCTTTTGCCTGAGAAAAACCAGAGACCTTCTCACAACCTTTTTTTTTTTTTTTTCCACAACCTTTTTGTTTAAGGTTTTCATTTCATCTCTGAATATTTTTGTTGTAACTTCCTTTTTTTCCCCAGCAGAGCATTTTATTTATGTTACCGTGAAGATTAGATTTGGGGGTGTAGACAAAGTGAGAGTCATCCCTTTAGTAGGGCAGGAAGCCTTGGGTCTGAGGTTTGGGGTGTATCAGCATAGGTTGGGAGGGCTGGGGGGCTTTGTGGTTGAGCCCACCCCCACTTATTTTCTTCCCCCGCCCGCTCCCCATTCCTCTTGGGTTCTGGCTTCTGTGTGCCGTGGGAAGCCTTCGGCGTCCTTCATGTGCTCAGCAGTGCCTTGCTAAGCTTGTCTTTATCCATTATGATTTTGGCTTGATTTGTTTGCACTGAAATCTGTGTATGAAATGTCTGTGTGCACAGGATCTTAGCAGCTTGGATGCGTGACGGCAACAACACAGAACAGTAGGCAGTGAGCTGAAGAGCATAAAACACCTGCTGGGTATTCAGTCTGAGGGCTTGTTCTAGTAGAGAGGTTTAATAGACTGGAGTGAGAGTTATGGAGACCATGATTTTGGACAGTGGGGGCTACAGTTTTCACTGAGACGTAGCCAGCTGAAGGGCTTCCCAGGTGGCTCAGCAGTTAAAGAATCCACCTGACAAGCAGGAGACCTGGGTTCGGTCCCTGGATCAGGAAGATTCCCTGGAGAAGGAAATGGGAACCCACTCCAGTATTCTTGCCTGGGAAATCTATGGACAGAGGAGCCTGGCATGCTGCAGTCCATGGGGTCGCAAAAGAGTCAGATGTGACTTGGCATCTAAACAACAGCAGCCAGTGCAAGCCACCTGTACTAGTTGGTAATTTTGGGACAGCCTCTGGAGAAGTGGGTTCCCTCACACAGTCTCTGTGGGTCGTTTCCTGCCGGTACCAACTATGGGCAACTGTTGCGTCTGACAAATGATAAAGGGCCACTGAGATAAGGACTCTGCCTTGATGTGGAAGGCAGTGCAGATGAACGCACAGAGAGAGGGGCATCTCGGTTGATTGGGCAAACTCACTGGTCCCCTTTGTTCCCTGGGAGGGCAGGACAGGGAGGCACAGATGGGGAGGGAGTTGGATGAATCTATGGCTCACTTGACATGACCCCCAGCTGTCTTCTGGGACAGTAGTGGCAGCAGTTACAGGTTTCAGGACCATGGAAGACTTAGGGGAGAGAGACCATCATTTGTGTAAGAGCTCCAGGGAGTTAAATCACTATTGGATCCAGTCCCCCCAAACTATGCTTTGCTCATAATTCATCGAAACTCCCATGATGAGTGAAGGAAGGTGTGTTACTATTCCATTGCATGAAATAATTTGGTGGGTATGAAAAAAGTTGGAAATAAAAGCTGCATTTTGTAAAGTCTTACAACTCAATGAACCATAAAGCTGGAAGATTCTTTGAAAGGGTCATTCAGCTAGTCTGCCCCTCCACCCGACCTCTTCTCACAGACAAGGGAACCAGGCCCCAGGGATGTTCAACCAGAACTCAGACTCTCAAATTATAGGGTAGAACAGTTCACATGAAGCAGTTAAACTTTGGATAGGTAGCTACTCTAAGAAATGCCTCTTCGGTTGTAGGTAAATATGTGACAAGTGACATTTAAACATGAGATAATAACCTTCCTTCATGGAATGCACCTTGGTATGTCAGTTCTGTGCTGTTGAATGTCGTTTGAAACAAAATGTCAGTTGCCATGACTAGAATGATTCTCAACCTACAGATATTTATAATCTGTGTTTGGAAAGAATGGATCTAGAGGATCCTTGTTAAGTGTAAACCATAAGGTCACTTGGTTATCAGAAGCTAGGACTCCTCCCCAGCTTTTTTCCACTCAAAACTACATGTCCCTGGTCTTCTGCTTTTTTACACCAAATGAGCAGAATAATTAGCATAGACTTCTAAAAGGTTTTCACTTTCCAGAGTTCTCCTCCCCATGCCAACCTATAAGTGAGCAGGTGAATCTACACATAGTGGCCAGTGGTTTCATCAGCAAGGATCAATAAGTCTGCGTTTGGTGATGGCATCCACCCCACTGTGTCCACTGTCAGGGGCCAGCTTTCCTCCCATAAACGCAGCTGGACCTTTATATGCCACTAAAGATTTTCCTCCGTGCATTGCTGTGCCCTAAATGTCAGCTGCTGAGCTAACAGAAAATTCTGTGTCTGCAACGGTCTTTGTTTCTGAAGTAGGGTGATTTTATGCATTATTTCTCCATTCTTAGAGCTGTTTCTTTAAAAAAATAAAGTCTAAGTAACCATACGTTAAAAAAAAAACTGTATTCTATTTTAGAGTCACTTTAAATATTTTTGTTGCATATGCAGTGAATCTAAGGAACTCAGTAAATTCCATCTTAACTTAAGTATGCCAAAGAGGCTGCCTTGGCTATTTTAGCACACTTGGAATTTCTGGATTCACTCATTCATCCCGTAAATAGTTCCCAAGTGTTTCCCTCTGCTGGGCACTCATAAGACTATTGCCCAGCCCACAGGTAGGAAGACAGGTTATCAAATGATTACACAAAGACCAAAAGCAGTTGCATAGAAAGGTTTTGGGACGCACGTTTTTTTCCCTGCAGGAAGAGACTTGTTTTCATAAGATTGGAAAGTTCCGTTTCATTGTTTGGGGTCCGTGTCACTGAGTGAACTGCTCTTTGAACATGTATCAGAGGCCAGTGCATGGATGGTGAATCAGTAATCCATTGTTACTGCTGAACACCCTTGTTTTCTTTCATTGACATGGAGTCCTGTGGGCTCCTACTGGATGCATGGGTTTTCTCAATTTCTGTTCTCACTTCTGCCTCTCACAGAAAGAGCGGGATCTAGAGTTGGCTGCTCGGATTGGCCAGTCGTTGTTGAAGAAGAACAAGACTCTAACCGAGAGGAACGAGCTGCTGGAGGAGCAGGTGGAGCATATCAGGGAGGAGGTGAGGCGCTGGCGGCCTCTGCAGGAGCAGCCGTCTGCAGGGGCTTGGGTGCCGTGGGTACAGCCGAAGAAAGTGATGCTCGAACAGGCTCCTGTTGGGAAAAGCCCAGTCCAGACACAGAGGGCCGACTTTCTGCCATCTCTTCTGATCATTTGTCCCTTTTCACAATAAGGACGGGATGGCCCAAGCTGGACCTGCCCTCGTGTGGTCAGTAGACCCACAGTGTGGACCAGTCACAGTCCCTATCCTCCAAGAGTCCAGATCACCCTGTGGGCTGAGAAAGGCACTCAGAGCTTTGGCAACAGCGCACACAGGCTATTCCAGCAAGGAGTGGGGCTCCCTGAGCCGGGGTGGGTGTGGGTGGGTGGAGAAGGACCCTCAGCCGGAGGCCAGCCATGCTGCAGAGTGAGGCAGTGATGACCCCTTCGTCAGTACAGTAGTATAATTTTGTGTTTGTAAAACAAAACCAAAAGTAGCCCATTGTTTTCATGGTAGAAACCCTACCATTTTGATGATACAAATCTCGGCTGGTGTCATCAGCCCCCATCATTGTGAAACAATTTGTGTGGAACTTGGGGCTGAGGTCACAGCAGAGCAGCCCTGGGTTTCCAGCAGGAATGTGGTGTGGATGGAGCAGGAAGGCTGCAGACTCAGGTGGGGTTGCTGCCGCAAGGGTAAGAAACTTAGAATCAGGTCCCGCTTTGGTAGCGTCTTTGCCATCATCTTAACTATCCTTTGAACAGGGCATTTGAACTGTGAGGACTCTGATTTGCTTTCCTTCTTCTCATTTCTTCTCCCTTATTTTCTATCAGAAACTTTCTTAGTGGGAGGGGATGCCCTCGTGCATGTCCCTAAGATGTACTGAGACCTATTCCTCATCAAAGCTGTTCCCAGCTATTGTCTCGGTTTAATCATCATTTCATATGATGAAATAGAGTAGCCACCAGGTAAGAAAAAGTTTTTTAAGGGTTTAGTGTCATTTTTATTGATTTTTCTTCTTCTTCCAGTTTTATTGGGATACAGTTGACATATAGCATTGTATAAAGACAGGTTTTAATCCTGGGTTCTCTTTAAAAAGATGATGAGGTAGGTTATTTGCAGGGTAGGAATAGAGACGAAGAAAGTTTAGAAAATGAACTTGCGAACACAGTGGAGGAGGGAGAGGGTGGGATGAACCGAGAGAGTAGCACTGAAACATATACACTACTATGTGTAAACCAGATAGCTAGTGAGAAGCTGCTGTGTAGCACAGGGAGCTTAGTTCGCTGCTCTGTGATGACCTAAAGGGGTGGGGTGGGGAGTGGGGTGGACGGAAGGCTCAGGAGGGAGGGGATATATGTATACATATAGCTGATTCATGCTGTTGTATGGCAGAAACCAACACCACGTTGTAAAGCAATTATCCCCCAGTGAAAAATTTCTTAAAAATAGAAAAAATGAAAAAAAAGATGATGAGGTAGGATACTGATAAGGTATAAGAAATAAAGTTAACCCTTGCTTCCGCAGCCTCTAGCATCTTGATCTGAATCCCCCTTCTTCCACACATGAGAGAAGGTTAGCCCGCCCCGCTCCTTGGCCCCCTCTGAGCAGAGAGACATGCCGTCAGAAACTAGGAAATGGTCACCTATTGCCCTCACGTGCTGTTTCTCCACATTGCTGCCCTTGCTTGGGGCTTCCTCACCTTTCACAGAGTACATCCTGCCCTATGAGGGTGGAAGTGCCTTTCTTTCCTTTGGGAAACCCTGGACTTTGAAAACTGATTTCCTTTGGCACATCATTAAATGATGTCTAGGGGTTGAAGCTGAAGCCTTGAAGCACATAAAACTGGCCTTACCACAAAAGATAAAATATCTTTACTGTGTTATGTAGGAAAAGTTGGAATCAACTATAGAACCCAAATCAAATTCTAAACAAGAAAGAATGAAAGCAATTACAGTTCTCATGCTGGTTGCCTATTCATCAGTGCTGAATAGTGAAAGGGCAGGTGAACAATTTTATGACCCAGGTTTGTTTATTTTAAACCTGAAGTATAAATAAGTGTGATTTGTCGAACCGTGCCTGCAGTAGTTGGTATGGCCAGTTCCTGATGGTTGCCTCTTTTATTCTTGTATCTGGAATTCCTGTCTTGTAAGCATTGAGTGCAAAGCAAGATCTGGCCATGCTTGGCCAGAATTCCCATGAGGGTGTAGTAGTCACACCATGGGGCTGTGAGATTTTCCAGGTGGAATAACAAGGGCCGACCAGCTTGCTGCCCACCTAGCTAGCTGCCCACCCAGAGCTGGCCTTGCCAGGTTCCTGATCTGAGGTGGGATTTGGTTTGGGCAGAAATAAATGACTTCCTTCATTTGATAACGTGGTCCACCTCTCTGGGTGTCTTCCCAGTTGTCATCTGTTTACTTACAAAACCCATATGCTGTCTCGTCCCCCCACCCCCACCCCATCCATCATTCTAGCACCTTCTCGTCCCCTCTCACCTCTTCTCCATACCAAAGTAAAAACTGCAAATTTCAGTGGAGGGGTTTTTTGCCACAAAGTAATTGATCGTATATTTCTTAAATAGGATCAGACTCAACCGTTTGTTCTCCTTGAATAGCACAAAATCAATGATGTGCCTTCACTTTGAATGAGGAATTTTAAAATACTGTCACTGGGCAGGAAGTGTTTAAGCATGAGTGGGGATGCCGTCTCGTTTGGAGAGTGTGTGATGGGTCTTGACTGGGTCTGTGCAGGTGTCACAGCTCCGGCATGAACTGTCCATGAAGGATGAGTTGCTTCAGTTCTACACCAGCGCCGCGGAGGAGAGTGAGCCGGAATCTGTGTGCTCCACCCCGTAAGTCACCCAGGGCCCGTCTCCAGAGGCCGGAGCACCGCTGGCTGTGCTTCGTGACCTTGGAGTTGCCCAGACAGGGTCACCTTCACTGGCGGCACAAGCCGGCTGCCCTCGGCCTCCTCCAGGCCAAGCGTCTGAGTGCCTCAGGCAGATTGATTTTCCTTTTCTGATGGGATTTTAGTTTTCCTCTTCCTGGGTCTTTCTGACAGCTTAGTTGTCAGTGTAGATTGATTAGGCTTGGCTGTGAATGAGTAACAGGCTGGGCTCTGCTGTTGGAGGGAATATGGGGGCCAGCAGTGGCTTGGGGGCTTTTTGGGGTCCTCTTCTCTGTCAGCAGAGTCTCCTGTAAGGAACATGAACTCTAGAGCCCAATGACCTGAGTTCAGATCTTGGCTCTGGGGCTCACTGCTGTGTGCTCATGGCCAAGTTACTTAACCTCTCTGCTTGTTTCCTCATTGGCAAAATGGGGATAATAATAGTAACTTAGTTCGTAGGGCTGTGAGCACTGAACGAGTTCATACATGTAGAGTACTTAAAATAGTTCCTGACAGATAGAAGGCATCCCAGAGTTGTGCAGGCTTGAAATAGAGTTGGTTCCCCAGAAATCTGAGGCAAAGTGGCAGCCAAGGGTTGGGATGCGGGACTGAAGTGAGGTGAGCCTGTGCTGTTTTCCTGGGGGCGAGGGAGAGGCCTGATGCATCAGGGTCACACCCACACCCGCCTGAGCTTTCCTTGGAAGGCCCCCTCTGTGTGCTGTGTGGTTTGCCAGGTGGTGGGAGGAAGTGTCTCCCTCCCTAGGAGTGGACTTTCTCCCCCAGGTTGAAGAGGAACGAGTCGTCCTCCTCCGTCCAGAATTACTTCCATCTGGATTCTCTGCAGAAGAAGCTGAAGGACCTTGAAGAGGAGAACGTTGTACTTCGATCCGAGGTGAAGTGCACTCCCTGCCCTGTCCCCCCTCTGCCAGGGTGGTGGCCCCGCGTGCTTATCTGGAGAGTACAGTCGTGATTACAGCCCTGCTGTTCTCAAGGGTGACGGTCTGTGGAAGGGCTACCTGGCCCTGGGTCACGGCCACACCAAGCGCCCAGCAGGCGTGCCTCATTTATGAGCCGGGCAGCACACACCATCCTGGTTGCAGCAGACAGACAGGTGAATTGTGCAGTGTGAGGATGGGTAAGAGTGGCAAACCCTCCACCTTCGCGGTTAGGGCAAAAGCTCCTGGAAGGTGGGGCCTTGCTCTGGTGGTCTCCAGCTCAGATACAGAAACAGCTTGGAGACCTGGTGTGAGAACCTTGTTCTCATGCTACTGCAGGTCAGATGTGCTCAAAGGAAATAGTACTTGGGAACTTGGACACATATTTCTTAGACAACTAACTTTAAAAGGTTGAGCCGAAGCAACTTGGGAACTCATGCTTTTGAGTATTTCTGTGGTGGGTACTTTGCCTGCTTTCTTTAAAAAAAAAAAAAAAAAAAAAGTCTTCATAACAAGGCTGGAAAAACCTTGGGAAAACCAGGACCCAGGCTGCTAGGTATTTTGATTGCCCAAGATGTTGCAAATTAGTGAACAATAAAGCCAGGGTTTATAAGTCTCTGAGACTCCAAACCCACATAATTTCACTTTACCTACTGCCTCTATCCAGAAACACAGATGCATGGGGATTTAGTGTTTTTTGTTTAATTATCAGTGAGCTTATGCTCTCCAGCCAGAGGTTTGGTTCAATCCTGTTTATCAGGCCCTTGGTTTGTCAGGTTTGAGCTGCAAGCTCACCTAAGCTGGCCCAGGGCTCCCCTAAGTCCCTCAATATGGCAGACCACCTGTCACCTTGAACTTGCCTCACTTGTTGCAATGAGCCTCATGTCTGGGCTTAACAAGATACTCTTATGCCTGAGAAAAGGGTCATGGCTCTTAGCCCACACCTCTTTCAGCCCCTCATTTACTGATAAGAGACATAAACCCAGAGTGATCAAGAGGGTTACCCAAGCTTTCTCTGCCAGCCAGCAGCCGAACCAAGACTCCAGTCCAGTTTTCCCCATTCTGAGTTCCAGCATCCACCCTAAGTAAATGCCAGGCACATGGTGATTGGTCCCTCTGTTGGAGTCGTCACGTAAAGCAAGCAGAGGGAATCTGATCCCAGCCACAGATTCTTACTCCTCCACCTAGCTTACAGGATGGTGATGTCTCTGGGGCCAGGACCTGAGAGCTCAGAGATACCTCTCTACCTGTGGCATTTTCTTAGAGCCTTCAAATCTCTGTCTTCCCACCTTTACACCCAGGAGCGAAGCCATACAGAGTCCAAGCATAGCTCCTAGGTCTCTGAACTTTAATGCTTTCATATTGTGTCTTGTTTTGGCTCAGCTGAAAACAGCAGGACAGATTCCCACTTGTGAACCTCAGAGGACCTCACCTAGCACAGAGCAGGTGTGATAATTGTTAACCCTTCTTATTGTGGGGCTTATCCTTAGAATGCCCACTGTAGGCAGGGATGTGTCATAGGCTCTTTTGGGTCACAAAAGGATCCGCGACTGTGAGCCCGGACAGACACACATGAATAGACAGGTGGACTAATGGAGGGGCTCGAAGTTTTAGCGACTGCTTTGTGTGGGGCCCTCTGGCGGTTGGGATGACTTTCTGTGTCTGAGGGCGCAGTGGGTGACAGCTGGGGAGATGCTGAGGGCAGCATTCCAGACCCAGGTTAGCCCTCGCTGTGTCACCCGGCCTGTCCAGGTGTGACTGTGGGGCCTCTGACCTGAGCCCTGTCCACAGGCCTGCCAGCTAAAGACGGAGACCATCACCTATGAAGAAAAAGAGCAACAGCTGGTCAACGACTGTGTGAAGGAGCTGAGTATGGCCCGCCCCTGCCACTCCTGTCCCCCCACCTTTCACTTTTCCCATCTGCCATCGTTAAGACCGGATGGATTTGCATCACTTGTTAGAATGCGGTCTTCCTGCCAGCCTGGGTTCATTAGCATTTTTTCCCTGAATACTAGAGGCCTCCCCTGATCTTGTGTGACACCCCTCACCCTCATTTACGACAAACTGGGTGGGAGGTCGTCAAGCCATACATTCTCAGTCTTTCGCCAAAATGGCTACTTAATTTTCATTTTGGCTTTCTGCAGGAATATTGGTTATTTAACGGCTAAATTAGGTCCAGCTTTGGAGTCCTGAACTGAAGGTGTGGAGAAATAACTTTCTAGTGATTTGATGTGTAAACCTTGAGGCCAGAGTTCTGAGCTTTGCAAATATTATGTGCCTTCCCCCACCCTCTCCATGATAAGTTTACACATTAAGATCAGACAAAAAAAAAAGAAAAGATCAGACAAAAGGGCAAACAGAATATTTTGAGTGTCAGCAGAATATCAGTGAAACACACCCTATGTTTAAATCTAGTAAAATGAGTTATGGCCCTGAGTATGGGCTGAAAACACCCAGGAGAATTGTGTTGCACACGCAATAGTTCCTTTCTAGAACAGAGTGCAACAGGAGTTCCTGTCACTGGTGATGTGTTTGTATGGGACATGTGGAATTGGTCAGAGTCACCTTTTGTTTGGCGTGGTGTCTCTGGGCTGACCGCCAAAGCCTGCCTGATTTTCTCTGGGGAAGTGACTCTAGGCAGTGGGTGAGGCTTCCATACTGACCCTGGGAGCCACAGCTAGGGGTTGGTTCCTCCTCAGGACAGACCAAGTCCATAGAGGAAGATGGGGACTCTCCCTCCAAGCTTGTCGTCATGTGCCCTCTCCACTTCTCCCCTTGTCTTGTAATAAGGACTTTTTTTTTCCTTGTACAAACCACAAAGAAACCATTGTCTCTGGCTCTTGTGATTGTTGTTTCTTGGTCAAAGGGGACGCCAACGTGCAGATTGCCAGCATCTCTGAGGAATTGGCCAAGAAGACAGAGGATGCTGCTCGCCAGCAGGAAGAGATCACACACCTCCTCTCCCAAATAGTTGATTTGCAGAAGAAGGCGAAAGCTGTAAGGCTTCTGTTTCTCTAACAGTTCTGAGATCAAGAAGGGGGCCATTTACCCCAAAGACCCTTTGGATTCATATTTTAGGAAATTGTGCTGTCCGTTGAAAACTTTTGCTGAAGCTTAACAGATTCAATAGCATAAAACTGGTTACCCTGAATTGGCAAAGGGATCATATTTATCACTATCTATTTTCCTAAGAAAAGTCTGCAAATGAATAGAACTCATTAAGACACGTAAAGGTGCTATAAATAGAGAGTTTGGGAATTTAAGGTATAAATCATCTAGGTTAGCATTTCTCCTTACACAGGGCAGCTGTATGTTCTGCACAGAACAATGTCCCCTTTCGATTTAAGATGAAGCAGCAAAAAACCAATTGTTTCCCACATCAGGCCTTTGCTAGAAGCCCAAGGTGAAAGACTTCCAGAAAGCAGCTGTGATTATGGAAGCTGTTGCTTAGTCGCTAAGTCATCTCTGACTCTTTGCAACCCCATGGATTGTAGCCCGCCAAGGCGCCTCTATTCAGGGGATTTCCCAGGCAAGAATACTGGAGTGGGTTGCCATTTCCTTCTCCAGGGGATCTTCCTGACCCAGCGATCGAACCCGCATCTCCTGCATTGGCAGGCCGATTCTTTACAGAATTCTTCCCAGAGCCACCAGGGAAGCCCAACTATGGATGTGGAGGTGGGCAATAGGGAATGAATACAGACATAGGAAAGACATTGCCTTCAAAGCTAAAAGACAAAATTTTACTCCAGTATAAGATAAAAATCTCCTTGTGGATGTGTGATAGGATCATAATGAATTGGTCAATAAGTGGGAAAATGTTAGCCTTTGCTAAGTGTCTTAAAAGAGAAGCTGACTTCCCTTTGCCACATTCTAGTGTGCAGTGGAAAATGAAGAACTCGTCCAGCACCTGGGGGCTGCCAAGGATGCTCAGCGGCAGCTCACGGCCGAGGTGAGTGGCTCTCCCTCACTTCATAAGGCCCCCATCCCAGTTCAGGCGCATCAGCCTCCCTCTGACAGGCTGTGGGTCCCATCCTTCTTAGTGACCATTTTGATAATGAATTAAATGTCATTCTTACTCCTAAGGCAGCTCCCAGCTCCACTGACGCTGGTCACAAGCACCTGGGAGGCTGGGCTATTGACCAGCCTGGAGCCTGGCGTACATGCATTCCTGACAAACATTCCAATAAGGGAGAGGACACCGAACATGGTGTACAAAAGGAACCCCATTCAGAGATGGGAAGGAAACGAGGGAGTGATGATTTGCCCTCTCGTTTGTTTTGTCTCAGTTGTTAGTCTTTTAGGAGATTTCTGAGCCTGCAAGCTTGCCCCAAGTTGTAGAAAAACTGCGCCTTGAGGACTGTTTGGCCTCAGGCCACAGGACAGCCAGTCCTGCTAGGGGGCCAGGACATCTGTTAGTGATCCTGGGTCTTCCGGGCTCGTGGGAGGTACCTGGTCTCACCATTCCAGCCCTTTCTGCTCTTTCCTGGTCTCCCGCAGCTGCGCGAGCTGGAGGACAAGTACGCGGAGTGCATGGAGATGCTCCATGAGGCACAGGAGGAGCTCAAGAACCTCCGGAACAAGACCATGCCCAACACCACGTCCCGGCGCTACCACTCGCTGGGCCTCTTTCCCATGGTGAGTGTCCACCTGCCGCCTGGCCACCCGCCTCCCACCCTCAGGCTAGCAGGCGCCCCTGGGAGGAGGGCAGGTCTGGAGCTGAGTCTCTACGGGTGGCTGGCTTCTCCCTTTTACAGCTTGGATCTGGATCCAAATTGAGGGCTTGTGAGCCCAGCCAGTAGCTTCTAAACCACACAAGACAAGATAGTTCTTTATTTTCCATCCTTCCGAATCTGTCTTTTTTACCCCTGCCCTTAGAAGATAAATTTAGTAGGAACTGGATTTAGTAGACACCTCAGATATTTGGAAGATGCTATTTCTACATTATTTTTTCATAGAGCATGTGCTATTTGGGCCTCACAAGTGCATTCCAGAATTCTTAGGTTGCCTTATGGTTCTACTCGTTCTTTGTATGCTTATTAACAATTCTCCCACTGGTTCTGGTATCTGTAATATGAAAAAATATTTCCCTTTGTGCTGTGTGCAGTATTTTTAATATTTTTTATATTATTTCCCCACAATCTTATTTTTTTAGCTCTGGCCTGATCTATTTCATGTTTATGTTTTAGGGGAATGTGGTTGAGAAGAGGGCTTTCCAGGAGGCTGACCTCTCCCAGGGTGGGGGGTGGGGGGTTGGGTGGCACAGGGTGGAGCCCCTCTGCTGGTCATTTCCCAGTAATATTTGGTTAGGGAACTTTCTCATTTTATCTTCTTCTGTCAAACTAGGGCCCCTTGAAGGTGGGGACCCATGTCTTATTTGCTATCTCCTCCTTCCCTATCTTTATTTTTTTTTTCATCTTAACAGTTTTTAATGAAAGCTGTAGACAAGATGACTTTATTCCTGCATCTTCTCAATTGTTTCTTCCTTATATTTGCCCTTTTCCTTTCCTACTCGGCGAGATTTGGCTTTCCATTCGAGGATCTTTTTGCGGTCTTTGTCCAGTTTTAATCTGGTGATGACCACCTTGCTGGGGTGAATGCCCACATGGACAGTTGTGCCATTAGCCTTCTCCCGCTGCACTTGTTCAATGTCGATGACGTATTTCTTCCTGTAAACTTGGACCACTTTGCCAATTTGCTGCCCTTTGTGGTGCCTCCGTACAACCTGAAGTTCATCATCCTTTTGGATGGGCATGGATCGAACGTTGTACTTCTGTCTTAGCTCTTTATTATTTTTTTTTGTCTTAGCTCTTTAGAAAGAGAAGACATAATTTTCCTGCGAATGTGGGAAGGTGCATTGAAATGCCTTTTTCGATTCTTGCTTCGGTCAGAAGTCACAAAGGGATTGAACTTCATTTTGGCTGCTGGCGCTTTAGCGATGGCCACAGAAGGGAAAAGATCTCCTTCCCTCTCTTTAATACTCTGCACCTGGTGCAGTGCTTGGCATGTTGTAGAGTCACAGATCCTCACTAGACATTAGATCTGGGTGGCTGAATCAACAGACTGAAAAACCAGCCACCAAGAAGGTTTCAGGCTCTGTTTCAGTGGTTTGATGAAATACCAGTTCTCTCTGAGAAGAGAATAACTTTTGAGGAAAAGCCCCCTAAATGAGATAGGCATGGAGGGCTGTATAAATATTTGTGAAACTTGGTCCCTTTTGAATTGGCCTTTACTCGGGACTCTTATTCCTCCCTAACCCCCACCCCATTGCTGACATTGTTACCCCGACCCCTTGCTGTCTGGCCCACTTTTCCTAAATCATAATCTCCTTTTCTCCTTCACAACATAAAGTCAGGCTGGAACTCTGTCTCAGCCTGACTGAAATCTAAGGAAAACCAAAAAGAAAGACACAGCATCAACAGTCAACTTTCCCAGGAGCACATTGGTGATTCAGTGATCCCAGTGAAGGCAGACAAGGACATTCTGTCCCCCAGATCCACTGATCTTGAGCTCATTGTGCTCGACTCACAGACAACCCATGTAACTTTGTATATCCCCTGCTTCGCTTTCCCTTCTTCCCGGCTTCTCGTCTCCTAGGGCCATCTTGTTTCCTGCATTACTGGGATTCACCCTCCTGCATTCCCCGCTCTCAAGGACAGATGTATTTTAAAACTAAACCATGCCATAAGAAAAGCTGAATTGAAGGTTTACATGAATTTCTTTTTGAGAGATTGAGTCTCAGCTTTTATTATTTGCTGAGGTGGAGCTTTTGTTTGCCTTTTTCTGCTGTTGGCAGAGCTCAGTTTTTGAAGAGGGCTATTTATAAAGTGCATTATGCATGAAAGGTATTTAAGGCAATCTAAAGCTTACATCATGCCCATGCTTCTGGAGCAGAACACTCGGATCTGCTTCCCTTGCTCCCAGCCCCTTCTAACTGCTGAATAAAACAGCGAGTAGCAGTTTTTCTCAAGTATGTTCCCAATTCTCTCACCTTATGGCAATAGTTCTTAATCTGGGATCTACAGACAGGATTCAGGGGGCCTGTGAACTTCAGAGGAAGATTTTATCTTTTATGTTCATTAATCCCGAATTGCACTTGGTGTTTCCTTCCCTTGTGAAGGTAGATAACGACCACAGCAGCACAGTCATCTCTGGGACTTCGTCATCCATCGAAATCACATGTCTTAGCACAATAGCACTTGTCAGTTGCCACAGGTGTCCCAAAATACCACCTGTGCTAATCTCCCGCTCAGAGTGACAGTTGCTGCCAGTTACTCTATCACACTTGCAGTTACTAACGTTTTAGTAATTAACTCCATGTATTTGGCTTCCTCTTCAATCCTAATTATGTCATTCATTTATAAACATCATTCTGATGCTTCATCACCTCATCCATAGCGTCCAGCACTCCCTTCCTTGCCTCCACTCTCAGACCTTACTTCCCACTAGCTTGTCTTTTTTTTTTTTCCTCCTTCATCTCCTGAATCTTTACTCTGAAGTCCCTTCTTGAAGGGCTGCCCACTGGACGGAGCTCCCCATGTGCTCACCTGCTCTCGTCTCCCTTCCCCTGGAGCACCTGGCTGCTATCTCTTCTCTGGCCACCCCTGCAGGGGCCACACACTCATATTCTCCTCTAGAGACAGAGCAACTTGAATCGCTCACTCGCTGTGTGTCTCCCGGCTTTTCCCAGGACTCCTTGGCGGCGGAGATCGAGGGAACCATGCGCAAGGAGCTGCAGCTGGAAGAGTCGGAGTCGCCAGACATTGCGTAAGGCCTTGGTCCTCAGCTCCCAGGGGCTGTGGGGTGGGCGCCAAAGTGCAGGACTCCCCGTGGGCCTTCCACAGACGATCCAGGTGAAGGGAACTTAGAGAATGAAGCCGACAACAACATCCTCCTTCTAACTGGCTCCTCTGGTTGGGTTTTAAATACATATTATGAACTTGTGGAAAGTTGGGGAAGGGCAGATGTATTTCTCATCTCTTGTCACACAAGCTCTGTTTTGACACCCCCACTCACTTTTATCTTTCTTTTTGATGGAAAACATTACTTTAAAATATTTTTAACATCTGTTAAGGAAAGAAAAATAGGATGCATTATGAGATACAGAGAAGGGCTTCCCAGGTGGCTCAGTGGTAAAGAATTCACCTGCCAATGCAGGAGACACAGGAAACTCGGATTCGATCCCTGGGTCAGGAAGGTTGCTTGGAGAAGGGAATGACAACCCACTCCAGTGTTCTTGCCTGGAAAATCCCATGGACAGAGGAGCCTGGTGGGTTACAGTCCATGGGGTCACAAAGAGTCGGACATGACTGAACACGCATGCATGTATGTGTGAGGTACAGAGAGCTCTTTGGGAAGGTGTGAGCAAGGCTTCCATTTCCTTTCTGCATACATTTAGGGGTGTCAGCCTTTATCATCTCTCTTGCCAACTTGAGACCTTGCACTTGACCTGCTTAGAGCTGTAAGAAACCTGGAGCATGATTTAATCAAGTTTTCTCTGTATCCAAATGGCATAGACAGAACTTGGAACCCCGGGAGCGACCAGTGTCCCTAAACCTCAGTGCGTGTGTGAAGCCGTTTGCAACCCAGAAAGAGGCAGCCATTACAGAAACACACCTACCATTTTCTCCTTAAAAGGGAACAAATGAACAGTGCAATTCTGCCCTTAGAGATGGCAGTTTCCAGGGGGGGAAAAGAAAGAGACTCATCTAGTGTTTATCATCTCATTATAAACATTTAAGACTAACTTGAAGTCACACTTTAAAAAAAATATGAATGGTTGACAAAGACTCATTCTATAAAAATATTTTGAGCCCTGCTATGTGCTGAGCAGTAAACACTGCCCTCCTGAAGTTTGCATTCTAGAGACTATCAAGAAGACTAGGTGGGAGACAAAAGTTAGTATTAAATATCTTTGTAGGTCAAGCTTAAGGGAAGTAGAAAGCAGTATCACTTTTGCTAGCATCACCTTTAGCACACAGCCATGTAGTGGAGCCTTGAATTCTGTGGGCGTTGAATCTCTTGAATTCCAACCAACACTCTAAGAAACACATGGGAGGTACAGGGTGGCAGGTTGCTTGGGGGTCACAGTGGACCTGCTGCCTGTTGGGTCCTCAGTAAATAGTGTTGGGAGGGTTGAACGCCAGGGTCACTCCTGCATCTGCTTAGTCTTGGGTGATGTTGTGCTTTCTCCCCAGTCACCAGAAACGGGTCTTTGAGACCGTGAGGAACATCAACCAGGTCGTCAAGCAGAGGTCTCTGACCCCGTCCCCCATGAACATCCCTGGCTCCAACCAGTCCTCAGCCATGAACTCCCTCCTGTCCAGCTGCGTCAGCACCCCCCGGTCCAGCTTCTACGGCAGCGACGTTGGCAACGTGGTCTTGGACAACAAGACCAACAGCATCATCCTGGAAGCAGAGTCAGCCGAGCTGGGGTGAGCCAGCCGGGGACTTTTCTCTTTCTGTTTGGGGGATAGGTAGGGGGTGTGTGAACACAGGTCCAGTCATCAGAAGAGGGAGGCCTTAAAAGTGTAGACCTTTCAGTTCTCATATTTGTTGTGCCAACCGGCTGAGCTAAAGCTTATCTTGATGCTGGTATGTTAACCAGTTTAAAGGGTTGTAACAGGACACACCAGAAGTCAGCTTTTCTGTAAAATGTTGGAGGGGAGGATAAATGAATATTTTTTTCTCTTAATCTCTATCTGTTAGGCATTTATTTCATGAACCCCTTTGTAGCTTGGATTCTGAAAGGCTGAGGAGGACTCAGGCTCTGTCTCATGACCAGAATCTGGTTTGCTTTAGAAAGTAGGGTGCAGCGTGCCTGGCAAGTGCCCACCACACTCTGCATGCCTGGGGTGGGTCCTCCTTAGCAGTGGTCTCTCCCTCTCCTCCTGAAGCCCTGCAGGAGCCGCACCCCCACCCTCATTGTCCATCCTTTTCCTATGACTTAACAAAATTGGCTTTTCTGACCAATGAGTCAGATAGTTGTAAAATGCTTGATCAGAACTCTGAGGTTTTTTTGGACTTAATTATTATTATTTTTCTTACTGAAGTATTGTTGCAGAACAATCTTATGTAAGTTATAGATGTATGATATAGTGATTCACAATTGTAAAGATTATAATCCATTAATAGTTATTATAAAATATTGGCTATATTCCCTGTGTTGTATAATATATCCTTGTAGCTTACTTATTTTATACAAAGTACTTTGTACCTCTTAATCTCCTGCCCCTATATCGCCTCCTCCCCACTGATAACCACTAGCTTGGATCAGAACTCTCTTAGAGCTCTCAGCTCCCTAAATTCAAGAGGAAAAAGGCACATCCCTGCAGCCAACTGTCCTGTTGGAGACCAGGAACTGCAGCCTGAAGGTTTCTTCCCGAGGTGTCACAAGGGAGATGTTTGTAGGGGCTGGATTTATTATGTAGTGTTTGCAAGTTTTCCTTGCACCTTAGTGCCCCCTCCTCACCTCCCTGAGGAAGAAAAACCCAGCAGAGGGAATTGTTCTTCTGGACAGGCATTCGTTTCCCCATTTTTGCCTACATTTAGCCGCTTGCCTTGGTTCCCTTAGAAGTTCCAGCTGCCACCCGGAAACTAGTAGTAAGGACAGTGCTGTCCAGCGCCCCCTGCTGGCTGCTCCGCGCTCACCCGCCGTTTCCCCTCCTTCTAGAAACGAGGAGCGGAGTAAGAAGCCTGGCACGCCGGGCACCCCGGGCTCCCACGACCTGGAGACGGCGCTGCGGCGGCTGTCCCTCCGCCGGGAGAACTACCTCTCGGAGAGGAGATTCTTCGAGGAGGAGCAGGAGCGGAAGCTCAGGGAGCTGGCGGAGAAGGGCGAGCTGCTCAGCGGCTCCCTGACGCCCACCGAGAGCATCATGTCCCTGGGCACGCACTCGCGCTTCTCCGAGTTCACCGGCTTCTCCGGCATGTCGTTCAGCAGCCGCTCCTACCTGCCCGAGAAGCTTCAGATCGTCAAGCCGCTGGAAGGTGATCACAAGGGGCCTCGGCCCCTCTCTGCCCTCCTCAGCGACTCCCTGTGGTCCCTGATCCACCACCGGAAAGCGGGCAACCTCTGTAACGCCTACTCCTTTTTCTTCCGCGATAGCCACCCCCGCTGCTGGTTTGAGTTCCTCTGAGTGCCCCGGCCTCCACCTCTCCCGGTGTAGGTTTGGAAATGCACACACAGGCAGCCCAGACTAACCTCCATCAACTAAGCCAAAGAAAAGAAAATGTGTTTGGCGCTGGTTTCCTAATTCTCTTGCATTCAGAATCTTTGAAATACAAATGTTTAGGGAAGGCAGAGGCACTCGTGACATCCTCAGGAGTTAATTAGGTCATGTCAGGGGGCTCTGAGGAGTGTAGAGAATTGATGCTTTGACTTTTCAGAAAATTTGGTGTCAGGGAGGGGGTGCAAAGCTAATGCTGTTTTAAATTGTTTATTCAGTAACCATGAGAAAGCAGTTTCCTGTTTGTTGACTCACATGTTCTGCTTTGATCTTCAAATAAAAAGGGTGTGTGGCTCTCTTCAGATGCAGTGTGTTCTGAGCAAGGCTTCTAGACCTCCACAGTTTGGGGGCCGGGAAGGGGGTGGCTGTGGAGGAAAGCGAGCTCTGTACCTCCTTAAGCCAACCTTTTCCAGGGGCCATTCAGGTTTTAGTATCAGGAACACCCTAGATGATTAAACTCATGGAAACACTTTTCTTTCTTTCTTTCTTTCTGCTTTCAGCATTATAAAGTATGTTCCCTTTACTTATCACTGCCCTACTAAGAACCATCAGGTGTTTGTAACATTCATTTTTTTCCCCTCCTTTAGTTTGAAAACCCATAAGAGTTTGAGAAGATATTTTAACTCTATATTATTTATCTAATGCAAAGCCAAATCAGAATTTCTGTAAAGGCAGTATTTCTCAACTTCTTTAAGAACCCATTTTAGACATTAATTCCTAATCTATCCCCTCAGAAAATTTAATGTGATAGATATACTGTTTATGTATTATATGTGTATCTGTGCCTAAAAAGAGTACAGGTATTCACCCCAAAAGAACCAGTTTTCAGCCCTGGAGTGGGGACTGGAGTATCACCTCTGTTAGGATGCATGCTGTAAGATGAGATTGTACTTGTTAAAGATCCAAGAAATGCTGGGTCTCATGTTCTGAAAAGGAAGGAAGAGGGTGGGCAAACATTCTTTTTCATGATTACTTCTAAATTGTATAATGTAGGTCCTTCTTAGATTTCAGAAGAGGGATAGCTCATCCTTTTTTTAATTTATTCAGTTGTAAGCTTGGTGATTGTTTTCTGATTCACTATTATGTCTGTTTTTCTTTCAATAAAATTTTTCATTTCTGCAATTTTACTTTTTGCCTTTCTTTTCTTTTTTCTCCTTTGTCTCTCAAAGGTCATTGGAATTTATCATCTTTATCTTGTCTGCTTTCTACATTTTACTTTGTGTTTCATTGATCATCTAAGGATATGTATTTGACTCGTTTTCCAAGCATATTTTAGAAGAGTTTTTTTAAGAAATTATTTTGACCAAGTCATCTCTTTCTTTTTTAATCTTGTGACATAGATAGCAGTATTTCTGTGATAAATTAATAGAATAAGAGGAAATCCCATTAGATTTGCAAGATAAATTTCATCTATAGAACTCTGTTCACCAGGAACCTGTATCACTACCATAAAAAGTCATATCTTATCAATATGGGCTGTAAGGTACTCTCATGATAGTGTCTATCCCTCTGGCTCCATTTTATAGTCCTCTGACTTCTTAACTGTTTAAAATACAATCGACTTTTTTTCTCCCTCTGCAGTTACCTTTTTGTGTTACTGTGTTTCATTTGATATGGTAGAGTGCTAACATAGAAGCATGCCTGATGCTGGGTTCATTATAGCTCGAACTGTGGTGCTGGCTAAGTTACTTCACCTTTTTGAGCTCTGTTTCCCTTATTGTGAAATAGGGCTCACATCGGCCACACAGGATTGTGGCAAGGAATAAACATGATGTGTTTTGCATTATGCTCAGCATCTACTAGGTACTTATTAACTTGTGGGCTCCTTGAACTTGTCCCTGTTCTGGTAACTCAGGTAAGAAGGCTAGCCTCACCAGTGTTGAGACCTGGACCAGCATTGCGCTGGTGCCATGTTCTTACATCCTTTTTCACTGGACCGCCAAGAAGCTGTAGGATTCCCGTGTTCTCCAGTGACCCAGGTAAATGTACCTGGGCTGAGGCCCCTGGAGAATGTTGGCTGGGATCACAGCAGATAGCCAGTCTGTGTCTTCCATCTGTCTTCCTTACCTATTTAATTAATCTTGCTGTCTGCTCATTGGTGTCAGCCAAAACAGATGGGCTAGCTGTTTTGTCTCTTCACCTTACCTTACACGTTTTAAGTAGGTGAAGAACAAACAAAACATTCAAACTAGAAAGAGATATATCTGCATTAAAAAGATGAGTTGGACAGTATTTTTTCCCTCTGTTTTGCTCTTCCTTTCTAATTATAACCAGATAGTATTTCCAGATAAACAAGTTAATATGTAATTAGGGAAAAGCACACACTTCCAAGCTGTCCATTATCCAGCAAGCTTAGTTCTAACTTTTAAGCCTCAGGTGCCCTGCTGACATAAGTGGATTGAGTCGTCTTCTCCTTTGGTGACATGAAAACCTTTTATTTAAAACAGTGGGGTGTGGAAAGAAAGCAAACAGAAGGAAAAGGGTAGTAACTGTAATTATGTTTTTGCCCTATCCACACCCTGCTCCCTAGACCTTCATCTTGGTGCCGACTGGGAACACATTTCCTCTCTTTGCCTGCCAGACCCCAGCGTCATTCATGTGGGCGGGAGAAGGTGATGGTAACGGGAGGTGGGGTAAAACGCCAAGTATTATGCATCTTTCAGCATAATCTTTCCATTGTAGTCTCACTAGATTCCCTTGCTCTGCATTTTCAGGGAATGCAAATAACTCGCTGTACTTTGTAGGCTATTGAACTCCAAATAGCAACTCTCTGTAGCCTCCTTTGTGTCTTGGACTCATGCATGGGGTGGGGAAAATGGGGCATCCTGTTGAACAGATGGAAGATGGAGGCCCACGGGACTCTTTTCTGGGCCTAGACCTCTAGCCCCACTGAGTTCTTTCCTGGTGCATTGTAAATGTCTAGAACCCCCTTCAGAATGATGGGGAGATCTGGCACTTCCTTGACACAGTTCTTCACTTTCCAGTGTGTTTGCTTTGCCTTTAGACCCCTTCCAAAGGTAGAGGTGATGTGGCCACATTGCACCTGGGGATTTCTCATCTTCCTTCTGAGCCCTGGTTGTGCTGCTACAAGCTGGGTATCAAAATTCCTTGTTTAAAATTTCTCCCCAGTACAATTTTGTTACCAGGAATGTGGATGTGTGAATAGTGAACACAAACTGTGGGCCCATTTTGGATTACTCTGCATGGAGGTCCCCAGAAGTGGCAGGAGAAACCCCAGTGGCCGGAAACCCCATTGCATCTCCTGGCAGGCCCTGGACACCCATGAGGAAGTTTCACTGCCCACTGTGTATTCCTCCAGATTCTCATTGAGCCCAGATTCCTGGCTGGAATGCTGATGGCCTTGCTTGTTTTCAGACCTATGGTTTGGGGAGGGAAGTGGGGTGAGTTTATGGAAAGAACTAGGCCTTTAGCACTGAACACTGACTATGCTACAATTAACTCAGTGACTTTGGAAGTTAGGTAACTTCAGTGAACTTCTGTCTGTGAAAGTGTGGGTCATAATACTTAACCATGATGGGTGGTTTTGAGGAATGAGTCGAGGTGATACATATAAAACAAGCTGCCCTGCTGAGATGTCTCTGTACAGGGTAGCTTTTTAAAAAATAGTGCCATGGAACCTAGGACTTAGGATCCCATGGACCAGGTTTGTTTCATTATATGCATCTTTGGTCTTTTTTCTTTTCTTTTTGCATTTAGAATATTTTCTATTTTTATTCAATAGATTCCAGTTAAGTAGGTTGCTATTGTACTTGTGACACTTAATGCCGGGATAAACTCCAAAGTGTGTATGACTTTTTTCTGTTTTAAGTGGATTTGAAATTGCCCATTTACAAAACCCTTTCAAGACTCCTTGGCTGAGACTGTCGATGAGAAATTATTTTGCAGCAGTGTTTTGGAGGCAGTGCACTCAGCTGGGCACAGCAGAAGGTTGGGGAGCTCAGTTACATTCCTGGACCACTTCCTGGCCCCACTGCCTGCCTGCCTTTCGCTTCTCTTTTATCTTGACTCATGAGCTGCTGGCTCCTGGCCTCCCTAGTTCCCCTTTCTGACCTTCCCCAGGGCAGCCTGGAGGGATCGCTGCCTTCCTCACAGAGGATGCCCTCAGGAAGCCAGCAGTGACAGTCTGAGAGGTTATTTGTGCAGGAAGGCTCTTGCATTTTCATGCTTGAGAACCACTTTCAAAGTCTCTCTGTTGAGTTTGGCATGTTTTCAGTGTGGCCAACTTCTTCATCTGTGGAATGGGGATAGAATGCCCAGCCTCATGGGCTGGGCACCCCCAATACCAGAGCCGTGTGAGAGGTAATAATGTCCTAAGGGGGAAAGAGTTGCTCTAGCAGATGGGTTGGGCAGAATCCTGGCACAGAGCAACATGCTAAAGGATCTGATATGTTGTTATTTAGTACATATACGTCTTAACCCAGGCTTCCTAACAAGGCTTAGTCTTGGACTTCCTCTCTCTGTGAGTACCTGGTGTACCCTCAAGGTCCTCAGGACACACTCTGGTGTTATTACAGACCTTACACCATGTCATCTGAGTCCTGGGGTCTGGTGTCATTGAGGAGATTGGCTCCTCTGCTTCAGACCTCTGGGTGGACTTGCATGTTCTTAAATCACATCTCTTTAAGCCAATTCCCACTCCCCAAACCTGCAGCCTGTCAAGGTTGCTGGCAGCATACAGAAAACTTAGGTAAAGGGGGTGACGGCTGTGCCCACCACTTATCCATGTGCTATGTTCATTTCTTTTGTCTTTTCTCTTGATGTGGGTGCCTAGAATTGGTTTGACATCATCTTATTCTGCTGTCTTCCCTGTTCCCAGCATTGTATACTTGGCATAGAAACCACCCATATCCACCCCTGCCCCTCACCCCTCTTTCTGAGCTTGTTGTGCTTATTTTTTCCTCTTCTGTTTCTAAAGTGGTTCTGTGTTGGATTTGGGGGTTGACATCAGTTGCTTAAAATAAAGAGTTTGTCACCCAACATCCTTGACACATAGTATGATGTTAATTTTACTTTGTTAAAAAAATGGATTTTTGCCCTGAGATTGGTGCTCCTTCTGGGCATGGAAGGGGGTTAGGGCCTGACACGCAGCAGGAGGGGGGCAAGGCAACTCCGTGGGTGTCCCTCCCAGAGTCCACCTACGACGCCCAGGGCCCCCTGGGCTCGCAGTCCGCGCTAGAGGGTGGTGAAGAGCCATCAGCTTAGACTCCCGTCCTAACCCTCTCTTCTCCCTGTCACCCCCTCCTCCCCACCCTTTCTCCTCGCAAGGTTCTGCCACCCTTCACCACTGGCAGCAGTTGGCCCAGCCTCACCTCGGGGGCATTCTGGACCCCCGGCCTGGTGTGGTCACCAAGGGCTTCAGGACACTGGATGTTGACCTGGACGAAGTGTACTGCCTTAACGACTTTGAAGAAGACGACACAGGTGACCACATTTCCCTCCCGGGCCTAGCTACCTCCACGCCAGTTCAGCACCCAGAGACCTCAGGTGAGAGGTCCCGAGCACGTGTGACTGTCTCAGGCAGCAGAAGTTACCCAAGCCGGCCTCAGGCTTTCCCCGAGGAGATGCAGGAGCCGCCAGCGGCCGAGGAGGAGGAGGAGGAGGAGGAGGAGGGGTCTGGTGAGGGCACCGCCATCAGTCCTGTGAACCTGGCACCTCCACCGGAGGCAGAGTTCCAGGCCATTCTCACTTCCATTCCGAGCACCATCCGTAGTGGCTCTCTGTCTGTAGCTTCTGCTCGTCTGTGTGGGTGATGATGAAAGCATTACCATCGTGGGGTTCCGTTTTTTAATAGAGTCTGATGCCTCCTTTTGTAACAAATGGGTGCGGCTCCTTGCCCATCTTGGAGGTGCATGGCCCAGCAGGCTCTTGAAGGGGAGCAGGAAAGGCTGCTAAAAAGAAGTGGATTATTGCCCCATCATTCCCGCCCCCCAATCCCGAGCATCAGCTCCCCATTTCTGTTCTGGGTTGCTTCCCCTGTCTAAGGGGCAGCTTTTCGAGTCCTCTGATGACCTCCAAACTGAGCTGAGCTGGGCAATTTTAGGGGCAATTTTGAGTGCTGGAATGTTCAGAAGGTTAATGAAAGACTCTGTTACCTGCATAATACAGTAAAATTGGAAGAAGCCCAGAAAGTGTTCAGGATTTCAGACAGCACTTCAGAGATCAGCCTGTTCATTACCTAACTGTGGTGAAGATATGTGTGTTTTCATTCCAGCTTATACATGTGTTCAAAGTGGATTTTTTAAAAGTGCTTTAGCAATTCTCCTTAATCCAGCAAACCCTAAGAGAATGTCCGTAAGCTTTTTTAGAGAGAGAACTCTAGATGAATCTGGAAAAGAGCCCTGCCTGATCTCTGTGTTCTTCCCGGCCACTTCTCCCACCGCCCCCCCCAATATTAAAGTTATGACCATGAGTTTGCAGAATTATACATCCTAGAGGTCACTGGGATGCAAGGCTTTGTGTTCGGGGCCCTGGGATCACAGGATCACATGGGTTACTATTTACCCAGACTTCCTGGACCTCCTCATTGCTTGGGCTGAGGGAGAGAGACCCAGATAAAGAAGAATTAACCCAATGTCATCTTCCTAATGACATTTCCAAGTCACCAGGTTTGAGAAGAGCACATTCATCTTTGTGACTGACAATTTTCATTCATGGAAGGTACAACACTCCGCATATAGTACAGAGCAGTTGAGAGCTGAGGTTCATGGTGGTGTCTCCCATCCCCTGGGTAAGTTCACACACCTGTGGCCAAGGGACTCTTTTTTAAATTTTTTTTCCTTTGACATAAACTTTAGGTATCATCAAGTAAAAAAGATTGTTTAACACCTAGGTTTATTTTTATTTTTTAGCCATTAAGTTACCAAATTCAGCTTGCAAGGGAATGAAACTGCTTATTATTTAGGATCTTCTCACAAAGAGGAAACCAGCTTAGGTATTGTTACCTCCTTTTGTCATCAGCATCAGTGCCCTTCTGGAAGGCGGACAGTGGTGCAAGAGACACTGTGTCTGCTGATTTTGTGACTGAAGCAGCAAGCATTGTATTAAGTGTGGTGACCCCTCCCTGCAGCCTGACAGGTGAAATAGAAGTGAATGCTGTAAGTTTAAAGAAGCACCATTAGGTTCATCTTTGAAAAATTGTAGAGAAGGGATAAAGCTTATAGTGTCAGCTAAGAATATCCCTCTGAGGACAGCAGGGGCAAGGGGACCAGGTATGAGGAGCTAAGTCCTGACCACTTTCCTAACCACAGACAGAGGCATATCTTGCTTCTTCTCTCCTTCCTCAAACCTGGAACAAATCCATCCTAACAACTCTTGAGAAGAGCACACAAACCTCCAGTGGAAACTGTAGAGGGGTCACATTGGAAGTGTGTGGCGCAAAAAGAATTAGATTGCTAAAGGGAATTTAGAGAAGGTCTGATCATCTAGACAAGGGTTCTTCTGAGATTGTTTTCTGAGTAAGATGTGTCAAAAGTTCTGTGCCAGAGGGAAAGGCATGGCCAATGATTTGGCTTTTTTTCCTCTGGGGAATGATGGGACCATTCTGATCTTGGAACGTAAGAAGCACGTCACTTGATGCGAATCATCCCAGGGGCCCTGAGTGACATTAAGCACATAATCGTGGAGTCATGGGCAGACAGATAAGCTTCCACCGGGAGGCCTGGGGCATCCTCTGTCTTGGGATTTGTACTCAGGCTGGCCTGCTCTCTGCCTTGGTCTCCCCTTTCCTGTTGCCAAACAGCATAATTCCAGGAGCTGCCATCTGCCTGGGAAGACTTAGTAGGGAGAACCTTTGAAGACAGAAGGTGATTAACCTTTCTTTTCTAACAACTGGTATTATGGGAGGAAATTGGGAAAACTTGTATATTAGGCAGTTTTGTCTAGAGCCTGCTCTCTCATGGAGAAAACATTTTGAGTACTGAAAAATATTTATTAATATATTTTAATGTATTATTGTATCATTATTTGATTTTTATAATTCCATGTCTTTAAAAAGGATGAATCCTTGTTATATTTGTAAATAATTTAGATGATTAAAATGGATTATGATAAACAATTTTTAGATGATTAGTTTTACTTTATTTCAGTAATGTATTTTGTTTTAATTCATAGAGAAAGTGTACTTTTATCAGAAATAATCTTGTGCTGTCAGTGTTTCGAATTTTAGGTATTTACGTGTAGTGAAGAGCCTGCATGTGGTAAAGGTTAAAGATTAGAGTTTAAAATCACACAGTTAGGTCAGCAGATGGTTGGTGGTTTGGATGGACAGTCCAGTTGAATTACCTGAATGCCTTGATTCTTAAAGGGAAGACAGAGGCAGGATTAAAGCAACATAGAAGAAAGTAAAGGTCAGCTTATTTAATACTCATACACATGGAGACCATTTCCAGTAGGAGAAATGTCCTAAAACAGACTCCTACACGTCCTGGCAGCCTGCCTGGCAATGGTTCTGCCGTAGAGCTGTGTTATCTTTGGGGCTGAGGTCCTAAAGTAAGCGTTGAAAGCAAAAATCTCATTTGGTCAAAAATACCCTTGGAAATCCCTGAAGGTGCAGCTCTTCGGCCCCTCAGAAGCAAAAGCCAAGAACTAGCTTCCTTTGTAGGTTTCTTATTTGTGACATAGGTACAGGCTCTGCTTAGGCAAGTTACTTGAAGGGAAGGGAACAGCTAAAAAAAGCAGACGATTAAGGAACTGAGTATCACTCCAGCCTCCTCTGGGGCAGGGGCTGGTATGAACAAAGCCTCCAGTGGGCATTCTCTCACACTTAGTCCCACTGGGGAAGCAGGAGCCAAAGGGGCTTGTGAGGGAATGTTGGCCGTGGAGACCTGAAGAATCTGGAAGGAAAAGTGTGGTACATTCAATTCACAGACCATTGTGTCTGGGAATGTTCCTTCTTGTCTCTACCTAGAGAGCTGAGAAGTTCCCACTGTGGCCAGATGTTTCAACCTTGCTCTGGTGTGCAGCAGTTATAGGAATTTGGTCATGATGGACAGAGCCAGGATCTGCTCGCACCCCTGTATTAGGAGATGTTAAGGAAGTTCTGGGCTCTTGCATCAAAGTGTATACTACACCACAGCAAAACAGGCCGACGCAGCCTGAAGTGGAAAAATGAATGAAGAATTGCTCTACTGACTTGTCTCAAACAGCATGGAGTCAACCCTACTTAAAACTTCCAGAACAAGCCTGCTCTCTAGAAGTGCTTTCTCTAGGAACCTCATCTCTGAAAACCATAGGGGGGTGCTCCAGTGCTGGGAGGGGCCCACGTGGACTGTTGAGTGGGTATTTGCACTCAGCCTTTTCTAAAGTGAAGGGCCCTTGAGGGAGCACGTCGGTGGGAACTGAGTTTCAGGTTTGTTGTCCAGTTGTACCACCTAATGATGCCCTGGAGAAGTGCACCCTTGAACTGGCTCCAGGAGCACCAGCTGGATGATGAACTTGGGGCAACTTAGCCAGGCCAGCTCCCCACACATGTCGGTGGTTGCAGACAAGAAGGACAGACAAGAAGGCAAGAGGGCACGGGATCCAGCTCTGTTGGCATGTTAAGACTCCAAAGAGATTTTTATATTTGCACTTTTGACTTTTTAACAGCATTCCAAAAAGTCACTTTATCTCCTGAAGATACCCCAGAAGCCACTTGAAAGAATTTCCGGTTCTGTCTGCCACACCATGAGATTATTCCTCTGTTCAGTCACTCTTTAGATGAAACAGAGAGTAGACAACGTGGTGCCGTGGGTCAACTAAACTTTTCATTTTTTTAAGTTTTGCAGGAACCAAAAGTTGTACAGAAGCCAGAATAAGATCTTGTGATGTGGTTTTCAGTCTCTGTGCTAGAAACCTTCCTGGAACCGATGGGCTGAATGTCTGCATTGGGGACTCATGGGTCTTTCAAACTGTAGATGGGGGCTGTGTAGAAGAAATGCTTAAGAAGCAGAGAAAAAGAGTTACAGGCCCATGTTAAGCCTGGTACTAAGGGTTTTCAAATGTCATCTTGTAACACTGTGTAGTTTAAAATCACTTTTATCTTATTTTTTAAAAAGAAAAACCGATTCTGCTCTATCTGAAACTGCCCTTGTTTCCCTACTCCTCAGAGAAAAACACCTGTTAAAACTGCATTAGTCCCAAACAGCATTTATGTTAATGACAAAGCACAGGGCAAACAAAGGTTTATGGAGTTTTTCCCACATGGACTCATCACAGAACTTATTTTACCCCAGAAAAATTCATGCAGAGACAATCTTGAATAATCAAGGATTAACTAAGTGTAAAAGTTCCCTTTGAAAGATTAGTATTTTGTGCCAGTTTCAGAACCTGGAGGAGGAAGAACAAATAAAAATAATTAAGGATTAGGGGCTTGTGGGAGGAGAGAGGAAGAAATGCAAGTTCATTCCTAAATAAAATACTTGATGAAAGTATTTGTCAGTGTTTGTACTTCTAGCTCACAACACTGCGGTCCTCCAATCAGACTGAGAAAAAGAAGGAGGATTTAAGTAGGAAGTCAGAGCATTAAATCCAGGAAAGCCCGTCCTTGGAGCCTCTTGTGAACAGCACAAGACGAACTCACAGCACCGAAGGCAGGGCTTTGGGGTGCAGTAGGGCCTGGGCCCTCTCCCTGAGCCCCTGCTCCCTGCCCTGAAGACTCTTAGCGCCTCCTGCTTTGGGAATTTGCTCTCTCCTGTACACAGAACTGTAGGAATCAGCCCCTAACGGCTCTGTGGCAACTCACTCTGTCTGTGTTGTATCCCAAGGAAGGGAGATGCTGCAGCGGCCCGGCGGGCAGTGGTGACTCAGAGAGCTGGCGGGTCCAGGCGTCCCAGTGGTATTGCAGAGGGGCTGAACCTCTGGCTTTGGCACTTTTGATCCTTGTTGATTTACCTCGGTCTTCTCAAGCTGTCCATCGCTTCTGGGGAATGATGACCTCTGAATTTTAGCAGCCTTTTCCTATTCCCAAAACCCATTTGCATAAGATGGGTTTTGCTTCTGCTGATGCAACGGTGTCTAAAATGTCCATCTCACACTAGCTGTTGCGATTGAAGATCCAATACGTAATGGGGTGGAGGAGGAGGTGAACGTGTGTGACCTTTTGATTTGATATTCTGGCCATGTGTTTAAATGGAGTATGCTTCTAAGTTTAAATCCAGCCTTGCTTTTGTTTGGTTTTTTTAAAAAATGTTCTCTCTCTTATAACCGTTCTGTCCTAATTCTACTTACTGCATTTTTCTTTCTTTCCTCCCAAATAACCCATCATGTCTGTTATTTGGGATGCTTTTCTCAGGTTTTCTGTTGCTTTTGTTTCTAGACTTTATTGCAATCAGAGAATCGTGATTGGTTGGTTGCCTTTTCTTCATAGCTTCTTCCCTTTTTATTTTGCTCACAGTCATTTCTCAGCTATCTGAGTTCCTAAACCACTACTTTTTTGATTGAGCAACAAAGATGCATAAAGGCTATTTTTACATGTGTTTCCCACACCCCTCCTGCTTTGCCTGGAGCTCCTTGAGGCTGAGAGTTTGCTCTTGTGGCTGTGATGCTGGCTGCCATGGCAGGGGCTACCGGAGCCTTCCTTGCCACCCAGAGATGACTTGGACCACAGTCATCAGGGCAAACCAGTCTTGCAAAGCTCCTGAGTCACTGCCACCATTTTTGTGCTTTGGCTTTGTCCTGCCTGCCTTCAATTTGCGTGTCTCCAATATTTTTTTTATTTCATCTAGTTTCTTGTTTTTCCTTTTTCTTTTTTAAAGACACAGTCACCTGTGTGTGGATCTGTAGGTTTGGGGCACTGATCTCTTCTGGTTTGTTTTCCTTTTTGTCAAATCCAAGAGAAAACTTGCCATAAAGAGCTAGAAGATTCTAGTTCCAGACTTTCGAATCTTCAGCGTGCTCATGGCCTCCAATATCCTAATCGTTTTTCTCCCAGGAGGTCTCTGGGGGCTGAGAGGCTGCAGGGGTGGAGTTGGTGGGGAGGAGGGAATGATCCTAGACCTCACCACGCATGCTGTTGGGAGCAACATCTTTTTTTTTCCTTTTATTTTTATTTTTTTCCTTTTACATTTGAGTTGTGAATGAGGATGACCTCTACAATCATGATGTCTCCTGTAGACTCTATTCCTACTTCTCACCTGTGGTTTTCTGATGCATGGTCCTAAAGCTTCTGTGATTTACTTTGCTCCAGATCCTAGTCTTCAGCTGCCTTAACAACTCTTTGGAGCTTTCAAAGGAAATAAGTTGAGGACAACTTACTCATTTTCATCAGAAACCAGACATCCTAGAAATGGCAAGAAAGCAGCTCAGGGGGACTGGTGCTGCTTACCGTGCTGTGTGCCAGCCCAGCCCTGGCAGAGAGCCTGGGCCCTGGGACTCTTGCCAGCAATGTTGTTGCTGAGGCAGCTGAGGCTCCATCTCCTTCCCTGCCGACCACAGATAGGCAGTAGTGGAGCCAGCTTCCTCAAGCCCCTTTTTGTATAAACTGAAAAGGGAGCCCATGAGCCTTGCGCTGTTTCTAGGTGTAAGTGCCTCTCCCTGCCCTGCACCTCTCCCCTCCCCTTGGCAGAGCTTGGCACCTATCTGCCAGTGAAAAGAAAAGTAAAGCAACAAAAGAAGGAAGCCGGTTCAGATCTCTGAGGAGGGAACCCAAATTTACCCCCAAGGGCCCTTTGGCCCTTCAAACTGGATCCACTACTGGCCAAAGAACGCTGATGGGAAACCCTGTCTGGATTGGGTTGGAAGCTGGAATTCGATGCTCTGCATGCCAGTGCTCAAAAGTGTGGTTGTTTTTGAGGGACCACCTTCGACCCAGAACATTCGCGTTTCACCTTCCTCGCCCAGATCCAGTTTACAAGGTAGCTCATCGCTTCTTGCATCTGTTGAGGGCCATGCGGGACTCTGACTTTTCTCGTGGGTTTACTTGGATGCAAGGACTATATCTTGTTCCTCCCCTCCCCCCAATTTAGCCCACCACCCTGGGAAGTGCATGTCACAGACCAACTCCACCTTCACCTTCACCACCTGTCGCATCCTGCATCCTTCAGACGAGCTCACGCGGGTCACACCAAGGTAAGGGACCCAGCCTCGGGGTGGGCAGGGTGGGGTGAGGTGGGAGCACTCCCTGCGAGACTTAATGTCAAGGAAAGCTGAAGTAGAAAGAGGGTTGTTCAAAACCAACTCCAGCCAGTGGAAGCATCTCTCACCTGTTCAAGTCCCATCTTTTTTTTTCGAATCAAGACCCCTATTGATTCAGATCCAACACAGAATAGAGAGACCTGGACCCACTTTAAGTTGCCTTCTTATTGGCCATGAAAGATTCTTAGGCCCTGCCTCAACCAGCTGAAGTTCAGGGCACTACCGCAGGCTCTAAGACCAAGTCTGTTGGCTTTTTGCCCCAGAATTTGCCAGTAGAACATGTTCTTTCACAGAATGGAGTTACTGAACCCTGTGGTAGCCCTTATGCCTCTGGAAATAGCCCCAGGAACCATGCGTGCATCGCAGCCACACTGTAACAACCGAAATGATAAAACTTGAACAGAACCCCACGCTTGGTGTGGTCCATTTCCCTCGGGTGCCTCCAAGAAGTGATAGAAGTTGGCACCATCTGATGAGAGGACTCGTGTGGCCTTGGTGGGGTCGGGGGAAGGGTCTGTTTGACTAGATTTCAGACCTCCCAGAGCTTCTGGTGAAAGGGAAAATGGTCTCCCCCAACTTGGTGGTGTGACCCCCCTTCAGCCATTTTCTCTGTGGTGCGAGGTGTCAGGGTGAGTGGAAAGTATCTCACAGGAGGGAGGTGAGCTGGGCCAGCTCGGAGGGAGCAGCCACCCCAAGGAGCACCTTCAACTATGAATGATTCTCCGCAGGTCATGTGAGGAGGACGACGAAGCAACCCCAGGCCCTGTTGAGCTGAGAGCAGATGTAGGGCAGAGAGTGAGCCCACAGGCAAGGCAGGGGGTGAGCACACCGCCAGCAGGGCCCGCCTGGCAGGGCCCTGTGAAGGAGCTGTGTGTGCACGTGTGGCCGCCACTAACCCGCAACGTGGGCGTGGATGTGTCTCTGTGGTTGTGCCTGGCTAATTCGGCCTTGACAGCAGATACCCCTAACCTGTCTAAACACCCCAGTCAAGCCAAGTGCCAACACTAATACAGGTCTAACCAAGGTTCTTACCGGAAGGGGATTTCTAAGTTTTAGCTTGTCTCCATCTCCCTTCCTGCCTCTGGAGAACCTGGCTTCCCCATCCCCCAGCTCTATGTTTGAAGAGATTGTGTTGAAAACCAGTGGATAAAGCTTCCCCTGGGGAGAGGCTGGTGCCCTGGCACTCCTCTGATGGTAGCTGTAAGACTCAACACTGCACCCCTGCCTTCTTCTTGTGGTCTCATCAGGGATAAAAAAACCTGAGAAGTAAGTAGCACGAGAAAGCTTTTTGCCTGAGTTTGAAAGAATGGCAGCCTGAAACAAAAGTGGAAAAGCTCTCTAGAAGTGGTTCTGTGACCAAGTACAGATTTTTTTTCGCCCTGGATTGCTTATAGATCAGTTTTGTAGAAATCCACCTGTGCCTTTTGAAGACTACCATTTTAAGCTTCAGGATCTGCTGTGGTTTCTAATCCTGTGTTCCTCTGAGTGCTCCCCACCCACCAGCATCCCCACTCCTGAGTTTGTGTGAGTGCAGGAATTTGAGGAAATTGGTAGAGACAGAGCGCCTGTCTGCTGCAGGGCTTCCTCTCTTATCTTTGGGGTCACTCAGACTTGGGTTCAAATCCAAGGATCTTCCACTGAGTAGCTGAGTGTGATGTTGAGTAAGTCACCTAATCTGAGCCTAATTTCCTCACTTGTAAAGGCAACAACTGTACTCACCCTCTAGGTCTGAGAGAAGGGAATCACGTGCAGCTTCCTGTTAATGTAAACCAGCCCCCCAAGTTTCAGAGACTCCATGGCCTCTACAGATGAGAGGGAGGATCAGACATGAAAAGAGGCATCCAGGGAGCCTGGGTTGGAGGAGTCCCCTCAGTATGTCCCAGGCCTGCCCTGCACCCCTGCAGGAGGCTGGCCCGGACCCTTTCCTTGGTTCTCCTGGGCATTTTCTGATCAATGACCTGTTGTGTTTTCTTATCAGCCTTAACTCGGCCCCGACTCCGGCTTGTGGCAGTGCCAGCCACTTGAAATCCACACCAGTGGCCACGCCGTGCACTCCCCGGAGGCTGAGCCTGGCCGAATCCTTCACTAACGTCCGTGAGTCCACGACCACCATGAGCACGTCCCTGGGGCTGGTGTGGCTGCTGAAGGAGCGGGGCATTTCTGCGGCTGTGTATGACCCCCAGAGCTGGGACAGGGCTGGTCGGGGCACCCTCCTGCACTCCTATACTCCCAGGATGGCCGTGATCCCCTCCACACCACCCAACTCACCTATGCAGACGCCCACATCTTCTCCACCTTCCTTTGAGTTCAAGTGCACAAGCCCTCCCTACGACAACTTCCTGGCTTCCAAGCCAGCCAGCTCCATCCTGAGGGAGGTGAGGGAGAAGAAGGCAGTTCGGAGCAGTGAAAGCCAGACCGACGTGTCTGTCTCCAACCTCAACCTCGTGGACAAAGTCAGGAGGTTTGGCGTGGCCAAAGTGGTGAACTCGGGGCGAGCCCACGTCCCCGCCTTGACTGAGGACCAGGGACCTCTTCTCTGTGGGCCCCCAGGCCCTGCGCAGGCCCTCGTCCCCAGAGGCCTGGTACCCGAAGGCCTGCCCCTCGGATGCCCCACCGTCACGAGTGCCATCGGTGGGCTCCAGCTCAACAGTGGCATCCGACGAAACCGCAGCTTCCCCACCATGGTGGGGTCCAGCATGCAGATGAAAGCCCCTGTGACCCTCACCTCGGGCATCTTGATGGGTGCTAAGCTCCCCAAACAAACTAGCTTACGGTGAGGCTGGGAAGAGGCCCTTCCCCTAGAGGAGAACAGGCTGGCTCCCGCCTCCCTCTCCTCCCCCTGCCCTGCGCACGCTCCCTCTGCCCTCCTCTGTCCATCCCCTCCTGAGCTAGACAAATCAACCTCGTGCCTAATGGGGGCAGAGTGGAGACTCTGTAAAATGTGTACGTAGGACTTGGAGACCTGTATCCACCCTGCCCTTCCTTCAGATCCTGCAGGAAGCGCCCCCGCACCGACATCACTCTCCTGAGGACCTAGCCTATGCTGGCGGGCGGGGGCAGGAGCAGCCGGGTGTCTTTCCTTCTTCTTTCCTTTGAGAAGCACTGAAACCCCCAAGTGTGTTCTTATCCCATGGATAGGAAACCAGTGAACTTGTGGCTGCCTGCCAGAGCCACACGTCCTGAGCTATCAGGTGGCACAGTGGTTCTGCCCCCCCAGCGTCACTGGGCATCTCACCTCTCCTGCCCCATAGGAGCGTAAGGGGCCTCCGTCCGCGGCCACGTGCAGTTGCCGTAGCTTTCATGATGGAAGAGTTGTTCTTTCTTTCTGGGGTCCCAGCTTTTTTAAGACCTTAACTGCTTGGCCCCAACGGACGGTTGCTTCTTTTTTTGACCTGTGACTTTTTCTTCTCATGCCTTCGATGCGAAGTCATCCTTCCATGTTTTGTAATCCACTGTCAGGCCAGATATCTGACCTGAAAGAGAATGTATTTACACTCCTGCTGCACCATTTGGCAGCCCCTGTGTGTTCGTGTGATTTACTTTTTCCATGTTTTTTTTTTTTTTTAATATATGCAGGGAAGTAATGGTACTAGATGGGAAGTCGCAGTAAAATGTTCTCTCTGTGGTTCTGTGACACCAAAATACAAGTTTCAGACACACCAAGCAGCTAGTGAGATAGCAGCTTATTTCTGGGACCCAGTGTCACAGCCAATTGATTAAGACCAGACCCAACGTGACTTTAACAATAGGACCTTAAGGAAAAGGGGTCGGGGGAAAGGTGGTGAATGAAACTTGTCAACAGTGGAAGAGTAGAAACAGGGCCAAAGGTAACACCAAACTGGTTCACAGAGAAACAAGGCTTTGGTGGTCCGCTGGTTCTGGTCTTTACTCTAGACCCGAGACCCTTGAGCGTATTCTCACATCTGTGGTCTTCTGTTGCAGCCATTCGATACCCTCACGTTTTGCCCTCTTGTTTCAGAAAAGAGTGGTCCCAGAAAAGCCCTTCATGTCCTTGTGCCACTTTTTATCTTTAGGAAAAGGTAGAGGTGTTGTGAGAACCATGAACAAACAGGGAGCCTGGTCCCATCGCTGTCATCCACTAAGTTTCAAACTTTTATTTATTATTTGTGTGTGCTGTATTTTAAACAAACATTCTCTGTCCTATCCAGCTTGGTCACAGTGTGTCTGTGGCTTTCCAGTCCAAGCAGATCATTTATTTATTCTGATCTGGGGACTGCACATCACGGTGCTCTGTGGCCATTTGTTCTAGATGTTTATGGAAGGATAACATCATATGCAAGTAAAATCATCATTTTGCACCCCCCATTCCCCTTTTCTTCCACCCCCTTGGCAAAAGATGTATCCTTCAATTGAGTGAGTGTGAACTTTTGTCCACAGAAGATACTTTGAGAAAGTTCCCAGGAGCAAGCTTCAGTCCCATGATTTCAGACTATTTATTCTCTGAACACGAGGGTGTTGGTTAATTATGTTCTCAACCCTCCTCTCTGTGGTATGTGTGCACTCACTGCACGGAACTTATGCCTTTTTATTTGAATGTATTTTAAAGCAGTAGGTAGAATAAAAAAGGAATATGAAAACCATGGATGGAATGGACCATTTTATGTATTCAGAGAGAGGAGCCACCCATCACCACAAAGGAAATACCCGTGTAAAATTCAGCAATTCAGAGGTTGCAGTATTTAGTATAGTTAATAAATGATCAACATTGTGCAACCACTACCAAAAAGTGTGTTGTAATGCATCCAAAATCAACAATAAAATTTTATTTGCTGATGAGTACCAATAAAATAAGTTCAAATGATGGAAACCACACTGCTACTGATTTGTATTTTGTTCTTTTCATTGAGGAGTTGATCTCTGAAAGACATGAGGGATTCAGCTCTTGGGGGAACTTAAACGAAAGACATATATTTCTGTTGTATCCCACCTTTCTTTTAAGGTAATGCTCTCCCTTAGATAAACTTCCAGTCAGAGCTGGAGGTGCTCTCTCTTTTCAGGGCTGTATACTACTCTTCCATATGCACATGCCCATGTGTGAATACACACACAGCCCTGTGAACCTTTAAGTTAATTCTAAACTTTCACTGTCACAACACTGAGATGAGAAAAATATCACATATATGCAATTTTCCACATACATGAACTTACCTATAGGACAGATTCCCAAATAGATGTTGTCGTATTGCCTTCCATTGGACTTGGTTGAGATTTAAAAGCCAGTGACACTGGAGGATCACTAGACAGAGAAGAAAATGGCAAAACTTACTGCCGCTTTAATGTGTGGAAGCAGTGACGTAACACAAGCAAACATAGTGTTGGCGGTTTCAGTGGCATGGATTTCAATGAAGTGCTACCATTTAGTAGTGGTGTGACCTTGGGTAAGTCACGTCTCTTTGGGTCCTCCATTTTTTTAACCTGTAAATGGGAAATCCCTTAGGTTACTGAGCTGAGGAAATATATTTTGAACATCCATGATGGACCAGGCACTGTTGAAGGTAGTGGGGACACGGTGATAAGTGGTCGATTTCTCTCATGGAGTATACATACAATCTTTTAACAGGGAAGAGATAACCAAATATGGCATAATAAGGGCTGTACAGAGAATTGAAATAGGCTGATCTGAAGGACTAGGTGGCTGCTTTGGGCAGTTGGGTAAGGCCTGTCCGAGGTGGCATTTGAATCAACCATGTGAGCTCTGGCACAGGAGCATCAGTGCAAAGAGAGCAGCTGCTACAAAGGCTCAAAGGTAGGAACGCACTTGGTGTGTTTGAGGATCGAGAGCAGGTCTGTGTGTCTGTGTGCCAGTAAATAAGGGGCAAGTGGTTATGGCAGAGAAACCAGTGTTCATCAAATTGTCTGTGTGATGCCAATGTTTCCCAGCCACTTTGCAGTGGTCAGGGCACAGGATTATTTCTGGCCAGTGGGCTGTGAGCAGAGAAAAGGCCATTCATGATTTTTCCTCTCTTGCTGTAAATTCAAGCATTTGAAATGGTAGTGTCACAAGTTGGTGAAGCCATCATCATCCTGGGTCTCCAAGGAACCATGAGACCTGCCGTCCCACATTTGATGTACGCTCTGAAGGAGAAACCAACTTTCGTTGTTAAGCCAGTGAGGTTTTAGGGTGCTTCATCAGAATCCCTGGAGCTAGGGCCCAGGTATGTTTCACTAAGTCCTCCAGGTGACCCTGGGGCTCACTAAGCTCTACTGTGCCAGATAAGGCAGAGTTTGATTGGGTGTCCTGCCATGGGAGGGGCCTCTGTCTCAGAGGCTCAGGGAGGCCAGGCAGCTGTAGCTATAGCCACCACGCTTGAAGAGGAGAGAGAGCAAGTGAGTTAATCTACCAAATGGTGCAGGAAGCCTCTGAGACAAGGTAACCCTGCATCTGGGTTTCCAGGATGAATAGGATTTGCCAAGTGGGGAAGGCATTCCAAACAGAGGGTAAAGGTATGGAGGAGGGATGGGAAAAGGAACCTAGAATGCATACTTCTAAGTAGAAAGATGAATAGAAGGACAATAGAGTTAGAGAAACCACTATTTTGCAAAACTAACTCATTTAGACAACAGTGGATGTTAAAACCAATGGGTAAGACAGGATAAATAAAGTGGACATGTGCCTCCCACAAGCTAGAATGAAAGCTGGTCATAGAACCTAGATGCTTTATGAGGAGAATTTGGTGGAGGTAGAAAGTTATGAATTACCTTAACTGACTGGGAGGTTATAAGAGGGATTAAGTTAAAAAAAATTTTTTTTAATTAAATTTTTGCACATTTGGGCTCCTGGCTGGAAAACACTATATCCTGTGAGGATTTATTTTCTTTGGCCTGTAGAGGGCACTTGGAGACAGCAGAAGACCTGAAGGAACCTGCCTGATGGTCCAATCCTAAAATCAGATGAGTATGCGTTTCCCTGAAAAGTATCAATAATTCAAGGCAGGCAACTGTCCTAGGAGAAATATTGAGGAAAGTCATGAGGCCAGGTGAACTGAAGGGAGGCATTCATAAACCAGGGGATGGCATACACACAGGTTTAGGGTATTAGTGAAAAAATTGAGCACAGGATGGGGAGGAAACCACCCCAAATAGCTTCTTGCCACTCCCAGGAGACACAGAAAAGCATTTTTAAAAAACAGTTTACAAAAAACTATTCTCTATTAAGGTATTTCCATCTTTTGAAATGAACCCACCCCCTTTTAATATATCTTTCTTTTAAAATACTTTTTTATTCTTTGTTATTGAATCCAGGGTTGGGGTAAGTACTTGTTCAGTGGTACTTAGGATCTCACCACACGAAATCCCAAGGTTCAGGCTGATCAAACTCTGAAGTTCCAAAGAACTGAAAACCAGAGAGGGAAAGCAGGGCCTTCAGCCTGAGCCAGCAACATGGAGGCTCAGCAATGCCTTGAGCAGATGTGAAAGATCCCAGGAAAGAAAGCAAGATGGATACCTGAGGAAGCCTCAGTCTGAGAGGACACGGTGCCCTACCTTAAGGAGCCTGAATTTGAGATGAGACACAGCCCCACCTCAGGGAGACCTGCTCTGAGGGGAAAGGCAGCCCTGACTTCAGGAGATCAAGTCTGATAGGAGGATGAACCTTCATCAGGGGCTTCCCGGGTGGCATGGTGGTAAAGAATCCACCTGCTAATGAAGGAGACGCAGGATTATTCTCTGGGTCGGGATGATCCTGTGGAGTAGATGATGATAACCAACACCAGTATTCTTGCCTGGAAAATTCCATGAACAGAGGAGCCTGGCTGGCTACAGTAGTCCATGGTGTCACAAAGAGTCGGACACAACTGAGCAACTGAAACCGCATGTAGGAACCCCAAAATGAGGAAACAGCCCTGCCCTTGAGGAACCTCAGTGAAGGGGAGCACAGTACTCCTTCGAGGAGACTGAAAATGGGGGGAGACACAACCCTGACGCGAAGAGCCTAAGTTTGAGGGGAGACACAGATCTGCCTCAAGGAGACCACTTTGAGGAAACCCAGCCTTGCCCCTGAGGACACACAGAGAGGGGGAGATACAGAGCTCCTTCAGGGAACCCAAATCTGAGGGGAGACCCAGCTCTGCAGCAAGGAGTGTGAACTGGGGGGAAATAGTCTTGCCTTCAGGAAGTCCCATTCTAAGAATGGAGCCCCATTCTAAGATGCAGTTCTTCCTCAGGGAGCCCCACTACGAGGAAATACAACCCTGCCCTTGAGAATCTACAGTGAGTGGGAGACAGCACTCCCTTGGGGACCCAGAATCTGAGGGGAAACAGTCCTGCTCTCTAAGAACCACAGTCTGAGGGGGAGACTCCATACTAAGCTCCATACTAAGGGGAAATGCAATCCTGATTTCAGGGAGCCCAAATCTGAGGGCAGACACAGTCCTGTGTCTGTAGTAGCAGGGAGCGCTACTATAAGAAAACACAGCCCTGATCTCAAAGAACCATAGTCTGAGGCAAGTCTGGCTCAGAGAGCCCCACTCTGAGGGAAAACACCACCAACTTCAGGGAAACCCAGTCTGTGGAGAGATACAGCCCTGTCTTTGAGGATCACAGTGAGGGGAAGATATAGATCTCCATCAGGGAACTCAAATCTGAGGGGAGACACAACCCTCTCTTCAAGCAACCCCGGACTGAGGGGAGACACAGCCTTGCCTACAGGGAGCCCCATTAAGAGGAGGGGATATAGCCCTTCCACAGCCAGAATCTGAGTGAAACAGCCCTACCCTCAGGGAGTCCACATCTGAGGGGAGACAACTCTTGTCCTTGAGAAGCCACGGTGAGGGGAAATCTAGCAATCCTTCAGGAAACTGTAAGGAAATACATGCCCTACCTCAGGGAACCCCACTGTTGTGAAATACAGTCCTGCTCTCAAAGGGCCATAGTCTGAGGGGGGAGATACAGCCCTTATTCAGGGAGCCCCACCCTGAAAAACACAGTCTTGGCCTCAAAGAAACCCAGTCTGAGAGGGAGACACAGAGCCTAATACTGAGATTAGAAAGAGTTCTGCCTCAGGGAGCCCACTCTGAGGAAACACAGCCCTGCCCTTAAGGATCCATAGTGAGGGGGAGACCCAACCCTCCCTCAGTGAATAGGAATCTGAGGTGAGATATCACCCTGTCTTCAAGGAGCTGCGGTTCGAGTGTAGACACAGCTCTGCCTTCAGGGACCCTTAGTCTGAGGGGAGACACAACCCTGCCTGAGTGAACTTGAATCTAAGGGGAGATACAGACTTACCTCCAGGGACCCCCATTCTGAAGGGACATACAGCCCTTTCTCAGAGAGCCCCAAGCTGAGAGGAGAGACAGCTTTACCTCAGGGAGCTTCGCTATGAGGAAAACTCAGCCCTGCTCTCCAAAAGCCACAGCCTGAGTGAGATACAGCTCTGTCTTAGGGAACCCCAGTCTGAAGGAAAATACAGCCCTGACTTCAGGGAGCACAAGCCTCAAGAGATGGAGACCCTGCCCTTGAGAATCCACAATGAAGGGGAGACACAGAGCTCCTTTAGAGAACATGACTCTGAGAAGGGAGCATTTCTGTCTTCAGGGAGCCCCAGTCTGAAGGGAGACACCTCCCTACCCAGGGATCCTCACTATGGGAAAACACAGCCCTGCTCTTGAAGAACTATAGCCTGAGAGGAAGATATGGCCCTCCCTCAGGGTGCCCCACTCTAAGGGGAAACACAGCACTGATTTCAAGGAGCTCCAATCTGTGGAGAGATACAGCTCTGCCCTTAAGGATCACAGTAAGGGGGAGATACTGAGCTCCATCAGGGAACACAAACATGAGGGGAGACACAACTTTGTCTTCAAGGAGCCCCAGAATGAGGGGAGACACAGCCTTGCTTTCAGGGAGCCCCATTAAGAGGGAGGATATGGCCCTTCCACAATTGGAATGTAAGCGAAACAGCCCTACCCTCAAGGAGTCCTCATCTGAGGGGAGAGAATTCTATCCTTGAGAAGCCACAGTGAGGGGAGATATAGTGATCCTTCAGGAACCTGGAAGGGGAGACACTGAAGGGGATACATGCCCTATGTCAGGGAACCCCACTGACTATCTAGCAGAGAAGATAGTCCTGCTCTCTAAGAGACCCAGTCTGGGAGAGAGACATAGACATGCCACACAGAGCCCGATACTGAGATCAGAAACTGCCCTGCCTCAGGGAGCCCACTCTGAGCCCTGAGCTTGAGGAGCCACAGTGAGGGGGAGACATAGCATTCCCTTAGGGACGTGGAATCTGAGGGGAAGCACAGCCCTGCCTCAGGGAGGATGAATCTGAGGGAAACACAGCCTTGACTTCAGGGAGCCCCAGTCTGAGGGGAGAAATAGACCTGCCTGAGGGAACTCGAATCTGAGGGGAGATACATCCTGTCTTCAGGGAGCCCCATTCTGAACGGAGTTAAAGTCTTTCCTCAGAGAGCCCAAATCTGAGAGAAACACAGCTCTTTCTTCAGGGAGTTCCAAGCGCTGAGAGGTGAGACTGCTTTACTTCAGGAGTTTCACTGTGAGGAAATATCCACCCTGCTCTCCAAGAGACAGAGTCTGAGTGAGATACAGCCCTGCTTCAGGGAATTCACTCTGAGGAACTCAACCCTACCCTTGAGAAGCTACAATGAAGGAAGATATAATGATCCTTCAGGAAACTGGAAGGGGAGACACTGCCATACCTCAGGGAGCCCAACTGTCGTGAAAGATAGTCCTGCTTTCAAAGAGACCCAATTTGGGAGGGAGACACAGACCTGCTACACAGCTCGATCCTGAGATCAGAAACAGCTCTGCCTCAGGGAGCCCACTCTGATCAAACACAGCCCTGAGCTTGAGGAGTGAGAGGAGTGAGTGCACCTTCAGGGAAACCAAATCTGAGGCGAGACACAGTGCTGCCTTCCGGGGACACGCAGTCTGAGGGGAGACACAGCCCTGCATGAGGGAACTCGAATCTGAGGGGAGATACAGTCTTGCCCTTAGAAAGCCCCATTCTGAAGGGAAAGCCCCCTTCCTCAGAGAGCCCAAATCTGAGGGAAACACGGCTCTTCCTTCAGGGAGCCCCAAGCTGAGAGGAGAGACTGCTTTACCTCAGGGAGCTTCACTGTGAGGTAAACTCAGCCCTGCTTTCCAAGAGTCACAGACTAGTGGGATATATTACCTCAGGGAGCTTCACTGTGAGGTAAACTGAGCCCTGCTTTCCAAGAATCACAGACTAGTGGGATATATTACCTCAGGGAGCTTCACTGTGAGGTAAACTGAGCCCTGCTTTCCAAGAGTCACAGACTAGTGGAGTATATAGCTCTGCCTCAGGGAGGGCAAATCTGAGGGTTAAAACAGCCTTGCCTTCAGGGTGCCCCATTTTGAGTGGAGATATAGCTCTTCCTCAGAGAGCCCAGAATTGAGGGAAACACACACCTACCCTCAGGGAACCCCAAGCTGAGGAAACACAGCCCTGCTCTCAAAGAGCCACAGTCTGAGGGGGAGATACAGCCCTGCTTCCAAAATCCTAAGTCTGAGGGGAGCAGAGCAGCTCTTCTTCAAGAAGCCCCAGTCTGAGGGAAGATGCAATAGTGCCTCAGGGAGCTTCAGTCTGAGGAAACACAGCTCTGCCCTTGAGGAGACGCGGAGAGGGGGAGATACAGTGTTCCCCCACAGGGGTCACTTGCTGCTTTCATTCTTTCACTGCCTTCACAGAGGTTCAACCGTTAGTGCGGGAACTAAGATCCTGCCAGTTGCAAGGCACTTGGCCAAAAGAAAATACCCCCAAGACATCTTCCAGCCCACTGTGATAACAGAAAGATCCCTGCCTCAGGAAACCACTCTCAGCCACACAGCACTTGGACTTCCCTGGTGGCCCAGTGGTTAAGAATCCTCCTGCCAACGCAGGGGACACGGGAAGGTCTCACGTGCCAGTGTGCCAGAAGTATGGAGCGCCCCGGCCCAGGTCCCGCCCGCTAGAGCTGCCGCTCCGCGATGAGAAGCCGTGTGCTGCTCCTCAAGGGAGAGTAGCAGGCCAGCTCTCTGCAGCTAAAGAAAGCCTGAGCCCAGCAATAAAGACTTAACACAGCCAAAATAATAATAATAAATAAATTGGTTAATTAAAACAAGAACACAGAACAGTCTGAGGGAGAGACATAACCCTGTTTCAGAGTGCCTCACTATGAGGAAAAACAGCCCTGCTCTTGAAGAGCCAGTCTGAGGAGATACAGCCCTGCCTCAGAAACTCCAAGTCTGAGGGGAGCAGCTGTTTGTCCCCCGGTCTGAGGGAAGATACCGTCCTGCCTTAGAAAGCATCAGTCTGAGGAAACACAGCTCTGCCCTTGAGGAGACACAGGGAGGGGGAGATACAGTGTCCCCTCAGGGTCACTCGCTGCTTTCACTCTTTCACTGCCCTCACAGGGGTTCAACCGGTGGTGCGGGAACTAAGATCCCGAAAGATATGAGGGGCATAGCCAAAAGAAAACAAAACACCTGCCAAGACTGCTGGGACCCCAGTGTGATAACAGAAACAGCCCTGCCTCTGGAAACCACTCTCAGTAACACAGCTCTTGGACTTCCTGGTGGTCCAATGGTTAAGAAGCCACCTGCCAATTCAGGAGACACAGAAGATCTCACTGTCAGACGCCACAAGTACTGAGCGTCACCCCCCTCCCTACCCCAGAATCACAGCTCCGCTATAGGAAGCCTCATGTCTGCAACAGTGAGTAGCACCCCCGATCTCTGCAACTAGAGAAAGCCCCAGCAACAAAGACCCAGTGCAGCCAACGTAATAATAATAATAAATAAATTAGTTAATTATTTTTAAAAAAGAAGAAAAATCAGCACAGTCTGAGGAGAGACACAGCCTTGTTTCAAGATGCTTCCTATGAGGAAAACAGAAACACAGCCCTGTTCTTGAAGAGCCACAGTCTGAGGGCAAGATACAGCCCTGCCTCAGAGAGCTCACTCTGAAGAAATACAACCCTGTCCTTGAGAACTACAGGGGGCAGGAGATAACAACCTTTCTTCAGGGAACCAGAAAATAAGGGGAGACACAGCCCTCCCTTAGGGAGCCCCAGTCTGAGGGAAGGCACAGGGCAAGGCAGAATTCAACAGGGTTTTCTAGGGGCAGGCAGCTGCAGCACTGGGGGCCATTGGTAGCAGAGACTCCCAAGTGCAGGTCAACGTTTAGCGACCTTATTCAGAAGAGAAAAGCCAGAGAGGTGTTTTCTCCCAAGCCCCCCAGTACATAAACCCTTGGTCTTCCCAGAGACTTCTGTTTGTCCCCTGTGACACTAAGTAGACTAGCAGGATAACAGGAACAGCATGCATGAGACTCCTCACTCCCCTGGTTGCCTAACTTCCAGCCACCGGTGTTCATCACCCTTGGGTCACTAGTCTGTGAGAAGCTATTGCCTTCTGTGCTCAGCTGTATGAGTGGCTGACCCACCACAGAAATGGTTGTTTGGCTCCGGAACTGGGTAGGAAGATCCCTTCATTTGCATCAGCTGATGCCCAGTCTCTGGTCCCCTCTGAGGCTGCTGTCAAGGCCAGAGTTCTGACCAGCAGATTACACAGGGGTGAAGACAAGGGGCTTAGCCAGGTGTCAAATCCCTGGAACTTTAAGAACATGTAGTGTGGTACTTCTCAACCCTTAATGGTGAAGGATCAATTGGTTGGTTTTATTTTTCAAACGGATCTGTCATGTTCCAATATTTTGTAACATGCAATAAGTTACAGAAAAAAATAAAATTAAAAAATCCAAAATGCAAGACCAACTTCTTAATTACTAGACTCAACAGACATTAAATTGCATTTCTAAAGTACATTACATGCACTCAATGGAACTTAGCATTTTTACTAATTTGGAATTGTTTTTCATTTCAGTTTTCCTCCACTCAAATCTGGAAACCATGAGCTGCTCACTAATTAGAGGTAACCATAGTTACCAACTTGTCTTCAAAATACATTTAAGAGTTCCTTTTTTTCCTTGAGTTTAATTCTACGAAAAGAACTTGTCAGTGGCTCTTGTTCCCTTTTCAGTTTCATTGAGTGATTTTCCAAACCCTGGAGCCTTTTGGCAGTCATTTTAAAAGTTCCAATATTAAGATTTAAAGAAATCACCCATTCTTAGAATAAACAGTCCGGGGCCCTGAATTATCGAGTTTTGAAACTTCAGCTGACTGGGAGGGTTAATCAGCAGGTTGGCAAAGAAGTGGGCCTGAATTTTGCAGATTTCAGTGCGACTCTCTACAGAGAGGAGCTGGGAACCATAGGAGTGGTTTGTTTTTTTTTTAAAACTGTCCACTTGAGGGCATTGTCATCCTCTGTAGGGGAGGAATGGATGCCCATTTCTTCAGTTAACTAAGTATAAAGAAATTAAAAAAAAAAAAAAGAAATTCACTGACACCTGATTTGCTGCTGTGGTGATTAGATGTCCCTTTGAGACTGGCTCCAAGGGCAGCTGCCCAGATGTCCTGCCCCTTAATTCAGCCAGCTCTGCTGCTCTGTTCTCTCCCAGCCTTTGAGTATTATTAGTATCTGCCATAATTCCTGAAGCACTGTACTGTGATTTTGTAAATCTCCCACTGGAGCTCTTGGTTGCTGTACCTGCCACATCAGCATAGTGCCTGACATACAGGTGTGCTTCCATACATGTTGTTGGGCCAGTGAAGGGCTTATAACAGTATACACAAGGTGATAAAGAGAGCGGTTGAATCCTTTCCAGAATGGAACTTGGAAAAAGATCAAACAATGTGAGTCACTCTGGCTACAGTCCAGAAGTGTTAGGACAGGAAAGGCTTGAACCGTTGCCAATTCTCCCTGTTTCTATGTGCCCAGACCAGCATATGAGCCATGGGAAGGAAAAGGTAGAAAAGTTGCTAGTCTTGGAGCTTGATTAGATATAATATCCCACTTGTCAGTAACTCTTGTGCTGTCTTGAGATTTTTCCAAACCAGAAGACTCTTGGAAATTATAGTAAAGTATTCAGAATTAAGATGAAAAAAATAAGGCACCCAATCTTAGAGAATACCCTGATGGTGTGAGTGACTGGGTTTTTAAATTTCATCACATCTTGAGACAATATTTCATCAAGATCCTAGAGTTCCATTAGAAACTACCAGGTTCTGGTGGGCAAAGAGGATGTAGAAGCAGGCCTGGAAGACTGTGTGTGGGACTTTTCTTGAATTTAACATAACCTAGGACTAAAAGTGCAGTCTGGGGCACACCAAACCCATGTCCAGGAGATATCCCTTAGTTCTGGCTCAAGGAATAAAAAAGGGAATTCCTAATGGTCAGAGAGCATAAATATTCCATTTTTCTTTTCTTCTCTTTCATGCCACAGCCCCCTGGCAACACACAGCCACAGTGGTAACAGTCAGTCATGAGCCAAGGCCAAAACTGAGGAAGAGGAAACTGGCTCTTGGATCGGAGGAGTTATGCTCTCAAGAGGGTCTCATCAACCCCTATTGCTTTTTTCCACTCACAGTTCTTCCATTACTCAGACTTGAACGTGGGCCCAAATATGAGAGTGTTTGTGTGGTAGAACAGGATAACCAGAGCCAAGTTTTGGGGTGGAGGACCAAAAAGGAGAGTCCCAGGGAACTGGAAAGTTCTGGGGAGATTGTAGAGAGAGGGGGAGTAGCTCAGGAAGGCAACCCCTTTATAGTTGTTAATGAACTCCAGGCCTCAACCCCAAGCCATGCATGCTTGGATCTGGTCCTACTTGGCATATCAAAGACTGAGAACTAAAGTAACACATAGACTACCATCTACTTCCCAGACTGTCACTGGGCGGTGTCCAACTGATATGGAACCAAAATGCAGTGTTCCATGTAAAGTAAACTGACTACCTTTCTTTCCAATGCCTGTCTCCTTTGGGGCTTCATGTCCTATTGCATCAGGCCACCTGGGGCCTTTGCTGGATAAAACCCAGGTCCCTTTTCTCTGATCATCGACTTTAGGGATTCATCCTTGGGTCCCATATGTCAGGAATCCCTCCTTGAACTTTCTGAAGACTAAAGGACCTTTTGCCATTTGTAGACACAGAGAAAGAGGGACAGAAGAAAATCACTTTAATAGCATTGTAACACATTAGGACTGGGGATCACAGATAAGGAAAACATTTTGTTGTCTTTTTGTACATTTCTGCCAATGTGCAAAGTTGTGTTGGACAATGATACAGACAGATTTTTCACATTGAAAACTTAATAAATAGATACTTTAAATGTCAGACATCAGAGACGAATGATGAGTGTGATTGTTTTCTTATTCTGCCTCCTTTGAGTCAGGAGGTTGCTTCCTATCACACTGCTGAAGGCCAGATCTTCTAGGAGGTGTATTCAAACTCCTCAGCACTGCGCCGGCCAAAATCCATCCAGCCCATGTAGTCCCGGTCACTTATCCTGTGGCTGGGGTCCAGGCTCTGCAGGTTCTTGATTGCAGACATTCGGCCAGAAGGAGCTAGGGGCAGAGAGGAAGGAAACAGGATAATTATATCTAAGAGCATCACTAGTTCCTATTGTAAAGGCAAATAATAGAAAAGGCCAGGCAAGATGTAACATACACCTTCTTAAATGTATCAAAGAGGTATCAAGAGAGTGAGATTGCTGGGCCAAAACCTAAGAGAAAAGAAAGACCCATGTCTATGTAACTGGAGAGAGGGTAGTATTTTCTAGTCGTGGGTGTAGTTTGCAATCTGTAAGAATTTAGGTGAATTAACTTATTCTTGCCTTTCATAGCTGAGACCTGCCTAGGTTTTTGTGCTCCTTGGGGTGTTTTCCCTTATGTAGCAGGATTTCCCCAATAGTACCCATCTCTAAAGTTTACCCCTTAAGGGCCTTTCCTGGTGGTCAAGTGGTTCAGGCTCCATGCTCTCAAGGTAGGGGGCATGGTTCATTCTCTGGATGGGGAACTAAGATCCTACAGGGCAAAAAAAAAAAAATTTACCCCTTAATATCCCTGAGCCGACCTGACTCTTGTCAAGGTAATGTGATGACAATATTTTGATGTTAGAATGGCTTTTCTAAAATGGAATCCAATCTCACTGTTAGATAAATGTTGTTTTAAAATTATTAATTTGAAAGCTACCTTCTTTTTCTAAAAAAAAAGGAAAATGATATTGAGAAAAAGGCACACCGGCAGATTAAAATCTTAGCATCTCAGTAACACTCAAAGAAGGGTGGGCAGAACAGAGGTAGTTTAGTTCAGCCATTTTGACCAGCATGCAATCATTGAACCTGAAATGGGCCCATGGGCATGGGAGTTGTGTCCTTCGGAACAGGATGAGTCCAGGTATGATTCATGTTGAGTGGGCAGGGCCATGATGAGGCATGTGACTGTTCTGGCCCACAGACCATAGACACTGGCATCCTGGAGATAAAGTCAGTATCATACCTTTTGTTGTACAAACCAAGGGGCAAGAATGGTCCCTCAGGGATCTCAGTGGGCAAAGCTCAGGTGGCTTCAAGAGCAGAGGGGTAGAGGCTCACTCAATGATTCCTATTATATTGGGGGCCACTGTGTCCCCACTGCTCACAATGCTGGCATTGAGCCCTTCTGAAGGCTGACCTTGCCAACTGCTGCTCACAAGCTGCATCAAGTCAGAGCACAGTTTATTTATTGATGACACTGCAGAAGCAGGTATCCTGATAATCAAATAAAGCTAGCTAAATTAAAAATCAGAAACAACCCTACAGAGCAGTGTCCCCACCCTTTCTTCCTGTCCCCTTTCTCTCCCCTCCCCTTTACTTCTCAGTCTTGGAACTAAGCATCACCCCCAGCACCTTCCAGCTCTTTTGCAGGCATTGTCAGTCTATGCAGAGGAAATCAGCCTCTGCTGTTTATTTAACACCTTTCAGATGAACTATTAGTCCCTTCATTCAGCAAAATTCTCAGACCCAGTTGTCTGTACACAGTCACACCAAAATATGCCTCATCCTCCTGCCTGTTGCTGCTGAATGCCCCCTCCAAGGGCTGGGCACCACTGGAATGCCACCGAATGGGAGGAGCATGGCAGCTTCATGGTGAGCAGCAACCTCAGAGGTTGTGGTCAGGGGCATCGTGTGCGTGTGGAAACTGTGCCTGTTTCACCCAGAATTTCCCCATGCCACACACGGTTCTGTGTATTTACCAGAGTCCTCACTCACTTCCCCATTGTGTACACAGAGCAGGCACTTACAACCAGCTCACACAACTGAAGGGCTTGGCTCCTTGAAACTTTAAAACTTGTAATGAGCAGTACAGCTGGGAAGCTGAATGGCTTCCAGACCCTCTGGGGAGGGCAGGACTTGAATAAATTCCCAGCCCTTCTGCTGCCGAGATGTGCTATCCATCTAGGCACTCCGTCTTCCAGAACCCCAGCTTCCACACTGACACAATGAGGATAACACACTCTACTGCACAGGATTATTGTGAGGACAGAGAGAGATAATACAGATGGAGCACTGGACTGTGCTGGGCTTGGGGGAGGTGCACACTAATAGAATTCCCTCTCTTCAGATCACTGACATCTCCATAGACAGTTCTTAACGATAAACTCTTGAGCTCTCCCCAAAGGGTGCATTATCTTATTTAGAATCTTTAAGTATGGCATATACTACAGTTGAGTAAATATTCACTGTGATCTCAAAACGTATAAAACAAAGAAACCATATAGATGGAGTTACTTATTTCTAGTTCATATTTATCAAATAGAAGAGAATGATTTTTTTTTTTCCAGCGAGCACTGATCCTTGGTGTTGGCAGCTAAAGTTTCAAGTGACGATTCTTCCCATATGGGTTTGTTTGTCACTGCAGGCTAAAGGCAAAGGGCTGAGAAAAGACAGCAGGAAGGCCCTTCCAGCTAAGAGTTGTGGTATAAAGTCACTGTGAAGTGTCGGTTCTGGGGAAATCATTTGGAAACTGGCTTCTTTCCCAGAACTGTTTCTGGTGGATCTTTCCTGAAGGTAGGAAGGGGCTTCCAGATTATGGTCAATGAAAAACCTAGGATATTCAACCCATATCCAAGGACAGATTTTAAACTACTTTCAGACAGTCAGCAGGAACCTCCAAATTTTCAGATATTCTCTGTCATCTGTCTAATATTTCCACATCTTTCAATATAATTAGGAGGAAAGCAAAATAGAAGATGGTAGTTGGGACAATCCCCCAATAAGAGGATGAAATGTAATACATCATCTTCTATTTTTTTTTTCCTTCTGAAATGCCCTGGTCAAAAAGGTCCCTTCTCACCTTCCTATGGAATTGTAGGAGACTCTGGAGAGCCAAATCCTTTATTTTCTCCCCATCTCATCAAGCCACAAGTTAAAGTTCAAATCCAGGCCCCCAGAACCCCAGCAGGTTAAGAGAGCCTTGTGGGAAAGGAGCCCACCTCCCACCTCTCCCAGCAGCATTTGCTGGTTTATCATCCAGCCATATTGGTCCAATTTAAAACACGGCTTCACCATTAGTGTCACTTTAGATAAAGCTGATAGGAAAAAAATCTGTCCCAGTTCAAATCATGATTTCCAAGGACCCTAGAGATGAATGAGCCTCCCTCTGAGTCTCATGAAGAGCTAGAAGGAGCCGAGGGGAAGCCCACCTCATGCCCTCTTTACAGATGAGACAGTCAGGCCCTGGAAAGGGACAGGGCTGTCCGTATGCCACTCAGCTACTGAGCTGATGAATTACTTTATTCCTAGAGAAAGACTTTGATGCTGAGGTAAGTGTGACTTGTTTAGCTCCTGCCGCAGTTAGGTCTGTGTCTCCAACAGCAGAGTAAAAATAAACACATCTCTTGCTGGGTCATCATCTTAAACCACTGCTAAAAGAGGACTCAAAACTGCTCCTGATTCTTTCTTCCTGTTACATACTTCCATGAAAATCGACACATGGTCACTTCTTCTTAGACTGTTGCTGTCAGCTCTCAAGAATTCTTAGCACTGACCATTGCCTGCTAGAGGGTTTCCAAATGCAGTAGCTGGGCAGCTCCTGGGTCGTTTATATTTACAGTAGAGGGTGTTTAGTGGATCTGCAAACTCTTTCCGAGTTAGTAATTTGCTCAGTAATCATCTTTTAATATCTTTACAAAATGTTGAACCTAAACAGCAACACAGTGCCAAAAATTAGTTTAAAGAAAGCTTTCTTTTAATAAATTAAGTCCTGCCCCTTCCCTCTCAGTTTGCTACAAAGGAGGTACAGAAAACTGCACTGTCTGGGGCAAGCAGAATCAGAGAAAAGAAAGTGAAAAACCTTTCACCTTATCGTGTTGCCCAGGTACCCCCTCGCTCCCCAGGAGTCACCCATCTTCACTAGCCCGATGGTAGAGAAGAAGGTCAGGCCTGGAGGCAGAAGGGAGGGACAGAGGCGGCCTGCGTACCTTTCCGAGCCTGCTGGATGTACCTGGCCAGCAGCGCGCCCAGGTGTGCTCGGGGCTCGTCGTCCGCCCTCGGCACCGCCCTCAGCTGCCTGCGGGGCGCCTCCTCCGCCTGCTGCGCCCGAGGGCCCGTGGGGTCCGCGTGAGGCACCGGCTGCGCCAGGGCGCCCGCCGCCAGGACGGCCATCAGCAAGCACAGGCACACGCCGCGGTTCATGGCTGCGGGGAGCAGAGGGAAGGGGACGTGAACGAAAAGGTGCGGCATCCATGGCCTCCTGAGGAGGGTCGGACACCCAAGGTACAGAGGAGGGGGCTCAGCGCAAAGGCGCGGGACTCCGGATCCGCCAGCACTAGGGAGCCGGTGACCCCAGCACGCGCGTTCGGGCGCACCGCGTTCTCTTTGGGGTGAACCGCAGGCGGGGACCCGGAGTGGTGCGGGGGACGGAGAGAGACCCTGTCCTCTGCCCTGTTGAGCAGAAAGAATGTCTTATGTTTTCCTTTAGTTTGAGGAAGTGTTACAGCGTCGTCTCTCTTCTCCTACCTGGAAAAACAAGAGATTAAAGACAGGTGAAAATTATCCGAAAGGGACGACTCTGTAGGAAAAATAAGAGACTTGAAGAAAAGAGGCACATTACCAGAGAGCTAAGACGCTTCAAACCGGGAAATAAATGGTGAAAAACTGAGAAGCATTGTTTAAAAGATGAGACCAATACATAAAAGCCGTATTTTTCAAGTTTCCTCAAGGTGCAAATGGGAATTGGCAGTGAGCAACTATGTAAAACACATGCAGGGTTTTAAAAAAATCAGAAATCTGCGCTCAGTCCTCCGGCGTCCGCCAAGCACCGCTGCGTTTCAGATCCGCGCAGATAAAACACTGGGACAGTTCTATCCCCCAAACCTTGAGTTTTCCCGCAGTATTCAGAAAATGAATTTAAATTGAAAACCTCTCGGTAGTTTATTTGAAAAGATTGCAAAGTTCACTGGACCGCTGTATAACATCTAGCGAATCGCAATTTGCCCGCTAACCCGAGCAAATAGATGCTCCAGCGTCGCCTGCGTTGGGGAACAAAGCAAGCGAGTAGAAGTCTGTAAACCATCCTTACCCACCCAGCCCGCACTGCCCTTTGTGACTTGGAGAAATGTCTTTCGGGCTGTCGGAAAGAAGACACAGAAAACAGTAAAATGAAATGGAAGGGGAACAGAAGTGAAGAACCCTTCTTCGAGGACACTTGGATCCCTGAGAGCCGGGAACCTACCTTCGGAGTAGTACGCAGCCGGCTTCGCGTTCCAGCCAGAGCAGCCGGGGAGCTGAGCCAAGTTCAAGGTAGGCGGGCAGGAGGCTGCCTCTTAAATAGCCCCGCCTGAGTCGTTGGCCAGTCATCTGTTTACACAGGACTGACGCAGAGGGGTAGCGGCACGTGCTCCGAGGGCGGCCGCCAGGGCGACAAAAGATTGAGGTAGCTGCTGGGAGAGAGGGGGCAATGGCCATGTGGAGCCGGGTGGGTGGCGGGGTGGGTGGCGTTAGCCGCGTCTCGGTCGGGGGGACTTCCTCCCCCAGCTGCGTGCACCCCCTCTCCCTTGCCCATTTTAGCGCGAAGCTCCCTGTCTTCGGGGTGGGAGACCTAGGCATGGAACTCTCCTGCGGGATGGAGAAGCTGCCCGCGCGCCTGTAGTTCGCTTTGGGGACGAGAGGCGCCGGAAAGGAAACCGGGGATAGGATGGGGTGGCACTAGACAGTGCTGGGTGTCAGCAAAGTGTAATTCTGAGATGGTGGAAGTGTCGGCCCCTCTTGGAGCATCCCAAGCCGCTCTGGTCTTTTAACTTTGTTCTCAGCCCCTAGATCCCAGGATCCCGAGGTCAAGGGTCCCTGGGTCAGCGAAAGGGCTCCTCCACGGCTGGCTGCGGGCGTCGCGGACTCTGCTTTACGTAGCTGTAAAATGAGGATGAGGCTATTGGGCTTTGCCCGGAGTTTGGGAAAGGGCTGTGTTTTCTTCCAAGCGGAGCTACGTTCTGCCCGCGGCGCCCGCAGCTCCTGTCGCCAAGCGGCGCCAGCGAGTGTCCCCAGAAGCCCCCCAGTCGCCGTTACCCTCTGGCATCGGCATCCGCCACTCCTATCTTCCCCAGCTTTCACACTTGGGCCGGTCCCCGCCGTCTTTGAAATAAAGAACTCGCTCTGGTCACTCACCCCCCCGAGTGGGGACGCGGGAGGCGCCGCGGCAGCTGTGCGCCCTTCCCTGCCGGGTCGCGCCCCTGGCCAGTGCGCCCTAGGGGTCTACAGCCACCTCCGCCCTGAAGCCGTTTGGGTTAGAGTCAGCTAGTTAGTGGTCCAGTTCTCCCGGGGCTGCGAGTTTACTGACAACCCCAATTCAGCAACCGGGGAGTGAGCAGAAGCAGCGCCTGGCCAAGGCTTCTCCACAGGTCCCTGGAGCCTCAGCGGACTGAGACTGTCCAGCCTGAGGCTTGAGGGCAGTCACCCACCCCTCCCGCCTTTCCCCTTCCTGGAGAAAGGTTTGGACCTGATTCTTTCAACCCAGAATCTGTACTCAGCTCCTGGGGTGCTGGGACTGTGCGTGTTGAGGTGGGTGGGGAGCCAAGGGCGCTTGGTGGGGAGATGCCTCTGATTGCTGTCCCCCTTTTCTCAACTCTAGAGGCTGCTGCATTTCTGCAATCTAAAGGCAACGTTTAGTTGCAGGTTAGATGTGTCCCAGTGGTTTTCCCACGAGGCTACTGTGTAGTTCACTTGGTGAAACTCATTTTATTTGTGACTGTGGTCAAGGCATGTCTGAGAACATGAAGTTGTTATGGAGCATAATCACCTAAGGGGCTTGCTCAAACACCTCCCAGAGTTTCTGATTCAGTAGGTCTGAGGTGGGGCCCAGAAACCTGCATTTCTAATGATTTCCCTAAGGCTACTGCTGGTGGTGATGGTCCCCTGACCACACTTAGAGAACCACTGCTATAGAATTTCCTTAGGGCAAGCCAGTTACTGAACTCCCTTCTCTCCATCCATGTAGTTAATATTTATTGAACACTTTTCCTCCTGTATTTTCATTTTCTCACTTCTGGTATCATCTCCCTAATAAATCATGTGCCCCCAAGGTTTTGTCTAATTTCAGCATAATCCTACCGGGGACACCAACTGTCTATCAGACACTGTTGGGATACAATAGGGAGCAAAACAGGCAAAATGCCTGTATTTGTGGTGCTTCCATTCTAGTCAGGGAGACAGAAAATAAATGCCACATGATGTGAAAGGTCTCTACTTTCATCCAGGAAATGGAAAGGGTGGGAACCACATCCAGATGTGTCACTGTAGACAGCAGAGGTGAGTGAAAACTGTTTTCTGATTTGGAACCTAGAAATTTCCATCTAATTGTGCTGAAAATAATTTAACTGAGATCCCACCCAGAGTTGGAGAGGCATCCCCCCAAAGCAGCCCTTGAAACAGGAATGTGATAGTTTCCATGCAGGATTTTTTTTTTTAAACTATGGGAAATATCTCAGAGACATATGTCCATTTTGCTCTTGTAGAAAACTGAGTGGAATTTCCAGGGACACACTAGAGCCTCCTACTTTATTATTCATGGAATTTAAACTTGTTACAGTGATCTCCATTTAAAGGAGGTCAGGAGATTGTTTGCTGTGATTAGAAATGTGCTTGAAGTCTTGTGTTTGGGATCTTGAATTTTTTTTCCCCCTTGAACTTGTATAGCAAATGCCATTATTTGTCCTGGAATTTCCCAAAGGCCCACATAGCCAATGTCATCTGCAATTATATGGAGCAATTTAGCAGAAAAGAAAGAAGGAGCTGTGGTTATGGTGAACCATTTCCTCTTACTAATGATGAGTTCCCTGAGAATCTCTTAAGATGAGGTGCTCACAAAAGCAAGGCTGAGACAACCTGGGTGCAGGGAGATTACTTGGGAGTGATCTCAAGGAAGTAGGAGTAAGGGAGCAGGGAAGAGAGAGAAGGAAATCAAGTGCATGTTAATGAGGGGGATACTGTTGTGGACTCAATCCCATCAAGGTCTCTGTGAGATAACCCAAAGTACACATCTCACCAGCAGCCCCAAGCCTAGAAGAACAACAGCTCCTGAATTTATTGACTGAACTCTTCATCTCTTTGACTATCGTATCTGCCAACATGCCAGAGGATAGGAACCATGATTTAGTCACCCAATGCAAGGGTTATCCTGGACACATGCTAAGTGATCAATACATGTCCAGCGAGGAAACAACGCTTAGTTCATTTGACTGGATTGACTAGATGTATAGTAGTGAGTGAAAAGCCATTTGTTGGGCTCTGCCTGGGTCTTAGACTCTCAAATAGCCATAAGAATCATTTTTAACACAATCTCTTTTAGCCAGGGATGTAAGAGCCACCAGAAATGAAAGGTCATCTCCTGAATAGATGACAGGAAAGAGGAGAGGTCAGCGGCCAGCCCATTGATCCTCACATGCAGAATGAGCCTTTGCTTTTCAAACCAATCCTGAAAAGCCAGCAGGAATGGTAGTTGCCAGGGAGACCATCCACCAGTGTCGTCAGGTTTGTCTTTAGTGTCACTTTCCTTTGTAGAAGTATTAAGAGCAGCCTCTATTGTCCATAGCTGGGAAAAGTTAACAAACAGGGAGGCTTAAGTTCTTTCAGGGGAAGTCTGAAGTCTTTGTGGTCCTGCTGATACAGATTCCCTCTGAAGAGGAGCCTCTTGCAGCAAAGGACAAGCATATGTCCCTGCAACGTCCCAGCCTCCAGCGGAGACATGTCCTACCTACCACCCTGGTTGCTGCATTTGCCCTCCTCTAAATTAATGCCAGAGGACATGGCTGTTGCTGGACAGCCTTATCAGGGAAGGTTCTTAATTTTACCAATTCAAGTGGTTATTCAATTCAATAATAGGCCTAAGTGCACATAACTCAAAAGCTTATTAATTTAAAGGTAGAAAAGGCTATATAGTTAAAATGAAGTCTCCTGCTCACCCCTGTTCTTCCCCAGAGGCAAGGAGTGCTTCTAGTTTCTAGTGAATTCTTCCACAGAGAATCCATGAACATACAAACAAATCAAATGTGTCAAACACACACACAAATAATTTCCACTTGGAAGCACATAATATACAATATTCTCTGCTTTGATTTTTTCATTTAAGATATGTATTAGAGGTCACTTTGTATTATTGGCATAATTCTACCTCAGTGTCTATAGAACACTCCAATGGATGGATGTGCCTTAATTCATCTAGCCAGTGCCCTACTGATAAAAATTTAAATAGTTTCCAATATGTTCTGATTATAACTGAGGCTCCTTGAATATATATCATACTGCTCATGCACAGGTTCCTAGAAAAGAAGTTGCTGAAAGAGTTTGTACACTTAAAATTTTGGTAAATATTGCCAAGTTACCCTTCAGGCAATTGTTCCCAGCTGTCAAAGACAGCATATATATCTTTTCTTGTTTATCAATGCTTCAGCTCTAGATGCTCGGCCAGCTCCCCAGCCAAGCTTACTGCCTGAGAACATGAGTTCTGAGGTGGTAGAGAGCTGACCCTACTAAACCACTGAGTTTAATCTCTGGGTCACCGTTCTGTTTGAAAATCTGTGGCCTGTGTGTGTAGAGGGCAAAGGGTGGGTGATACTTCTCAGTGTGAATGACACTGCTCTCTAGGTGACATTTTGGACATTTATGAAGAATTTTGGGGTGAGCAAAATAACAAGTGATGCCTTCTGGCATTTGGTGGGAGGGTGCCGGAAGGCAGAGTGTCTGGCCACCTGCTAGACGGACAAGTACATAATGTTGGATGACCCCTTGGGTATTCACATGTGGAAAAGCTTGTCTCTAGTTATTCAAGACTAGAAGCTAATTTCATGTAACTTAAGTAAAAAGCATTTTGGCACAGTTTTAACATAACTTTCCAAGAATGTTAAATCCACTAAGGATCGTACTTCGTTTTGTTTGTGGTTTTAAGAGTAAGTGGCCACCATTCTGAAAACTCATGTTGCCAGCCCCAGCGTTGCTTGTGGTGTTTGAGTTCACACCTCTATTGGCCTGTGTATTGGCCCACTCACAAAATCCTGTGCTTATGTTATTTAACTTTTATTTCAAGTTATCAAATGTAAAGGGAAAATGTCTGTAAAATTCAGTTGCAACCTGGGTTGCTTATTTTAAATCCAAACTTATTCATTCTAAGTAAGTATAAACATCTGACAACTGTCTTCTAGTTAGCTGTGCCTAGCCATTTACATATTGAGATACATATCATTGTATTCTAAATGGCTTTCTTTTTATATTAGAGAATATACTTTATATTCTCTTATATAGAGAGCATTATACTGATTTTTAAAATATTGTGTGTAGAAGTGTATTATGGAATTCCCAGGTGGCTCAGTGGTAAAGAATTCACCTGCCAAAGCAGGTTCGATCCCTGGGTCGGAAAGATCCCCTAGAGGAGGACATGGCAACACATCCCAATATTCTTGCTGGGGGAATCCCATGAACAGAGGAACCTGATGGGCTACAGTCTATGGGGTCAAAAGAACCGGACACAACTAAGCAGCTGAGCATGCATGCACACACATAGAGGCGTATTATAAGAGTTATATGAGGTATACTAGGCCAATAAAGGGAGAATGTGAAATATCTATGATTTCAGAGCAGGTCAGATGGGATTGGGAATCCAAGTCTTCAGAACATGGATGTTTAAGGCTTAATCCTGCTCCACCTGCTTCTTGCTCTCCTAACTGAATCTGGGGAAACACTGGGTGCAGGGATTGAAGGCAGGGATTCCAGAAAGATGGGGTGGAATGTGTAGAGGGCAGCGAGTGAGGATATGGTTGCCAAAAAAAAAAAAGAGAGATGATGCACAAACAGTTCTGAATACACAGTTATTCTTCCATCTCACCATGCTCCTGACCCTTGGGCCTGACAACACCATCGCATCTGTACTAGCTTCTCTCAGACAAGCCTGAGACCTGAGGGTGGAAAGGGAGCTGCGAGTTTCAGTGCAGAGGTGGGCAGAGCCAGCTGAGGTGCTCTTAAGGTTCAGGGTTTTGGGAACAGCAAGTTTGGGGCTACTTTGCCTAGGGATGATGCTGAGCAATGTGTGAAGGACATGTTAATAAGAAAGGGAGCCAAAAAGAAGAGAGAAAATCATTGTGTGCTGAAAAGCAACAGGGTTTTTTTTTTTTTACCATGAAAGTAAAAGTTCTGCTTAGATTTTTCCCAACATCCAGTCCTTCAGGAGTTGCACAAACCTGCAGCATATGCAGAAATTGGCAGCCCGGAAATGAAGGATTCGTGCCTAGATTTTCCTAGCACCCATGATGTCAAGTGAAGGAAGGAGTTTGTTTACCAGATTCTGAGACTTCCCCAGAGATGCTGGCAACAGACAGGCCTCCAGCTGAGTGGGGAGCATCAGGGCCCTGGGCCCAGGGGCAGTGAGGATGTACAGAGGAGTGAGAATATGACGGTAGCTGCCAGGTTGGGTTTCTTATGTAAGTTTCCAGAGCTTGGAGTGGGGAGGAAAATGAGGCTCAATCTTCAGTCAAGAATGTTGCCTTATATTTGGGGTCCCTTAGTTTGGGTCTCCCCCCAAACAGACCCTAGGACCAAGTCCAGATGCAGGTGGTGTGTTTGGGCTGGACCATTCCAGGCAACTGAACTGAGAAGATGGGAAAGAGAGAGTAGCTGGGTTAACAACGTGGGTTAAAGAACAGGCTACTGCCAAGGGCAACTGGGGTTCAGAGAACTGCATAGGAAACACTTCAGAATTTTCCACTGGACCATTTATCCATGACTCCTATTGAGGGTTACTCTGGCAGGTGGAAAGAGGAGGCCTTAACAGGCAGAGAAAAGAGATGCTGGTATTCGGCATGGGAAGCCATCAGTGGATACAGGAAGTGTCCCCTGTAGCTGCAGGTGAATTCAGGGGGGTGGAGGTTATATCAGGTGAAGCATTAACAGCAGCTCTTGCAGCCCCTAAATGCAAATCTCAGGGAAGACCCCATTACCTTTTCAAACTGTAAAGACACACAAATCTCCCTATTTTGTTCTTGTTCTTTGGGGAACATAGGCTCCTATGGGTACAAATACTTTGACCTGGAGAAATGTTCAAGCAACCTGTCCTCTTTGTCATGGCAGGTACTTTTTCCTTTCTTCTCTGACCCTGGGAACTTTGTAGTGAAAATGATATTAGATCTCAGCCTCAGGTCTCATACCCACTGTTTGTATCATGTAGAGCAAGCCACTTCAGTCTAAGGGCCCTACATTTGCACAACCATCCAAGTTGGCAAAGAACCACTTCTTAGAAGGATGTAAACCCTCAATGGGATAAACCTTCTCTGTGTGAGATGAGGGCTTGGGGATGAGGAGACTGGCATCTCCAGCCCTTTTCCACAATCAGCAATTCTTGGAACAAAATTACTGATCTCAGAATGAGATACTGAGGAGAAGATAGCCCTTGGGGATGGAGAAAGCAGAGGTGAAAGATGTCTTGGGATTTTCCCAGATCCAAGGCTCTGGAGTTTTATCACTCACTCTCTTTTCTGAGAACAGTGGCTCCACTGATGTCAAAGCGAACAGAGAACAGCATTCAAGGCTCAAGTCCACTGAAACCTTCAAGTTTTAGGAGGTTTGTTTGGGGCTCCCTGGGGACGACCCCTTGCATAACAATATGCTAATTTTAATGGAAAATCATGGATTCAGAGAGCAGGAGTGAACATGTAGCTATTTCTTGGCAATCCTAATTGCTATAAGCGTTGCCAGGCTGCTAAAGGCATTCGCCTGTGCTGTACACACAGCTGGGAAATCAGAGGCGAGGAGCTGGGTTTGTTACCAGCCAAAACCTTGGAACTCACAAGGCAATCTGCTCTCCTTGGAAAGGTACAGATGGGTCTCAAGGATTTGCCTAGAGAAATGCTGCTGGTTTCTTGGCAATGGTTGTATTTCTTTTTCTTCTGCCCATAAAAATTTGCCTTCTTGCTTTAAAAAGGCCTAGGCGATCGGCACTGTGATTGGAAAGAACTTGCCTTCATGGACCAGGCTCTCACGTGTTACTGTAGCTACTTTATCAGATGCCAAGGGTGCCTTGCCCGAGTCTGTTTAGCACTTACTTTTCCTGTGTGGGTTGTTCTGACTTCCAGCTCCCAGCCCTTGTGACTTTTTGCCAGAATGTTCTCTCTAATCGAGGGGAGCCTGCTTCAAGGGCTGAGGAATGACTGCCCAGAGGAGCAGCCCTCAGCCAGTGACTAGCAGGAAGTGGTGAACTTATTCCCCAGCTCTCTGATACTGAGCCGTGTTTCACGCCGGCTTCATAGGTTCCCAGCGCATTTCAGTCATAATGGCCTTTGGTGGTGTCATGCTCAGTAATGCAACCTTTACTGGATGTCTTCCCTGCCCTGTCTCACTTCCTTATTTCCATCCCTGTGGTTCCTGGGGTCACCTCCCAAAATTAACTACTGGCCATCGAAACCTTTGCATTGGGTCTACATCTGTAGGGTTTCCCGGTGGCTTAGTGTTAAAGAATCCACCTGCCAATATAGGAGCCTCAGGAGATGCTAGTTTGATCCCTAGGTGGGGAAGAGCCCCTGGAGAAGGAAATGACAACCCACTCCAATATTCTTGCCTGGAAAATCCCATGGACAGAGGAGTCTGGAGGGCTCTAGTGGGGTTGCAAAGAGATGGACATGACTAAACAACCACAATGGGGGGTCTTTAGTTGCAGCCTGCGAACTCTTAGTTGCAACATGTGGGATCTAGTTCCCTGGCCAGGGGTCGAATCCAGGTCCTCTGCATTGGGAGCACAGGGGAAGTTCCGAATCTGGAAGATTTTGGTGGTAGAATTTCTGGCTGCTGGATTATTTGCATGTCTGTCAGGGTAATTTAGAGGCTCTGAGCTTTCTGGGTCAAATCAAAGGTGATTGTTTTTCTCTTTCAGGTTCTCATGGGCTCATACCTAGGCCATTCTCACAGCCTCTGAGTCTAACCCTCCTCCCTACTCCTTCCCTTCCTTCTGAAGTCAATTGCTACATAACAGATCACCCCAAACTAGCTTTTTCTGACAATGACCTCCCCATCCCCTTAACTCCACAGTTTCCCCACCTGCATCTATCCTCTGTTTGGATAAGATCTGAGGTCAAACCAGAATAAGGGCATCTAAAGAAAAATATTTGTCTGGCCAGGAATCCCCCATTTTAAGCCTGATTTCTCTCCTTCTTGGTTAACTGAAATTTACAATTGCCTTTCCCACTTGGAGCCAGATGTGGCCCAAGAATACCTGGGGGCATGTTCTCATGCCTTCTTTAAGGCTAACGTAAGTGTAAGGGCTTATGAGTACTGGGAAGCTGGCCGTCTTCACTGTAGGGGATGGTGGCAAACCAGGTATGGACCAAGCCTGTTGTGTCTGGGACATGGGTTACGAGCTGGGCTTCTCCCCTTCCTCCGGAACAGGACACTTACTGCCAGCTGTGGGATTGCTATGCAATCAGAGGTATGAGTTAGCATTAATTCCTCACCTTCTCAGACAGGCCCTTGGTGGGAGCACAGTATTTCATTGAGATGGCAGGTTATACTCAGAAGGGGTTTGAATGGAGAGGCTGCGGAGTTTGGGGAGGACATTCTTTGAGTCATTAGACTTCAGTGTCAGATGTCCTTGAGTTTATATCTCTGGTTTGCCCCTGTTAAGTCTCAACTAAAGTCAGTTCATGCAGCAAAGGATGGTTTACAGTCTCCCAGCTGGGTGTGTGGTAAGAACAAGGGATGTCCTTCAGAATGCCCACACTGTAATCACTTTCATTTTATAAGAAGTGTGCTTACATTGTAGTCCAGTTTGCAAAACTAGGCTAACTAATGGGTCAACAGTGATACAACTTTGAATAGCACTTGAAGATGTCAAAATGAGAACAGCAATTAGAAGACCTTTTGTGGGCAAATTATTTCCTTTTGAACATGGTTTTATGTCATGGAAGTGTCTGTGTGCATAAATCATTTATATTTACTATATTTTATCAATTCTAAGATGTAGACATTTTTCACATTTTAGCATTTGAAATCAGGCATTTTACAATTTGCTCAAGAGTAGATGACCCTGGTTGTTCTTATTGATAAGGCTTTACCTAAGTAATGGCACTGTCGTATGTTGAGTTTAAACACTATTTTAAATGTCTTTTAAAACATTGCACTACAATTTGGCATCAAAATAAAAGGTTGTTCTGTGCATGGAAGGATACAGAAACAGCAGTAAAACATAGAGATATTGTCAGTGAAGCAAATATTCCTTATTGGAGAAATGATTGCAAGTCCATATTTTCTCAGCAGACAATAGTCATATAGTTAAAGTCATCCTGAAATCTCTGCCCTCAAAGCATTACTGTAAACAAGCCTAAGCTATTATTTTTTTCTGTACTTGGCAATTAGTATACAAAAAAGGCAAAGGGAAGAATACAGGAATACAGGGGTTTTTTTTTTTCTTTTCTGAGTGGAATAACTTTGCAGAAAGACATGTCCCTTCCATTAGGTATGAAGTTGGGGCTGGTTGAACGCCCTCTCACATCATGAAGACACTGGGTTCTCACAAAGGGTCCATATGGGAATACTTCCTTCCTAGGCAGGAATGCACAGGTCAGATAATCATGGTGCCCACCTCATCACATATTTGTGTATGCACACATGGGGACACACAAACACACACACACACACTCTCTTTTCTTTTCTTTCTCTTTCCCTTCCCCTGTTGTTGTCCTAGTTGTGTTGACGAGAAAGCAGGCTCAGACTTCAGAAGCAGGGGAAAGGGGATGCAGTTGTGGATAGATTTAAGAAAAGTGTGTGATAAAAACACAATTCTTAGCATAGGACACGAGATAGAAAATGTGTATAAATTCACATTTTAGGAGGTTTGGATAATAACTTCCATTGGTATATAGCACACATGTCATAATACCAGTGTAATCTATTTTAAAATGTGGTTCTAAAAAGCTGTCATAGGTTTTGGGGAAAGCAAGTTTGGGAACTTTTTCTGGTGTGTCTTCCTATCAAAATGGTCTGATTATTTCTACCTGCCCTTTAGGGAATAGGCTTGGAGAGACTGAGACCATGTAGCCAACAAATGGCAAAGCAGGGATCAGGGAACTGGTGGGGGGAGGCTCGGTGTAAAAGGAGAAACTTTAACGCAAGCTAAACTTGCTTTTGAATCACAGGAATATCAGCTAAAATTTCCTTTCTCTTAAGTGGGATAACACTGAATAAGGGCAGGAGAGAAAGAATCTCAAACGCTAGACTTTCTGAGAACCTAACCTCAGGCACATAATAGAAGATGATTACAGATGCCCCTTTCCTCCCTGAATGTCATCAGCATATGCCTAAGTCTTCCAGGTCAAAACCAAGAATGGTGACATTTTATTCATCAACACTTCTGCCCCTCTGAGCTATTTTCTTCTCGATGAAGGTCGAGTTTCTCTCTGCTCTGAATAAATCACAAGCTGGCATCCTTATTTTCCTGTGAATGGAGAAGGCAGCCCAATAGCCTTTCCTCCTGCTGCAGAAGCGAGATAGCACAGGCGGAGGCAGGGCCCTTGCCTTTCTAGCAAAGTTGAAGAGTCTCCTGTTCCCCCAGATGGCTGAGAGCCATGGAGGTTCACAAGAGAGAAGATGAGTTCTGGGACTCACCAGGAGGTAGCAAGCATAGAGAGTTTTTTGCTTTAGGCAACAGCCTGTCTGGTTGGGATGCCAGCAATTTCTCTTCCTCCTTCTAGGGGACTGTGACAGCTTCCCATAATGCCGTCTCCTCTCCTATTCTGCTGGCAGAGCTCTTCTTTACTGCAGGAAGCCAGCCCATGTGGTTTGGGTGGGTCTATAATTCCCCTCCTCACCTATTCCCTCATGGGTGGGCCTTGGCAGTAGGTATGGCCATTCTCTTGGCTGCAGTGATTGGTCCCCAAATCAGCACTTAACCAAAGCAGAGCCGATCAGAATTCCTCTATGAGACTTGATTGAGGACTTCCCTGGTGGTCCAGTGGTTAAGACCTCACCTTCCAATATATGGGGTCAAGTTCAGTCCCTGGTCCAGGAGCTAAAATCCCACAGGCCTTGTGGCCAAGAAAAAACAAAACATAGAACAGAATCAATATTGTAACAAACTCAATAAAGATTTTTAAAATGACCCACATCAAAAAAAATCTTACAAAGGATAGATATATTACTGTTGAGGGAGCCAGCCTATTTTTATCTAGGAAACAGTAGGATCAGTAGGGACCTTTGTAATCAGGAGCCATGGGTGGTCACAAAAATGCAAGAGTCCGATTGAGAATTCAGCCTGTACAGAGGACTGAGGGCAAGAGAGCTGGGAAGGAGAGAGACAGAGGTAGGATGAAGCCTTTTAACTCCTATATCCATCTGTGCCTGAGAAGACCTACATCTGGATTTCCTAGTATAATAGTCAATACATTCCAATTCTGTGTCATTTTGTTTGAACCAGGCTTTTGTCACATTCAACTCAATCTGAAGCTTGGTTTCTATCAACTCTGTCCCACCTTGTGAATGGAGGAAGAAACATTTTTTTTCTTAGGGAAGGAAGGGTATTTGTGATTAGAATCACAAACTCACACCACTCCTGCAAAAAGGCAGCTAAGATAGAGGTACATGTCTTCATCATCAATCCCCTCTGCCCCTGCCTTGGAGTGAAATGCAACTGGAACCTTTACTCTGGAAGGCTCTGGAGGTGTTCTAAGATGCTCAGCGTTCTCATGTTCACTCTTTACTGCTCTCTCATGAAGGGAATCGAGGTAAGGGACTGATGGGGACTGATGTGGAAGAAGCCCTAGATTCTCTTCCCCATAACACCACTGGGCTGCTGCTGGGAAGGAGACACTGGGTGGACCCCAGTACACCTCAACAAACACATTCAGAAAGAGAGAGGTTTAGTCACGGCCTTGAGGAGATCTTGATGGGGGTGGTGGTCCATATACATGAAGTTGAATGTCCTCCTCAGAATATTCATCTATGAAATGTCCACTGTACTGCCTCTCCAGTGTCACAGAGTCACCCACAACCAGCAGAACTGCAAGTGTAGTGCTCTCTGACAAGAACAAATTGCAACTGACTTAATTTCTCTGAGCTTTGATAGTGAAGTAGTTATATGATTACAGGGAGCCAAGGCTGTCTTATGAAGTGGAGCTTGGTTAGGTTACTGCTGTGGTTTCCAGCTCTGGGGACTGGGGAGACAAGCTATTGACTGAGGGGTCTGGCTTTGCAAATGAGTAAACCAAAGCTTTTAAATTAGGCTGGATCTGAAAGAAGTTCAGATAGCTAAGAACTTATTAAATAACTTTATTGAGGTATAACTAAAGTACAAAAATTACACATAGAGTGTACCATTTGGTCACTTTTGACATGTGTTTACACCCTTGAAGCCATCATGACAATCAAGATAACAAATATTTCTATCCCTACCCCCGCCAGAGTTTTCTGATATCTCTTCCCAGCTTCCCTCTCAATCCCCAGGAAACCAGTGATCTCTTCTTGTCACTATAGATTTGTTTCCATTTTCTAGACTTGCTATTAATAATAAGAGTATCCAAGTAGAGCCAAGGGTATTGAGTAGGTGGAGAGGAGAATGGGAGTGGGGGTGGGAGGGGTGTGTGATGGCCAAGGTAAAAATGTTTATAATCCTGGTAACTAAGTTTATACTGAAGCATAAGAAATGCTAATATCTCAAAAGAATGGAGCAAACTAGCAGAAATGGCTATCTAGCTCTGGGGGCAATTACCATTATCACTGATTTATTTATTTGAGATTTTAAAATAATTTTAAAATATTTATAATTTTAATAAGTGGTATATAGAATGTTGAAAAACATCAAATGATTATTGCTGTTCTTTACACTTGTAAATTCTATAGAGAGCTGATGAACTAATATTTCTTAAAATCATTTCCTATAGAACTATTTTCCTTAAGATCTTATTAGAAATTCATCTGCTTCACAATCACCTGGGGTCAAATAATAAATGCATATGTCCAGGTTCCAGGTTCCAAAGATACTGAATTAAGTGTGTCTTGTTGGATTTAGAAAACATGCATTTTATCAAGCTTCAGATAAATCACTGATTTTTTTAAAAGATAAATTCTCATCTTTCCGAGTTGAAGTAGCCATGGTCCCATCTAAAGGCAGAGAAATGGACTACAGACATCCTAAATCGTCATCCAGGTCTGATTCAACCATAAAAAGTTTTAGTGTTTTACATAAACATACTTTGAAGAGTAGCTTATCAAGTGAACATTTAAGCATCTGAGTCTAAGTTCCACTTTGAGATTATGAACAGAAAGCCTTTGTGTTAAGAAAGATCAGCAACAAGCTGATCCTCTGATGTAAAGTTAGGTCTCCTCACACACGTGTTCCCATGTGCTTACCTGGCTGCTAACTTGGGCCCGGCAACAGAGTAAGCATGATCCCCTACTATCCTGAGGTAAGCTACCTTTGGGGCATCATTTTAGGCTCAGAGAGAGTAAAAAGTCATCATTAAAAACTGATAAGATTTACACTTACAAATAAATCATGCTCATTTCCCCCCACACATCTTCTCTCAGGCCATTAAAACTTGATGGATACAATTCTATTGTTGAACAAATATCACCTCCCCTATCTTGTGACTCTTCAATATTTCAGTGCTATGGGTGATCAATATGTGCTACCTGAAAAGTCATTTTGTTTATCTTTTATAAAACCACATTGCAATTACATTAGAAATTAATGTCAAATGAATTGGAAATCAATTCATCTGGGGAGGTGGTGGGGCACCGGGGAAAGTTCACTGAAATCATTTAAAGATGGGAAATCATCCTCGTGGTTTTTCTCACATTGTGAATTAAATGTGTTTGCACGTTCCCTCCAGCAGATCCCTAAACAAATGCCAGATTTGTTTTTTTCCTAACCTAATGTTTAGCACATAGTAAAAGCCAAATAAATGTCTATGAAATGAAGGAATGAATGAACCAGAGTTACTACTGCTAAGCATTCATATTTCTAGCTTTTTTCTTAAAGAAGGTAAGGGCCTAAAATATCTTTGTGAATTTATCTTTTTCCTTTAAATTCATTATTCCCTTCAAGTTTAACTCCACGAATTGGATTATTGGATTAAAATTGTCATTATCTTTTTATCTTCCTTATATATTTTAAATATTTTTAAAAGTGAAAAAGAAGTGAAATTGTCACACTGTTTGAAGATGGCATGATACTGTATATAAAAAAATCCTAAAGAAAATTCTAAGTTTTTTAGTGGTCCAAAAAACTACTAGAACCCATCAATGAGTTCAGTAAGTTGCAGAATACAAAATTACTATACAGAAACCTGTTGCATTTCTATATACTAACAACGAGCTATCAGAAAGAGAAATTAAGAAAACAATCCCCTTTATGAGGTGCTAATAGGAAAAGAGTGAGAGCTTGACATCTGGGATGGAAACATTTTGATGGCAAATTGCAACAGTCTTGAATCCCCAAATTCCCTTGAACTTCCCTGGTTGGCAAAAGCAAACCCCTCACTCTGCAGAGGGGGTGGTGTTCCCTCACCTGGAGATCATGTTGACTTGAACTGATGCTTCACAAAGAGATACTAATTCTCTCCCAGATCTGCCCAGCCTGAAGGAGTTGGGAAGACTGGATGACAAATGTCATCATGAATCCCTGTGAACACCCATGACTAAGGACCAAATAGAGTTCCTTTTCCCCAATGCCTTGGTGCTGTGCAAGACCTGGGGTTGTGGGGCCACCTAGAGGGTGGGGTTTCCCAGGAAGGACTGAGGTTGTTTTTCTTGTAGCCCAGCAGAATTGGGACTTGAGTGAGAAATTAGAGTCATGGAACACACAGCAAGTTCTAGTTCTTGAATTCTTTATTTCGTAAGGTGAAGCTTATACTTATCATGCACCCAAGGACATTAAACTTCCCCTCTCTTGTCCCTACTCCACCCCACCTTTTTTCCTTATAGGTGAACTGAGACAGGTGAGCTGACCACGATGCTCTATCTGATTTGCACTAACTCATGGACTTCCCTGGTGGTCCAGTGGTTAAGATTCCACACTTTCACTGCAGGGGACACAGGATTGATTGTTGTTAGGGAAGTTCTACATGCCACATAGTGTGGCCAAGAGAAAAAAAAAACAGTGAAGAAGTGTGATTTTCACTCACTCCTATGTGCTCACCCTCCCAACTCTCCCTGTTCTGTATAGCCATGTGCTCAGCAAAGCAAGGTTGGACGAAGAAGCCCAACACCGTAGCAGAAAGAGGCTAATCCTGCTGTCCCTGAATGCCACTGGACACTTGCCAGAAGGTGACTTTGGGAACAGACAACCAGAATAACATTCTAGAGCCATTTTTCTGAGTATCAGAAAATCATTTAAGTGATTCAAATAGAAATTAAGTACATTATTTGACCAAGGCACATCAGAGAGTACTTAAAGGACAGGTGACCCCAGATTAAAACAGAGTCAGGGTTTTTATCAGACAGGGAAAACTGAGTACGTGGATACTTGGTTTGGGTTTAGGCAGCAGTTTTCGCCTTTAATAGAAACTCGTGGTTTAAAGGTCACTTTGGCTCAGACGATAAAGAATCTACCTGTAATGCAGAAGACCTGAGTTCAATCCCTGGACCAGGAATATCCCCTGGAGAAGGGAATGGCTACCCACTCCAGTATTCTTACCTGGAGAATTCCATGGACAGAAGAGCCTGGTGGGTTATACAGTCCATGGGGTCTCAAAGAGTCGGACAGGACTGAGTGACTTTCACATTCACTTTCCTGGTTTTCTGCCTCTTGCTCAGGTCATTGGTACAATCCCAACACCATCGTCAGCATGGTATATTCCAAGATGCATTTTTGCAAGCCCTGTGGCTTATCTTCTAGTCAAGGATTCCAACATGAGCAAGCTCTATAGCAAAGAAATAAGAATAAGGGACAAAGTTAGAAGGCAAGAGGAAATTGGGGATCCCTATCATGCAGGTTTTAGTTCTTTTACTCAAGAATCACGTATTGCACCACACATGAGAGTGTGCAGGCAAGAACCCTTCGGAAACTGGCCAATGCCCCTGACCTGCAGGGTTCTTCCACCTCCATTCTCGGAGGTCATCCCGGCAGACCTTTCTGTAGGCTCTAACTTCTGCCCCATCTACTCAGGAAATATCCATCTCTCTGCTCAGACTCAGGGGCATTCTTTGTGACCATCTTTACCAGGACCAACAGACAGTGTTCACCTCTGTGAGGCCCAGGGACAGGTACAAAGATTCTGGGAGCATGCAGCCCCGCCCAGCCCAGCCTTCCCCTGACAGCCTCTTATCACCTTCTTGGCCTCTCTTCCTCATGTGTTAGGCCACTGCTGAGCCTGCTTCATGAGCCTTGCTGACCTCTCCTGTTACTCAAGCCATCTTCCCATTTCTCCAGGGTTTCCCCAAGGCTGGTGTCCTGGGCCATTCACTCAAGCTAGTTGGTGGGTCCCCTCTGCTGGCCCGTCAAGCCCTTAGGTTGCCCCTTCAACTAGCCCTGTCCCCCTTTCCTCTCTTCCTGGGCATTCTCCATCAAGGCTGTGGTGACTCCATGTGGAAAATCCAAGTTGCCCTCTGGCAGATGTCTCTGTCAGCCTGGCCCTTGTTTCTAGGGATGTTGAAAAGGTAGCCATGGAGATGCACCTGTGGGAAGCCCAAATACTAGAAATACTCCCTCCCCCTCAGGCCATGGAGGCCTTTCATCTGCTGGAAGATGAAAGCCACCACCTCCTTTTCCAAAACAGAAATCTGTCAACACTCTTCAGGCCTCCATTTAATTTGACTAGTGTGTCTTTTAGAAGAAGAGAACAATTTTTGGATTCCTTCAAGCTCAGTCTGTTTACCCTTGGTTGTTATGAATGAGGAAGCTTAACCCCATCCTTCCTGGATGACAGACATGGAGGTGATGATGACTGTGACTTTCCTCTGTTGCTTTGTCCCTTTCCTCCGTGGTCATAGGTGTGTGAGCAGGGCCCAGTTACCATGCTGGTGAATTTTTAGAAGGCACCACCATGTTAATCTAGAATTCTGAATATTGTTAAATAAATAAAGGGGCAAAGCTACACTATCAAGAAAAAGATTTTTTTTCAATCAAGTTTCTATAATCATGCCGTAAATGTTGCTTTTCCTGACTCTTATTCACTTGTTTATTAGACAGCAAGCTTTCGCTGGTTACCTACCACATGCAACAATTGTGCCAGGCGTTAGGGATAAAAAAGTGAATGGGCATGAGATATCATGGAAACACATTTTTAGAGGGAAAGATGGTTTCAGAATTATCCTACTGCATGGGGAGTCTGTAGGCGAAGCAGCGGAATCCCTCTGGGGATTTAGAGAATGTTTCTAGGAAGATATGAAATGTAAGCTAAATTTTAAACACATTTGAATATACCTAGATAAAGGTGCGAAAAGAGAAAGTCATGAGCATTTCAGATGGAAAGAACAGTCAGCACCTGCGTGAAACGACTTGGTTTTCCTAATGTCATGTCTGAAGGCAAATTCGGCATTACTCAAGCCAAAGATGCTTGTGAAAAATGGCAGGAGGTGAGGGAGGGGAATCTAGATCATGGATGAATTTGGGGGTTAACCCAAAGACTTCTTGAGGGAACAAGCAGTTACTAAAGGCTTGCAGGCAGAAGAGTGACATGGTGAACATTAGAAAAACCACTCTGGTTGCAAAGAAATGGGAAGTAGTTGGAAGTGATGGAGACCACTCAGGAAGCAATTCCAGCCATCTGGCTACAAGGAAATGAGGTAGCCAACTGAGGCAGTGATGGTGGGGCTGGATGGAATGGGACAGATCCGAGGTGTCTAACAAGTAGAGGCTATAAAACTCAGTGATCAATTGATGTTCAGGGTGAGTGAAATAGAAGAGTTTAGAATGTTTCTGGATTCCTGGAGTGACTGGCTGAGTTGAAAGGTGAAAGTGAAAGTTGCTCCATCGTGTCTGACTCTTTGCGACCCCATGGACTATATAGGGCCAGAATTCTGGAGTGGGTAGCCTTTCCCTTCTCCAGGGGATCTTCCCAACCCATGGATCAAACCCAGGTCTTCCACATTGCAAGAGGATTCTTTACCAGCTGAGCCACAAGGGAAACCCAACAATACTGGAGTGGATAGCCTATCCCTTCTCCAGTGGATCTTCCCAACCCAGGAATCGAACCAGGGTCTTCTACATTGCAGGCAGATTCTTTACCAACAAATTTTGTGGTAATTTCCTACAGTAATCCTGGGAAACTAATACAACAGTGAATGAAGAGTTGGGCTTCTTATTCTTGTATATATTCATTATCTACTGCTGTGTAACAAATTACTGTGAACTCACTGGATTACAACAACAAATATTTATTATCTCACAGTCTCTGTGGGTCAGGAATTTGAGACATTCTTAGCTGGGTGATTCTGTCTAGAGTCTCTGATGAGACTGCAGTCAAGATGTTGGCCAAAGATGCAGGGTTTTGAAAGCTTGACTGAAACTGAAGGATCCACTTTTCGCTTTCAGAATAGTTCTCTCACATGCCTGTTGGCTGAAGGAATCAGTTTGTTACCATGTGGACCTCTCCATAGGGCTGCCCACAGCACTGTGGAATCTTCCAGCATGAGTGATGAGAGAAAGGGACCAAGGCAGGAGCTGCAGTGCTTTTCATGGTCCAGTCTCAGAAGCTACACACATCTCCTTCATTCTGTTCATTAACAGCAAGTCACCAAGTTCAGTCCACATTCAAGAGGAGAGGAATTGGACGCCACCTCTTAAAGGGAAGCATTTCAAAGAGTTTGTGGACATATTTCTTAAACTATCAAACTGAGTTCCTTGTGGAGACACCCAGGGACTTTTGGCCCCATGGGCATGAAGACTAGCAGACTGGTCTGGGCTGCAGACATGGGTTTCTGATGGAGGAGAGGACCTGAGAGGTTTAGGACAGGAGGCTGCGTTCAGGGAGCTTACGGCTTTAGAGGTAAAGAAATGGCAGCTTATGCCAAGTTCTAGGATGGTGAACATGATGTTATTCCTAAAGCATAGATTGAGCTATACGAAATGACTGGTTTTGTAGGTCAAAAGCAGTAGAATATCAGAAGTTTCCTATGGTTTAACCCACACAAGCGTTTCAGATTGAAGACCTTTGTTTCTATTAGTAGAGTCTCTGTCTTCTAACAAAAGGACCAGCTCGATTTCCCTTTACAGTTTTTTGTGTTTACCTTAACTGACTGCTCATTAGTTTTCAGAAAGCTGGCTGTCTTGCTGGAATAACTGTCATGTCTGATCTGCCGTAGTCCTTTGAAAACTTTCTTTGAGTTTTCCCCATCTCAGTTGGGTCAAAAACCATTTGATTAAATGGTTTCTATATGTCAGTCCATGTGATTGAAACCTAGGAGCTATCATTACTAAACTGAGAGTCAGAAATAAAATTTAAAGACGATTTCCTTCACAGACATATTGAAAATAATTTCTTTTTTAATGGCAGCAAAATGCCTCCCTGGTGTCTGAGCCAAAGTTAGTATGTCTACTTTTCAGAACTCCTGCTAAGCTGACTATTGCAGTTATTGGAATATTGCACTAAAGGGGGGGAAAGACATTCTCCTAGACCAGACACTAAATGAGAATCATCCCAAAGAGTTAGCATAATATCCTTCACATCTTATTATTTTATGGACTGTCACAAGTAGCTTCTTTCTGTCCGTCAAAGGCTTTATGAATGGCATGGAAAATGAGTACCCGCATGGCCAGCATCTATTAACAAATGGACACCCTGGACACACTGTTTCAATAACTCCCACTGGCTCCCAGCGGTGTAATTAGGGTTGAATTTTTCATGAATGCAAACATCATATTCTTTGTCCACTAAGCTGTGCTTTGTGCTTGATTGTGTCCAGCACCTCCACGCAGGAAAACAGAGAGGGAGAGAAGAAAGTCATGTCCTCAGCCAAGGGCAGTACTTCTGGGACTATCTGTAAGTGTCCCTCAGGCCCTGCCCCGTTTCTGGGGGCCACTTCCTGACTAGGTCTGCCCATTCGAGCTCACACCGAGGTGAGTGAAGACTTGGCAGTCTCCTGGAACTGAATCTCCTTAGCTAGACTTTCAGATTTGAAGGGAAAAACCTGAAAATGTCCTGAAACTATAGAAAAAAGAGAAAATATCCTTCAGTGTAGTTCTAAATAGATTTACTTACTCCATAATTTTTGTCATCAAAGAAAAAAAAGTGATATAGCTGCAATTTTTTTTTCTGGACCTAACTTGTTCATCTTCCTGGCTTATTCAGTGCTTCCTCTTCCCCCTGGCTTCTTCAGTGATTGTAGCTGGTCTGATTTGCAGTCATATTGGAAATGTTTTGCAATGGAACCAACAGCCGTGGCCTCCAGAAGAATCTTACTAAAATACAAATCTAATCATGTCATTCCCCTGCTTAAAGACTGTTGGTGGTTTTTATACTATGGAAGAAAGTCCAAGCTGTGAGGTCTTCATGGTCTTCCTGTTACGGTCTTCATCCACATTTCCTACCTTTCCCATAATAGGCAGCCTAGCCTCCTGCCACTTACAGTTATTTTAAATGACTTACTGTTCTCTAAATGTGCCTTTCTCTTACACGCAATCTTGGAATACAGTTTCCCCTAATTCTCCAGATGGCCAAAGAATACTTTAAAAATTAGGTTGAGTTCTGTTAAAATAGATATGTTTCAACTCAAAGGCCAGCTTCTTATTTAATGGAGAGCTACCAAAGGCACTCCTGTTAAAGTTAAGAACAAGGCAAAACAGAAACTACTGCCACTACCCTTTAGCATCAGAAAGATAAAATATCTAGAAATAAATTGAACAGGAAATGTGTAAACCTTTTATGCAAACCTCTAAAACACTCCTGAAAGTAAAAAAGGCAGACCTTAACCAATGAAAGATAAAATGTATTATTGTGTAGGAGGACAACATCATAAAGATTTTAATCCTGCTCATATTATTTAAAGAATTTGTGATCTCTACAGAAACAAAAAGCCTCCCCCCCGCTGCCACCACCATCTTGGAACTTGCAAAGATAAATATGAAGTTCCTATGGAGAAATAAAAAGACAAAATTGACCAGGAAAACCACAAAAAAGAGAAAAATAGTGGAGAACAGGGTATAGCCTTATCATATATTAAACCATGCTAGAAATCCTCAATATTTAAACTAATTGGTGGCTGAAGAAACAGACAGATCAATGGAGCACCATAGAAAGACCTGAAATAGTACCAAAGAATATATGTCAATCCAGTATTGGATAAAGACAGTGTCTCAGATTACTGGGGAAAATGGGATGGCTAATCACTGGTTTCAGATAACTGGCCAGTCATTTGGTAAAAGACCACACTGGACCAATACTTTACATGTACAGTAGGGTAAACTTCAGATAGATCAGAGATCTACATGTAAAAAAATGAAATCATAAGTATCAATACTAAAAGAAAATAGGAACAGATTTCTTAAAAAAAAACCTGAAGCTGTTTTTTAAGCTAACTTATTCTTGCTTAGTGTAAAATTCTCTCTCATGCTTCTGAGATTTTATTCTCTTGATTAACTATGCCTCCTCGGGTGCTTCATTAGTGCCTCTCTTGTGTGATTTTGATTTTCTTCAGGTGTTTAATACATTTTGGCTCTGGGTTCATCTTTGCAGTGGAGTTGTCCTTTAAGACTGTGTGTGTACTATGATTTACCAATTTATCATCACTGATGGTTTGATACCTGATTCAGGAAGATCCTCTGCAAGAGGAAATCGCAACCCACTCCAGTACCCTTGCTGGGAAATCCCATGGACTGAGGAGCCTGGCAAGCTACAGTCCAAGGGGTTGCAAAGAATTGGACCTGACATAGTGACTGAGCATGCACACATGCCTCATCATGGATGCAGGCAGTGGGTGACATGCAGCTGCCTGGGAAGAATCCAGCTTTCTGGACATGGGGACCACTGGTTTCTTTTTGAGTCAATGGGCATGAAAGATCCTGCCTGCTTGGTGACCTAAGCATCTACACTCCCTGGTCCCACCTGACACTTCTGTCACCTACTACTGGCACAAGCAGTGGGAGAGGGGAGAGGTTTAGAACCACCTGTCTGCTTCTCTCATATGCCAAGCAGAACCCCTTCAGGTCTCTGTACCCACGTCTTCCCAGCTCTGAGCTCCCCCTAGAAACCCTTCCTGCTTTTTAAGAGTCCTTTCCTTCTCCTTCTCATATTTTGGAATTAGGTTTCCTGCTTCAAATCAATTTCATTTGCCTTCTGACTTTCAGGCAAACCTCACAATTTCCACTAGTAGTACCATCTCTTATTTTCCAAAATAGTTATAAATGGTTAAAAATACATTTTCTCAAATTTCTAGGGATTTAAATGAGGAGACTGCAAAGAACACATATAATTTTCTTTATCCAAGAGATGTACTTTTAAAAATGTATAACCAGGCAATTAGGCAGCACCGACAAGAATGTCCTTGGGTCCTCAGAGCAGGAATGGAAACAGCAAAATTAGAATCTGGACTATTTCCCACTAATGATCTTAAGACTGCAAAGGAAGGGCCCTAGGGAATCATGGTATTCTCGAATCCCGTTCCTGTCAGGGATTTATCTATTATCCATTGTAATAACGATGACCTGATTACCATTTGGTGGTGCTACTGTTGGCTGGAAAACATTCAGACCCATAGAGCTCAGAAGCTAAATCAATCCCATTGATCGTCAGATGATGAAAGATCCTGAGGTACAACCCATATACCCGGTAATTGCCACTTTATCAAAGGAAGACATCTTTAAACAGGCTTTAATAAGAATGTTAAATGTTTTGCAGATAAGAGCTTGAGAATTACAAATGGGAAGCAGTCATCATGGCGGAAAGAGGTTGAATTTATTTGCAAACTGATAGGGAGTTGTGTGATACAGGAGAAATTGCCCATGAGAGCAGTAGAGGTGGTAAGAATACTCACACTATTCCGTCTTCCCTGGCTCCTCTGAGAAGGAATGAGAACAGCATCCCGCACCCTCCATGGGCTTCTCTTGCCTGGTTCCTGACCCTACAGTTAAAAAGAGTTCAAACCTCAACACTGAGGGATTCTTGACTTTGTTTTCTGGTGGTGCTGGGGCCTGGGTGAGGCCCAGGGATCCACATGTCTCTAAACGTTGTCACACTGGCTTCATCGCAAACCCGTCAGGCCAGGGCAGATGGACCTACCCCAGTAGAGCTTCTCAGCATCCCAGGAGTATGAACAGTTGTTACATAAAAGTGATGCTTTTACCTAGAGCATCAATTTTTCCAGGGAAAATGTCACAATTTTATGTAAACAACCAAACATAGGCATATGATGGAGTAGAAGGCAATTTCACCATTAATTTTTAAGATGAAATATGAGATGGCTAAGAAGTGTTAGAGCTGTGGAGTCTGGCTGTAGGCTCTTTGTCTTCACAGCTTTCATAGTATTTATTTGATTCTCTTCTTACCTTCTTCCTTGAAACTTTCACTGGAAGAGTTTGGAGAGTCATGGGGTAGATACTGTAGACTGACTCTGTCAATACCCACCACACACTTTCCTCTTCTGCTTGCCTTCTGGTCCTGCAGCCTCTAGAAAACGAAAAACTACATTTCCCAGATTCCTTTATAGTAAGAGTTCCTAAGTTGTGTGGAGCTAATCCATTTGAGACTATCTGAAACCAAGGACCAAGGCAATTTGTCTATGATATCCAGGACAGTGCCATGGTGCCCTTCTCTTGGCTAAGGACCTTATATCTACAGCAGGATAAGACCACAGAAGAGAAGACAGCAAACCCAAGGGTGGTTTCCAGAAGCAAACTGGGGAAATTGATTTTCTTCTTTTTAAAAACAGTTAAAGAGAAATTTGTATTTTAATTTTTAAATGGATAAGAGACAGTGTCAAATAAAAATTTGGTTGAATTCATCTAAAGAAGTTGATTTTTAAATGTCAAAACCTGAAATGCCTACAGAGACTGGGAAGATGAGAAAACATTTGAATGGGTAAAGAAATTAGAAAAATCTAACTTACTCTAAGAAAAAACACAGTGCAAAGTATGATGCTACCTGGCTCCTGTCACTTGGGACCAAGGACAGGGAGGCATTAGAGGTGAGTGAAGACTGGTGAATAGAAGAGGGGGCAGATATCAGTATTGTAGATCCTCTGATTATTCAAAAGGAGCTGGAAATCTTGATTTTGATATCAAATCTCCCTAGTGTAAGTCCCCAGAATTTGGGGAAGTTATTTGTTCTTGGGAAGTGTATTCTGTGGTGACTCAAGGACGAAAGAGCAGATAAAACCAAGGAAGGTCTTGGAATGCAGGAATGGAAAAATCAGACCCTTATCGTCCTTCCCTCCCCCATGTTGTAGCAATTAATGGAACAGCATAACCTGTCTCTCCTCCTACCCCATAGGGAGAAGGTATTTGCCCTACTCTTCCCCCATCCAGTAATCTTGCCTCATCCAATCAGCAAATGACCCACAAGACCCCTATCCCACTCCTTGTACCCTGGGTATAAAAGTGGGCTAAGGACCCCTGTTCAGTGTTGGCTCTCCCTTGAGCTGGCCTGCTGTTCTAACAGCGTCTCCCGCTCTAATATTTTATTTCCCTCTCATTCTGTCTTATGTCTGGAAGTTCTTTTCCAACCCACACCCAGGCCATGACAGATTCAAGAATCATAAGCACATGCAAGTTAAAATTACAGGTCCCCTCAAGGATAAGTAAATGACTTGGTGGGCTTTTTCATGTGCATTTCCCATATTCATTGTAAGTGAATAATGCTCACTCTGTACCTTCAGGACCCTGAGCTAATGCTTAACTGTTCTATGAAGTCTTGATATATGCAAGGGGTAGATAATATGTGGGATCCGAAGGAGGGGATGACTGCTTGTGGAGTGTGCCTAGGCTTGGGCCAAGTGCGTGCTGTCAACAACCTGACTTTACGGGGATCATCAATTGATGGATCAATTAATCAACCTGCAAATACTCTTTGAACTCTGATTCCAGTGCTTGGCCATACAGAGCAAGGCCAGCCTAGGTCACAAGAGTAGACCAAGTCCCTCTATAGCCAGATAAAGCAGTAGTTGTGGCTTGGCTGATTCTCTTCCTCTGCTAAGTCCCCAAAACTGTAGGAACAGGTCAAATGTTCCAGAAGGAGTCTGACTTCAAGAAAAACTCACCTCAGGATTAGCCAGTCTTTGGGTTGCTTTTTACCATCCCCTCTCCCTTAACTGCCACAGGATCTAGGAATCACCAAGTCTTTCCAAATAAACCATCTGAGTGAAAGGAATGCCCTTGTTATGCAAAAATACTTCATAGAATTTCCTTAGCTGACCCTCACACCCCCAATCACTGTCAGTCAGCTTGTGAAGAAATTCTGAAGCCATAGCCATGAATGGTAGGAATCAGCCAGCAGGGATGGCTCAGGAGTGTTTTATTCATTTTCACTTTATATTAAGGTAGGGGCTTCCCTGGTGGTTCCAGAGGAGACACAGCAGACTTGGATTCCATCCCTGGGTGGGGAAGATCCCCTGAAGGAGGAAATGGCAACCCATTCCAGCATTCCTGCCTGGGAAGTTCTACAGACAGAGGAGCCTGGCAGGCTACAGTCCATGGGGTCACACAGAGTCGGACATGACTTAGCGACTAAACAACAACAAATCACGGAAGATTTCAAACACGTATAAAAGTAGAGAAGACAATATAACAAATTTTCATTTACCCATGACTTGCATGTCTTTTATTTTTAGGCAAATCCCAGGGCACTTATCACTTCATTAGTAAATCATTTATTAGCTATCTCTAAAATACAGAGTCTTTTATTAGAAGCATAACCACAATACCATTATCAACACCAAAAAGATGCTCAATAATGACCTAATATCATCACATTTTATTTATGTTTATTTTACTCACTGGCATTTTTCTATGGAAACAAGCATTGCATTTCCACCTTTCTCTTTCCTCTCCTGGCCTAGGAACAGCCCCCTGTTGCTCAGATAAATCACCTGACCCAGCCAGCCCGGATGTCTTCATTGACATCCCTCCCCAAGTGACTCTGGTCCAGGGACAGTCTTTTATTCCTTTCCTGGAGGTTGTTGATTAGATTTGAGGGAAATTCCAAGTTGCTTTCATAGCTCTCAAGCTGGACAAAAATTAATTATAACGAATTTGATATTCCAGCCCTGACTTCAAGATTCCTCCTGGGTATTCATTATTTTATTTTCACTGTAAGCTTTAAACATTGGGTCCTTTACTTGAAAGGCACCCTTGGGTTTGGTTTCTACCAGTAGCCCAATAAGCAGTTCCAAATGCTGAAATACCAAACCAATGTTATTTAGAACAGCTTGTTAGCAAAAGTCTCCTGCAATCAGGCTGAGAAGCCAGTTGGAAAAGAAAACTCTACCCAATGGCCTCATTCACTCAACTGAAACTTTTATTGGGAGTCAATGATATAAAGGCTGCAAGGGAAGTGTTTTCTGTGACTTGCCACTCTAGTTGAGAGGTTAAGACGGCTCACAAATCAGATGACTGACACCCACGGGCAACGTAAGGGCTAAAGGTGCAGCTCAGATCATGGTCTGAGCATTGTTCCCTCAAGCTGCAGGGGACAGGGCAGTTTTCTGGAGGAGGGAATTGTGCCCGGAAGACTGGGACAGTCTGGTGGGAGCAGAGGTGACATGGGGGGAGGGAAAGGACAATGGACACCATAGTACAGTGACCGTTGAGACTGGAAGTGAGTGGAAGGTTTCAGGCTCCAAGCTGTGCGGTGAGTTATGGTGGAGACCAGAGCTCTGGCAGGCAGGGTGACTGTCTGGAAATCAGATGCCCACTTCTGAACACAGGAGCCAAGTCCAAAGCCACAGCACACAGAGCCGGGCACTAGGGGTCAGGGGGCTGGGTCAAGGTGGGAAGAGAGCCCTTGGTAGAGCAGTTTCAGGTGCAGGAAGAAGTGGCCCCTGACTTCCCACCCAGCCAGGAACGTCTGTGCCAACAGGTGGCCCTCAGCCCAGGGGTGGGGCTTTGCCAGCCCTTCCTGCTGGCCTTGAGCTCCACCGGGTTCCCAGACTCGTCCCTTCCCTGACTTCTGCTGACCCAGATCTTTGTCCAAACTCCTAGGTTCTTGCTCTCCAGTCTCCCACCCAACCCGTCTGGCCCCAGCTCTCACTGGAGCCCTGGATGGAGACCTGATTGATTTAGAGCTTCCCTATCCTCCATCTATTTTTTTTTCTCTCTTCTCCATCTTTGATTGATTTAGACTCCTCCTCTTACCTCCTGAGCTTTGGACACATTGCCTTTTCTCTCCATTTCCCCCACCACCCACCGTGAGCCTGACTGCTGCCCATCAGTCTATAGCCCTACATCTACCTCATCCTCACTTCCTGAAGAGCTCAAACTGTGTAATTAAATTTTAACATGAAATCTGCTCTTAAAATGAATTTTAATAAGATGATGGTGTTTAGTCTGAGTAAGAAAATGAGTTTTTTGTTTTTTTTTTTTTTCTTTTTAGAAAATGAGTTTATTGAGTGGTCCCTGCATGGTCAACCCATGGCACCTTTGGAACCACAAGGAAGCCACCCTATGCTTCTTTGGGGTGAAATCAGAGTTTAATACTGTTACTTCCAATGTACAGGAAGGAGAGTATTTTTCTTTTTCTTTTTTCATTAACTCAGTTTGGAAAACAGAAACCCCTGAGCCAGATAATGCCTTAGATTTCTTCCAGCTTAAACATCTCTTTTTAAGGTCTTGCTTTTGCTAAATTGAATAACTTGAATATATTTCACATAGCTTTTTAGAAACAAACTGAGGTTTGTGTAACTTTTTATCTCCGGTTCAAGTGTTCCATGGCTTTAATGAGTTTACTTACTTTATACTTTATGTCTGAGCATCTGAGATATTTTCAAGTAAGAAGCTGTGGCGATTGAAAGAGTTACCCCTGCAGCAAAATCAGCCCCATGTTACAGGCTGGCCTGTGACTATGGGCCTCAGGCCACTGGGGTCCCAGCCATGCTCATCCCTGGTGAGGAGCGGGCTCAGTGCACGTGTTTCTCAGAGCCTGGTACACCTGTGTGCAGAGTCAGGCACCTCTTACCCACACTGAGGTTTATGTAGCTGAGAAAGTTCTGGATGTCTTGTTACAAATTAGAGTTGGAATTGTAACCAAGGTAAATGCTACAAAGCCAGGCTGCCTATCTTGCTATACACGTCAGGATATTTTCAATTATAAGATAGAGACACTCAAAACAAAATGTTTTAAAACAAAGGAATGAACTGATTCCCATAACCAAAGAAGTTACCAGAGAATATGGCTTCAGGCATGGCTGAATCAGAGACCCAGGTAATATCTACAGGAAACCTTCTCCACCCTTGCCTTTGCTTTCTTTTGTGTTGGCTTCCTTTAGAAATAGGCAAATATGGTCATTCGTAGTTTCAAGTTTTTACTCTACCAGCTTAACATCGCAGGAAAGAGACCATCTCTTCACTTTTTGTAAGAGCTTTCTTGAGAGAGAATTCACGTATTAAACAGCTTATCCTCTTTAAGTTCACAAATGTGGGAGACCCGGGTTCAATCCCTGGGTCGGAAAGATCCCCTGGAGAAGGAAATGGCAACCCACTCCAGTATTCTTGCTTGGAGAATCCCACGGAGGGAGGAGCCTGGTAGGCTACAGTCCAAGGGGCCGCAAAAAGTCGGACACGACTGAGCTACTTCACTAGCTAGCTAGCTTGATAAATCAATGGATTTTAGGATATTTATTCACGGAATTATGCAACCATCATCACAATCAGTTGGGAGCATTTCATCATCCCGAAACAAAGCTCTATATCCTTTAGCAGTCATTCTCCATGTCCCCTAACCGTCACCTTCAACCTTAGACAACCATCAATCTACTTTCTATTTCTACTGCTTGCCTGTTCTGAAGAGTTCATACAAATGAAATCATATAATATGTGTCCTTTGTGATGTTTTCTTTCACTTAGCATAAGGCTTTCAAGGCTCATCCATATTGTAGCATATATCAGTATTATATCCCTTTGTTGTTAAATAGTCCACTGTATAGATATACAACATTTAATGTATCCATTCATTAGTCAATGAGCATTTGAGTTGTTTCTGCTTTGGAGCTATTATTAGCAATGATGTTATGACCATTTATGCACAAGTGTTTGTGTGGCCACATGCTCTCATTTCTCTTGGGTATATACCCAACAGCAGAATTACTGGGTCATATTAATTCCTTCTGAGGAACTGCTAGACTGTTTTCCTAAGTGGCTGCATAGTTCTACAGTCCCACCAGCATTGCTTGAGGATTTACTTCTCCACATACTCACCAACACTTGTTATTTGTCATTTTGACTACAGCCACACTAGTGAGTGTGAATTGATATATCATTAGAGTTTTGATTTGCATTTTCCTTGGAAAAGAAAGGGGTTAAGGAGACTCCATGACAGATGAGCATTGTCATTCCAGACATGAAGTTTGAACTTAGAATTAACTAAACATTTACACAAAAGGGACACTGGAATCAGGAGACAGTTTTACCTTTCATTGATAAATGTAGATGTTTTCTGCCCTCAGAGGGAAATTACTTTAAAGCAAGATATGATCATATGTATGTGTGTGTGTGGTCATTATATACAGTCATATATCCCATATACAACATACACTCACACAGAGAAACATGCATACACAAAGAAAATTACATTTCATGCCTATCTGAGTTTTGGTGGGTAAATATTGGTGCAGTTACATTTGACACAAATGATATACCAGACACTACACTTGATTATTATAATATCATTCAGATGTCTTATTTTATAGATTACAAACAAAAGCAAGCTGAGACCCAAAGCTAGTAAGGAACAGAAAGCTGGAGGCAGTTCTCATCTTCCAGTTGCCTAATCAGTGCTCTCCCCACCACACCACAGGCCCATCCTCTGAGTCCTTGGGTTGCGCTGTTCCTGGCTGATGTGGTGAGTTGAATTTGATTCATTTCTAACCATGAAGCACTGAAAGGTACAAAATTGCACAAGAATAAAAGCCTAGGATGATGACAAAAACAGAGTGATGATAAATGCTAACTCTTCCAGGAGAAAATGTTCCTCATTTTTCTGTATGGATAATTGACTCCCACAGGCCAGCGCATGAATGTGCTCTTTGTTTGGGTCTCCAGCCTCATGAATTATGGATGAACGTTGTCAATGTGCAGGCTGCACGGATGTGACTCCTCCAAAGCAAAAGCAACAACTTAGCTCCACCACCACCTATAAACACCTGTTGTCCAGGGCTTGAAAGACAGTAAAAATGAATCTGTGATAAGAGGCAGCCTTATCTTCAGGGCCTTGGGTCCAAGGGTGAGGCTGAAGGTTGGAACCCCACCCTGGGTTATCACCTCACATTCTACAGTCCCCTGGGTTTCTTAGCAAAAGAGAAAAGCAACTGTTAAAGCAGCCATCACCTGGGGGCAAGAAGCCCCGCCCTGACTCTGCATGGAATCTACCTGGTACACATGTGTGTTCAGCTCATGAGAACTAACCCCTCTTCCCTGCACACTTTCTTACTACATCCAGAGAAAGATGGCTTGTAGGATTAAATGCTTTCTTTTGACTTAACTAACATCCCACCATTAGATATTTTTTCAAAATTTCCCTTTTTATAAACATTGCAATGTGAACATCTTTGTAAACAAGGATGCCACATTGCTCGTTCAAAAGATGCTTATGTGTTTACCACTTTCAGTATGTGGCCAAATTACTTTCCAGAAAGGTCTGCTCTATCCACATTCCAAGAGTGTGTCAAAATAGCAGATATTCTGTATATTTGCCCATCCTGTATACTATCATTTTACAAATGCTTTGTCACTTAATAAATTTGAGAAATGCTTTCTCATTATTGTTAATATATTTCCTTAGCTGCCGATGAATTGGAACTTTTTTCATTTGTTTATTGGCCATTTGTGATTCTTCTATGAATTGCCTATTCACGTTCTTTGCTCATTTTTCACTTGGAATGCTCGCCTATTCCGTATTGATTTGTAAGAGCCTCGATCCAATTTTAATGAAAAGTTTAAATCTCCAACACAGCTGTCAGAACTGCTTATGGCTGCAGTTCTCTGCAGCTCTAATTGTTTTAATAAGTCCCACTAATGACTCAGAGGCTAATGAAGGTGTAGATCTGATTGACAGAGCTTAGAAAAGCGATGTAATTAGAAGTTTCCTCTCCCAATCAAAAGAGCCAACTATATTTATCAGTTCAACTTCCTACTTTTCCCCCCTATTTTGAAAAATACATTTAAATATATCCCACTGGTCTTGGCAGGGTGGTGGGAAGGGCATGTGGACTGTGTCTGGTTGTTATATAACCCTCCAATTAATTTAGGGTCTTATTTCCTCTTTTAACTTTCATATTTTGTCTTGGAAGAGGAAGCTTCAGATTCTGAAGTCCATATCTGCCTTGGCTGCCTCTGGAACCCAGAGCGAGGCTGTCACCTAGCAACCAGCGCTCTGCTTATAGAGCAGAACCTAAGTTGTGGCCTGGCTGAGAGAGGAAAATCACCCGTGGGAATGAAAACTTTTAGCTTTGAGCTTGAGAGCAGCCAGAGGCACAGCACTGAGTGAGAAAGAATAACCAAGATTGTTTTCCCAGGAGAACCTCAGATTCACAGAGTCCTGATGCAGAGTTGGGGTGGGGGGACGGCTTCAGGGATAATCTTGGGGAGCTTTGCTCCCCATCCTGATGAGTGACCAGAAGCTTGGTGCTTTCAGCTCGGGTGCCACAACCCCTGAGTGATCTGAGACAACCCTTGGTGCTCCCCCGTGATCAATACTGGGGAGCCACGGGGCTCAATACTTCACTCAAGAATTTAAACATGAAAAAAAAAAAAAAAAAGAATTTGAACATGAAGGCTGCTTCCTGGGGGTTCAGCCTTTTCACTTGGGTCTGAGCAGGAATATGTAAAACCACCTGAGGGTCTCCCATACCATGAGGCTTAGGGGATATTAACACTTTAAGGGCATTCCCCAGGAAGTTGGAAAAAGCTGGGGTCACTGAGGTTCTGAAGAGAGTAGGGGGCTCTGGCTGGCTGTCCGCCCCCTACCCCCATGTTGTAATTCTACTGACAAACTGCTCTTATTTAGTAGTTACAGTATCTTTCCTTGAAAAACCACCCTCTTCTCCCATACATACATACCCACATCCCTCGTGAATTTCCACCTTCTTATTTTTCCTTCTCTTTCTCCATGGGACTTGCTTTGGTCAGTGGAGTATTACTGAACACGACAGAAGCAGAGGTCTTAAATGTCCTTCTGTGGTTTGGCTTACTCTTCTGTTTTCTGTTATGAAAAGACAAGCCCCAGGTAGCCCCAAGTCCAAGGAGAATGAGACATGTATTGCACACCTGAATTTAACTGGAGCTTGAAACAGCCATCCCAGCCAACCCCCAGGCCCTGGACAGGAAAAATGAAAGGTTGAGAATCACTGAGGCTCGAGGACTATTTGTTAAGCAGCTTTATTGTGGCACAATCTGACTAATACATTGCTCATTAGTCCTACCATTATTTCCTTCTAGATGTCCTGATTCTGGTTGGTATTTTCTGAGGCTGGTTGGTCAGCTTTTCCTTCAATTTTGCAAGCTTCATCACATCCTCCTAATAAATTCTTCTCTTTGCTAAAGTCAGTTAGAATTGATTTCTGCGGCTTGTCACATAGTCCTGACTGGTAGAGCTCATAGGCCAAGTCTCCTCTGCAGAGTTGCCCATTCTTCTGTCTGAATTCAGAAGCTCTCTCACACAATCTGAATGCTTGAATTCAGCCTTTCCCCATTATCCTTTTCTTTTCTGATGGCCGCTGCTGCTTCCAAATGAAAGAGCGTGTGCCCTGGTCAATGTCAGGGGTCTTTGCTTTGTCTGGAACATCCTGTTTCATCTCAAAAAAAAAAAAAAAAAAAAATGTCTTGTATACCTTTCAGGACTTCAGCCAAGCAGCGTGTCTTTTTATAAAGCCCTTCTTGGTTCTCTGGGCATGCCCTTCCCCTCTGCAATACTCAAAGCAGTTGCCTCAAGTCTGAAGGAGATTTACCTTTCTCTACGAGCTGTTATGACTTATTCTCCTACCAGGGGGCTCTCACTGAGGCCATCACTCAAGGGGAAGCAGAGAGAGCCCAAGTGGGACACCGTTTTATTTACCCTGTCCGAGGATGAAGTTGGGTCTGGGGTCAGCCACGGGCTAAGCATTATGGGAGAACATTTCAAATGAAGCACCTCACTCTTAAAATTCTCTCAACGCTTCCTGCAACAGTTGAAGGGACTGTGTTGGCCTATGCTTGTAGCTTCAGGACATGTAACCCATGAAACCAAGGTCCAGAGGAGGGAAGCAAGAAGCCAAAATTCACACAGACGATAAAGGGAAGGGTGGGAATTAGAAGCCCAGGCTCCAAACTGCTAGTCCTCTGTTTCTTATAAGAAGTGCCAGGCCAGAGAGGATCCAGGCTGGGTTTTTCCACTGGGTCTTCCTACACAGCCTATTGCTGGGGAGGACATCAGCATCCCTGTGCCAACCTCCGTAGACACGAAGGCTGCTTTTCTGTGCCCAGGAGGATTCTCAAAATAATGGTGCTGCCTGCCTGCCTCTGTGGGCTGGAGCCAGCTGTCTTGGTACATTTGGTCCCCAATTTATAATTTCCTGCTCTTTATTTGTAGTGATAATTGGTCTCACACTAACTGGTCAACCATGCCCACTTCTGTCCTGGTAGCCAAGGTTTAAATAGGCAGGAGAGATGGAAGGAATCAGGTGAGTGTCTTGTGATGGAACCCACGGGACTTTTGGAGCCAGAAAGATGGGAGTACAAATCCCAGCTCTGCCACTTGCTGAGCCTGTGGCCTCATTTTCTCACTAGTAAAGTGGGAGTTTTAACAGCATCCACCCCAGGGAGCTGACGTGAGGTGAATATTGTGTCTGACACATAAAGGTGGCCAGTGAGGATGATACTACTCTGTATCATCCTGAGACATCCTGAGACAGAGGGCTGTCTCAGGTTGGGCCCCCTCAGAGCCAAGGAGACTATTTGTGAGGTGGTCTTGGGAAACATCAGCGTGAGAGTGGGGAAGTGCGTCAGAAAAGGGAGTGTTTAATGTGTAGGCTACCCCTGTGAGCAATTAGAGTTCAGCCCCTTTGGGACCTCTCGAAAGCAGGTGGAACACACCTCAGCAAGATGGAATAGTCATCTACCCCGGTGACCATCCACCAGTGGTTGAGGGCTGCTGGGGAACAGGGCTTAATTTCCCAGCATTACTTGCTGCTTGTGTCAAGTAGGTTTAAGTAGTCAGAGAAAGGCTTCTTAAAGCAGCAAGTTGCAGCTGCTGGGGACATCATGAGGTCCACGTGGATGGGAATGGTTAAGGCAAGACACCCACAGTATCTGCTTTAAGGGCACACAGCTCATCCGAAGAAGTCTGCATACCCAGTCTGAACTTGGTCTAGAATTAGGAGGCAAAACCTAAAAATCAGCACTTCCCTGGCAGTCAAGCAGTTAAGGCGCCATGCTTCCAGTGCAAGGGGCAAGGGTTTGATTCCTGTTCGGGGAACTGAGATCCCACATGCACAATGCAGCCAAAAAGAAATTAAAAAAAAAAAAACTTAAAAACCAGAAACTGGTACAGATGGCCCTGGGAGGTGAGGAATGAGGTGATAGATCATGGACACTTGTCATCAAGTGTTCTGGAGCCCCAAGTCTTGTGTTCCTGGGCACTAGCCAGAGTGTGAGGCAGGTCAGCTTTCTCTCTGCAGGACTGACTTGGGACTATGGTGATTTCCTCACTCTTTTCAAAACATAAGGGTCCCTATTTCCCACACAGGCCCTAATTCAGCCCTCAGTACCAGCTCTTTAGATTCACCCCAAGCATGGAAGCGGGAAACAGCACACACACACATGTGTGTGTGCACGTGCAGGTCCTGGGAGGACTGCCTGGAAGATTACCACTTCTCTTGTAAAATGCAGTGATTGCAGACCGAGCTGAGCTGAATAGCACAATAAGAGATGGGCAACATGGAAGGGGTGGACAACAGAATTAAGGAGCTCTGTGCCTGAGAAAGGGGCTGAATTCTGTGTGAATCCTCCCAAGGAGTAGTCTTGCTGAAAGGCCAATGGATATCAGTATTTGGAGATGCCTTATGCTGTATAAGTCAAATGTCAGAAATTCCCACTGAGCTTGGATTTGAATGGATTACTTGAGTTCCCTGAGTGCTTTGCAGACAGAATTACCGAGAACTGCTAGGCTTTGTGACTTCCAAATATACGTATAATGAAATGAGAAAGTAACATCAAAATGCCTCGCCATTATCATGGAAAAATCACCCAGGAAAAGAGCTTTTAGAACACAAGTTTAATTAGCACTTTCCTCAGAGTTTATAAATATATGTACTGATAATAATCATGATCATTATCATCAGTGATAATGATCTCTATTGCTATTTTAGCAAGCACCATTTCTTGAGAATCTCCCATGTGCCAATTATCTCGATTTTTGTATCTTATTGTTTTGAAGCCTCATAAGAATGCAGATGGATATAAGGAAGTAAAGACACCGAGAGGTTAATTGACTTGCTCAAGGCTGCACAACGCATAAAGAGAGAGGTCTGGGATTCAGCACCAGATTTCTCAGGTTCCAAAGCCTGCTCTTTAAATTCTTCATTCCATGTACAAGGTGGTATATTTGAAATTGATTTCCTTTTAGTAGTAAAATTATATTCTTGTGACAATTGAGGTCTTTTCTTGACCTCTTTATCTACTCTTTAGAATAATCAGAATTTGCAGAATCCCCACAGCCACATGGAAACCATGATTTTGATTCAAATTCCAGACTTGGTGATGGTTCCATCCCACTAACTGACAAGGCTGCAAGTTTACAGACCAGATCCACAATGCAGGTTTGCTTACACTGGCCCACACGTGTGTGTATGTGGGGTGTGTGTGTGTGTGTGTGTGTGTGTGTGTGTGTGTGTTAGTCAGTCATGTCTGACTTTTTGCAACCCTATGGACTATAACCCACCAGGTTCCTCTGTCCATGGAATTATCCAGGCAAGAATACTGGAGTGGGTTGCCATTTCCTTTTCCAGGGGATCTTCCCTACCCAGGGATCGAACCCGGGTCTCCTGCACTGCAGGCAGATTCTTTATCATCTGAGCCACCGGGAAAGCCCTACATTGGCCTACATGGTATTTAAAAGTAATTTGAAGTTACACTTATGCTAGAGAGATTTGATATCAAAATCAAGATTTCCAGCTCCTTTTGAATAATCAGAGGATCTATAATACTGATGGCAGCTCCCTCCCTCTTCTATTTACCACAGTCCTCCACCCATCTCTAATGCCTCCCTGTCCTTGATGCCAAGTGACAGGAGCCAGGTAGCAACACACTTTGCACTGTTTTTTCTTAGAGTAAGTTAGATTTTTCCAATTCCTTTACCCCTCAATTGTTTTCTCACCTTTCCAGTCTTTGTAGGCATTTCAGGTTTTGACACTTAAAAATCAGCTTCTTTAGATGAATTCAATGGAATTTTTATTTGATACTGTCTCTTTTCCATTTAAAAATTAAAATACAAATTTCTCTTTAACTGTTTTTAAAAAGTAGAAATCAACTTCCCCAGTTCGGTTCTGGGAACCATCCTTGGGTTTACCGTCCTCTCTCCTGCGGTCTTATCCTGCTGAATAACACAAGACACCAATGCTCTAACCAGCCCTTTTAACATTGTGAAACTCACATTTGTTACTGTGACCTCAGACAACTTCCTCGACTTCCCCAGCCTCTGCTTCCTGCTATCTGGAAAAGGACTTCAGGTCACTTAACCTGGGCAGTTTGCCAAAAGCCACGCCAAATGTTCAGTTTGCCCAAAATACTAAGAGCCAGTCTGCCAAATAAGTGATTCACCAAATCACTTGATTCTTTGATGGATCCTGTTTTTGTTGACCAACTCTCATCTGGTCCCCTGAACAGGATTTTATGGGATATGTAGCTCTTGTCTTCCAGGCTTTCTGCTGCTGCAACTGGAAATTGAAGCACCAAGCGGGGAGGAGATTAAAGGAGAGAAAGAGGAGTAAAGAGAGGCAGGCTGGGGTGAGGGCTGGGGGATGCAAAAGGAGAATACATTCATGAGACTGTGCTCTTTATTATGAGGACTCTCATAAATACATCATCCTTATGAATAAGGAAGCATGAATGAAGAATATGCTCATAAGAATTCTCCTTATTAAAGAATATATTACTCTCCCTTCCCTCCATCTTCCCTCTCTCCACCCTTAGGCTCCCAGAGCAGCAGCAGCAGGAAATGGGAGCAAGGACGCTCTGAATGCTCCTTTTAAAAGCTGCTATAAAGACAAAATGAAAACTTCAATTAAAACGAAATGATTAAACAAAACGAGCAAATTTATCAAAGTTGCCATTCAGCCTATTGGGAAATATACTGGTACTTTCCTCATAGGAACACTGGGAAATTAAATGAGGTGAGGATTCTGAGGTCCATAGCCCAGCCCTCCATACACGAGGACTGTTGTCACACTACTCAGAATGGTGCCACTGCCCAGCCTGCCACCAAATCTCTCACTTGAGTCAACCTTGACTCCTCCCTCCAGCCCACTCTCAAGTCCCATTCAAACCAAATTCTATCCGCAGGTGACTAAAAGAGACGCCCCTAGGGACCTCCCTGGTGGTCCAGTGGTTAAGACCCCAGGCTTCCACTGCAGTGGGGCACGGGTTTCAATGCTTGGCCAGGGAACTAAGATCCCACATGCCTCAGAAAGTTTTAGTCGCTCAGTTGTGCCCGACTCTTTGCGACCCCATGAGCTGAAGCCCACAAAGCTCCTCTGTCTATGGGATTCTCCAGGTAAGGAAACTGGAGTGTGTTGCCTTTTTCTTCTCCAGGGGATCTTCCTGACCCAGGAATTGAACCCAGGTCTCCTGCACTGCAGGCAGATTCTTTACCGACTGAGTTATGCTACGAGGAAGCCCACATGCCTCATAGTGAAGCAAAAAACAAAAGAGAGAGAGAGAGAGACCCAAGAGTGTGAAAAGGAAGGAATTAAGGATGTCCTGAGTGTTACAGCAGAAAATCAGCTCGAGACCCAGTAAACAGAAATGCAGAGGCTCCAGGCCCACAGTGGAGTCACCGCCTTGTGGGGAGAATGGGTCCCTCGGTGAAGGTTGATAGACCAGGGAAGCCTGAAGGAGAGGCAGAAGTTGCATGTTTGTGGGGCCTGCCCACCCTCTGCCCAAGAAAGAGACTGGAACCATTAACATCTCACTTTCTGAGTTCATGTTCACCAAGGCACCATTGAATAACCTGGCTTCCTGCGGAGCAATGCCTCCAGAGAGAGAATGTTCTCCCCTCACTGCTGTCAGCCTCTAGGCTGCTTGAAATTAGTAAATTCCTTTCTGGTTTATTCTCAGCTCCCTTATTGGTGATGTTTATTCAAGCAATAATAACTTCTGGGACTTAAAAGATTGAATTTCTGAGCTTATGTGGCTGATGATCAGAACCAGATGAGTGACCCATTCTCAGGGGTCAGTGTCCCCTGATGGGAGACTCTGTTTGGGCAGTACTGGGACGCCGCTGTGGGGTCCACTGTGACTGAGGGTTCTTCCTCAGCAAGACATTAGGTCTGGGGCAGGAGGTAGGACTCAGTTCTGCTGCAAAACAGAATCACGTTTGAAGTTCCCCTGCAAGGCACCAGCTCTTGATCAGGACTTATGGCCTCTCTTGATAGTGTTGGAGAGGAAGGGGGAAAGTTCTTCCCCCTATTAGCCTTAAAATCTAATTGAGGAAAATTCTGTTGCCTAGACAATGGCATATTAAAGTGTTTAGCAAAAGCAAGAATTTATAAGAAATTGTCCCTGACCTACAAGAACTAGGGAACTTAATAAATCTTCCAGAATTTTTTGCCACACTCACAATATGTCATGCTCAGAAATTGCATTAGTATGGAGATGAGATGGGCAGAGGACTGTGGGCTCCTGGAACAGTAGGACAACACTCCAGAGCCTTCTGGCCTCTTGAGGTAATGAGTATATCTCTCAAGTAGGCACCCAAGAGAAGGAAACAAGGAAGGGAGATGAGGTATGTATTGTGCGTATTGATGACCTACTTTGTGCAGACACACAACTAGGAACCTTGACAATATAATAGCATCTCTTTGAACCTTCACTGGTGTAAACCATCTGCAGTTTTGTTTTTTGGGTTTTTTTTAAAAATTCTCCATTGGATTAAGTTTCTTAGGATGGCATATGAGACAAGCCTATTCTGGCTATCTTAAACAAAAAGCAGTATGTATTGTGTAAATGCTTCCCCAATGTGGTAAAGAATCTGCCTGCAATGCAGGAGACATAAAAGACTCTGATTGAATCCCTGGGTCAGGAAGATCCCCTGGAGGAGGAAACGGCAACCCACTCCAGTATTCTTGCCTGAAAAACCCTATGGATAGAGGAGCCTGGTGGGCTACAGACCAAAGGGTCACGAAGAGTTGAACACAATTGTGACAGAGTACACACTGTATAAGTACCGCTGGATCCCATGGAGTAAAAAGGAACAGCCAACCAAAGGCAGGTGACGGGCAGGAGCCAGGGGCAGGTATGTGGACTCAGCAGTAGGTTTGCTGATGACCTCTTTAGTGAACTGACTTATCCATGACTCAGCAACCCGAGGCCCAGCCCCTGAGTTCAAGGACAGAGAATATGATGGACGTAGCCAAAATTGGATTCTCCCCATATGTCTCAGGGATGGCCAAGAGGATGAGGACACGTAGTTGTAGTCAAAACCTATGAAGGCTCATCCATGCCAGATTTGTGAGCTGTTGTTCCCGGAGATGCAGTAGTGGCAAGGTCTCCCAACACCAACTCCTGGCGTGGTGCTCTCAAAGCCACAGATAATGAGCAGTCATCTCTTTCACAGTAATGTCTATTTTGCTCTTTATATTATGAGCTTATAGAGCGATGTAAAAATTAATAATCAAAAGAAACAAAGTGGACTTCCCTGATGGCACAGTGGATAAGAATTTGCCTGCCAGTTCAGGCAACATGGGTTCAATCCCTGGTCTGGGACAAGCCCACATATCACAGAACAACTAAGCCCATGCACCACAACTTTTGAACTTGTGTGCCTAGAGCCTGTGTTCTGCAACAAGAGAAGCCACTGCAATGAGAAGCCCACACACCACAACTAGAGAGTAGCCCCCACTCGCTGCAATTAGAGAGTCTGCACAAAGCAACAAAGACACACGAACACAATTCTGTAACACAATTATCCTTCATTTAGAAATAAATAAGTTTAAAAAACAAAGATGCAGCACAGCCAAAAATAAATACACAAGAAGAAACAAAGTACATTAAAATTTTTTGCTGCAATAAGTACTTAACAAATTAACCAAATTAAATCAGACCTCTGAGGATTTGTACAATCACTTTTGTCTCTTTATTAACTTTTATTGGAGTATAGTTGCTTTACAGTGTTGTGTTAATTTCTGCTATACAGCAAAGTGAATCAGTTAGCTGTATACATAGAGCCCCTCTTTTTTGGGTTTCCTTCCCATTTGGGTCACCACAGAACATTGAGTAGACTTCCCTATGCTATATAGTAGGTTCTCATTAGTTATATGCATATATAACCGACCGACAGTGCATATATGTCGGTCCCAATCTCCCAATCCATCCCACCCTCCCACTTCCCTCTTGTTGTAGTAAACAAATCTCCCACTGAGGCATCATGAGCAACACCCCTGCTTCTCTGCTCTTCCTGCAGTTGGAGGAGCTGGGAGCCCAGGAGGTACCTGTACCAACAGGGTTTCAGATGCTGGTTTGGCTTCTCCACTGAGCTACATTTGCAGACATTGAGAAGGCAGAATGGAGGTAATAGACATTCCCCAGATCATAGAAACTGGTGCACATTGATACTTCCTAGGTCAGAGACAGCAACTGTGACTCAGTAGACAAAGGGCATAGCCCGGGAATCAGCATTTTAACAGCCAGTACAGGTGATTTTCATGGTGACACAAGTGTGGAAAGATTACAAATCACCACACTGCCTTCTTCATTGATTTTTCCGTAGTTGAGAAAGTTACTTCATCTCCTGGGGCCTCAACTTCAATCCTCTGAGCACTCTGACAGTGACCCATTGTTTTGTGCCAGTTGCCTAAAGCTTCTTCAATAGCAAGTCTTTCATTCAAAAACCGGAGACTTAAAAAAAAGAAACAAAAAAAACTGGAGACTTAAAACAAACAAACAAACAAAAACTGGAGACTTGATTTTCCAGCTAATTAATGGGATGGAAAATTAACACTGATACAGTACCAGAGTTTGGAGGGGCTGTGTGAGGAAGTGATAGGTTTGGGGAGGATACCCACTATGTCCCCATCACCTACCAGGCTGGAGTAAACTCAAGGTTTTTAGCCCCTCCAAACCTCAATTTCCCCACCTGTGATATAGTTATGATTCATATTTGCCTTGTAAGGTTTTGCAAGGTCTGAAAATATTGCATGTAAAGGCCTCAGTGTATTATTTTGTAAAACTGAAGTTAATATGGTAGCTTCTAGTGATAGAAGTAACAGTAACAGAGTCATTTTTGTCTGTTTGTTTAATATTTATTTTTACTTATTTATTTGGCCATGCTGGGTCTTAACTGCAGCAGAATCTAGTTCCCTGATCAGGAATGGAACCCAGGCCCCCTTACATTGGAAGTATAGAGTCTTAGCCACTGACCACACCAGGGAGATCCCAGGAGTCCTTGTTCATGAGATTTTTAAAACCTAGCTTTGATTATTGTGTAAACCAGATAGGGAGGGTGGCTTTCCTGGTGGCTCAGTGGTGCAGAATCCACCTGTCAGTGCAGGAGATATGGGTTCAGTCCCTGGTCTGGAAAGATCCCACATGCCACAGAGCAGCTAAGCCTGTGTACCACAACTATTGAGCCTGAGCTCTAGGATCTGGGAGCCATAGCTTCTGAAGCCCCCATGCCCTACAGCCTGTGCTCCCCAGGAGAAGCCACAGCTATGAGGAGCTTGTGCACTGCAATGAAGAGTAGCCCTGGCTCACCACAAATGGAGAAAAACCTGTGCAGCAATGAAGACCCCGCACAACCATAAATAAATAAACTAGACAGCGAGATCTGGCCCCGGGATGAGAGCTCATTGTAAGGCCCGTTATCAGTGGCTTTCTTTGAGAGCATCACACCAGGAGACAGTGTTGGGAAACCCTAGAGAGGGCAGTCTGATCGATACATTAACATTTGCTTTGTCCTCAAGCTTCATGCCCATGTTGACACAGTGGCCATTAGAGGATGATGACGAGCCACGGCAGAAGTAATGGGCTGGAAGGAGGCGGCAGCCCAATGGATGTAGCACTTGAGGAGATAGTTGTAATCAATTGTAGGTGGTCATTAATGTCTGGGATAATGTTGGGTTGAAATCAGGTGCATTATCGCATGCAGCCCCACCCTTGGAGACGGTGTGTGTTCCCAGCTCAATGAGGAGCTCTCATGGTCTGCAAAGCTTCTCAGTGACCTCAACAGCAAGGGAGGCTGCCAGCAGGAATTTCACTGTATGATTCGTGCTGCGTGGGCAGGATCTATCAAACACCCTTTTCCCTGGAGGTGGGGGAAGCCATACAAAACCAACTGATTAAGCTGATCAGTCAGAGCTGAGAGTAAGGAGAAGTTCTGCCTCTGAAATTCTCACTTGCAGCTCTTTCTTTGGCTTTCTGAAAGAGACCAGGATGCAAACAAAAGGAAGGGCTGACTTGCTCTCCATGTTGCCTGACTTTCAGGTGGCCATGATTCAGTCACATCATTTTGTTTTGTTCTTGTATAGATCGAATGGAGTAACAAGAGGGGGTATAAAAAGTCGTGTGTAAACTACATTATAGTTTGTCCACTAAATGGAGATCATGCAGTTGTTAAAAACGGTGCTGGGATCCCCGTCTAAGTCATGGAAATATTGTAGTTGTTCAGCCACTCAGTCGTGTCCAACTCTTTGCTACTCCATGAACTGCAGCACGCCAGGCTTCCCTGTCCTTCACCAGCTCCTGGAGTTTGCTCAAACTCATGTTCATTGAGTTGGTGATGCCATCCAACCATCTTATCCTCTGTCATTCCCTTATCCTCCTGCCTTCAATTTTGGAAATGTTAGACCACAAAATATGAAGTAAAAAAAAGCAAGATACAGAACTGTGTACACAGTAGGAGTTCAAGCTTATATGGAAAAAAAAAATGCCTACATCCACCCTGAAGTAGGAAAGGGCGTATAAACAGACTAACACTAACCATCCCTACTGCATGGTGCCCTCAGCTGTGTCTACGTAACAGTAATGAAAACTGCTTCCAGTGGGGGGACGACGAGCATTTTTAATTTCCTTCTTTATGACTCTGTACTCTCCAAGTTTTACCTATTAAATGTATGTTGTTTAATTTTAAAAGTGCAAGAAGGGACTTCCCTGTGGCTAAGATGCCATGCTCCCCATACAGGGGGCCAAATTCGATCCCCGGTCAGGAAACTAAGATCCCACATACCACAGGGTGTGGTCAAAATAAATAAAACTTGTTTTAAATAAAAAAATAGTACCATCATCTGCCTACTTGGGAAGCAGCAATTAGTGTTTGGAGGGAGGGGGAAGTCCTTCACCTGAGATTAAGGAATAAGGAACAATAAGGAAGCATGATAATGGTGAATAATGATGTCCACCATAACAATCACAGTAGAGTAAGACAAGCAGAGCCCTTTGGGCTAGGTTGAATAAATAGCAGTTTATTCTGTATCCTGCATCCCCAAATAAAGCAAACTTTTGCCGTCTTCCCTCTGGAGCATCCTGCGGGGGGATAATCAACAGGATGCGTAAAGGCAGTGAAGCAGGACAGCTTCTCCACTAGGAAGATGCCAGCGGCAAGTGTGGCAGCGGCTTTCCCAGCAGCTACAGCTTGCATCCGTCCAACCACCGTGCCAGAGTGTCAGAGTGCTGGCAGTTGAGAGTCCAAGAGGGCCTAGAGGGAGGAAGGCCGGGGAGAGTGAACCAGAGGGGGCTCCCTATCATTGCAGCTCAGCCCCCGCTGGCCCATTTACACCCCTTGCCTGATGCCTGGAGCACTTGAGTGGGCACAGTTCTGAAGGCTTTTGTGCATCCCAAGTACGTCTCTCTCCATGGTTCCTCCAACTCTCGCAGGCATGAGCGCGGGTGCTCCCTCCATCCGCTGTACAACACCCCCTTTCTCATAAACCCCACACTGTGAGATGGGGAGGCTGAGCTGTGAACTGTGAAATCCTTCTCCAGTCCTACAAGGCATTTTTAACTTCCCTGAAGGGAGCATCGGAGAAGTTCTGTGACATGTGTGGTGAGTACTTGGCAGATTCTAGTTCTGAAATGGAAACCCCATCCCCAAGCCAGGGCCAGCTCTCCATGCACCTGTTTCACCCTTCACCTTCCAAAATTCCTTCCAGCTCCTCGACCCTGCCTAGGTCAGCTGGACTGAGTTTCTCTGCCTTTTCTCCTGGTGCCTTTAAACATGACCCTGCTATTCCCAGCCCCTTGGCCAGCTTCCAGACCCCATGTCCTCCTCTCTTATCCCAGAAGCTGTTGGAGTCAGCGGGCCAGCTGCAGACCATTAGACATCCTGTTAGTTCATCTCATCCCTTGGTCAGGTGTGAGGTTCCATGGTAGGTTGTCCCACAGTTGGAACAGCGGCTGGGGTCCCCTGGCCCCTCGTGGCTACAAGGCAGCAGGGTGAGCACATAGACATATTTTCAGAAATCACAGCAGCCTCCTTAGCCCCGAGCAGGCATTGCAGATGGGACTCCTGAGGACGTTGAGGAGGAAGGAGTGGTGGCCTGGGTGCTCTCCCATCCTGTCCACACCAACCTCACAGAGCAGCCTGACCTGAGCTTTGGAAAAGCCACTGCAGCTTATTTATTTAATAAGAGCTCACTTCACTGGGAATTCTGAGTAAGTGAGAAGACTTGATCAGCCTGGGCCAACTCATTTCTACTTAGTGCCACACAGCAAAGATATTTTATCTCATTAGTGCTTACCCTAGGGGGCCAGCCAAGCTTCCAAATTAACTGGAAAGTCAAGACTATGTATGCAAGATATTTCAAACACTCAGAAGACAGTTAACATTAACAAGAGGATTCCCTCTTTAAAATGCAATCTATTAGTGAGAAAACGGGTTAAGGCAGAAGTGGTGTCAAGACTACCGACTAGCATTTGAAAAATACGAAGCTGGATTCCCTATCTCACTTTTCGTATCAACATAAGTTTCAAGAAGGACTGACAGTTAAGTATTTTAAAAATGACGATTCTATTCTATGATTTATTTAACAAAAACTTAATGTAGGTTATTTTGTGCTGGATACTGTTCCAGCAGAGAGAAAAACATGGTTTGATTTCTTCACAATCTTTCATCTTAATCTTTGCTCCATCTTGGTTGCTACACATCTAACTAGGAAATATATGAGACACATAAAAGCAACACTGCCCTATAAACCCTGTAAAGGTGGGGATTGGTTTCATTTGCTCAGGTATAACCTACATGCCTGACTTAGTGCCTTGCATGGGATGAGTGATCACTTAATATCTGACCGATGAGTATTAGAATGAATGAACGTATCAGCATATATAAATTCATCCATTTCAGATTTTTTGACATTCATGTGTTAATTTCAAATGTAGTCAAAGTAAGATCAGTGAGAGAAGGCTTCCTAGGTGATGTGTGTACTCTGCTGCTGCTGCTAAGTCGCTTCAGTCGTGTCCGACTCTGTGCGACCCCATAGATGGCAGCCCACCAGGCTCCTCTGTCCCTAGAATTCTCCAGGCAAGAACACTGGAGTGGGTTGCCATTTCCTTCTCTGTGTGTTCTCTAGCACATAAGCAACATGACGGGTTTCCCTGGTGGCTCAGTGGTAAAGAATCCGCCTGCAATGTAGGAGACCACCTGCACCGCTGGATATGTGGGTTCGATCCCTGGGTTGGGAAGATTCTCCTGAAGAAGGAAATGGCAACCCACTCCAGTATTCTCACATGGGAAATCCCATGGACAGAGGAGCCTAGCAGGCTATGGTCCATGGGGCCACAAAGAGTCGAACACAACTTAGCGACTAAACCACCACCACCACCCATCAAAAGTCACAAACTAATGGGACCTGATGTGTGGGTGAAAGTCAGGAACACAGGCTACTTACCATGCTCCCATCCCTCTTTTCCCTTTTACAATTGTCTTGGCACATTCGATTGTCTTATTTAAATCTGGATTCAGTAAAGCTGTGAAGAAAATGAAGTGGAATGATACAACGTCACCACTCGGCAGCTAAGTTAGAGTGATAGCAAGGGAGCTACCAGGAGCTCAGGTTAGAGAGGGTTTTTTTTCTTTTTTTACATTTTATCTAGTGGGAGGGTTTTTCAGAATATCTATTCTACCATATTTTCATCACAACACCCCATACCACCTCTGCTACAGATAGTTGAATGTTTCTCCCATTGGATTCTGGAGATAAACATACATCATCTTCTTATGAGATATACATCACAGGCCTGTCTTCTCCCAGTGATCACTTCTGCCTGTCAAAGTGGCAGCCTCTGCTCCCCTTGAGGAAGAGAGTCAGTTATACTAGGCCTAGCCAGAGCTGCCTGGTCTCACCCCTCATTCTCCTCCCTGCCTCCTCCTCTGCCCATCTGGACATGAGTCTCCATCGCTGCATCCCAGGCCACCAAGCCCACATCTCTCTCTCCCTGTGGACTCTTGGCAGTGCAGCACAGCCTCCTGCGACCCCACTCTGGATTTGGCTCAGTCCAGCCTCCGCCAGGCCCTCCTCCTCTCAGCTCCAAACTTGTTAACTCTGGTCATGGGGAAAGCAGCCCTCTGAGCTCAATGCGGCTGCCCTCCACCCTCCACAGCCCCCAGCACGGAAGGAGGGAGGGACCTACCAGAGCAAGACATGTGGCAGCGGTTCCTGCCGTGGTCACACCAGTCATGGTTGCGGATCTGAAAGAGGCCATATCCAATGAAGTCACTGCGCGAGTTTTCATAGACAGCCATAGGGTTGAACTTGCTCTCAAAATAAGCCAGGCACACCCCTGAGATGGAACAGACAGGGCGTGGCTCAGAGGAGCACTGGGGAAGCCTAGAAAGGAGCTAGTGGTTAAAGAGGTGAGGAGGAGGGTTGAGAGGGGCCACTCACAGTTTTCAAGGCTGTAGCCCTCAAAATCACTCAGGCCTCCATCATGGAGCTTCTTAGCCACCACGCAGCGCCCCAGAACCGCAGTGTCACTTGGAACCACCAGGTACCCAATGAGAGACAGCACCATGGACACCTTCATCTTCCCCAGCTCAGGGTGCTGGCTGCTAAGTGAGAGGATGGAGTCACAGACAATCCCCACTGAGATCACAGGGACCCTGGCAGAAGAGAAGGGTGCTGTGAGTCAGGGGGTATACAACTCAGTATGTTCAGATAAGGGCGAGGCCTTCCTGACTTAACCACAATACTCAGTTCATCAGAGTCCCGCCGTGACTAGCACAATGGCCACTGTCGTATTGGATTATTCCACCACTGCTTTTTATTCTGGAATACAAATTCTGAGCTGTGGCCTTAACCTTTTACACTGTCTTGACCCCAGATTTTCTACAAACAAAACTCCAGGGACCTTTTCTCTTGTCCTCACAGGGAGACCTGGTCCAGTCCAGACGTGCCACTGATTCATTGGAAATGGCAGAGAAGTCCCTTAGCCTCACAAAGCCTCTCCTTTCACACCTCTTTTCCCCTCGTTCACCTTCACACCATCACATTCACCTTGCACGTTTCCTTTCTTTGTACATGCCCATCTTATGTCTACCACAGGTCCTTTGCACCTTCTCTTCCTTCTGCCTAGACCATGATTTCCCCCAACCACCACAGAGCCTGCCCTTTCCTGTTCACAGTCTCAGCTCAAACAAGCTCACCAACTCAAATAGGATCACCTGCCCACTGCCCTATCACGAAAATAGCTGCTTCTGTTTTCTTCATAATATATGTAAATTTCAGAAAGGTCCTTGTTCATTCATTCATTTGTCTACCTCCCCTGTGAGAGTATAAGCAGCAGGCTTGCAGAAACTTGGCCTGTCTTGCTCTCTGCTTTATCCTCAGAACTCAGAACAGACCTTGGGACACAGTAGGTCCACAGTGAATCTTTGATGAGTGAATGGATGAATGAATAAACAAAAACCTCCTCTTCCCAACAGAACTGTCATCGGATGAGCAGTAAGTGAGTTTGCTGATAAGCATCTCCTGCAGCCAGGGATCATCCTGCCTGTCCCAGTTTTTGCCCAAGATACACCCACTCACCCTTCTTCCGAGGCCCTTGGTGCCTCCTCAGAGGAAGGGGAGAGCAGCCACTGCGGCAGCCTTTCATTTATTGCAGGAAAGTTGCTCTATCTACACTCTGTTCTCTGGACTTTTCACTGCCTTGATAACCCATTCACCTTCGCTCAAGAGCTTCCAAACCGTAAGTCCTTCTTCCTGACCTGCTTTTCTAGAATCTTTTCTATGACATCAGTTGCTATGCACCAGAATATTCCGACACAGGGAGCGGTTGGTCACCAATGCATTTGTATCAGTTTTCTATTGCTGCTATAACAAGTTGCCTTCAGCTTAGCAGCTTAAATAACACAAAAGTATTATCTTGAAGTTCTATAGGTCAGAAGTCTAACAGGGCTCACCAGGCTAAAAGCAAAGTGTTGGCAGTGTTGTTCTCCTTCCTAGGGGACCTAAAGGGGATCCATTCCCTTGCTCATTTGGGTAGCTGGCAGACTACAGTCCTTGTAGCTGTATCACTGAGATCTCTGTTTCCTTGCTTGGCTATCAGCTGAGGGTCATTTCCAGCTGCTAGGGGCCATCTGCCTTTCTTAGGCTTTACCTCTTTCTTCTATCGTCAAAGATGGCAAGGGTGGTTGAAAACCCTCTTTCACGTTGAATCTCACTTATCTCCCCTTCCACTGTTGTATCTCATGGACTCACTTTCTGTTTCCTCTCCCACTTTTTTTTTTGGGGGGGGGGCAGGGAAAGATACTTGCTTTCCAATGCTCTGATGGTCTCTGCTGTACATCAGCATGAATCAGTCATAATTATTTATATATATCCCCTTCCTCTTGAGACCCCACCCCACCCCAATTCCACCCCTCTAGGTCGTCACAGAATATCAGGCTGGGCTCCCTGTATAGCTTCCCACTAGCTCTCCATTCTACATGTGATAGTGTGTGTAGATATACTTTTAAGGGCTTCCTAGGTAGCACAGTGGTAAAGAATCTGCCTGCCGATGTAGGTGACACTGGACACTGGAGATATATCAATGCTACTTTCCCAGTTTCTTTTAGCCTATCCTTCCCCTGCTGTGTCCACTTTTAAGGCTACATGTGATTGCATTGGTTCACCCAGACTCTTCAGGATACTCTCTCCATTTACATCATTTGGAGCTACCCACAAACAAGCTTCTGCCAAGGGGCCTGGACTGGAGGCATGAGGGTTATGGTCATTTCTACTATGAGACATCCACACTCTGCTTCTGGGAGCATTTCCAAGGGAGCAGCCCTAGCTGGTCCCTGGGATCCCTGGAAGCTCTGATGCTATAATCCCTCTCCAAGGAATAATGCATCATCACTCATTCTTCAGTGGCCATGACCTGAACAGAATTTCCATCAGGTGAGAAAGTTGTAGCCTTGGGAGTGGATATTATATGAGCTTATTGTTATCTGGACACACTCTGGGTTCTGGGAGTGGACAGAGATGTGCTTGCTTTAAGGAAGGTGCGCTGTGAGACCATCCTCTTCTGCAGTCCTAGAACCAGATGTGGTTTCCTTCCCTCCCTGGCTTGTATTAATTATAAAGGTGGTGAGGGGAGGGGATGCAGAGAATGTGCTTTATGTGGAGAAATCTTGATGGCAGCACGCTAACCTAGGCGTTAGGCTTAGCCCTGACAGCAGTGGGATGTCATGATCTTATACGCCACTCATGCCCTACAGGGAAAGCTACACACCAGCACACTGGCCACTCATCTTCTTTTCCCCAGGCTTGGTGATTCAGGCATCAATCTTTGATCTTTGGTCCCAAGTCTTCCAGCAAAGCTGCTGGGATCCCTCCTCCCACAAGTGGGGAACACCTGCGTGTACGGGAAGGCCACCTTTAGCTCCAGAATACAGAGATGTGCACATAAGTGGGATCATTCCAGCTGTTCCATCACAGCTTTGGTTTCTGTAAAGATCACTTGTCACCTATAATCCAACAATAAGATAGATCTGGCGGCTGCAAGTTCCAAGTCCCTTACAGGAGCCAGGGTTCCTGAAATGGGGCCAGGCTCAGCCACTTCTAACTGGGGATAGGGATCCAGCCCTGAGTCCCTCAGTCTCACGGCTCTCACAGGGCTGTGGTCTCTGAGTTTTCCCCAGCCCTGGGCCCGAGCTGAACTTCTCCTGAGCCTTCCCCAGCAGATGGAGATCCATCTGCTCTTCAGACATCACCCAATAACACAATCTATAATTACACTTGTATCTGTGTCAGTATCTGCATCTATATCTATACAGTGTCTGCACACAAACATACAAAATGCCTGGAGATAAGAACAGATGCTGGCCAGTCAATCCTGTAAACACTCAAGAACATTCCAGGTAGAAGTTATCTTTGGAATGATCTAGTTTACCTATTTTCACAAGTGTTTCTTGCCATGGAGCCAATCTCAAGCAGAAACCCCCTGCCAGCTCACCTTCCTTGCTGTCTTTGCAAGTGGCCCATTGAGGCCATATCAGGGCTTGGGGAAGGAGCATCTAGTTCACGTTATTCATATCTGAGCAAGACAGAAATAGGACCAGGACCAGAACTTGGGGCTTCTGAGCTCAAAGAAGTCTGGGAATTCATTTTTGGTTATCCAGCCAAAACCATTCCTCCGTAAAAGAACCTCAGTAGTGTTTAGGCATTGGCAGAGACCCCTGAACTACAAAGGAGGTGGCCCCTGTCCCTGGCCTACAGATGGGTATATGACCCAGTTCTTACCAGTAGGATGTAAGGGGAAACCCACTGGGGAGAGAGCTTCTGGCAATGATTTCCCTTTGGTAACAGAGACAAGGAAGGAGAGTGTACCATTCAAGGCCATCCTGCTTCCCCCTTGAACTTAGCCACCCAAGGCATGATGCTGTTATTTGACATGAGAGGACATAGAAAATGACACAGATACCAAATCAGAGCCTGACACCCTTGATCCCTGATTCACTATCAACAGCCGCCCATCTCTAGACTTCTTATGCAAGAAAAACAAAGCTGTGTGGCGTGAGCCCCCACTTCGTCACACTTGTACTTGCTGCTGAAAGCATCTCTGACAGATTCAAAGGATCTGTGTAAATCTGCCACAGGTTTATTTTCAAAGCCAAGCATTTTTAGCTGTGGTGTTGCTTGCCTAGTTTCAAAGAATATTTTAAAACTTTATCTGAAATGGCATCAGAAAGAAAATAGCCCCACTTTTGTCTACTCACTGAGCACTTGTCTGAGGCAAAGTGTGTTTGCAGAAAGGGGGAGGGAAGAGGAGGTGTTCTCTTCTATGAAGAGTCTTCTAGTTTCCCGCGTAGGATAAAGCCTCCCTCAGCTACTGAAATGGAAGGAGAAAGACCTCATGGTGGGCCAAGAGAGACCCTGAGCAGGGAGCCAGCAGGAGACCCATCATGACCTTGAGTCTCAGCATGGCGGGGTGGGGGGGAAGCAGCCACCATTCCCATCCCAGAGGCTTGGGACACAAAGGAGATGAGGAAAACCAGCAGGAACCACCTCACACTAAAGGGCCCTCCATGGAGAAGGGAGGCAGAAAGGCACAGAGCTGTTGGGTTGTAAAAGAAAGGACATCCCCCAGACTCATGTGGTTGGGGTAGGGTGACCAACTGTCCCCATTTGTCTGGGATGCAGGGATTTCTAGGGATGTGGGACTTTTAGAGTTAAAATTGGAAAGTCCTGGGTGTGGAGCTTCTAAAAAGTAGCTCCTTGTGTACATGAGATACATATGTGATACACATGCGACCTCCTCATCTTTCTAGCCCCCAGCACGATGGGAAACAAGACACAGAGATAGCCTTGCCTGTTGTTGGGGGGTTCAGGCTGAGTTGTCTTCAGTAATCCCATGAGGTCAGAGGGAACAGAGGCAATGAATGAATGAATGAGTAGATGAATGAATGAATGATTTCAGTGGGGTAATTACTTATTCGTGCTTTGAGCACGATCATTTTCCACTGATTGACACTTAATTCCATCCATTGACAAGCACTAGTGAATCCATTGCCTCTTACAGCAAGGCCTCTTGGAGCAAAGAAAACCAATTTGAAGCCATGAATCCAAAAAATCACATCCACAGGCATTTCATACGCATACTTGCATTTTTCTGCCTTGGACGAAATTGCTTTCCGTTTGAAGAGTTGACAAGAGCACAGAAAAGATGACTTACAATCTAGACGTCTGTGCCCAGTGCCAAAGAAGATGGGCCCATGGGAAGTACTGTGATGTGGAGACAGCCAGAACCTCTCCTGGGGCCAGGCTCTGGTCTGTGCTGTACATGCATGCTAAGTCGTTTCAGTCACGTCCAACTATTTGCAACCCTAGGACTGTAGCCCACCAGGCTTCTCTGTCTATGGGATTTCCCAGGGAAGAATACTGGAGTGAGTTGCCATTTCCTCCTCCAGGGAATCATCCCAACCCAGGGATCAAACTCTCGTCTCTTATGTCTCCTGCATTGACAGGCAGGTTCTTTACCAGTAGCACCACCTGGGAAGCCCTTGGGGGCAATGGCTTTTATGGGTCACATCATTTTATGTTCCCGATAGCCCTGAGAAGTGGCTCCATTTTACAGAGGAGGACCCAACACTTCAGCATCTGGGTAGCCTACCCAAGGTCACACCAACAGTGAGTGGTGGACCCCAGGTCTGTCTGACTCCCGATGTCTGACATCCTCTTAAACCCTCACTCTGCTGCTGTTTTGCTCCAGGAATAGAAGACCTGGGTGAGTCCTGACATTGCTGCTTAATAGCTGTGTGACCTAAGACAAAATGCTTCACTCTCCAAACCTCAGTTTCTCTGTCTGCAAGATGGGGATAGAAGTAATGCTGACTTCATCAGATCAGGTTGTGTGGAAAGTTCCAGTCCATAAGAAGCCCTCCATGAGTTCCAAGGATGAAGGAGAAGGGACTCCAGGAGTGTAGCACAAAGGTGGTGTGAGTGAGCCAGATTGGCAGTGAGGAGAGCTGGCAGGCAGAGGCTGTAGGCTGAGGGGTGAGACCAGGGGACATCTCTGCACGTCAGAGGCATCTGGGGTGTCACACTACGAACTAGGGAGTAGGATCTAGTAGGTCCTACTATCTGAAAGTAGGACCAGTGCTTGGGTCCTACAATCTGAAAGTAGGACCCAAGCACTGGTATTTCTACAACTCCCCAGGTGTCACTGGGGAGAGTGCTGCCAGAGTTGAAAGCCTTTGGCCTAGACCTCTGCTCTTAGTCATGAGGACCTTGGAGAAGCAGGTGTGTTACTGGAAGTGTGTTAGAAATGCAGAATCTCAGGCCCACCTCAGGTCTGCTGAGTTGAATCTGCATTTGAGCAAGATCCCTGGGTGATTCGTGTGCACATTATTTTTAAATTTTAATTAATTAATTAATATTAAATTGCCATATTTGCTTGTGCCACACGGCAAGTGGCTTGTTAGCTCCCCAACCAGGGATCAAGCCCATGCCCCCTGCAGTGGAAGTGTGGAGTCCTAATCACTGGATCACCAGGGAATTCTCATGTGCACATTAAACTCTAAGCATCCCTGGGCTAGTCTGTGGGTCACAGATGGGGAAAAATCAGCAAAATGCCTGGCTTTGAACCTATTTAAAAGCCAAAGTACAAGTGAGAGGGGGAAATGAGGGGCAGCTGTTTACAGCAGTCACTCACAGATAACCTAATCTGGCAAATGCAAAGGGCGAGGGTGTGGCAGGTCTCTAGATGTTTAAACGTCAATGAATCCACGATCACGGATGCTCAGGAAGTCAGGGATTCTGCCGGCCGCCCAGTGTTTGCTCACCTGCCACTGTATCAGTCAGAAGACTAACATTATCTGGTGTCAAAAATGTACCTGCCTGGGATTAGCAGGAAAATATCAGCCTGCATGAGGCTTTGGAATTATGACAGGGTAGTAATTCCCAAAGGGCCTCTTCCTCACCCAGAATGAGCAGCCCTCCATCCCTGGCCAAACGGACTGCTGAGGCCACTGCTCTAAGGGGAGCGGGTAGTGGCTGGGTTCCCAGCAGGGCTGTGAGCTCAGCCTCTGTGACAGAGCGTGGGGGACCCTCTGTTGTGGCCCCAGAAACAGGACTTTCTTGGGAGGGAAAGGGGGCCCACAACTTCTGGAAGCTGAAGAAATGATATTTTAATCAGTATTGACGATCTCTGGTAATCCCAATAGGTTCATCATCATTTCATAACAGGCAGCTGGAAAGCAGATTGTACATCTTAAATTGAAAGCATTCAAGAAGACAGTGCAAGCACAAGGCTCAGTTTTTACAAAGCACTTCTGTCTGGTTCAATATTTACCATTATCTTAGCAGAGCCAACTCTTTGGGTTGGCCTTTGATAATCTAATCAAAGCTATGGACCCTGCCCCTATAAAATGAACACAAACGCACACTACCAGGACTTCCCTGGTGGTCCAGTGGCTAAGACTCTGCATTCCCAATTCAGGGGGCCCAGGTTCGATCCCTGGTCAAGGAACTTAGATCCCACATGCCTCAACTAAGACCCAACGTAGCCAAATAAATAAATAAAAATAAATATTAAAAAAAAAAAAAAAACACAAGTACAGACAACTTCAGGGAACCCCTGAACAGTCCCCTGAATCACTTCCTTGAATCTGTTTTAGAGTGTCCTGAAGCAGACTAAAATAAAATTCTATTGGTTTGCTTCCCACCATCCATTAGCACTTCAGATAATGCCACACATTTCTTTCAGGGTCTACCTACTTTCAGTATCTATACTCCAGTTTGGAGCATGTGACCCGAGGCTGAGCCACGCAGTGTATCCCATACCCCTGGCTACAGATACTGGTTCAGGGATAGATACATGGACCCATTCAGGACCCATAAAGCTCAGTGAAAGTTAAAAGAAGGTCCTTGACTCTTTCCTGTTGATGTCAAACATGAAGGCTGTGGCCACAGCAGTGAGAAGCTGGCAGTTGCCATCTCGGGATCACAGGGGAGAGTCTTTGTGTTAATGGACTCAACACAAAGTAAGCAGAGCCCAGAAATGAAGAAAGAAACCATATCCTGAACACAGACTTTGAGCCTTGAAGTCCTGTCAGATCTATCTTTGGATGGTTTAGTAAATAAAACCACAAGTCCATGCTTTAAGTAGTTTGAGTCACAAGCAACAGAAAGTGCTCAGATGGATAATCTTTATTAATTCATTGAATAGTCTTATGGCCCTTCATGCAGCTACCAATTAAACAAATAATGTCACTCTACAAGTGTTCTTTATGACCTGTTTTGGCCTTTCAATTTCACTAAATCTCTTCATCCCTACAGTTAATCCTCTACTTATCCCAGACACCTTTATAAATAAACCTCTTCTGTTACAAGGTTCCTTCACTTACATGTACCATGATGTTTATCATGTACCACAGAATTGCAAATTGTCATACTATATCATATTGCAATAGGCAGATTATATAAATCTGATTAAAGCAGCCTGGTGACTGAGGTCCAAATTTTAGATGTCAATACTTAGCAACACAAGTATTCTGAAATCAATTCAATGCTGTAATTGTCATTAAATGTAACTTTAAGTAAGATTATTCTTAGACCTCAATGATACGCATGCCGTTTTTTCAGACTACAGAATGTTGATTTCCAGGCAGCAAGGGTGGGAAGAGCCTTCAGCCAGCCGGATTCCAGATTTCGGTGAATTCTCTACAGTCCTATGAAAAGGTTGTGACATGTGATAAAGCCAGGCAGACTTGAGATAAAATTTGGCTCTTCTAATTAAGGAGTACATCAAGGCTGTATATTGTCATCCTGCTTATTTAACTTATATGCAGAGTACATCATGAGAAATGCTGGGCTGGGAGAAGCACAAGCTGGAATCAAGATTGCCAGGAGAAATAACAATAACCTCAGATATGCAAATGACACCACCTTTATGGCAGAAAGTGAAGAAAAACTAAAAAGCCTCTTGATGAAAGTGAAAGATGAGAGTGAAAAAGTTGGCTTAAAGCTCAACATTCAGAAAACTAAGATTATGGCATCCAGTTCCATCACTCCATGGCAAATAGATGGGGAAACAGTGGAAACAGTGGCTGACTTTATTTTGGGGGGCTCCAAAATCACTGCAGATGGTGACTGCAGCCATGAAATTAAACTTTCCTTGGAAGGAAAGTTATGACCAACCTAGATAGCATATTAAAAAGCAGAGACATTGCTTTGCCAACAAAGGTCTGTCTAGTCAAGGCTATGGTTTTTCCAATAGTCATGTATGGATGTGAGAAATGGACTATAAAGAAAGCTGAGCACTGAAGAATTGGTGCTTTTGAACTGTGGTGTTGGAGAAGACTCTTGAGAGTCCCTTGGACTGCAAGGAGATCCATCCAGTCCCTCCTAAAGGAGATCAGTCCTGGGTGTTCATTGGAAGGACTGATGTTGAAGCTGAAGCTCCAATACTTTGGCCACCTGATGCGAAGAGCTGGCTCATTTGAAAAGACCCTGATTCTGGGAAAGATTGAAGGCAGGAGGAGAAGGGGACAACAGAGGATGAGACGGTTGGATGGTATCACTGACTCAATGGACATGAATTTGAGTAAACTTCTGGAGCTGGTGATGGACAGGGAGGCCTGGCATGCTGCAGTCCATGGGGTCACAAAGAGTTGGACACAACTGAGCGACTGAAGTGAACTGAACTGAAAATTAACTGAAGAGGATCCAGAGATGCTCAGATGATTATCCCCTCCACCTGACTTTCTTCTTCCTCTTCCCTCAACTTATTTGTTGAAAATACTTCCTACACTGAAGGAAGGATTGGAGGTGGTGACAACATGGCAGCTGGTAGATGGTGGGAGACATCTCTGGGATCACGAATCTTGGGTGGAACTGAGGGTTTTACTCAGAGATTTCATCTTATCCTTAAGAATCACTAACGTTCACTTGATTTCTAGGTTGGAAGCCTGTATTTAAATTCACAAAAGCAGGTCTTCTGTGTCTTTCTACCCAGGAGTTGTACGGAGGGAAAATGAGTGGGGATTTGGAGTAGATATTTCAAAGACTTGCAGTCCCTGATGAGATATATTTCCAAATAGTTCTCTAGCTTTCCAAAGCTTTTATGACTATTCTTATCTACACACACACACACTCCAGCATTTGATGTTTCTGAAACTCAGCCTGAGGCAGAACCTTAAACACAACTCGAGTTGTGATCACAGAAGCAACAGGCTCCCACTGGGTCTGAAGTTCTGTAGAGCATTTTATGATAAATTCATCAAAGCCACAGGAGCCAGATCTTTATAAATAATTCTGACATCCTTCATTACTCTTTTTTTGCTGCTAGCCCGTGGGGGACAATTAATCTTCATAGGAAAGAGAGGCTTCTTGTTTACACATTTGCATTCACAGCACTTTTGTTTTTATGAACTCATTTCCTCAGTCTCCAGATTTTTTGCAATATTGGAAATTTTTAATTTATGAAAACCCTGTAAAACTACTATGCTTCACTTGAACCTAAGGTTGTCTATCCATTTGGAGGTCATGTCCTGACAAATTGCTGACTCGCTGTTTGCTAGGCAATATTGGAAGGGGAGGTAAAACTGTGCAGATGTATCTCTGGACATGAGTTGGAGACATTCACAGAGTTGGAAACAGATAGAGTTCAGTGGGAAGAATTCTGACACAGAGGCCATGCATGGGAAGCAGATAAAGGAAAGGGTGAGGATACCAAGGAGAATGGTTAGGTTTTTGAAGGATGTAGGGAAGTCAGACAGATGAAGAAAGAAGGAAGGGTTTTCTAGGCACAGGGAACAGCTTGTGTGAAGTCACAGAAGTCTGAGATAAAGAGACAACTTCCAGTGCATCCGGGGCGGAGGCAAGGTCTCAGAAGGAGGAAGGTTAGGCTGTGTGTTTGGGCAGAATGAACTTGATCCCTGGCATTTCAAGAATAGTTCTCTATGACTCCTGATGATTCAGCTGATTAGAAAATATTGAAAGCTTAAAATATTTTGCCAACTGTAGAGTCACAATGGCAAAATCCAAATTTAAAGAGAAGAAAAGGAGACTGATTTTGAGGAAAACAAAAGTTTTAACTGTGCCAGGAGTAAAAGAAAAGTAGTCAAAAGAAAAACTCTTTGATTAGATTTAGATATGATAACATATATGAATCTATAATATATACATTTGTAAAATACACACACATGCATAAATATTATATATAATGCATGCATATATAAATGTGTGTGTATATATTGTGCATATGGTAAGTGTATACATATATATGTATATCTATATATATTAGTCTGTGTTTTAAAAAATTGAGGTATAAGTTACCACAGTGCAATTTTAAAATCTTAAGCTTGAGGGATAATTTTTTAGATTGAAGTATGGTTGATTTACAATTTTTTTAAACTTTATTTATTTATTTTTGGCTACACCCCAAGACATGTGAAACTTCCCCAACTAGGGATCTAACTTGTGCCCCTTGCATTGGAAGGGTGGAGTCTTAACCACTAAACCACAATGTTGTATTAGTTTCAGATGTATATTAAAGTGATTCAGTTACACATATACATATATATCGATTCTTTTTCATATTCCTTTCCATTATAAATTAAAGGGAGATATTGAATACAGTTTCCTGTGCTATACAGTAGGTCCTTGTTGCTCATCTATTTTATATATAGTAGTAAATACATTCATTTTTATATGGGGAACTGGAGACTCAGAGGTGACATGAGTTATTAATTCAGTTCAGTTCAGTTGCTCAGTCGTGTTCAACTCCTTGTGACCCCATGAATTGCAGCACTCCAGGCCTCCCTGTCCATCACCAACTCCTGGAGTTTACTCAAACTCATGTCCATTGAATCGGTGATGCCATCCAGCCATCTCATCCTCTGTCGTCCCCTTCTCCTCCCGACCCCAATCCCTCCCAGCATCAGGGTCTTTTCCAGTGAGTCAACTCTTCGCATCAGGTGGCCAAAGTATTGGAGTTTCAGCTTCAGCATCAGTCCTTCCAATGAACACTCAGGACTGATCTCCTTTAGGAGGGACTGGATGGATCTCCTTGCAGTCCAAGGGACTCTCAAGAGTCTTCTCCAACACCACAGTTCAAAAGCATCAATTCTTCGGTGCTCAGCTTTCTTCACAGTCCAACTCTCACATCCATACATGACCACTAGAAAAACCATAGCCTTGAATAGACGGACCTTTGTTGGCAAAGCAATGTCTCTGCTTTTTAATATGCTATCTAGGTTGGTCATAACTTTCCTTCCAAGGAGTAAGCATCTTTTAATTTTATGGCTGCAGTCGCCATCTACAGTGATTTTGGAGCCCCCCAAAATAAAGTCAGCCACTGTTTCCACTATTTCCCCATCTATTTGCCATGAAGTGATGGGACCGGATGCCATGATCTTAGTTTTCTGAATGTTGAGCTTTAAGCCAACTTTTTCACTCTCATCTTTTACTTTCATCAAGAGGCTCTTTAGTTTTTCTTCACTTTCTGCCATAAGGGTGGTGTCATCTGCACATCTGAGGTTATTGATATTTCTCCCGGCAATCTTGATTCCAACTTGTGCTTCATCCAGCCCAGCGTTTATCATGATGTACTCTGCATATAAGTTAAATAAGCAGGGTGACAATATACAGCCTTGACGTACTCCTTTTCCTGTTTGGAACCAGTCTGTTGTTCCATGTCCACTTCAAACTGTTGCTTCCTGACCTGCGTATAGATTTCTCAAGAGGCAGGTCAGGTGGTCTGGTATTCCCATCTCTTTCAGAATTTTCCACAGTTTATTGTGATCCACACAGTCAAAGGCTTTGGCATCGTCAATAAAGCAGAAGTAGATGCTTTTCTGGAATTCTCTTGCTTTATTGATGATCCAGCAAATGTTGGCAATTTGATCTCTGGTTCTTCTGCCTTTTCTAAAACCAGCTTGAACATCTGGAAGTTCACGGTTCATGTATTGTTGAAGCCTGGCTTGGAGAATTTTGAGCATTACTTTACTAGCTTGTGAGAAGAGTGCAATTGTGTGGTAGTTTGAGCAGTCTTTGGCATTGCCTTTCTTTGGGATTAAAATGAAAACTGAACTTTTCCAGTCCTGTGGCCACTGCTGAGTTTTCCAAATTTGCTGGCATATTGATTGCAGTACTTTCAGCATCATCTTTCAGGATTTGAAATACCTCAACTGGAATTCCATTACCTCCACTAGCTTTGTTCGTAGTGTTGCTTTCTAAGGCCCACCTGACTTCACATTCTAGGAGGTCTGGCTCTGGGTGAGTGATCACACCATCGTGATTATCTGGGTCGTGAAGATCTTTTTTGTATGGTTCTTCTGTGTATTCTTGCCACCTCTTCTTAATATCTTCTGCTTCTGTTAGGTCCCTACCATTTCTGTCCTTTATTGAGCCCATCTTTGCATGAAATGTTCCCTTGGTATCTCTAATTTTCTTGAAAAGATCTCTAGTCTTTCCCATTCTATTGTTTTCCTCTGTTTCTTTGCACTGATCACTGAGGAAGGCTTTCTTATCTCTCCTTGCTATTCTTTGGAACTCTGCATTCAAATGAGTATATCTTTCCTTTTCTTCTTTGCTTTTCGCTTCCTTTCTTTTCACAGCTACTTGTAAGGCCTCCTCAGACAGCCATTTTGCTTTTTTGCATTTCTTTTTCTTGGGGATATTCTTGATCCCTGTCTCCTGTACAATGTCACAAACCTCTGTCCATAGTTCATCAGGCACTCTGTCTATCAGATCTAGTCTCTTAAATCTATTTCTCACTTTTACTGTATAATTATAAGGGATTTAATTTAGGTCATACCTAAATAGTCTAGTGGTTTTCCCTACTTTCTTCAATTTAAGTCTAAATTTGGCAATAAGGAGTTCATGATCTGAGCCACAGTCAGCTCCCAGTCTTGTTTTTGCTGACTGTGTAGAGCTTCTCCATCTTTGGCTGCAAAGAATATAATCAACCTGATTTCAGTGTCAACCATCTGGTGATGTCCCTGTGCTTCTCCTGTGTTGTTGGAAGAGGATGTTTGCTATGACCAGTGCATTCTCTTGGCAAAACTCTATTAACCTTTGCCCTGCTTCATTCTGTACTCCAAGGCCAAATTTGCCTGTTACTCCAGGTGTTTCTTATCTTCCTACTTTTGCATTCCAGTCCCCTATAATGAAAAAGACATCTTTTTGGGGTGTTAGTTCTAAAAGGTCTTGTAGGTCCTCATAGAACCATTCAACTTCAGCTTCTTTAGCATTACTGGTTGGGACATAGACTTGGATTATGGTGATATTGAATGGTTTGCCTTGGAAACAGATCATTCTGTCGTTTTTGAGATTACATCCATGTACTGCATTTTGGACTGTTTTGTTGACTATCAGTTAGCTCTGGGAAGACATAAATGTTAACAGGAACTAAAAATAACATCTCTCCATAGATTCAAGGAAAGCAGCATCTTGCTACTTGTAATTCTTTATTGTTTAGTTGTTCAGTTGTGTCCAGCTCTTTGCAACCCCATGGACTATAGCCTGCCAGGCTTCTCTGTCCATGGGATTTCCCAGGCAAGAATACTGGAGTGGGTTGCTATTTCCTCCTCCAGGGAATCTTCCTGACCTAGGGATCAAATTCATGTCTCCTGCACTGACGGGTGGATTCTTTACCACTGAGCCACCAAGAAAGCCAAGATCAGGTGTATGAGCTGCTTAATGCACCATTAGGACACAGGGTATAAGTGGATGCTAATAAATATTAACAATAGTATATAGGATGTGATGTGCATGGCCTCAGAGTTCTTTTCATTAAGTCATTCACTCATTCATTTGTCCATTCATTCACTCATTGAATGAATACATACCAAGGTCTACCTTGTGCCTGACAGTGTTCACAGCACTGGTGATATGGTAGTGAACAAATCAGGGTGGAAAAATGAAATACTATTCAGCCATTAAAAAGAATGAAATTTTGCCATTCGCAGCAACATGGATGGACTTGGAGGGCATTATTCAAAATGAAATAAGTCAAACAAAGAAAGAAAAATGCCACTTGATATCACTTATATGAGGACTCTAAAAAATACAACAAACTAATTCATTTAACAAAAAAGAGGCGTACTCAGTGATATAGAGAAAAAGCTGGTGGTTACCAGTGAAGAGGGGGAAGCAGGGAGGGGCAATATAGGGGGGAAGGAGTGGGAGGTACAAACAACTGGGTGTAGGATAACTACAAGAATATATTTATACAACACAGGGAATACAGCCAATATTTTGTAATAACTGTAAATGGAGTGTAAACTTAAAGAATTATAATTTTAAAAATCCTGTTCTTGATGCAAACTGGTATATATGGAATGGATAAACAACAAGTTCTTATTGTATAGCACAAGGAACTATATTCAGTATTCTGTGATAAACCATATTGGAAAAGAATATGAAAAAGAATGTATATATGTGTATAACTGAGTCACTTTACTGTACAACAGTAATTAACACCACATTGTAATTCAACTATACTTCAATTAAAGTTTTTAAAAATAAATAAAATGACTACTAACCAGAGATAAAATAATAAATAGAGAAAAAAATGTTTAAATCCTGCTCTTGTGGAGCTTACATTCTAGTAGGGGGAGAAATACTATACACAGACAGATAGACAGATGTGGCAAATATCAGATAGGGACAGAGGCCGCCAAATCTTCTCCTCAGAGCAGCTCCCTTTCAGGTTTTGCATTTTAGCCTTTAAATGAGGCTTCCCTTGAACCCCTAATCCTCAAGTTTGCAAAACTGCACACTATATGCGCAAGACATTCTGAGCTGCGTCCTGGGGGAAACATAGCATCTGAGGCGAAACATAGCATCTGAGGGGAAACATAGCATCTGAGGGGAAACATAGCATCTGAGGGGAAACATAGCAATTGCAGTTCTTTCCATAGTTGATCCTAATGTTGTTTATTTACTCAATAGCATCCAAATCTTTTGCAATCCCATGGACTGTAGCCCTCCAGGCTCCTCTGTCCATGGGATTTCCGAGGCAAGAATACTGAAGTGGGTTGCCATTTCCTCCTCCAGGGGATCTTCCTGACGCAGGGATCAAACTCACGTCTCCTGCATTGCAGGCCGATTCTTTACCGCTGAGCCACCAGGCTTCCTAATATCCTGACTTAAAACAAGCCCTCTTCCCAAGTCTTGCAAAACTGATTTTCCCATCACTTTCAGAGAAAGCTGTGCTTCCCAGCAAATGCAATTCTGCATAGTCATCGAGATTCATGCTGATAATAGGGCCTCATGTCTCTCTGATTCAGTTTGGATCTTTCAAAAACGCCTTGATTAAATTTGGCTCTTCTGAAATGTCAGTGGCTTTGACTCAGGAAGTGTGAATTCTCAGCAAGTTTGCCAAGTGTAGGACGCTTCCTTTTGTCACACATTCACTTGCTTCAGTGACTAAGTCCTGTGTCTTACACAAATGGGTGAATTTTTAGCCTGATGGCTGAGGAAGAACTCTTTCCAGAATTGAATTCCCATTTCCCGTTGTCTTGCAGTTTCACTGTGCCACGTGGGGATGTCATGCCCAGGTCCCCTCAGTCTCCTGAGCCTGATTATGCAGGTTCCCAGTGCATTCGGCAGTGACACTCGAATAACAAGGAGACATTGAGGCAGTATCTACTGGAGGGTGTTCTTGGCTGTGATAAAGCCCTTCACAGTTGCAGAAGTCTCTGCAGCCTCCTGTCTTCTCTCCCTCTTGAGCGCATGGCAGAGTGATTCTCTGATGTGATGCATTTGGCTGACAGAATAGACACAATGATAGTCCCCTCTGGGAAGCAGCTCCAAGAGCCAACTGCTGTCCTCTCTGACAGATGACAAGGGAGGAGGATGTTGAACCAGGTACACATGTCCTTTAATAGCCTGACACCTATAACAACCAGCACCCCAGTGGCCATGGAAACAAAGAACGAGGTTTGGATGGGAATCACAATGAGACTATGGGGAGATTTCAATGAGACCCTCTGTGTGTTGCTGGGGAACACATGGAAATATTAGCTACACTTCATCGTGTATCCTGGTTCTTCTTCAGCCCAATACCTAAGACCTCCTGAGGGGCAGGACGGGAGAACAAGAGAGTCAAAACCTTAGCTTGCCTTTTAAATGTCCGAAGTCAACTCTGAGTTATAGGAAACTGAAGGACTTGGCATGAAATTTACAGGCAGTCTAAAAACTTGGAAGACCTGTGATAGGTCAGACCTAGTTTTCCCTGCTTTGGAGGAGAGGAGGATGCCAAGATCAAGAAAGGGTGCACTTCGAGAGGAGTCACATGGGCAGCAAAGAAGGTGGATCCTGGGGTCTCCCCTGGAAACAGCCCTGCTCTTCCACCACCCACCAGATGGACTCTGCAGAGGATGGAGGATAGGACTGGGACCTCAGACAGGTGTGTGTGTTGTGGGGCGGGGCAGGGGGAGGGTCCCAACAGAGAGGGCCCATGCCTAAGGTTGCAGATAAAATACAATACTGGGGACAGACTAAAAGATCACTCCATGTTTACCTGAAACTCGGATTTCAGTGGGTGACCTGTATTTTTACTTGCTAAATCTGGCAGCCCCATTTCTGCACCTCACTTCCTAGGGGAATCTGAAAGACCCCTTCACTCCAAGCTTGAAGAGGGAGATAGAGGCAAGGAAGGGCCACAGGACACAGTGACCTGGGTTGCATAACCACCCAGAGGCTAGCAACAGGGGAAGGAAAATGTTTGCTCTGCTTCCCAGGGAGCCGCAGAGCCAGCCCGAGGTATGGTTTCCAAAGTCAGATGAGGAGGATATAGTTGCCACCTGCAAGGAGCACTTCCTTTACATAGCGATTGGTAGTGTCACTCAGACGGATGTTCACACACACAAACACACACACACACACAGAGTATGTGTGTCTCTGTACAAAAACAGTAAAAGCCCACACTGATCGAGAAATGTGCCAGTGATTGTTTGTGCACTTTTATGCTTCATACTCTCTAAACGCATTAGTCTTTTCTTTGTCAGCTCCTCTACCCTCGCAACAACCCAATAAAGTAGGTATTTTTTATTTCCATTTTCCTGAGGAGGCAGTATAGCAAAGAAGTGAGCTGAGTTATCCCAGAGTCACCTTGCTGGTAGGGGACAGAACTGAGGTGTGAGGCTGGCTATTTGGTTCCAGAACTTGTACTCTCATCCTCCATGGGCTTGGCCTAAGGAATTCTGGAGTGAGAGGTCACTGTCGCAAGCCTATCACTGAGGGCAGACTGGGCAATGACACTCCCAGGACCATGGAGAGGGCTGGCCCTGCCCAGAAGATGCTCGGGGTCTCCAGCCATCCCTCCTGTCAGCCCTGGCATGCTGGGAATGCAGAGATATGCCAGGATAGAGAAAGGACAATTAAGAGATGAGTTTTAAACTCTGCGAATTGGGCACGGAAAAGGACTAATGGCCCCAGAAGAGAACCAGCAATGTCTCCCGCACAAATCCCCATATACTGTAAGCCAGGACACAGAGACCTCTCTGATCTGAAGTAGAGAACGTGCAGGGGTGGTGGAAGCTGTTTCTCCCAGATTAATGGCAGGGCTGAGCAGTATTCTGAGGCCTAGGAACTTGGCGCCACTGCCATCTGGTGGTGATGCTGCCACATGGCATGTGGCTAGGACTCACTGAAGGCAACCAGAGATGAAGCTATTAAGCCCTCAGAACTAGGAACTCCCACCGGGCCACCTGACTAGAGAAATGAGACAGGTCCCCAAAGCCTCTCTGGAAACCTTGTCCACAGAGGGCTCAAGATTACCAAGATTAGAATTTCTCCTTCTGGAAAAGGTTCTTTGAGACAAATGCTTGCCAAGGTTTGCGTATGTGCGTACTGCGTGCTAAGTCGCTCAGTCATGTCCGACTCTTTGCAACCCCATGGGCTGTAGCCTGCCGGACTCCTTTGTCCATGGAATTAATGTGTTAGTTGTTTATCAGATTAGCCAACTCTTAGGCAGGAGAAAAGTCAAGAGGGTGGGACATGGGACAGGTAAATTTTGATGGAGAAGATGTAATTCAGAAGGAGTTAAAGCATAGGACTTATATAACAAGGTCAGATTTGGGTTTCTATATACTCACAATGGAGGCCCCTAGCACAATCTGAGGGTGGCCTCCCTCAACAGCTTGAACTCTGGTAGTATTAGAACTGCTTCTGTTTGATGTGACAGAAGGCCAGCATACACTAGCTTAAGCAAAAAGGGGAGTTATATCTCAGAAACTGAGGAGTCCATGAGTAAACTAGTTTTAGTTGCAGCTGAATCCAGGGACTCAAATAATGTCATCAGATATGTCTCTCACCATCTCTTGAGTCTGAGTTCCTGTGTATTGACTCAAATCTCAGGCAGGCCAATATGGCCACAACAGCAGCAGGCTTATCTTTTCCTGGCTTATTAGCAGAGAAACACTTCTTTCCCAGAGTTCCAGCAAAAGTTCCAGGGCTGATGTTCACTGGCTCAGCTTGAGACATGTGACCATCAGCAAGGCTCTCATTGGTCAGACCTAGAGCACATACCCACTACCGCAGCCAAAGGCTAAACCTGACCCAACCACTGAACCACATGGACAAGAGTAGGGGAGCAGTGATTTCCACTCCAATAATCAGCAATGTGTTACCAGAAGGCACATGTTCTGCATGGATGTATTTTTCACAGTGACATCAGGAGGACTAAGGAGAAGACTCCAATTGCTGAATGGCCAGCATGTGCCAGGCTAGAGCAGCCTGGTCATGATAAAATGCATCCAGCCCCTGGAGGGAAGGCTACAACCCCAACCCTACTCTGGCCACAGATTAAGGGATCCTCAGGCCCAAGCTTTCCCATGAATTGGTGCTTCTCCAAGACAAGGGATGGAATATTTCTTAATGCACACAACTGCATACTTCCTGGGGCAGGACCTCTTCTCCTGGTCCTCTGGTTGATACCCAATTGCCCCCAGAGGCCCTCTGGCCTGCAAGTCCTCCACCCTCAGCTGAGTAGTACTCCCTTCCTGCTCTTCAGCTGTAGGCTATCTACACACATACTCTACTTCCATCACCGGTTCAAGACCTCGCCTCCCTGAGGCTCCATCCCCTCCAGAGCATGGTTCCCACTGAGCCCCTCCTGTGGGCTGTACCACCCAGAGAGGCTAAGCCTAGCCTGTAGCCCCCACTCATACCCTAACTCATCCTTCCAGAGGATTCTGGTCTCCCAACAACCCTGACTGCTCCCAGGACAGGAGCAGTGCTGCCTCCTTAACTCATCGCCACCTTCAAGGCAGAGGACAAAGGTGTCTACACACCTCAAGGAAGGACAAATTGAAGCAAATTATTTCATATCACAAGGCAAGAGAGCCAACAGTCAGTCCAGGGTGGCTACCTGGAAGTGGCAACAGGTGTCAGGATTGGGCTGCAGCAAAGCTCCAAAACTTGTCTGGACCCCTAAAGCCCCATCTTTCTGGGCCATGTCCCATCCCAGGCAAGAAGAGGCTGAGGAGAAGAGCTGACAAGTGACTTGGGTCTGGGCAGGGTCCAGGATAAAGGGGGAATGGGCGGCATGTGTAGCTGAGGTTATTTTTACCCAGATCAGAGCAAAAAGAGGCTTGGGCTGGTCTGGCCAGCACATCCCATCCTTTGGTGCCTGGCCACAAAGTCAACTGACCTGAAGTCATGGCTGTATCTCCCCTCAGTGGGGCTCCCTGTGGCAGGACATTTTCAGATCTCATTATAAGGCTCCATGAGGCCAGGCTTATCTCCTTCTCAGACTGGGGTTCCTTGAGGGAAGGGCTGTTTTCTCATGGCTCCCGATTTGGGGCAGTGTTCTCCCTCAGAGCAGGGCTCCCTGAGGGAGGGCTGTGTCTCCCCTCTGACTGAAGCTCCTTGAGAATAGGACTGTGTCTCCCCTCAGATTCAGGTTCCCTGAAGGAGCTCTGTATCTCCCCCTGACTGTGTATCCTCAAGGGCAGGACTAGGTTTCTTCAGAGTGGGCTCCCTGAGACAGGTCTACGTCTCCCATGAGACTTGGGCTCCCTGAAGTGAGGTCTGTGCCTCCCTCAGAGTGGGGCTCCCTGAGGCAGAACTGTATCTCCCGTCAGACTATGGTTCCTGGAGAGCAGGGCTGAGTTTTCCTCACAGTGAAGCTCCCTGAGGCAAAGTGGTCTCTCCTCTCAGCTTGTGGCTCCCTGAGGGAAGAGTTGTGTTGCCCTCAGATTTAGGCTCTCTGAGGAAGTGCTGTATCTTCCTTCAGAATGGGGTTTCCTGAAGGTAAGGTGGTATCTCCCCTCAGATTCTAGTTCTCTCAGGCAGATTTGTATCTCCCCTCAGACTTGGGGTCCCCAAAGGCAGAGCTGTGTCTACCCTTTAAGTACAGCTCTTTGAAGATAGGGTGATGTCTCACCTCAGATTCCTCTTCCCTGAGGAAGGGCTTTATCTTCCCCCCAGACTGTGGTTCTTTTGAGAACAGGGCTGTGTTTCCTCATAGTGGGGCTCCTCAAGGTAGGAAGAGTGTCTCCCCTCAGACTGGGGCTCCCTAAAGACAAGTCTGTTTTTCCCTCAGATTTACCTTCCCTGAGGCAGGGCTGTGTCTCCCCTCAGATTTTGGGTCACTGAGGGAGCACTGTATCTCTCCCTCACTGTGATCCTCAAGGGAAGAGTTGTGTCTCCACAGACTGGGGCTCCCTGAGTGAGGGCTGTATCTCTACCTCAGACTGTAGTTCTCTGAGAGCAGGGCTGTGTTTCCTCATACTGTGGCTTCCTAATATAGAGCAGTGTCTCTCCTCAGAATGGGCCTTCCTGAAGACAGTGCTGTTTTCCCCCTCAGACTGGGCTTCCCTGTCAGGACTGTGTGTCCCCTCTGACTGGAGCTCTTTGAGGACAGGGCTGTGTCTCACCTCAGATTCCAGGTCCTTGTGGGAGCTCTGTGTCTCCCCTTCACTGTGGGTCCTCAAGGGCAGGTCTGTGTTTCCTCAGAGTGTCTCTCCACAGACTGGGGCTCCCTGAAGTTGGTGCTGTGTTTCCCCTCAGAGGGGCCTCCCTTTGTCCAGGGCTGTATCTCCCCATCACGCTATGGTTCTTCAAGAGCAGGGCTGTGTTTTCTTATAGTAAGGCTCCCTGAAGTAGGGAGGTATCTCCCACCAGAATTAGGCTTCTTGCAATCAGGGCTGTGTTTTCTCATAGTGGGACTCCCTGAGGACAGGGGTGTGTCTGCCCTCAGATTTGGGCTCCCTGAAATCAGGATTGTGTTTCTCCTCAGTGTGGGGCTCCCTGAGCAAGGACTGTATCTTCCCCTCAGACTGTGGTTCTTAGAGAGCAGGGCTGTGTTTCCACATAATGGGGCTCCATGAGGTAAGAAGGTGTCTCCTCTCAGACTAGGGCTCCCTGAAGACAAGGCTGTTTGAACCCTCAGATTCACCTTCCCTGAGGCAGGGCTCTGTCTCCCCTCAGATTTCAGATCCCTGAGAGAGCACTGTGTCTACCCTCCTGTGTCTCCTCAAGGACACGGCTTTGTTTCACCTCAGAATAGGACTTTCTGAGGAAGAGCTGTGTCTCACCTCAGACTGGTGCAAAATCCACTGGATTGGGGGCCAGAGGGAGGTTTGGGTAGCTGATGGGCAGATGTGAAAACTTCCCCCAGGTTCCTTGGAGACTCCCAGCCTTGAGGTCCTGGCCCCTCTCTAGAGACTGTGGCTCCTCTCTAGGGACTGTGGACTCAGGAGACTCAGGGACTGCCTCCAGGAGCCAGTCACACACTGTCACTCCTGGTGACAGGCAATGTAGATTGGTGTCAGAAGTCACACTAGGCTGATGTCCATATTAAGAAGTTAGGTATCATTCTGGGGTCATGGGTCACCCTGGATTGGAGCCCATGATCAGGATCAAAGGTTAGTCTTGTTTGAGACCCGTGATAAAGGTTAGCAGTCAGGCTAGAGTCAGGAATAAGTCTAGGGTCATGTGTAACTCGGGGTGGAGGCCTTAGATCATGGTTAGGGAGCAACCTGTGATCAAGGGTCAGATTTGGACTAGAGTCTAAGACAGGTCTAAGCAGAATAGGCTTGCTGGAGGACCTCCATCTCTCTTGGATTTCCAGTCATCACCACTCTGGGCCTGTCATCCCAGGAGAGACCCCAGAAGTCTTCCCAGAGGGGGTGACTGACATGGACTAAGGCCCTAAGGCATGACAAAATCTCCCATAAGAGATGTGTGGAGAAAGGCATTCCTGGCAGAAGGAACAGCCTAGGCAAGGCCATGGAGGCATGAAAGAGCTTGGTGTTCTACATGGAAGAGCCCAGGCTTGGGTTGGAGCAGGGAAGAGCAGCTGAAGCCAGACTAAGGAGGGGCAGGGAGGAGGTTCCCTCAGAGCCTGAGAGAGAGCAGGGTTAGAATCCTGGGACAGAGGGAAGGTGGCATCAGCTATGGATTTTAGGAAGAATCATTCACTTATCTGTTCATTCAATGAACATGAATAGAGGGCTGCTCATTTGGGAACAAAACACCTGAAAATCCCTGCCCTCGTGGAACTTCTCTGCTAGCAGGGAGAAAAAGACAATAAGTGTAATAAAGTGAATTTACAAATAACTAAAGGACATTGTACCTTAGGAGGTGATCAGCACAGTGGGGAACAAAGTCTAGAGAAGGTGAGGGGCCCCAACCTGGGGGTCGGGGGCGGGGGACCGAAGCAGTTACAGTATGAAGTAGGGCAATCAGCCTTAAAGAGAAAGGTCAGGAGCCATGGTGATACCTGGGCAAAAGCATTCCAAGCAGAGGGATCTAACACCAAGAGCAAGAGTAGGCTAGGAAACTGAAAACCAACTTACGGTTACTAAGGGGGAAGGAGAGGAGGATGAAATAAGAGTTTGGGGTTAACATATACACCTACTATATATAAAATAGATAACCAACAAGGACCTACTATATAGCCCAGGAACTACATCTTGTATCAGTTTAGCTCAGTTCAGTCACTCAGTCGTGTCCAACTCTTTGCGACCCCATGGACTGCAGCAGGCCTCCCTGTCCATCACCAACTCCCGGAGTTTACCCAAACTTATGTCCATTGAGTTGGTAATGCCATCCAACCATCTCATCCTCTGTCATCCCCTTCTCCTCCTGCCTTCAATCTTTCCCAGCATCAGGGTCTTTAATGAGTCAGTTCTTCACATCAGGTGGCCAAAGCATTGGAGTTTCAGCTTCAACATCAGTCCTTCCAATGAACACCCAGGACTGATTTCCTTTAGGATGGACTGGTTGGATCTCCTTGCAGTCCAAGGGACTCTCAAGTGTCTTCTCCAACACCACAGTTCAAAAGCATCAATTCTTCGGCACTCAGCTTTCTTTATAGTCCAACTCTCACATCCATACATGACCACTGAAAAAACCATAGCCTTGACTAGACGGACCTTTGTTGACAAAATAATGTCTCTGCTTTTTAATATGCTATCTAAGTTGGTCATAACTTTCCTTCCAAGGAGCAAGCATCTTTTAATTTCATGGCTGCAGTCACCATCTGCAGTGATTTTGGAGCCCAAGAAAATAGAGTCTCTCACTGTTTTCACTGTTTCCCCATCTTGTATAACCTATAATAGAAAGGAACATGAAAAAGAATATATGTACATGTATCACTTTGCTTTACAGCAGAGACTAACACAACATTGTAAATCAACTACACTTCAATTAAAAAAAAAAAAGTGGACCAAGAATGAGTTTTTGAAGTATCAGGGAGGCCAGTGTGGCTGGAGACAAGAGTGGGAGAAGCAGAGGAGAGCTAAAGGAAAGATAAAGAGGGATCTCACTCAGGATCTGTGGGCAATTTGAACTCATGAGCAAATCACCTCACTTATGTTTTTAAGATGTGTTTTTAAGTAATCTTTCTTAGAAAAATAGTTAAATAACACCACAGAATGCAGTCACCAGAACTCTGACTGTGGAAAGCCAGTAGACAGGACCGCATCCCCATTTCTTCCAAGGAGAACTTGCAAGGAAGAGAGGCAGAGAGATGGAGGGAGACGGTCTTGAATTATAATATGTGAGCCTTATTTAAACAAAGAACTGGTAGAAAATAAAAGCATTTATGAGGCAAAGAATGAAAATTAAATAATGACTATTTAACGCTGTTTAGGAATTTGGGTAGGTTGGGGTGGTTAGCATAAAAATGGCATTGTGTAATAATGGTATTGTGGGTCTTTTTTTTTTAGTTCTTATTCTTTAGAGCTACCTACTGAGATATTTGGGCTTCCCTGATAGCTGAGTTATTAAAGAATCCACCTGCAATGCAGGAAACCCCGGTTCGATTCCTGGGTCAGAAAGATCCACTGGAGAAGGGAGAGGCTACCCACTCCAGTATTCTTGGGCTTGCCTTGTGGCTCAGCTGGTAAAGAATCCACCTGCAATGCGGGAGACATGGGTTCAATCCCTGGGTTGGGAAGATCCCCTGGAGAAAGGAAAGGCTACCGACCCCTGTATTCTGGCCTAGAGAATTCTATATAGTCCATGGAGTTGCAAAGAGTTGGACACGATTGAGGGACTTTCACTTTCACTTTTACTGATATATTTACAGGTAAAATGATAGATCAATGATGATTTAAAATGATCATGGTTGGGGTGGGGTCACAGAGAAATTCCTTCTGGAGTCATCCTTGTCTGTGCCCAGAATAGGCATTTCCCTAGGGTAGGACCATGGTCTCCTCTTCCTCTGTCTCCTGAAGCAGGAACTCTCCCCCGCCTTCATTTTCCATGACTCAGTCTCCCCTCTGTGGTAGCTGCAGACATGCATCACTTGGATCTCCTGTCAAGAAAGAACTTGCCATTTCAGCTGAGAGCTGAATTCAGTGAGCTGACAGCCTCTAGGAGTAGCGCCTTCAGGATCCACCACAGCCTTTGAGGGGAAGGCCTGCTCTTCCCAGATGGCCCCCAGACACTGACCACACACAGGGTTACTAAGGCATCCGTGTGTCACCTTGGCTCTGCCTTCTCCTTCTTTGTCATTCACAGGATCTCCTCCTTTGTCATCTCCTCACATCCAATAATCCTAACTCCATCCAGCATCTGACCACTGGAGGGCCTGAACTCATACACCTAGAGTTGGCAACATCACCTTCTCTCGGCCCCCACCCATTCCTGAGCTCTAAACCCTAGCCTCCAGTATCACAAGATGATGTAGTCCATTTCAGAAGCCATCCCTGGTCTTTTTCATTTCGCGATCTCGCAAGTCAGAACAATTCTCTCTCCATCATCTGTACTCTATGAACTTTGTTTATTTTCCTAGTGCAGCTGCAGCATCATGAGAACGTCCCTCCAGTCCCCCACTCAAGCAGTGCTAGGTTGCCCTAGAGGGGTCGCCAGTGTCTTAAGTCACTGTGACATCCCCAGTACTTATCACAGGGCCAAGTCAGTGGAGGTGGTGATACAAGAGGGATGAAGGAATGCTATTCCCTGCAAGCTGTTACAGACAAGATGAAGGGATTATTGCTTCTTTAAGCAACGGGCCTCTCCTGCCTTCCACCAAAGCACAGCTTGGAGTTAATAAGCATCTGCTGGGGAAGTGGTGGGCAGCCCCTCTGGATGGAGGTGTCTTCAACTCAGAAACTCAGAAAGGGCAAAGCTTGCTTGCATCCACCCAACAATGTGGACAGTTCTGGAAGGGGCATCCTGAGCAGTGACTCCCCAGGCCAGTTCGTGGTTCCTACCATGAAGGCCAGACTGTGCTGTGAGTGCCTGAACAGGGAGCCTTCAAGTAGTGCATGCACGACTCGACTCCAGGATGTGGGAGAAGACTGGGGGAGGCAAGAGTGGCACCCGCTGCTAGGATGCGGCAGGCAGCCAGGCAGCCAGGCAGGCTCCAAATGAGTAACTGCAGATTCTTTCCTGCCTCGCCTGTCATCACGGGGAAAGGCAAGTGACTCTCTCTCTTTCCCCCTACACCTCTGCACCCATCGGATTCCTGCATCCAGAAGGAAGGTGGGGCTTGGGCCAGAGACTGGAGACTGGTTCCAGGGATCCAGGAGGAGAAACCTCAGAACAGAATACTCCTGGAGAAATCCATTCAAGAGGACAGGAGGGAGCAAAGGGCAGGAGGTGGCTGCAGCCCTCTTCCCAATCCTGGCAAAGGCCAACTCCAGAGGCACTCGGGCTTCAGACAGGGTGGGGGATGGGAAGTGGAGATTCAAGTCTCTGCTTCCCACACCCTCAAGTAGTCTGTCTCCCTGCTCCCCACCTCCACACACCTCCAGTTTCTGATATCCCTCCCCAACCCAAGAAGCTTCCCCAGACCATTAGGCAGGTGAAAGGATGGTTTCATCAGATCCCAAGGACTCCCCAGGAGTAGGCCCCTGGGAGACCTCTCAGTGCCTCAGGACATAGAACTGGACATGCAGGAACAACTGAGCAAAACAAGGTCAAACTGACTCGTGGTTGAATTTTTCAGGTTTTTGTTTGTTTTTGCTACTTTCCCTTTCCTGCGCCTTCTTTCACTTCTGAAGTTGTTTTGTGCCTTTTGCTAGGTAAGGAAGGGTGGGTCTCCCAGGAGAACAATTCTGAAAGAACAAAGAAGTAATTTTCATTGTAAAGAATCTGCACGGAAACTATTATTCCTTAGTCTCCCGCTTCCTTCCTGGGAGTCTGAGGACTGCAAGGGCATCCAGGGGCCCTGCCAGTCACTCTTATTGCCACCAGCCTGCCCACATTGCCCTCCGGCTAAGGAGGGGGTGTTGTGTGGACACCCTCCAGGAGAGAGGAGAGCAGCCACTCCCAGCTGGGAGCCGTCAGATTTCCACCCCTCCTCCATTTTCCCAGGATTTCCCTGGTGGCTCTGATGGTAAAGCATGTGGCTACAATGTGGGAGACCTGGGTTCAATCCCTGAGTTGGGAAGATCCTCTGGAAAAGGAAATGGCAACCTACTCTAGTACTGTTGCCTGGAAAATCCCATGGACAGAGGAGTGAGGTAGGCTACAGTCCACAGGGTCGCAAAGAGTCAGACAAGTCTGAATGACTTCACTTTCACTTCCGTTTCCCCCCTCCCCCTTCTGCCCCCATTCTGGGCCTCACCAAGAGTCACTCGGCTAAGCGGGGTCTTTGTTTGTTGTTGTTGTTGTTGTTTAGTTGCTAAGTCACATTTGACTCTTCTGCCACCCCATGGACTGTAGCCCACCAGGCTCCCCTGTCCATGGGATTTTCCAGGCAAGAATACTGGAATGGCTTGCCATTTCCTTCTCCTGAGGATCTTCCCAACCCAGGAATCAAATCCGCGTCTCCTGCACATGTCTCCTGCATTGCAGGTGGATTCTTTACCACTGAGCCACCAGGGAAGCCCCAAGTGGGGTCTGGCTGACTCCCTCATATTCCCCAGTCCTCAACCCCCTCAAATGCACTCTCAAATACCCAAGCTATCTGTCCTCAGAGAGAGCAGAACTTCAGCAGGCCAAAGGACATGCCTTAATTGTGGGACTTCATCAGCATTATTCAGCAGGTAATCAGGTGGGGGGGTGTATGTGTGTGTGTAGAATGGGAAAGGGTTTATGAGATCCAAAGCTCATGGATTTGCCATTCCCATCTAGGACTCCTGGGGCACTGTGCCAGCAGAGGTGACACTCCAGAATGAGGACAAAATTCCACTGCCCTGCTAGAGAACTGAGGCTTGAGTGGGGGCACTGGCTGGGCACAGGGGGAGGCAATGACCTCTGACTCCTGAGCCTAATCTGGCCTCCAGAAGTGAGAATGGCTGAGGAGATGGTTGGTGACTCATTCTTCAAACACTTCCTCCCAGGAGGAATTGAGTCCAAGCCCCAGAATGGACAGGGCAAATGCATCTCCACAGTTCTCTAGTCTGGGGAAGTGCTTCTGTCCTGGCTAACTGATTATATTTCCATAGTTTAATAGTTTGTATTTTATATATTTTATATTAGTTTATATATTTGTAATAGTTTATATTTAATAGTTATATTAAATATAACTGTGTATATTTCCACTGGAAGGAGCTGGAAATCTAGGGGGGAGTACAATAGTTCCCCAGGTCCTTCCCAGGCAAGAGATGCTGCTGACTTATCCATCTCTGTGCCCTGGTGCAGAGAACAGAGTCTGGCACATAGCAAACTATTAATGAATGTGAGAGGAAGGGAGGATGGGAGGGAAAAAGTGTAGAGAGAGAGGGAGGAGAAAGAGTAGAAGATGAGTAGACATGGAAGGGAAGAAAGAAAGGGAGGGAGGGAGAGCGAAAGCAAATGCTAGCATCCAATTAAGCTGAAATCGAGGAGGGGCTGGACGCTCATCCTTTCCTGGCTTTCCCTTGTCTCTCTATAACTCCATCCTGCTCCATCAGTGGCCAGAGTTCCCCGCTCTGTAGGGAGGAAAACTCCAGTGGGTCCGCAGGGAACTCCGTCGCACCTGCGGGTCACCCAGCGCCTGGAATAGCACCTCCTTCAAACTGCCGCATATCTCGCAGGCGGCCAGGGATGCGCAGCCCTCTCCGCCTCTCCAGAGAACACCGCCCTCCCTCAACTCCCTATCACAGTCACTCACTAGCCACCCTACCCCACTGCCACCACCGCCAGCTCCAGCCTCGATCGCACCTTCTAGAACCCTTGGAAAGAGGGCAAGGCAGCCACCTGAATTTGGTCCACAAGAAGGAGACCTTTCAGGGCGCTACAAGAAGACCTCTCAGGGCGTTAATGAACCTGCGCCTCATTCTAAGGAAGAATAAACCAAGCCCTGAGGATGCACGGTGGAGACTGGATGGTCCGATGTCAGCCGCAGAATCTTGGAAGCGAGGCATCAGAGGCAGGCGGCCCAGGTCCGGGGGTTTCTCTGTACCTCGGTTTCCCAAGCTGTAACATACGGAAGGCGGGAGGAGGAGGACTCCGGTTGTTTCAGGTCCGATGCGCAGGTTCTGGACTAGCGCTCTGGGAAACAAACCTTCCCTCTCCGCGCGATGGCGCTAGAACTTAGGTTCTGCCTTCTTTCGGAGGTGCTCCGGCCGAGACGCGCGAGGGCGCGGACATATCATCCTTCCTGAAGCACGACCCTCGACTAGGTCATGAGTGATCCGAGAGCACAGCCGGTATCGAGCGCGCCCTGCTAGGTCGCCAGGGCTCGAGGAAGGCACCAGGGATCAAAGAATCGGGCCTCACTCGCGCCCTAACTTCCCTTCGTGTGGCCTCTCCCGCGCGAGGGATGAGTTGGGGCGATTGAAAATGGATCAAACAGTGAGCTCCACTTATGTGGGGCACTTGCAGCCCGGGACCTTAAGCAAGTCTCGGCCTTCAGCCTGGGGGATCAGAAGTCACGTTTTGTCTTGTAGTCCGGCCCGCCTGCACCTACCCTCCGAGGTGCAGAAGTGAAAAATGGGGAGATTGGGAGGCCTCCTAGAGCAGGTGACTCTGAAGGTGAAAGAGCAGGGCGCCCTGGGGTGGGGCTCAAGGGGCTTGCGGGAGTGGGAGATCGCAGTCAGGCTCTTGGAAACGTCGTGAGCCAAGCACAAGAAGAAGGGCAGGTTGGGCTCTCGGGATTCCCGGGGATGCGGTCCCAAGGGACGAAGGTCTACCCACACCTCGCGGTTGAGGACTGAAGTGTGAGACTGGCGAGGGGAGCGCGCAGACTCCCTACTAGCCGGGGAGCCCCCGGCCCCGCCCCACACCTGCGCGGCCGCCCCGCCTCTGCCGAGCCCATTGGCTAGACCCGCCGCCCGTCAGACGAGCCCCCAGGGCCCGCCCCCGCCCCCGCCCCCGCCCGGAGCAGCGCCTCATAGCGCCCGGGCCACCTAGAGAGCGCCACTCTGTCAGGCTCCCCGCCGTCGGCCGCGTGGTGCGCCGCCCGCCTGCCAGTTACCGGCGCGGGGCCGCCCGCCGCCGGCTCGGGGCGGACCATGCGCCCGACAAGCCCGCCGCCCGCCCGCTGGTTCTGCGTGCTGACCGGCGCCCTCGTCTGCGTCTTCGGCCCCGCAGTGAGTGTCCGCCGGGCAGCCCCGAGTCCCGGCACCTGGGGGTGGAGCAGGGGTGACGGGAGCCCGGCCTTGTGCTCACGTCTGTGTGGAGGGGGTAAGGGGCGCGGAGCATGCGGTCTCGTCTTCGCTGCGCCTGAGACCGGGTCTAGACCCTAGGGCGGGGTAGGGTCTTCCTGGCGCCTAGTCCCTTCCCGCGCAGCCTGGAGCCCGTTCTGCGTCAGAATCTGGGACACTCGTAGAGGGCCGGCGGGAAAGAGCTGGCTCCAAACTGGCCTTGCGTGTAATGGCTGTGGGTTGGCGAAGTCCGTGAATGGAGGGTCGGGGACTGCGGGCCACTGAAATGGAAGATCTGGTAGGCAGTAGGTTAGGGGGAGGCTGTGAGGGTCGTCGTTGTGTGCTGTGCCCGCCGGGAGGTGTCTGTGGGGACATTAAGTTACTTGTAGGAGTGACATTCAGCAGCAGACCAAGCTCTGAGCCCCTGGAAAAGGGGCTTTGGGGATCAGGTGACTGGCAGGCAGACCCTTCCTGTGCCCTCCCACTGAGCAAAGTTGAAAGATACAGAGCCCAAGGTGGAAGGTGGTGGGCGATGAGGATTTGGGGTGGTTTATTGGAGAAGGCCAGACATGTGCATGGGAAGGGAGCAAACAACCCAGAAGCAGTGGCCACCCTCTTCCTTGCATTTCTGCTTCATCTCCACATGGGTATGTGTGTGTGCCCCTGGTACCCATGTGTCCCATGTGTGGGTGTGCCCATGTGTGTTGCTAGTGGAGGGGGGAGGCACTCACCTGGGTGCAGGGCAGATTCTGACTGAGGCAGAAGATGCATGGGTCATCTTCCTGTGAGATCAGGGAAGACCTGAAGACTACCCAAGCCCATTTTACAGATGGGCAAAGTGAGGCCCAAAGATATCAGAGCCACACCTGTCCCCCACCCATCAGACCTGGACTGAAGCTGATTTCTTTCTATCCCTCCCCTGGAACTTGAGGAATCTGTGGTTGCTGCTTGGGCAGGGCCTAAAACCTGTGGGTTCCAGGTCTGGCACCAGCTCCAGGTTGGCTGGTGGATGGATGGAGTATATGGGTCATCTATAGTCTCTTCTGTCCCTTGAGTATCTCCCTGACCATCACCTCCACCAGGGCAGGAATCTCTGTTTCCATCTCGCTAATGTGCTGCACACTTGGGCTGGGATGCTCATTGCTTGTCCTGGAAGCAGACCTTATGACGATTGGCATAATTCTTCTCTCAGTGATAGCTATGGTGAGACCCACCTCCTGAGCTCTCAAAGCCTCACCAAGTTCTGGCCCTGAAGGCATACTCTGGCAACACTTACAGCCTCTCAGGGTCACAGAGCTTCCAGGCCTCACCAGCAACCCTCTGGCTCTCCCATCCCTGAGCTCTGACCACTCAAATTTTCCACGGGTGAGCCAGGAATCTTGGGACCACCACTGGCACCACATTTTCCCATTGCTGGAGGCTTCTCAGCCTCGGGGCAGACTGGTTTTAGTGGGGTCCCCTCTCCAGCAACATCTGCCCCCCACCTCCTGAGACAGTTCAAGCCTGGCTGTTGCCATGCCTACTCTCCCCTTTCTTTCCCCATCTTATTTGGTTAGTTCCCAACTCCAGCTCCTCCTCCAGACAGCCTACCCTGATTGTTCTAACCCACTGTGTCCTTCCCACTCTGACCTCACTCTTCAACCCTAGCCTGGGCCCTTTTGACCATCCCATGGGATCAAGGCCTAAGGTCTCTCACCCTCCCATGTCCCCTACAGCCCCGTGCAGGGCTGGGCCCGCAGAGGGAGGCGAAGGGACTCACCCAGGAGTCGGTGAGGGCAGGATGGAATGAGGGGCCCCTACCTTCCTCTCTACTTCTCCCTTCTCCACACAAGCCACCCCTTGCTCCCACGCTAAATAGATACCAGGCAATCCTGCTTCAGCCTGACTCAGGGAAGCAGGGTAGTGTGTTATCAGAGTCATAAAATGGCAGCTGCAAAGTTCAGTTTGAAGACCCAAGGCCGTTTCACTCCTGTTTATGGAGCCCTGACCTCAGCCTGGGAAGAGGAAATTTCTGAACAGGGAAGCAAAAAAAGGAAAGAAAATCTCCAGTGTCTCAGAAGAGGAAGTCTTCCCCAAGGCCACCCTTCAAGCTTTCCACTGCCCCTACCCGCTGGAGAGTAGGCACAGGAGCTCCTCATTGGTAGCAGAACTGCTCAGGCCAGTGCCCAGCCCAAGGGCAGAGACAGGAGGTGTCATAGAGAAGGGGCAGATCCGTGCCCTGCCCTGGGAAGATTCTCAGCTGGTAGCAGAGAGCAGAGCCAGTGACCCAGGAGAACCAGCCCAGCCAGATGTGGGGTGCAGCCTTCCAGAACTGGGGCAATGGTCGCTCAGAGGAGCAGTCAGGGAAAGCTGCCTGGAGGAGACAGGGCAGTTCCTAAAGAGTTTGGCAAAATGATCCAGTCTTCCACCTGAGACTATGAGACAGCCTCTGTTGGCAGGACCAATGGGCCTTTCCCCAGAAGGAGGAGGAACCCCTCAGCTCCCCCCTACCCTGCCACCCAGAGGCTGGGTTGGCCCAGGGATTCAGAGAGGCCTGGCTCCTCCGACTTCTCTCTGAGGCTCACTGGCCATCTCCTGAAAGCTTCACCTTGCCGTAGGCATCCTGCCCCAGCCATCTGCTTCCAGCGGCTCCAGGAGCTTCCATGGCTACCCAGCAGTCCCGGCCCCTAGCCAGCCACCTGTGGTGTTTAGGAAACACGGCTACAGAGGGGTCAAGTCTCCCTCTTAAGTCAAGTGACCGTGTCAGTTAGGCCTGCCCAAGGCTCCCAGGGGTGGGTGGGGCTGTGCTGGAAGATCAAGCTCCCCCCGAGGTTTCCACCTTCCCATGCTGCCCTGACATCCACCTTTCCTGACATTTCTAGAGCTTCCATGATGAGTAGCCTGAGCTGTGTCCTCAGCGCACTCCATGGCCATGGCCAGTTGACCTGGAGAACATGTTTCCTCTCTGTGGAAGGGCCTCTGTTTCCTCATCACAAAAAGGAGGGTGAGAACCCTTGGCCCAACATGCAGGGGAAATGGGAAGAGAGGCCAGCTCCACCTTGGCTGGAGCCAAGTCTTCCCCACCCCACCCCATCCCACCCCATCTCACCCCAGCCTCACAGCTGACTATGAAAAGGGCTTGGCCTTCCAGTCAGGACTTCTGTGGTAGTTGAAGGATATGGAAGTGCTGTGTGAACTGTGAGACAGATTGTTCCTTCCTCTTGATCCCAAGCCTGGGAGCCTTATGGACCCTTCTTCAGCTCTCTCTTGTCCCCCTTGCTCAGGGGTTTCCAGGGAAGGGAGGAGTCCTGGGCACAGGGGGTGGTGTGTCCTCACAGGTAGCCAGACGATACGGGGCATGAGGTTCCAGGCCCAGGCAGGTGACAAGTCCTCTTAGGGAGGACTGGATGATGGGGCCTTCTGCATGGTGGCAGCCTCATAGCAATCCAGCCTGAGGAGTCTGCCACTTACAGGGGCTCCTCACTGTGCCCCTCTGGCTATGGATGCAGGAATGGGGTCTGGGGACTAAACAAAGCCTCATCCCTTCCTCCTTGCCCCATCTTCTCAACCTCCTAGACTCTGCCCTTTCCTGTCTGACCTCCCCAACACAAAGCTGTTCTCACTGTACCAAGGAAAATGTGCGGTGTGTGCAAACTCTCACCTGCCTTAGATGTATTTCAGAAGAAAAAGAAATACAATCTAATCTCTCTGCCACATTATGGGTTTTTTTAAAACTTTTATTGTGAACATTTTCAAGCATACAAAAAAATGTAGAGCAAGTAGTATAATGAACATGGAAATGCCCATTTCCGGGAGTGATGTCACCAAAACAGCAGTACAGGAATTTCCAATGTTTGTCCACTCCAAACTTCTAGATTTGAAAGTTGTTAACCATTTATATTTGTATCATTTACTCTTTTGGCTGAAGTATTTGAAAATACATTATAGACATCATAGACCAAATTATTTTAAGATGCATCTCTAAAATCAAGGATATTTTCCTGTATACCATCATCACTCCTAACAAAATTAACAGGGATTCCTTAATAGCCGATATTCAATAGCCGATGTCCCCCAGTAGCATTTAATCAAGCATCATAAGATGTGTGGTGATATTATCAGGGGAGGAGGGGTGTTGCATTTACTGCAAGAAACTGTCCTGCCTGTGCCGTAATGGGACTGTACAGTGAGCTGGCAGGTGGGTGAGGGGAAGAGCAGGGGGCCTTGAGCAGGTGGGTGGGCAGCAGGCTAGACTTCACCAGACAGGGCTCAATCTTATCTGCACCCCCTCTCATGTGGTTCATGATGTGAAGGTTTGTGTCTCCCAGGAAGTGCCTTCAGCCATCTCGAAAACAAATTCTTCCTGCCCAGGGGAGGGTAAGAGGGGTGAGGGGAGAGGAAGAGAGGAGAGGAAGAGGTCACCAGCCGACATGTCAAGGGGCTCCAGGGGCTGATGCCCTGCTTTCTGCGGTTGATCAGACACCAACATCACCCACAGACACCATGTTTGAAACAGTGTTCTTTCTGCAGTGGTGCCCAGGATGACTTTCAAAAGACAGAGGATTGAAACCTAAGTCCCTACTGCCCCTGCTTAGCAAAGTGACTTCGTGGTAACGAAGGTAGTAAAGGCCCTCTTCGTGGTGATCCTCTGCAAAAAAACCTGAAAGGCTTCATGGCCCTCAGTAAACCTCACAAGAAGGGCCTTTTAATGGGTCCAGGCTTAACACCAAGCTGAACTCCTTTGCATTCTCCTAATAATGAGAGCCCTTATCCTGATATCACCTTGAACTGCAGGAAGTTCTGTCTTGCCCCAGACCCAAGCTTGTGTCCCTGTGTCTCCCTCTTTTTCTTACCCTCAGCCCCCCAACACAAGTTCTCACTCCATCCTCCTACTCCCTAGAGTTCAACCTTCCCCAGGATTTTTATTTTTTGGCTGTGCCACCAAAAATGTGGCATGTGGGATCTTAGTTTCCTGACTAGGGGTCAAACCTTTGCCCCTTGCATTGGAAGCACAGTCTTAAGCACTGGACCATCAGGAATGTCCAGCCTTCCCAGGATTTGCAGAGACGGGAAGCTTTGGACTATTGGCCAAAGAACATGAAAATACAGGGAGGGTAAGAGAAATCAGACAGCAATAGGGGGCAAAGGAGAACCAGGCTTGAGACCTCCCCTCTGGTGGACACAGCTGCCACTTGTCAGTGGGAAGGACATTAAGGCTGCCTGGGATTCTGCAAGGCTATCATGCTGGAACTAGGCTGGCGTCTGGGCATGTGGGGCTGGGCTGGGCTGGGGCTTTGGCAACAACTGGTAACCCTTGTCAGTCCCCCTGTGTCCTTTACGTGTAACTCTCAACACAACCTTGATGGAGGTGGTGCTGTCATTGTTGCCACTTCTACAGATGAACTGAGGTGACTTGCCCAAGTTCGCCCAGCCAGGAAGTGGCCAAGAGTCTGCTTCCAGAACTCGTGGACTTAACTAGGCTATGCCATCTTATAAGAGTAACTACTTCTTCCAAAGTGGCTATGGCATGCCACATGCTGCCCTGGGACTTCAGAGATAGGTTTTAACTAATGAGATGGACACATCAGAAGTGATGGCTCAGGGAATTATCTCACACATGCACCTGTGTAGCCACCACCCAGATCAAGCTATTATACCTTCCCATCAGCCCAGCAGACTCCCCTGTTTCTCTTCCCACTAAGATAATCATCTCTACTTCCTTTAGTGCCCTCTGAAAAGGCGGGAGCCTATTTCTCCTCTTTTCTGTGACCTCTGGATCCCATGATTTACCTCACCTTCCTGTGCCCGCCCCGACTCTTTTCTCCTCCTCCCCTCTCCTCTCCACCCTCACTTCTTCCTTGACTACAAGATCTGCAACTCCTCACCAGTTCAAACACAAAAAACAAAATGAAGGGGACATCCAGGAAGCTGGTTTGTGGTCTTATGTACCTTTGATCACACTGCTTTCTCTCTGAGTCCTCAGTTTCCTCTCATGACCCTTTGACGCTCCATTATTTCAGTGGTGGTAGGGAAGGGCTTAAGTAAATCGTGGGATGTAACATGGTAATGGAGCCCCTGCTCTCTCTGCTCCCTTTCCACAGCTTTTTCCAACTATCCCAAGTAGGGGGGGCGGGAAAAGAGAGAGAGAGCCCTCCTTTGACAAACAGGAGCATCCATGAGCACCCAGGAGCATCTCAGAAACACAGAGCATCCATGCTGGCCCCCAGGGCTTGGTACCTTACAGGCAGGAATTTCTTTCTCCTGTTTCATCGATTCCAGCCTGTTGCATTTTAGATGCTCTCAGAGACTAGCTGCTCCTCGGAAGGACCCATGTGTCCCCACCACCCTGCTTCTGTCTCCCTTGGCTTCTTCTGCCATAGTTCTCTGGCCCTGGGTAAAGCAGGAGGTTCTCATCCAGGCCAGTAGCTGTGGTCTCAAACGTCCCTTGAGGGGAGTTGGGTGTGGCCCCCAACACCTGAGGTGGGCTCACCCCTGTCTTGCTGAGCCCCCAGCACCTAACAGCTAGAACTCCCAGTATCTTCACCCTTTGCCCTACCACCTCAGCCTTTACCCCAGATCTCAGGGGGCCCCCATTGGGAGGAGAAAGCAAGGCTCTGTCCCAAGCCCCTCACAGTGGGAATAGACAGGAAGGGGCATCCTGAGCAGGTGGAATTAATAAGACATGGCTAATCCAGACCCCCAGCTAGACACTCAGGACTATACTCCAAATCCCAGGCAGTTACCTCCCACATGCAGCCAACAAAATGGCAGGAGACACAGGATCAGAACTGAAGGGATGCTAGGGACTTCTTCATTCTTGCCTGAGTCCCTTCTTCTGGGCTCAGGAATGCCTGTCACAGAGAAGGTATTGGGGAACTGGACTGGCCTGAAACTCTCATCTTAACCCAACTGCAAAGTGAGGGCTTCCCAGGTTGTTCACTGGTAAAGAATCCACCTTCCAAGCAGGAGATACAGGTTCGATTCCTAGTCTAGGAAGATCCCCTGGAGAAGGAAATGGCAACTCACTCCAGTATTCTTAGAGAATTCCATGGACAGAGGAGCCTGGGGGGCTATAGTCCATGGGGTCGCAAAAGAGTCAGACACGACTGAACAACTAAACAACAAGGTAGGACTGACTTTGAGCCCCACTTTCTCCTCTCCCCATGAAGTGTCAGGAGACAAGTTAGGAGATGTAGGCAGTGGTAGGGTTTGGAAGGGTTGGAATGCCATTTTGATGTATGGGCTTTTACTCCTAGGACCATCAGAGATTTGATGCAGGAGAATGAGAATGAGGACACAGTTTACAAAGATCCCTCAGGTTGCAGGTGGTGGGGCTGAAAGCTTCTGCACTAGTCCAGGCAGGGACTGATGAGGCCCGGCCCCTGTCCACATCTCCAAACTTGTTTCCTGATGCTTCCAGCACCCCTTACTGAAGCCACATCAGACTTCTTGCAGACTTGACTGTGTTAGGCATTTTCTTGCCTCTGTGCTTCTGCACACACTGTTCCTACTTTCTGGAATGTCCTTACTCCACCTCTAATTATCAGACTCTTACACAACCTCAAAGGCCCACCACTACTGCTGATTCTCTGTGAATCCTACACACCAGCTATATCCCTTCCCTGGGGCCAGTAGACTTGGCTGTATCTGGCTGGGAATTTTCTAATTTTGTGTGTCTGGAGTTCAGGGGGATAATGAGGATGTTTAGAATAGGGAAGTATATAGAAGAGGAAGTTCAAAGTCTGCCTGAATTCCTCAGTGATAAAGCTAGAGGGAGCTGCCCTGGCCCTGTCCTCCAAAGGGCAATGGTTGACCAGATGGCCCGAGGCAAGGCCACATAGAGGGATTGATGCTGTCCAGACCAGTGGCCAGAGACTTAGGTCCTTTGGGAAATGTGCATTGCTGACTGACCTCTGGTCCCTCTTTGGGTCTCTAATTCCTCAACCATTCTGCAGATGGGGCCCAATACTTGGTCGTGGTGAAAGCAGGACTCCCCTTCTAGACCACCTCCACTTATTCAGAGATATCCCAGGTGACCCTAAGGGCTCCGTCCCTGCTTCTACATAGTGCCTGTCAGTACAGACTCTGTTACTGTGCTTCTGGGCGAGCAGAGTTGCCTAGAGAAGTTAACCCTGCAGTCTTCACCCTCAGAGAGTAGCAAGCAGAAACTGCCAGGAGCCCTGGGATGCCCTCAGTGATTGGAAAACAAATGTGTCCTGGCAAACAGCAGGGCCATAGCCCAGGCTTGTGAGGGCTCAGCAGGGACTTCCCTAGTGGTCCAGTGGTTAAGACTCCATTCCCAATGGAGGGGGCCTGGGTTTGATCCCTGCTCAGGGAACTAGATCCCACATGCCACAACTAAGAGTTCACATGCTGCAACTAAAGATCCTGCGTGCCACAACTAAGACCCAGTGCAACCAAGTAAATAAATATTTTTTTAAAAAAAAGAAGGCTCAGCAAATACGGACATCCTTTGTCCTAGTCTCAGAGCACAAGTCTGGACTCTTGGTTACAGGGACAGAAAACTCAACTGGCTTCAGCCATACAGAAAGGTATTTGAGTCAGAAAGGTATTTGTGTTGCTGGAAGCAGGGTTGGTTTCAGGCATGGCTGCATTCAAGGGCTCAGATAATGTCAAGAGGATCCCATTTTTCTCCATCTCTTTTTCCTGCCTTTAATATGCAGCTTTCATCACTGGGTTCTACTTGGTAACAAGGTGGTAGCCATAGTTCTAGCCCCTGCATCCTCTGAGGTTTCCAGTCCAGTAAGCAAGAAAAAATCCACTTGCCTAATTGCTTAATCCGAGGTCCCAGGAATGAGCTTCCTGGCTCTGAGGAGTGTGAACTGGACCATGTGCCAGTCACTATGGCCAGGAACACTCTTAACTGGTTTAAGTCTGGCTACATGTTGATCCCCTGAGAGAGAGTTCATCAGAACCCATGGACTAGGAGTGGGGAAGGGCATGATTTCCCAGACAGAAAGAGGACGTGGCACTGGAAGAATTGTAAAGAACGATAGAAGGCAGTGACTCTGATGTCTACTACTTACTATCCATCCTGCTTTCACAGTGAGGAGTGCATGCTCATTCACTTCAGTTATGTCCGACTTTGCGACCCCATGGACCTTAGCCTGCCAGGCTCCTCTGTCCATGAGATTTTCCTGGCAAGAATACTGGAGTGGGTTGCCATGCCCTTCTCCAGGGGATCTTCCCAACCCTGGAATTGAACCCGCGTCTCCTGCATCTCCTGCTTTGCAGGCAGATTCTTTACTTGCTGAGCCATTGGGTTTAACTAAAATTGGTTGAGGGGGTGATGGCAGCTGAAAATGGGCAGAAGAGGCAGGCAAGGCTGGGGAAGCACCAGAAGGCAGAACACACTCTGTAACTGAGGACAGCAAGCTGGGAAGGTACCCTTGAGAGAAGTGTGCTCCAACAAAGCAAGAGAGACCAATGGTGGGACACAAGCTGGGGTGGCCGATCCCTGGATTCCTCTTCCAGAGGCCACCTCCGGGATCCCTCTGGCCACCCTTGTTCCCATGCCCCAGCAGGATGAACCAAACACAAATCCTTTAAGACAAAGCACCATGAGAATCTCCGACACTTTGGGGCAAGAGGGGAATCATGTGACCCAGCACCCAGACCTCACTCACCCATGAGCCATTAGCGTGAAAGCCACACAGAGAACATGGGTTCCATCTTGGACTGTTAACTCTACCAGTCAATTAGGGTAAAACTATTAGCTGGTAAGTCATTTAAAGGACTTCTCTGGTAGCTCAGCTGGTAAAGAATCTGCCTGCAATGCAGGAGACCCCGGTTCAATTCCTGGGTCAGAAAGATCCCCTGGAGAAGGGATAGGCTAGCCACTCCAGTATTCTTGGGCTTCTCTGTGGCTCAGATGGTAAAGAATCCACTTGCAATGCAGGAGACCTGAGTTTCATCCTTCGGATGGGAAGATCCCTTGGAGGAGGGCATGGCAACTCACTCCAGTATTTTTGCCTGGAAAATCCTCATGGACAGAGGAGCCTGGAGGGCTACAGTCCATGGGGTCACAGAGTCGGACACGACTGAGCAACTAAGCAGAAGTCATTTAAAAGCTGACATGTGGAAAGTAACACAGATCTATTATGGAGCAGGCTACAGTTGTTCATATAACTGTTTAAAAGAAAAGATATGAGATTTAAGATTGTGGTCCCTCTTTGGAGGCACGTGCTTACAGTGGGACTGACTTGTCTAGAGCAATGGTTAAAGTCACACCCTCGGTGCCTAGCAGCCAGACAGGGATCTCCTTAAAAGAAGGAAATAAGGGGAACCCCCTGACATACCTGTGCTCTCCCCAAAACCCTACTGCACAAGAAGCCTTAGAGTCATCAGGGGAGGGGGCCAAGGTCCATTTGGCTCATAGGGAAACTGAGGGCCAAGCCCTTGTCCCAGGATGAGGGGGACAAGCTGGAAGAGACTCTGATTCTGAAGCAATCTTGCGGGAGTCTCCCCATAGCCCTGTTGGGGACTGTGACATTCTTCTCCCTGGGCAGAGATGAGGAAGCAGGGTGGCAGCCACTTCCCTAATGCCAAAGAGACTGGCAGAAACTGCCACCAGCCCAGTGGATCCTTCACTGAGGCCTTTACCACACCTTCCTCCGCAAGACCTGACTCCCAAGACCTGTTTTTTCCAGCTATTCTTGGGCAGCTCTTATCCCTACTCACATGTCAGCCCCAATGCCAATATCTCCCTGGCACACAAGTTTGACTTTACCCTTAGTCCCTGGCCAGGGTACAGCGGAGGGAGGGGGAAGCATGGGCTTCTCGGTGACCTCTGCAAGAGGAGGCCTGGTTGGATTGTGAGCCATTCTAGAGGGGCCTCTCTTACTGCTTGAGACTTCCCTCGTCCTCACTAGATCTGCCAGAGCTTGGATTATTCAGAAGCTAAGAAGGAGGGTGGAGGGTCTGGTCAAGGAAGACCAGCATTCCCCTCCCTGCCTGGTGACCCAGGGGAAGAAGCACAGGCTCCAGGAATGGGGACAGAGGATGAAAGATGGAGTCAGACTCCTGGACTCCTCCCAGGCTCCAAGGACCAGAAGCCAGGGTCCAACTCAGAACAAGGCAGCACCTGCCGGGCCCCACTCATCCACAGAGACCGAAACAGGGACCCAGGGCTCCCAGCCCAAGCTGGAGGATCCTGTGGGCCAGCTCTGGGCTCCAAGGAGAGGCCCTCTGACCTCTGTCCAGAGTCGTGCCACCCACAGAGACAGTGTTGTTACAGCCACAGTACTGCTGGAGCCAGCAGGAAGCCGTGACAGGGCCCTCACAGCAGAGGGCTTTCCGGGGGACGCTGGATAAGAGTTTGGGGTCAAGGTCAGACTTCAGTCTAAGGTCGAGTTCAGACTGGGGCTGGGGTTCAGTCTGGAACTTGGGTCAGTCTGGCTACTGGGCCTTGCTTAGCCCTATGCTCCTGGAGCCCCCGGACGGACAGGTAGGCTGTGGATGAATGAGGCTGACGGGTCCCCCTCCCTGTCTCGCTCCCCCAGGGCGGCGGGGCGGCGGGGCTGCAGCAGGAAGAGTGTGACTATCTGCGGATGATCGCGGTACAGCATGAGCAGTGCCTGGAGGAGGCGCAGCTGGAGAATGAAACAGCAGGTGAGGCCCCTGATGGCAAGAAAGAACCCTCCCCCCTCCACGTAGCCCACCTCCCTCTCACCGTGAGCCCTGCTGCACCCTCAGATCGAGGCTGCCTAGCTACAGGGCCATCGGATCACATGATATCACCCTCTGGTCTTCACTCCCCAGTCTTGTGCTCCCCACGTTTGGCTCAGCAACCGTGGGGTGAGAATGGAAGGAAATAGAGGGCTTCCTTTAAAAGCTGTTGCTGGAGCCAGACTCAGAAGGGCGGGCAGGATGTGGAGAAGCAGAGAGTCTGGGAAGTCAGAAGGTGCCAAGGCCGACTGCCTGTGGTGGGTGGGGAGTGGGTGTACAATTCACGCCTCTCTGAGGTGGGGGGGAGGGCTGAAGCAGTGGGGTGCCTGGGCCAGCTCCGGGTCTCTCTCCCAGAGGTCACCTCCCTGAAGCCAGGGTTACAGCTACATAGCAGTCTGGCTCAAGAGCAGGGAGCATCTGTTCTTCCTGGCTTCCCTGTCCCCCCATCTCACTGAGGCTGACAGTCATGAACCCCAGCCTAAGTCCCTCCTTCTGAGCTCTGATTCCCACCTCCTGCAGCTCTGAGTGTGTGCAGCGTCACAGATGGCCTTTACCTCTCCCAGCTCTCAAGGAAGGATGGCCCTCTGTCTCCCAAGGCCCTGAAACTATGGCCCGGGGGAGGGTTAGCCAGACCTGCCTACAGTTTGTACGCCGCACCCCCCACCCCTGCCTCTGGGGCAGGAAGTCAAGACCAGGCTGCACACAGCCTTGGAAAGTCTCAACAGTGAGATCCGGGATCATGGGCAGCCCGGAGACGCCCAGACACCGGACTCTAGGCCCCACTAGAGCACCTCCCAGGCCCCGAGGGCAGGCCACCCTTGTGATCCCAATGAGGTCATTGCTGGCACAGGGTGCCTGTAGGAAGCCAACACTCTGTCACCAGGCAGTCGGCCTGAGATGCAGAGGAGGCCATGAAGGGTCTGTGGGCGGTGAGTCTGCCCATGGTCTTGCGCAGGACTCTGTGCGTGTTCGTGCACATCTGACTGTGCACGCCTGGCCCACGTCTGTCTAGGGCTGCCTCTGTGCCTCTGGAGCCTATAGCCCTGTGTCTGACTCTGAGTGTCTTTGCATGTTGGAGGCATATGTCTGTGTAAGCCTGGACCTGCCTGGATATGTCTGCCCTGTGGTGTGTGTGTGTGTGTGAATGTCTGTGGTATGCTCAGTCGTGTCTATACATGTGTGTCCGTGAGTTGTGTGTGTCTCTCTGTGCCTGTGTTTGCTTATGTCTGGTTCTTCCATGTTCAAGTAAGCGTACCTGTATGCATGTTTACATGTGTGTCTGTGATTCTGTGTGCCAGGGAATGCTTGTCAGTGTGTGTGTCTGTGCACACACATCTATAAAATGACACAGCAGAGGTCCCCACCCTGCCTCGCCATCCCGCACCCAGGCTGAGCTTTCTTTCCCGTTGAGGTTGCAGCCCCACTGTGGGCACACATAGCCAGCCTGGGCCCTGGGTCTCTGTGGGCCTGGTGACCTGTGCGGTGGGACCTGTGTGGCCTCCCGGGGGCAGACACACAGAGAATACTCCCGGGCCCAGCTCACAACCACAGGCGCTCCAGATGCCCCGCATTTTCTTGGCTGTCCCCCCCTCTCAGCTTCCCGACCCTGCTCTCTCCTGCAGGAAGCCTCCCTGACCAGGTGGCAGCCCCTCGACCTTGGCTCCCCCAAGCCCCACCCCGCCCACCAGCCTGTACCCCAGCAGTTCACAGCCCAGCGCTGACGGTACTGAGATTCCTCGAGGCCAAGCATGGCCGCCCCTGGAGCGCAGAGCCCAGGCTTCCTCCTCTCTCTGCCGCTTCCGGTGAAGTTGAGCTCAGGACACCCAGTTCTGAATCCACTCCTGATCTGGGTGGCCACTGGAAATCTACAGAGCCCGAAGCCTGGCAAGAACCCAGACACAATAGCTGGCCTGCAAGCCAGGGTATGCCCAGCATCGTTAGGGCTATCCACAGATCAGCCAGGCAGAATTCCCAGAGAAAGGGTCTCGAGTCCTTCAGACCAGGTGGAGGGCAAGCAGTTTGCCGGAGACCTGGAGCTAGTTGTGTGATGGCTCTGTCCCTCAGTTGCTTGACAGTAAATTGGGAGGGTTAAATAAGTTCTTAGCGTAAAGAGGGTAGAACAATGTCTCCCACATATAAAGGCTGCATAAGTGTTTGCTGATGATACCATTAACAGGATCTAGCAAGATTTGACTGGCAGCTACATGGCCTCCAGAGATATGGGCACAGGGATGGAAGAGAGATGGGAGCCCTAGTGAGGCCTCAAAAGACTCAGGATAGGATGGGTAGTAGCGGATGGGGTCCCCATTGCAGGGAGCCTGTGCTCTCTGACCAGGCCTCGGAGATCCAGGTGTTCTCAGCCTTCAGCTGCAGGTGCCCCCTGGCTCCCGCAGCCCCAGAAGGTACCCCTACCCTCCCCACTGCTGGCCCACCTTTGTATTCAGAGGCTCAAGGCTCTTCCCCGAGTGGGGATGTCCTTCTGCCTCCTCTTCCCAGGCCCCGTTCTTGGGAACTCGTGAACCTTCGGACCTGGGATGGGCTGGGTTTGGCCCAGCTGGCGTTGACTTTGGCTCAGGGGTTGGGTTTCATGAGTAAATCTATGGGACTGGCAGTGTTGCAAAGAGACAATTAAACCTCCCTCGGGGGAGGGCATCCAGAGGAGTCCTTGTTCCTCAGGGGCACCCAGACCCTGAACAGGCAAGACCACAGCATTGGCATCTGCCTATTCAAGTGAACCCCTAGAAGCCCCACTGTGCAGGCTTCACCAGGCAAGGTGAACAGATGCACAGTGGAAAACACAGCCCGTGATACAGGGTTTTATCCGAATTCACTCCCTAATCACCAGCCCCTGTCACAGTTCACAATTTTATTGGATTGGAGGCATTTGTGTTGTTTTATGGTGGGCTTCTCTGGTGGCTCAGTCAGTAAATAATACACCTGCAATGCAGGAGCCCTGGCATTTGATCCCTGAGTTGGGAAGATCCCATGGAGAAGGGAAGGGCTATCCACTCCAGTATTCTTGTCTGGAGAATCCCATGGATAGAGGAGCCTAGTGGGCTACAGTCCATATGGTAATTTGGTGTTGTCTTATGAGTTTTATGAAGACTCCTCAAGAACTAGATAAACCCTAGTATATTCATCACCCTATCATACCCAATAGCTACTTTTTATAACAAATATTTCCTAACGCCTCCTTTACTATTCTAAAATGAAACTTAGGACATGCACCTTTTTTTTAATGATGTCCTAATTATGACGTAAAACAAAAATAGAATAAAGACATGCATAATAAAATACTGTGTACACATTCCAGCACAATCACACCAAAAGATAAGAAGACAGAGTCTAAAGGTTGTACCTATAAATATAAATTCTGGGAATATGAGAGCTTTAAATTTAGATTGATATATACGCTGGTTGCATCACTGACCCAGGTTCATGGGCAGCATTGCCATAAGTAATGTGATTTTCCAAAACATTGAACAACTCTTAGTAAAGTTCAGAGCACAGCAAAGCCCAGCCTTCTCTCCTTTTACTTGGCTGCTTCTTTCCTGGAAGACTTGTACTGTCAAACCCGTACAATAAGTGCCTTGTGTTTATCTGTAAAATGGAGTAAGAGTCTAGCCTCTGGTCATTACAAAAGGTTTTCATCTGTGCAAACACCCAGCGACTCATTTGAGAGTCCCAGACGCTACACTGCTCACCGCTGTGCAGAACTGCGCACAATGCCTGCCTGGCATCCCTGTCGCCTGTGCATCGGATGCTGGGGAAGCCCTTCCTCACAATCTCCGCAACAAACAAACCTCCTCCGCTGTTCAAAACACACAAGGGGAGCTCTGTCTCCCACCAAAAACCATAGACCTGTAGTTATGCCTCCTTCTCCTCCGTCCCTGTCTCCCCTCAGACTGGAGGCTCCTCAAGGTGGGAGCCTAAACAAGGAGGAAGCGAGTGGGTGCCTGTGGGCTCAGGACCAAGGCTGGAGGCACCTGGTGACTACGCTGACCCGTGTGTCCTCTGCCTTCACCCCACAGGCTGCGGCAAGATGTGGGACAACCTCACCTGCTGGCCAGCCACCCCTAGGGGCCAGGTGGTTGTCTTGGCCTGTCCCCTCATCTTTAAGCTCTTCTCCCCCATTCAAGGTAAGAACCTCAGGTTGAAGGGCGGGAGCTGGGTGGCAGAAGTAGAGGCGGCTGGAGTGGGGAATCACCTCTCAGGGAAGTGAGACGACAAAGGAGGTGCTCAAAGGGGCTAGAGCAATCGGGGGTGGGGGGCCTTCCTGGAAGAGGCTGCACTGTTAGTTCTCTGAAGGGCTCATGAGATCTGATTAGCTCTTCCCAGAAAGATAAGCATGTGGGAAGGGCTCACTAAATATTTGTTCAGCGATTGATAACTGATTGACAGTTATGGCTTCCACGTTCCCATTTTGGGGGACTGGTCTTGATTCATTCTTTCACTACCTGGAGGCAATGACCTTTCAGACTGCGAAACTGGCCTTTCTTACACAACTTGTCAGGTCCTGCTTAAGTAAATATGCGCATATAAGGCAGAAAAGAAAAGGGGGAACCTCTTCAGGAAATGGACCGTCTTGATACTGAATAATTAAAGGGGCTTAGGGCACACAGTCAGTCATGCTTTCATTCAGAGAATGATCATTAAACACCTACTAGCTTGACCGGCACTAGGCTGGACAAACACAGCATGGGTCAGAAGGATGAAATGCGCTGTGTTCAGGGAGCTCATGTTCTAGTTGGAGAGACGTTTAGCAAGAAAACACACGCAAATATTATATAAGTAGTAAGCAGTGCTGGGAAAGAGAAGAGGCAGAAGCAAGCTAAGGCAGCCGTCCTGGCGGCCTCTACAAGGAGGTGATGCTGGGACCACTGTCTGAAGACCTGGGCTGGGAAAGAGTCTCAAAGATCCTAGCCGGGGGATCGCTGAGAGGATCCACAGCCCGTGGTATGAGCCCTGAGGAAATTCAGTGGAGGCCACGTGAGCTCAGGCGAGGGAGGAGAGGACAGAGACCAGGCGGGCAGAGGCCTGGAGGACTGCCAGGATGTGGGCTCTCCCTAAGTTCACTCAGCAGCCATGACGGAAGTTAAGCGGGTGATGGACACAGTCCAGCTGGGGATTTTTAACTGGTAGCTGGTTTCTGTGAGAAGAGAGAAGTCTGGGGGTACAAATGGGAAAACCCAACACCAGGGCAGAGGAGAGATGATGATGGTTTGGACCTGGGTGGACAGCAAGTCAGGGGAGGGAAGCAGGCAGGTGGGGGAAGTGGGAGGGGAGGGGTCATGTGTGCCCCACTCAGGTATGGGTTTGATGAGCTGGGGGAGAACAGAGGGAGGAGCAGGGCTGGGGTGGGAAGGGGTGGTGATGGACAGGACCTAGATAAGAATTGAGAGGATGAGCAAAAAGTCTCTCTCTCCAGGTGACCTTTCCCCCTCTGGGCCTATTTCCCTGTTTGTAAAGTGAGAATGGGAGGGGGACCAAATGGTCTCTTCGAGGCAGTCATGTTTTGCCCCCAAGTGCTCAGGGATGCGTGCTCAGCGGTCAAGGAGATCTGGGTGCTCTCCTTGAGGGTGGCCTCCGTGACATGCCTCAGCCACAGGCATGTCACAGTCCAGGCCAGCACCCACCTAGCCCAGCCCTCTTCCAGGGGGACCCAGCACCTGGGCAGGTAGGAGCTGAGCTCCCTGGGGCAGCTCTCATCATGCTCCCTTCAGCAGAGCCTGGCAACCAGCCTTTCTTCAGATCCCTGGGAGCGCCCGCCAATTGCATTCCACTCTGACACTATGCTAATTGCATCCCTCCTGAGGCTCTTCCTTCTGTCCCTGCTGGAATTGAGAACGCAGCTCCTTCACTTGAGAACCGGAACTCCAGCCCACCATCTGGCTAACGCGGAGGCTGCCAGCCTCACTGGGGCCCCCACCGAGCCCTCAGGCAGATGAGAGAAGGCAACTCTTCCTCGGGTGGAGTCAACCGCTCACTGAACCCACCTTGTGACAAGCTGAGTAGGAAGTGCACTTTACCCCTCGGGGTCCGTCAGCCAGATGCCCTTGTGCAGTGAACAACCTGCTCAGCTATCCTTGGCGGCCTTAGCCTCCGAAAATGATGGTGAGGAATAGGAGACTGGGTTAGGGGCTGAATCTGTAAGGGAAAGGGTGTGTTTTCCTGGGCAACCAGATGGAAAAAGTGTAAGCCAGGGAACTGGCCTAGCCCAGTGCCCCTTCCTCTGCAAAGTCCTTCCTGCCACAGTGGCAGGAAGGAACCTCACAGTGGAAAGAGACCCAGCCGACTGCTCCTTCCTGGAGATCCCCCCACCCCTAGCCATCCCTCAGTTCCCTATCCAGAAAGTGGGGTGACGAACACCTCCTTCAAATGGCAGCCAGGAAGATTCATGGAAATAACGAATAGGGAGTTACCTGGGATGCTCTGAGCACACGGCCAAGTTTCGAAGTATTAAACATGCGCAGGGACCCTCCCTGAGCTCAGGATAGCTTGACGCCTCCCGCCTCCTACAGCTCTGCACTTGGACGCCTGAACTAAGTCCTCAGTCACCTCAGTGCAGATGAGGGTCCAAGTCACCTGGGGAGAGTGTGGGGACCACACCTGCTCTACCCTGTATCTCCTATGTGGTTTTGGAAAAGTGACCAGCCTCTTGGAGCTCGGCTCCCCAACTGTGATGATGGAGGGGCTCCAAAAAGGATAATGTGCCTGAAGTGCTCTATCCAGTGTACCTGGGGAAAGTTCTCAAAACGTCCGTGGTGATGATGGTGATGGTGGTGATGTCAGTGGTGGTGCTGACAGTGGTGGCCCAGGTGAGAAAGCAGCTAGAGGGCAAGGATGTCAGGAGCCACCTTCTTTCTCAGTTCTTCCTCGTCAACTCGCTTGATCTCTTTCCCTAATCTTTTCTCCTCCCACCTTCTTTCTCAACTTCTTACCTCCTCCTCCTACCTGTTCTGTCTCCTCTCATCCTCTCTCCCTCTCCTTTTTCCCTCCTCCGCCTTCTCCCTCCTCCTCCTCCCTCCCTCTCCCACCACAAGCCTGGCAGGCGGTCTCTCTCCTGGACTCAGTCTCTGTAAGGAGTCCTGGGATAGAGGCGAGGGGGCCCCCTTTGTCCTACCCATTTCCTATCCAGCCCCTCCCTGCCCTGAAGAGGGGGACCCTAAGGGGTACCCCTCACCCCACATGGCCCATTAATGGTCCTATCCCTTGGCTGCAGCCCTGGGCCTCCAGGGACAGAGGACAGTGCACTGCCCTGGAAACCCAGCCTCAGCGGTTCAGCCCCGAGATTCTGCAATCCTGTGCGGCTCATTTCTTCTCGTGCTTGCCATTGCCTGGGCAGGTGCCCCTGCCAGCAACTCCCACTTCTCCATGTGTCAGGACTTCACATCTGTGCCTTTATACGATGTCCTCCAACTCTCACCCACCTCCTGCCTTACTCTGGTCCCTCTCCAGCAGCACATCTGAACCCCTGGCCCCCAGGGTATGGAAGGAAACCCAGACTCGTAGGCCCAGGCAGGCTGACCCAGGAGGACTGGGCAGGCCTGGGCCCCTTACGCCAGCCAGAAGGCTGCTGTCTGTACACACGGGACCAAGAAACCATCTGACATGGTAGCATCCATGGCCCTGTGACAGGGGTCAGCATTCAGCTCATGCCAAGGGTCAGGGATCAGTCCTTGCCAAGGATCCAGGCTGCCTGTGATGAGGATCAGGGTTTAAATCACCCTGAGGTCAGGTTTATACAGAGCAAGGGGCAGCAATGTCTGCCCTGTCATCTGTGTGAGAGGGTCCGCTGGCAGCCCTGGAGGGGCTTCTCCCTGCCCCAGGCTGCCCCATGATGTCCTGGGCATCTAGGTCAGAACAGCTGGAACCTGATGCTGCAGCAGATGGTAAGAGTAGGGCTGAGCCCACAGACAGACAGACTCCATGCCTACTCCTCCAACCTGCCAGCTCCCACCTCACCCTCTCTCCTCTCCGCCCCACCCTCCACCCAGGCCGCAACGTGAGCCGCAGCTGCACCGAAGCGGGCTGGACGCCCCTGGAGCCTGGCCCCTACCCCGTTGCCTGTGGCTTGGATGACAATTCATCGAGTTTGGATGAGGTGGGCCTCCATGCACCACTCACACACACAAACACACACACACACACACACACACACACACACACACAACTGCCCGGGCCTGCTGGCTCCTTCCACTCTCTCCCACCAAGGGGCATGGTTGCCCTCTGTGTAGGAGCCAGGACTCCTGGCATCTGCCCTCCCCAAGCCTCCTCCCTCTCCAGGCCCACATTCCCAGGGGCTCATCCCCCGGCTCCCCTGAAGGGTCCTGGAGAGGGCTTCCAGGAGAGGGCTTCCAGGAGGATGACACACAGCAGCAAAGCTGAGACCTCACCCTGAGGCCAGCCCACCCCACTCCCTCACAGGAACCTTGCTCCAGCCCTGGACATGGCAGGGCAGACAGAACCCCTCCCCCCTGTCTCACGCAGAAGGGAAACCGAGGTGCGGATCCTGGAGGGAACTGGCCTCAGATACCCAGCAGCCAGTCAGAGACAGGGCCAGGGACATTGTTCTCGGTCCCAGGGCAGGGATCTGCCCTGGAGCAGACTGTCAGTGGTCTCTCCAAGGATGTGGGGCCAGGAGCCAGGGAGAGATTCTGATGGGAAGCCTGGAATGTGATTGGAGTCCCAAGATAGGAGCCCCTCACAGCTTTGATGTGTGAACACTGTCTGGCTGTCTGTGATGACTTCTGTCCCACTCCTGATGCCTTTCACAGATAGGGACTTTTATCCCTCCCAAGAGGGCAGTAATTTTCTCAGAGGCCTTCAAAGCCCACCAGATCCTCAGGCAGGATCTAAATCCACTAAGTCCTTTCTAACCACTGGCCTCTATTCCAGCAGGGAGTAGGAGGCGGTGAGGAAGGAGGGGCTGCCCATGGCTTTGTGTGTGCATCCATGGGGCAGGGGCAGCAGGAAGCCCTCGGCATCCAGCTTTGTCCCACCTCCCCAGAAAGGCCAGAATGCCCTCCTCCTGCTAACCCCAGCCCCGACAAGTCACAAATTTGTGACACGATCCACCCCTAGTGTCTTCTTTGGGCTTCCCTGGAGGCTCAGTGGTAAAGAATCTGCCTGTCAATGCAGGAGACTTGGGTTCCATCCCTGGATCCGGAGGATCCCCTGGAGGAGGAAATGGCAACCCACTCCAGTATTCTTACCTGGGAAATCCCATGGACAGAGGAACCTGGAGGGCTACAGTCCATGGGGTCACAAAGAGTCAGACAAGACTTAGAGACTAAACAACAAGTGTCTTCTTTACTATTGTCTTCAGTGGGGAGGGAGGGCTTCGTGTGAGGGTCTGAAGGGTGAGCAGTCTTACGCCCAAGGATACCAAGCCCAGAGTTGGCTCAGAAGGTCTGCTGGACACATGACCGAAGAATGAATGGATGGGCCAGTGGAACGTGTGGCATTTTTGCTCCTTCCCCCACTGACCTTTCTCCTGTGAAGGAGCAGAGAAGAGTTGAGATCAACCCTCCGCCTCCACCCTGGGAAGCAGCCCTGACTCGTCTGTGGAAACCAGGGAGTCAGGGGGTCTGGGGACTGGGAGCCCCAGACCTCAGCCTCCTCATCTGCCAAGGCAGGGGAAGGGAGGCAGGATGCATAGGGCACCCCGCGCCTAGGTGAGCGCCCCTCACCCCACCCGAGATCCTCACCCCGCCTCCCTCTAGCAGCAGCAGACAGTGTTCTACAGTTCTGTGAAGACCGGCTACACCATCGGCTACAGCCTGTCCCTCGCCACCCTCCTGGTCGCCACGGCCATCCTGAGCCTGTTCAGGTGAGGACCAGCCCGAGCCACAGGCCTCAGAGAGACCGACCAGGTCACTCCGCTCCCAGGCATGCTGTTCCTTGCTCCACGGTCAGCCCCTATCCAGTCCTGCCCCAGCCCCCCTGCCAGGCCAGCCTCCCCTTGAGACAGCAGGCCACTCAGAGTGTTCCCCTGTGTCAGCCTCGTCCCTCACAGGGAGCCGGTCACCGGGGGATAGGTCACCAGAGGCCTGTGCCCTGGAAGGAGGTACGGCAAGCCAGGCTGCACATCTGGATAGGATGCCAGGGGACAGGGTCCCCCTTGAGGGTAGGGTCCGCATTCAGAGGCTTCGAGTCCTCCCCTCTCTCAGAGCGCTGGACGTGTTGGATGGGGCGGGGGTCTGAGGCCTTCTTCGGCCTCCCAGATCTGGCCGCCTCCCACAGGAAGCTCCACTGCACACGGAACTACATCCATATGCACCTCTTCATATCCTTCATCCTGAGGGCCGCCGCCGTCTTCATCAAAGACTTGGCCCTCTTCAACAGTGGGGAGACGGACCATTGCTCCAAGGGCTCGGTGAGGACCCATCCAGGCCTGCCGCCCTCTGCCCTCTCTCCTGAATCTCCTCTTCTCTCTCTCTTCCCTCCTGTCTTCCTCCCCTCTCTCTCCCTCTCTTTCTCTCTCTCCTAAGATGGCCAAACTCCTGTCTGACCCTGCCTGCCAGTTCCTTGAATCCCACTTCGCTCCCACAGCAGGAGGGGGTGCTTGGTCATCTGGGGGTTCACACACCTCCTCCTGCCAATGAGAAACACCTCTCCTGGGTGGGAAAGGGGACACTTGGGGCCACAGCTCATAACCTCCCCTTCCCGCCTCTGCTGCTAACTTCCCATGGGACTTTAGGGAACTCCCTGCCTCAAGTTTCCCCATCGTGCAAGGACATTTGAGCTTCCTTCCAACCCTCCTCCCTGCCATCCGCATCCCCAGGGCTCTGCTCATCATGCCCCTCTTTCTCCTCCCCCCATGGCCACCTGGAGCCAGTCCCACCCCACACCGCCCTGCTCTTCGTTTCTTCCCCTGCCGTCAGTCACTCTGGACCTGCCTAGGGAAGGGAGATTGAGAGCCTTTAAAGAAGTCATTGCCCACCACTAAGGAGTCCATCTCCTTAGTCCCTCCCTGAGTGCGCCGCAGCCCTGAGCAGAGACAGAGAGCTTAAGACCAGTCCTGTCTCCCGTCTACCCCTTGTGGTCAATGACTCATTGCCTCATGGGGGACCTCAGAGGTAGTGTGTTACTTCAGGGGTCAGCAGTACCTTCTCCCCAAAGAGTGGGATTGAAAGTGAATCTCTGCAGAGAGTGATGGTAGAATCTCGGGTGTCTCAAGGGAGAGGGAACACCAAGAGGGGCCACCCTGGTCATTCCCAGAGTGCCTCAGATGACCTCGCCTGGGAGCTGGGCTCAGACTTGTGGGACATGAGCCCCAGAGCCTGGGGAGCAGCCTGCAGCCTCCAGCGCACTTGTTGAGGATAATAGTGGCTTCCCTATGCATTAGCAGCTCTGTGAAGCTTTTCTAAGGCAAGAAGCAGCACAGATCATTGCCCTGTTAAAGATCTGAGTTATTCTTGCTGACAAGCAATGAGGGAGGGTGGGGGAAACAGACTGCCTACAGGAGGGACCTAAGTAAGACCTGAGGAAGGACTTTCCAGCCAGCAGAGGAGTGGAATCTGCTCTCTGAGGACACTTCAAAGCCAAGGGCACAGGAGAGAATGGTGGGAACCTGAGGCCTGGGTAGGGAGGAGTGAAAATAGAAGACTTCCTGGAGGTCGGTGTCTCTAAGCTCTGGCTTACACGTTTCTGGGCTCACTTTGAAATGGAAGATTGTTTCTGGGAGAGGACAGAGGGCCCAGAAGACCTTCTGATCATGCCAGCCGGGCCTCCCAGAGCCCCTGATTACCCTCCCCAGAGGTGTCCCTGACTTCTCCCCTGTCCTCACTCACCTGTCTAGGGAACCCATTCTTCACCCAGCTTCTTCACCGCCCAAGAGGAATGATCACCCCTCCCCTCCCCTCTTTTTTTCTAATTTCTTCATCCCCCTTCTCTTCCTCTTCTCTGTCCCTATCTTTCCCCAACAATTCCATCTAACCCCCTCATTTGCTTTATAGCTCACAGTGCCCCCTGCTACAGGTGCTCTGTTCCCCCTCCCCTCCCCTGTCCTTGAGGCTCCTGAGACAGTCCACAGCTCTTCTCCCTACACACTCAAGGGACTTTTGCTAATAAAAGCAAGAATTCCCCCTTATACCTCTTCCAGCTACTTTCCATTGGAATAAGGTGATTGAGTAGCAGAGGTGGTAAGTGGATGGATTGGTAGCTGGATGGCTGAGTAAATAATGTCTGGATGACTTGAGTAGGTGGGAAGATAGAAGGATGAAGTAAGAAAAATTGGATAGATGATGGGTAGAGGGGTGTGGTATATCGGTGGGTGGATGGAGGAGCAGACTGATGGACAAGTAGATAAATGAATGGATGAAGAGATGTCCAGGTGTCTGAGTCCATAGTGGATGTCTGATATGTAGATAATAAATGAATGGAGAGACTGATAGGTGAGTGTGTCGATGGATTGGCAGATGGAAGATGATGGTTGCCGATAGACAGATGATGGGTGGATGCACAGATGGTAGATAGAAAGTTGGGTGACTTGACAGTGGATGCTGGGGGTAGTGGGTAAGTGTATGGATAAGTGGATAAGTGGGCAGATGGATGATTGGGTGGGTAGGTGAGTTACTAGATATATAGATAGGAAGATAAATAGATAATAAATTCATGGGTGGATAATTAAAACTTTGAGCTTATTCCAAAGCATCTGATGATCTAAAATTAGTGCTAACTGGGAAGCTGGCTGTACAGTATACCTTTTGATCACCTCAGACAGAGATGTGGGCAGGCAGGGACCCCTGCTTACTCCAGTGAGCCCCCTCCCTGCTCCTCCCCTGCAGGTGGGCTGCAAGGCAGCCGTGGTCTTATTCCAGTACTGTGTCATGGCCAACTTCTTCTGGCTGCTGGTGGAGGGCCTCTACCTGCACACCCTGCTCGCCGTCTCCTTCTTCTCCGAGCGGAAGTACTTCTGGGGGTACATATTCATCGGCTGGGGTATGGTACCAGGGAGGGCTGTCAGGATGGGAACAAGGGGGCAAAGCTGGGGGAGCTCTTTAGGGGGGCGGGTACCAACCCAGCCTGCACCCTTAGGTCTTGCTGGGCTTCAAGTCCTACCTGCAGGGCACTCAGCCAAGGATTGAGAAAAGTCCTCCAATTGACCCCTGAGCAGGTGCCCTCTGGCTCCAGCTGTACCTCGGGCTGACCTGTGGGACAGACAGGCTCTCTGAACATCCTTCCACTTCCCCTTCACCCCTCGAAACACACAGGGATGCTGCTAATCTATAAAGCACCTCTGCCAAAAGGAGAGACTCCAAAAGGAGAGAAAGACTGTGCAGACAGGCACAGTCCTGCAGTCTTAAAGCTTCGCCCCCTCAGGAGAGTATCTCTGCAGAGTGAACTGTCTATGTATGCCACCATGAGTGACCGCATTGGAAACCCTCCCTTTTCTCTCCCTATCCCTCCCTGGTTCTTCCGCCTCATTTCTCCCTCTTTCTCCCATGCCCTCTCTTCTTTCTCTCTCCTTCGGTCCTGACAGGGGTGCCCAGCACATTCACCCTGGTGTGGACCATCATCAGGATCCATTTTGAGGATTATGGGTGAGCTGTCAGCCTGCCCCCTCCTCCTGGCTCCCTACACTCAGGGCAGATCCCCTGGGTGGGATCAGGAGGGGCTGGGGAGTAACAGACTCTGGGCCAGTGGTTTTTAAAGGGCTCCGGGGCAGAGCTGGGGACAGCGGGAGGAGGACTGACTCTCTGGGGCCGAGGACAAGCTCCCTCATTCTCCCCTCTGTCTCCTGCCCCAGATGCTGGGACACAATCAACTCCTCACTGTGGTGGATCATAAAGGCCCCCATCCTCGCCTCCATCTTGGTAAGGCCTCCTTCCACCACTTAGGGAGGGGGAGACTGGGCCCGGAGTGGGTAGACAATTGGCCAAGATCCCACTGGACATTCATGTCTAGGTCAGAACTGAAACCTAGACTTCCTGATCGATGCCTAAGGCAGGACTGTCCCCAACTCCTTCCCCAGCAGTTCTTCCTCTAGAGTAGAGAAAGCAAATGGGGAGGCCCAGACCTTGGGGGTGTGAAAGAGGGTTCCTGGATGACTCTCCCGAAGAGGGAAGAGCTAGGGGAAAGGTACAATAGACCGGTAACTGGGCCCTGGGGGACAAGGCCATCATTCCAGGGGACTAGACACCCTTCCTCCCCTCTCTGACCACCTAACCTTGGCCCCCGACCCACCAGGTGAATTTCATCCTGTTCATTCGCATCATTGGAATCCTGGTTCAGAAACTGCGGCCCCCAGATGTCGGGAAGAGTGACAGCAGCCCGTACTCGTGAGCACGGACCCAGGGCCCCGGCCCTCCCAATATCCCCAGCTCCAGTCCTCAGATCATCCCCCATTCCCTAGAAGCTCCCTGCCAGAGTCACCAAACAACCACCATGCTCTGCCCAGCTCCACGCCATGGCCTGGCTCAGTCCACACATGTCCCCACCCCCGCCCTCACCTGGCCCGTGAGTCCCAGGGCTGCTTCTCTTCACGACTTGCCTAGAAGGTGATCTGCCCTGCTGTGTATCTGCTGCTAAACGAGGGAGCTCAAGAAAATAGGAGATAACCTGTGTCCTGTTCACACCACGTGCCCAGTGCCTGACTTGTGCCTGGCTCAAAAATGGGGTGCGGTAGACGGATGCCTCGGGGGAGCCCCAGGTCTACCAAGGAAACAGCCACATTCAGGGCTCAGTAACCCCTGAGAGTAGCAATGGCACCCGTAGGTTACATGCCAGGCGCGTGCAATGGGGTTTCCAGGCTTCATCTCATTCCATCCATATAGTCTCCTCCATGGGTTATTTGCTCAGTCATGTCTGACTCTCTGTGACCCCATGGACTGTAGCCTGCCAGGCTCCTCTGTCCATGGGATTCTCCAGGCAAGAATACTGGAGTGGGTTGCCGTTTCCTTCTCCAAGTCTCCTCCAAATTGTACCCATTTCACAGATGAGGAAACTGACCCATACTCCCTCCTCCTCCTCAAAGGTTTGGGACCACATCACCATGGTGGGGGGAGGGCACAGTGTCTGTGGGGACAGAGGTCATAGCCTTGCTTGAAAGGTGTGAGGGGCATTCCTGTGCTTGTGGAAGAGGAGGGGATGAGAGAACTGGCAGGTTTCATTAAAACAACTAAGCTGGAAGACAGAACTAGAGAAACACAAAGCGTGTGGCTACGGGAGGGTGAGTCAGTCTGTACACCCGCAGATGGGAACAGGAGATTGATTATCTGCACTGCACGGACAAGACGAACCTGGGGCATCCCACTAGGGCCTTTTAGTCCTGGGATTCTAGAATGTTCTCCTGGGCCCGGCTTCTCTCTGGGGAATCTGTGCTGTGGTTCTAATCTGGTTAGAAAGAATGTCACGAGCTGCTGGATTTAGGATTCTATTCTGGAATCCTGCGATTCTCTCTGATGAGACAAGAACGACTTGAGTTCCTGGTGTGACAGCTCTCCCTCCTGCCGGGTGTGGAGGCGGGGCTTCCCTTCCAGTCTGAGAAAGGAAGGCCCTGCAGGGGCTGCAGTGGGCCCGAGGGCTAGCTCAGCAGGCCAGTGCCCGCTCTTCCTCTAATTTGCCTGCGGGGCCTTGTTTCCCCCAAACATACAACCGCTCAAAAGGGCTTGGATCTGAGGCAGAGCGAGCCGGTCATCGCCAGGTCCACGTGGGTGAGGTGGAAACTGAACAGCTGTCGGCAGGCAGAAGAGGTGGGGGGAGTGGAAGATGGAGCTCCCTGTGGAGGGACTGTCAGCTCCCACTCTCCACCTCCCCACAAGCCTTCAATTTAAAGAAAGCCTCCATCTGTCAGTCGCGGGTGCGTGGGATAGGTTTGCAGCCAAGGAGTGGTGGGCAGGGCTGGGGATGTTGGTGTGGTGGGGAACCAGGTCCAGGAAGGAGTGGGTAGGTCCTCAGGCTCAGGGCTAGGCTCCCCTGGACTGACTGCCAGGGCAGGAGAGAGAAAGGCAGAGACACATCCAGCCCTCAGACCTCTCCCAGCGCGAGGACTGTGGGTTCACGCTGCCTGGACTAACTATGAGGTCAGGGGGCTGGCTGGGAGGCCTGAACCAGGATGAACCCTGCTCCACGGGAAAGGGGCGAGTCATCTCAAGTGACTGTGGACCCTGCTGAACACACAAGGGTGGTTAAGAAAGAGCTGGTCTTTCAGAGAATGCTGGGGTTGCATGTATTGGTCAGGGGGAGACAGGGGGAAAGGGGTGTGATCCCAGAAAAGGTAGCAACTCCTGGGGAAGTGGACACAGCAGAGAAGCCAAATACAGGGCTTTGCTAATTGACCCCTAGTCACCCTTGGTGACCAAGCACAAACTTGAGCACCCACCATCCTCCCAAGTGACCTTGGACAGATGTGGTCAGCTACCCAAGGACAAAGCCTTCCTTCCCAAAGGCCCTCAAATTCCAGTAAAGCATTGGTCTCTCATGAAAACATTGCACTTTGTAGTGCCCAAAGCGCTTCTGAGTTTACAGGTGTTGGATGGCATCACCAACTCAATGGAGATAAGTTTGAGCAAACTCCGGGAGATAGTGAAGAACAGGGAAGCCTGGTGTGCTGCAGTCCATGAGATCCCAAAGAGTTGGACACAATAGAGAGATGGAAAAACCACTTCTCTTACTTGACCATGTTGAGCATACACTCGCCCCATTGTACAAATTGGATAAATTGAGACCAGAGAAAGAGAAACCAAGTTCTCCCATTGCTTAATACCCCATTAGTGGCCATGGAGCCTAAAATAGCCACTATTATGCATCATCCTTGGGTTTTTCAGCAGTGGTCTTCCTTTATGTGCTCTCCTCCAGGAAGTGAAATAGAGGGGTTACGCTCTCTCTCTCTCTCTCATGAGCCTGTCCAGGAGAGGAGGGCCGGGGGAGCATGAGGATACAGGCACTGCAGATGCAGAACAGAAACATGTGGATATAGGGCTTACGAAACCCCACAGCCCATCCTCACACATCCTGCTCCTTGTCCCTGTCTTCTGTATCCACATGTGTGGACACCCATGCCCACTGCCTGCCCCTCCCCTGTCCCCAGGAGATTGGCCAAGTCCACCCTTCTGCTGATCCCCCTGTTTGGCGTGCACTACATCATGTTCGCCTTCTTCCCCGACAACTTTAAGGCTGAAGTGAAAATGGTGTTTGAGCTCGTCGTGGGGTCTTTCCAGGTAGGAACTGTGGACATAAGGCTGCATTCTTCTCTGGGCTTTAAGGGAGGGGATTCTCCTGGGTCCTTGGCCTCTTGCCCGTAGATGACAATCTTTTCACTGTAATAAGTATCTACTAAGCACCTACTCTACGTTTAGCCCTTTGATTATCCAAGGGAACATGGGTGGGGCAGGGCTTGGGGCTCTCCGAGTCTGTCTACCTCACTTCTGCTCCCTTCCTCCCTAGGGTTTCGTGGTGGCCATCCTCTACTGCTTCCTGAATGGTGAGGTAAGCCCCTCCCAGACCCTGGGGGCCAGGGAACAGAAGTCTGGTAGCCTCAGGGTTCAAAAACCCTGATGCGTGGAGCAGAGACGGGTCAAACCTTGCTATGCCAAAGGTGGTCCTCAGACTAGTACGTCAGTGATGGCACCTAGGACCTTGCTTAAAATGCTGATTTCTGGGACAACCCCGGACTTGCTGACTTTGAATCTGCTTTGAAGAAAATCTCCGGGGATTCTTGTGATTCGTGAGAGAAGAGTGTGAGAAGTGCTGTGTTGGGTGGCTATGTGCAGTGTGAGCGGGGATGGGTGGAGGCAGCAAGGTTGAGTCACTGTGGAGCCCGGTTACAAAGCACAAAAATCTACTTGGATGAGTTCAGTGATTTAGAGGGCAAGGATCTGGAGACTAGAGTACCGCCACCCACCCCCTGCAGCATCCCACTCCCTGCCTAGACTGCATTCTCTGATCCTCTCTGGCTCCCACCTCCCCCAACTCCAGTGGCTTGATTTGGCCTGGCTCCAAGGAGGTCCCATCTCTGCAGCGCCCAAAGTAGCATCTGGCCCCTCACATTAGACTCCTCAAGAGGATATGACTGCCTGCCTCCGCATCCTAGATGGACTGCAGCCCAGTCAGCATGGCGGGAGGCTTCCTTGGGGCGGGCCTGACCATTCTCCTTCTCCCAGGTGCAGGCAGAGCTGCGGCGGAAGTGGCGGCGCTGGCACCTGCAGGGCGTCTTGGGTTGGGACCCCAAATACCAGCACCCATCCGCAGGCAGCAACGGGGCCACGTGCAGCACGCAGGTCTCCATGCTGACCCGCGTCAGCCCTGGTGCAGGCCGCTCCTCCAGCTTCCAGGCCGAAGTCTCCCTGGTCTGACCGCCAGGTGCCCAGGCGGCTGGGCGGCACCTCTCGCCGGCACTGCCCGCCACCCCGCGCGGCTCCGGGGGCAGAGACCTCTCGGGCGAGGTCAGCCCCAGCCCTGAGCTCAGGAGGCTTCCCCGGGCCCCCAGATCACTGTCCGGCAGTCCCTGGAGAACGCTGCCTTTGCTCCTGCCTGGACAGACGAGGGTACATAGATGGAGGAACACTGGAAGCTCCTACCTGGAAGACGTGGGGTGAAGCTGTCTTCAGACTCCGCCCCCAAAGACTTCCTCCGCCAATTGAGGGCAAGAAATCTGCATACTCTCGCCTGATTCCACCCTGGGTAGCTCACGCGACCCACCCGACCCATCGGAGAAAGGCCACCGCCTATCCCCAGACAGTGCATTTGGGAATGTGCTGTTATCTCAGGCGACAAGGGTACTGCCCTGAAAGGTCACCTGCCACCACCACCTGGACAGTGCCTGAAGTTCCACCGTTGACATCAGGTTCTTTTGGGTTAAGCATCACCATTCAGGCATCTCTCCAAACATGCAGTCCCCTCCCTCAGTGCCTCCTCATAGCTGCCAGCTCTTCGCAGTGAATGAGTTTTTCTGCCTCCAGCAGGTGCGGTTGTAAACAAGGAGTTTTTAGTTTGGGGAGGGCAGCTATCTCCATAATCCCTGCTAGGATGGAGCTGCCCCGGGATGGCTGGACCAATTCCAAGAGATTACCTCCAGCCCTACCGATCCTCACCAGCTCTGGGAGCTGCCCACCTATGTGCCAACTATTAGCACCAGGCTCAGAGATGATGGATGCTCACAGGCCCCTTCATCCTCACAGCAACCCTGCAAGGTGGGCACTATCACAGTGAGCCTCACCCAGAGCAGGTACCTCACCTTGTCACACAGACAGGATTTGAACTCAGATCTTGCTGATGGGAAAGTGAAAGCACAGACTCTTAACTGCTGCCTTTTATATATTGTAACCAGCTGAATCCTCTTGCTTATTTGTATCACCACTGGTATTGTTATTAGCACCATCCCCGAACCCCATTCCCATTCTCCCCGGAGTGTGGCTGAGGAGTCCTCTGGCCCGTGTATCCTCTGGACAAGAGCCTGGGGGTTGTCACAGCCTGTATCTTCCCTGCACCCCTGTGGCCACACGGCTTGCTATCCACGCCCCAGCCAGAAGATCCCCTTGGGACTACAAACAGGCTTGTGCAACAATAAACACTGGGTTGGATTAGCCTGGCTTTCCTGGTGGTTGGTGTTCCCATGTGGGGTAAAATGGGGACCAGCTTCCAACTCGTGGCCATCCCCCCAGCCCCCATTCCAAGGAGGGCTGGCCAAAGTCGTCACTGAAGTCAGACGCCACCACCCCTCTGGCTTCCGTGTGAGGAACACACAGTTCTAAGGGCTTTCAGCTCACATATTGCTCAGTGGGACCCTCTCTTCTCTGAGTGTGGTGAAGTTATATCCCGTCCTTGTTGTGTCCCCCTGCCCTCAAAATCCAACCAACAAGAGACAGTGCTATTCTTGGAACTATGCAAAACAGCTGACGGAGCTGTCCGCAGCCCCAGAAATGGTTATGTCTGGGCACCGACAGCCAAGGAGCACCCAGGTCATGAGGTGACCGTGTTACCATTGTCCAGGTGGCGGAGGACAGAATAAGTGTCCCCAAAACAGACAATACCTCTAATAGGTTTAAACACAGAGGCTGCAGGGCAAAGAAGATGGTGCCGGTCAGCGAGGGATGGATTCAAAGTCATTGCTCCAGTTGACCTCCTTGGGCTCCCCTTCCTGTGAACTTTCTGCTGGTCCTGGCCCATTCTCCACTCTGCCTAAAATCCCACCATTAGTGAGTCATATCTGGGGAGAGAAGCAGAGTTATCATCCAGGAGGGTGGAAAGAGAGAGAGACCCAAGACAGGGACAAAAAAATTAAAAGACAGAGGTGGGGCCCTGCCACCCCGACAACTCCCGGCTCCTGCCAGGGGTTGAGGGGCATTCAGGAATGCAGAGAAGTTGAGACATGATTCCTTGCCAGCAGAGGTCATGAGCAGATGTCCCAGGCTGTGTATGAACTGGGAGTAGAATGGGGGTGACCACGAGCAGAATTTCTCCTGCACCCCCTCTTTCCTCCAGCTTGCCAGTACCTCTCAGGCCTTTCTGGGCAGTCAGACCAGACCAGCTCATCTCTATCGCCACCTGGTGGGTGCCTCGAGGACTTCATCAAGGTTGGCCTTAGGGACCCAAATACCTGAGTGGAGGCCCCTCCCCAGAAGGCCAGGTGACAGAGAGGTCAGGCCTCTCTCCTCAGATCCATTTCAGAATGAGATTCAAGAGAGAGAGGAGGTGGTGAAGACATAGGATTAATGACCCCAGGGACAGCTTGGGATGAAGGAGACCCAGGATGGGCCCTCCAACCAAGCCCTTGTGACAGTGCTTCCAGCCGCAGACCCAGCTGTGACCCCAGGTAGAACCAGACCTCTGGTGGCCTGCAGGCGAGGCCCTGGCCCTTGACCACATCTGGCCCCAGACCCTAAGGGCAAAGCCCAGTTCACTCAGGTGGGCTCACTCTGGGAAGACAAGGACAAGTAGCCCCTCCCCACCACCATCCTGGCACAGACTACCACCATGTGGGCGACTCCTGCCACTCCAGGGGACAGGCTGCCCAAGGAGGGTGACCAGTCTGCCAGTAGGATGGATAAGGAGCATCTTCCAGGTGAGGGGTACTTCCCGAGGACTAGGAAGGAGTCGCCAGATCCCAAGGGAGCAGAAGAGGTGCCAGAGTCACCTGAATCCAAGGAAGCAAGTATGGGGGGCTCTTTGCAGCAGGAATTCAGTGGGGGCTTCTTAAATGAAGCCACAGGGATGAGGGTGGGTTTGGGGCAGGCCACTCTGACTGCTGAGAAGGACCCCAGGGGCGGAACAAGGAAAAGCTGCCAGTCCATTAGGTGAGGAGGAACTGGTTTGGAACATGCTGAAGTAAGGTCTGTGGGGTACCTGGGGAGAAGACCCAAGACTGTTGGAACCTGACCTAAGGGGACAGAGCCCAGGCAGGAGGTAGGGAGACCAGAGCAGCCCCCGGGGGTGGGCACGGGGAGTCTATATCCCCAGGCACCTCCATCTGGCTGGCGGGGGTGGTTGGAGTGAAGAGCTGGTATCAGTACCTCAGTTCCCATCACTTGCCCAGGGCCTGTTTTAGTGGGCAATGACAACCCCCCCCCGCCACCGCTCCTTTCTGTTCCCTCCATGTGGGAACAGGAACTGCTCTTATCTCTCCCGGGGGAGGGGGGCCGGAGCCACAGCTGGCAGCCATTAAACACCCCGATCAGGCCAGGGATGGCTGAGATATTAATAGCCAGGAGTCAATGGCCTGGGAGACGCAGCCTCCCAGAAAAAGGGACAGAACCCTCTGCAGGCCGTGGGGGGATGAGGAAGATGGGTCAGGAGGCCATCCAGGCAATGCCCCAGCCTCCAGGAAGGACAGATGAAATCCAGAGAGGAGGGAAGGGACGTGCTTGGGATCGCCAGTAAGTCATCAGTTGTAGCCCAGCCTTGAACTCCATTCTCTCAGCCCCAGAACCCTGCCTCATTCTGTGAATTGTCATAGGTCAGATTCACTGGGATTGCCCTGTGCGTGAGTGCTCAGTCACTTTAGTTGTGTCCAACTCTCTGCGACCCCATGGACCATGGCCCGGCAGGCTCCTCTGTCCATGCGATTCTCTAGGCAAGAATACTGGAGTGGGTTGCCATTTCCCCCTGTACAGAAACCTAAAACCAGACCTAATTGGTGACCCTGAATCTTTATTGTCTTTATTTCAAAATCTTGATTAATTTTTTTTGTTCATTTTGTGCTTTGACATTAGTTTTTATTTTTTATTTATTTATTTATTTTTTAAATTTTATTTATTTATTTATTTGGCTGCTCTGGGTCTTAGTTGTAGCATGTGGGATCTAGCTCCCTGACCAGGGGTCGAACCTGGGCCTCCTGCACTGGGAGCTCAGAGTCTTAGCCACTGGACCACCAGGGAAGTCCCTAGTTTTTATTTTTTAAAAAATATTGTATTAAAATACTTATCCTGATTACCACTGAGTTTTTTGCAACCCCCTTAAGTTTTGCATCCAAAAACAGTGCCTCACTTGCCTCACCATAGTCCCAGCCCAGCTCCCAGAGGTCCCAGTGTCTCTGAGATCAGCATATTGGCTTGGAAAAAAAACTTTGAAGAGTTCTGAGCCAGTCTCTATGTAGCGCAGAGGGAAGGAGTCCTGTCAGGGTGACGCCCACTAGAAGTAGGGAGCTCCAAGATTAATTCAGAGGCTCAATAAATGTCAACTTAGACCTCGGTGTTTCCTACCTGTCCACTCTACCATCCTCAATGTGTTGACTTTTGTCCTCAGACTTATTGCCTCTTGATTGCAAGATGGTTGCTGTTGCTCCAAGCATCACATTCTCACAGGACCCCATTCACTGGCAGGGAGGAGAGTGCTTCCTGTGTGCCTCTTTTTGTCAGGAAAATAAACTATCCCAGAACCTACTTTCTATATACTCTCTTCAGGCTCCTTGGCCAGGACTAGGTCACACACGCAAGCCCTGGCTTTAAGAGAGACCAGGCTTTCAGAGGCAAGTTGATCTAATAAGGAATAAGGATTGATCTGATAAAGGAAGATAGCTATTGAGTAGGCAACCAACAGAATCTGACTCTCAGTCTCCTTTTGGACACCTCTTTGGGTAAGTGTATGGCCTTCTATCTGAGCCTGGGGGTGTGGTAGATGGTAGAGGAGAGGAAACCAAACCAGTGATGGATCAGTGGTCAGATCTAGAAAACACTCTAAGTCTCTCTGCAAAAAGAGATTTTAAACATTTATCATTTATTTATTTACTTGGTTGTACCAGGTCTTGGTTGTGGCATTTGGGATCTTGTTCCCTGGGACTGAACCCAGATTCCCCTGCATTAAGAGCACAGTCTTAGCCACTCGACCACAAGGGAAGTCCCAGAAAGAGATTGAAAGTAGGAAAGTAAACGTATAAAAGTTTGGAAGAATGGAAACTAGGGCACACCTAGCTTCATGGTCACACCACCCCAGCTGCTACCTTGAAGGAAATTATTGTCAGTGTCCGAGTTGCACATCCATTAAACTGGTGACAAGGAAGTGAAACACAGCGCGCTGTTGCGGCAAAAACTCACATCTGCCAGATCCCACCCAGCAGCTGCCACGCCACAGGAAGGGAAGCCCCCACTCCCCTCCTGCCTTCCACTCTCTCCCAAAGAGCATCCCTCTAACCTGCATCTGAATTCTCTGCAGTCAGGGGGTCCGGGCCTTCTAGCCCCTGCAACCCAGGGAAATGTGGAGGGGGCCAGGGAGGGGACACCTAGTTCCAGGGGGCCGTTTCTAGCACAGAGGCTCAGGTGACTTTGCGGCCTGAGTCCTCAGAAATCAGAGCCCGTGACCAGGAACCAGGAACACGGAACAGAGAAATTTGATGCAGGGAAACCGAGAGAGCCAAAAATCAAGGTGGGTTATTGAGCTGGTCACCACTTTGCCAATGGGAACTCGTGTCCACGGGGACCCTCCAAGGAGTGGGTGTGCCCGTGGCAACACCCTCACACTGCTGGGCAGGGCGGGACTGAGTGTATGCGGATGCCTGCAGTTGTCCCACAATGACTCCGGAGGCCCTGGGGCAGAAAGCAAGAGCTGTGTGGGACAGCTGAGGTGGGGTCAGTCCCGTCTTTCCTGCAGGAGCTGGCAGAGGTAGGTGAAGAAGACACGAGGCAGAGCCCAATACAGGTGGCCTTGTGGCAGGAGAGAAAGGAGCCTGGCACAAAACTAGGCTAGAGTCTTCTAAGGTCTCGGTGGACATTCATGGTGGCTCATGAGCTCCCAGCCCGTTCTCTCGGCTCTAGGCCCCATCTCAATTCACTCTGGCTCCTCAGACCCCTCCAGCCCCAGCCATCCCTCCATTCCCACCCTGGAGATGAGCTGCTCTCATCTCAGCACTGGGCCCGGCAGTGCTGAGACAGGCCCACCAGGTCCCCACTCAGCCACCTTCCCCGTGCCTCATGGAGCAGAGGAACTTCTGGAACCTTCCAGGCCTCTGGGAGTGGAAAGAGGCTTGAGGGAAGGTGTCTACTCTGACCTTCTTGCCTTCAAATCTGTAGCTCCACCGTTTTTACCCAGCAGGGCCACCTGAGAGCCACAGGCTGCCTGGTGGGGGGTGGGGGGAGGCTGTCTTCCAGTGCAGAGGGGAACACACCCTCCTTTAGCTTCAGTTTTCAATTCCTTTCCCTTCGCGGTTTCATCCCAGAGAATGAAACCTACACAAGCATCTGAGAGATATGTCCCCTCCCCTTCCCACCACTCACCAGCTGAAGCTGGGTTTTCCTCCCCCGCCCCAATCCTCCCCCCATCCTCAGCCCCTCATCCTCCCTTCCCTCCATCCTCGCCTCCCCACATCCTCCCTGCTCCCAGAGGTGGCTTCACCCATCCCCACCCCTTCCCTGGTTGTCATGGTGGAAGGGCTTCAAAGGAGTGCGATTTCAGGGCTCAGGGCACAAGAATGATACCGGTTTATTATTTTCACAGTATTAACGTCATTCTGTTCACTCAGCAAATAGCGACTGAGCTCTCGCCGTGTGCACTGTTCCAAGCAGAGACCAAGGCAGAGGTCCTGTGCTCACAGAGCTGAGCCTCCGATGGAGGAGTCAATAAATAAGAGAGGAAAATTATAGAATAAAGAAGGCAAGAAGGGCTTGGGGGAGGGGTGCTCCGTTGATTGGGGTGGTTGGATGAGGGCACCCCCAAAGGGTGGCTCAGTGACAGGCAGTTTCCCTTTCCTGGTCATCAGAGGATTTTAAACCATATATGTCAGAACTGGGGCCCAGAGACTTTGAGGTCCAGGTCAAAAGATCCAGTCCTCTGCCTGCGCAGCAGCAGCCCTGACAGTATGTGACAGCTACATCCTGGGCCTTGGGGGCTCAGTGCCGTCGGAACCTCCCCTAAACAGGGGCTCCAGTGCCCACAGCTCGCATGGTCACTGGGAGGGGATACCTGCTCGGACACAGGGAGAGTTGTTCCTTGGAGCTTCACTGTGGCAGTAACCTGGTTCAGAGGTTCCATCTGGGTGTGGGGGCCAAGAGGCAACCGCACCCCAACACCCAACACCGGTTCAGTGCCTTCCATGCCAAGTGACAGAGAACAGGCCGCTCTTGAAAAGACTAATATTTACTCTTCAAATGGGCGCTGGCACAGGCTATTTCCTGCAACTGGCGACTGGCTCACCCCGTGGGCTGGACACGACAAGAGGCGTGCCGGGAGACAGGCCGATGTCCCCGCGGACACCAGCTGCCCGAAACAAGACAGTGTCTTTGAGATGGGGACGGCATGTTCCAAGGTCCCATCTTGTCATCTCACCTCTGCTTGCGCACCTTCATGGTGGGGTGCTCACGACCTCCCTGAGTGCCGTTGGACAGCCCTGTGGGAAAGTGCATCCTTGTTCTGGCCCTGCGTTCCTTGCTTTCAGCCCTCGCTCTCATCCCTGGGGCCTCAGAAAATGTGCCTGGAACAACCCCTCAGGGCAGGCACGGTGCTGGTCGCCTCCTTGCCTCCCAGCCCCAGCCCCCTCCAGTTTCACTTCCCCAGGGCTCACTCTGCCGGCCCCGGAGCCAGGACAGGCTATTTATGGGGTGGGAGGGAGACTTGCCTTGGGTGCACCTCTGTCCCCTGCAGCTGTGTGCTCTTTGTCCCCGAGAGAGCCTTTTAGCGGAGTGCCTCCTGTGGGAAAGAACCTCGGCCAGGAAACTCTTGGTCAGACGGCCTGAATCTAAGAAGGAGAGGGTCCCCGGTGGCCAGAGTCAGCTCCCACCCACCTGCGTTCCCTCTCTGCAACCCCTCCTCTCTGTTCTGTCCCCTCCCCCTGCCCCCATGGGTCCCAGAAACCATCCCCACCCATTACAACCCCTGGGCTTGGCTCAAGTTCCCCAGTGGAGCCCAGAAGGCTGAAACACTCCAGGAGCACATGGGTCTTCGGAGCACCCAGAGGCAGGCCCTGCCAACCTGTCAAGTCCAGTCAGGCCAGGGTACCCTGGAAAGATCTCCAGGGGCAACGTAGTCCCCCTGGTCCTTCCAGGGCTCTCAGACCTAACTGCTGACTCTAGCCAGTCCTCTTTTTTTGTTGTTGTTTTTTGGTTGTTGGTTTTTTTTTAATTCCTTATTTTCTCTATGCGTACTAAGTCGCTTCAGTCATGTCCGACTCTTTGCGACTCCAGGGACTATAGCTCTCTACAGTCCTCCTGTCAGGGGACAGGCTCCTCTGTCCATGGACATTCTCCAGGCAGGAATACTGGAGTGGGTTGCCGTCCCCTCCTCCAAGGGATTTTCCCAACCCAGGGATCGAACCCGTGTCTCTTAGGTCTTCTGTATTTACCTAACTCCCAAACTTCTGACTCCTTATAGGCGGCCATTCAGATGAATTTGACATGTATCTTTGGGAGTATATTCTTAGGAAATATGGCATCATTTTGTGCACATATGTTTCTAATTTGTATAAATGTCATTTTTTTTACTCTGTGCTACATTCTGAAGATGTATCCATGCAGCTACATCTAAATCTGGCTCTTCTGCCTCCCGCCCACTGCCCCACAGCAAGCCTGCATGATTTATCCCTCACAGTAGACACACCGGTTGCTTTCTGCCAACGGAAATAATGCTTCAGTAAACATTTCTCTTCATACGTGTCCCCTTAAGGATCTGTGTAAGAATTTCCCAGGGACAGAGAACTAGAATTGAAGTTTCCACAGCATACGGTGCAGGTGCACTAAATTTGGGTAGGCAGCTGTATCAGTTTTCTAGGACCGCCAGAACAAAGTGCCACAGGCTGGGTGGATGAAAGAACAGAAATGTATTTTTTCACATTTGTGAAGGCCAGTAGTTGGAGGTCAAGGTGACCCATAGGGCTGGTTCCTTCTTGGCTTATAGAAGAGCACCTCCTCACTGTGCTCTCCTGGGGTCTCCCCTCGGTACATATCTGTGTCCTAATCTCTACTTTTAACTATTTGAGCCCTCTTCATATGATCTTTTTTTTTTTTTAACCTTAATTACCTTTGTAAAGACCATGTCACTTCCCTGGTGGTCCAGTAGTTAAGGCTCCCCTTACCAATGCAAGGGGGTTGGGTTCAATCGCTGGTGAGGGAGCTAAGATCCGCCCCCCCCCCAAAAAAAAACAAAACAAAACAGAAGCAATATTGTAACAAATTCAATAAATATTTTTAAATGATCCATATTTTTAAAAAGACCCTATCACCAAATACAGCCACATTTTGAGGCACTGGAGGTTAGGACTTTGACATATGAATTTGAGGAGAACGCAGTCCAGCCTATAACAATAGCACAGCTCTTCACACTGGCCATACATGAAGTCCCACATCCCCTCAACTTGCTCCAATATGTGGTGCCACCCAGCTTTCTAAGTTTTGCCAAACGCATAGGCATAAAGCGATACCTTACAATTGTTTAAATAGGTATTTTTCTGTATTTCTAATGATTTTAAACATCTTCATATGCTTATTAGCTTTCTGGGTTTTCTCTTAGGCAAATTGCTCATTTTTTCTGTTCAAGTCCCTTATCTTTTCTTAATGATTTCAGGACTTGCTTGTATATTAATCCCTTGCTGGTTTCAGACATTGTAAATATCTTCTCTCATTCTTTAAACTGTGCGCATGAAATCATTATTTGTATGTCATCAGGTTCATTGATCATTTCACCTTGAGGGTCGTGCTTGTGATGCCGTTTTGTTTAAGAAGCACTCTTTCATCCCGGGTCAAATATAACACTCCCTCGTGTTCTTCAAGGATCATAATAGTTTTCGTCCTGCACATTCAACCGGGGGTGTCTTGGAGCTGCTTCAGCAGAGGCAGGAGCACTCAGGTGGGGCCCTTCCTGAGCCTCACTCCTCTGCTGTCTCTGCCCAAGGATGCTACACCGCCGTCAGGCAGCAGCCCTGCTACCTGGCCCCACAGAGGTTAGAGTCCCAGAAAAAGGAAGGCAGTTCCTCAGCCTAAACTAGCACACAGCCCTCCTGGCACAAAAAGGGCACCCTTTATGGGCCAAGATCCCTTTTTATTCTCTGCGGCACTTTTTATTCCAAGTGCACCTTGTTCTCAGCCCAGAGGAGTTCTGACTGACAGACAGTGTTCTGGGCTACACGGTTACACCGGCTACCTAGGACAGGCCTCAACTCCTGCATCTGAGCAGCAACAGGGTTGCACCTGATGGTACCTAAAGGTTCTGTCCACTCCCAAATCCCAGAACTCAATAGTCCAGATTCTTATTTTGGAAGTCTTCGTCCTCCTCCGAAAACCTTCGCTCAGGACTGACGGTGATGAGAAACTTGGAGCATGCGTTCCCCAACGTGCTTAAAGCATGGTCAGGAAAGGTGGGTGCATTTGTTTTCTTTCTGGGAATTTTATCAGCTGCTGAAGGAGTCATCATCACCCTGCAAAACAGCACCGGTCCCTGGGCTGGGAACCTGGTTAGGAACCTGGTGGTGTGCCCTCTGGTGGCCATTTCCTGACAGGGCTGGTCCTGGGAAATGAAAAAAGGAAAAAACGATATGACAGGAGCTCAGAGCCTAGAGCAGGGAAGGTAACTGGCTGGGGGCACACTGCCAGGTAGAAGCAGAGGCTGCATAGAAGGCAGCCCTCCCAGCCCCGAGGGCAGGGCCACAATTGCTATTTTGGTTTTCCCAAGGTTTTTCCTGGACCCATGATTGCATTCCAGACTCTACGGATTAGTGCTGAAGACTATTTGAGACCGTGCACCTGTCTAGACCTCACCGGGCAAGAGGACTTGAATTTCATTTCTATCAACACAACCCCCTCCCTTATGCCAGGCCCACATCACCCCCTCTAGGAAAACAGGCCCACAACTCAGAATTTTTCACACAAACACACAAGTTAATGAGCACCTTGGATTTATTCTCTTCCCACTTCTGGAGCCACCTCGTTTATTATATATATATACACACACATATATATGTGTGTGTGTATATATATATATATATATATATACACATACATACATAGTATATAAACAGTTATACAACATTCTTTACCTATATCAACACAAGTTTAGACTTTATGACTGTGTGAAAGTTTGTTAAAACGCACTCACCATTTACTCAAAATAGATCTTTGTTATTACATGAAAACAGTAAGAAGCTCGTATAACAAGGGTAGCAAGCATTCAAAATTAATATGTGAAATAAATGGTCTTCCCTGGCTAAACAAGCCTCAATCTTTAATGCCCTTAGTGGAAAACTCCATGAAACAAAATGGAATCCTGGGGGCCACGTCGTATGAATGACTCATAGGATAATACTTGTAGAAGAACCCAGAATCACTTAAGTGTAAGGGTTAAAGAAGGTCATCTGTACCCAGCACAGGATAAAGAAGCAGGACGGGTTTGATCATTTTACACTGCATAAAGGTGCTTGCAGGCAACAGCCTTGCCATCAGTGCATACAGGCAGATGTTCCTATAGCCTTCCATTCCCAGATTTTACTGACAAGTCTTTCTTCACAGGTTCTCTACCAATCACGTTTCCCCAGCAACACAAGTTTGACATTACTGCTCCCAGATGGCAGAACCAGAGCTCTCCTCACCTGGGTCAGAAACAGGCCATGAGATTCGGTCTAACCAGCAGGTCTGGCCTCCCTGGATCCTGGAGGACCAAACAACACTGGTACTAAAGGTGCTGTGCCTGGAAGGCAGGAGGCAGGTCCAGGGGGAGGAAGAGAGGCCACCGCCTTTATGGAGTGGAAGCAGGAGGCGTTTTTTTGTAAAGGTTGGAAGATATGGCTGTGCTGAGCTGCACTGCCTGAAGCATGCAGAACCTCTGCATGCTGAGTGAACCAAATGCAAAGCCTTTCTCCTCCTGCACATGAATAATGGATTCACCTAGCGTCCCCTCCATGATCGCTTTTTCCCTGTCGACAGCTCGCTGGGGAGCAGGCTGATACTACCACCATTTCCCAGAGGACCCCAGCCCATGAGCCACAACTCGCCCATTGTGGAGCGGGACCAAGTGGAATAACCATGCCAACCTCCAGGCCTGGGCTGACTGACAGGGTGCTCCATCCCGCATTACCTCTCCAGGGCACATCGACTCTCCTTTTTCCCACCTTTATTAAAGCTCAGGGCGCAGAGGTAAGTCTTCCCCGTACTTGACTGGGATTCTGTGTAGAATCGCCTGGAATGTGAGCAACATCAGGGCAGGTGTCTGTGTGCTCACCTGGCCTCCATAAAGCCTCCCTCGTGGCCAGTCCTCACGTGCACGGTGCTGTTATCTGAGGGTCACCCATCCCGGTGTGACGAGGGGCTGATTCCATCAAAGAACAGTGAACAGCAGCCCTGGTTGAAGGTATGGCGTGCAACCCCCATATGCCAAGGGGACAGCTGCTGTCTTCCAGCAACCGGCCAGGCCCCAGCTCCACTCTTGGCCTGTCCCCTGCTTCCTGCACCCCAAACAGCCAGCCTTGTTGTGCGCCTGGGGTGCACAGGGGAGAGAGCTGGGCCTGCGTCATCTGCTCCCTCTCTGAAGCTCCTGGACCCTCCCTATCGATTACAGTGAAAGGTGGCTTCCCCCTCCCTCCAGAGCCTCTACTTTCAGCCTCTGCCTCTAGGACTGGAATGTAGGCGGCAGAGGTGGAAAGAGGCAGGGGAGACCTGAATGGGGGCTCCTAGGGAAAGAACAGGGAACTCAGGTGGGGGTGGTAGGAAGGATGCTAAATGTTCTCATTTCCTTCCAATACCCTTTTTCTTACCCTTTGAAGAACTTTAAAACTGACTCACAGATAAAAGGGGTGCCAGCTGCAGAAGCAAAACTGGGAGCCCATGGTCATCCTCCCACTGCGGGCACTGAGGCCTCCAGTACCGAGAGGAAATCCCACCCAAATATACTCCGAGTGTCCCTGCCCAGGGCAGGAAACCCGAGCACGGCCCTGTCACAGTCAAGCCGGCCTGGGGAAAGAAAAGCAGAGCCCACGTGTTTCCCTCACTAGCACACCTGCGGGTGGGGAAGCCTTGGGCTCGGCCCGGCTAGAGAGCACGGAGCCACGCCCCCGCCCAGAAACAGCAGACGGGACATTGCACACAGGGATGCTCAAGATCTTGCCACATCTGACACCAGAAGGCACTTTTAAGGGTTTTCCAACATTAGTGGCCCCGTGAGATCAGTTAACGACTGAGCAGACAAAGGTGCTACAGCAGCTAAAACAAAGGCCCATGGCGGAGTGAGGGCAAGGATGAGGCACCAAGGATGACACAGGGCTAAAAAACTCTACGCCTGACCCAAGTCAACCTCGAGCCTGCAATTTCCCTTGGATAAAATCTCCAGAACGCCTTTCCTATCATCAGCCTCTTCCTCCAGTTAGACTGAGGCTGCTCTTAGCTGGATTTCAGTTACATAATGTTTATGTGGTCATTACTCTGTACTGTTTGCCGACTGCGTCTTTTCCCTTTGGTTTGTGAAAGTAAATCTTAAACCCCATGTAGGTGTTCACAGATTCAGACCACATTGGACCAGCTTGTGGATCACCTCTCCATTAGGCCAGGAGGGTCTCTTCTGCAAGGACTGTCCTTCACTACTTGCTGAATGTGGATCACAGACCCCCAGGGTGTCTGGGTACCAGGCTACATGGCAACACCAATAGCACACGAGCTCAAGATGAAACAATATATTGGTAAGCTGTTCTAATCAACTTTTAAAGCTTTGTGTGTGCTGCTAATATGAAAAGATTGTCTCTTCTCCTTAGCTTCCCATTCTATTTCACCATCTCTTCAAAGTTGTGTCCCAGAAAGCTTGAAAATTTATCTGCTAGGGATGCAGAAAATTAAAGTGTTAGTCTCTTAGTTGTGTCTGATTCTTTGCAACCTCATGGACTGTAGCCCTCTAGGCTCCTCTATCATGGGATTCTCCAGGCAAGAATACTGCAGTGAATTGCCATTCTCTTCTCCAGGGGATCTTCCCAAACCAGGAATCTAACCCACATCTCCTGCATTGCAGGCAGATTCTCTTACCATCTGAGCCACCAGGGAAGCCCCCGCAGAAAATTATGCAGATTGAGAAATCACTGGGGAGATGACTCTGAGGTTTAACATCTGAGGATGTTGCCAATGTAACTTTCACGTCCAAATACTTTGATTAAAAATAGGAAATTCTATTATAAGAAAATAAAGTTACCATGGCAACATTTTCCCACTACAGTTCCTAGTCACATGAACTTTTCTTTTAAGTGACACTAAGGTAGCTCAGTAACAATACACCACCAGTAATGAAATGACCAAGGTCAACTGAATTCCCTAAAATGACATCCTTGCTTTCCTTACCTGCTCGCTAACTCTTGTGATAGTTTTCAACTCTTAAAAACTACCAAAATAGGAATCTGCAATTTATCAATATCACACAATTCAACCCAGAGTATTCTATGCAATATGGTGGAGCTATTCATATTCCAGACTTCTACAAAGAACAATCCAAAGGCCAAACTTCCCAAATGGCCTCCTGAGTGGTACTGGACAACCCAGGCTGAAGTTTCTAGAGGCCTCAGGGATCATATTCAGATCTAAATTTTGGAAAACTATGATCAGTCAAAATGTTAACAATGAGAGAAAGAAAAGTAACTTTTCAGAGCACCTGCGTGTGTGCTGAGTTGCCTCAGTCATGTCCGACTCTTTGCGACCCCATGGACTATAGCCCGCCAGGCTCCTCTGTCCATGGGGATTCTCCAGGCAAGAATACTAGAGTGGGTTGCCATTTCCTTCTCCAGGGGATCTTCCCGACCCAGGGACTGAGCACAGGGTTAATTATAAAGCTTTATAAGCTATAAAGCTCTAAAAAAGTTAACATACACATGACCTTTGTTCATATAAAAATGAGGGAGTTGGTGATAGACAGGGAAGCCTGGTGTGCTGCAGTCCATGGGGTCACAAAGAGTCGGACACGACTGAGCAACTGAACTGAACTGAATCTAATTAAGATGATTAGGAAAGGTGTAGAGGAGTAATTAATTTGTGAGGTCTTCTGAGAACAAGTACTTAGGGTCAAGTATTAAATGACATGATTAAAATGCCTGGCACCTGGCTACCACATACAAAGTTGATGACAGCAGCCTCTTCCACCTGTAACTTCAAAGTGCCACTGTGTGAATGTGTGACCCACCTACTCTAGTTTGTGGCCAACTGCAAGGAGTCTTGATAGTCTCACTTCTGCTTACAAGCTTATGATCCAGTAGCACTGGTTACTCAATTTTAAAAATATTCAGATATACCCTGCAAATAAATACAAAATATTTCTGTATCCCTACAGTCCCACTACCATGAAAGGTTATATATAAATTAAATAAATTCAGTTTTCTCAACCATTATCTCAGCTTCAGTTTGTTCTTACCCTAAGTGAAGTTCAATTTATATCCAAAATATATTTAAATATTCTAAAGGTATCATATCAGACCTAAGTTATCAAAAATGTAAACAAAATGTATCTATGTTATACCTATAAACCACTTTTTAAGTTAATTCACCCTGTGCTGACCCTCTTAAAAAAAAAAAAAAAACTCACCAAAGTCACATTTAGACTGAAAAGCTGATACAGATGTTTAAGTGGTTCCTTGGAGACAACTGCCAATTACTTAAAACTACTGATACTGAATCTAGTGGTTTATTGCATCACTCAACGTAAAAGACCAAAACCATTCCATGTTGGTCTTCCAGTAGTGTGCTTTCTGACGGGGCGCCCAGATTCTGCTGTCCAAAGTGCTGAAGTGGAGATTCTGCAGTAACTCTCACACAAAACTGAGACCAGATGGCCAGCAACTTCATGCTTCCCGCTGCACCGGTGGAAAAAAATCTTGGTTCTCAGGGTCAGTCTGCTTTGGTTGAAAGGAACTTCGAGGATGGAAACTTGAGGTGAAGCCAAGAAGTAAAAGGGGAAACGCCGAGGACCCTCAGAGGAAAATCAAAGGATCCGTCCATCCCGTGGCCTCATCCTCACACTCCGCAGTCAGACTGCTTGTCCTGAAGCTGCCTTGTCAGTATCTGATGTGAAGACAGGAAAGCCACTCCTATGTGGAAGAGGATTTGCCAGAGGTTCCTCAGCCCATGCAGGTACACGTTGCCCACGCAAATGAAGAGCAGCATCAGCACCACCTTCGTAGTCCTGGCTGGACTGTAGAACAGGTACAGGTAACACTGAAATGACACCAGAAGAGGGAGGCCCATCAGAGATAACAAGATGGCCAAACGACCCGCCCTGCAGAGTCGTTTCATAAGCGTTGGCTTATTAAACTGAAATTTGTTACAGTGGAGCTTGGACTCACTGGATCAGTTATTGTCAATCAGTGGATGAAAGTGGGGATTTGGAAGAGATAAGAAAAGTTAAATAGAAGGTCACAGGAGGAATGAGAACACAGCCCTCTTGAAAGAAGTTAAGAAATACAGACAGACATGTCCAGGCTGTGCTACAGAGAAAGAAGAGATGTGGGTCAGGGACAGACAGCCAGGTGGGGATACATTAACAAGAGCAACTGGCCTCCAAAGGAACTTTTCCTTTGGGGGAGTCATAACAGGTGACAAAGTTGGTGATAGAAGCTGTGCTTTTACTATTTTAGTTTTTCCTGAGTTACAACTATATAGGGTACCACTGTTCCTAGACAGCCTCCCTATTACATCTTCAGAAGCATCTCTGACTCAGGGGAAGGTCTCCCAGAATGATGCTTCCTGTAGGGCTATCACACAGAAAGAGGATATTCTTGTTCTGCAAAAGTTGGAAATCATTTTTTGTTTGAATGTTTAAAAAAAAAAAAAGGCACATTCTGAAAACACAGGGCAATCTGACAAAAGCTCACAGTGAAGTGGGAGGGAGAGTTCCCCATCGAAAGAGCTAATCAAGTAAGACCACAGATGAGGGGATGAAGGTGGAACTGTAAGATCCCTGCAGCCCTGAAATGCAAGGTCCAGGAAATTATTCTCAGCAACACCCATGTTCTTGGAGACTTGATTTTCCAAAGAATGAGTGTATTTTCAATCTTAGGTTGAAATTTTCTTTTTGCACAATCAGATAATTCTTAAAAATAGGCCATCTAGGATGTATGCAGAAGAGAGAGGAAGTGCCCTGAGAAAAGAACTTTTAATTAAAAGAAGCAGTGGCTTAAATATACAGAAAAGGTACTAAAATCCTAGACTTTGTAGAAGGTGGGGAAAGAGAGTCAGGTTTTTTGTTAGAATTAACTCTGCTTAAAGGGGATTCAAGTCTTGCCTGGTGACTCAGACGGTAAAGAATCTGCCTGCAGTGCAGGAGACCTGGGTTCAATCCCTGGGTCGAGAAGATCCCCTGTAGAAGGGAATGGCTACCCACTCCAGTATTCTTGCCTGGAGAATTCCATGGACAGAGGAGCCTGGTGGGCTACAGTCCATGGGGTGACAAAGAGTCAGACACGACTGAGCAACTAACACTTTCACTACTACCTTTTCATAGGGGATTCAAAAGCTCATTCCTACTCTAGTCCTTAAGTACACAGCTTATCTGAAAATAACTAGTAATCAAAGTGCTCTAGTTAATATTATAATTTTTGTTTCATTTCCTAAGGACAGATTTGACTCAGATGGTATTTCTATTAGAAACAACAAATTTTTTCCCAGTCCTGTGTCTGAAAAAAAAACACATACATAGGCATCAGTTCTGCAGAAGGACATTTCTGTACTTGGATGCCCAGCAATGAGCACAAGGCCAGGCTCTGCCTCACACTGGTCAGGCCCAACCCAATCCCCACTGCAGTCTCATCCCTCACTTCTTGGGAGCCCAGTCCCGGTTTCTAGTTTCTTGTTCCTGCACTGTTGAAAGGCCCTGAGACCTAGGGCAAATGACTTTCCCTTTCTGGGCCCCAGAGTCTTTTCTCTGTAAAATGAGAGGACTGGACAGGATGGGTGGAAAGTTGTTCTGCTAAGGGCTGGGACTGTCCGTGATTTGAACCAATGTCTTGGTGGAACAAAAGCAGGATCGGGAAACTCACTGATGGTTCCAACAGAGCAAAATAAGGTAATGGGTTTAGCCCACTCACTAAAACATCAACATTTCACCCACCTGGAAAATGCAGGCTACAAAAGGAATAAGAAAAGCCAGAATATTTCCAATTTCTTCATGTGCAACCTATGACAAATATGAGGAACACAAGAAAAGGAATATTTAGAGGGAAGGAAACACTATGACACAAAGTGCATTACTCTGCATTGGGTCTGGTATAACTGACAATACAAAGTCCCTGCCTGGGTGAGAAACAAGCCCCTGTTCAGGTACCAGACCAGGGGGTGACGTAAAATCCGTCTGTGGCCTGGATACACCAAGCACGTCCAGCTCCCATGCACGTGTGCTGAGCCCGCAACCTGCAATGTCCCCACGCCCAGCCTGGCCACCTCTCAAAATCCAATCTGTCAGTACTAACTGTCCCCAATTCCTCCCACCCCAGGTACTGCCACCTCCTGAGTGATGTCACCATACTCTGCTATGTGCCCTGAGGCAGGGACTATGTCTTGAGCAACGAACACCTGTTCTAGTGCATATAGACATTTGGTAAGTATCTGCTTACGAGTCATCATAAACAATAAGAGTGGGAACCATACCTCTTGTTGGCCAAAAGTGGGGTGTGGAAACAGCCAGCCACCACTCAGGACCCAGGCCTGCTGCCATTCCCCAAACACCTTGGTCTCTGTAAGCACCCTGAGATTGAACCTCAACTGCACTTCAGATTTTAGCTACCACATGCTTGGGTGTGAGCATCATGAGTCTGGCTTTTTTTTTAACTGAAGGATAGTTGATTTACAGTATTGTGTTAATTTCTGCTCTACAGCAAAGTGACTCAGTTATACACCACATACATTCTTCTTTATATTCATTTCCATTATGACTTATCTCAGGAGATTGGATACAGTTCCCTGTGCTATACGGTAGGATCTTGTTTATCCATTCTAAATGTAATAGTTTGCATCTACTTGGAGAAGGCAATGGCACCCCACTCCAGTACTCTTGCCTGGAAAATCCCATGGACAGAGGAGCCTGGTGGGCTGCAGTCCATGGGGTCGCTAGGAGTCGGACACAACTGAGAGACTTCACTTTCACTTTTCACTTTCATGCACTGGAGAAGGAAATGGCAACCCACTCCAGTGTTCTTGCCTGGTGGGACAGGGGAGCCTGGTGGGCTGCTGTCTATGGGGTCGCACAGAGTCGGACACTACTGAAGTGACTTAGCAGCAGCAGCATCTACTTATCCCAAACTCTGTTTTTAAAGTTAACATCTATCTGTTCATGTTCATAATGGTTCCATGCTTGTTTTTAAGTGCTTGAAATACTTCAAAATTTAAAAATAATAAGTAAAAAGCATTAGAAGAGAAAGCTGCTTTGAGATGAGCAGGCTGGCAAATCAACCTCATAGTGATACAGTTCTTTTGACAAACACACAGGGAGGCTGGTATCTATCTGAATGATATAAATCAGATTATGAGACAACTCTACCAAAGGAAAAAGGGCCTGAATCTTAAAGTCTGAGAGTCAAACTTTGCCTTGGATGAACAACCCAGCCCCTGCAGTGACTCCTGGTGTCTCCAGGGCTACAGGGTGGCCTGATGTCCTTGTAGCAAGTTGTCCATTTCTCACCAGTATTCCAGCAGCCCCTCTGACTTCTCAGGAAAACAAATACAAAAGAGCAAGTTTCTTATTTGCTCAACTCACTACGAAGAATAAAACAAGAAGTAAGAATTTTACTTCAATTTTTAAAACGTAGTGAATAATAACCTTATAAACAATATGCACCCATATCTGTTTCTTCCATCGTGTGTCTTTTGATTTAAACTGGATAGAAAAGGTTACCTGTAAAGAATGTTCTGCGAGGTGAATTCCACGAATGAGGTTCAGGGCAGCGCACATGATGTTGAGAATAAGGGAGAGGACGCCCAGGGCTGTCACTGGTTCCATTCGGAAATTAGGAGCTTCACAAGGAAAAAAAGGAAGCGTTAAGTGAAAATAATTTCTATATGAAAAAAAAGTAAAAACATTAACTAGACCTCTGCTAATGAAAAAGTTAAATTGAACACACAATTGCAAACACATTAATTTAAAAAGCAGGGGTAGTTAGAGTGGGAAAAGGCAAGGAATGAAGGACAGAAAGGATCTGGGAATCCAAGGTGAATGTCTTCGAGATAAGAGGCTCTTCTTTAAGCAAGCATAGATTTTCTTAAGTGCTTCATTTCCTTTCTATTTACACCAGCGGTTCTCAGCCAGAGATGATAAGGCTCTTCAATCAATGTCTAGGGACATTTTAGGTTGTCCTCCCTGGGAACGGATTGCTATAATGCACAGGACAGTCTCCATAACAGAGAATTTCCAGTACAAAATGTCAGTAGGGCTTAGGTTGAGAAATCCCAATTTAAAACAATTTATGGCTTTAGTTGTAAATTGGTTGTCAAACCCTATAACTTTTCTATTACACACCTCAACCACAGCATGTAAAATGTTCCATTCTTTTTCTGATAGGGACAATATTCAATGTCACGTGTGCTTCTGGAGCAAATCATAGCAAATGTGATTTTTTAAATTCCAAAGTTATTTGGAAGAGGAGGGAAACATGTATTATTTCAGCTACAAGCTATTTCCAGAACTCTAATGAAGACAAAATGATCATTCCCTCTTTATAGATAACTGCTGAAACTGATTCTGGTTCACACAATTAAGCGGGGTCCACCCATTCTCTTGCTGTGCTCCTTTTATTAATTTATTTTATATTTTCATTGTGCCACTTGGCATGTGGCATCCTAGTTCCCTGACTAGGGGTGAGCCCCCCGTCCCCAGCATTGGAACTGTGGAGTCTTAGCCACTGGACCTCCAGGGAAGTCCTTGCTGTCTCCTTTTAAATCATCCTTTTTTGTCCTCACATTTCCCGCATATGCGTACACACACATACATACACCACAGCCCAACTGATGCCTATTGTTAGTGTGTTAGTTTACACTATCAAAGTTCCTCTCAGAACAGAGCTACCTGTTAAGACTCTAGACTTGGGACAATACGGGGTAGTCTTAGAAAGATAGGCAAGTTGTCACCTTCTGCATTTGTTCCTCTTGTCTACGTGGTTAAAAAACAAAACAGACATCACAAAGTGACCCATCGTCAGGTACAGCAAAGGAGAAGCTTGGGGTCTGATGCCCTAGTCTTCCTTCCATGAATGTTAAGTTCAATCCCAATGTAAATTACATCAACTTACTGAATGGCATAAGAGTCAATCCAGGAATTCACTGGTTGAAACGTTCAAATCGAAAACCAAAGTTAAGCCAAAAAAATGTGAACATTTTAAATATACCACTTTCAAAATTCAGTTTACTGTTAACAAAGTAATTAGACTGTTAGAGTATAGATGGTTCTGTCTTCCGGGGAAGGATTATACTATTACAGAGTTCTTAGAATGCAAATATCCACTTCAACTAAAAGTTGGTTTAATTGGATATAACTGTAAACAAAGAACACAAAAAAGCATGCTTTGCTATGTGCTAGGTATTGAACGCTTCATGTTGTTAGTGGCAGACTAAGTCACGGATGCCAGGGCACTGTGAATATGTTCATCAACACTTCATTCCTCAGACAGGGACTCAGAAATCCAAAGGGATAGAGAGATGTCTCTGGGTCCCACAGAGAACCCAAGAGCGAGAGGTCTGGAAGCCCTGACCCCTGACCCCTGCCCACTCTCATCCCCACAGCCCTCCACTCCTTCCATCAAGGAGTGGGTTTCTTGCTGGAGATTTGCAATGTTTCACCATTGCAGTGATGAGATAAGGACTCACTGTTAGAGGGAAAAAGGAGAGAGAGAGAATGTACAAATCTGTACTATTCAACAAGTGACTTCCAGCCAAAGAGAATGAAAATCTCCTTCAGTTCAGTTCAGTTGCACAGTCTGACTCTTTGTGACCCCATGGACTACATACAGCACACCAGGCTTCCTTGTCCATCACTAACTCCTGGAGCTTGCTCATGTCCACCGACTCATGTCCACTGAGTCAGTGATGCCATCCAACCATCTCATCCTCTGTCATCCCCTTCTCCTCCTGCCTTCAATCTTTCCCAGCATCAGGGTCTTTTCCAGTGAGTCAGCTCTTCGCATCAGGTGGCCAAAGTATTGGAGTTTCAGCTTCAGCATCAGTCCTTTCGATGAATATTCAGGACTGATTTCCTTAGGATGGACTGGTTGCATCTCCTTGCTGTCCAGTGGACTCTCAAGAGTTTTCTCTAACACTACAGTTCAAAAGCATCAATTCTTCGGCACTCAGCTTTCTTTATGGTCCTCTCACATCATAGGTATGATTTCTCACATCCATACATGACCACTGGAAAAACCATAGCTTTGTATGGATGTGAGAGATCATACTTTGTCAGTAAAGTAATGTCTCTGCTTTTTAATATGCTGGTCTAGGTTTGTCATAGCTTGTTTTTTGTTTTGTTTTGTTTTTTTTAAATAAAAGCCACCTGGAAACAAGATTAGCCCATGTTTTTTCCCCCACACATTTTATATACCACTCCCCACCTAAACACCTTCCTAGTCAAACAATCAGTGTCCATTTGCAATATACACTCTTACCTCATTTTCATCAATACCAGAGAGCAGCAGGCCACCTACCTGGCTCCAGGTGCATCAGCGTGTGTCCGTTCATCACCCCGTTGGCCACATCTGTGTCTTCCAGGGTGAGAACCACTGGTGGCTGGAACTTGAGTTCCTCCTGAATTTTTCCTAAGCTGCTGTCCATCTGGGTGGAACTTACATAGTTAAAATGCCACTTCACTTTCTGAATGACATTGTCTGTGAAAAGAGAGCAGTCCAAACTGAATGTCATCACAGTGGATGTTATAAGACAATAGGTACACAATGAAATTTGCATTTCTAAGCAAGTTAGTAAGTCAGCCAAGACTCTGAAGAGTGTCAGCTACACATGAGGGTCAAGTGATTTGTAGATAGCAGGACTGGTCTCATCAATCTCTCAAAGGAGAATAATTAAAATGTGACAGTCTGTCCATCAGGACCTCAGGGGCAAGCGAATCAGGGGGACAGGCTTGAGTCTTAGCTCAGGCACAACTCATAGTACAAACCTGGGCCATTCACAAAGGATTTCTAAGATTGCAAAATGGGGACAGTCATTCTTGACCTGATTATCTCAAGAAAGGCGTGTGAAAAAAAACTACAAATGAATGTGGATATGTTGTGCAAACCAGGATTATATGAAAGGTATTGGTTTTAATTATTTTATTTACATTTAGTATTAATCCATTACCAACTTTTAATAAGTACTTGAGGTGAAGTTTCAAATATATTGACAAAACAAAATCATGTATAATTCTAATATCCGTGTGGTGTGTGTGTGTGTGCATGCGCTCAGTTGTATCTGTTTGTGACCCCATGGACTATACAGCCCACCTGGCTCCTTGCCAGAGGCAAGTATTCCAGGCAAGAATACTGGAGTGTATTGCCTCCAGGGGATCTTCTTGACTCAGGGATTGAACCTAGGTCTCTCGCATCTCCTGCATTGGCAGGTGGATTCTTTACCACTGTGCCACCCGGGAAGCTCCTAATATCCATGTACTTTTACTTTCATCCTACTCTCACTCAATAATGAGCAAACGTGATGCCAGGAAGGGGCTCCTGTGAGACAAAGCCCACCACTTTGGAAGGACGATGCATGCAGAGATGAGGGGGGAGAAGAGAACACAGGTCTACCAGCTGCCAGTCAAATGACAGCCAAGGGATGCTGCAGCTGTGGTCTACCTGGGGACACAGAAGAAGTGGGGCTGAGAGTGGCCGTCCTCATGGGGAGACTCAAGAGGAACCTGTGGTCTGTGTCACAGGCCTACCAGGTGGAGGCTGGAGTACCAGGGAGTTTCCCAGCATCCCTGGGTGACACCAGAAGACAGTGCTGGCCCTATTACTGATGGGCTGGCCACAGGCCACATGACGGGGTGTGAGCAGGAGCTGCCAGAAAGCCTAAGTGGCTACACTTCCAGGTGCCAGCCCTGCACCTGACCCTGAGGACCAAATGCCGTCAGCCCCTCGTTCAAGAGCATCACGGGACCAAGGCAGGTTACATTGAGACTGGAGAACTCCCTAACTCCCACCTCCACTCCTCTTCTCCCCCTCAAAAATGACCTGAATCACACCTGACAGAAACAGGGCATATGCTATCACAACTGCTGTGTTCCAGACCCTTGGGCCTCCACAGGGCCTCTCTGGCAGAGCCTAGAAAAGCAGTCTTCTCTTCCAGAGCTGTGCTTCTCGAACCTCTGCATGAAGGACCAGTGTTTCCTTATTTCCAAATGGTTGCATACAGATACTTGGATAAAATACAGTGGAAAATATCACAGGAATGTCCAAGTACCGTAAGAATTTCTAACCTTTTATTGTCACTCCCTGTATGTGCCTCACGCTGGAAGCACAGGTCCACGAACCACCCTTAAGCAGCGCTGCCCTAGAGGAGGGGTTGGCACAGTGCTCTCAGAGTGCCAGACAGACAACATTTTAAGCTTATAGGCCCCAGATGGTCCATCACAATAGCTCACCTCTGCCAGGGAAGGGCAAAAGCAGCCACAGACAACCTGTTAGTAATAGAGCAAGCGTGGCTGTGTTCCACTTTATTTTCAAAAACAGACTCTCGGCCTGCAGTTTGCTGACCCCCTGCTCCAGAATGAGATACAGGGTTCACCCTCTTCCACCCCGCTCCAGGCTCTGGAGAGGTAAAAAGCCAGAGGGTTGAGCCTCCAAGTTTGCAGGCCCCTTTCATTGCCGGGAAATTTCAGGGCATGAGGCTATTCTTCAGGGACACGGTCCTGAACCTCCAGTGGTTTTCCCAGATGGTCACAGCCAGACTCAAACTGGAAATTCTACACATACAATGCTGCAAGAGAGAACAACAACTAAGAAAGTGGGTTACAAACCAAATTCGAGAAAGGCATATGGCCTGGAGGCGAGGCCGACGCAGGTGGTGTCATAGGAAGCTGTGAATTCCCACCACAGGGTCTCCAGGAAGCAGAAGGCCATGGCTGCCGGACACTGGAGGGAGCAGATAGCCATGCAGGCCACGTCCCTCGAAGAAGAGAAGCTGGAACGAGAGGGACTACGTCACCAGGGAACAGACCCGCCTGTTCACATCCTGCACCCGGCCATCACCTTGCCTCCACTCTGGATTTGCTGGGCCTTGAACAGTCCTGGAGCTGTCCGTTGCATACACATCGTCTCTTCAGGTGGGCCTGTCCAGGACTGCGCCTTTCTTACACTTTCTCAAAAATGTATAGCAGCATTTGCCGCTGACAAGCTGCGATTGCTCTAACTTGCCTGCATCCGTGCTAAGCCGCTCAGTCGTGTCCGACTCTTTATGACCCCTTGGACTCTAGACTGTCAGGTTCCTCTGTCCGTGGGATTCTCTAGGCAAGAATGCTGGAGTGGGTTGCCATGCCCTCCTGCAGGGGATCACTTTAATTTATTGATCATTAAACAAACTATAGGACTGCTCACCTGTAAGAAAAAATGTCTCAAGTTTCCTCTGTGAAAAGAATGGTGAACATTTAAGTTGAAAGACAAACGAATAAACACTGTATATTCTACTTTTCAAATAATGACTGAATTGCCCAGAATTTCATCTGAAGTCATAGGTTTTTGCCTTTTTTTTTTTTTTAACTGAGAAAAGGTTTCCTCTTTGAGGTACAGCACAAAATGTGCATAGAATGTGAGATTATTCCAGCCTAAAGAGGATGGGACCCCTAAGGAAGGGGGTTTCAGGCACCCAGAGAAGGGAGCTGCAGATGTGGGCAGATGCAGCTTAGTGCTGGCTCCTGAGCACCCCGAGCCCGGCCAATGGTGACAGCTTCACATGCCTGCCATCTGGGTCCCTCTTCAGGCCACGACTCTTCTTGCCTGACAGCACCACCCAGCTTGGAGGCAGGCCTGGACTTTCCCTTTCATTTTCCTGATTCTGAGACTGGATTACTGTAATGGATCCCAACTTACCAGGTGAATCAAAAATTTACTATTCAAGGGGAGCAAAAAGGACTTGGGAAGTGTGAAAACCTAAATTCTGGAAAAGACAGATGTAAAATCTGTAACAGGCCATTTTGAGATTTCAAAACCTGCCTTGCCCCCAATCCCTCCATAGGACATCTTTCGTCTCTAAGCGCTAAAATAAGAAAAGACACACAAGGAGAACCTGGCTCCTAGTTGCCTGCACTCAAATCCTGGCTCTACCACCTTAGGTTAAAAAGTTGTTTAACCTCAGTTTCCTTCCCTGTAAAATAGATCCAATACCATTATCTACCTCATAAGCCACCTACAACACTTAGAATAGGGCCTAGACCATAGAAAACAATAGTAGTTCTTATGACCATGGTTACTGTGACCACTTGATTCCTGCTTCCACTGGAGCACTGGCCCTCATTGTATTATGTTCAGCGTCCTCTCATTTGACTTAGAGTTCCTTGAGAAGACGGACCTACTGATGCTCATTTTTCCCTCCCCTGTTCCTGTCACATAAAATTTTTTTTTTACTTTAAAATTTGCTTTAAAGGTGAAAAAAATTTAAAAAGCAAAAACTGAGGGCTAGAACTCCAAGTCTAGCTTTATTTTCTTGGCGTCCTCACTCTCATCCTTTTCCTGTCCTGACATTTTAATCCAGTATTTCCTCCTGACTTGCCTTTTCTCCACGCCCACACCCTAAGGCAGAAAAAACTACCAAACTAAAACCATGAAGACTGGGCGACCTGGTGCTCCCAGTGCTCATGGCCTCTCCACTCACAGTGAGGTGAGGCTGAGGCAGCAAAGTTCGAGTGCCTTTCATTCTACTGTAGATAGATACACACGACCTCGAACAGCTGTCTGACCTGAGACGTTCTTTTCATATGGTGTGATTAGCATAATGCCTTCTCTGCACATGGTTCAGAGTGACCCAAATTGGGCTGATATTCTGGAACAGGGAACAGGCTTGCTTACTGGATGCTGAAGTCACATCCTTCTGCGGAACCTCGACCTGGATACTGGGCCAGTCGTGAGGCTAAAGTCTTGAGGCGTCTCCTGCATTCCAGGAAGTCTTGGCTGTGGTAGAAATCAGTGGAGGCCGAGAGGGGCAGTCCATCCCTCACCCTTACCACGCAGGCAAAAAGGATCAAGGACATGGTCCGCGAGAGAAGTCATGAGGACACCTGAGGAAGGAAGGTCACCTTGTTACAGAGGGCCCGGCGATGAGCTGCCAGCAGCCCGTCCTGGAAATGTTCACTCTGGGTTGTCTCACCCTCACCTCTACCACAAATGCATGTGTGGCTTTTATTATCATCTCCCTGCCCTCTGTTGCTAGATCACTCCCAACTATGCTCTCTCCATTAGCCTCCCTGTCTCATCTTCACTTGAAATCCTCCTTTTCCTTCTCTCTAATGAATGTCTGCTGAAGCTGAAACTCCAATACTTTGGCCACCTCATGCGAAGAGTTGACTCATTGGAAAAGACCCTCATGCTTGGAGGGACTGGGGGTAGGAGGAGAAGGGGATGACAGAGGATGAGATGGCTGGATGGTATCACTGACTCAATGGGCATGAGTTTGAGTAAACTCCGGGAGTTGGTGATGGACAGGGAGGCCTGGCGTGCTGCGATTCATGGGGTTGCAAAGAGTCAGATACGACTGAGCTATTGAACTGAACTGAACTGAACTGAATGAATGTCTCCATTTCCAGAGTTTAAACTGACTGGGATGAGGGAATGGAGATGTGAGGAAGTAGGCCAAAAGGGAGCCACGGCAGTGACCAGTGAGGAACAGGACACAGGTCGCGAGATGGCCCCGAGGGGACAGGATGAGCCTGACACTGATGCAGAGGGCTGGGGTCTAGGGAGCTGTGCGTTTCAGGCCCTCCAGGGAGGTGAGTGCTGAGTGGGTCACTTGCCATATCCTCACCTCACGTGGAGGGATTCTAAGCATTTAACCTCAAGCTGGTGGCAAGGAAGGCAGAAGGCAAAAAGAAAACAGAGAGGATAGCGTGTCCTCCTGAATTTCTGCACCTTTGACACTGGGCCAATCTTCAGAATGATGACTGAGTTCCTCCAGACAGCTAAAGTCAGTCATTTAGCAAATGATATTATGGTAAGATACTAAATATTTAGCCATGATGATGTGAGCACCATTAAGAAACACTCGGAGACAGATTTGGAGGCCTCAAGGTGCCTGTGGCAAACTGGGACAAGGTGCTTCTCAGGGTGGAAACAGCCCTGGACCAGTGTGGCAGGCAGAGCCTGGGGGGGTTTCAGCCCCCATCTGCAGCCTGTGTGTGTGCTCGCACGGGGCGTCACCGGCACACCTGCATGAGGCAGCCCTGCAACCAGGGATGAGGGAGGTGGCTCTGACAGCTTTACTGCATCTTTCCATGTGTCCACACATCCTGTTTCACAGACCCTGTTGTCAGGTCCTCTACCTGGACAGGATATTAGCAGGTGTGTGCACTGGTGGGCTTTTCTTCCAAAGAACACTAGGGAACCTGGCACCTCAATTCCCACGAGCAGTAGGAAACGGGAGCCCCAGGATACACACTACTCTTTTCACCTCTGTGCCTCCGTGCATTCTTCACTTGAGTTCACATTCCTCAGATCTCCCCACATCCAAATCCCCACCAAGGACTGTCTCCAATACACCCTCCTAGAAGTACTTTTACCTCTCTAAATTCCCAGAAACTACCTCTTTGTTTTCTATGTCTACTACCTAAGGGTAAGTTCTTAGAATAAAGACCATATCTGTAATGGATGAATGGATAATTAATCCCAGTTTAAACATGAAGAAACTGCAGTAGTATAAAAATAAGAGAAGGCTAAAGGCTTCCCCAGTGGCTCAGATGGTAAAGAATATGCCTGCAATGCAGGAGCTGCTGCTGCTGCTAAGTCGAGTCAGTCGTGTCCGACTCTGTGCAGCCCACCAGGCTTCCCCGTCCCTGGGATTCTGCAGGCAAGAACACTGGAGTGGGTTGCCCTTTCCTTCTCCAATGCAGGAAAGTGAAAATGGAAAGTGAAGTCGCTCAGTCGTGTCCAACTCGTAGTGACCCCATGGACTGCAGCCTATCAGGCTCCTCCGTCCACGGGATTTTCCAGGCAAGAGTACTGGAGTGGGGTGCCATTGCCGCAATGCAGGAGACAGGGGTTCAATCCCCAGGTCGGGAAAACCCCTTGGAGAAGTGAATAGCAACCCACTCCAAGAGTATTCTTGGCTGGGAAATCCCATGGACAGAGGAGTCTGGTGGATTATAGTCCATGGGGACACAAAAGAGTCAGACATGACTTACCAACTAAACAACAACTACAAAATAAAAATTAGTCTACCAGGCAACAGACCATACATAGCCCATTTCTCTGATCTCCCCAGACTTTCCATTGAGGGGTAAAAATGTAAAAAGTCTAAGGAACTAGGAAAGGAAGAAATAAGCAAGAAATAAAATGACTCCTATCTGCAGATGATATAATTGTCTACATGGAAGATCCCCAAGAACCTACAAAAAAAAAAAAAAAAACCTCCTCAAATGAAAGAGGAGTTCAACAAAGTTTAAGAATATAAGATCAACATACAAAAATCAATTCTTTTTCTATATACCAGCAATGGATGCATAGAAACAAAAATTTAAAATACCATTTATCATCATCCCCAAAATGATCTCAATAAAACTATACTTTTTTTAATACAATGTTAGTTGCTCAGATGTGTCCGACTGTTTGTGATCCCATGGACTGTAGCCCAGCAGGCTCCACTATCCATGGGATTTCTCAGGCAAGAATACTGGAGTGGGTTGCCATTCTCTTCTGCAGGGAATCTTCTTGACCCAGGGATTGAACCCAGGTCTCCTGCACTGCAGGCAGTTTCTTTACCATCTGACCCACCAGGGAACCCCATTTTTAATGCAATACTAACAAAACATGTTGGGACTTGTACGCTAAAAACTACAAAACACTGCTGAAAGAAATCCAAGAAGTCCTAAGAAAGTGAGGAGATATAGCATGTTATGAACTGGAAGACAACGTAGTAAAGATCTCCCCCCAAAGTGATATACAGGTTCAATATAATTCCTGTAAAAATATCAGCAAGATAGTTTATACATATAAATAAGAATATTCTAAAATTTATATGGAAAGGCAAAGAAGCTAAAATAGCTAAAACAATTTTGAAAAAGAATAAAAGGGACCATACCTCACTATCCTATTTGAAGACTTGTTGTATAGCCACAGTAACCAAGACTGTGTGTTATTAGCAGAGGGACAGACACACAGATTAGCAGAGGCATAGACACAAAGATCAGTGAAACAGAATACAGAACCCAGAAATTAGACCTAAGCGAGAACAGTCAAATGATTTTTGACAAAGGTACAAAAGCAATTAAATGGAAGAAGGATAGACTTTTCAACAAATGGTGTTGGAACAATGGTATCTATAGGGAAAGAAAGAGAGAGGGAGGGAGGTATAAGTGGAAGGAAGGAAAAGAAAAAAAAGAGAATCTTGACCTAGTCTCACACCTTACATAAAAAGGAAATCAAAAGAGATCATAAATTTAAGTGTAAAAAGTAAAAGTGTAAAAGCAGAAGAAAACAAAGAGAAAATGTTCAGGACTTGAGGAAGGGTTAGACCAACAGACCACAATCCATAAAAGAAACTCCAATAAATTGGATTTCATCAAAGTTTAAAACTTTTGCACTGCCAAAATCCATGTGGAGAGGATGAAAAGAAAAGCGAGAGAGTGGGGAAAATATTTTTAAACTACATACTTCCTAAAGGACTCTAGATATTTAGAATTTTTAAAGCACTATCAAAACTCAACAGTGATAAAACAAAAGATCCAGTTAGAAAATGGACAAAGCACATGAACAGACATTTCACCAAAAAGGATATAGAGATGACAAAAAAGAATGTGAAAAGATATCTAGCATCTCTTAATAGCTATTAAGGGAAATGCAACTTAAGATCACAATGAGATAATATTACATACTGATTAGAACAGGTAAAATTTTTTTTTTTTTTTTTTGAGTGATCGCACCATCGTGATTATGTGGGTCGTGAAGATCTTTTTTGTACAGTTGTTCTGTGTATTCTTGCCACCTCTTCTTAATATCTTCTTCTTTTTTTTTTAAATTTTTTTATTAGTTGGAGGCTAATTACTTCACAACATTTCAGTGGGTTTTGTCATACATTGATATGAATCAGCCATAGATTTACACTTATTCCCCAATCCCGATCCCCCCTCCCACCTCCCTCTCCACCCGATTCCTCTGGGTCTTCCCAGTGTACCAGGCCCGAGCACTTGTCTCATGCATCCCACCTGGGCTGGTGATCTGTTTCACCATAGATAGTATACATGCTGTTCTTTTGAAACATCCCACCCTCACCTTCTCCCACAGAGTTCAAAAGTCTGTAGAACAGGTAAAATTTTAAGTGACAATATCAAATGCTGGCAAACATGCACAGGAATGGGATCTCTCACACACTGCTGGGAGGACTTTAACATGGTACAGTCACTCTGGAAAATAAGTTTGGCATGGAATATAAGTTTGGCAGTTTGTTTTTTTTTAACTAAACATGCGATTATCATACAATCTATCAGTCATACTCTGTACTATCTCTGCAAATTTCTGTCAGTATAACTGCTGTTGTTCAGTTGCTCAATCGTGTTAGACTCCTTATGACCCCATGGACTGCAGTCAGGCTTCCCTGTCCTTCACTGTCTCCCGGAGTTTGCCCAAGTTCATGTCCTTTGAATCAGTCAGTATAATTACTTTAACATAAAAATGGAAAAAAGTATTAACTTAAAGTTTTTATATCACTTACTTAAATTCAGCTCATACTTGTTTTTTATGTTTAAATGTCATTTTAAAATATCTCTACTAGTAGAACAATATTCTTTTATGCTAATTAACTGTAATTCTGATGATTTATGCATGAATACTGAAGGGCATGTTTTATAGCGAGCAGCTCTGCAACTAAATAGCATTTCCAAACTGGAAGGTACTATAATTTCTGAATTCATTAAAATAAAAGCTGCTTGCAGATAACCAGTATTCAGTTTATAAAAGGAAAGCAGTGGCATGAATCTGGAAAATCATGCCTCAGTTACAGAAAAAGTTATACAAGGACAAAGGCAGCTGAAGAGTGCTCACACAGACAAACAAATCTGTCTTATTAGCTCCTTCTACAGGCCAGGGGACCCTATAACCTAGCACCATGCCTGGCACATATCAGGAAGCTCTCAATATAACTTTTAAACTAATAAAGCTTATTTAAAAACTAAGTTTTAAAACTAATTAAAAAGATTTCCTACAATAAATCTCCACTTGGAATGGAGAAAGAGGTTTACATAAATGAAAAATTTTAAAAGACACTGAAGTAGTAATCAAATATAGCACCCTAGTTACTATTAGATTTTATAAAAATTATATTTTAATCTGCCTCTGCCATTTCCTAAATCCTTTTCTCAGCATCTATTTATAAACTGATCATGTCATCAATTGTCCCTAATCTACTGGCAAAAGGCTGTGCTTATCTGGAGGGCAGCCTGGTTCCCACAGGTTTCCTTTCATCTCTGTATCCTTAACTCTCTCCCAAACCTCAAGCACATACACTTCTCCTCCTCTTTCCAAAGAGGGAAAGGGGGAAAGACAAACAGCACTAAACAACCAGGCCTTACCAAACAGAAATTTAAATAAGCAAAACAAGTTTGACTTGGCACACATATATCCAAACACAAGGGTTCACCATAATGCATTGCTTACATCTCAAAACCACAATACATAGGACAAAATAGAGAAAATTACGTTTCCCTTACTGAATTCACCTTCAGCCACATGACTTGAGAACTGGGCGCACCTCATTTGTAGTTCAAGAAAGTGCTTTGGTTCTGCATTGCTTGGGGATGAGGTAGGGAGGAGGGTACAGGTCAAGTTTGCCATTCCTTAGGAGCTAAGAAGAGTAGGGGATGGAATTTGATACCAACTAATATTATATGCCAGGTTTCCCAGGTAGCTCAGTGGTAAAGAATCCACCTGCCAACAGAGGAAACACAGGAGACATCTGCTGTTCGATCCCTGGGTCGGGAAGATCCCCTGAAGAAGAAAACAGCAACCTATTCCAGTATTCTTACCTGAGAAATCTAATGGACAGGGAGCCTGGCGGGCTATAGTCCATGGGGTCACAAAGAGTTGGACATGGCTGAGCACACACACACACACACACACTATTATATACCAGGCACTATGCTATGACTTTTTACACTGATGATGTTTAATGCTGATAACTATCTATGAGGCGGGCATAATCTACACTGGACAGATGGGGAAATGGTAGTTGTAAAGCTCAAGTGGTAGAGCTAGTATTCCATCCCAAACTTCCTTACTCAGAAATACTGGAAAGCCTGTGATCTTTCCAGTACACTCTGTGTCTCTAAATCCAATCTTTGGGATTACAGCAACTCTGTCTTGCTAAAACATTTTTTTCCCCTGGAGCATTCATACTTATAACGAATCAGAGATCTGCTAATAGAAGGAGCCAAGACCTAGGGTTACACTAGTTACAACTACTCCTCACTCATTGTATTCCTTTGGATAAGTCACTTTTTCTCTCTGATCAGCAGTCATCTTTGGATGCTTTTGATCTCTGAGGCTCTTTATAAGGATAAAAAGCTTTGGGACCCCAAGATGTTCTTTGTGTTGTAAACACAAACTCTTAGAGCTACAACAACATTGCCTAAAATGTGTTTTCCAGGGCAAACCATTATGTCAATTTAATTCTATTTAGCAATAAGGAAGTATTCAATTATTTACATTTTCATTTTACTAAAATTATCTCTATCAGAATCAATTCCTTTCTTTGTAAATTTAATGAAAATTGACCCTATCCACCGTCTGAATTTTATTTCTTTTCTGACCGTGTCACAAATTTCACCAATTACTTTTCACCACTGGGAATATTCTTTGGTGGCTTTGATGTCCACAAACCTAATTAATAGCACCACCGGAGTGCTTAATCCTTCTGACACTGGAATCTAAGAGAATCCCTATCATCTGGCACATATGCTCATCACCTCCGACAACTGATGTTCACAAAAGCTGGTTACTAAACCCAGTATGCTGGTAACCAAAGTCTTAACAAGATCTGCACGCTAAGGGAAGGTTTGTTCTGTTATTATACTCTGACGTGAGGTTCGTGGATAATTAAGTAAACCAATCTCCCATCATTCGGACAACACACGATCCCCGTCTCCTCCACTGTGGCAGCGCTCCACCGGCATCTGGCAACTGAGGGTTCCCCACAGGCTCGGCACTTGGGGTCGTGCCCGGAGTCAGGAGAGCAGCTGGCGGCAGAGGGAGCTGAGACTTCGGGAAGCCCCCCAGAAGCACTGAGAGCTAACGGGCCAGAGGGCCGGACGGCCGGGGTAGGGGGCTTAACCGCTTCCAGAGGCCCGCCCTGTCGCCACACCCGACCCGCCTGCTCTCGGCTAAGCGGACGCAGCGCCGCCTTGCAGCCCGCCAGCCCTCACCCTCGCCCCCGAACAGCGGCCTCCGGGAGTCGGCGACCTCCCGCGAGCCACCCTCCGCTCTCTGCAATCAGCCCACCGGGCAGACCCCTGGCCCGGGTCACAGTCCAGCCCAGGCATCAGGCAGACGACCCTGCGCAATAGCGTGAGTCTTGAACCACAACGATCCCCTCTGACCCGCTTATTCGCGTGGTGCGGACAATCACCCACACCCAAACCGACAAATCCTGGGGCCTTTCCACTGCCGGGTCCGAGGAGTCTTGAATGAATGTAACTACTTAAGGGGCTTCGACCCAAATCCTTAGATTGGGCAATCGCTAGGGCGCGCCTTCCCGCTTTCCTCGCGTCTCCCGGTCTCAACCCGCGTGGAGTCGAGGTCCAAGTATGTATTCCCCAACGTCCGGAGGTGCGAAGAAGGCTTCGCAGTTTATAGCTTAGTTTCTGCCGGGTCTGATTGTGTGGAAGTAGGGAGGTTCCGCGTGACGGCGCGACACGCCCGGGGCGTGGGTTCAGCTATTTGCTGGGCGAGAGGCCCGAGATAGGCAAACCAAAGATCACAGCCTGCTGCCAGCCTGGATGAGGTGCCAAAGTCCGGCCCCAAGGGACACACTCCAATCTGGGGGGCGGACGTACGCATAGACTGGTGATCAGCTGAAAGGAGATGAGGAACGACTGTTCATCCATTTATTCATTTAACAAATTGTAAGCACCTGCTGCGAACCAGACACTATGCCAGTCACTGCGGACAAAAGGAGTAACTCCTGACACTAAAACCTATATTAAGAGAGGAGAGAAGAGTGACAGAACCCATAGTGCAATATACAACACGTGTTTAAGTACAAACTGAGCTATGTACTCTCCGAGAGGAGCACTGGTTTTGAAAGGATTTATGGAGCCTCTGGCCTGGATTTGGTGGTTCAAGGAGGCTTCCTTGACACTGGATGAGTAGTAGCTAACTAGGCAAAGTGTGGAAGAGTGCTTCAGACAGAGAAATGTATAAAGAACTCTGTGTGGACTATGGCAGGGCTCCTTGAAAGATGAAAACCAACCCTGGGTTGGGGAGTGGTGAGGGAAGGTGGGTGGGAAGTTGTTTAATAGGCACAGGCTTTCATTTGGGGAAAATGAAAAAGTTCTGGAAATGGATAGTGGTGATGTTTGCACAACAATGTAATGTACTATATATCACAGAACTGTACATTTAAAAATGGTGATAATGGCAAGTTTTATGTTATGTACATTTTGCCACCAAAAAGGAAAAAAAAAAAAAACTCAGAGTTTACAGAGTAAAGAAGTAGAGTGAAAGCCACTAGAGACTAGAAGGGTAAGATCATGTAAGATATTTGGAAAGGCCATAGTAGAATTTTGGGACAGGCGAAGAACTGATTGATTTATATGTTTGTAGAAATCACTTTGGCTGCCTGACATAAAGATCAAACTGAGGCGGCTCTTGGAAACTGTGGTAGGGCCAGTTGGGAAGTCCATGCAATTGTCTGGACAAGAGAAGATGAAGCTAGAGTTTAGGCTAGAACAGTGTGAAGCTGAAGAGAATTGGGCAGTCTGCAGAGAAATGTAGAAGTGAAATCAATAGGACTTGGTGATGAATTGGATGTGAAAGGGTGACAAAGTAGCTTCAAGGATAATGCCATTTTCCACACATGATGATTCATGAAGTTTATATCGCCAGCCCTTGGCCCTGATTTCCAACCAAATAGCCAGCCACAAACTTCAGCATCTCCATTAGAGGTCACCTCAAATTGCACACATCCAGAGCTAATTTATCACTTACCCTTAGCCCTCTGTGGAATGGGATAAAATCTCCTCCGTGGGATGAATAAAGGAACTGTGGAGAGAGAGCCCAGCAAAGCAAATGAGCCTGCTTGGATCAGGGCCACCACTCAGGGAAATGAAGCTCTAGAAGGCAGAATTGCCCTGATACCCTTTTTGAGGAGTAAAACTTTCCAAGATCTGCATCCTCAATGAAGTGGCTGCTTCTCACTCTGTGCTACAGAGAAAACCAACCTTGCTCCCATGTTCATCATGGGCAGACTGGACAAGAGAAGACAACCACTTCAGAGTTTTAGTGGTTACCAGCGACCCAGACAATCACGATGGTGTGATCACTCACCTAGAGCCAGACGTCCTGGAATGTGAAGTCAAGTGGGGCGTAGGAAGCATCACTATGAACAAGCTAGTGGAGGTGATGGAATTCCAGTTGAGCTATTTCAAATCCTGAAAGATGATGCTGTGAAAGTGCTGCACTCAATATGCCAGCAAATTTGGAAACTCAGCAGTGGCCACAGGACCAGAAGACGTCAGTTATCATTCCAATCCCAAAGAAAGGCAATGCCAAAGAATGCTCAAACTATCACACAGGTGCACTCATTTCACATGTTAGCAAAGTAATGCTCAAATTCTCCAAGCGAGGCTTCAACTGTACGTGAACCGAGAACTTCTGGATGCTCAAGCTGGATTTAGAAAGGGCAGAGGAACCAGAGATCAAATTGCCAACATCCGCTGGATCAGTTGAAAAAAGCAAAAGAGAGTTCCATAAAACATCAATCAATTTCTGCTTATTGACTATGCAAAGCCTCTATTGACTGTGTGGAGTCACAACATAACTGTAGGAAAATTCTGAAGAAATGGAATACCAGACCACTGTCCCTGCCTCTTTGAGAATCCGTATGGCAGGTCAGGAAAGCAACAGTTAGAACTGGGACAATTGGAACAACAGACTGGTTCCAAATAGGGGAAAAGGAAGTACGTTCTAGGCTGTTATATTGTCACCCGCCTTATTTAAATATATTGCAGTACATCATGAGAAACGCTGGGCTGCGAAAGACGCATTAAGCAGGAGTCAAGATTGCTGGGAGACAATATTCAATAATCTCAGATACGCAGATGGACACCACCCTTATGGCAGAAAGTGAAGAACTAAAGAGCCTCTTGGTGAAAGTGAAAGAGGAGTGAAAAAGTTGGCTTAAAGCTCAACATTCTGAAAACTAAGATCATAGCATCCGGTCCCATCACTTCATGGCAAATAGATGGGGGAAACAGTGCAAACAGTGGCTGACTTTACTTTTCTGGGCTCCAAAATCACTGCAGATGGTGATTGCAGCCATGAAATTAAAAGATGCTTACTCTTTGGAAGGAAAGTTATGACCAACCTAGATAGCATATTAAAAAGCAGAGACATTACTTTGCCAACAAAGGTCGTCTAGTCAAGGCTATGGTTTTTCCAGTGGTCATGTATGGATGTGAGAGTTGGACTGTAAAGAAAGCTGAGCACCAAAGAATTGATGCTTTTGAACTGTGGTGTTGTAGAAGATTCTTTAGAGTCCCTTGGACTGCAAGGAGATCCAACCAGTCCATCCTAAAGGAGATCAGTCCTGGGTGTTCATTGGAAGGACTGATGCTGAAGCTGAAACTCCAGTACTTTGGCCACCTGATCCGAAGAGCTGATTCATTTGAAAAGACCCTGATGCTGGGAAAGATTGAAGGCGGGAGGAGAAGGGGACAACAGGATGAGATGATTGGATAGCATCACGGACTCAATAGGCATGAGTTTGAGTAAGCTCACTGAGTTGGTGATGGACAGGGAGGCCTGGCGTGCTACAGTCCATGGGGTCGCAAAGACTTGGACACGACTGAGCGACTGAACTGAACAGCGGTAACAGTGTGGCCCAAGTGGTTGGCCTAGCTTCCTCTCTGTATGTTGCAGCAAACCACCTCCGCAGGATGGTGCATAGGCAGCACAGGGAGATGGTTAAAAGCAAGAATTCTAAAGCCAGACTGCTTCTGTTTAGATGCTGGTTTTGCCCTCAGTAGCTATGAGATCTTGGGCAAGTTACCTAATCTCTGTTTTCTCATCTGTAAAATGGAGAAAATAATAGTGCTTTTTAGGGTTTTAGGGTTGTAAATCTGATTTTTTTTTTTTTTTAAAGGGCCCAGAGGAAAAAGAGGTCTATGTGCGAGTTTCTCCCTCAGCAAAAGCCGACACCGGTGTTTTCCTTGGCCTTGCAAGGTTTGGCTTGAAAGGAGGCAATGCCCAAGGTTCAGGCTCCAGATGCAGGCCTGGAGGCACCAGAGCTGTGTTTAAAGAGGTGTGAATGTGGACCCAGATTGGCAAGCTCCTCCCACAGACTGGCAGTACCCAAAGCCTAAAAGGCTAGACGCTAACTTGGATCCTGTCCCTGAGGCTAGCTTGCGCAAACATAAAAGATCCACAAACAGCTCTAGAGCCTCAGGGGTGGGGCCGGAGGAGGCCGCCAAGAATCGCTCTTATTAAGAACGCGCCCAATCACAAATGACGTTCCGCCTGTTCCCCGCCCCCTAGGTGGGAGAACCCAATCAACGTCGAGAGTGTATCTTGGTCCCTGCTGCGGCCTTAGTGCGTCTGCAGCTGCAGGTCCGCTCCGGTCTAGATGTGAGGGCATCTGCCGGGCCTGAGGCCGAGTTCCACCCTGGCTTCCCGGGATGTCGGTGGCTTTCGTACCGGACTGGCTGAGAGGGAAGGCAGAAGTCAATCAGGAGACCATCCAGCGGGTAAGCGCTAAAACGGGTAGAGAGATCTTAGTAGAGATCCTAAATGGCTGCGGGTGCTGGAAGCTTCCTGGAGGGAGCAGCTGAGACTGGTGGTGTGCGTAGGTGACTTGCTGTGAGATGAAAATGAAGTCAGCAGAGGTGCTGGGGCTGGAAAGCCCGGCCTTGGGGAGCGGGGAGGGGGGAGCCAGGCAAAGGAGGCAGTGGTCCTTGCCGTCCTGACGTCGCGCTGCATTGACCCTTTGTCTGATCTTTCAGCTCCTGGAGGAGAATGACCAGCTGATCCGCTGTATCGTGGAATATCAGAACAAAGGCCGGGCGAATGAGTGCGTCCAGTGAGTCCACTCTTTATTCCCTTAATTTGTGAGTGTGAAGGGGAAGGTAGTATTGGAATCCATCAGCTGGCCTGAACTAGGAGCCTTGAGTGATCACAGATAGGGCTCAGAGGAATTACTTACCTGCCCAAGATAATACGGACAGTACATTGTGAAGCCTGGAGTCAGACATGGCGTCCTCTTCAAAACTTGAATTGTGCTCATTGCAAAGACCCCTCAAAAAGCCATGCCGGCCGATGACAGCAGGGATGGGGACAGTTCAGTTCAGTCCAGTTCAGTCGCTCAGTCATGTCCGAGTCTTTGCGACCTCATGAACGTCAGTACACCAGGCCTCCCTGTCCATCACCAACTCCTGGAGTCTACCCAAACTCATGTCCATTGAGTTGGTGATGCCATCCAACCATCTCATCGTCTGTCGTCCCCATCTCCTCCTACCCCCAATCTTTCCCAATATTAGGGTCTTTTCAAATGAGTCAGCTCTTCGCATCAGGTGGCCAAAGTATTGGAGTTTCAGCTTCAACATCAGTCCTTCCAAAGAACACTCAGGACTGATCTCCTTTAGGATGGACTGGTTGGATCTCTTTGCAGTCCAAGGGACTCTCAAGAGTCTTCTCCAACACCACAGTCCAAAAGCATCAATTCTTTGGTGCTCAGCTTTCTTTACAGTCCAACTCTCACATCCATACATGACTACTGGAAAAACCATAGCCTTGACTAGACCGACCTTTGTTGGCAGAGTAATGTCTCTGCTTTTTAATATGCTGTCTAGGTTGGTCATAACTTTCTTCCAAGGAGTAAGCGTCTTTTAATTTCATGGCTGCAGTCACCATCTGCAGTGATTTGGGAGCCCCAAAAAGTAAAGTCAGCCACTGTTTCCACTGTTTCCCCATCTAGTTGCCATGAAGTGATGGGACCAGATGCCATGATCTTAGTTTTCTGAATGTTGAGCTTTAAGCCAACTTTTTCACTCCTCTTTCACTTTCATCAAGAGGCTCTTTAGTTCTTCTTCACTCTCTTCCATAAGGGTGGTGTCATCTGCGTATCTGAGGTTATTGATATTTCTCCCAGCAATCTTGACTCCAGCTTGTGCTTCTTCCAGCCCAGCGTTTCTCATGATGTACTCTGCATATAAGTTAAATAAGCAGGGTGACAATATACAGCCTTGACGTACTCCTTTTCCTATTTGGAATCAGTCTGTTGTTCCACGTCCAGTTCTAGCATTCGGAAAACGTCTCATGAAATGATGAGAGCAATGGCTGTTTTCTGGTCGTGGATCCCTGACTCATACTTTTTTGGTAACACATACAAAAACCAATAGAAGTTCCCAGTTAAGACAGAGGTAAATTTGGCACAGTAATTTAAGGTGCTCTCTAGCCATATGCCAAGATGAGAGAAAACACTCTCTTTTCTAAGTGTAGTTCCAGGACTTACGCCCTGTTTATTACAGAAACAAAAAAGATTTTATTTCATTGTGACTGAAGCCATGCTTTCCCCACCCCCTAAAAATGTAACCCTCATTCCCTCACTGAACAGCTCAGTGGAGATATCCATCTTGGGTAAGTCTTTACATTGGACACTGGCATTTGGTGATTTGCTTTTTTACAGTTTATAGCAAACACTCTCATTTTTCTATATGGAAAACCATTACAAAACATTCTATTTGGTGCAGTGATTTTCAAATTATGGATAAGTTACTACAATCTCCTCATGGACATTTTCACATCTCATGGTGCATGATTCCTGCCCTCTAGTCTGATTTGCGGAGAAGGCAATGGCAACCCACTCTAGTACTCTTGCCTGGAAAATCCCATGGACGGAGGAACCTGGTAGGCTGCAGTCCATGGGGTTGCTAAGAGTCGGGCACGACTGAGTGACTTCACTTCCACTTTTCACTTTCATGCATTGGAGAAGGAAATGGCAGCCCACTCCAGTGTTCTTGCCTGGAGAATCCCAGGGACGGGGAAGCCTGGTGGGGTGCTGTCTACGGGGTCACACAGAGTCGGACATGACTGAAGTGACAGCAGCTGCAGTCTGATTTGGGCTCGACCCCTTGATTGAGAAATGGGGTCATAGTAAGCGTGCATTTATCATGGAAATGTCTTGTCCCTTCTTTAACTTTGTTCAGGATTTTTTTTTTGGCCTTGTGCCACATGGGATCTTCGTTCCCTGCCTGTGTGCGTGCTTAATCGCCTCAGTCATGCTGTGTGACCCTACAGACTGCAGCCGACCAGGCTCCTCTGTCTATGGGATTCTCCAGGCAAGAATACTGGAGTGGGTTGCCATGCCCTCCTCCAAGGGATCTTCCCGACCCAGGGATTGAACCTGTGTCTCCTACATTGCAGGCAGATTCTTTTAACTGCTGAGCCACCAGGGAAACCCTTAGCTCCCTGACCAGGGATCAGACCTGTGCCCCTGCAGTGGAAGTATGGAGTCCTAACCCCGGACTTCCAGGGAATTCCCTGTTCAAGATTTTTTATAAGTAACACTGAGTACCAGTTACTACTTCAGCTACTGGGGAATCAGTACCAAAACAGATACCAGCTTTGCTTTCATGGAGCTTACATTCTAGACTGTAGAATCATATAATTAGGCACATAATAATAAACACTTTAGAATAAAGCACAGTAAGTGGGAGGAAGTGCTAGTTTATACAGGTTATCTTTGATGTGACATTTGGGTAGACACCTTAGGTGAGGGAGGCAGCTATGCAGATGTGTGAATCAGAGTGAGCATCAGGTGAAGTCCCCCAGGCTAGAGCTTGCTGGATATCTTGAAGTCTCTGCAAGGAGGCCACTCTGGCCAGAACTCAGTGAGTAAAGGGAAAGTGACAGATGAGATCAGAGAGGGAGACTAGAGGCCCTGATCATGTAGGTCCTTATAGGCCATGAGAAAAGCTGAGCTTTACTCATAATGTGATGGGGACCTTTGAGGAGTTTTGAACAGAGGTATTACATGGTCTTAACTGATGCTTTTGAACTGTGGTGTTGGAGAAGACTCTTGAGAGTCCCTTGGACTGCAAGGAGATCCAACCAGTCCATCCTAAAGGAGATCAGTCCTGGGTGTTCATTGGAGGGACTGATGCCGAAGCTGAAACTCCAGTACTTTGGCCACCTCATTCGAAGAGTTGACTCATTGGAAAAGACCCTGATGCTGGGAGGGACTGGGGGCAGGAGGAGAAGGGGACGACAGAGGATGAGATGGCTGGATGGCATCACCGACTCGATGGACATGAGTTTGAGTAAACTCTGGGAGTTGGTGATGGACAGGGAGGCCTGGCGTGCTGCGATTCATGGGGTTGCAAAGAATCGGACACGACTGAGTGACTGAACTGAACTGAACCTAAACTGTAAAATCACTCAGGCTGCTATGAGTATAATTACAGTAGGGGTACAAAGGTAGAACAGGGAGACAGCTTAGGAGAGTGGTCCAGTACAGTAGTCCAAGCAAGAAGTGATAGTGGCTTGGCCGAGAGATGTAGCTATGGGAGTGAGAAGTGAGAACAGGTAAGATACTGGATGTATTTTCCTCTGATATGTTAAATAGACACATTGACAAAACTGAGTGGTCCATTCAGTAGATGAGCCATTCACTAGATAAATTCTTTTCCAGTTTTTTGTTCAATAAAAACACACCTCTAATTTTTATCTGTTTTTCACCCATAGGTACCAGCATGTGTTACACAGAAATCTCATTTATTTGGCTACCATCGCAGATGCCAACCCAACCAGTGCTTCAAAAGCAATGGAATAGTCTTCCAGTTGGCTGTTGTGAGGAGTAATTGAATGTGATCTATGTCCTATGAAATGGATATTTGCCAACTCAACTGCTTAGAATGTGAATGGAACCTCTGTGGCTCTTTTAAAAATGTGAAAATGTGAAGAAAGCTACTAACTTAACCATATTCTCAGTATAAATATTTAATAATTAAGTGGATTCCCTCAATTAAGTTGACTCCAAGTGTCCTCCATCCTGAAATAAGTGTGTTTGGATAACAGAGATATAATGGGCATCTTCAAGTCAACCTTTTTAGTTTCAAACTGAAGAGGAAACTGAGCAGGTATTGGGCGATCAGCAGGAATTGGTGAGACTTTCCACTGAGACACTACCAAATGGACATGTGACTGTTTCTCCCTCCTACCAGTTTGTGGTTGTGGACCTCTGACTGCTCTTTTCATGTTACTTTGAAATAACGCTTGCCTTCCCACAAAAGCCTGATATTAAGGTATAGAAATTTTCTTGTAATGTCTTCCACTTGGTTTTTGAGAAAAAGTGTAAGGAGTTAAAAATACCTGTAACACCACCACTGTCATTGCTAACAAAAATTAATAGTAAGTCTTAAGTGTCATCTAACATCATCTACTAATAGAAGATGTGATGCTGAAGGAAGAGTATCTTTTTCTTTTCTATCCTTTTAAGGTTCTCAGCTAGGCCTCTATAACAAAAGACAGATTAACAGAAGAAAAGCATATGCATTTATTTAATATGTTTTACGTAACATGGGAGCCTTCATAAGGAAACAATGACTCAAACAGTTAAACCTGAGCATTTTTATATGAAGTTCAATGAAAAGTATAAAGTTGTAGAAAAATGTGATGGGACATAATGGTATGAGCTAAGTGTAGGAAACTGGGGGAGATGTAACAAGGCCTTTTTGTTCAAAATCTCTGTCCCTCTGGGTGTGGGAAGGCACCTCTCCTATGAGTGTCACATGACCTGCTTTATGGGAGGAGGTCTGAGAGTCCTAGGATCTGCCATTTCTCAAAGTTCTTCCTTAAAATATTCAATATGCCAAGGAGCCATATTTTGGAGTGGCATGTCCTGAATTCCATGATGTTCAATTTTCTTCTCTTCCCACAACATGTGATTTTGTTGATGTGTCTGAAACAGGATCCAAACAAAATTCACACCCTGCATTTTGTTGACATTGCTATGTCTGTAAAAATACTTAACAATTCCTTTTTCTTTTATCATTTGTTGAAAAAAACTATGTCATTTGCTCTAAAATTTTTCACATTTCTGTTGTATCCCTGTGGTGTGGTGTCATTATATATCCCAGTATTGGCCCACTTTTCCTATAAACTAGTAGATCTAGGTGCTCGTTTAGACTCAGATTCTAGTATCTTTGGCAAGAATACATCACAGGAAGTAATAGGTGCTTACTTTTCCATCACATCAGGAAATAACCCAAAATGATTTATTATCAAGCTCCTGATAGCCTTTCACTTAAATTATGATCTACCCAGCTTTGATAGGTTACTTCATTAGGGATTACCTAATGGTGATTTTTCTATGTTATCATTCTTTCTGCTTCTGTTATCTTTGTTCTATCAAGAACTTTCCTTCTTTGAGACTTATCTATTAAATGGGTCAAAGAGCTTCTTGTAAGTGAACCCCAAATTAAAACCTCCTTTTGTTGGGAGTCAAGGGTTTCAACCCAGGAAGGCTGTAATTTGTAAACAGTGAAGAGAGACCTCATTTTGAATCCCAAATCTGTCATAACCTCTGTAAGCTCTGTTTCCTCAGCTCTGAAATGGAGATAACAAAAGTAGTATCTACCTCTTGAGGTTATGAGGTGGAGATTATGTGGTTGGGAGCTGGGCATGGTAAACATTCAAGTGTGTTAACTGAAGGCTCTGGCCCTTTTCAGAGGCCCCCTCCCATTCTGTCATCTGTAGGGTTCTAGCCCATCATTGGTCTTCTCTGTCCTCTGTATTCATGTGGTTTGTGCTGGTACTCTATGCCAGGTAGGCTGCTGAAGGGCCTGATGTGATCAGCAAATATGGTAAGTGCTGTGCATTGTCTTTAGTTTTGAATTAGTTGCTAACATTTAAAGATAAGAGGATTTCCCATGAAAGCCTGGATTTCTAGCAATGCTGGATTAACAGGTCCACAGTGAAAACCATCAGCTGGAGTGTGATGGCAGCTGGCCCCCACTCATGTTATTAGACAGCTTGAACACTTAAAAAATCTGTCAAGAGGGTAGATCTCACGTTAAGTGTTTTTTACCACAATAAAGTAAAAAAGAAAGAAAGAGTGCTTGCCAGATCCTGGGTAGAGGGGAGGAGAAGTCATTGTTTAATTGGTACAAAATTTTAGTTTTACAAGATGAAGATTGTCCTCTGGCTAGATGGTAGTGATGGTGGTACAATGGGAATCTACTTGGTGCCTCTGAACAGTAAGCTTAAAAAAGTTAAAAGATTAGTTTATGTAAAGTATATACTACAATTTTAAGAAAATAACGGAAAACAACAACCACCCAACAGTGTGGCCCCATGGTAAAGATAAATCAATGTAGCAAATTGAGCCCAGAAATAGAATGGCACATATGTGGTCACAAAGCCAAGGTAATTCAATGTATAAAAGACAGTCTTTTCAACAGATGGTGGTGGAACTACCGTATATCCCTACGAGAAAAAAAATAACTTCAGCTTCTGCCTGACACCATATCCACAAATGCTGACACATCATAGACTTACACCAAAAAGACAGGGTTATAAAATTTCTAAAAGGAAACACAGGAGAAAATCTTCATGAGCTTGGGGTAGGCAGAGATTTCTTACACAGAGAAGCACAAACCATAAAAGAAAAGGTGATCAAATGACTTCATAAAAAATTAAAAAAACTGCTTTCCACAAGCCACTATCAAAACAATGAAAAGGCAAGACAGACTGGGAGAAAATATTCACAATTACATAAACCTAGCAAGGGATTTTTATTCAGAATCTATACATACATCGTTTAACAACACGTTAAATAATACAGAATTCTTGCTTTCTATAAGACGAAGAACGTGATTAAAATAAGGGCAAAGGTCTTGAACTGACAATTTAGAAAAGAGGGCGTTGAACACCATGCCCACGACGCTGGCCCCCAAAGCGGAAACGCACGTACGACCGTACCTAAACGGCCTTTGAAGTGAGACAAATAGTCTAACAGGATAGTGTCAAAACTACTCCCTGAGTAAAAAAGTCAAAACTGTCGGTCTGCCGATCCTCAACGACTTCATTCTCCAGCCTCTTCTGCAGCTATGGACAACAGGGAAGCCTCGCGATATCTGCAAATACTTTGACACGGCCCTTGAGAAAGGACGACAGGAAGTAGCGCAGGCGCGTCGGGGGCTCCCAGAGTTGGCGACTGATTCCAATGTAAAGGAGGAAATGGGCGGAGCAAAAAAGAACCAGCTCAGGTATAGGAGCTCGGGACCCGAGCTCCCAGGCATTCTCACGTAGGCGTAGCCGCTTCTGTTAACCACCGCCTTCGAGTACGTGCTCTCGCGGTATTTGTTTCGGCTCTCGCGGGGTTTAGCGTGGCAATAGGAGACCCGCCTGGGGGCGGGGGTGGCGGTCCGTTAGTGGTGTTTGGCTCCGGCCACGGTGGCAGCGCTTTCTCTTCTGCTCACTGGCAGGTCTCAGGCTGGAGGCCAGCCAGGTGAAGAGCGCGGCTGCATGTGTGTGCGCACTCCATGGGAGCCGGGAGGCCTGAGGTGAGAGGGAGCCGGTCTCGGCCTCAGGCGCTGTCGCGACAGGCCGGCGGGAGGTGACTGAGGCGCGGGCTCCGCCCCACCCCCCGCCCTAGCCCCCGCCCTGACCGCTTTCCTCCCCATCTCTCCCAGCTTTTGCTGCCGCCTCGGTCGTTATGGGGGCGCAGGACCGGCCGCAATGCCACTTCGACATCGAAATCAACCGGGAGCCGGGTGAGCCGGGCCACTGGGGAGCCCTGCGGGGCCGAGGCTTGCCTTGGGGAAGGGGAGGGGTCTACCTTCATCAACCCTCCCCCAAGCTTTTTTGGGAACTGGTAGGCGCAGTCCGTAGTCCCTTTTCTCCTGAGGGAAAATCTGTGGAGAGGAGGGTGGTCCGGATACAATCTAATCGGAGTCCAGGCCTCGTCCTCCCAAACTCCTTGTCCCCCCGCACCCCTCCTGAGTGTTCCTGCCTTGCCTTAGCGCCAGGAAAAGGGTTGCGATCCTTTTTGGACTTTGTCTCTCACAATATCTCTAAGGAACAAACACTCCCAATTTCAGTTTCTGGTATCTCGCTCTGTACTATGAGCTTTGGACTCGTACGTTGTATATTTTCTAATTCTTGTGCATCCTTAATAGGTTAACGTTGTTTTTATTTTTCCTTAAGTGTCTTTAGCCAGAATTCCTTGGTTCGTGGGCTAATGACTTAGCACAAGTCTTGGGCGATAAACCAAAGCATTTAGTATCAACAGACTTGCAGCGTGTGTTCTCTTCCACTACTGTTTTCTTTAGGGAATCCACCCGTTTCTTAGTATATTTTTTTGAAAATTAGATATTTTCTTCTCAAGGGTAGTTAACTTCATTCTACGTAGCAGAGCGTGCAAGGTTCCAGTTTTCTTAGCCTTTTTTTTTTTATACTGTGACGGAACTTTTAGTTGGAAGCATATATACAGTCTTTTTGCAGATCTTGTTCAGCAGATTGTGCATGCTACTGTTCTAGACTGAGGATATAGCAATGCATAGAACAAAGGCCTCTCTTCCTTGTAGTTTATATTCTGTTGGAGGAAGACGGACAATAAACCAGAAAAAAAATAAGCGTCTTGTAATAGGGGGTACTGTTTTGATAGATTGGTCAGAAAAGGACATTTTGAGAGGATGACATTTAAGCAGACCTGAAGGAGAAGGTAAGGGTGTGCATATCTCTGAGAAGAACCTTCCTGATAGAGGAACAGATAATATGAAGGCCTTGACAAAAAAGTGTACCTTCTTGTTTGAGGAGTGAAGGAGGCAAGTGAGTAGCAGAAAATGAGTAAAGGCCAGAGTAAGAACTTTGACTCCGTGAGATAAAATGTTTTGAGCAAAGGAATGATGTGATCTTAGAAATTTTTGTTGCATTCTCTCTTCATCTTTTGTACCTCGAAGCTCTTAATCCTTATTCTGTAGTGAATTTTCGTTTTGAATAACAAGGCTTATTTTAAGAGTTAAAAATAGCATAGTCCTGGAAAGTAGAGGTCAAATAAAGGTTCTCTAGCCCTGGAAAGTACTCCTTTTCTTGTACACGTTCATATCCTACTTTCACAAATAACTTTTGTTGTGAAAAATCTCCAGAATATGTTTGGTAAATGTAAAATGAACTTTGATCCCCAGTATTATAATATCATTCTGGTAGAAGTGACTAGAACTCTTGAGAACACTGAACCATATATAAAACAAGGAATGCTTGCATTGTTCTAGGTTGAACCAGTTGATAACTGGCAATTTAATATGGTTCAGTTTCATATATAATATTGATATTTCTCTAGCACTTTTCAGTATATTATCTAAGTAGTAAGTACTTGATTTTTATGCAACTTGTAAGGATCACTTCGGTTGTTTGAAATGAGGTGTCCTGCTTTGTATTATTTAACCATTAGTATGTATGTCATTGAGTACTTATTCAAGTAATAACTCTTGTCTTCTCCTATAGTTAATAATTTGCTTGATACAAAGTAATATCTTTTATTTACTTTGATAAGTAAAGATCCTTTAATGAGTAGCTATGTTGTCTATATTAATGAGAGATCAAAAAGTACTGATAAAAATTGGGCTGAACACAGCACAGTGTGTATTTTCCATTCCTGTCAGTGGAAGTTTGTATATTTTTTTTTCTTTTTTTTTTTTTTTTTAAGTTTGTATATTTTATAGCAAACAAATGAGACTTTTGAATTGTAAAGCCACCAAATGAATGCAAGTATATGTTAAAAGAGGAATGTCTTTAAATTATGTGAGTATAGTTACAGAACTATTCATGTTGTTACTTCTCTTTCACTGAGTTTTGGTAGTTTGAAAGGCAGTCAACAGCCGTTAACTAATTGGTGACTCCTTGATATGCTCTAAAAACTTAATAGCCATTTTTGACTAAACTGGCTTAAATCAGTTTGCACCAGATATCTAAAACCTGTTCCCCTGGGCTCCAGTATTTCACTTCTTGATACAAGATCTGAAAAAGGCAAGTAAAAGATAAGTTTCTGAAGCACCAAAAAAGGAAAAGCTAGATTCCTATTTCATGTCTGCCCTGAAAAGTAATCAGTTTAACCAACCACTAACAACCATAGAGAGAACTAATATTAAGTCAAAGAAGGGTGGGCCTGCCTGTCAGAAAAAATAAACAGAACCTCTGAAAAAAGAAAACAAAACATCAATGAAATGAAAATCTGGAAAAAAAAAAAAAGAAAGAAAATCTGGTTCTTTGAAATAACAGTAAAATTGATAAAACTCCTAGCCCAACTGGCCACAGAAAAAAAGACAACAGGCACAAATTATCAACATGAGGAGTAAAAGTGATATTACTACAGATCCCACAGATACTAAATTAAAGGACGATGTTGTTTGACAGCTTAAAATTAAATGAGCCAGTTGCTTAAAAGCGAGCTACCAGGTCACAGTGAAAGCAAGTCACATATGCTATATGTAGATGTTGACAAGCAAGTATACACACACGTAGGTCATAAAACCAGTTCTGTAAGTCTGATGAAGTCATTTTCAGTGCTCCAGGTACTCTTTATGTGGAAGATTTCTGATCTTGAAAATTGTCATGCAAATCTTTTAGTTTCGTGCACCAGAATCCTCTTAAATCTTGACTAGACCCAGGACCCTTTTGATGGACCCAGCCTTAGGTTCCACTCCAAAGGGTGACTCCAGATTTATGTCCTATTAATGGAAGGGTATGGATTATCTCCAAATGTTTTTATTCAATCTTTATGTTCCAGACATTACCAGTTTGCCAATATAAACAGATTTTAAGCATTCATTTTACTAATTACTAGTTGATTAGAGATAAAGATAGCAAAAGCAGTATTAGAAGTCACCTCTGGAGGACAGCCTTTGATTTATCACCCCCTTGGAGGCTGTGTGTTTCTTAGAGGCCTGAAGTATAGTTTTAAAACTCATATGATTACTTTATATGAGAATGTCTATATAAGGTATTTTAAAATAAATTATAGTTGTAATATATTACATTATAGTAATGTAATGGTGTAGACCTTTTTTTGTTTTCAAACTGGGAGATGCTATCATGACACCAGAAGTCAAACTCCAATTTTTTCACTCCCATTTCTGTTAGTATTCAATAGAGTTTTTCAAAGGCAGTGGTGACACAACAGATTAAATGCGGAAGTAGATAGGAAAATCTGTCTTTTATTACACTAGACGTGAAATAAGGAAATCTCATGAAATGAGATTTGCAAAAATGTAAAAGATAACACTCATAAAGTTTTTTGTTCATATTTCAAAATGTCAATTATTAAAAAAGAACTCATGTTGGGCTTCCCTGGTGGCTCAGTAGTAAAGAAATTGCCTGCCAGTGCAGGAGACATGGGTTCAATCCCTGGTCTGGGAAGATCCCATCTGCCGCAGAACAACTAAGCCCGTGGGCCACAACTACTGAGCCTGTGCTCTAAGGCCTAGAAGCTGTAGCTACTGAACCCTGTGCGCCCTAGAGCCTGTGCTCCTTGACGAGAGAAGCCACCTCAATGAGGAACCCGTGCACTGCAACTGGAGACTAGTCCCCTCTTGCTGCAGCTAAAGAAAAGCCTGTGTAGCAACAAAGACCTAGCATAGCCAAAAGAACCTATTAAAATGTCTTTATAAAGTCTTCAGTAATTGCTTAACATGTAGAGGGATTCTGAGACCAAAAAGTTTGAGAACTGCTGATATAGACACATGCTTTCATAGAACTCAAGCATTGGGTTTTATCTGCATTGTTTTAAACTTTTTGTTTGAATGTAATTTCACGTTTATAGGACGTTGAAAAGTAAAAGCAGTAAAAAGAATGCCAATCTATTCTTTACCTAGATTCACCTATTTACATTCTATACCATTTGCTTTATTAATCTCTTTCTCTCTAAACGCAGTTTTTTCTGAATCATTTGAAGGTACGTTACCCACATCATGGCTCTTTACCCCTAAGTACGTGCGTGTATTTATTAAGAATAGAAATATTCATTAAGAGAGTCTTAAACATTTAAAAAATTTTTCAAAGAAAATAAAGGGGTATTCTCCAACATAACCACAATGCAATTGTCAACTTCATAAATTTATATGGATACAATACTTTAATCTACTATCTCTGTATTCTGTTTTTGTTGGTTGGCCTAAAAATTCATTCATATCATTCTTTCCCCTCCAGTACAAAATTCCAGTCTAGCCTCAAATATTACATTCAGCTATCATGTCTCTTTACCCTCCATTTTCATAGCTTTTGTCTTTTATGAGATTGATATTTTTAAAAATATAGCCCCCTTCTTGAATAGAATGTTACTTATTTTGTATTTGTCAGAGACTTCAAGTTGGTTTTCTAAAATGGTAACCAAGGTGTTTCTTTAAAAGAATGCTTGAAAAAAAAAAAAGAATGTTTGACTTTAGAGTTTTGTTTATGTGGGCCTCAGAACAATGTCATAAAACCCTGGCAATTATCAAAATAGGTAAAATGGAAATATCATTGAAATGGATGTTTTAAATTTACTGCTCAAGGTTCACATGCATCAAAGAAACTAAAAATATGTTCTTAGTAAACACTACAGAGTATTTGGAACTGAAACTGAGAAACAAGTTTAAAGTAAAGAAGACAAATGTTTGAGTACTGCTTATGACCAAGAGAAAGCCGTCTGACCTCTTTGTAAATGGAAGTACTATAAAGTCGTTATTGTGTTTCTAAAGTAACAGCAAAATTTGCTTGTATTCAAAATTAACCTTTAAACTTTAGACTAATACCCAAAATAACTTCTACTCTGAGGTAGAGCAAGGCATATGAGACCTGATTTGTACTGGGGGACCGGGAGAAATGAATCTCCCATCTCAAGCATGCACTGGGTCATAAGCTTGTGAATACAGTGACTCAGTGACTCTGGATGCGGTGGTTTGCGCCATTTAAATGATTTCTCCCTTTTGTATATACACATAAACTAATAAGACGTCAGTGCAGTATTGCTTGCATGGTAAGGTTCTTGAAAAGAGTAATTAAATAATATAACCACGTGTTTTAAAGATCGTATTTTTAAAATGAATTTATTCTAATCAATTAAGGAGCGCAATTTTTCTTAGGCAGATTACTGTTTGTGTTGTGACACAGAGAGCAAGGAGGGGAACTGGTGTGTGGGAGAGAAGGATGGTGAGCAGCCCTGCTGTTTTGAGTTATTCTCCTCTAATAGTTACTTGAAAGACCACAAGGAGGGTTATGCTAATGACAGTGCTGAGAAAGGTCAGAGTGAGGTGTGATAAGTTGTAGGATTTCCTCAGTGATGTTTAAATTTTATAAGATATTGTTATAACTAAAAGCATGCCTTTATCATTGATACTTCTCAGATAGAAAATCTTTTTTACTAGAACCTGAAATTCCCTTGTCCCCAGTTCGCATTGTCCCATGGAAACAGTTGTCTTTATATGTGATTTTTTGATAATGCAGTTTTTCAATTTTTTCATGTTATTGCAGAGCTGCCTGTATTTGTAAAGAACCTAGCACAGCATGTGACACACTTGTTTTTTAAGTTGCTTTAATTAGTGCATTTGCGTGAACGTGAGCTTGAGCACTGAGCTCATGTTCAATTTTAGGGCAAAGGCTTGTTACCATTTCTGTAAGCAAGAAGGTTCTCCTTTACCCCCTTTTCTCCTTATTTTTTTATAAATTGGGCCCAGAGGATCCCAGTAATAACCACAGGCCTGGTTGAAAGGTTGTGAAGGCAAATTCATATGGATTTTTTTTATTAAATTTATTTTTTTAATTGAAAGATAATTGATTTACAGAATTTTGTTGTTTTCTGTCAAACCTCAACATAAATCAGCCATAGGTATACATATATCCCCTCCCTATATATCCCCTCCCTCTTGAACCTCCCATCTCCTGCCTCATCCCACCCTTCTAGATTGTTACAGAGCCCCTGTTTGAGTTTCCTGAGCCATACAGTAAATTGCCGTAGGCTATTTTACATGTGGTAATGTAAGTTTCCTTGTTACTCTTTCCATACATCTCACCCTCTCCTCCCCTTTCCCCATGTCAGTAAGTCTCTATGTCTGTTTCTCCATTGCTGCCCTTTAAATAAATTCTTCAGTACCATTTTTCTAGATTCAGTGTATATGTGTTAGAATACAACGTTTATCTTTCTCTTTCTGACTCACTTCACTCTGTATAATAGGTTCTAGTTTCATCCACCTTATCAGAACTGACAAACGCATTCCTTTTTATGGCTGAGTAATATTCCATTGTGTATATGTACCACAACCTCTTTATCCATTCATCTGTCAATGGACATCTAGTTTGCTTCCATATCTTAGCTATTGTAAATAGTGCTGCAATGAACAATGGGATACATATGTCTTTTTCAATTTTGGTTTCCTCAGGTTATATGCCTAGGAGTGGGGCTGGGTCATATGGTAGGTTTTTTTTCCTATTTTTGTTTTAAGGAATCTCCATACTGCCTTCCTTAGTGGCTGTATCAGTTTACATTCCCACCAACAGTGCAAGAGCATTCCCTTTTCTCCATACCCTCTCCAACATTTATTGTTTGTAGGCTTCTTGACGATGGCCATTCTGACAGGTGTGAGGTGATATCTCATTGTAGTTTTGATTTACATTTCTCTAATAATGAGCGATGTTGAGCATCTTTTCATGTGTTTGTTAGCCATCTGTATGTCGTCTTTGGAGAAATGTCTGTTTAAGTCTTTTTCCCACTTTTTGATTGAGTTGTTTGTTTTTCTGGTATTGAGTTGTATGAGCTGCTTGTATATTTTGGAAATTAATCCTTTCTTTCGTGTTTCATTTGCTGTTGTTTTCTCCCATTCTGAGAGTTGTCATATGGATTTTTATGGGGACTTTGAGAGGAGAAAATTGGCTTCTTAGCACTATCCTTTTCCTTCCTTTTCTCTGCCTCAAATCTCCACGTGAAATGTAAAGATTTTTCTCCTTTTCTGCCTTTAACGTAGGATGGCTATTCCTTGTCTCTTACCTCCTACTCCTGTTTGAATCCCTGTGCTTTTCAGCTATTTTTCTACATTTGTTGGTATTCATCTGTCAGTGTTGTTGCAAATGGAATTCTGACAATAGTGGATGAACTAGATGTCCAGTATGATTCAGAATTTTTTTTTTAACAGTTCTGATAGGTACATCATTTACTTTAGAGTCTTTAGCAGTGTTTTAAACCTTGTACTGTAATATTGCGCCCAAAACAGTTTGGTTTTGTTCATGTTTTTTTCTTTTGCTCTTAACAACACAGTGCCATGGCAGAGACAGAATTTCTGCTCTAACCATTGCCCCATGAGTGTGAAAGTTCAATAGATACTTTGTTTCTTCATCAGGTTAGAGAGTAGGGTATTAGAGGTGAGTATTTTTAAAAAAATCTTTGTAGTTAGCTATCCCTCTCTGAATATTAGACCTGGAAATGTAAGTAATTACATTTAACTGTTTTCATATATATTGTACCACTAGAGGGTTCATAATTACCTGTAAAGGAGAAACTAAAAATATTTGAAATTTTCATCAGTTTTCATTTGGAGGCATTAAAGACTTTGGGGGAAAAAACTCTTTATTGAAATTACTACAGTCCTAGAGAAAAGGTGAAGTTTCAGTTGTTTTGATTATATCTTTTATTCTGAAAAGCATCTATCTTAAGGAGATTCCAAAGACCTATGTATGTAGTTTGCAAAGCTAGATGGTTTTGCAAAGCTAGCCAGCCATTTCTTAGGGATTTATGAGTGATGGAAATACTCTTGTTACACTTGTAAATTATTTTTATGTAAATACAAAGAGTAGTAGTTAATATTACTGATGTGACATGCATTTCCTAAAATTCTGAAATGTTTTTAGATACACTGCTATCTTCCTTTTTGCTTTTTTAACTTTTTCTTCATTTCTTTAGACATCAAGATCAGCTAGAAGGTTTTGAAATTGCATTAAATTTGATTCCAGCACTCGATTTGGCAGTGCTGACATGGGAGAGTTTTCTTATATGATTGCATTCTTCCACTTTTTATCCTTTAAGGTTGTTTCTTACACAGTAACCTTGTTTTGTCCTCAGAGTAACTAACTGACATGGCCAGGAATAAAGTAAAATCTAGTGATACAATAAATCAAGGCATTTTGTGTCTGTACTGGGTTATGCTTGATCCAGTTAATTTTGATTTATTCTACAAGTCTTGACTATGTGCAAATGTTCATAATGGAAAAGCTTTTATAGAATAAAGGGAAAAGGGACTCAGGAAAATGGTTGTAATTCAAAATTCCCTTTCTTATTTTATTGACGGGAGGGCAAAGTCGAAACAGTTTTTAAAATAATATGATTTGCCCCTTGCACTCTCATTCACAAGTTGAGTTTTCCAGACATTACAGAATATGTAATGATGTCACCGCTCTGACAGCTGATGGAATGGGTACCTAAGTATTCTTGTTTTGAAAATTTCTGAGTTTTAATTTATAATACAGTAAATATCAAAAATATAACCCACATTTTAACAGCTTTAATCATTTTTAAGAGTTTAAAGAAGTCCTGAGATGAACAGATTTGTGAAACACTTCTCTATTGGCATGGGAGGCATGCTTAGTTCCGTCTGACTCTTTGCAACCCCATGGACTGTAGCCTGTCAGGCTCTTCTGTTCATGGGATTCTCTGGGCAAGAATACTGGAGTGGGTTGCAATTTCCTCCTCCAGGGGATCTTCCCTGACCCAGAGATCGAACCCGAATTTCCTGCACTGGTAGGCAGATTGTTTATTGCATAATTAAGTCGAATTTGCAGACTTGCTTCTGTTGTTTCTTGTTTGTTTGTTGATTAGTTTTTCAGAACCATGACCTATTCTCTTTCTGCTCTCTCAGGGAATTTAATGTGATTTTTAGTTGTGAGTGCCAGTTCAGGGGTTGGCTGTGAACAGTTCTTGCCTAAAGGTAAAAAGCTGAAAGTAGAGGACAGAACTTTCTTCTGCTGGTACTAGCCCGAGTGACTGTGATGTGCTGTCGTCACTGGAGGGATTTAGGCATAAATCAGACAACTGTTATTGAGAATATCTTTAAAGATTAATAGTTCAGGTAGGAGATATACTAAGAGAGATCTAATAAAATAAGGTCCTGTTAAAAGACACTTAAAATCCCACAGTTCTGGATGGAAATCACTTTGGTTGCATGTGAATCATAATGCTAATAAATATAGTATGGTTCTTATTAATTGGTATTCCCTAGTTAAATTCTTTTCCTGTTGGATCTCTTAAAAAATTAAAATGAATGATAAAAATGGGCCTCTCAATTTGTTTCTTTATTTCTCCCATATAAATATGATACATTTAATCAACTTGCTTACCTGTTTTTTCATGTGTTTTATTTCAGTTGGTCGAATTATGTTTCAGCTCTTTTCAGATATATGTCCAAAAACATGCAAAAACTTCCTTTGCCTATGCTCAGGTAAATGAATTATTAGATTTTTCCAATGAGAAATCCTGGCTTAAAATTTTACCTTGCTTAACAGAATAGCTATTTTCCTTAAAAAGTAATGGATTGTGAAATGAAAAATAAAAAATACTATTTTCACTGATAAGAAGTCAGGGAAGCATTTCTTGAAGAGAGGAGAAAGAAATGGTCTCAAAAATGAAAAAGGAAGTACTACTATATGTAATGGAATCTTTATACATTGTAGTTTAAAAAATAATAGTGTATGTATTCAAAACTGATTTATTTTGATAGAATTTTACAGATTTTAGTACTTTGAACAAATTTAGCCTTCCAGATCTCACAATAAATTTACGATTAGAGGATAGAGAAGCAGAACATAATGATGTTGTTGTTACATGTAATTGGATTTATATTTTTAAACAGATAAAATGGGGAGGAAAGACACTTACAATGTTGCTTTATCTCTTAGAGTGCCCTACACAAGGGAGGAATTTGACAAAGGGCTGACTGGATGGTCCTTCCCTTGGAAGGATATGTTTGTAGCTAAACTGCATTTCTCTTTTTTTTCCAGGAGAGAAAGGCCTTGGGAAAACAACTGGGAAGAAGTTATGTTATAAAGGTTCTACATTCCATCGTGTGGTTAAAAACTTTATGATTCAGGGTGGGGACTTCAGTGAAGGTAGAGCTAAAAGTTATGCTGTTAATAACTGTATTAATTCCTAAAGCACCTCATTATTTTAATTGTAAATATTGTGTCACAGTGTGATGTAAATATTAGATGGTCAGTGAATAGTTGTTGGATGAATGAATGTTGTAAGCCAAGAATGTATAAAAAGCAAAATACTAAGAGGTTTTTTGTTTTGTTTTTATGCAGTTTTAATACAGTTGTTTGGTGAATACCCTCTAGTGAATGCCCAAGTATTATTCATTTGGTTTTATTCTTTTAGAGTTTTGTCAGTGTTTGAAATAAATGGGTTGTGGGGATAATTTTTTATTATAATGGAATTGGATTTATAGTTTAAAAATGAGGTTGATTGAGGATTATTAGAATTTCTATCATCTGCAGCAGTTACAAGGTGTTAACTCCTTCAGCAAATTAAAACTGTAAAGAGTAATTTATGTATACGAGTATATTTTTTAGTTTTCATTATTGTTTAACATAGCTCATTATTTTCAGGTAATGGAAAAGGTGGAGAATCAATTTATGGTGGTTATTTTAAAGGTAAGGCTTAATATTTTATGGTCTTCTGTTTCATTTCTGATATAAAGCAAGTTGATCATGTACTTTTAATGAGAAGAGGTTTACTTATAGTTCACTTTTTGCATGAAACTAATGCTGCATGAAAATACTTTATTTGCATGAACTTGGGGATAAATTATATTGTAATATATAACTTTTAATTGACAAGATTAATTAAGGCTAACTTTATGGTTAAACATGACTTTCAGCATGGAGGTTAGGCAACTATATACATGAAAACTCCTATCTTCCTGCCTAAAACTGTCAACATATTCTTTTGTTTATAGAGAATGTGGTCTTTTGCAAAATGAAAAGGTAAGAGAACGAAGCTCAGTAACACAAACTCCAACTCTTTTCCCTTGCACCCTTCCTAATAAATTTATGAAGAGTCTGGGTCAGGTTGTGACTGGATTTCTTATATTGCTTGAAGACTTGGAAAACTCTGTATACTATTTCATACATGCATCTGTATCTTTTTTTCTTTTTCCAATGGGTTATTATTTCCACATCAGGGTAAAGAGTCTAGTTTTTTTGTTTTTGTTTTTTTCCTTTTCCCCTCTAAGCCAAACAGTGTCTTTGAATAAAAGTTGGTATCTCTTCCTTTCTCAAAGGTTTGTATGTTTTCTTTTGTATACTAGAACTGATTGTATTTTATTCCTACAGTAGTATTTGCATAAATCTAACTATTACACTTGCCCCAAAAAGCCTTAGAAAAGTCAGTTGCAGAAATTTATAATGGGATCCAGTATTACTAGGTTTTAATGCTATGATAGCTTCAGTGTTATAATAGTCTTTTATATTTCTTTTGGGGGAAAATGGATTACTACTCTTTTTCAGAAGCCTGTTCCCAAGGTAATCTTTTTTTTGTTTTTGTTTTTTAAGTTTTCTGTGTTTCTGTTTGTTTAAAAGAAAGATTTGTTTGTATGAATGTTAAAAGGAAACTTACATTAGTTTTCAGGATATTTCTGCTGGAATTAAATCCATTTCTAAGTAATCTTTATGACAGGTTTTCCTTTGAACTAGTAGCAAACAGCTCTTTAGCTGATTCCATTAGCATGTAGCAATTTGAAATTAATACTGTAGGCCACTTTAACGTGGTTGTTGCCTGTGGCAGATACTTGTATGTATATCTTAAAATTGAATCTTGCCATTTAAATTTTTGTATTTACAGGGCTTTCTTCCTTAGATAGTTTTTTATCCTATTGGTCAGAATCTACATACTTGATTTAATTTAGGCGTGTCTCTAAACTTACCTTGATATTTTGGTTAGGGTTGGTTTCATCATCTAGCAACAATTTGATTGAGTAATAAATTTACCATATAGAAATTAAGCACATAAGAGGATTATTAAAGCTCCCATGAATGGTGCATTATGCAGGGTGATTGGAAATTTGGAAGAAACGAGCTCTACTATAAAGATTTTTTTTTTAATTTTCTTGGTAGTTTTCCCTGAAAGTTAATAGTTTAAATATCATTTAGCCAAAGTCTGTTGCTACTAAAAGTGACTGTTCTAAGGCTGTTTGTATAAAGTATTAAATATATGTTCTTTTTCTCAAGGCTAAGTAGTAAATAAGTCGTATCTGGGTTTTTTGTTTTTTGGGTTTTTTTATGTTTTTGTTATTTGATTAGTTAAAAGAACTTCGAAATAGTCAAGTATCTGTACTGACCAGAAGAGGAATTTCATCCTTTGCTTTCTATTTACTACTTTGAACATTACACGTTAAAAGTGGCTTATAATTGGAGACTGACAAATTTGTGTTTTCTTCAAACAGATGAAAACTTTATTCTCAAACATGACAGAGCGTTCCTTTTGTCAATGGCAAATCGAGGGAAACATACCAATGGTTCCCAGTTTTTCATGTGAGTAGGCATAATTCAGAGATGAGCTTTTCCTAAACAGAGAAGCGCTGTTCATGAGAAAGATGGTATCCTTGATCCAAATTTACTGCTAGGTTCTGTCAGCTTGAGTTTTATTATGTTATAGTAACTGGTAAGCTCTTAACAACCATCTCAGTGTAAAGAATATATCCTGGATTTGAAGGATGGTATTAAAAAGGCGTAACTTGAAGATGTAAATTATTCTGTTGTCATCTTAAGAAATTGGCTTTGACTCAACAAATTTGGGGGCTCAGTTTATCAAATCTGAATTGGAATATAAACTCTTGATGAACATTTAAAAAATTGTTTATGACTGGAACTGAATGTATCCTTGGCATGGAAAGCAGTTGGTTTGAGTAAACCAACTTTTACTTTTGATTGCTTTTCCCTCTTACTGTTGTTGTTTGAGCCAGTTTGAGATAGGTGCCATTATTTTCTGACACTGTATAGAGATAAATGATTTGGTGTTAAGCCAACATTTGTAGCAGTCTTAAACTTTGTGAGATCTCTATGCATAATTGAATTAACCCAATATTGCTTTCATTTTCACCAAAAATTTGTGCTGTTATCACTTAGAAAACTTTAGAATGATAGATTTGTTTTTTAAAAAACAAACACTTTTACATGTACATGTATACACAACCAAAACCTTAGTTATCTCTCATCTGAAAGACTTTTGGCATACTCTCTGTTGTGTTCTTATGTAAAGTTATTCCAAAACCTATTTTTATTATAACTACATGATCTAAAATATGAAAGGTAATTGCCTAGTATGGGGTTTAATGCTTTTGATTGAAAGTAAATCTCTGCAGTTATGCTCTGTATATTGGAGAGATATTTTTTCCATACCAGAAAAAAATTTTGTCATCTTTCTGAATGGATGGGTATGAATGGCGCTTCCCTGTCTTTGAAGGAGTAAAGTATTCATATAAAGTAAATCTCACACTTTATGTTTGTGTGAAAAATAAATTCCAACATGATCTGATAAAGTTCAGATAAGGGGCATTCTGTTGCCAAGAATGTCCTAAAAATGGAAAGCTGACAGAAGGGAATAATGCTTGGAGTTGTACAGGAAAAAAAGAAGGCCTAAAACAGTTACTCCTCTATCTTTTTTGATCCCATAGAGTATTAGTTACTACACTTAACTAGAATATTTGTCTATTGTTAATCTCCTTGAGAGCCAAAAGAAATAATGGGAAATATTTTGAAAAACTTAATGTAGGAGCTGTTTACTCTTTGATTAAGGTTTCCCATTTCCATTTTTAAGCTTATCTGAACTGTGAACATGATAAACTAATGATTCATTGGTCAAAAAGCTACCATCTGAGGGCTCTAAAGTTTCTTTTAGATTCCCTTTTTTATATCACTACTTTTAAATTTTGATTTATCGGGTAGCAGTAGCTTCTTTCCATTGTTACATACTTATTAGCTTATTTATAAAATGTTAAGAGATAAAACCCATGCATGTATATGCATTGATTAAAATTCAGTATATGAGAGTCTCACTTTAAAAAATTTAGAGTATCTTGTTTTTTGGTTACTTAGTATTTGCTTAAGTCTTTTCTAGAAATGTTTAGCATCAACCAAAATTAAAGCCATGTCTATTTTCTACATGACTTAATTTTACATTGGACTATGTTTTGACAAGGAATGCCAAATGAAAATTTTAACATTTATAAATTAGGATTAAGTTTTAACCTTGTTTTTATAATTAACTGCTTATGGATGGCACTAAGATCACTGTAAACTTGTGATTAAAAGAAACTTTCCTACTTTTAGTTTGAAATTTACTTTTGGAAATGAGTTTTCAGTTAAAAACAATCTTGGAAGTAATTAAACATTTTTGCAGTCACAAAATCCTCTTTTTTTTTTTTTTTTTTAAGAAGCTTTTATGCACGTGCTTTTTTTAATACGGGCTAAAAGTACCAATTCCTCAGGGGGTTCAGGATGAGATAAAACTAACATTCACTTTTCTAAATAAAATGTTTCCTTGCTTTTATACAAAGAATAAGTAAAATGGAGATGGTGGCCCATGAAAGAAGTATCTTTGAAAATCTATATCTTGCAAGCCCAGATCTATTTGGAATTGGAAGTAGTTAAGAAAAAGCATAATGTACAATCTTCAAGTTGTGTAGATGATCACGGACAATTGCTCTGAAAGTTGAGGTTCCGAGGGTTGATGGTCACTGAGCTGTCAGATAGCTTCCCAGGGGTGACCCTCCTACATTTTATCCTCCTCCCACACTTCTTCTTTGGCACCTTGAGCAGCAGTTCTGCAGTCTGAAAAAGAAACGGTAGTGTGAGAATGGATCATAAAATGTCAAGAACTGCCATTATAGTTTGCTTAATAAGGACTTTTAATAAATCCTTGCAAAATTGTATTTGTAGTTCATGTTATAAATCTGTTACCTTGTAATTCCAAGGAGTAAATTTGGTGCAATTAGTGTGGGTACTTGAGCAAAATGTTCCTCAAGAATTCTTGTGCTTTTTGTAACAACTATTGTCTTCACTACTTAAAACACTTGAGACCTCTCCTTCCTAAGGCATATACATCATTTTATTAAAATATTTTGTATATGTTGCTTTCTTTGGGTGGAAAAATTATGTGTATGATAAAAACCAGATTGTCTTTTGTATAAAGCTATTTATAATTTTTCCAATAACTGCTTATATCTACTAGTATATTAGTTATAGTGATTTTGCTTTTAGGGACCTAAATAGAAGAAAACTAATTGTTTTTGGAATAGTACTGTTCAAGAAACTTGAAAGAAGTAATCAATGGCACTATCCCCATGAATCACTGAGGAAGTAATAGTTTGTTCATGCTGAGGTATTTTTGAAGGAATTCAAAGACCTGTGGGACCATGTTAATGGGGTTCATTTTATTATTACTTATTTTTTAGGCCAAAGACTAGGAAGAGGCTACAATAAAAGTTACAGGATTATAAAGTCTAGGACTAGAAAAGAATTTAGAGATCCTCTAGTCCAGTCTTTGTGTTCTATAGATAATGTTAAATAAGGAAGAAAAGACATATGCAGTCTAGGTTATAGGGGTTTTTCTCATAATCTTGAAGAAATTGATAGCTAAAAAGAGCATGCTGAACACTGTATGCTACATAGGTTTATTGACCAGTCTGCTCTGAGTTTATTTATTTATTTATAGACTTGTGAGATACTAGTTCCAGGGATTGAACCTCAGCAGTAAAAGCACAGAGTCCTAACTTCAGGACCATCAGGGAATTCCCTTGAATTTATTTTAATTTTAAGTCAGTTTTAGATGCATCAAGTGTTGCTGGAAAAATAATATGACACACAGGAAAGCATTTTTCTTGTCCTTTAGCTATCAGTAATAACTATTAAGTCTGGCTCTGATTTTCATTGTCTTTCATTCATCAGAAAGATGAAGAAGATACTGCATAACATAGATTAAAGAGATTAGTTAGGTACTTTATAACTTTGTATGAAATAACTATTCTCCTGGGTTAGAGCACTAACCTATCAGGAAGCTTTGTATCTAGTCTTACCATGTGCCTTAAGTTAGTTTTGTTTTTCCTTTTCTGTTTGTAAATTATGTAGCTCACTTTCAAATATAAATAATGCATTTTGGTGTGAAAATGCAGACATTAAAGGAATAAAGTGTTTTTATAGGTTGATCCTAAATTTTTTAGTATATTAAGTGATTTATATGCAAATATTGTCTTGCCTAAAAGAAATAGTTGTAATTGCTTAATTTTCATCAGTCTGAAAGGTGGTTCAAAGCAGCTATGGTTCATCTTACCAAAGTCAGCCAGTTTCTTCACTGGCTGCTGTTAGAGCATATTGGAGTAATGATCATGCTTATCCCCCTCAGCTTAGTCTGTGAAGGCCTTATAGCACACCAGGGAGTGGGAATACCCACAGAACCTTCGAGAACAGGCTTTGTCATTTGCCACTGTTAGTGGTCATGATAATTATAAAAATTTAAGAAAATAGGATAGTCAAAAAGTCAGACTTTGAATTTTAAACAAAAGTTCATCTTGTTTGTTACATCTTGTTATAAATAGGACTGTGGGAGGAAAACATAAGTTTTAGGATATCTTCTGTGTCATTTAGAATAGCTACTCACCTGGATGAGAGAAGTGCTGATTGTTCTAGAGTAGCAGAGCAAGAGGAGTTGAGGGGTGGTTTAGTTTCAGGGCTTTACAAAGCTGTATTGATATTTGGGGGTAGAAATGCTTTTTCTTTCCACATATTCATGAGTTTGAGAAGAAATGCTACTAAGTATTAATAACCTGAGAAGTTCTGGCTTTTTTTCCTTGTTTTTTTAGGAACAGTACCTTCATATGTTAAAGATTTTTCATGAACAGATTTCATGACACTTAACCATAATCCATATTCTCTGGATATCAAGTGTCATCCCTGACATCCAGTCTGAATATTACTTAGTGTTTGTGTGACATTTGTGTTAGCAGCATGAATGCAATTCTGTATCTTGTGGTGTTTGGTGTGTATTATGTTAATTTTAGTGCTGAATTTTTTAAAGCTGTTCAATTTTAGTGACTTCTGGAATGATAGGTAGAGCACTGTAACATGGCTTGGTTAGTTTCCATTGCCCTTACATGAGCTTTGTCACTTTGTACAATTTGTTGCCTCTTAACAGGCATGACAGTTTCAGGAGTTGAAGGGGAAAACTGCATGTTAAAGGTTATGACAAATAGATTGTCTTTATTTCCTTCTCTCATACTACTTTACAAATAGAGTGACTTTTTTTTCATAACATTCACTGGAAACACCACATTATTTGAAACATATTCTTTTTTGACAGTCATTCGTGTATCAGTGCCTTTTAACATTTTTAAATATTTTAAGATTTAGTATGTCCGAAACCCCTGTAAAGAATTTTGTCCACTGTATATAATATGGGTTTTGGTCTGAATAGTAATAGATATGTTTAAATTTTAATTGAGTTAAAATTGGTCAGACAGTGTATATTCATTGAACAAAAAATTTTTATGATGGGGAAAATGAGACATTTGAGAGGAAAATAAAGTACTGTAGCCAACAAAGATTTGATAGCATACATTTTCTTACACTTTCATTTCTCTTGCCTTCTTATACTTTGAGAAGATTCTTAAAATTCTAGGTATGCTGCCTTATCATTATTATTATTATTTTCAGTGACTTAACTAAAAGAGTGTGTGTAATGGCAGTGAACAGAAACTACAATCTAAACATTTGCTCATTAACTCATAACATATAGTAGTCTGATGTGATGTGTAACCAAAAAAGGTTTCAAATGTAGAAACATGAAAGGTTCCTTAATTATTTGAAGTGAATTAGTAAAAAATATTCTCTGGAATTTTGTTTTGAAATCTCTTAACTCAGTTCTTTCCATTGAGATTTTTGTTTTGTACCTCTAGTAACTGCTCCTGGGCATTCAGATTTTTATATTTATGTATGTATTCCAGATACATTATTATCTTTTTGAAAAAGATGTTAGTTGACTTAGCCAGTTTCTAGGATTTGTAAAATGAAATATAATGTTTTGTTTCTAACTATTATTCACACTCTGATGTTACAAATATTAGGGACCTGAGCAGATTCCCACTTCAACCACAATGCTTCTCTTAAGCATAATCCATCTCTACATACATATCCTATGTGAAAGAAAATTTAGAGCCCTCCTTTTTAAAAAGCTTTCTTGCTTTGCATAAAACTTGAAAGTATTTAATTTCAAAGTTATATTGATATTAAAACATAGATTCAGTCTTGTCTTAAAAGTGTATTACAATTTATTTCTTGCCATTTTTGTGTAAAATTTACAGAAAGAGTGTTACACCGTGCGCTCCAAAGGTAATGTCTCATTACTCTAAGGCTCTCTCTTTTTCTTTCTTTACCTTTATTTATCTCTTTAATCCTATTGTTATATGCATTGAACCATTTTAAGAAAAAAACTTTCTGCTTGATCTGTGGCAGCAGTACATGTAAAATAAGTGTATTTTATTGTTCATAGTAAATCCTGGGAAGTATAATTTTAATTTCAGTGGCCTGTTACCACCAAGTTCCCACACATCTTGGGGAGTGAGGTATATCGTATATAATGGTTTATATCTCATTTCAGTACAGAACTGTTACTTTCTGTATAAGGCCAAAATCTGCTTTGATAATGGTAAAAAAAAAAAGTAGATTATTTTTTTGGAGTATCAGTCATAACTTTTCTGTTTCTAGGATTTATGAGGTTTAGATGAACCCTTGTGCATGTATTTTTAAAGCAGATTCAAAGGTGAGGGAAACTGGAAAATCAGTATCTGAGTGACAGTAGAAAATGGAAATGTGAAAATATTGTAAGCTTTTCTAACTTGAAATGTTCTTGTGGCTATTTCTCCTTTAGGTGTGTTTTCATAAGCATGTATAAACTTACATATTTATGATAGCCCCTGGCTTTAAGGTCTTAACTGACTGGGCATATGTTATCACTACATTGGTCCTTACAGCTCTAATGTTTTGAAACATCAATGAAGAGTTAGTGGGGTGAGGTCTCTTTGTCTATTTTAGTAGAATTGAAGGGCTTGGACCAAGCATATCATTGCATATCATTTTTTTCCCTTGCCCATCAGCCCAATTCCAGTAAGCCTGCTTTACCTTGGAATTTCTGCTCTTAGAATGTGGGCTGAGAACTCCAGAGGACTTCTTTTTGTTAAGCTACTTCCAGTATTCTTATTATATAGCCTAACCCAATTAAATCGTAAGTTTGTATTTCTGCATCCTGAATTGCAGATGCAAGTAATAGACTTAGTTATTCACACCTGTTTAGGCATATTGGGCCAGTTGAAATTTATCCTTGAAAACATTGCTCTTGTCTTCATTTGTTCTCTTTACTAGTGCACTAAAGGATTGAGTTTGTGTTCAGTTCTCACTTGAATTAAAAACAAAACTTGAATCTGTCATAAAGGTTCTATTCTCAAATTGAGTTTCAAGTAGTATATTGCTGCATCACTGTAGTAAGTTCAAATTTTTAATCACACCATTTGTTCCAAAGATTTGCCCTAAGATGGTTTTTACAGCACTTCTATTAACCAGGGTACAAACTGAATTGGATTCTGTATGTTTTAAGAAAATATGTAGACTTTTCCTCAATACCAGAATATCTGAGAGTTGTGAGAGAAAGACCCAAGGAAGGGAAATCTATCTAATACGTTATTGTTTTCACTGCTACATGTTTGAGACTGATCCTTTACATTATAGAACATTTTTTAGCTTTAAAATTTTTACCTCTTTCCATCTTTCATACAGTGGAATCACTGTCTAGCATATGTCCTAATTTTTACTGTCTTTACTGTGTTTAATAAAGTTGCATAATTATGGGAAGCACATTTCTGTATTAAAGTTACTGTCAGGATAGTTTTTGGATGCTCCTTTCACGATTTAAGCATCAGTGCCTCACCGTTTGCTACATTTTCTTTTTCTTCTTTCTTCTGTTTTTATTCATTTTTATGGTTACATTGGCTTAAACTACCACTTCTCAATCTTCTAGGAAAAATTTGAGACTAGTGGTTTTAAAACTCAAGATTCCCTTTAAAATTCTGCCACTTCTTGAGTTGATATTTTAATTTTTTAAAGCTAAACTGTAGTAATGTTACAGAACTAAAAATTCTTAATGTAAATATATGTGTTATATTTCCTGATGGAATAATATTTTTTAGTATTGAAGGCTAAAGTTATGTTTTATTGAATTATATTTCTTAGAGTTTCCTTGAAATGATTATAATAATTGACATAAGAGCTTCTAGTGCAATTGACTGCTTGAACATGGTCTGATAATCCAGTGACCATTCTCTCAAATACTATTTCTCTTTCTCATAAACTAAGATGTTTGTGATAGAGTCTAGTTATCTACTTTTGAATTTTTTTCCACTGTAATTCACATAGTCTGAAGATCTGTGAAAATGCTATGGGAAAACCAGCTTGGGTTCAAAATAGCTTAACCATAATACACCCCATAGGCTTCCCAAGAGTGGCTATCTGCCAATTTGTGACTGTAAAGCAACCAGTTGGATGTTTTTTGGGCCATGGAAATGTAAAGTATTTGTAATGTTATCCACGATTACTTACTTTGTGGTCAGAAGTGTTGGCAGATAGAAAATTTGCTCCCTATTGCGTTTTCTGAGTTGTTTTGAGTGGCAGCTTAAGTGAAGCAAGAGGGGCAGGAAATTCTAAAAACGACTCCCGAGGCCTACCTCCAACTACCTGCCTAAAAGATGCAGACTAACTCAGTATGAAAAATAACTAGTAGAAAAACTCAATTAAGTGTGTGGGGCACTTGTTAAGTGTTGATCACACTTTTCTTTCCATAAGCAAATGGCTAGATGTTTTTTATTCTTGTTTAATTATCTTGATAAGTTTTGAGTTTGTATTTGTTTTTGTTATTGTCATTGTTTCAGATTTGAGAGTAATTTTAATTTTAATGTATATTTATGCTGTATATTTCAAACCTATTTCACATATATGTGTGTATATATAGTCTTCATATTGGAGAGATAAAAGTTTGTAATACATTGTCACCTTGAGGGTATTTTTAATCAGTAAAATGACTACTATTGCTGTTTTTAAGCTTATTAAGTTTAGGAGTATATCATGTTTAACTCTTTCCCCTTTTTATCTTTACCTCTTTGTTCTCTACATGCTGTGCTTTTAAACCCTTCTGCTCTGTACACCTGAACACCCGGTTTCCACCATCTTTGTGTTGGTGTTTGTTGCACAGCACCACAAAACCTGCTCCACACCTGGATGGGTAAGCGTTACATTCTTATTATGTTGGGGAGGTGTGCTGGTGGCCAGTCCAACCAATTAGACTGTGGTGAACCCTCAAGGGGGCACTCTTGACCTCTGGGTTACTCTCTCATAGCCAAGCTCTCCCTAAGTATCACAGGATGCAGTAGTCTTGAGATCACATGTCACTAAAGGGCTCACGGATGGTGTCTCAGTATCAAGTGCAATCTGATTGTTATACTCTTTACTGTAAAATAGTTAAGAATCATTGTTTTAAAAGCAGAAAACTAAGGCCCAGTTTGAGCAGTTTTTTGTTTTTGTTTTTTTTTTTTCCTTTTATGAAGCAGAACTTCTAATTTCCTTCTAGTTGCTTCATACATCAGACACTTTTATTTTCAGGTCTGTGAACATATCATTTAACAACAGTTGTCTTGATTACTGCTCTTGGCTTAACTATCATCAAACCAGTTTTTCTTGAATTTATATTTTGACAGGGTGCATGTTGTCTTTGGACTAGTTATTTCTGGTTTTGAAGTAATCGAACAAATTGAAAATCTGAAAACTGATGCTGCAAGTAGACCTTATGCAGATGTACGAGTTATTGACTGCGGGGTGCTTGCCACAAAGTCAACAAAAGACGGTAAGAGTGTTTTTTGAGAGCAGAGGAAGCTAGGATACAGGTAACACTTGTTAAAAACTAAAACTTAAAGATACCTCCTAGATTTCAATAGTGGAATAAACTCCCATGAGGAGTATATCAATAGCCCTGATGCCTCCATATCATACCCTGTATCCAATCCATCAGGAATCTTTCCAGCTCTGACCTTTTCTTTTTACTTCACCTGTTGTCAACTCGGTCCAAACCCAAATATCTTTTACCTGGATTATTCCAATAGCTTCACTATTGTTCACTTTGCCTTCGTCATTGCTTCTGTATAATCTTTTCTCAGTAATGATAGCTTCCTAACTGGTCTTCTTGCTTACACTTGATCCTCTACAGTCCTCAGCAGCAACCAGAGCCAACTTCTCCAAGGGTTCCCTCTCTGTCAACCAAAACTAAAGTCTTTACAGTGGTCTGTAAGGGGTTTTGGCTTTCTGCTGTTTCTCTAATCTCTCCATATTCATTGTCTTCCCAGCAGTGTTAATCTTTACTCAGACATGCCAGACACTTGGGGACTTTGTGCTAGCTGTTCCTTCTATCTGGAATACTGTTTGTTCAGATATCTGCATGACCCCCATCCCTCGCTTCTTTCAGGTCTCTGCTCAAATGTTATCTTAAGTTACCTCGACTTGCCTTATTCCCTCTACTCTGTGTTTTCCTCCCTGTTCTTTAAGCATTTATCATGTTATGTTACGTAGTTACTTATTTTCTTATCTGACTGAACTAATATATAGACTTCATGAGGGCTTTGTTACCTTATAGTGTCAGCAGCAAATTGTATTATCAACTTGAAAAAAAAGTTTATTTAAATGTTTAGTGTGCTTTATATAAAACATGTTTTATAATACTTGGTAATCATTTTTTTTTTTACTCTGAAAGGTGGGCAGTGAAATTCAATACTAATACTTTTATTACTATTTATTAAAAGTTTTTGAGAAAAAAAGGAAGAAGCCAACTCATTCAGAAGTCTCGGATTCCTCTTCCAATTCCTCATCCTCTTCAGAATCATCTTCAGAAAGTGAAATTGAACATGAGAAAAGCAGACGAAGGAAACATAAGAGGAGACTGAAAGTTAAACACTCTAAAAAGAGACGAAAGGAAGCAAGCAGTTCAGAAGAGCCAAGGAATAAACATATAATAAGCCCAAAAGGGTAAGTGTGAGACACCAGGGTAGTCTTACCTAAAAAACAAACACCCTGGAATGGGAACAGTATGTGTGATTCTGTAAACTTATCTTTGTTACCTGTTGTTGAAAAGGATAGTATTTTAGGAAGTTTATATTGAAATCTTGCAAATCTAAGGGTAGCACAGATGTTTTATATCAAAGATTTATGCATTTGTAGGTAAAAACAATCCCTAAAACTCTCAAAGAAAGGATCATTTGGCAATTCTTATATCAGAATTTTAGTGCAGTGACTGTTTCACTCGCTCATGTTTTATATGTTCTGTTTATGAAAATTTTCTTAACCTTTTTAGTGGGATTTGCAAGGTATCAGTAGTTTTGCTGTTAATTATGTTATTATATTGTTATTTAATATTAAAAATTTAGATATACACATTTTAATTGGCGATTTGATTTGTTCTTTCTAAGTCACTCTGAGAGGAGTGATACCAATGAAAAAAGATCTATTGATTCAAATGCTAAAAGGGAAAAGCCTGTGGTCCGCCCAGAAGAGATTCCTCCAGTGCCCGAGAACCGATTTTTACTGAGAAGAGATATGCCTCTTGTCACAGTGGAGCCTGAACCGTAAGGATGATTAACCTGCATGTTTTCATTTCTCTGACTGATGATTCCTGTCAGCTCATTGCAGGTCCACACTCATTTATTGAGCGTGACCCGTAGTCAAAGCACTTTGAGATATACTGTGGGAGATACTGGATTCATGAGTGCCATGGACCCTACCTTTCAAAATTCATATTCTACTAATAGAGAAAGGGAATTTGCCAAGTTGACCAGGGAGAGTTCTTAGTGGAGATCTGGGAAGATTTCATTACTAACTTCATTTACTTAACCTTTCATTAGAGGTGAGATTTTGGTTACCAGAACAGAGGGTTAGTTGAACTCTTTGGGTCCAGTCACGTTTTAAAACATACTCCAATTAGTGGTGCAAAATTATTGCATGGTGACTGGGGGTATAATTTAGTATCATATATTACTGTTGTTAACTTACTCAGTGGCAACTCCTCTATATTAGAAAAGCTAAAAGGTAGCTTTAGATTTGGTTTCAAAAAGTAGTAATTAATGTATTTTGTGTGTTACACTCAAGTTTAGAATTGTTAAGAGAAATGTTTTATGACTAGAAATACCATAAAGTGGTTGGTGTAATTGGCAATTGAAGAGTTATTTTGAATTCTGAGAAGTTATAGAGATGTCCTTGTTCACAGTTAAGTCTCTATATAAGATTATTGTTTAGACTGTTAGATATTTTAAAATTCTAAGAATTCTGTCTTGTGAACAAATCTTAGTGGGATTCTTTTTTCTTAAAATAGAAAACACCATTCATTGATCAAATCCATCTAGTTGCCAGAAAGTAGGAAACTTGAAAGGTCAATTTCAGTGTCATCTAGTAGGGGTTGGCAAACTACAGTCCTCCATGGGCTAAATTCAGGCTGTTGTCTGGTTTTGTGCAGCCCATGAGCTAAATGTGATTTTTATGTTTTTAAATGTTTGTGGAAAAAAATCAAATAATAATATTTCGTGATATGTGAAAATTATATGAAATTTAAATTTCGGTGTCCATAAAGTTTTACTGGAACACAGACACATCCATTTGTTCACTATTTTCTTGGGCTGTTTTTATGCTGTAGCAGCAGGATTGAGGAGCTGCAGAGAGTTTGTATGTGGTGCTGTCATTGTTACATATGCTGTTCAGTGCACTACACATCATGGTGTTATATTTCAAATTTCATTGATAAAACATTTGTGAAAACTTGTTTTCTTTTTGTTACATAATCATCTTTAATTTTCTTCTTAGACTAGAAATCCTAAAATACTTTCTCTTAGACTTTTAAGAAAAAGTTTGCTGACCCCTATTATCTGTTTTTGTTTTTTTTTTCATTTATTTTTATTAGTTGGAGGCTAATTACTTTACAATATTGTAGTGGTTTTTGTCATACATTGACATGAATCAGCCATGGATTTACATGTATTTCCCATCCCTATCCCCCCTCCCACCTCCCTCTCCACCCGTTCCTCTGGGTCTTCCCAGTGCACCAGGCCCGAGCACTTGTCTCATGCATCCAGCCTGGGTTGGTGATCTGTTTCTGCTATTTTTTTAATGTATTTTATACCACTGTCTTGTATTTATGGTTGAATATCATTGGTAAGTTTATTTGGTCATCACTCCTCTTTGGTTACATAATATCTTTGGAAGTTATATCCTGCAGAATTATTTTAAATCATAATTGATAGGTAGTTGTGTCATAACAAAGATAGCAAGTTGATCTATTTCATTAGAATGCTTGAGATTTGATCAGTCACTTGGGAGCTAAAATTAATGTGCTAAGAATGCAAGATATGCAATATGAAAGGATAGGAAAGAAGGAATGTCAGCCTTAGAGAGCTTGCCATCTTACTGAATTTGCCAGCAGTTAAGCTCATTATCACTTAGACTTTGTTTAGCAGAAGCTGGGTTCTGCACTTGCTCTAATTCATTTGTTCTCATCTTCAGCTGCACTTAAGTGCAGTTTGGCAAGCTTTTAAAAATACCAGTTTACGGGCCATACAGCAGAGTAAATTGGAATGTTGTGGGGGAGGAGGTGGAGAGTGGTAACATAGGATCAGCATCTAAAAGATACCCAGATGAACATTAATTCATGCTGAACAGTTAGAGGCAGGTCATTTGGTTCAGTAATTTGTTCTTCATGAGGAAAATGAGGTAAACAGTTGTCTACCACAAGTACCTACTTCTTTCATTGTGAAAATCAAATGATATCATGAATATGAAATGACCGAAAAAACTATAATATACTTTTTAGTTGAAGTTTTCTTATAGTGGTATTGTATGTTTATCTGGAGCCAGATTTCTGGCTGGGAAAACCCTGTTATATCATGGTTGCAAAAGTCATGTTTCATTTCTCTGTGTGACGTTGGACAATATTCTTAACTGTAATCTTAAAATTCTTTATTTTTAAAAAGGAGTTGATAATAGTACCTACTTCATAGTATTGTTATGAGAATTAAATGAACTAATAATACCTTTAATGGTATCTATTAACATTTATTTAAAGGATTTGTTTGATGAGAACCTACTTATAGCACAGGAAACTCCACTCAATGTTCTCTGTCGTGGCCTATCTGGGAAAAGAATTTCAAAAAAGAGTAGATATATGTATATATATAACTGATTCACTTTGCTGTACACCTGAAAATAGCAAACATTGTTAATCATCTGTACTCCAATAAAGACTTAAAAAATAACAGAGGATTTGCTTAGAAAATTAGGTCATGTGGAGTGCCTCATTCTATAAAAGTGTTAGATCTAAATGAACTGTTTTTGTATTAAAGGAGCATGAATTCTGCGTTTACACACTGAGAAAACTGCCTAGCATTTGCTTATTTTTAATTTTCAATCTTCTTTTCCAGGAAAATTCCTGATGTTACACCCATTGTAAGTGACCAAAAACCATCTGTGTCAAAGTCTGGACGGAAGATTAAAGGAAGGGGCACAATTGTATGTGTGTTAAAACTTAATTTTTTTCAAATTAGTTATCTGAGCAGTAAAATGTTTTTACCTGTAGGCGAATCCTAGCTTTAATCTTAGGTATAGTCCGAAGTCTGTCCAAGGAGCTAGTTGTATTCTCTTAATTAATATGTAGTTATGCGAAGGCACCGCTGTTAGATCAGTGTTTACTGCTATGTTTGAATGGGTTTAAATACTGAAATGAATGTGAAATAGTATGTTCAAAAATCTTAGTATGTTGAATAAGCTAATGAGTATAACCATTAGGACTTCTAAGGAAAAGTTTATGTGTGGTTACAGGTGAATATCTGCCTTTCCTATTTCTTTTAGTTTGATTTAACTTTATACCATCCTTATGGTACTTCAGTCATTATTGCATTTGAATGGTGTCCAAGATTGAGTCTTATACTTACCTGTCCTATAACAGATTATAGTTGGGAAGTATTTTTTAAATAGTTATTCCTAACTTTGTTTTTAAAGCGCTATCACACACCTCCAAGATCAAGATCCTGTTCTGAATCAGATGATGATGATAGCAGTGAAACTCCTCCTCACTGGAAAGAAGAAATGCAGAGATTAAGAGCATATAGACCACCTAGTGGAGAGAAATGGAGTAAAGGAGATAAGTAAGTATAAGTACAGTCCTATCTCTGCTATATTTTAAGTCTTAAGGGGATAGAGACATACTTCTGGATTTTTCACTAAAGATTTATATTTAAAATTAGATTGTGACCAGAAAATACATTTGGCAATGCTTGATGAAATGGAAGGAGGGATGATTGGCTTTGTAAATCAAAATTCTATTTTCTCTCACAAGACCGTTACCCTACTGAATTTCTTAAGGATTTCTTGTTTAATTTTAGCAATAATCAGGACTTTATTTAAAAAAAAATTACATAGCAGATTCTTTCATAGCCTTTTTTTTTGTGGTCACTAATGGGTAGATAAGAAAATTTGTAGCCAGTGTGTGTATTAACTTCTGACCCTAGGGACTGTCGCTTCTTCAGCAGTGTACCATCTCTTCTCTTCAGTGACACTCCACAGTGGAATATCTAGTTTAGAAGTGGGGCTGGCCCCAGAATAGCTAGTGCAAAATATACCAGTGGGACCCTGTGTAGTTGTTCCTGGTAGAATTCTCTTTCTCTGTGGCCATCCAGCAGAATGGTTCAGAATTAAAAGAGGGAGGACAAGGTGTGTGATCTGCTGTGTGCAAGCGGTATAGATATGGTAGCACTGAGAACAGTTTTGAGCTCTCATGTTAGCACTGATATTGTAAAGCCTGCATCTTAGTTTTCGTTGACTTTTCCCCCAATTTCTGTACTAAGTAGTTTAACTAAAACCTTAACAGAAAGTCACTGATTACCTCTATGATCCTGAGATAAAACAATAGTCATGCTAGTTTCTTAAGAAGAGGCAGGCCTCCCTGGTAGCTCAGTGGTAAAGAATCTGCCTGCCAGTGTAGGAGATACGGGTTCAGTCCCTGATCTGGGAAGATCTTACACGCCTTGGAGCAACTAAGCCTGTGTGCCGCAACTGTTGAGTCTGTGCCTGGGAGCCGCAACTACTTAAACCCGTGTGCCCTAGAGCCTGTGCAAGAAAAGCCACCACAAGGAGAAGCCCACGCAACGCAACTAGAGAGTAGCCTCCACTCACCACAACTAGAGAAAGCACACACAACAATGAAGACCCATCACAGCCAAAAATAAATAAGGTTATTTTTTAAAGAAAAGAAAAAGAGACTTGTCAGGAATTCCCTGGTGATCAAGTGATTAGGACTTGGAGCTTTCACTGCCAGGTCCCAGGTTCCATCCCTGGTCGGGGAACTAAGATCTCACAAGCCATGCAGCCAAAAAAAAAAAAAAAGGAGGCTTCTCTTACAGTTTTAGCAGTTACCCCGATCTACAGAGAATCAGCAAATTGTTTGGGAATTTGATTTGACTTCCTCAGGAGTTATTCTTGGATGCAGAGCATTATTGAGCAGATCAAAGCCAGGAATTTTGTAGGTCAGCAGTGCTTTTGTAATTAGTTGGTTTGCTTTTTAAAACTATTTTCCTATCAAATTTGAAAATTCCTGATTTGACTCTGGAAAAATCCTTTTGTAAGTAAATCTGTTAAATAGTTGTTTCTTTGAAGTTTTATAATTTCAGGACCAAGCCTATCAGCTATTTGCTTTATCCTTCCTACATGTGCTTAAAGCATTGATAGAGTTAGTACTTGGTTGTTAACTAGGCTGTTGTTGATGCCTAGTATTGACAACAAATGTATTTTAATTTTAAAGCATAGAAAACATGCTTGTAAATAACTGCCTGCATATTATGTCCTTTTTATAAGGTTAAGTGACCCCTGTTCAAGCCGATGGGATGAAAGGAGCTTATCCCAGAGATCCCGATCGTGGTCCTATAATGGATATTATTCAGATCTGAGCACAGCAAGACACTCTGATGGTCACCATAAAAAACGCAGAAAAGAGAAAAAGGTTAAGCATAAAAAGAAAGCTAAAAAGCAGAAACATTGCAGAAGGCACAAACAGACTAAGAAGAGAAGGATTATTGTACCGTCTGACATAGAATCCTTAAAATCTTCAACCCGACGAGTGAAATCCTCATGTGATAGAGAAAGGAGATCTCATACTTCCTCGTCATCATCTCATCACTCGTCCAAGAGGGATTGGTCTAAATCTGATAAGGATGACCAGAGCTCTTCAACCCATTCCAGCAGAGACTCATACAGATCAAAATCTCACTCGCAGTCTTATTCTAGAGGAAGCTCAAGATCAAGGACTGCCTCAAAGTCTTCATCACATTCTCGAAGTAGATCAAAGTCCAGATCTAGTTCTAAGTCAGGGCACCAAAGAACAGCATCAAAATCACCGAGAAGAACAGCCTCTCAGTTAAGTGAAAATAAACCTGTTAAAACAGAACCTTTAAGAGCAACAGTGACACAAAATGAAAGTGTTGTAGTACAACCAGTGGTGGCAGAAAATATTCCTGTTATACCACTGAGTGACAGCCCCCCTCCTTCAAGGTGGAAGCCTGGGCAGAAGCCCTGGAAGCCCTCTTATGAGCGAATCCAGGAAATGAAAGCTAAAACAACCCATTTGCTGCCCATCCAAAGCACTTATAGTTTGGCAAATATTAAAGAGACTGGTAGTTCATCGTCCTACCATAAAAGAGAAAAAAATTCAGAAAGTGATCGTAGTGCTTATTCAAAATACAGTGATAGAAGTTCAGAAAGTTCACCAAGGTCAAGGAGCAGATCTTCTAGGAGTAGGTCTTATTCCAGATCATACACAAGGTCTCGAAGTTCAGCTAGTTCACATTCACGGTCTAGGTCTCCCTCATCTAGGTCTCATTCACGAAATAAATACAGTGACCATTCACGGTGTAGTAGATCATGTTCGTACTCTTCTGTTAGCAGTGATGATGGAAGACGAGCCAAGAGAAAATTTAGATCCAGTGGGAAAAAAAGTTACACCTCAAATAGAAGGCACAGCAGCAGCTCTGAAAAAGTACTTCGTAACAGATATGTCAAAGGCAGAGACAAGTCTTCATGTCATAGAAAATACAGTGAAAGCAGATCATCTTTAGATTACTCTTCAGACAGTGAACAGTCAAGTGTTCAGGTTACGCAGTCAGCCCAGGAGAAGCAAGTCCAAATGGAAGTGAATAATAAACAGGAGAGAAACAGAGATGAAGAGAAATCTAAGCCTGAACGGGAATGGCCTCGTTCAAAAAAAAGAACTTTGAAAGAAAATCTTTCTGATCACTTTAGAAATAGCAGTAAGCCCAAAAGGAAGAATTATGCTGGGAGTAAATGGGACTCTGAGTCAAATTCTGAACGAGATGTAACTAAAAACAATAAAAGTAGTCCCCGGCCATCTTCTGATAAGGAGGAAGGTGAGGCCACTTCGGATTCTGAGTCAGAGTCTGGTGAAATTCACATCAAAGCCAAACCCACAACTAAGTCTTCAGCAAATACTTTACTGCCTGATGGTAACAGTGCCTGGAAATCAAGCAAACAGCGCTCCTCAACCTCTGATTCTGAGGGATTCTATTCCAATTCAGAAAATACTAGAGGAAAGCCACGCAAGCATAAACACAGCTCAAAGGAGAATATTAAAAGGGAGCACACCAAAAAGGCAAAAGAGAAATTAAAAGGAAAAAAAGATAAAAAGCACAAGACTCCAAAACGAAAACAAGCATTTCACTGGCAGCCTCCGCTAGAATTTGGTGAAGAGGAGGAGGAGGAGATTAATGAAAAGCAAGTTACTCAGGAGGCAAAAGAGAAAAAACAAGTTTCTGAAAATAGTGAAACCATAAAAGAAAGTATTCCCCAAACCGAGAAGCCTTGTGAAGACAGCAGCCTTTCAGGTAAACATAGCACAACAGTTTCATCAGATATTGATCAGCCTACTAAAGATGATATTAAACTCAGCATTTCTCCTGTTATTGTAAACACTGATGAAAATGTAGTCAGTTCTCCTCCAAACATTCAGCAGATTGAAGAGAGCATCCCAAGCGGAGCAGAGGATATGCTTCAAGCAGATGACAACATGGAGATTTGCACTCCTGATCGGAGCTCCCCAGCAAAGGCCGAGGGGGCTTCCCCTCTAGGAAATTCAAGGCTTGATACCCCGGATATAAGCATTGTTCTAAAGCAGGATATGCCAGCAGAGTATCCTGAGGCAGAGTTGAGAAAACAGGAAAGCAGCATGTCAGAAATCAAAATGGTGGGTGAGATGGGAAAACAGGATAGCAGCTCTGCCAGCTTGGCCAGTGCTGTAGAAAGTACCATAAAGAAAGAGGTAGCTGAGAAAAGTCAGACCAGCCTCATGGATAATAAATGGAAGCCCCTACAAGGTGTGGGGAACCTTGCAGCACCATCTGCTACCACATCCAGTGCTACGGACATTAAGTCATTGACTGCTGTGCCTGAAGTGAAACCACAGGGTTTGAGAATAGAAATTAAAAGCAAAAATAAAGTTCGACCTGGGTCTCTCTTTGATGAAGTTAGAAAGACGGCACGCTTAAACCGGAGGCCAAGAAATCAAGAGAGTTCAAGTGATGAGCAGACACCTAGTCGAGATGGTGATAGCCAGTCCAGGAGTCCAAGTAGATCTAGAAGTAAGTCTGAGACCAAATCAAGACACAGAACACGGTCTGTCTCCTATAGTCACTCAAGAAGTCGATCGAGAAGTTCCACATCATCTTATCGGTGAGTGTTACTCTTTTTCCTTTTTGTCTCCCAAGCGGAGTCCATTACCGTTTTGTTGTTTGGAAGAACATCAGAGTTAGGGACAAGATCACTATTTCCAAATATCTTGGAGGAAATAAGGAGAAGGCTTGTGCTATGTAACTCACAGAGCAGACTGAAGACACAGGGAGTAGAGATTTCAGGGGAAGAAGTTTGGTCTCAGGGTAAAAAACTATTGCTATCAGTTAAAGCTCCCTGATACTTGCAATGCGTTGCCGTGATAGGGGACAGGGTCTCCATCTTTAAAGATGTGAGCCCATTCTCTGCTATCAGTCATGCCTTAGAAGGAAATCTTGTATTTACGGAATATGTAGGATTTAGAAATCAGTAATTTAATGCTCCATTTTATACAAGTGGAAGGTGAGGGCCAGAGAGGCAAAGTTAGCTGCCCCAAGACTTGCATCTAGTTGATCTTTATTCAAGGGGCAGGAAATGGTAAAAAAGGATCATCTTTTGATTGATTGATTTTTGGTTCAGGTTACATCTAACTTTTGTCATTGACATAGACTGGATAATGCAGAGAATCAGCATTTTTACAACTGAAAAAAATGGTGATGGTGGTATGAAGTTAACAACTAATTTGTATTCTTTTCTTATAAACTTTTCATGGTTTTACCTCACTGCCTCTTATATCCTCTATTATTTTGTGCTTGATTTTTCATCACTTTAACTTAAAAGAGACTCAGAATCTTTGTTTTTTCTTCCTAGTTTTTATCAGTCATTTTTTTCCCTTACGCAGATTTCTTTAAAAACAGGAACCAACATTTACCATCTATAATAACCATCTCCCGTTTACTTTTCAATTGCTTGCAGTTTGTAGTCTGTGCCTTCCCTCCCCTCATCTCACTCAGCTGACTTAAGATTTCCAGGTACTTCTGCATGGCCACTGCCAGGGCATGTTTTCAGTCCTTCTGGAAGCCCTCTGCTGGCTTTCCTCATCCCTCAGACCATTCCATGCTTGAATGTGGGCTTCTCTTCTTCCTCCTGCTCTGATTCACAGCAAGCCCCAGAGAGCTGGTGAATTCTGGCCTTTTCTCTCTGGGTTGGGTTCATAGTCTAGATGCAGGTGCCTGTTGAGCTTTGCCAGTCTGTCTGCTCATTGTCTACCTACCATTCACCCTCAGATAACTCTGAGCTGTTGGTGGTTCTGGTCACTGTCATCTTCCTTCCTACCCCTGCCTTTGGAGTGGGTAGTATTTCATTTCAGAAATGCTGAGAATTTTGCTCTTAAGTTGAGCAGCTCACAGATGGTAGACTTGAGATAGCTAAACTGTGCCTCCCTATTTCGGTTACCCACCCAGGCCTGACTCCCCTTCTGGCCTGTGAACTCGCTGGAATCAAGGACTGTTTGCTACTCATCTTTCAGTCACCTCACAGAGTTACCCTGTAATTGTTTGAGTAAATGACTAGAATCTTATGAGGACAGAATGTCTTTGCAAATAAACTGCACCTGTCTTCCAGAACATAAGTATATACTAACTACAACCTGTGACGATATTACGTTAGTAGCATATACACAGGGGTATTGTTCTGATCCTGAATGACAGGTACAAACTAGGGGGAAAAGGATTGGGAGCCAAGTGAATGCAGGGTGGGGGCAAAATTGCATTAATTTTCTTGTTTGTTTTATTAAATATTAAATATGTATAAATTTTTTAATCATTAAGGTATAAAACATACAAATGATTAAGGTATAGAAAATAATTTTCTATCTTAAAAAATAGAGCTTTGATATAATAGAGCCCAACCTAAAGCTACCCTACTTTCTCTCTTCTCTCCAAGAGTTAAATATTATTCTAAACTTCTGTTATAATTTTCTTGTTTTTCTTTGTTGTCTTTCTGTAAATGTTTCTATCTATATATAATGTTTTTTGTTGTTTTCAAATAGAATCCTTTTTTTATATGTATAAATGTTCTACATTTGCCTTTTTCACCCAACATTATGTTCCCAAGGTTTAACTGTGTTGATACATGTAAATGTAGTTAATTTTCCTACTTTAGGATATTTTAATATATATCTGTGTTAATTTTTTTAAAACCCATTCTGCTGTTAATGAAGATTTGGATTGTTTCCTTTTGCTGGTATTACAGAAACGGCTCCTATGAACATACCTGTAACAGCCTTTTCTGTTTTTTCTTTATTTCATTCTGTTCAGTTTAAACTCTCATTAGCCATCTCTTGTCATACCTGCTGTGAGGAGTTTATGAGAGACCTTTCCAAAGACCTTTCCTCTATTGGGTTTTCCCGCTCCTGCCCTACTAGTAATTAATCTTTTAACAGCATAATGAGTTAATATAATTATATTTTTTCCACTCTTAATTGTAGATCAAGAAGCTACTCTAGAAGTCGGAGCAGAGGGTGGTATAGCAGAGGCCGCACAAGGAGCCGGAGCAGTTCCTACCGCAGTTACAAAAGTCACAGGTGAGCTGGTGAATCCCACCCTACAGTGTGATTTCCCATCTGTCTCCCTGCACAGGCAGAATGGAGTAGCCATTGCAAAGGGTCTTGTCATTGCTCAATACCAAACCAGTGTCCCCCCTGTGTCTTCCCCTTCCCCACCCAGTTCTTCCCCAGTGACTTTCTTTATGTGCACCTCATAGAAGAATTATGTAAAACTTAAAACCTTTCCTGTGAAACCCAACAGGCTTTAAAAAAAAAAAATTCCAGTATGCTTTTAATATGAAAAATTAAATAAATATAGCTGCTGAATTTCATTGTGTTTTCTCCTTAATGGGTAAATAAATGCCAAGATTTTTTATGTAGCCTGTCCTGATCCACAAATTGATGGTCCCTCATGTGGTTACTCTTAGAACATCCAGCAGGAGCAGATCCAGGAGCAGCTCCTATGATCCCCGCAGTCGGTCCAGGTATGGACAGGGACTGGGAAGCCACCCTTTAATTCCCGTTTTAAAGGTGTTGTATTTCATGGGAAAACATGTCTTTGACTTTTTAAACAGTTTTTATTTGTTGACCCATTTTGCTCTAATGTCAAAAGTGATAGTTGATGTCAAATTGTAAAGGCAGGGGTTTATTGACTATAATTGCCTATAAGATGCACCAGATTCAGTTGCACTAACTCAGTGTCAACTTTGTGATATTTTTCAATGCAGAAAAGAAATTAACGTTTTGTTTTGTTTTTTAAAATTAACGTTTTTCTGTTTAATATGGTAAGTCTGATTTGGGGCAGTTTTATTAAATGTTTCCAGTACATGTTATGCACATATATCTTCATTCTATCGTATAGTGCTATATGATATATATATATATATATAGTTAGTTCTATGAGGACACTTTTATATATATATATATTTCTATGAGGACACTTAAGAACCTGAAAAGAAATGGGAGTATATGAATATTTGAATGGGAAAATTTAGTGTTTGTTATTGCTGTTAAAGCAGGTCTTACACTTATGATAGCTACTATAGCAGGAGTCGGAGCCGAAGTAGAAGCCAGAGGAGTGACAGTTATCACCGAGGCAGAAGCTACAATAGGCGATCCAGGTGGGTCTCTATTCTTTCAAGCACTGTAAGTTACTGCGGGCACTTGGGTTATGGGGCGACAGACTGCTATAGAAGAGAAAGCATCATCTTCTAAGGACAGAAATTCTTCTTTCTCTTCTTGAATTTCATCAGTCCAAAGGCAGTTACTGAAAGTGGGCTTTGTATTAAGAGTTGCTGGGTAATGTTTATTGGTTGTGGTTAATGTTTAAAGTGGATTCTTAAATATTCACATATCCTTGGACAAACATTTCTTTTGGAAGGAACAAAGAGAGAAGACCACTCAAACTGTGGCCCGTTCTTTAGAGTTACTTGATAGAAATAATAGCCAATTTGTCAGTGTTTTAAATTTTAAAAAGGTAGTTTTTTTAAAAGTATATAATAAAATGTCACAGTCACTTGATTCAGTAGCAGGATTTGTGGTTTATATGGTTAAAAATGTTTTTTATGTGTTAATATATATTCATAGATATGTTTTATGTAACATATAGTTATTGCAGAAGTCTTTTTGGTTACTTTTTGCGTGTCTCTTTCCTGGTGGCTTCTGGTCTTACCCTCCTTCACCACCACTGCACTACCCCCGTGCATTGCAATTACAGTCAGTGGTGCTTATAGAATTTCAGTGTGATACAGACACTCCCTTATTTGAAACTCTTCAAGTACACCCCAGTGACCTTAGGGGCAGATCCATGCTCCTGAGTATTGCATGGAGGCCTCTCCACCTACCAACTCCAGCTTGGGCTTTTCTGTGTTCCCTGCACTAACATTCTGGAACCTTTATTTTCTGCTTAGAGATTCACATGCCCATTTCACCATCTCCCATCCTGCCTCTTGAAATAACCCACTCACTGCCCCTGGGACGCCCTTCCTGACTGCTCACCCTGAGATATGTTCCCTGCTGTGTGTTTTATTTATCTTACACCCTATTCCAGACTACCCTTGAGCCCCAGGGAATTCTAGTCTGCTGTGTGTGTGCCCTTAGCATCTAGCAAAGTGACTGGCACTCTGTGGATATTTCTCAAAATAACTGAATGGTGACCAAAACCAAAGTCTTCTTGAATCACTATCCCAGCGGTCCCATCCCTGCCCCACCTCACCCTCACCCCTCATTGGGCTCACATTTTGATTTGATTTTGATTTCCTTGTCTTTTAATGAAACTCTTGTTGTGGGCCTTTTTCCCCCTTACTTCTTCAGTCTAATTAAATCTTGATGTTCATTTTGGGTAACATGGAAAATTATTCTCATTTCCTTGAGTGGATTTCAAGTAATTTCCCAGGAAGTGCTGTTTCTTTATTTACACCTTGATATCACCACCATCTGTCACTAACATCTTTGAAAAGTCCACAGTGTTGTCATGGTCAGTACTGTACTTTTATACCCACTATGCTGTGCCTCGTCAAGTCACTTGCTTTCAAGCCCCTCATATCAAAAAAGAAGCTTCAACAGGAATTCAGAGGATTGAGAGTTAAAAGGTATTTGTATATTTGTTTTGTCTTGTTATACAGGAGTTGTAGATCTTACGGCTCTGACAGTGAAAGTGACCGAAGTTACTCTCATCACCGAAGTCCCAGTGAAAGCAGCAGATATAGTTGAAAGTGTCCCTCTTTTTTTATACAAATTATATCCTATGTGTAAATATCTGGTAACTTAAAAATTTAAGAAACTCAATGGCAGTCTGTTGTTCTATTTCAGTATTAGAGATGAATCTGAAAAATAGACACTTCTTAATTGTTATTTGTTCATTTACATGTGCATAGAATTTAAAATACAGATATGTCTCCTAAAATATTTGTACGCCACATTTTACTATAGCCAACTATGGAAATTAATTTCTTTTTCTTGAATCAAGAAATCATGAAATTTAAGTATAGTTTGCAATATTATTTTAGATTATTTGTCTCATGTATTTCTTAGAATACAGATTCTTTTTGCCCATTTTTAAGGTTTTAGCATCTATGCTGCCCAAGCATAGAACTGAAGGAGAACTGAAAGGTGGCCGAATACTTGCATACCAATTACACAGTCTTATTCATGTGTGCTCTTAAAAACAAACCACCCAAAATTGATACTGATGGTAACCAGGAGTATAAGGCAGTGGCTCCTTTCTTCTTTGTTGTCTCAGAGGATCAAGAACGTGGTCATAATACAGCCCACTGTCTTATTTCAGGCTGGCGGGTGAGGTTAAAAAGAATAGATCAGCCTTAACTATAAATATCTGCACTGTCTCTGTAGCCCTAATGTTTCATGTGCTTTTTTAATAAATACTATTAGAAGTTCAGTTTGTTTAAAAAAAAAGTTCTATTCCAGTTTATGCTCTGGTGCTTGGTAACTTTTGGTGCATTATTCTTATATACTATACATTAGAATTCCATCAGAGAGAGAGAGAGAAATTTTTAAAAAATTCATTGGCCCCAAGTAGGGTTCATTGTAAGCTGTATCCACTTTCACTATTTGGAGAGCCTTCTCTCAAGCGCAGGTGTGGGCTGGGGGACATGGAGCAGGCAGGATTGGCACAGGGTTGGTGACCACTTGGGTATGCTGCCCAGGACTGATGCCTGGAAGAGTTGAATGCAGAGTGGGCTTCAAAAGTAACACTAAGATCTACCTGCCGCCATTTTGGACACATTTTTCAGGGCTTTGCTTTTAAGCCTTTCAAGTAAGAGATGTAAGAGCAGTTGAACTGTTCTTAGCACCCGCCAGCATGTTTCCCTGTTTCAGTGGCCTGCAGTGATGCAGTGAAACCTTGTGTGAGATTGGTAAACCTATGACAACAGACAGGAAATCAGGGTGTGCAGTACTGCATAGATTACACATACTCAGTGTCTTGGGTGGTTCCTGTAAAAATGATTTGACCTATAAAAACTGGTGAGATTTTGGGTTTTTTTATCTTTAGTTTGAGCTTTTCCCCCAAGTGTACTTAATCACCTTAGTGCCAGTTTTATCCAGTTATGCAGAAGAAATTCATATTGGATATTTGATGCAGAACTTTGTGCCATCCTACCCCTTGCCTGCTATACTTGGGAAGTGGGAAAGAACCCTCAGTTGAAGGGATCTGACCACCCCTGATGGATGGAGGGGTGACCTTGGATGTATTAAAACCATCACCTATTAAAGGTTCATAAACAGGGTTAAGTGGCCAATTGTTTGCCAAATTGATAGATGAGAGTACATTAGAAAGTAGGACCTGACTCAAGCAAACACTTGATAGTGAATATAAAACAATGTGTGATTCATATGAGCATTCTCCAAAGTTGCCTGCAGAGGAGAATATTGCTTTAATAATATTCAGTGGAAAAAACTGCATTTAGAACTCAAACCAAAACTGCCAAATCTAATTACATTAAGAAAAGTTACCTTTAGGCAGTGTATTAGTTTCTATTGCTGTATAACAAATTTTCCCAAACTTAGCAGCTTAAAGCAATACTCATTTCTTAGCTTACAGTTCTGTAGCTCATGAGTCCAGCGTGATATGGCTGAATTCTCTGCTCAGGGTCTCACAAGGCTGAAATCAAGGGTCAGCAGGGCGGCATGTGGAGGCTCTGGGGAAGAATCTGCTTCCAGGTTAATTCAGGTTGTTGGCAGTATTGAGTTCCTTGCTGGCTGTCAGCGGGGGTCCGCTCTGTTGGCTCCTTAAGGCTGCTCTCATTCCTCCTGTGCGCTTTCCTTCATCTCCAAACCAGCAGTGGCCCATCGGGGTCTTCTCATGCTTCAGATCTCTCTGCCTTCCTCCTGTTTTAAGGTTCATGTGATTAGATCACGGTTCATGTGTGAGATAGTGTCCCTATTTAAGGTCAGCTATGCCATAGAATGTAATCACAGAAGTGATATATTTACAGTTTTCTGGGATTGGGGCATGAAAAGAGAGAAGGGCATTTTAGAATTCTACCTCCCACAGGCAGTAACTTTGCAGGTTGTGCTGTGGGTAGAATTTTATCCTGAAAAGGTGAGCCCTAGAAGCCTCATGTGTTTTCTCCATGGAAAAGAACAGCCCTCAGCTGCACCATTCAACTTGTGTGTTTACTGAATGGACTACAGAAATAGCTTTTCTTCCTAAAGGGGATTGTTCTGTATTTTAAGTTATTTTTTAATAAAATTGAATTACGTCGTGTATTGTGCTTCTTAATAGAAAATGCATTATTGGACTGTTTTTGTAATTTCCTCTTTGTTGGAAATGAAACATGATATAGCTGGTATTGTTCAAACACAGTAGAAAATACTTTTGTATATATTGGCAATGTCTAATTTGTATATACTTCATTTAAATTCCCTAAAACTTAAAAGGGAGGCCTTGTAGAAATTAAACTATATACTTAGTCTAAGTTTGAGTCTGTGCATGTTTCATCCTTCTTTATTCACCAAGACTTCGAATAGTCTTTCTGAAATGGAAAAGGAAGCATTGAGTCTCTTTGCTGACCCAGCCAGGGAAGAGATTTCATCTCCTCTCTCTGTGGCTCGTTTTCCTCTTCTCTCCGGGTATTAGTGGTGGGGCACGACGTGGTGCTAGAGACAACTTCAGGCAGAAATGTTTACCTGGGCAGAGAACCATTGATGGTGCTTGGCCATGCTTCCCCTGCCAATTCCAGATTTCTTTCAGGTCCAGTTGTCATCCAGCTGAGGTGGCCTGCATACAGACATCCTTGCTGAGAAGGGACTGTGTCCCACCCCATCTGTGAGATGCTGCCCAGGGACAGCATGTTTACCTGCTAAGCCACCTACAGCCTTCCCCCTTCCCTCCCTAACAGTGGTTCACCAAGCAAGCACATAGCACTTACTCCGGGAGAAAATATTCCTGGTGATATTTTTAGCATCCACATGAGAATTTGCAGGGCAAGTACAATTAACTTTTTTCTCCTCAGAACTCAAAGGGATTTGTACTTTCTTAGTGAATACAACATAACCTCACACAGTAAGACTGGCAGAGATTCAGTTTCCAAAGTTGAGTTAACAGTAAACCACCAAGTCAGGTAGTTCCTGAAAACAGTCAAATCTGGATGTGTTGCCTTAAAATTTAAAGAAAATTGTAGAGTCAGTTTGCTGTAGGGAAATCCCCAAGTGAGGTTCCTTTAGAGTCTTATTTTTTAGAAAGTGCCATGATCTTTACTGATGCTCTGATAGTGAGCATCTTGATCGGCTGGGCAGTATTGGGAGGAAATGTGTCAAGGACTTTTGACCGTTCTGAATTAGCTAGCAAGAGGATTCAAGGGAAATAAATGCCCCTCACAACTGACCGTGAATACTGGCCAGGCATCCCTGGGAGGGAAAGGACGTTCCACCAGTGCAGGATGAGGGACAAGTTGTGTGGCCAGGTGAGGGGGCCCAGAAGCCATGGCTTACGTGGGAAGAGACTGGGCTCAGATGGCGGGTCTTTAGGAGAGGGAATCCACTCTGCCACTGCTCAAGAGAGGTGAGCGCCTACATCCCATGAGGGACTTGTGAAGGATGAACTGGGCAGAGTGCCAAGAGGACTCCTACACAGCAGGGAGAAGTTCTTTGATGCTGTAAAGGTTGGGGGGAGGAGCTGGTTCCCTGGAAGTTGGCAGCTTGTAGACAGACCCTGGGCAGCTCCAGCCAGTGCCTGAGGAACGTGAGGCAAGGAGGGCCTACCTGGGCAACACGCAAAGGAGCAGGAGGCTCTAACAGACTGTTTTCTTGAATGATTTCAGTAGAAGGTAAGGGCAAAGTGCTCCATTGCTCCTGCCTCTTTTAATCCCTGTGAATCAGAAGGTCTGCAGTGGGGCTGTGCCAAGCTTGGGGTCAAGCACTTCTGCCTCTTGGAGACCCCAGGCCCCAACATTCCCCTTTTATAGCTATTGAACTCCAGCTCTACAGATTGAGCTGGGTTTCATAGTCTGCAGGACCCAGACTAGCTGGGGGAGGGTTGCATCTCCAACCAGCCTGGAGATCCGAGGACATTGGGGTAAAAAAAAAAGTGACTTGAGCTCTCAGCACAGACGCTTGCGTTCTACATCTGGAGGCCTGACTCTCATCTGTAATGTGAGGCTAATAGTCCTTAGACTGCTGATCTCTAAGCTCACACCCAGAAAGAGGGTGCAACCAGACATGAAAACCAGGAGTGCGCATCCCTTTCCAGACCATCCTGGAGATGAATCAGCCTCCTAGAGAGCTCATTAGGGGATAGGGCGCTGGGCTGGCATGTCCCCAGTCTCCGGTCACCCAGGGCCTCCTGCAACTAAAACCTCTGCCACCAGGCTAGATTCCCAAAGAAAGATCCCACCGGTCTCAATGTCTCTGGCCCAATCTGATTTTATTTTGAAGGAGTAAAGGATTTCTGTGAGCAACTGTTCTGTGGCACAGCCCTTAAGGGTTTGGGGTCTGAGCCAGACTGCTTGGGTTCAAGTTTCACTCTGACACTTCTTGGTGGGTAACTGGGTAAATTGACTTTTATAATTATTAATATAACTCCTCCATTTTTGGAGTGGTGAGGATTAAATGCTTAGAACTAAGCACACGTTGAAGTGGTTCAGGGACACTAGTTCCTGGGCTTGCCTCCAGGTGGAGAGTGTGAGGAGGGCCAGGCTCAGTCACTAGTGAGAGGCCCAGGGCCCCTTGAACCAGCAGGGTGGGAGAGGATCCTGGAAGCTGCTAGGGAGGCCTTAAATGCCTAGGCCATGACGTTTCTGCTGCTGGAGGGAACTGGGCAACCTGCTGGTTTGAATTAGGCCCTACCACCTACAGCTGTAGCCTATTAGTGCTGAGCTCTGAACAGGAGCAATCCACTCCCCTCCAACCCCCCCACCCAGGGATCTATGCTCCCTCAACCTACAGAGCCCTGGGTCCACACCTAGTGGGTAAGTTGAACTTCCCCGCCACCCCTCCAGCCCCATGCTGCAATGTCCTTTTCTGTTTTCTGGCACTGCCCACTCTCTACTCCTCCCCCATTGCAGTTACACAGCTCCACGCCCCGCCCAGGGAGGCTAAACCCTGTTGTGTGCAGATGCACGCAAGTGCTGCCCCAGCACGTTTTGGGTCTGTTCCTCCTCCGACATGGGAGAGAAGTTTGGGGCTAGAAGCTTAGGGAAGTTGTGGGGGGAAAAAAAAGAAAACACCGAGCTGGCCTCTAGAAGCAGGGGTGTGGCTTTGCTGACCTTGCCAGCACCCAGTCCTGAGTGTCTGGGGATCATCCAACCCTGCCCTGGTCTCCACAAACTCCTGACTTGCCCCCGTGGCATGTGATTCTGGCCTGGGATCCCCCTCCCCAGTAACTCATCCCACCTTAGATCCTCCAGAAAGCCTGCCTTGACCAACCCTGAGGGGAGGATCCTGTGACATGGCCCTTTCCAAGGCCAAGGGAACAATTCTGCCTATCTCTATCCGGCTACTCCTACAGGACAAGAATCGATTCTGCTACATCAAATCATCACTAGTCAGTCCCCTGCAGATGTTTACCTGTGTCCTCTCTTGGGGCATGTGCAGGGGAGTACCCGTCCTCTCCTTTTGCTCCAGTGTTACTCAACTTTCAGTCCTCCGCTCTAAGCCAGCCCCACACGAGCCCACCAGACAGCTCTTCGGACAGTGCCTTCCTGCCCTGTCTCATGTGACCCAAGTGCCAGTGGCCTCTCCCAGAACTGGCTTGTCCTGGGGTTCCCCCAGTAGATGGGCTGTAGGCCAGAGAAGAAAGGGGAACAGCCAGGGTCTTCAGGAAGACCGAGCCCCCCATTCCTTCGTTTCTCACCCAACCTCCAGCCCCTTCTTTGGCTTGAGTATTGCAACCAAGGCCAAAAGGGCCAGCAACCCTATCTTGGTCATGCTGGCCACAACCCCTGCCAAACCTTGGCTGGGAAATGGGCCCAAGAGTGTCCCTTGCAGCCCTCTGCCAGGCTCCTCCCAGTTTGTGGAGCAGGCTGCTCCAGCCTCCCCTTTCCTTGGCTCCTCACACTGGTATCTGACTGTGGGATCTGTCCTGCTCTGCCTTCACTGTCCTTAGCCAGCCAATGGGTACACAATTCCCGTCTTACCACCTCTCAGGCCCGTGCAAGGGAGCCACAGAGTCAGATGAGGAAGTGGGTTGGGATGGTGGAAGAAGCAGAAGGCAGCCCCTGAGGTGATGGGCTGGTCAGACATGCAGGTTGTTCTGGCTTGGCCTCAGCTTGAGGTCTTTAGGAGCTGAGTCAACTCACCCACCACAGTCACAGAGGCGGGATATCTGCTGTGTGGTCATCGCTGGGGGCATGAGCCCCCATCTGTGCCCCTTCTCTTGCCATCTCTTTTTTTCAGCAGGGTCTCATCTCACCCTCCATCCAGTTATATGGTTTCCTCCTCTTTCTCTTGGCATTCTTTGGTCACCCCCGTTTTTGCCCATGAGATGCTTTCTTCCTGACCCTGGAATGGCCTTGTCTTAAGGGCCTACCAATCCTGGCCTCACGGGAGGCCCTTGCAGTTTCACAGGACAGACATCAGACTACGGAGTGGCGCCTGCCTGGGATTTTGGCCTCTACTCCATTTCCTTCTCTGGCACCCAGAACCAAGTTACTCTGAACTGGCCCCAGAGGCCCTGCCCACTCATGAGTAAAGTGGCATACTCAGGGGACACTGCTACAGCCAGGCATGGGCAGGTGTGTAAGCACAAGTGCATGTGTGAGCGAAGGGGGTGGGGGATACAGTGTGGTACTGCCAGGATGTGGGCAATGTGAAAGTGACCAAACATGGGGCAACCATCAGCTTGGAGTGGGGGAAACAGAAGCATCCGAATGATGACATATGAGAGGCCCACAGAGGCCCCCTCTCCACAATGATGGCCCAGCCACCACCTAGGCTCTGTGAGGCTCAGCGCCCTGTGGTCCCCACTCTGCTGCCTGCTTGGCCTGGCAGTGTTTCTGTGCAGCCTGCAGCCAACACAACCAGCCCCCAGCCCCCACTGCCATCCATGCCAGAGCAGCATTCCGCAGGCCTGGCTGCATCTCCCCAGCAGAAAAAGCAGGAAGGCCTCTCAGCAGCCATCAAGCTACAGGGCAGAGGGACACAGTGGGCCCTGGGCCTCTGGCCCTCACTCTAGTCTTGCCTTCTCCCGGCTCTGGGTCTGTCACATGAAAGGCTTTGATCAATGCAGCTGTGGTTCGCATTCTCCCATCTGTCCTGGGCGTCCCTGTGCAGCCAGAGGCAGCCATCAGGTCGGTATGGATCGACAAGAAGCAAGTCCTGGAGACAGAACAACATAAACCCTGAGCTGCCCTGGGATCGGGGTGGGGGGCAAGCTCAGTTGGAGATCCTAGACTCACCCTCAGGTCAGAGCAGCCCAGGTCAGAGGGTGGGGAAGGCGACCCAGCGAGGATACGCGGGGTTCAGTCCCTCAGTGTGAGGTCGCTCAGGCGAGCAGGTGTAAGCCTTTTCTGTAACTGGTTGGTGGGGGCGGGAGCGTCCAGCTTCCCCATTTCGGGGGCCTCCTCCTATTACGACCCCACCTCGGTGGCGCAGCTGGAGGGCTCCCAGGCTAGACTCCGGGATGAACTTTCCGGCGGAAAGGGGGCTCGGTGAGAAAGAGTAAGTCCAGGGACCATCCTCTAGGATGGGAGCGGCGGGGCCTGGCCGGAGCCCGCGGCGGCCCGAGGCGGGGCTGGCTGCACCCGGACGGCGCGCGCCACGCGTGTCCGCGCCCCCGCCGGCGCGCAGGGCGGCCTGGCCCTTTAAGCGTCCAGACGGCGGCCCCAGCTGACGCGCGGGCTCCAATCGGCGCCCCGCGCCCCCCGCCCGCCGCGCCTGAGGCTCTGGGGCCGCAGCTGCTCGGCGGCTGGACTCGCCGCGGCCCTGCGCCTCCGCCCGCCCGGCCGCGCCCCCGGGGGCCATGGTCGCGGGGCCCTGCGCGGGGGCGGCCCCCAGCGCGGCGCTACATGGAGCGGCCCCGGCCTGGCCGCCGGGGGCAGCGCGATCCCGCGGGGCCCTGTGAGCCCCCAGCGCCACGGCACCATGGTACGCAGGGCCCTGCCTGTCCTCCCACTTATCCGCCCACCTGCCCGCTCTGCCCTCTCGAACGAACAGCCAGTCGTCTCGGCGTGGAGGGGTGTGAGGGATCTTAGCCCTCGCCGGGTCTCCCCTACCCCTTCTCTGGGTCCCTGCGGGCTGGGAATGCGGAGCTCTGACGCGGCCCTGAGTTGGGAAGGGGTTAAATTCCTGGGGTTGGGGCCCGGGCGCGAGAGGTTGAGGTCCTGCTAGGCACGGGCGGAGGGGGGCGCTTCTCTGGGCCGTGGACGGCGCCGCCCTCGGACTGGGTGATGGGGGGAGGGAGGAGGTCGGATTCCCGCCTGGGCCTTGGGCCACGTGGGCGCTGGAGCCGCCCTGCCAGGGGATTCGGGGCTCCTGGGCCAAGCGGGATGGGGGGAGGACGCCTGCAGCTCTGGTCCAAACTCCTGTGTGACCTTGGACCCGTCCCCCGCCCTCTCTGGGCCTGTTTCTCGGGAAGGACGAGTGGCCTGAGTTGAGAGGAGGCTGGCACAGATACCCTCTCCCTAAAAGGAGGAGGCTGTAAGTCATGAGCCTGTGCCCCGCGGTGCTCAGCCTGGGTCCACCCACTGCTGTCTGGGGACAGAAGGATTGACAAGGAGTAGGGGGTGCAGATGGATACCCAGGTTTCACCCTGGGGCCTCCAGGGAGATTCTGGGGGCAGGGTAGGGAGCTAGCTGGTGGTTTTGTGATGGGGAGGCAGGGTACCTCTCAGGAGTAGAAGGCTCTGCCAGTGGTGAGCAACCTCAGCAGGTGTCCCTGGCACCTGGCCTGCCCCCACCAGCCTGGCTTGTGGGGGAGGGTTTGACAGCATGAAATGCCCTGGCAACAGAAGTGCCTGACCACTGCTCTGGTCTTGTATCTTAGCCCAGCTGGCCTGGACTCGGGGTGGGGTGTGTGACTGCAGCTGGCACAGCCAGATGGGGAGGGCTATCTCCAGCTTCAGGAAACTGCCACATCTGGCTGGAGAGGCAGACACAGCTGGTGGGCCCTGTGTGGGAGGTACCAGGCCAGGGGGTAGCCATACGCCACTGAGGGGCTGCCAGATAAGGACTCAGGCAGCATCTATGTGCTTGGTCAAGAAGTCCAGTCAGGGCTCCTGGTTGTAAGATCCTTGGACCCCTCAAGGGCCAAGGATGTTGAAGCCTTGCCTGGGGGTATTGCCTCAGAAATGGAGTCTCTGGGGCAACACTACCCCCTAGGCTAACCTTTCCTCCCCTGCTGAGGCCAGAGGAGTCTTCACTGGATCCTGGGACCAGACGTGCACACAGGAAATGTTAGGCACTGCCCTTGACCCATGGCAGACAGGCACTGGGGGGCATTCTGTGAAGGAGCAGTGGACCTGGGGTGGGTACCCCACAAGGGGTCTGACATTGACAAGTCCTTATCCAAGCTACTTCCCCACCACTCTCTGGCCCCTGGAGGCCCTGAGGAACTTCTGTTACCACCAAATTGCATCCTGACCCCTCACTGACTTGCAGGTGGCAGCAGCTCTAGGGAGGAGAGTACAGGTTGCCGGAGGTGCTGGTGGGGTCTAGGGAAGCACAGCTGGTCCCAAGATGCCTCGGCCTGCTTGTTGAGTCATTAAAGGCCAAGAAATACTTCCACGTGGAACAGTATCCAGTCCAACACAGATTGGGTGGCCCCAGCAGGGCTGAGAGTTCAGGGGCTCTGCTTCTGTTGACTGTGAGACTTGCATTCTGAGCCTCAGTTTCCCCATCTGGGTAATAAAGTTTGGTCCCAGAAGATGAATCAGAATGAGTCAGAGGATGGAGATGAGAGGGGGGGTGGCACCTTATTCCTGTTAGATTGGCCAGGCCTAGATGGGCTAGCAGCCCCGAGACAGAGGAACAAACAAGTGGCTTCTTGGCTGGGGTGAAGGAGGTGTTGGGGAGGAACTCAGGAGAGATGGTGGACTTCCCTGGTGGTCCAGTGGTTGGGAATCTGCTTGCCAATACAGGGAACATGGTTTCAGTCCCTGGTTCCAGGAAGATCCTACGTGCTGCGAGGTAGCCGGGCCTATGTGCCACAACTGCTAGAGCCCACAAGCTGCAGCTGCTGAAAAAAAGAGAGAGCATGAGGTGGGTGCTGCCCTGGGCTACTGGGTATGAAGGGTGAAGCCCAGGGCAGATCATCTCATTCAAGTGACTGAAAGGACGGACATAAAGAGGAGGGGTAGGCTGTGGATGGATGGGACTGGTGTTTCATCCCAAGGCTTCCAGAGACATGCATAGGGTAGGAGAGCTGATGGCTTTGCAGTGCAACAAGGTACCCTCAAATGTAGGAGGCTCTGACTTAGCGGACAGGTCCGGAGGAGGGCCAGAACCTAGTACCTGCAGGGCAGGTTCAGCCAGGCAGGTCGTCGACAGCTGTTAACCGAACATCTGCTGTGCGCTGGATCCATGCAAGGGACTGGGCAGCCTGCCTGTCTGTGCTGCTCAGCTTTTGGGGAAGCTGCTGTGGTGGGACCAAGAATTAAGCCAGCCCTTGCTCTGGGCAATTCACAGGCATTGAATGTGACCCAAGGATCTAATAATCTGACCAATCAGGTTCAAGGGCCTCCTTCAGGCTCCACCGAGATGACATCATCTGGGAACCTCTGGGCCTGTACCACACCTGACCTGAGGTCTGGGGGGCCTAGAGGGAAAGGGTTTGGTACAGGCCTTGGGATGCAGGACTTTTGATGGTAAAACCAGGGCTGTCCCCAGCAAACCAGGACTGGGTCATCTCCCCACAGGCATCCTTTCAGTATTTCCAGGCCCCATGGATTCTCTCCCCTACACTCACTCACAGATAAAACCAATCCTGCCGGACCCCAGACACCTCAGGAACAGAAGTCACCTGGCTCACTGCTCTGCCTCTGACCACTGTACCTCTGGGACAGTGACTGTGACCTTTGTTTCTGAGGGGTCTGGGGCTGGGCAGGATTGGTTTTATCTGTAAGTGAGTGTCAGGAAGAGAATCCATGGGGACCAGAAATACTGAAATTATGCCTCTGGGGAGACAACCCAGTCCTGATTTTTGCTGGAGACGGCCCCGGTTTTAGCATCAAAAGTCCTGCATCCCAGGAAACCCCTAGGTTCCTGGCCCACCCGCATGGTTGGTCACCCTTGAACCTTTTCCTTCCCCTTTCCTCCTTTTCCGCTTCCCTTCCCGGGATGACTACCCCCATTTCACAGTGGAACAGCGGGAGGCCCAGAAAAGTCAACCACTGACCCAGGAGCTGATACACGGCCGCAGAAGGTCACGGCCAGAGTTTGAGCTCTGAGGGAGAGCTGACTCGGGCTTGAATCCTGGTTCCCTGTTGTCTTTGCTTGAGTTTCGGCACCTTCTCTGTCACGTGGACCTAAGAGTGATGGGGCGGGGGAGGGGGCACCTCCTGGCTGGCCTCGACCTGACCTGTGCCCTTGGCCCCACAGTTGCTGGTTGAGAAGACAACGGACTCACCGGCGGCCGAGTTCTCGCTGGTGGAGGACGTGGCGCTGCACTTCGCCTGCTTGATGGGCCGCCTGAACGAGCAGCGCCTGTTCCAGCCTGACCTGTGCGACGTGGACTTGGTGCTGGTGCCCCAGCGCAGCGTCTTCCCGGCCCACAAGGGCGTGCTGGCCGCCTACAGCCAGTTCTTTCACTCGCTCTTCACCCAAAACAAGCAGCTGCAGCGCGTGGAGCTGTCCCTGGAGGCGCTGGCGCCCGGCGGCCTGCAGCAGATCCTCAACTTCATCTACACGTCCAAGCTGCTGGTCAACGCAGCCAACGTCCACGAGGTGCTGAGTGCTGCCTCACTGCTGCAGATGGCCGACATCGCCGCGTCCTGCCAGGAGCTGCTGGACGCCCGCTCCCTCGGCCCCCCGGGCCCCGGTGCCGTGGCCCTCGCCCAACCGGCTGCTGGCTGCACCCCGGCTGCACCACCCTACTACTGCGACATCAAGCAGGAGGCCGACGCCCCGGGCCTGCCCAAGATCTACGCCCGAGAAGGCCCCGACCCCTACTCAGTGCGCGTGGAGGACGGGGCTGGGGCCACGGGTAGCACAGTGCCTGCCGCCCTCGGGCCGGCTCAGCCCTTCTTCAAGGAGGAGAAGGAGGGTGGCGTTGAAGAGGCCGGCGGGCCCCCGGCCAGCTTGTGCAAGCTGGAGGGTGGGGAGGAGCTGGAGGAAGAGCTCGGGGGTTCTGGCACCTACAGTCGGCGGGAGCAGTCCCAGATCATCGTGGAGGTGAACCTCAACAACCAGACGCTGCACGTGTCCACAGGGCCCGAGGGCAAGCCGGGCGCCGCCACGGGCCCGGCCACCATGGTGCTCGGCCGGGAGGACGGGCTGCAGAGACACTCGGAAGAGGAGGAGGACGACGAGGAGGAGGAGGACGAGGAGGAGGAAGAGGAGGAGGGAGGAGGCAGTGGTGCGGAGGAGGAGGAGGAGGAGGACGAGGAGGGCGGCAGCCAGGGGGAGGAGGAGGAGGACGAGGAGGAGGAAGGGCAGAGCGAGCAGGAGGAGGAAGAGGAGGAGGAAGAAGAAGGGCACAGTGAGCAGGATCAGGAGAGCTCAGAGGAGGAGGAAGATGAGGAGGACGGGGAGGCGGGGGGCCGGCAGGGCGGGCTGGGGCGCCGAGGCAGCCGGGCCGAGCCCCCGGCCCACAGTCGCATGGCCACGAGGTCCGCCCGGCGACGTGGCCCCCCTGAGCCGGAGGAGGCCGGGCGGCGGGGCGGGAAGCGGCCAAAGCCCCCTGCAGGAGTGGCTCCCGCTCCTGGCTCCCGAGGGCCACAGGCTGCCGACGGGCTGGGGGCCAAGGTAAAGCTGGAGGAGAAGCAGCACCATCCGTGCCAGAAGTGCCCGCGAGTTTTCAACAACCGCTGGTACCTGGAGAAGCACATGAATGTGACCCACAGCCGCATGCAGATCTGCGACCAGTGCGGCAAGCGCTTCCTGTTAGAGAGCGAGCTGCTGCTGCACCGGCAGACGGACTGCGAACGCAACATCCAGGTGGGCCTCCAAGGGGCCTGCAGGGGGCAGGCATCCAGGCTGAGCCAGGCCGGAACTGGGCCCTGGGCACCCAGTGTCCTGCTGCCTGCGTTGTCTGCACAGTCTGCAGAGACCAGGCTCAGCTCCCCGGCCCCCCACCCCACCCCAGGGACAGTGGGACCAGCCCCGGCCCAAGGGTGAGCCCAGGGTGGTGAGAGCTCAGGGGATGACGTCAGGGAGAGCTTCCTGGAGGAGGCAGATAGAGCCGGGCTTCTGCAAGAGCAGAGATGTGCAGAAAGGAGTGGAACAAACAGTACCCTTGCCAGAGAGGCAGAGGGGAGCAGGGCCTCAGGAGAATGAGAAGAGAGAGTTGTCTGAGCATGTGAGGCTGGGGGACAGCCAGCTCTGAGGAGGGATGAGTCAGTGTTTTGGTACATCTTTGGACTGCTGCAAAGCCAGGAGGGCCACCATGTATATAGTTTGGTAGATTGAGCACTGCAGGGGAGGGGGGGCTTGCCCAGAAGGGGGCGCCATTTTCCACTTACTGCAAGAGCTGAGTGGAGCAAGGGGCAGCCAGGCGGGAGGAAACCCCAGCATTCAACTCTTTGGAGGTACCACCTGGCCTGGGCATGGGGAAGAGGGACTGGATGAGCACTTTGGGAAGTGCAGGGGGCCCAACAGGAAGGCTGCCGGGGCCAAACAGGGGAGCTGGGCTGACTGCCAAACCTTGAGCCAGCCTGCATCTGGGCCAGCCTGGCCTTTCAGGGTGAAGACAGCACAAGGCCAGTCAAGTGATTTTTTGCCTTTTTCTGGCTGGGAGTGAGGTTGAGGGGCCATAAGTAGGCGATGCTAATTGCCTGAACTAATTGCTAATTGGAGAAAGTGGTACCTGAGGGTTACCTGGATTCCTGCCCCACCCTCAGGCACACGCTCCCACTTGCCTGCCTGCTGGGCTGCCCTGTGCCTCTCCACATGCACACCCCTGAGCTTCCCTCCTGAAAGGGAAAGATGCTTGTACCTCTTCTGCCCTGGGTACCCTGACCCAATTTCTGCCCGAGCCCTGGCCTACTGCAGGGATAAGGGCCCAGGAGACGAGAAGGAGGGGAGTGTGGTCCCTAGGGTTCCCACTACCAGCTTGTGCCTAAGAGGCCCTTGCACCCGCCGCAGTCCCCCAGCCCTTTGGAACCTGTTCCCTCGGGGACCTCCGTGGTGTCAAGGTATGGGTCCCAGCAGGAGAGGCAGCAGAGATAATGTCTCAGCTTTGCCAGGACCTGTTATCCGGGGGGCTCCCCCTTGAACTGTAGCCTCCTCACTTACTGTGGCCCTTCAGCCAGTTATGTGTCTCCCCTCTATAGAAAGATGTCTTGTTGAAATGAGCACAGAGGAGGGACTTCGTGGAAGAGGTGGCCCATGACCCTAGTGAGTTCAGGATGAGGAGGGAGGGCCCCAGGCTGCAGCCCTGGGCGGGTGGGCAGGTGGGTAAGAATATTTAGGGATTTACCACCCCTGACTCTCAGAATATCAAACACAGCTGGTCCTTGGCCATCAAGGCCTCGCTCTCCAGCATAGTTCAGGTGGTGAAACTGAGGCCCAGAGAGGGGCAGTGACTTGTCCTAGGTCACATGGTCCTGACCCAGGGCCTAAAGTCTTCTCCTTCCACAGTGTGTGACATGTGGCAAAGCTTTTAAGAAGCTCTGGTCCCTCCACGAGCACAATAAAATTGTGCACGGCTACGCAGAAAAGAAGTTCTCCTGTGAAATTTGTGAGAAGAAGTTCTACACCATGGCTCACGTGCGCAAGCACATGGTTGGTGAGTCTAGGCCTGTGGCAGAACGGGCCCGAGGTCCAAGCTGGGCCAGCTGCTGGGTGTGCTAGGAAGTCTTTCATATCCAGGGACAAGATAAAGGGATGAGAAGGCGCCAAGTAGCTGGGAGGTGGGGTGGGGACAGTAGATGGGGCAGTGGGGCCAGGGCTGCCATGTACGGTTGGGCAGGTTGCACATAGCACAAGGGCTCATGACAGGAGGGCAGGTGGAGACCAGAATCCCGCTAGCGCACTGCTAACCAGGCTGTGCGCCCCAGCACGGGGCTGGGTCCACCAGAGCACCTTCCGCTAAATTACAGAATGCTCGCTGTGTGGGCTGACACAGCCCCTGTCTCAGTCTGAGGACAGCTGTGCCCCTGACAGGGCTTCAGACTTCTCTGAATGCAACCCTCCTCCCAAGGGTCATACCTGGACACAAGTGTGTCTTGGGCCACTTCGCTGCCTTGGGCATGGCTGTCCCTCCCCTCTAGGTGGGCCTGGCTGAGAGTCTGGTGTCTAGGTGGCCCTCCTTTCTTTGCCCACTTGGGGACTGGAGCTCTCCCCACTGTCTAGCCAGGGAGACAGTGAGCCCTGGCCAGGCGTAATGCCCTTTCTCTGCCAGACAGTGCTGGAGGCTTCCAATATGAACTGACGAGGAGCTGGGAAGCTGGGGTGTAGGTATCAGCCAGGAGCATGCTAGGCACCCCAGGATTGGTGGTCCTCCCTGGGCTTGGATTCCCCAGCTCTGAACTGTGAGGGGGGCCCTCCCTGTCTCCAATCGCTTCCTCCCACATGTTCCTTGGAGTTTGTTTTGGGGGGGGGGGGGGCGGCGGAGCGCAGATAACTCCTTCTGGATGGCAGGGGACCCAAGGCTGAGGCCTTTAGAGGTGCCATCCTTTGTAAAGCCCAGCCACCTTGGAGACCCAGGACCACTCTTCCTTTTTTTATAGAAGAGGATGCTGAGACTCACTGAGGCTCACAGCAGCCATGCAGGGAACCAGTGACTGGGCCAGGATTTGAGCCGAGGCTAAAGAACCATGAAGGCCTCTGTGCTTGTCTGAGCAGAGACCTAGAGTGGGGAGAGGGAGGGAGGGGCAGGGAGGGAAGGGGAAGGACCTCGCCTGGGGGACAGAGGGCACAGGGCAGGTCCCAGGGTAGATGGTGCCCCAGGAGGGGGGTTCAAGGCTCAACGTGGGGGGTGGTCCAGCAGGGGTCCCCTGGGGGAAGCCAGATGGGTCCCCCCGAAATGTCATGGCCATCGTGCCTGCCCTGTAGCCCACACCAAGGACATGCCCTTCACCTGCGAGACCTGTGGGAAGTCCTTCAAACGCAGCATGTCTCTCAAGGTGCACTCCCTGCAGCACTCCGGGGAGAAGCCGTTCAGATGCGAGGTGAGTCCACTTCTGCCCCAGGGGCCACCCTGAACAGGGCAGGGATCAGGGGCAACAGCAGCTTAAAAACCAGGGGGTGGGGAGACTGGAGTATAGGGTGCAGAAAGAGAGGGGGCCCTCCTGTCATTTGCCTCCTACTCCATCCTTCCCTGGTTGCCTACCTACACCCACCCCCACATACACACCCTTGCTACCTCTCCCTGTCTCACTGCTGCACGTTCAGGGTGGGAAGTCTGCGTGGGTTGGAACCGTAGGACAGGCTTTCTGGAGAGGTGGAGAAAGACACATCTTAGGCAGAGATCAGAGATGGAGTTGCAGGTGGGGATGAGGGAGGCCTCTGGACGAGGAGGAAGGATGGAGAGTCTTAAGCACAAGGGCTCCCTCCACTCTGGGGCCTTTTCGCACTTCCTGAGCCCCATTCCTGCCTGGGCCTCTCTACCTGTGCCCCGTGCACTGCCCCACCCCAGGGACACCCCCGCCGGCCTTTGCACCCACCCCTCCTTGCCCAGGAGTCCCTTGCGCTGTGAGTCCTGTGGCCCTATGATCTGGGGACCAGCACTCCCCTCCCTGAAGGTTATTCACCCCTGCTCTGCCCTGGGTCTTGCCCCACCCCACCCCGCCCTCAGAACTGCAACGAGCGCTTCCAGTACAAGTACCAGCTGCGGTCACACATGAGCATCCACATCGGCCACAAACAGTTCATGTGCCAGTGGTGTGGCAAAGACTTCAACATGAAGCAGTACTTTGATGAGCACATGAAGACCCACACAGGTACCGCGATCCAACGGTGACGGCCTCCGCTGTAGCGGGCCTCCTTCTCTGCCCTTTTCTGAGGCTCAGCCCCGGCCTCCCTGGCTCCCAAGGTCGGGTGAGGGAGGCTGGCTTACAGGTTGGGGGTGGGGGGCGTGGCGCCCCCCCCCGCTCCCCCACCAAGTAACTCCCCGAGGCCTATCCCCACCCACCCTGCAGGGGAGAAGCCGTACATCTGCGAGATCTGCGGCAAGAGCTTCACCAGCCGGCCCAACATGAAGCGGCACCGGCGCACGCACACCGGCGAGAAGCCCTACCCCTGCGATGTGTGCGGCCAGCGCTTCCGTTTCTCCAACATGCTCAAGGCGCACAAGGAGAAGTGCTTCCGGGTCAGCCACCCCATGGCCAGCGACGGCGCCCCCGCGACCCCGGGCCTGCCCCCCACCCAGCCCCAGGCGCTGCCCCTGCTGCCCGGGCTGCCGCAGACCCTGCCACCCCCGCCGCACCTGCCGCCCCCGCCGCCGCTCTTCCCCACGGCCTCCAGCCCGGGCAGCGGGAGGCTGAGCACCAACAACTAACTGCCTGCCTGCTGCAAGGGGCCCAGGACCTCCTTGGGGGGCAGTGACACCTCCGGAGTTGGCTGGACACCGGCCTCGCCCTGAGGCCCCTGACCCTGGGGGGTGTGCAGGCTGGCAGCCCCCAGAGCTGGCTGAGGACACCTCACTACCAAGTGCCCCCGTTCAGTGACTTCTTGAAGCCTTTACTTTTTTTGTTGTTTGTTTTTTGGGAAGTGAAGGAAAAAGAAGAGAGGAAACCGTTGGCAGTATCCCCCTCCAGGTGAGGGGGGCGCTGGAGGCGGCAGGTAGGGGGGGACAGGGGCCCAGGGAGCAGGTGTGACTGGTCACTCTGCTGAGGCCTAAGCCAGAGGGAGGGGGGGTGGCCCAGCCCGGATCACCTTCTTCCACTTATCCGCACCTCTCCTGGGCCCCCTAACTTGTGCCTCATATCCTGGAGGGTTGGGTAGAAGTTGGAGTGCCATCCCCCTTTGGAGGAGGTGTGGACTCAGTGTGAGGCCTGTGGATATCCAGGCAGAGGCTTGAGCCTGGGTGCCCTGGGAGCGTGCTGGGAGGCTGTGGCAAGGCGTGAAGACTGCAGCTCTGCACAGGGAGGGTCAGGGGGGCGTGGGGCGGGCAGGGGCTGGACCCCAGATATTTGCTTTCCCCATTCACAACCCTGCAGCAGGCACAGGGATCCCCGACCTGCACTAGGCTGCACTGAGGGCCCTGGGTCCTGGAGAAGATGTTCCCAGAAGCCGCTGGGCCTCAGGGTGTTGTGGGCCACGCCCTGGGTGGACAGACGGGCTGGCTCCCACAACACCAGCTCCCAGGGTCTGCCGCCCAGGAGCCCCTGCAGATGGGTGGACCCCAGGGGCAGGCCCCTAAGGAGGAGGCTTGGGCCAATGTTCTGAGGTTTCAAGGTGCTATCAGTGGGGCGGAGGCCAGGGCAGCTGTTCACAGAGCACCCCATCCCTCACCAGCTGCCCCAGCTGCATCTGCCACACTAGAGATGTGTGTGTCTGTGTCTGTCTGCTCCCTGAAGGCAGCGCAAGCCTCCTCCACTCCCTACGCCTGGTCACAACCCGCCCCTGGCTGGCATCCAGCACCCCTGTCCCTCCTGGGCCTCTGTGCTCATGGGTGGCACAAGGAGCCTGCATGATCAGGCCCTGGGGGTCAGGGTCGGGGGCACTGGGAGAGCCCCAGCCTGTGCTCAATGCTTGCCCTCACGAGGCCAGCACTAAAAGGACATCCTTTTTCTGTTGTCATTTAACGTCTTGATTCCTGCCTTTAAAAGGGGGAGGACGGTTCCATAAGCTACATATTTCCTAGTTAAGCTCTTTCCTATTGTGTTTATACAGTTTGTTTGTTATACTCTTTGCACCTTAAACCCCCATGACTACCCCCACACCACCACCTTCCCAGCATGGCTGGAGTGGGAAGAGGCCTGAGCCCAGGGGGTGGTGGAGGTGGGACTGGCCCCATCAGCCCAAGGGCTGAGGGGGTCGGCACCCCTCAGACCTCCTTGTAAGGTCCATGGCGCTGGGGCAGGGGGCTGGGGACATTTTAATCATCAATAAACGAAGCACTTTATTCTGTACAGATGTGGGTAAGCCCAAGGAGCCCGAATGATTTGAGGATTTAGAATCCAAGCCACACAGCCCAGATTGTTCTCTGGGCTTAGAGGGTTTGAGTTTGGGGCTGTAGCAGGAACAGTGCAAGCCAGAGCCTACGTACATACCCTCAGATGCCCCTGCTGTCCTCTGGGCACCCCCTCAAGAGAGGAAAGCTCCCTGTCTGGTTCCCAGCACTGCAGCTCCCCCACCCCGAGGCTGGGGGTTCTAGCCTCCTATGGGGTCAGGGTTGCACCTCTCAGGCTCCTGCTCTACTCTAGCTCTTTTCTTCTGCACCCCTTGATCTCTGGGCTTCCATGACGTCCTCAGGGTCCCCCCCCCACTCCCCCCTCTCCCTTGCTATTTCCAACCTCCAGTCCCAGTGCCTGGCAGCTCTTCAGAGCTGGCCCACATTTTCCTAAGAAAAGTCTGATTTCCCCAAATGGGCTGTAGGCTGGGACTCCCTTGAGCTTCTCATCCCCTGTGGCTGACACCAGGATCTCCCATTACAGCTGGTGGCCGTGCCACCTGCTACCCTCACTGCAGCCTTAGAGAGCCTAGGGGGCCCTGGCCAGGCTGGGCTTCTGATCCATGAAGTCAGACTTCCACAAGCAAAGGCTGTAGGGAGCTGCTGGTGAGACCCTGCCCCAGGACTCGGGTCTCCTACTCTTGTACGCTTCCCTTCTCAGGGCACGAGAGGGGTCCAGAGAGCAGGCTGGGCACTGGTCAGATGGTCATTGTATTAATAGCTTAGATGGGCGTGGCCAACCCCTCTCCTGGGAGGCCCCTGTCCCAGTGGGGACAGGAGCCCTGTGTCCCTGGTGCTAAATGCTCTCTTCCCCTTGGGCCAGTGTTGGTGGGAGCTCCTTTCTGGCCAGACCACAAGGGTCTGAAGCAATAATGGAACCTCAGCTGTGCCCGTATGGATAGGGGTTCTTGTTTTACCAGCTTTTACATTTCCTTTTTAATTTTTAAAACAAATTAACAAGCACCTGGATATTGGAGCGAGGGGCTTGGGCCATCATACCCACTTCCCAGGGCTGGTGATGGGGAGGGGGCTTGGGGTGGTCACCTCCCACTGCAGATCTGCCAAGGGGGGCCACTTTGTCCATCTGGACTTCTCAGCCCACTTGGCCGAGCCTCAAGTCTGGAACCTGGCCTGCCCCTCCCCATCTCCCCTTGTAGTCCCTGGTCTTGGGCCAGCTGGGGATGAGTGGCCACAGAGATGACCATTCAAGCCCCATGACCACAGTTCTAGGAACCTGGGCCAGGGGGGCTGGCGGTGGGGGCAAATCCTGAGCCTCTGATCCTGACGTTTGCTGCCATGGCCCACATGGCACCCCTTGGCAATCACGGGCAGGGGATGGCGCTCAGTGGCAAAATGGCTGTGCCCAGGCATGTGGACCCTTGATGTCTGCCCTGTGTGGTCGTCCCACAGCCCCGGAGTGTGTGGGGGACTGCAGGAGGGTGAGGAGAAGAGTGGAGGGGAATAAAGGCAGTACAACTGTCCCTTGGCCCAGCCTCTTCTTTACACATGCCACCCTGACCGTGGGCTGAAAGGACTCAGACCAGAGTGAGATGAAGGACAACTCGGCCGCCAAAGACCACATGGACAGCTGTGCCTGGAGCATCCACAGGTCTCGTCTCCCTTGCCTGAGGATGGGCTGGGCTCCTGGGGAGTCTCCAGAGTCCAGAGCTGAGGTCTGGAGGAGCCTGGTGTCTGCGCCCGGGAGAACATCTCAGATGGAAGACCGTGGCCTCCTAGGAGGGAACAAGCAACTCTCCCCGTGGACCTCGGAATTATTTTGCTGGGGCACTGGCTCCATGCAGGATAGAATTCTAGGCTGTGGGGACACATGGTGAATGAATGAATGCCCCCTCACCATGTATGTAGCACTTGGTCTCAGATGCCCAGAGAGGGGTCTCAAGATGAGATACCAGGGTACCTGAGGGGTCTCAGACACCGGGAGGGGCTAGGAAAGAGACTCCTGGGTGGTTCACTAACTGGCCAGGGAGGGGGTTCAGGTCCCCAGGATGAGGACGTTGCCTTCCACACAGCCCCACTTCCTGAGGGGAACAGGGACTCACTCAAGTCACCCTGAAAGTGCAGCTCGTTGATAGGCCTGCGGGCCCGGCTGCTCCCTGCTTGGTGTCTTGTGGGGATTCGGCCTCCCTGTTTCCTGTCTGCTACCTGTCCATCCGTGTGTTGCCTCCATACCACCTCTTCGCACCAGCCCCACTGTACCGTGAGTGACGGTCCATGCCACACAGCATGGTTTTCTAGAGAACCTCTGAGGAAAATATCTATTTTTAAAATTAAAGTTTTATTTGGACATAGTTGAAGAAGCCAAATATTTCTAGAACTTTCTTTTTTTAAACAAAAACCTGCAGTTCCCCACAACTCCTCCTTTCCAACTCCCAATAAGTGAGCAGTTCCAATTCAGTTGGTATTTTTGGTGTTTTCCTGTCCATGGAAAGCATACCTCCAACACCGCTTTCCTCCTATTTTCAGTTTTAGGCATTGGCTATAGATGTATTTCTTCAGCACTCCCATCACACACACAAACACTATATACACAATTCACCTTCCTCCCAACATGGTTATGTTACTATTTGAGGTTACATTAATACTTAGTATCTATATTATTATGACTATGTAGACACCGATCTCAACCAAGCCATATAATACAATGATTCCATTTCCTTTCTCCTATAACTTTTTACTTTTGGCTCTTTTAAACATAATTTACTTTGGTTTCTGGGTGTTTATCACTGCTGCATCCCTAAACCCTTTGTCTATAAAGGGTTTCCAGTATGTGCAAACACAGCGAGTGTTCCATCCATTTCATCACTCTCACAACCAAGGAGCAGTGCAGGAAGATAACCCTAGGAACACACTGTGCAACCAGCTTCCCACGAGGAGACGGGAAACTGCGTAACAGCCTCCCCCGGCCTGTCATTCCCTGTCGCTCTTTGCTGAGACTGTGTCCCTTCAAGTTCACTGCAGAGATCTTTAACTTCTAAAAGGTTTATGTCTTAGTGGCCTCCTTTTTCCTAACCCTAAAATTTACCTTCTCCTCTGGACCACTTCCAGGAATGACATTCTGAAGAGCTAGACTGTATTGCCCTGGGTGTAAAATTGCCTGCGTGTAAAATTCAGGCTGGAAATGACTTCCCTCAGAATTTTAGATGCTGGCATTTCTGTTGAGAAGCCCAATGCTGTAAAGTTTAAAAGGATGAAATGAAATGACAGCCCCCTCTGATCAATATCAAGCCCTGGAGTCATGCTTTCTCCCTCCCACATTGATCCCCGGGCATGTCCTAGGGTGAAGACAGAGTGAGAGGGGCTGGGATGACACAGGGCTGGCCATGACTTCATGACTTGGTAGTTGTTGAAACGGGGTGCTCGGTACATGAGAGATCAGTATATTACTCTTTCCTTGGAAATGTTTGCATTTCCCATCATTGTAATTTAAAAATAAACAGTGGTTCCCCATTTCACAGAGGGCAAAAAAAAAAAACGGTCTGTACACTGGTCATACATGATACCACCCCCTCTTACCTCTCTGCCTTCATCTCCTACTCACCCTCCTCATTCATTGCTCACTGGCTTCCTTGCTGTTCTTGGAACAGGACAGGTGTACTCCTGCCTCAGGGCCTTAGCACAAGCTGTTCCCCTGCTTGGAATGCTCCTCCTCCATGGTTTAAACCTGCTCAAGCATAGTCCTCTCAGTGAGTCCATCCTGACTATTCCATTTAAAATTGTGACCTCTGCCACCCATCATTTTCCATGCCCCTTTCCCAGCTACCTATTACCACAGCAGTTATCATCCGACACCCTGTATAACTATTTACTTGTTGCTGTTCCCCCTTGCCTCAGCTGAAGTTAAGCTCCAAAAAGACAGGAATTCTTACTTGATGTGTTCACTGCTGAATCCTCAACATTTAGAATAGTGCACAGTAGGTTCTCGATGAATGGATGAGCCACATATAAACATTCTAGTAGAATGCCTGGTAGGAAGTGAGCACCATGGGACTCATCATAATCTAAAAATATGCCACTGAATCATCTGATAAATATAAGTTAATTGTTCAGCCAGTACCTTCTGTCCTGGTCTTTGGAAAGTGAGACAACGAATAACGGACATTTTCTTTGGAATCAGCAAGGCAGGGAGGGATTCCCACAGTCTTAGGAAGTGGGCAGATCTGCTTCGAATCCTGGATCAGCCACTCGCCAGCTGTGTGACTTAGCCACATGGCTGAGCTTCTCAAAACCTGGTCTCCTCACTGATGGTGCTGGACGGAAATGTTCTGCAGTATAGGGCTGGGCTGGAGGCCCCTGGGTGAGCCTCTGCCCTTCCCAGAAGATAGGACTATTTCTAGGTGATCCTACCTAGGTGCTATGTCCCTATGAGATCTGCTAGAGGGGTCAGCAAGCAATGGTTGAGAGCACTGCTCAGGAGGGACAGGCATTGACATCACTGGGATCACAAAACTGGGTGGTGACTCAGTCCTGGCCCAGGCTAAGCCCCCCTCGATAATCCCCCCGCCCCTCAAGCCTGAGGTTATAAACAAGTGACTCAGGAATGATGGGAGAATGCCCCATAACAGTTCACACCAGTGTCTTGGGGGCTAAATTTAACCCACAGCTGCAGCCTCTGGCACTTTGGGAACAAGTTAATCTTGGTGGCTGAGGCTGATGTGTGTGTGCATGTTGTGGAGTGGGGGGAGGTGGTCAGCGGTCCAGAGCAGGGTGGGCATTGGGACTGGCTGCCCCAGACCTCTACGCGGATCCCTTAGATACTAGACAGGTGTAGGGACCCCAAGGCTGGGCAGGTTCAGGTCAAGCTTAGGATGGACAAAGAACTGAGCATAGACAGCTTTCCTGGAATATTCAACTCAGTGTAACTTTTTGTTTGTTAGTTTTTTGATCCCTGGGTGTTTTAACAGCTAGAATAGTTGAACCTACAAAACTGAATCTAGCACGTCTGACAGCTTACAATGTGAAAGCCTGTGCCTGTGTATTGACAGGGACACAGAACCACAGTGAGTGGTACTGTGTGATTCTGCCCCTGCACAGAACCACAGACTCACACAGCAGTGTGATTCTGCTTTCGAATCACAGCAGAACTGAACTGAAGCCCTTAAAAATCGAACTCACCAGTCTCTTCACTGTGCAGGAAGGGAAACTGAGGTGCAACAGAGTGATCTGGCCTTCTCAGGCCCCACAGGAAAGCGGCGACTTTGTTTATTCGAGTGTCTTCTTGCTTTCTTGCACAGTCCAGGGAAGATCTCCGAGCTGGGGGAGAAAAGTCTTCCCATTTTAAAGCTGAGGCAACAGGTTCCCCAGGCCCAAATTCATTGAGTGGGAAACCTGAGCACACGGTGTCCAGGACTGGGTGGAGGGAGATACACTCCAAGGAGGATAGGAGCAGCTGGGCAGAAAGGCCCAGAAGGCCTGGAGGAAGGGAGACCCTTGAGGGATTGGAAGGCTTATCCCTCCTTGGACTAAGAGACAGAGCTTGGGTCATCCCCTTCCCTGAGGGGCATCACCTAGACCAAGGAAAGCAGTCAAGGCCTCACTGCGCTCCATTTAGAGAGGAGGCAGGGAGGCCCTCATCTTTCAGGGGGGACTGAGACACCACACCCCAGTCCCATGAACCCCCGGGGGGCTGAGTCAAGGTTGCTCTGGGGGGGGGGGGGGCCTCAGCCCAGCTGTCCCCTCTGCGTCATGTGCAGGAGGCCAGGCAGCTCGTCTTACAGGGCCCGGTCCGGCTCTATATATAGCCCGGCTTGGACAGCTGCGTAGACTGCGTGCGACCCAGCAGGAAGGCAGGGAGGGCGGAGAGGAGGCCACCCACCATGGCGCTGGGCTTGGAGCAGGCCGAGGAGCAGCGGCTGTACCAGCAGACGCTCCTGCAGGACGGGCTCAAGGACATGCTGGACCACGGCAAGTTCCTCGACTGTGTGGTGCGGGTGGGTGAGCGCGAGTTCCCGTGCCACCGCCTGGTACTGGCCGCCTGCAGCCCCTACTTCCGGGGGCGCTTCCTGGCCGAGCCTGAGAGCGCAGGCGAGCTGCGCCTGGAGGAGGTGTCCCCTGACGTGGTGGCCCAGGTGCTCCACTATCTGTACACCTCAGAGATCGCGCTGGACGAGGCGAGCGTTCAGGACCTGTTCGCCGCGGCGCACCGCTTCCAGATCCCTTCCATCTTCACCATCTGCGTGTCCTTCCTGCAGAAGCGCCTGTGCCTGGCCAACTGCCTGGCGGTCTTCCGCCTCGGCCTCCTGCTCGACTGCGCGCGCCTCGCCGTGTCTGCTCGCGACTTCATCTGCGCGCGCTTCTCGCTGGTGGCCCGCGACGCCGACTTCCTAGGGCTCTCAGCCGACGAGCTCATCGCCATCATCTCCAGCGATGGCCTCAACGTGGAGAAGGAGGAAGCCGTGTTCGAAGCGGTGATGCGATGGGCAAGCAGCGGTGACGCCAAGGCGCAAGCCGAACGCCAGCGCGCACTGCCCACGGTCTTCGAGAGTGTGCGCTTCCGCTTGCTGCCACGCGCCTTCCTGGAGAGCCGCGTGGAGCGCCACCCTCTCGTGCGTTCCCAGCCAGAGCTGTTGCGCAAGGTGCAGATGGTGAAGGATGCCCACGAGGGCCGCATCACCGTGCTGCGCAAGAAGAAGAAGGAGAAGGGGAAGGAGTCGGCTGGGGCCAAGGCCACTGACAAGGGCACAACTGAAGCCAAGGCGGAGGAGGAGGAAGAGGAGGCAGAGCGCATCCTACCCGGGATCCTTAATGACACCCTGCGCTTTGGCATGTTCCTGCAGGACCTCATCTTCATGATCAGTGAGGAGGGCGCCGTGGCCTATGACCCGGCAGCCAATGAGTGCTACTGTGCCTCCCTCTCGACCCAGATCCCCAAGAACCATGTCAGCCTAGTGACCAAAGAGAACCAGATCTTCGTGGCTGGAGGCCTTTTCTACAATGAGGACAACAAAGAGGACCCCATGAGCGCTTACTTCTTGCAGGTGCCTGGCCAGCCTTGGGAGGGGCGGCCAGTACTGACTTCTGGGCACTGGGGGGCGCCTTGGGATCCAGCAGAGGCCTGTGTCTACTTGTTGGGGAATGTCATTGGGTATAGGCTGAGATGTAGACCAGGAAAGATGAATGACAGCCACTTGCCTGAAGGCTGAAGATCGTTATAGGCAGTTGACAATAAGATGTATAACTTTGGTGTCTCAGTTTCAGGGAGATGTCAGCTTTCAGATGGTCAATATGTTGGAGGCCCTAGCTCTGTGCAGGGATTGAGGTCAGGGACAGTGAGAACGAGCAAGGTCAGTGTAGGGGTCCTGGCTAAGACCTGTGCATGAAGCTTGGATTGGAATGTGGAACACTGTGTCTCAAACAAAGGGACCATCCTCCCTTCCCTTCTCATTGCACAGATAAGGAAACTGAGGCCCAAGAAGGATCAGGAGAGTGGGGTGCCTGGTTCAAGTTACAATGTGACAGTGGGATCTCAGAGGGCAAACGTGGTTTCCTCGTGACTGGCCATGTAGGTTTAAGCCTTGCCAGTTGGGTGAATTTGGAGACATGGAGGGGAGGGTGCAGTGCTTTGGGTAGGAACCAGTGAGCACGGAACAGAGATGGGAAGGAGCCTAGTGAGTAGTGTGCTTACTGAGGCCTAACCAGGCTGGAGATGGGTGAGGGGCAGCATGGTGCCAGTGTTAAACTGGGGGGTGGGGAGAGCGTCTCCGCCAGCTGAGGCACATGGTGGGCACATTGTGTATTCTCTCTAGGCCTCTGTTTGTAAATGGTGATATTATACTTCCTAGCTTGATAAAGTTGTCTGAAGGTTAATTGATGGTTATAAAGTGTTCATCAGCATAGTGCTCAGCCCTCAGAAAACTCCACCAAAAGATGAGCCACCAGTATAGTTATTAACAGACTGTTGGGAATTCCCTCTTGGTCCAGTAGTTAGGACTCCACTGTTACTGCTGGGGGGTGGGGGTGGGGTGGGGTTCAATCTCTGATCAGTGAACTAAGATCCCACAAACCATGCGAGTGTGGCCAGAAAATACGACTGCTGGAGTGCACAAGGCCACTGTAAGTCTGAAGGAGTGGGTGGCTGTATTTGGGCCTTTCCTGTGTAGTGGGATGGGATGGAAAACGGGGCAGGCACGCCTCAATTCAGGAACTGTACTGGGGAAGGGCCAGGGCGGCAACTGGGCCTCCCTCTCAGAGACTCCTTCTCAGCTCTGCAAGGGATGCCCCATCACGGTGCTATAAAAGTGATCTCCGGGCCCCTGTGGGGTCGGGACCCTCGGCTGTCCTCAGCCCGATAGGAGGAGGGGCACTGTCTCCAGGCACCGCCTCCAGGCTGCGCTGGCCCTACCTGCAGGCCCGGACTCCTCAGGACCCGGGGCGGCGGGTGGACAGAAGGCGCTGGGCCGGGGCTGGGGAGAGGGGTTGATGAGGGGGCGTGAGGAGGTCGCTGACTGGCCGCCCGGTCCGCAGTTTGACCACCTGGACTCGGAGTGGCTGGGGATGCCGCCCCTGCCGTCGCCGCGCTGCCTCTTCGGACTGGGAGAGGCTCTTAACTCCATCTACGTGGTCGGCGGCCGAGAACTCAAGGACGACGAGCAAAGCCTGGACTCCGTCATGTGCTACGACAGACAGTGAGTGAGGGCTGCGGGGCGGGGCCAAGGTTCGGGGGCGGGGCCAAGGATCCGGGGGGCGGGGCGGGGCGGGGCGGGGCGGGGCTGGCAGGTGAAGTGGAAGCGAGGAGCTGAGCGGTCTGGGGAGTTCCGGTTAACAAGTTGGGTGCATCCCAACACGTGTTGCGTGGTGGGCGGATGCAGAGACTGACAGAGAGCGCCTTACTGCCCTCCCCTTTAGGTCGTTCAAATGGGGCGAATCGGACCCGCTGCCCTATGCCGTGTACGGACACTCGGTGCTCTCCCATATGGATCTGGTCTACGTCATTGGCGGGAAAGGCAGCAACAGGTGAGGCCCGGGCTTGGAGCGGGGACTGCAGCAGCCGGGTCTGCGGGCGGAACCGAAGCCGTCTCCCCGAGGCTGTCAGGGGTCTGTCCTGCCTGCCTTGGGAGGCAGCTGGAGGGACTGGACCAAGGGAGAGAGGCGGCTCTTGGTCCCCGCCCCCTCCCCCCGCCTTCTCCTTTCTAACTGCCCCCCCACCCCGACCCCATAGGAAGTGCCTGAACAAGATGTCGGTCTACGACCCTAAGAAGTTCGAGTGGAGGGAGCTGGCGCCCATGAAGACTCCCCGCTCACTCTTCGGGGCCACCATCCATGACGGCCGCATTTTTGTAGCTGCTGGGGTCACAGACACAGGGCTGACCAGCTCAGCCGAAGTGTACAACATTGCGGACAACAAGTATGGCTGCTTCCCGCCTCCCCGCCCCCTTCCACAGGACAGCCAGGGACGAAGGTCCCCACTGTAACCCTCTGGCCCCGTGGCTTTGGGCCTGTGTCAGCCCTCTCTGTGTCTACCCTGGCAGGAATCATAGCACCTACTTTGGGTCTCCACTGTTGAGCTTGGACATCAGCACAGACCTAGCCCCTTTACTCTGGTCAGCAGTGAGATGGCTTCCCCTAGAAGATGGGGCAAGTGTTATGGCCAGCCAGGTCTGCAGGCAAGAGTTCCCAGGAGATGCCAGGTTCCTCATTCAGAGACTCATACCGGTCACTGGCCTGATGGCTAGAGATAACAGCAGTAACCAAGATAGAAGCTGCTCTGCCCAGGGAGGTCAGGAAGAAAACTGTGCTAGCAGGCCAGTTGGACTCTGCCAGCTAAAAGAGTGGTGGGAGGATGCCTGAAGGCAAAGGAAGGCTAGTGCCAAGGCAGTTAGGAGGAAAAAAAGGCAAGCCCATGGAGAAAAGGGCTTTGGTCAGGCTGGATGGAGTGTGGTGGGTGAAGGGAGGTGGGGTTGGTGGATACTGGGGCTGGAGAGATGGCCAGTTGGGCTAAGGCACTTTATCCCCAGAGTAGTGAAATGCCTCCGACGGGTTTTAAGCTCCCATCTGTGTTTTACCAAGATGCCTCATGGCAGACCATGTAGAGAAGAGATTAGGGACTTGCCGGGAGGCAGGGGTACAGCTGTGTAGCAAGTGCTGATGGTGGCCTGGAGCTGGGGGTACAGCAGTGATGGGGCAGAAAGGATGCACCAGAGAAAGATCTAGGCCAGTGTTTCTCACATGCACAAGAATCTCCTGGGGATCATGCTAGAATGCAGATTCTGAATCTCAGGTCTGGGGAGGGATCTCAGAGTATATTTCTAACAACCCCCCGGGTGATGCTGATGCTGCTGGCCCATAGGCCATACTCAGCAGCAAGAGTTCAGGAGACAGAAGAAGCAGGATTTAGCAATTGATTGAATGGTGGGGGTGAGAGGGACAGGTGGATACTTTTGTGTGAGGCTGGGACGTCATTTATTGAGGAACTATTGAAGTTAGGTAGGAAAAATGAGGGTCCACTTAGAACATGTGGATGTGAGATGCTTGGGGGTGTCCAGGAGGAGCCTACAGGGCAGAGAGAGGGCTGAGCTGGAGGGTGGGATCTGGGGGTCAACAGTACTCCGTGGGGACAAGCTCCCTCAGGGGAGAGAGTGTGAGTGGGAGAAGCTGAGGCCCAGGTTCTGAGGGACAGCAGGGGCAGATGCTTTATTCATCAAGGAAACCTACGAGGTGAGGCTGGGGAGCTGCAAGGTGAAGAAAGTCATGTCAACAGAGGTGTGTACTGTGGGCCCTGGATTCCAGAGACCTGAATTCCGGTGCTTGGGAGAGGGGTTTTGGAGGGATGGAGGTCCAACCTCGGGAGTTAGGGGGAGTGAAGGCAGCTTGAGAGGCTCTGGGCTGTGAAGGGAAGAGGGATGCGGCAGGAGTGCACAGGATGGTCTCAATGGCGACTGAGGTGGCCAGTAGGAGTTGGTTTAGGAGCAAAGGCGGGACCTTGGGGAGATCCCTGGTGGGTTTCACGGGGGATAGGTTGGATGGAATGATAGGGGAACAGTGAAGGGAAACGTGAAGGGCAAAAGAATGGGGAAGAAGAGAAGACCAGAGGGTGTTCCTGAGCAGTCAGGGAAGAGGAGGTTGTGCTTGCAGAATGGATGCCTGGGAGTTGGAGTTTGAAGGGTGCAACTGAAGCTATGGATGCTGGCAGGGGATAGTCACTGGGCTTGCCAAGGCCCATGGGGGCACCCCCCTCATGCCCCCTCCTTCCCATCAGGTGGGCACCCTTTGAGGCCTTCCCACAGGAGCGCAGCTCACTCAGCCTGGTCAGCCTGGCGGGCACCCTCTATGCCATTGGTGGCTTTGCCACTCTGGAGACGGAGTCCGGGGAGCTGGTTCCCACAGAGCTCAACGACATCTGGAGGTGAGCCTGGCCCCAGGGAGGGAAGAGGAATTGTGAGCAAGGCTGGCTGGGCACCGAGGCAGTGCCTGGCAGGCTCATGGGCGGGGCAGAGCTGACTGCCTTTCAGGGAACCCTGTGGGGACGGGACAGCAGACATGCCTTGCTTAGCCCAGGGTCTCTCCATTTGGTTGGGAAAGTCTGGGTGCGCACACATGGCACCGCACCCCACTATGGGGTATCAACAGTGTCACAGTCAGAAGCCGATGCCCAGGTTAGGACCCAGACCCACAGAAATGGGCCCCAGGGAGCAGAGTGGGCTTTTCCTCTCTCCTCCCTCCTGAGGGAGAGAGCTGGACTGGGATTGAGAAGTAGCTGGATCCTAGCTTCTCAGTGCCTTGCTTCTTTGGCTGATCCTACCTGGGGGTGGTCCGGAGAGGTTTCAGCCCTCTGGGGCAGCTTTTGAACCTTCAGTGATGCCAGTACTGCAGGCGGCCTCTAGGGGGCAGCACTGCTGGGAGAACAGGACCCAAGACATTGAGGGTGGTGGGGGTTACTTCTTGGAGGGTTCAGTTCAGAAATTCTCAAGAGGAGGGGATTGAGGAGGTGTAGACCTTCCTGGAAGGAGGTGGACTTCCAGGAGTATGGGATTCTTGGAACTTCCCTGGTGGTCCAGTGGTTAAGACTCCATCCTCCCAATGCAGGTAATGCAGGGGGCATGGGTTCCATCCCTGGTCAAGGAACTAAGACCTCATATGCTATGTGGTTAAAAAAAAAAAAAGAATGTGGAATTCTTGAGAGGGAGCCCTTCCTAGAATGTAGGTGTTCTTTAGGTAGGTGCCCACCCCTTTCCCAGAGCATGAAAAGGAAAGAGGTGGGCCTGGGGCTGGGAGGCAGCACCTCCCAGGGGTGGCCTGCTGCACTCTTCCTGCTGGGTCCCACCCTGGACTTGGCTGACTGAACTCTATGTCCTTGTCCCCACTCCTCCCACCCCAGATACAATGAGGACGAGAAGAAGTGGGAGGGGGTCCTCCGGGAGATCGCCTACGCCGCCGGCGCCACCTTCCTACCTGTGCGGCTCAACGTGTTGCGCCTGACCAAGCTGTGACCTGCCCAGAGGGCCTCAATGTGCCCTGTCCCCCATGCTGTAGACCACAGAGGCCTGGCCTTCTGGGTGGGGACTCCAGGGAGGAGTCCCTGGCAGAGGAGTTCGGCAGAGGCAGAGCCCACCTGGATCCCATCCCGTCATGGTGCCCCAGGAGCTGCTTCAGCTGGGACAGGGAAATCGCTGCCCAGTGCTGGGCCTTCGGGCAGGGATAAGAAACTTTTGGCTTCTCCAGTGTCTCATATCCCCCAGTGTTCTTGGTCTATGAGGCAGAACCTCACGGGGTGTCAGGCTGCACCCTGGTCCAGTCCCAGACTGGCTGTGTGCCGGTAAATGCCCCACAGGACTCAGCCTCCTCGCCTGTCAGGTGGGGAGCAACCCCATCTAATGCACCTTGCAGCCTGAGTAAGTCTCCTTCTGCGAGAAGAATAAAGTACCTTCCGAGCAAGCAGCTGAGTCTGGGATGAGATGCTCCAAGCAACAGTGACCAGGTGGTTTGAAGACCTGGGGCTTCTTGTGTTCAGCTGCTGGGCTGCCAAGGTCGGTGGCCTCTGCCCTCCATGTGTGTCTCCTACATACTCTGTGTGTGTCGAGAGTTTGAGCCCCCTCCCTGGACCTCCAGCTCCTCATCTTGCCTGGACAGGGAGCTGGGAGACCATGGGGGGAAGGGGAAGGGAACGGCCGGACCACGGTAGAAAAGTCTTTTATTCTATCAGTCCAGGCCCCATCTGGCCTGGCCTGGACCAGGGCCCAGGAAGAGCCGAGCAGAACCCATCCCGCTTCCCCTCCACCCCTACTCCAGCTTCTCTTTGTCCTGCTTCTGCTCCTCCTCCAGAGCCCGGGTTCGCTCTCGCTCCTTCACCAGTTGGACACCACAGTAGGTGACAAACAGGATGGCCAGCGTGGTCCGGGGGAACCCTGGGTGGGGAACAGGTCATGGGTCCTAGGAGCAGAGCCCCCCTCCCGCCGTGACTCTTCTCTCCCCACTTGACTGCCCCCTCCCTGTTGGGTCCTTGAGGAATCGCGGTGGGGTGGGGACATCTCAGGAGGTCACGATTCTCGAAGTGGACACAGGGCACATTCTGTATCCACTGTCCCTCACCTGAGAGCAGCAGGCGCTGGACGACCAGCTCTGTGAACTCAGGGCTGTTCAGGCTTACAAGGTTGTACATGACGATGGCCCAGAAGTTCATGGCCCCAAAGACGGCTCGGACCCTGCGGGACATCTGCTCTGACAGAGAGGTCTGCTTGGTCCAGGAAAACATTGGCAGTGAGGCAAGAGGCCCAGGGGAAAAGAGGATACAATGAGTCAGAGGCCTTGCCCACATGGCCACAGGATCCTAGGATATGCCCGTGTCTCTGAGACTCACAGGTTAGCTCTCCCTCTTTGTTAAACATGGGAAACTGCACCCTGGAGAGAGGACATGACCTGATCAACACATCTAGTGCCAGGTGCCCCCACCCTGCAGAAGGTAAGGGAGGGCCAGATACCCAGAGGAAGAGTCATTGCCCTGATGACCAGGAGGGTGGTGGTGAGAAAGTTCTGGACTGAGAGTCAAGTGTGACTAGAAGACTCCAGAGGTCAGTAGTGCCACCTACTCCAGGGCCCCAGCCAACCCCAGCCCCAGTCCTTTCCTGCTCACCTCAATTTGCGCTAGGGGCTCCATCTCTGCCAGCTTCTGTACCCAGAGCTCAAAATTGAGCCCAAAGCAGTTAAGGCATGACCACAGGTAGACAACATCACAAGGTCCAAGCCACAGAGTGGTGATGGCAAATGTGGCTATGGTGGCCCCCAGCTCTGGGATCACTGCAGAGTGCTCCCCACCAATGTGGTCATACACGTACCTGGAGGAAAGGTGGAAAAGGGGACTGATGGGAGTGTGGGAAAAGGAAGGTGGGAGGTGGGCAAAGGATACACGAAGTGGGGCAGCTTCCTCAACACTATCATCCGGGGCATATTCAGCATCCTGGGCCTCAGGTGGCTGCTCCTCTTCTATCCAACTTCAAAATATGGAGGGCTCGGCCTTGAACTTCCCGTCTTCTCCAGCTACCTTCCTTCTTCAAGTGATCTCATCCACACCCAAGACTCTGAATGCCATCTCTATGCTGATGAGCCCCAAATGTATCTCCTGACTCATAAGTCCAACTGTTACCAGACACCTCACGGACTCACTTATCCCTGCCCAAACCTACTTCATTCCCATCTCAGCTAATGATGCCACCATCCATTCCGTTGCTGCCAGAACTCTTCGTGCCATCTTGGATTCTCAATTCCCCTCTCCACTCACATCCAAGTGAGCAAATTCTACAGTCTCCACTCAGTCCTGAGCACTGCTCATGCCTCCAGTAACACCACTCGAGTCCAGGCGATCATCTCCTCTTACACAGATTATTGCAGGGACCTAAGCTGTCTCCCTGCTTCTGCCTCTGCCACTGTCCACTGTCCACACAACAGCTTCTGTTGTTTCGCTGCTCAGTTGCATCCGACTCCATGCGACCCCATGGACTGCAGCATGCCAGGCTTCCCTGTCAAGGCAGGTCTTTTAAGAGTATAACCCAGATTACCTCACTTCCACAATTACACCCTCCCTCAATAGCTCCTCATTACAGTTAAACTCAACCACCTTCCTATGGCTAGAAGATCCCACGTTGTCTGATTTCTGCCTCCCTCCCTGACCTCATCACCCACCATTCTCTGCCTCATTCACTGTGCTTTCCCCTTACCAGTCTTTCTGACACTCAGAGACACACAGCTGGTTCCTGTCTTGAAGCCTTTGTACCTATTTTTCTCTCTGCCTGGAAATCTGTCCTCCACATTTCCTATCATTCAAGTCTCAGTTCATCTCACAGAGGCCTGCCTGGACCCCAACTAAAGAAGAGTCTATCCCATTACATCCTTTTATTTTCTTCATAACACTTACCACTCTCTAAAATTATCTTTCTCTCTTTTTTTACCTGTTTATGGTCTGTTTCTCCCCACTAGACTGTAACTATCATGAGTTCAGGGTCTTTGCCATGTTCACAACTGTATCCCCAGAGCCTAGAACAGTCAGTGCCTGGCACACAGTAGATAGACACTCAATAAATATTTGTTAAATAAATTTGGTTGAAGACCTGTTGCATAGCTAGTGTCTCTGTTACTTGACCTCATTTCCAGTGATTTCTTCTCCACTCCATCCAGTCACCCACTCCCATGGCCACACCCCAACTTTTTCACCACTTCTTTTAACTTTTTCCTGATTTCCATCCTTCACCCAGCCCCTAGGGGCTGATCTGACTCCCTAGTTCCACTTCTTCAATCTCATTGACTCCCCCTACCTTCCTCATCTCCTGATGCCATTCTATTTTTACCACCCTTCTTAACAGGCTTATATTCAATGAGTCATCATCACAAATAACCTAAAAACCCTTCTCCCTCACTTCTTCTTTCTCACCCATCTGGGAAAGCCCAAATCACCCACTTCCTCCTCACCTTCACCCTAGAAACTAAACCCTGATGGGAAGAATCCCACACCTTGACATATTAGAATCCATAAATCCACCACCTCCCACACTATCTGGGCTGTCAGTGTCAAAGTTTCTCTAGTCAGCTTCTTCTCCCAGGCTCTGCAGTGGCTACTCCACCTTCATTTCTCCAGTAGGTATGAGTGGGTGTGTGGTGATCTAAACAAGGGAGGCACATAGATGCTGCCTCCCTCCATCCCCAAACAAACAGCTCTCAGCAGATGACCTTGCCTCTTATTTCACAGAGAAAATCAAAGCCTTCAGCAGGAATCCCTCACCTTTCCACACTCACCCACCATTCTTCTACATCCACACTGGCTTTTCTTCCTCCTCCCTGTCCTAAAGCCAGACCTCTGCCTGGCACTGGTTCCATTGCCTCTTCCCTTCTCAGGGACCTCCCTCCATCAATCACCCCTCTATCCAACATTGCCAACTTCTTCCCCTCTACTGAATAATTCCTCTCAGCACCCAAGTATGTCTCATTATTTCTTGTCTTTAAAACACCTACTTCTCCCTTCAGCCATTCCTATGTGTCCCCTTTCAGTGCCAAGCTTCTTCCAGGGGTTGTCCACGTCGGAACTCCCCTGCAGTTCCTCAGTGGCCCTCCCCCCAACTTTCCCTCTCCTCCCCTGCCCCTGTGTCTCCCGAGAAACACTGAAAACCTGCAGGGAACCAACACTCATGCTCAGTCTCTGGCTTCAGCAGCATCCAACCTGCTTGCCCCCACCATGCCAGAATGGGCTTCCCTTAGCTTCCAGGGTGTCCCATGATCCTGACTTTTCTCCTGCTCCTCTGACATTCCTTTTAGGCCCTTCTGCCAGCTCCGCCTTCTCCCTTCAACTATAGTCCTTCCTAGCACACGACTTCCTGGGAGTCATCACCCCCTCCTTCCTGATGCCCTCAATCCCGGGTCAAGTCCTGTCCAGGCTGTCTGCTGTGTGTCTCCACTCCACCATTCTCTCATCTCCAGGGCCCCTACCCACGTCCAAACCCCCATCTTTCACTTAAACCTCTACCATGACGACCTCACTCCCACCTTGCTTCCTCTGGCCCAGGGGTTGACCTTTGAAATCGTGGACCCATCTGGACACTGTCCTGCTTAGACACCTGGGGGATGGCTGTGACATCCCTCCACCCCACCCCACCCCAACTCACTTGCAAAGCCAGTCATTGATGCCACGGTCAAAGTGTCTGTAGGAGGAGAGGAGAGCAGACAGGTGTAAATCGTCCAGGCGCCCAGCTCTGGAGCATGGCGGAAGAGGCTAAGGGAAGGTGGGGATACCGGGGGCGTGTCCCCGGACCTCTCACTCACGTCTCTGCGAAGACATAGAGCGCTGTGATGCACTTGGGAGGCTGGGGCGGGTCCAGATGGTCGAGGCGCGCAACGGTGTTGACGACGCCGAAGAGGACAGCCGCTTTCACCCAGTCGTACACAAGATTTGAGTAGGCTAGGCCAGCTGCGGACAGAGGGTCGTTAGTGCCTGGGGGCCGTCACATTGGCATACCCTCCCGCCCCTCACCCTGCCCCGGGCCTTCCCAAATGCAGCGTGGTAGCTGAGCCCAGTCCTACCCTATGGAAAATTACCAGCTCCTGGGGCTGTCCTTGCGCCCGGACCGCCCCCACGAGGCTCCGCCCCCAAGGAGGTCCCGCCCCTTCTACGGAGGTCCCGCCCCACTTCCGAGGGCGGGGCTGGCCCTGGGGAGATGCTGTCGGGCTGTGGAAATCGGCCCTAGGCCCCAAGAGGAGTGGGGCGCCCTCTGTAGGATACCCCTCCGGGCCTCACAGGGCAAGCCTACCTCCAAGTCCCGCGCATTTCAAACAGCAAAGCCCCGCTCCCCCACCCTTCCATAGATGCTGCCGCTGTCGGGGGTGGGGGCGGGGGTGGGCAGAGGTCGGTTTTGAGGTGGATGCCCACCCCCGGTCCCTGTGCTGGGCCCGGCGCGCACCCACCGAGGGCGCTGTCCGGGAGACGGTTGACGAACTTGAGGTCACTGGGGATGGTGAGGATGTAGAAGAAGTGGAAGAAGACGTCCACGGCCAAGATGGCTACCACACTGAGTCCTGCTTGGGCCCGGATGCGCCACAGCTCGCCCTCTGGCCGCACGGGCTCCACCTGGCTCACCTGAGGGGACGCCAAGTGTCTGAGCGGGGAGGCCAGCCCTGCCTGCGGGAGGAGCCCTGTCTGAATGGTGAGTCACCAACTGTCTGGGGACCTCTGAGGGTGAGGGGAGACGCCGCTTCATCCCGGCTGCCCCGAGTGTGGAGACCAGGCCCCTCTGGTTCCTGCGAGGGGTTCCCTACCCGTCATGGTGAGGGGAAGGGGCTTAGTCCTGTCTTGGGAGCCCACAGGGTGTCCGTCCCCTCACCTGAGCGTGGAAGCGATCAAAGGTCATGATGGGTCCGAAGAAGAAGAAAGGCAGGTAGAAATTGTACTTGAGCAGGTCGGCTAGGGAGTAGCGGCGGTCAGGGTGGGCACAGCTCTCCAGCGCGAAACTGGTGCAACGCAGCACCGTGAAACCGCTGCCCCCGTGAAACAGCACCTCTTGAAGATCAAAAGTCCCTGTTACAAACCCGCTCTGGATGGGAGAGAACAGGCCGCCGGCTCACCAGGATGCCCCTTGTCTCTGGGAAGCCCATCCCGCTTCCAGCAGGGGCCCAGCCTGGTCCTGCCCTCTCCCTCTGCCGGTGCAAGTCAGCACCGTGCCAGTGCCAGTTAAGTGCTGGGGTAGAGCTGGACACGTATGCTGAGGTGGAGGTGACTGCCTCATGGGCCAGACATGCTCTGTAATCAAAGGGTTGAAGACAGGTGGGAAAGTGAAAGACATGCTTGGGGAGACTCTGGAGGCCAAGGTTTTGGGTGGAGTAAGATGCTTGGGGTCCGGTCCCTGCACCCTCCACCCCTGCCCTGCCCCAGCACACACCTGCCAGGAAATGAGGGGGTCCAGCTTGAAAGAGGCAAGGCTGGCCAGGCCGACGCCAAGACAGAGCCAGGGCTGGCCAAAGAGTGAGACAACATAGAGGCCCACACAGTGGCCAAGCAGCAGCAGCAGGTACCAAGGGCCCATGATGCCCACCACGGCCAAGGCCCCATACACAGCGTACATCCAGGAGCGGAGCTGTGGACAGGGGAAGTGTGAAAGTGAAAGTGTTAGTTGCTCAGTTGTGTCTGACTCTTTGCGACCCCATGGACTGTAGCCCGCCAGGCTCCTCTGTCTGTGGAATTCTCCAGGCAGGGATATTGGAGTGGGTTGCCACTGGAGAACGCTTAAGTTACCTCTTCAAGTAAATGGAAGTGGGACCCAGGATGGTCTTCCCACAACCCTTACGAGGGGAAAGGGAGGGGGAGGCTGGGGTGGCTCAGGTCCAGCTCACCTGGGGGGCAACCATTGTGCAGAGTTTAGCAAATAGCACGTGTCCGGAGAGGGTGAAGATGATGACATTGCGGAAGGAGGTGAACCACATGACCCATTCGAAGTCAGCCACATCCTGGGGCAGGTCCCAGCAGGTTAAGGTGGGGTGGAGGCAGAGTGGGCTGGTCAGGGTCCCAGCACCTTCCCCACTCCCAGAGCCTTCTTATACATTAGAGGAGAGCAGTGGCAGAAGGTCCCTGCCTTCCCCTCTTGTGGCAAGTACCCGGAAGATAAGTTGAGAGGAATGAGGGGCACCATATGGGCTGCCCTGCTCCTCAGAGCTCCCCCTCTGCCCAGCACCTTGCCTGACATTCTGCCATTATTGCAGTGTTCTGGGGAGTATGGTGCTGGAGGCCCTGCTGAAGCATGCCTCGAGTTGTTTCTTAAATGAGCAGGGTCTGGGCAGACTTGATGTGACCCCAGGAGGACAGAGGAGGGGCCACTGCAGGAATGGAGGCTGCTAAAATTCAAGCCAGGGACCCTCCCCAGTGAGAGCCCTCTTGTTATGTGGGACCACTGGGAACAGGGGAGAGTCAAGAAAGGTTTGGGACAGGAAAGGTGTGCCAGGGATCAGGGACCCCGGTCAGGTACCCCGAGGCGTGGGGAACCTACCATCTTCCGACCAATGTACTCCCAGCCGGGTCTCACAGACTCCCGGAAGGCCTTCCTGTGGGCCCCATCTGAGAACAGAGTGTGGCCTCAGGGAGGGGTCCCTTCACACCCATACCTGCTTCTATAGCAAGGCTGATGCCACCCTAGGGAGAGGCGAGGAGGTCTGGGTCTCTCTCTGCCTTTGATTCTCTCTAGGTCTCGTTGTGTGTCTGGGGCCAGGTCTCTGTATTCCCGAGTGTCTGAGCCTCTCTGTTTCTGTCGCTCTGGCTCTGGCTCTGTCCAGGTCTCTGTTGATTCTTCTGCATTTGAATCTCCCTATGATTGCATTTGGCTCAACACCCCCCCCCCCCCCCCCCGACTCCTTCCCTGCTCAGGGCCTAGGGACTACCCTTGAGTCTGGGGCTTCTTAAGTTTCTACCTTGCTGGGCAGAGAAACTTGCTGAGAACCCCAGGGGAAGAAGGGTCCCACCCCTCTGTCCCCGGGCCCAGCTGTTACCTTGTGAAGCCTCAAGGAGGCCCCGGCCAGCATAGGCTAGGGCCCCACTCAGCACCAGGGAGTACAGGCCTAGCTCTGCCGCGGGCAACGCTGTCTTGATGCCCATAGCCTGGATGGGGCTGAGGGAGAAAGATCCGGTGAGGACCCTGAAACCCCTCAGCACTCCCTCGTGCAGTTCTTGGTCCCTCACTGAGGTGGTAGGTATCCCACTCTGAAGAGAAACTGCCTTTCCTGCCCCTTGGGGACCTCATACCATCCTTCCCCCCCACCTATCTCCCGCTCCTCCCAGGCCCCCTACCACCTGGTGCCCCATCCTAGCTGCCACTCTAGCTCCCTCCCTTCCCACCAAAGGCTCTTGAAAACATTCTGTTCACTCTCAGCCTTCCTTCTTCACCTTCATTCACTCCACCGTACCTTTCAGGTGGACCGGTCCCCACCCTCTGCACAAACTGCTCCTCCAAGGTCTCAGATGACTTTCATGTGGAGAAATTCCCTCTGCATCACCTCCGTTGTATTTCTGGCCCCCAGGGTCCGCACTCCTCTCAGTAAATCTCCCACAGTTTCCGACAAAACCCACCCCCTCGGGGCACCCTTCTGTGATTCCCTACCTGCTCCTGAGCTGCCTTTACTTCCCAGGACCTTGGCAGGTCCTGCCCTAGCACCAAGCCTCCATCCCTCTCATTCAGCCTCTGGCTTCTCACTGACCCCCATTACCTCACCCAGCCCCTGAGCCTCAGCCTGCCACCCCCTTGGCCACACTGGCCCACTCTCTCAGTGCTCTGTGTATTCAGGCCCTGGAAGCTGGCTGGAGGAGTGCTATTTGAAGAGGTGCCCTGGAGTAGTGGGTGTGGGGCTAGGCTGGCCCAGGCAGACACCAGGGAGTGTGCTGGCCCCTGCCCAAGGTGCTGACCAGTCTTAGGCTTAGGGTGAGCCTGGCCACTCCCTCCTGCCAGGGCCTAGCTCATCCCCAGGAGTCCTTCTGGGTCATCTCTGGGACCTCAGTTAGAACCTGTGCCCTCTGTATCCTGCTCCAACCTAAACCAGGACCTTCCCAGGGGCCCTGTGGGTGACAGGCTCAGGGCCCAAATTAAAGGGATGAACGTGTCTAGGCATCTTTTCGGTCTGGGCTGAGCAAGAGGGTGGCTGGCATAGCCGTCTCCTGCCCCAGATCCTCTCCCAAACCTCCCTCACCATTTCTGAAACCAGCTCCTCTGGGCCACTAAAGTCAGCATTCTCCCTGTTGCAGTGATGGAGGGGTCGTGGACCAGAGAGGGGCAGGGACCTGTCAAGGTCACACAGTGGACCAGGGACGGGATTGAGTGGTCTCAGTGAGCCCCCTGGAGTCCCTAACTGGCGAAGCCAATCTGTTGCCCCTGCCACTACCGGGGGCTGCCCGACCTGACTTCTCCACTGCGGGCCTGAGGGCTGAGGCACCTTCTCATGGGCCGGGTGGGGGTAGGGAGGCCCTGAGGATCGGGTTAATGGAGCAGAAGCTTGAAACCGGAGCACGGTGAAGAGCCTGCGAAATAGCTTTGTCAGCTGCCTCCCACTCGCCACTTTCCAATTTTAGCTCCCCATGGCCGGTGCCGGGTATCCCCAGTGAGGCCTGTGTGAGCGCGGCCGGTGCTGGCCCCCAGCCTGGGACCTCTCCTGATAGACCCCCGGACCTGGGCCCGCCTGTGGACAAAGGAGTGCCCCCTGCCCACTGACCTGCCCGCCTCAGGTACACCTGGAGTAAAGCTGGCTTTGGAGCCTGAGGTTTGGGATGAGGAACCTGGGGTGGGTTCCTTGGGTCTCAAGGACCCTGAGGTGGCTGCATCCCTGGCAGGCACTGACCTTGAGGCAGCTGTGAGGGACCCTGGCACACTGCCCACCTCGGGGCTCCGGGGTCCTGCGTCCGACCGTGCGACCGTCCGATCAGCTGGGCTCTGGGGCCACGGTGGGGTGTGTCCAGCCCTGGGGTCCCCACCCCCTCGAGGCTGTGATCGGTGAGTGGTGACAGCGGGAGGAGGGGGGAAGGAGGAGGGCAGGGAGGAGGTGGCCTTCCTGGAGCGGAGCTGAGCGAAGTGGAGCAGAGCCGAGTGCTGCAGAGCTGCTGGCCACAGGGAGCTGCAGGGAGGATGGTGGGGGGGCAGAAGGGGTGGCCACTGGCGTCGGCTCTCACCGGGACACCTGGGCCTGTCTTCAGCCTGCCTTCCCTGGTCCAGAGAGCCTGTGTCTCCCTCTCACTGCTCGCCAGGACTCCCCTCTTCCAGGAAGCCTTCCAGGTGGCCCCCGCTGACTTCTGCAGGCTTGTGAGCCCTGCCCTGCCTTGCCACACACACCATGCACACGCTTTGATGGTCAGCTGCATGAATTTCGGCACACACTTTTACGTGTGAATTCTCAGGGCACCCCCACCTAGCCCCCTGTGCTGGTCCAGTTTAGCATGCAGAGTCCTGCCTGGCCAGGCATCAGTGCAGGGGCGGAGGACTTAGTGGCCCAGTGGAACTGGAACTGACAAGAGAGATGTGAACCCCATACCCCGACCCTGTCCCACGGGGAGCTGCCCAGGTGGAGGGGTGCCAGCAGGTCCTCAAGTGTAGGCACTCTCTCCATGCAGGATGGAGGCAGACCGCAGTGCTCCCAACCAACTGGGACTCCTCTGGGGGAGACAGGACCCTCATTCTGGGAAGGGGTAGCCAAGGCCTCAAACCAGCCAACCTGATACAGAGGGGTATCCTGAGGGCCACTCCACCCCGGCTCCAGAGCCCAGTGGGTCAGACGGATACATGGGTGGATGCCGGACCCAAGAGTTCCCTGCTGGGGCATGTGCCAGGGTCCCTCACAGCCTTCTTAAGGCCAGTGCCACCCAGTGATCCGGCCACTCTGGGATCCGTTGGGGTGAGGATCTCAGTCTGTGAGGGCCTGTTTGTGCACGTGCAAGGAGGGGCAGAGTCGGGGGGGGGGCAGAAGGACCTGTGTGGTGGTCATTCGTCAAGGATAGGTCCTGGAGCCCATGCTGATCCCCTGACCCCCGTCACAGGCTCAGCTGAGACTAGAGGAGGGAGGGGTGCTCTCCTCCATCTGCCCCCAGCAGGGGCACTTCCAGGGCCTGAGCAAGGCCCGGGCAGGAGAGTCCCCTACCTTCCCGTAATGCCTTAAGGCGACAAGCTGCCTCCCAGCACACACTCCCCAGAGTGACCAGAGGCTGGTGTGGCTGGTCCCTGACTCCGAGGAAGCGGTGATTCCTGCCCTGTTGGGGCTGGGTGGGGGCTCCAGTCATGGATCACAAGTGCTGGAGGAGACCAGCATCAGGCAAGGGTGCCTAAGCCAGGCTGGGGGGGTTAGGGCTGGCTTCCTGGAGGAGGTGGGACACCTGAACAGAGTCCCGACGTAGAGGCAGTGATGGTTAGAGGAGAAACAAGTTAATCACGGTAGCCAGGCATGGTTGTAAGACCGTACATGGATTAACTCTTTTTAATGTCACCACAATCCCTCGGGAAGGGGTGGTTACCATTTTTCCTAGTTGACAGAAAAGGAAACTGACATACAAGGAGGTTAGAATCAGCTGTTGGGCCAACTGCATAAGCTTCTGGAACTGGTTGCCCTGCAGGGGCAGGAACCCGGCACACCCACACCAGTGCTGGCTGAGACCAGCCTGGGCCAGCCATCCAGCTGGTGCCCTTGTAAGGCTCAAAGAGAACGACTCTGGGGAACAGATGGGGTGGTCTGGCTTCACCATTAAGAACCCAGGTGCAGCTGGCCCGACTTGAGCCTGAGCTCCGCCTTGCTGGCGATCCACTTCTCTGAGCCTCAGATGGGCATCTGTAAATGGGCACCCTGCCGGCCCTGACCTCACTGGGTTCTTGGGGGTGATTCGACAACTCCCTCCATGGCCAGGGCCTGGCTCACTGGACTGCTCATAGAGAGAAGCTGTTAAGAGAGGTGGTGACCCCTCGCTCATTCCAGAGGCCTGGACAGGCAGCACTCACACACAGCAGGAGGTCCACCAGGCGAGCCCTGCACAGTGGAGTCTGTTGGGAGCTTGGATGGGGTGGACAGCAGGTGGGTGGAGGGCTAGGGAGGCCTCTTGGACCTCGGGTTAGACAGCCTGAGGCCAGCTCCTCCCTGCATGAGGGGTGCCAAGGGGAGGGCACCTGGCACCCACAAAATGAGGGGCAGGAAGTGACTGACTTAAGATCAGCAAGGGCCAGTGGGAAAGATGGGCAGGGGGCCAATTCTCTCAAGTGTCAGAGTCCTTTTTATTTGTTTCTGGTTGCTGCTCATAGTAAAAATTTGGGGAAAGTATGTGTGTGTGGTATGTTTATGGCATGTGTATGTGTGTGTGTGTGTGTGTGTGTGTGTAAGGCTCAGGGACTGTAGGAGATAGGGTATATGTTCAGGCAGTGCCTGTGAAGATGGAGCGGGTGGGCAGATGCTTCCTTGTATGGTGGATGTGGTCTCGCTGGAGGGAGGGGTATGGGGGCCCGGAGGAGTCCTCCGGAGGGCCAGGGGCAGTGGAATGTATTTGGGGCTTGAATCAGCCTGAGCCAGACTGCAACCTTATTCAGCTCAGCTCTGGTGCCCCAGAGGCCCCCACAGGGACAGTGGCCAAGACACACCCATGGCCCAACCAGGTGTCACCTGTCAGTGTTGGAACCTGAGCACCCAGGCCCACAGCCCAAGGTGCGGCCAGGGACAGCCCTCACGTGAGGCCTCTCCATCCTCGGCCTCTTTGTTTGTTGCACTCTCCGGGCACCTGTCTCCTATTCCCACCACCGTGTGGCTCTGGGCAGGGACCTCAGTGTTCCCATCTGTGAGAGAAAAGTCCAGCCCACCGGCTGCCCACCTGCCTGGGCTGGGGAGGTCCTCCTCAGGGACAGGCACTGCTGCTCAGGGCACTCACCTGGACAGGGCACTCACCCCGTCCTTGTCCCTTTTGACAACACTTTCTTCTCCTGGGCCTTCCCCTTCCACCCTCTCCCATCCATACCTCAGGGAGAGCAGGATGGCCCCTGTCCCACTCAGACCTGGGCAGTGAGCCTGGAAGCCAGAGGGAAGGTGGGAGGCTCTGAGGTGCAGTTTTCTGTCTCTGCCTCCCCCCACCCCGCCCCACCTCTTCCTGCTCCATCAGGGCCCTCCGTTTCCCACGCCTCTTTGAGCAGACCAGCAGCTCTCTAAAGGCGGCAGCAACAAGTCAGTTTCACCTCTGGGCCCCTAACAGGCCTGGAGAGGCTGGCATGCTCTTGGCCTTCGGTGACTACTTGACGGCCAGCTGGCTGGGTACATGGTGGCCTGGGAATCTGTCTCCCCAGCTGGTCTGGGGCTTCCAGGATCTCAGGGGCCGAGTCTGCCTTACCCGGCGCCCCCTTACCTGGGGCAGAGGAGCCGCTCGACAAGTATTTGTGGAACTAATAGAGGAGATACTGAGGGCTGACATTTATTGAGTGCTTACTGTGTGCCAGCCACTGTGCCAGCACTTGGCACCTTTTAATTCAGGGAGTCCTGAAGAGGGATTCTGCTGGGGGAGTGGAGCAGACCTTTAAGCTAGCCCCTCCACGTGTGTGTGTGTAGAGGTAGATGTACATTCCTGCTAGAGAAGACCAGTCACTTGTGTCACTTGGGCAGTGACTCACATAGGCGGCGTACATACTGTGAAAACCCCCTCCTCAGGGAAGGCCATCTGCAGCTTCCTGGACCCTGTCTCTTGGAGCCCTTCTTCAAGGATGGGGCTGAGGAGGGAGTCCATGCTGGCCCCCCCTGCTCGGAGCCTCAACCCTGCATGGGGTGACAGGTCTAGAGACCTCAGCAAGTGTAGTGAAGGCAGTCAGGATGAAGGGCCCCTGAGGTTTCCTGGGAAGGAAGTTTTTCTCTGATGCCACTTGAAGGGAAATGGCCAGGCAGGACCTATGAGTGTGGAGTCAGCACCATCTGTTGGCACATGTGTATACATATGATTCATACTCCCAAGTCCAGGGATTTGTGTGTGTCTGTGTCTTTGTGTGGGCCCGTGTGAGCAGAGATGTGGCTGCCCTCCATGGAGCCACCCCCCCCCCCCCATGACAGTAACTGCAGTGGAGGGGGTGACCCTGTGGCAGTCACAGAGGGGCCTGGAGCTCTCCTGCAGCAGTGCTCCCAGCTCAGCCCTGTGCCGTGGGGAGGGAGGTACACTCTTCCTTTGCCTGGACCCATTGCCTCAAAATCCTCCCGCTGGCCTCGCCTCTGCCCTCTGCCGCCAGTGCCTACCAGCTGCAGCCTTTGGGAAGCAAAAAGAGGTGCCTCTTGGAGCAGCTGGTGGGGGGGCAGAGCTGCCCAGCAGTGGGTAGCATGCCCACCCGGGGTAATCAGCTCAAGGAGGCCCAGGCTTTTAGAGGCCCCGGATTTTGGAGGCCCTGGCTGCTGGAGGCATGCAGACCAGAGTTAAATATTAGCTCTGTGTCTTTCCATGAGCCTCAGTTTCTCCATCTGTAAAATAGAGTGACAACCCCCTGGGTTATTGGAGATCTTGATGGGGGTCAGGTTTACACAGTAGATGCCCACTCACTGGGATCTGCAATGATCATGAAAATAATTATTATTATTACAAACCTGAGGGTCTGAATCTAAGGAAGAACCCTAAGGTGTGGGTCGACAAGATGACTAGGAGCATAGTGGCGCCCAAGTCTGCAGAGGGAGGGATGCCCACAGATGGAGCCCTGGCTTAGGATTGGCATTGGGCTATGAGGATGCTCTGGTGAGGGAGATGGAGTGTGGCTGGGTGGCTGGGGGATGCTCCCAGCCCAGAGCCCTCTGCATCCTCCTGCACATGTGGACCTCTGTGGGCCTGCAGGGTCCCCTGCAGGGGACAGGGGCAGTGAGCACCTGCCCAAGGGACTGCATCTGTCCATCCACAGCTGGCTTCTCATCCCAGAGCTCTTGCAGATGCTGACAGGGTGTCAGTCTCCTTCCCTGCTGTGGCTAAGCATGCCCAGGGATATTGCCCTCCTGCCATGGGATATTGGCTCTGGTCACCTTTGAAGCACCTCTTCTGGCAGAAGGGGCCCAGATGGCTGTTTCAGGTTGGCTTCCAGAAGCAGATGGAGTCCTCAGATAGAGCCTCGTCCTCTCAAGGCCTAAGGCTGCCCTGTCCAGCCAGGCTGACACTGGGCTGCCATCCTAGTGCTTGTCTGCTTTCTGCTGCCGCAGGGCCTGCAGGAAAACCCCTTTCACCTGGTCCAGGGTCTCATGGTACATTCGGAAGTCCTCCTCCTTTCCCTGCAGGGCATTGCCTAGGGCCGCCTTCAGCATTTCATTCTCCTCCACCTGGATGGCCAGCCTGGACCACACAGAGAGAGGGCTCAGCATGGCTGAGCTGGCATATGTGAACATATGTGCATGTTTGCGAAGGGCCCTGGGGCTGCCAGCACAGCTGTTCTTCACACTCAGGGTACTCTCTGACCAGTCCCCTCCTCTCAGGGACCCTCGGGGAATAATACCATATGGGATTCCTCTCTGGGCCCACTCACAGCTGCTGGGCCTAGTATCTGGTAGTTCCCCAAAATGTTGATTGCCTCAAGGCATGAGTAGTAATTTATAGAGGTTCCCCTTTCTTCCTTTCCCACCACTGCATTTGACCTTAAAAAGTTTAGGTTGAATGAGAAAAGTGGGTTCAGTAACCCACACATGATAAAGCTTTTCTTGGGACCAGGAGATCTTTAGTCATAGTAGGGTCTCTCTGCCCCCTGATGGCCAATCACTGAATTGCAGGCCTAGAACCCAGGACCCTGCAGGACCAGCCTTCTGGCCAAATAGAAGTCAGGGGGGAAGCGATGTGGTCCCTCTGCCTGTCAGACCACCTCCACCCATGCAACATCACCCTTTTCAGAAGAAGGGGCAGGGGGCACCTGGTGGTCAGCTCCTCCATCTGGGATTCCATGGGCACACTGGAGAGCTGGGTGGAAGATGGGTCCTTCCTCTCACTTTCGCTTGGGTGGTGCCTGGTGTTTGAGGCAGGCAGACCTGTGGGGCAGCAGTGGCCACTTTCTGTGATGAGACCATGGCCATGTGTTAGCACTTCCCCCCCACCCAACCCCCAACTGTCCACTTCCTGTTTTTCCACTTTTTGAAACATTATACCTCCTTCAGGGTATAGGCTGCCTCCCTCCAGGCCCTGCTTTGTACTGAGATGGCTCCTCTTGTTAATGTTTCCATGTTGGCATTTTACAAGTTTCTGGAAGTCAGCTGGGCCTGAGGTCTGGCCTGCAGGTTGGGTCTGAGTCTAGGCGGTCATCGGACCTGATGCTCTCTTACCATTGGGCCCCTAACCCCCGGCTCTATCCATACATATAGGGGATCCAGGGTGGCTGGGTGCAGGGGACAAAGAGTGCTCAGAAAAAGAAATCAGGGTCCACCTGGTGGGGAACTCGAGTACTATCACAGCATCAGAAAACCTCTGTGCTGAATAAGACCTCAGGGGCGGCATGGTGCAGGGTAAATCACCTGACATCAGCAGCCCTGGCTTTTACCTCCTGCTGTGTGGCCCCAGGTAAACCATCAACCTCTCTGAGCTGGTTTCCTCACCTGTTTCATGAGGAGAATAGTTCTTGCCTCCAGAGCTCCGTGAGGCCACAGTGAATGCACATCTGGCCCTCAAGGCCTGTGTGATGGAACCACCTCCTCAGCACTTCCTGACTTCCCTCCCTCACTTCATATTCCCCTCCCCATGCTGTAGTCTCACTGCCTCCAAGCCTCCAGCCATGTACCCATCTCAGGGCTTTTGCACTTGTTCTTCCCACTGGTATCTATGCCACATCCCCACCCCCTTCTGCTGTGTTTGCTCAGATGTCAGCTCATCAGTTAGGGTGACTGCTCCACAGAAATCAGCTGCTCTCCGTACCTCCTGTCCTCTTCCTCTGCTGTGAGCCACAGCCCCTGCCTCCATCTGACCACCATCCTTTGCTGGTTTGTTTATTGTTCTCTTCCCCACTGGCATGGAACTGCCACAAGGGACCACATTTCACAATCAGGTTTCCTGTTGTATACGTGAAGGGGTGTGCTGTGCCCCCCAGAGGGGTGGTGCTTCTCCCAGGTCACAGGCCGCATACACAGAAGCCACATGGTCACTTTCTCTCCAGGCAGTTGCCCCTTCCTTGTCCAGGCAGTGCCAAAGTAGTTTTCTTACTGTGGCTTAGCCCTCCCTAGTTGGGAGCTCGGCTGCCTGGCAGGAGGTAAGTCCAAGGTCGGGAGATACTACATCTTAAGGGACCTGTTCCTGAGAGCTCAGCAGAGCTAAGCCCTGTAGTCCTTCCCCAGCCTGCACTCTCAGCAGCTCCTGGAAGGCCCTGGAGTCTTGGCTCTGCTGGTGGGAAAAGGGCTTTCCTCCCTCTCTATGCCCTACTTCTGCCATGTCCTACAGTGTTCTGATCTCACCTTCCTTGGGAAAAAAAGATCTATGTGTCCTTGGCTGGGGGAGGGGTACTGGGGTGTTGAGAGGCAGGGAAGTGGGGACAAAAGTCCACGCCAGAACCTGGAGGCGTTGGGATAGAGATATCAGAGAGAAGCAGATCCATCATCTCCACACTGAAGATTCTCCCTCCCCAAAAATGGCTTCTGGCTCTGGCATCTCGCACCCCCACTTCCCCCGCCCCACAAGATGCTGCTGCTTGTGGTCCAGAGACTGTACCTTAAGAACCACTGTGTTAGAGCCACAGAACTGAACTTTTAGTTCAGGACACCTAGACTTCCCTCTGCAGCTGGTGTGGTCACGTGACTAGGATCTGGCCAATGGGATGAAAGCAGAAGTGACATGAGGAACCTTAGGGTCCTGCCCTTGGAAGCCAAGGGGCTCAGGACAGAGGGCAGAGCCAGTCAGCAGCCCCTCCACCAGGGTAGAGCTCAGCCTGCCTCTGCTGCTGCGTGTCCTCTCCCCCTGGCCCCCCCAGTCAGACAGGAGCCCCAGGACACCATCAGCCCATGTGGCCCTGGGCTGGCCCCACCCCCAGCCCTACCTGTTTTGCTCCTGGGGGCTGCTCTCTGAGAGGCTGACATCCTGCCCGGCTCTAGGCGCATCTTCTCCAGGTGCTGCTCCAGCACCACGGCGCGGTGCCGCTCCTCCTGCAGCCTCCTCTCTGACTCCAGAAGCTTGCTGTTCCTCTCCTCCACCCTGGTGGTGAGAGAACAAGGGTCACCATACTCCCTGGCACCCACCTGCTCAGACCTCAGAGAGTTGGGCACATCTTACACTGGTGGGCACGGGACTCCATTCTTCCTTATTTTTATTGCAGTAACATAGATATGTGCATTTAAAAACCATATAGTTCTCTCTAAGCCTTAAAATGGAAAAAAAAAAAAAATGCAGCCTCTTTCCACCACTCCTCACTCCCAATTCCTGCTCTCCAGAAGCAACCACTTATACCACTTTTAACTGTTCCTTTCACTACTGCCATATTTCTACAGATGCTTATGCTGCTATTTTTTAAGGCTTAAATATAATCTTATGAGTATATCTTATGCAACATGAGATTTAAGTTTTATTTTAGTACTTTCTCCTCACCAAAGAGAATCACCTCACCACCTCGCAATGTAGTTATATTACCATTACTGGGGGCTGAATGAATGTTAGGTGGCATATTTGTTTTCTATTGCTGCTATAACAAATTACCACAGACTTAGCTTAAAACAATGCAGATTTATCACCCCATGGTTCTGTAAGTCAGAAGTTTAGCAGGTCCTGTTGGTTTCGGTGCTCCAGGTTTTATAAGCCAAAACCAAGGTGTTGGCTGAACTGGGCTCTTACCGGGAGTTTCTAGGAGAGAATCTGCTTCTAGGCTTATCCACGTTGTTGGAAGGCTTCAGTTCCAGTTGAAGGACTGAAATCCCTGTTTCCTGTTGGTTTGTTGGCTGGGTGACTTTCAGCTTTTAGAGACTATCGGGCCCCCTCCATCTCCAAGGCCAGCCGGGTACCCTTTTCATGCTCTGACTCTGACTTTTTCTGTAGCACCTCTCTGTCTGACCCCAGATGGAGAAATTTCTCTGCTTTTAAGGGTTCAAGTGATTAGATTGGGTAATCCAGGATAATCTTCCTGTTTCAGGGTCCATGATGATTATTACATCTGCAAGTCTCTTTTGCCATATAACATAAAGTATTCACAGGCACAAGAGTGGGGGTGAAGGACACAGAGAACAAAATCCTGTCTACCACAGGGGGTTACATTAGGACACTCAAGAGGCAGTATATTCATGATTACTTTTTTTTTTGGCCATGTCACACAGCATGTGGGATCTTAGTTCCCCAACCACAGATTTGAACCAGGGTCCTCTACAGTGGAAGCACTCCGAGTCCTGAGCACTAGACTACCAAAGAATTCTGAACATTTTCTTTTTTATTTGCTTGTTGTGCTTAGACTAGTGATTGCTTTCTGTTCATTATTATGATTACTTATTATTTTCTATATACTTGTCATGAATTTATGGGCCTTCAAGTCCTTGTTATTTGGTTATTTCACCAAAGGATCTGATTATTTTCTCACTGAGTTTGAGGCTATGGTCCTTCTTATGGTGAGGTATGGCATTTCAGCCTTTTGTGATACCAAAGGTTCAGCTAGAAGGTCAGGACTGTTTGAGGTTTCACCCAAGCAAAGGATCACATACACACATCAGTTCAGTTCAGTTCAGTCGTTCAGTCGTGTCTGACTCTTTGTGACCCCATGAATCACAGCATGCCAGCTTCCCTGTCCATCACCAGCTCCCAGAGTCTACTCAAACTCATGCCCATCGAGTCGATGATGCCATCCAGCCATCTCATCCTCTGTTGTCCTCTTCTCCTCCTGCCCCCAATCCCTCCCAGCATCAGGGTCTTTTCCAATGAATCAATTCTTCACATGAGGTGGCCAAAGTACTGGAGTTTCAGCTTCAGCATCAGTCCTTCCAATGAACACCCACGACTGATCTCCTTTAGGATGGACTGGTTGGATCTCCTTGCAGTCCAAGGGACTCTCAAGAGTCTTCTCCAACACCACAGTTCAAAAGCATCAGTTCTTTGGCACTCAGCTTTCTTCACAGTCCAACTCTCATACCATACATGACCACTGGAAAAACCATAGCCTTGACCAGACGGACCTTTGTTGGCAGAGTAATGTCTCTGCTTTTTAATATGCTATCTAGGTTAGTCATAACTTTCTTCCAAGGAGTAAGCGTCTTTTAATTTCATGGCTGCAGTCACCATCTGCAGTGATTTTGGAGCCCCCAAAAATAAAGTCTGACACTGTTTGCACTGTTTCCCCATCTATTTGCCATGAAGTGATGGGACCAGATGCCATGATCTTAGTTTTCTGAGTGTTGAGCTTTAAGCCAACTTTTTCACTCTCCTCTTTCACTTTCATCAAGAGACTTTTTAGTTCCTCTTCACTTTCTGCCATAACGGTGGTGTCATCTGTATATCTGAGGCTATTGATATTGCTCCCGGCAATCTTGATTCCAGCTTGTGCTTCTTCCAGCCCAGCATTTCTCATGATGTACTCTGCATATAAGTTAAATGAGCAGGGTGACAATATACAGCCTTGACGTACTCCTTTTCCTGTTTGGAACCAGTCTGTTGTTCCATGTCCAGTTCTAACTGTTCACACATAGACCCATGCAAATCAGAGTGGGAACCTGGAAGTGTAAGAACAGTGTTGGAGGAAGCATTCTTCCCACCTTCCCAGCGTTCTTCTTCCCTTCCTTCAAGAAGGAACAGAATGGTAACAATTTTGAACAGAATACAACTACCAACACAGAACTGTATGCCAACACAGTATACAGCTACTAACACAACCTGTTAGTGTTGTGTTAGTTCCTCGAAACTAACAATGTTAGTTTCAATGTTCCTTGTTATTTTGAATGTTCCTTGAAACTTTATTTGCTGAAGCAAATGACTAAAACAACCTAAAGGTGCATCAACAGGGGAAAGACCAAAGGTAACATATTCACACCATGGGATGTGGTAGAATATGATGGAATTGTGCTGCTCAACACAGCGGCTGCAGCCTCATGTCCACATATAGCTATTCAAATAAAAAGTCATGAAAATAAAATAAAATGTAAAATTCAGTTCCCCAGAAGGTCTGGGTATCAGCTGAGAGAGAATCACACACGTGTGACTCTGAGCGTGTCTCTTGAATATTGTACCCTAGGTCTCTCGCCTGCCCCACCCTTACCCCAGCCCTGAATGGAGAGGCCCTAGAAGATGAAGCACCACCTGGAAAGGGAGGCAACGTACAGAACAGAGGCACCCCTACCGAGCTAGCTGAACGGAGCATGTGAGTGATCCCGCTGGCATCACGTGAAGCAGAATTACCTAGGCCGCCCACAGAATGGTAAGAAAGAGTAAATCATGTTTGAGGCCAGTAGGTCTGGGATGGTTTGTTAGGCAGCAATAGATAACCAAGTCACCTTGCTTCACACCCACACTGCCCCAGACTCAGGTGTAGCTTAAAGAAGATGGGAGAGAAAGCCATAACTTATGTTTCTTCCATTGGATAGGCTGGAGGCTTGTGCTAGCCATTATATTTCAATGACAGAAAAAGAATCAGTGTTACTTTTTCTCATTTGCTTGAGCAAGTCTGAAATACATACCCTCTCTGTGTACATACTACTGAAAAGAAAACAAAGCTGATTGCCCCTCACTGCTTAGGCAGTTGCCATCCCAGCACCTCAGCTCCTTGGGTGACTTACTCCATCTTTTCCTTTGGCAATTTGCCCCTCCTCCATTTAATTTAATTTTTTTTTTTTTTTTTGGCTGCAGTGTGTGGCATGTGGGATCTTAGTTTCCTGACCAGGGACCAAACCCATGCCCCCTGCAGTGGAAGCATGGAGCTTTAACCACTGGGCCACCAGGGAAGTCCCAGCCTTCCTCCATTATGTGAGCACCTGGAGGTCCTTCCAGTAAGGGTGTCTGGCCTTTGTCCAGGGTTGACATGTGAGCCACCCAGGCCAGCTAGACCTTCTCTCCCGGGACCCACTGGCACAAGAACTGAAATCCGCTGGGCCTGCATCATTCTCCTGGCCCAGGAGAGACTACTCCAGGGTTCCTGCTACCAGTATCCCTGGACTTTCTTGGGCTCCTCTTCTGCCCTGCACCTTGGAGTCAGCCAGTGCTTTCCCACACTCTCCTTTCCCTTGACTTAGCCAGAATTGGTTTCTGTTGTCACCAAAGAGCCCTAACTGACATGTGACATGGCCTGTTCAGGGAGATACTCTGTGGTATCCTTTCTAGTTTTCAGTGTGGAGGTCACACGGTTGGGCCGTGTGTTGGCCTGGGCAGCCACCGTTCTTGCCAAAAGTATCACTTGAGCAAGGAACACTGGTTTATCTGAATAGAAATCTGTCAACAACCCCTTAGAGGAAACCAAACCCCCGGTCCGCTACCTCAGGCCACACACTTCCCTCCCCCAACCAGGAAAGCCTCAGCTCCCCATCTCTCAGTGACCCTTTTCCTCTTTGTTATTTCAGGCCTCAGTCTCGCCTGGAACTTCCTCCCACCACAGCCTGCAGAGACTCGGAGTACAGTGCCATGCTCATCCTAGATCTTTCTTACTGGTGAGTGGACTTGACTGATTTACCCACTTCAGAGAGTCCCCTCCTTGAGACTCCCACCTCATGGCCACATGTGTCCAGCAGTCCTACTGGGGGCACACAGGACGGGGCAGGACACAAGTGTGATGACGGGGCCCCGAGACTGAGGGGCACTCGGGGGCACATGAGATGTGGCTGGGAAGGCCTGGGACCAACTCTGTGGGAACCGAGCTCACCAGTGAGGTGGACCTGGTCACGGACACAGCCTAGCCTCTGTCCAAGAGGGATACCCCTGGGTCAGGCTGCCCACCACCAGCCTGCCTGGGCCCACGAGAGTGGTCCCTGGCTCCAGGCGTTACCGTTTTTGCAGGACGGTGACAAACTCGGTGAGCCGGTCGCGCTCCACCTCGGCAGCCTGCCAGAGGGCCTTGAACTCCGTCACCTGTGTCTGCCAGCCTTTTTGTTCAGGGGAGTCCAAGAACCTGGGGACCAGGGTGGGGGCAGAGGTCAGTCAAGGGTTACCTGAAGAGACGCTTATCCCTGTGAGGGTGGGAGGGACTGGAAGGACATTCAGAGGTCCTCAAAGGGAACCAGAGAGAAGGAAGACAGTCCAGTCCCTTCTGGCCTCTTCCGCTAGCTTCTTGTCAGGCCTCCATTCCTGGCTCTGCTGAAGTCTCTCGACTTCACTTAGCTGGCTCCAAAGCTAGACCCCACCAGGACTAGAGTTTCATCAGCACCTCTTGTCTACCCAATCCCTGTAGGGGCCTGGAATCAGTCTGGTTGCCTTGGAAGCTGACTCTTGGGGACCTGGTGGTACCCTGGGAACCTGTGTGGTGTGGGACCTGTCCACACCTCTCTGCCAATTGGGCCCAGCTCCTGTCTCCCTGTCAGCCTGTCTTGGTCCTCCTGTATCTCCTGGTGTGACCCCAAGCCCAGTCCTCTTTCCTGGGCCCTGGACCCTTGCTTTGTAATTTAGTCAGTTTTCTCCAGCCCTGATCCAGCCCATCTCTGGTTCCCTTCTTACCGCTGGACCTTACCTGCTGGCTGGGGTTGGGACCAAAGGGGAGCTCTGCATGCCCCCACCCCAGAGCCCTTGTACAGTGCCAAGCTGCTCTCTGCTTTGCCCTCACCCTTCCTGGGGAGACCTTGGTGAGGCAGACTTCTCTCCCAGAACCACAGGACATGAGGAGGGCTGGGCTGGGGCATGGAGCCCAGAAGCTGACTGGCTCCCCCTCTCTCGGCCCCAGTCCTCCTGCTGAACAGGGGTTGGTTGAGATGGGCTTCAAGGATTGCAGGCTCCTCCCTGTTCTGGTTCCTAAGTATACGCTAAGGTTTTGCCACTCAGTGTGGCCTCTGAATCAGCGAGCTTGCTGGAAATGCAGGATCCCATTTCCAGCAGGATCCTACCTGCGGAGTCAGAACCTGCTGTAACCTGGCAGATCCTCAGTTGATTCGTGTGCACAGTAAGTTAGGAAAACCTACTTTAGTCACCTCTGTGATCTCACATGTGGGAGGAGGGAGTTATCCCCTCACTCCACCTGCCTCCTAGGCACTGCATCTGAGCCAGCACGCTAGCCCTGATAGACACGCTCTCTGGGGTCACTCCTACTCGATGAACATCTGTCCTGTCCCTGATGGGAGGGAACTGTGAGCTCTATGAGGGCAGGACTCACATGTGGTTGGCTTTAGTAAATATGTGTGTCTTGTGGAAGACACAAGCTTAAGAACCAGCAGTCTGGCCAGCCCGGGGCACATTGGCTCCTGCAACCCTTTGGAGTGCAGAGGTCATGGCCACATAAGCCTGGAAGGGACCTTGGGGTCATCTTGTCTATCCTCCTGCTCTCACTACTATGATAACCTCAGAGCGACAGAGCCTCTGTTCTCCCTGTGCTGTGAGGAGGGTGCGACATGGGCCCCTGAGGCTCTGAGTCAGACCCCTCTCCCCTGTGCCCTTGTGGCCCCAGGCTGATGGAGAGGGCATCTGCAGGGCTGGCCTCAGCTCTTGGTGCCTGTGCCGCCAGATGTCAGGCCGGAAGCACCCCCAGACACTTGCTGGGGGACAGCAGCCCCAGGGAGGACTGATCTGCTGAGAGCCACACAGCAAGGCGAACGTGAGACAGAGGCCCTTGAGAGGCCCCAACCGGAACCTGAGCTGACCTGCCCGGGGAGCGGGGGCAGGAGCTGACAGCAGGAGCATGGCTCCAGTGGACAGTACACAGGACAGTGAGGCCGGACAAGGCGGCCCTTTGTCCGTGAGCTGGCAGGAGGAACAAAGGGCCCATTTGAGTGCTACGGCTTGATTCTATCAACAAAGAGCGGGCCAGAGAGCAGAGGGGATATCAGTGGCTTAAAGTGGGACCGTGTGACGTGAAATTCTCCCCCTAGAGACGGACTCTCAATGGGCAAGAGGAGGCAAGGGAAGGTGCTGGGCTCCAGGCCCTGGAAGGTTCCTGGTGTGAACTCTGGTAGCAGAAAGAACACTAGGTCAGGACTCCTATTCTGAAGCCACTTGCCCTTTCACCTTAGATAAGGCCCTGGATCTCCCTGACCCTCCATGTCCCTATGGATCCTGGGAAGAGTCCCCAGACTTGGCCTGGCCCCAGTTTCCCATCCTTGTAATGGGATGGTAACACCGGCTCAGTGATCAAGGATGGGAAGTCCTGTGAGGGTGTGGTGCTGAGAGGGCTGGGCTCCTACCTGGGTGAGGCCCCATGAGGACTGGGCAGGGAAGGCCATGTGAGAGAAGATTCCACCAGTGTGTGGCCCAGGCTGGTCACGGAGCTGTGCGAAGACAGAATGGGCTCATCACCACGGGCAGGCAGGCTGGGCCCGGCTCTGAAGGGAGCAGGCGCCAGCAGGGACCTGGGAGTGGAGGGGGCAGTGCTGGCCCTTACAGCCACTCTGTGGATTTGCTGCCCTCCTTTCCAGAACTCTAGCTTGCTTAAAAACAAGACAGAACCAGGGGACATTAGAGCCTCAAAGGGTCCAACATGGGTCTGTTTGAGAATCCTAGAGGCAGGTGAGAATTGAGGCCAGCTGGGAGCCAATTTTACAGAGAGCTGCAGCCAAACACTCTTGAGGTAATGGTATCTGGAACTCACTGGCCCCTTCATGCAGACACGAGGCTGACTGAAGGGGAGGCCCACGTATCAGAAAGACAACACCACAGACATCATAAAATTGCATCCATGGCTTCCCTCCCTTTCTTCTGAATAATGAAGATGCACTTTCCAACCCCCCCCACCCACCCCCCCCCACCATTTTTTCTTACCGGGAGGATCCAAGCCTGCCAGCATGATCGCCTGCGGAGGCTGGGGGCTTGGTCAGGCCAGGGTCATCGGGGAGCTTGGCCGAGGCCCGGCTGACCTCGGGTCCACTGGAGCCCTCGTCTACTCCTTTATTCCGAAGATACTGCAGGGAACAGACGTGGACTCCATCATCCGGGCCTTGGCTCAGAGGCCTGGAGAAGGCAGGAGGGGGCCTTGGCTTGATTTCAGGGCTTTCAGGGGATATGAAAGAGGCTTCTTTTCAGGAGTGCAGAGCGAGGCCTGTTGGGTGAAGGCACTGCTTGCATGATAATGACAGCTCATAATGCCTCTCTTCAGAAAGGGAGCTTTACAGCCAGAGGAGGGTGACCGGGCCAGGAAGCTGTTCCACATTCAGGTCCCAAGGGGAAGTGAGGGGGCAGGTCCACCTCTCCGGGTAGCCCCACCCACATGGGGGTGAACACCAGGTGTGACTTCAGGCCTTTTTCAGCTGGAGACACGAAGACGTTCCAAACACCTGAAGCCAAGATCAAGGGCCAGCAGCCTGGCCGGGAGGCTGGGCTTCTCAGGCCCCCACCTTCCCCATCCCTCCCTCTTCCAGATGGCTGGTGGGGCCAGTGGAAGGAGGAACGTTTGAGGACCCCCAACAGGAGGTCTGGCCACCATCAACAGTGGGACAGTTGGCATGAGCCCCACCCACCCTGAGAAAACTCGCCATGTGCGCCCATTTGTCGGGTGGGTAGTGCTCGGCCCCCAACTGCTCGGTGTGACCTCTGAGGTGCAGGTCAGTCCTCTTTTCTGTGCCTGGAGCCAGGACAGCAGTGAGGTGGAGATACTGTGACCTCCAGGCCTCTGCTAAGGCAAAACATCCTCAGGAGCTTACGCGTTAGACAGGCATTTACTGAGCAACTACTGTGTGCTCAGTCCTGGGCCAGGCACTGAGGTACCACAGTCAGTGCCCCCTCAAGGAGAATTTGGGGGAGAAAACAGGAAAATGATCACACCGTGTGACAAAAGTTTGGCTTGGGCATGCACAGGAGTTAGGAGAGTACCCAGGAGGGGCTTGTAATACAGACTGGGAGCCCTGGAGCTTCCTGGAGCAGCTCTGGACTAGTAAGATGTCAAAGCTGAGGGGGAGGGCAGGGAAGGCGTGTGCTTTGGGTATGTGCACAGGCCCAGAGTGGGGAGAAAGCAGGGCCATGGGGGAGCTCAGTGGCATCCACGTGGTCAGAGTGGTGGACGGCGGGCAGTGAAGAGAAGATGCAGGAGGGGTGGCAGCAGGAACCAGTCACCTGGTGCCCTGCAGACTGGATAAAGGAGTGTGCTTTGCTTCTGCCATCCTGCTGCCTGGAATGTGGATAAAAGTGCTGGCACTGTGGCCACCATCTTGGGTCATGAGGATGAAGGCCACAGCTGGGGAGGGAGAGGGTAAGCTGGCGGGAGCCTGGACCCTTGAGGACCAGGTGAGGCTGAGGGTGATGGGGAGCCACAGATAGGTTTTACAAGGAGCAGGGAGGCAATCAGATCTGTACTTTAGAGAGGAAAGGTGGGTGTAGCATGGGCCGGGGAGCCAGATGGCAGCAGGGAGCCAAAGCGGGGCCAGGTAGGAGATGGTGCAGCCCGAGGGAACACAGGTGGAGAGAAGAGGAAGTGGCTGAGGTTTCTCTGGGTAATGGGTGGACTTGCCCCGACTTGGGAGCCAGCAGGTTGAACCAGCACCCTGCTCACCTGCAGACTGAGCTGCCCGATCTCCAGCTCCAGCTGCCGCACCTTGGCCTCCCGCTCAGCCACCATGGCCCGCAGTTGGGCCACCAGGCTGCTGCTCCGCTGAGCCTCGCTGTTGAGCTGCTGGTCTAGGCGGTGCTGGGACACTCGCGTCTTCTCCTCCTGCAGACTCAGGCTGCTCAGAATCTCCTGGAGCTGCTTCAGCTGGTCCTGTGGCGCCGGGTGGGAGGGTGGGCGAGGGGAGCCACGACTCTCGATAGAGAAAGGCAAGAGAAGACCAGCAACCCACTCCTTCCCTGCTCCTCGGGAACCTAACAGTGGGACGCTAGTGTTCCCTTGAGAAGGAAGAGTACTTTGCCTGCCCTCATTCAACAAGGTTTTCCTGTCCTCAGCTTCCTTCTCCTTGAGGTCAGGGTTAAGGACATCCAAGGGGTTTCCAGGAGCCCCATCCAAGGAGATTTCACGATCAGATAAGTCTGGTTTGAATTCAGTTGTGTGGCCTTGGATGACTTAACCTAGCTGTGAAATTGGATTATGTGTTCCTAAGGGTTATCTTCCCTGGAAGAGGCAGTGGCAACCCACTCCAGTACTCTTGCCTGGGAAATCCCATGGACAAAGGAGCCTGGCAGGCTACCGTCCATGGGGTTGCAAAGAGTCGGACATGACTGGGGACTCACCATCATAAACCACACCCCGAGAGCCCAGAAGGGTGTGCTGTTCCTACCACACAGACAAGAATATGCACCGGCTCCCCTCAGTCATCCTTTCCATTCCTCCATGAACAATAACCCAGGGTGTAATCACATCTGCTCCCCCCCTCATCCTCTTCTTTCTCCTTTGGGGTCCACAGGCTCAGTGGCTCATGGCCAGCATTAACCTCTCACAGCAGGTCCTCTGCTGGCCCTCTGGCAGCCTCTATGCTGCTTCTGTGCCCAGGGCCAGGCTTTGGGGCTGGACCCAGCAGAGCAACGAGCTCCCGGGTTATGTGGGTGGCATGTTGGGGCACATGAGGACTCTGGGGGCTGGGACTGGGTCACAGGTCTTTGGGTGGGGTGGGGGCCCCAGAGGTGACTGTACCATGAGAGCGTCGATGAGCTCATCATCATGCCGGCCCTTCTCCACAAGGGTCCCCATCTGACTCCTGAGGGTCTTCACTTCACTCGACAGCACCTTGTTCCGGGACCTCATGCCCTCAAACTTCTTTTTCAGCTCTTCGAGCTCTCTCTGGAGGGCATCCCGCTCCGCCGCAAGTTTCTGTAATCAGAGTGGGCAGTCACAGGCTGCAGGGCTGAGTGGGGCCCTGGGTCACGGTTGAGCCTTCACTGCCATTCACTGATGAGGCCAGAGCAGAGAGGGGTTGCTAACCCATGGACTGTAGCCCGCCAGGCTCCTCTGTCCATGAGATTCTCCAGGCAAGAATGCTGGCGTGGGTTGCCATCTCCTCCTTCAGAGGATCTTCCTGACCCAGGGATCGAACCCACATCTCTGGCATCTCCTGTATTGGGAGGTGGGTTCTTTATCACTGAGCCACCTAGGAAGCCCCAGTGTGTCTTCTGAGGACCCTCAATCCCTTCCTGTGTGGTGAAAGAGAAAAGTCATGCTTCGGTGGACAACACTAAGGCTAAGGTTCAAACTGAGGTGTCTCACCCCATCAAGAGCTAGTTTCAGGCCCAGCATCTCCATAACGTCCATAATGGGGCCACCCTGATATTCATGAAATGGGCTTGGGGTGAGGAACCAGGCAGGTCTCTCAGGGTGGACCAACGGGGCATGAGGAACATGCACAGAGGTGACCCCGAACCTCAGAGCCTCTGAGTCTTCACAGACATGGTCGTGGTTTCCCGACCCCACACGCCCCTGACTTCCTGCTGGGCACACTCACCTCCCAGCCTTCCTGTTTTTCCCTCTCCAGGTTGCGGATCCGCAGCAGATTTTTCTCTTGGGCCGACAGCTTCCTTGGGTCAGGATAGACAGACAGCTCACTGGCTGTTTCTTCAGACCGACTCTGGGTCTGTCCCAGCTGTTTCTCAAGCTCTCGAACCTGAAGGTGGTTCCACAACAGGTCTGTAGTCAGACTCGACCCCTCAGAGGGGCCACCCTATGATGTGATGGTTGTACGACCCCCCTGGACAGACGACACCACAGTTTCAGATGGATGTGGAGGCCGCTAGGAGAGGGACTGCGGTGGGGGAGGGATGGGAGGGGCCTGTGGCAGCATCCTGAGCAGAACAAGGGAAGACACCAGAGAGGCTTTGCTTGACAGAGAGAAACTTCAAAGTAAATGAGAAAAATCACCCTATCTGAGGCCAAGAAGCAGATGTGGAGCCCCGGGAACTTGGGAGGGAAAGGACAGCAGGTCTCAGTACCAGGAATAGCTAACAGACAGGCCACCTGAGCCTGGGGACGCTCCTCGGGAGGCCACGGGTTCCTGCAGGAGATGCTGCGAGGGAGGGCAGGGTGTGGAAGCTGGGAGACCAGCTCAGAGCCTCGCTGGCTGTGTGACTCTGCACAGATTACTTCTGTGAATCTCAGGTCCCTCGTCTGTTAAGGGGGTCTATGAATATACCCTGTATAATGTTATGAGAATTCAGTATCCCAACTTGTCTGAGCCTGGGAATCCCCAAGACGTTTCTTGGGGTGACAGATCTTGGGGCCCATTCCAGGGGAAGAACCCTGGGATCTTCATTTTAAACAGGTGCTATAGATGATTGTTAGGTTAGGCAACTTTGAGAAACCCCAAAATGGCCCAGGGGAAGCCCTCAGCACAGGGGAGGTGGAAGTCATCCTACAAAACAATGGCTTTATCACATTGAGTTTAATGTGGATAACCCCTAGGGCCCTTCTAACCCTGATTTCTGTGTCAACACAACATAAATGGTGTGACCCTGAAAGTGTTAGTCACTCAGTCATGTCCGACTCTTTGCGACCACGTGGACCGTAGCCCACCAGGCTCCTGTGTCCATGGCCAGGAGAAAAATTCACTGGGATCCCTGGTAAAGGGCTGCAGGATCAGCGCCCTCGCATGGCACTGTGTGGTAATTCCATTTAAGCGGTAAAGAACACTTGCTTTTAACCATTTATTTACATAGCTTTACAACACTAACAATAATAACTAAAGTGCTGAGTGCTTATTATGGCCAGGCACTGTGCTGGGTGCTTCCCAAACGTTATTTTGTCTAACCCATAACAATCCTACAAAGAAGGTATTATCATCTCCATTTTACATGTGCGGAGACTGAGACGCAGAGAGATGAAGAGATTTGTTCAAAGACACCAAACATGTAGACCAATGACTGAGGCCAGACTCAAACTCAGGTCTCTGGAAGCTCAAGGCCACACACTGGTTGTTAATTACAGTTTTGTAGAGACCTCTTCATTTGGCTTCAAGGATCCCACAGGAGACCCTGAGGGCAAAAGCCACTGGAGAACCTGGGGTGAAGGCGAGCCTGCACGTGGCAAATAGTGGAAGTGGCCCACCCAATTGTGCGCCTCTTAGTTTCGTGGTCCAGCTAATCTCAGACAGCATTTCCTCCATGCCAGGCATGTGGTAAGCGATTTACACATGTGCACTCACTCAGTCCGCCCACAACCTTAGGGTAGATGCTGTCATTATCCATAGTACAAAGAGGAGGAAACTGAGACACAGAGGTGAAGCAGCTTGCCTGAGGCCACACAGTTGGTGAGTGGAGGGCTAATGTTTGCTGTTTTTTAAAAAATATATATTTATGTATTTGGTCATACTAGGTCTCAGTTGGTGCACATGTTAGTTGTGGGATGTGGGATCCAGTTCCCCGTTCAGGGATCAAACCCAGGCCCCCTGCGTTGGGAGCATGGAGTCTTAGCCATGGACCACCAGGGAGGCCCCAGAGAGCTAGGATTTGCATCCAAGCAGTCTGGCTGTGGAGCCCCCACTCCCACCCTCTTTGTTGCTGTTCAGTCACTCATTTGTGTCCGATTCTTTGCAACCCCATGGACTGTAGTATGCCAGGCTTCTCTGTCTTTCACCATTTCCCAGAGATGCTCCAAAATATTTAGAACATAAAAAGGGAGACAGGCCAAGTTTTTTTTTGGTGGGGGGTGGAGTGGGTAATTGAAACTTTCAAAAGCCTACAAGCATCTGGACAAAACTGGAAAAAGCCTACAAGTACAGTACTCATGCAAATTTACATGAACTAGGGGGAAAAAAATTTGCCTGGAGTGAAATAAATCAAAGGCTCTGGCATTTGTTGAGCGCCAGTGCCTGGCATGTAGTGTTACATAAATGCTTGTTCATTAAATAACAAATGAAAATCAGGCTGGTTGGGAAGAATGTGAAACAACAGCCCTGCGAGTGCGCTCCGCAGAACCTAAAGGCCTTTTTTGGGTTCTGTGTCTCTTAATGTGGGTCATCGTGGGTCTTTCTAGGGCATCTCAAGCCTTACGTTCAGGGCCAGGAGGTGTCTGATGACTCACTCACCTTGCTCTGCAGGACGAGGATCTGTTGAGCCCGACCCCTCCAGGTCCCAGGCGAGGACAGGAGCTGCTGGATGTTCACATCTTCCCCAACCTCACTAGTCAAAACCTGAAAAAGGTGGGGCCATCAGTATGACCCAAAGCACAGTATGTGCAGAAACAGTGCTGGGTGCCTGGCGTTCCCGGAAGACCCGGCCTCCACCTGCACAACCACCCCCTCTCCAGCCTCCCCACCTCCCAGGCCAGTTGACCACACTGTACGAACAGCTCTCTCCCTGGGAAAGCAGTAAACCCACCTTTCCCAGCACCTCCCGGTGATGCTTAGAGCAGACAAGGAGCTGGTGACACTGCCCAGGTGGGGCGGCCTGCTCTTGACACATTCTGAGATGAGTGAATCACAAAGATGACCAAGACCTGCTTCCTAAATTTGTTTACCTGTCACCCTGAACTGAGATTGTTCTGGAGGTTACAGGGACGACCTCACCACAGGGCCTTGCCCTCTGTGCAAAGCCACAGACAAGGGGCCGTGTCTGAGTGCAGCAAGGCAGGGGCCTACCAAATGTCAGCTGGGGATGTTTGCTTCCAGAAGGGCCCAGATTTGTGGCTGTTACAGGGAGATGTTCAGGCTCAACCTCGAGGCTTTGAGGTAGAAACAGTACACCCCAGCTTGTGCCCTGGGCCCCTCTGTAGCCTGTCATGGAAACTGATCTAGCGTACCAAGTCTCTGGTGCTTGTTTCCACAATAGAACTCTGTTTTGGAAATCTTGGCTGGTCTGAGTGGTTCCAGCAGGGAAGACAAATGCCAGAGAATTCACTATGTAAATAAAAATAAATAATGAACCAGCTGGGCCTGCCTCCCAAGTCTGAGCATTTTCCTTTGAAAGGGGCCTTTAATCCACAAACAACCTTTCCATTTTCTAATATTAGAGACAGCAGAGGACAGGAGGTGGGTCTTGGTAGGCTTCCAAGTCCAAGGTGGCTTATTAAGGAGACACCCAGGGTCTGTTGGGGTACACATAGCACAGGGATGGTTTAAGGGACTTTCCAGGGTGGACAGCGCTGTCTTCCGTCCAGGGTTGGGTGGGCACCACAAGGGCCTCTGTGCAGGGACCTGCAGCGGCCAGCAATCCCCCTTACCAGATGGGTCTGTTTAAAGAGCTGGTGGAAGGAAGTTACTGGATCTGGAGTCTGACCCAGAACAAGCAGCATGATGCTCACGGGACCAAACTCCTGAATGGAAGCCATTGTCCAGCCGTGCCCTTCCCAGCCCTAGTCCCAGCAATACAAGAGGACCTGAACTCTGGCCCGGAAGTACCTTCTGGGCCATCCGGAGCTCCTGCTTCACAGCCTGGATCTGGTTGCGGAGGTCACTCATCTTCAAGTTTGTGGCCGCCAGCCTGTCCTGCAAGACTTTCACCTCTGGGTTCTCCGGCTGGTTGGGAAAGACAGGAGGGAGAGAGGTCACTTGAAGCCTAAACAGTAATAATACTCACAGTCTCCGTTTCTCCAGGTGTGTGCAGGTACCACGCTAAGGCTCAACAAGAGGAACCCATCTCATCCTCATACCCGCTGTGAGGTAGGTCCTGTCGTCAGCCCATCGTGGATGCAGAGCAGAGGCTGGTGGAAGGTGAGCCCCTTGGCTTGAGGGACCTCAAGGGGAGTAGGGATGTGGATCCTGGCAGCCCAACTTTGGGGGCTGAGCCCTGTGCTCAAGTGTGGCACCCCACACGTGTGGACACCTGTGGTTGACCACAGCCCGGGAGCATCTGGAAGAGGCTGTTCCCCACCTCCCAGGCACTCACAGACTGTGGGCTCTCTGCTGTGTGCAGAGACTGGCATCACAGCAAATCCGCCCTCACTCAGGATGAAGAGGAAACGGGTTTATTTATAGAAGCCTGCCCTAGCTTGGCAGCAGGGCCACAACCATTCTAACTCAGGGCCTCCCTCTCCTAGAATCGTCAGACTGGGCCTTGGGCTCCCTTTCCTGGCAGTACGTTCACTAAATAGAAATAAGGACCCAGGGCTTCCCTGGTGGCTCACTGGTAAAGAATTTGCCTGCCAATGCAGGAGACACGGGTTTGATCCCTTATCTGGGAAGATCTCACATGCGGCAGAACAAGTGTGCCCATGTGCCACAGGTACTAAGCCTGTGCTCGAGAGCCCAAGAGCTGCAACTCCTGAGCCCACGTGCTGCAACTACTGAAACCTGTGCGCCCTAGTGCTCTGCAACAAGAAAAGCCACCCAATGAGAAGCCTGCACACCGCAACTAGAGAAAAGCCCAAAACTCGGCACAGCCAAAAACAAATAAATGAATGAATAACATTATTTTTTGAAAAAAGAAATCAGGACCCAGTTTAATCCCCCAGTGCTCCATTTCTGTGGCATAAAGAATTGCAGGAACCATGAAAACTCTGCCTGTTGGAGTTCTTAGCAGTGTCTTTTTTTTTTTTTTAATAATATTTCATGTAAACTATTTGGATGAAATTTTTCTCAAAATGGCGAGCTAATGTGCTCCGCATTTCTGGCTTCAATAGAAGTTCCTGAGGCTCACAGAACTTTGGCATTAAAGGGACTCCAGGGCCAGCCCATTCAAACCCTTTCCATAGGTGATGAAAATAAGTTCCTGAGAAGGGAAATACATGCCCTCCCAGGCACACAGCTGGCTGAGGTGACAGCAGTAGGATTAGAAGCCTGGTCCTTCCCTTGCACCAACTGATTCTCCCAGTTTAAGCTGGGACTGATGCCTTTGCATAGTGGCAACAGGTACACTGGTTGGTGGGCTGAGGGTCCCACTAGGCAGTGACACTGAGACCATCTGCTCCTGTCCCAAGACATCAGGTGGCTTAAACTTCTGGGAAACAGGGTGGATACCACAGTGGCTTGCTGAATTTTTCTTAGTAGGCACAGATTAAAACCTCCAGGGAATGTTGGTGAGAGATAGACCCCAGGAGACTGGGGGTGGGGAGCCCCATGGACCCCAGAGGTTCTGGGCATCCCCTGTGAAAACCACTGATCAGAGCAACTAGACCTGCACACACAGCCAGGAAAGCCTGGACTCACGGGGTCTCCTCACCTAGGAAATGCCTGCGTCCTCACAGCGCCACCATGAGGCTGAATAGAGTAACCAGTGTGAGCAGAATTTGCAACCTGAGAACTTAGGCAAAACACAAGGGCATCTTTTTATTTTTTTTAATCTAATTTTTTGTCTGTCCCTCCCCCGTCTGGCTGTCTGCCATCCCTTCCCACTGCTGTTGGGGGCCTGTCTGCCTCCTGCTAAGGTGCTGCTTTGAATCTGCCCTGGGTTAGGAAGCAGCAGCCCCTGCCTGACAACCCCCCTCCCGCCCTGTCCCCCAGGCTCTGGTGGGTGGTGGTGCAGAAACTGAGAGAACTTGAGAGCATAAGGGCACAGAAAGGCCACTCAGACTGCATCTCAGTCTGGAGCCCAGGCAGCCACACACCTCTCCAAGCCTCATTTTCTCGTCTGTGAAATGGGGGCATCTTATACCAGCCCCGGGGGTACCTGTGAGTGTTGATGGGATAATGCATGTGCTCCTTGGGGCAGATTCTGACAGACGGTGATGCCCAGGGGGCATAACTTGACTTGGGTCAGCAGCTGGCAAAGGTGGCTGAGGGTTAGATGGTGTTGTGGTGAGGGCATCACCCCATCTGCTCTGTCAGGCTCCACACCTCACCCCCAACCCGGGAAGCTGTGCCAACCCCACCTCCTTGGCATTTCAGAGCTGTTTCTGCCCAGAGTGAGATACCACAGGCTTTCTGGGGGTCTTGGCTTTTTCCCCTGAGGGAATACCTGAAATGGTGTCTAGGGGAGCAGACAGTGCCAAGGCCACACACAACAACAGCTTCACGAGGCCCCATGCAGAGAGGGCGTTCAGCTTCACTCTGGAATGCACTTGGAGTTCTGGGCCCAGACGGGGGTGAGCCCGAAGGCTATGGAGCCTGGCCCAGGCCTGGGTTGGCCTGAACAGTCTAATGAAAGGGACATGGCTATTGTTCTCGCTCTCATCAGAAGAGGCTGGGGAAGACGTGTGTCCTGAGGAGTGGAGACTGCAGTCCATCAGAAACCTCCCAGGCTCCCTGCTGCCAGAGAACAAAGTTGGAGCTCCTGCTCCACCTACTGTCAAGGCTTCCTTCCGCAGGTGACCCCACCCCTTGTTTGTTCCCCTTTGTTATGTTCCCCTTTCCCTCCTCATGGGCCCTGGGCTGCAGCCAAATGTTGTCTAACTGATGCCCAGCTAACAGACAGAATAGGAACAGTGACACTTTCCTGCTCTGAGCTTGCGCTGCTTCTGCTGGAAGGGCCACCCCTACCTTCCTACTCCAGCAAGGCCACCTCAGGAAGCCCTTGCCCATCCCACCTCCTGGCCTCGGGTGGAGTGCGTTCCCTCTGTGAACTCCGAGCCAGGGGGCTCTCCCTGAGGGCCCTGTCCCTGCTCCTTCCTTCAATATGCCTACTCATCTCCCCTATTGAGCCCCCTTGTGGACAGTGGGCTGGTCTTTGATTCTCTGTGTTACAGAAAATCCCATCAGGCTCAACAAGTGACTGAATGAGCAGTTTCCCACCCAGCACAGTCCCAGTCAGAGATGGGGATGTACATGGGGCAGCTTAGCAGCATCCCCCAGAGCTGGGCAGAGCGCTGAATGACACCCAGTCTGGCCCCCACTGAGGGCAGAGCCCCTCCACTGCCTCCCTAGCAATGAGACAGGTCTACACAAGACTAGCCTTCAAGAGATATGTCGCCCTGTACATGGAGGGGCCCATCACTGTACACCGAGGAGAGGACGGAATTCTCCTTGAGACAGGCATGATGTGGCTTGACCCTGAGTCATAGACAACAGGGACGATTGGGTGGAAAAGGGGGCACTGAACTGGGAGTACTGAGGCTTAGATTCCGTTTCACCAACTCATTTGGCTTAAGAAAACAATGGGGGGATTTCCTTGGCTGTCCAGTGATTAGAACTTGGTGCTCTCACTGCTGGGGCCCCAGGTTCAATCTCTGGTCAGGGAACTAAGATCCATAAACCATGTGGTGCAGTCAAAAAAAACAAGAACAAAAAAAAACTGTGGGGAGGCCTCCTGGGATGTTCTTGAGTGTGTGCTCAGTTGCTCAGTCATGTCTGGCTCTTTGTGACCCCATGGACTGTAACCCATCAAGCTCCTCTGTCCATGGGGATTCTCCAGGCAAGAATACTGGAGTGGGTTGCCATGCTCCTCCTCCAGGGGATCTTCCCAACCCAGGGACTGAACCCTCATCTCCTCTGTCTCCTACATTGGCAGGCAGATCCTTTACCACTGAGCCACCTAGGAAGCCTGTTCTTGAGACTCTGAGCTATTTATTGTCTGGCTTGGGTTCGGTGCCCCTCACCAGTAGCCCACTGGGTCAGACTGCCTTCCTTCATGGAATTGTAATTCCCATTTCCTGGGTTTCATGGAGGCTCACTGGTTTAGTAAAAACTGGAATCTTGGAAACAGCCCCCATTCCCAGTAATCACTTTTACTCTGTAGATTTGGAGTTCCACCAAGGGAAGACTTACCACAATATGGATTGCCTCCCTCTGAAACCAGGGTTCCATTGAGGAAGAGTGAGCTCCCTGTCGCTGGGGTAAGGTAGAGGCTGGATGTCTCCCAGTGAGAAGGCTGTAACAGAGATCCTTCATGGCTGGGCTGAGAGCGGGAGGCCAGCTGGACCAGGCCTTCCCTCCTGATCCTGAAATTCTAGAATTCCAGGGTCCTCAGGCCCCTCCTAACCTCCCTCTCTGGGAACTAAATCAGTTAGACCCTCAGTAGCCTTCACTGGGGCATTCCTGGCCTCAGACGGTAGACTCGGTCACTGTGCCCTGATGGCTACTCTGAGGATGCTGCTGCAGTAGCAGCACTGGCTCAGCAGCGGGGTGGAGGTGGACCCCCGAGAGAGACACCTGCACCCCCATGGAAGAGGGGAGCCCAGGCCTCACACACTCCCCAGCACAGAAGAGAATTCATACCAAGACTTTGTCTCCCATCTGGGTCCTCGGTGGCTTGGCTCCTGCGTCAGTGGGTCCCTTGGCTGGCAGCCTGGCCTGCGTCATCTGCAGCTGAAAAAGCAAACCTGGCACTTAATATTTGATTCTACTCAGTGGTTGTGGCACCTTGAGTGAAGGCCTCTGGTGCTGCCGTCAGATGTGTAGTCACTGATCTCAGTAGCCTGTCTCTTCAGCTCACTTTAAGGCCCATTAATGGAAGAACTGTCTTTTACAAGCCATTCTGCGATGGGAAAGGGTTTAATTGATTGTTTGCCCCATTCCCAAGTCACGGAATGGAGCAGTCCTAGGATTCATGAACAGCTTAATAAATAATGATTCTGCAGCCATGATCTGCATCTAATAACAGCCTGGGAGACAGAGAGAAAAGGAATTACAGACTTCACCTTACACTCAAGGAAACAAGGTCAGAGACTCTAAGAAACCTGCCTGACAGGCTTGTGGGCTGGCCAAGACCGCCGCTATATACAGACAGTCAACCAACCCTTTAAGGGCTTCCCAGTTGTCCTTCACACCAAGACCACCCCTGTCTGACACGGCTGGGCATGACCCGCCCTCCCACCTCTTTGACCTCACCTTGCTCCACGCTCGGTCACACTGGCCCTCTTTCAGGCCTTTATCCATATTTAGGTCCTCTGCCCCTGCTGGGTCCCCTGTCTGGAGGCCCCAGCCTCAATCCTCCGAGTCTAGCCCCTTTTCATCCTCCAGGGACCCACTGTGCATGCTACCTCCTCGAAGGGGCCTTTGCTGCTGGTCTGACTCCAGGAGGAAAAGAATAGGACTATTTTGCGCCTCACAGTCTCCCCAGGGCCTGGCACAGAGCCTGAGATGGTTCTCAAAAAAAATTTGTTATAGAATAAAGAGGTTCTAATGCAATGCCAAGTATAATGCCTGAGGAGGGTTTTGGAGAACAACAGAACTGGATTTGAAGTCTGGCACCACCACATGCTGTGTGACTTGAGAAAGCCTCTTAACCTCTGCCAGCCTCAGCTCCTCCAGCCACAGGAGGAGAAGCTATGCACGTAGGTTCATTCCAGCTCTGGAGGGACCATGAGCCGCTGGGGCTGTGCCCTCGCTCAGCTGGAGGCGTTTATGATCAGCTGTGAGAGGGTAGGGGCAGCAGAGAGGGAAGGTGGACAAACATGGGACAGACTGATGGAATGTTCCTGGTTCTAGCTTCAAGTTAGCCAGAATCCCTGATAATGTATCTAACAACATCTTTTTGGTGCTAACTACCTGCTAGGTACTGTTCTAAGCATTTTACAACATTAAGTCATTTAATCCTTAGAAAACGTTGAGGTGAGCGCCATTATCACTGCCATGTGACTGGTGGAGGAAATTGAGGCACAGAGAGACTGTAACTGGCTCAAAGTCACAATGCAAGTTGGTGGTGGAGCTGACATTCACACCTGGGTGGTCAGGCTCCAGGCTCGCATCCTCTCCAGTGTGCTGGGTTACCTCTCCAGGCCTGCTTCCTCCTTGCTTCCCAACACTCCCCTCTCAGGATATGACAGACTGAGGGACTCAGGGCAAACACTGGCCCAAAGTCCTTGCGAAGGACCCAAGGCATCTAAGTGTGTTCCCTCTCTGGAGGAGTGGTGTGGGGTGTGAGGAGCCCACGGCGCACCTGAGATTCCTCACCTCCTGCTCCAGTTCCTGGATGCGGTTGCTCAGCTGCCGCACCCTGGTCTTCGCACCCTCGGACTCTGCCATCAGCACCCGGTTCTTTTTGGACAGCTCGACGATTTTGGTGGCAATCACATCCCCAGCCACACCAGCTGTCCCTAAAATGAAGGGAAACGGTGAGGTCCATTAAAAACACAGGCCTGCATGTTGAACAAGCTTGCTGCTGCTGACCTGGGCCAGGCAGTGACTGGGGAAACTAGGAGTAGCCCTCGGCCACCTCATGTCGAAGAGGATGATGACACGTAAGGAGAAAGAACCTGGGGAAGGAAACAAAACCTAGAAGTGCAGATGGTCCAGTGGTGAGTTTTCTGGTTATGTTTCCCTCCCAGGACTCAAAAGCATTACAAATCCTGGAACTAGACATCAGAAAGCGGTCAAAGTGATCTGCCCTCTCTCGTCCAAAGGGCAGGCAGTGGGCTCAGAGCGAATGGGGGAAATCCTTTTCTTTTGCTTATTCTTTCCCAACTCTGTCTCCAGACAAGCCCCACTATTTTTTAAAATAATTTTATTTATTTTTGACTGTGCTGGGTCTTCATTATTGCAGCAAGCAGGGGCTACTCTCTAGTTGCGATTCACAGGCTTCTCAGTGTGATGGCTTCTCTTGCTGCAGAGCATGGGCTCGAGGGTGCACAGGCTTCAGTAGTTGCAACAGCTCTGCTCAGCAGTTGTGGCTCTTGGGCTGTAGAGCATAGGCTCAGTAGTTGTGGTGCATGGGCTTAATTGCTCTGAGGCATGTGGGATCTTCCCAGATCAGGGATTGAACTGGCGTCTCCTGTACTGGCAGGTGGAATCTTTACCACTGAACCACCAGGGAAGCCCAAGCCCCACTCTTGAAGCCGCCATCCCCATGATGATAGGGGCAGCAGTAAATGGGCAAGCACAGAAATGCTAAAATATCTGGGTAAATAGAATATTTTATATCGTTAAGTTCTTTAAAATGTGTATTAATATAATTCAGTTCAGTTCAATCACTCAGTCATGTCTGACTCTTTGCAACCCCATGGATGGCAGCATGCCAGGCCTCCCTGTCCATCTCCAACTCCTGGACTTAACTCAAACTCAGGTCCACAGAGTCAGTGATGCCATCCAACCATCTCATCCTCTGTTGTCCCCTTCTCCTCCCACCTTCAATCTTTCCCAGCATCAGGGTCTTTTCAAATGAGTCAGTTCTTCACATCAGGTGTCCAAAGTATTAGAATTTCAGCTTCAATATCAGTCCTTCCAATGAATATTCAGGACTGATTTCCTTCAGGATGGACTGTTGGATCTTCTTGCAGTCCAAGGGACTCTCAAGAGTCTTCTCCAACACCACAGTTCAAAAGCATCAATTCTTTGGTGCTCAGCTTTCTTTATAGTCCAACTCTCACATCCATACATGACTACTGGAAAAACCATAGCTTTGACTAGACGGATCTTTGTTGGCAAAGTAATTTCTCTGCTTTTTAATATGCTGTCTAGGTTAGTCATAACTTTTCTTCCAAGGAGCAAGCATCTTTTAATTTCATGGCTGCAGTCACCATCTGCAGTGAAAAATAAAGTCTGTCACTGTTTCTGCTGTTTCCCCATCTATTTGCCATGAAGTGATGGGACCAGATGCCATGATCTTAGTTTTCTGAATGTTGAGTTTTAAGTCAACTTTTTCACTCTCCTCTTTCACTTTCATAAAGAGGCTCTTTAGTTCTTCTTTGCTTTCTGCCATAAGGGTGGTGTTATCTGCATATCTGAGGTTATTGATATTTCTTCTGACAGTCTTGGTTCCAGCTTGTGCTTCATCCAGCCCAGCATTTCTCATGATGTACTCTGCATATAAGTTAAACAAGCTGGGTGACAATATACAGCCTTGACATACTCCTTTCCTTATTTGGAACAAGTCTTTTGTCCCATGTCCAGTTCTAACTGTTGCTTCCTGATCTGCATACAGATTTCTCAAGAGGCAGGTCAGGTGGTCTGGTATTCTCAACTCTTTCAGAATTTTCCACAGTTTGTTGTGATCCACACAAAGGCTTTGGCATAGTCAATAAAGCAGAAGTAGATGTTTTTCTGGAACTCTCTTGATTTTTTGATGATCCAACAGATGTTGGCAATTTGATCTCTGGTTCCTCTGCCTTTTCTAAATCCAACATCTGGAAGTTCACGGTTCACGTATAATGGTTGAAAGAAAATATGATAGGATTCTCTGATGAGATTTCCAACATACACAGATACAATACTTAAGAGTTGTACTGTAAGGGGGAGGGTAAAGGGGTCCATATGGTGGTAAAATTTCTTCATCCCACTTGAGTGGTAAAATAATACTTCTAAGTAGGCCATGAAAAGTTGTGTGTTGTAAGCACTAGCGCAATCATTAAAGAATTGTACAAAGAAATGGAAAAACTAAAGCAAACATGAAAAATCCAGCCAAAGGAAACCCAGTTTATCAGCTGTCAGCAGCCTGGTTTAAAAACATGAACTGAGCCTGTCAGACTTTCCTCTTCAAAACATGAAGACATCTCCTCTCCCCTTGGAGCCTCTCAGCCTTGAGAGACAGCCTTGCAAAAGCTGCCCCTTTGCATCTGAAACCCAAGCCAGGTTAGGTGTTGCCTTCTCTTCAGTATAGCTTTATTTTAGACAGAAAAGGCCAAAGAATGGAGGGAGGCGTAAGAGTTTTTAAGATACCAAATTCTCCTTGCATTTTAATTCAGCACTGGTCCTCTGGGTGCACCTACTCTTAAGGGCATTTACTAGCAAAGGCAGAGCGGATGCTCCGGCAGATGCCAGGTGAGGCATGTTGCCCTCTGTGATTGGGGACACTGACTTTGTACTTTCTTAGTCAGCCACCTGGGAATTGCTCAATGCATGGAGCAGAGGAAACCAGGGCCAAAGTCTCCACCACATCTGTTAGAACAAGGTCTAGCTTAGAACCACAGAGTCAGTGGTCATGTCCAGTCCATACCACAGGGCTAACATACCCAAGGTCCCTAACAGGCCCATGGGGTCAAGGTCTCAAGCAGCAGAGCCAGGGTCCAAGTCAGACTTGAAGGGACAAGGTCCACTCTAGATGCCGCTGGATTCTAGGAAATCCCCCGGGAACAGCCAAATTCCCTGTCTTATCTACCCTTCTGGCCCAGTAACAGTAAGAGGTATAGAGTAAATGCCTATTTCTGCTGGGGCTTTTCTCACGTCCATGTTTGAGCCAGAGCATCGAGATAGAATGGATGCCATCAGCCCACCGAACGTGCAGCAAATGCCACGGAGAACTGTCATGAGTCCCAGCGATTCACCCACACTGCCTGGAATGCCTGCCCTCTGCCTCTGATGTTCTCGTGCTCCCGGTTCCTGGCATGCTGGCCCACCCTGCCTGCTCCATTCCTCTCCCCATCCCTCATTTCTGGAACTCGGGACAAGCTTGATTACAGCTGACCCTTGCACTCTCTCTTCACACTTGCCCTCCGGAACTTGTTGTTTGTCTGCCCCGTAGGCTCCATGGTAGCTGGGCCAGCCGACCTGGACGTCAGGGTAGGAGCTGTCATGATAGTGGTGCAGTTACCTGTAAAGGCAAATCTGTCTTCTTCTATTTTCTTCTTGAGATGTTTGATTTCAAAGTCCCTCTCCTTCAGCAACTTATATAATCGCCCGTTCTCATCCACTGTTTCCCGGAGTTGATCCCGAAGCTGTTCGATCTCATCTTCAAGCACCCTGCAAGGGAAAGGCAGAATCACAGGCGGCTCAGGCCTCCGTGGCCCAGGTTTGTTGTCCCTGGCTGGGTACTGGGTGGTGACTAGAACTGTTCTGTATAAAACAGGAAGGAGAAATTAAGGGGAATCTCAATGAGCAGATTTTTAGCATACTATTCTCAAAATAGTGATCAAGGACATGCACATAAGTGAAAGGAGCAACAAGCTTTGAATGCTGTGGTTTATTAGGGGTTCAACAGAGCTACGTAAAACCCTGCCCAGAGAATTCATACACCTTCCCAGCATCTATGGGACATGCATAAAAATGTATTGTAGGCTTCAAAGGCAATCTTATCAAACTCCAAATAATGAGCATCATGCAGACCATTTTCTTTAATATTAATTGTCTAAAATCAGAAATCAATACTAAAAAAGGGCAAAAATTCAGAAAAGAACTCCAAAGTTGTCATATGCTTGGAACTAAACTTACACATACACACACGCTGGTAAGTTATTTATGGGTTAAGAAGAAATCATAATGTGTATTATGAAGCATTTAGAATGAATTGACTGTAGAAGCAATATATCTGAGAGCTTGTGAACAGCAGCTAAAGTGATACTTAGAAGGAAATTTATAGTCTTAATTTTTTAAAGATTTTTTGATGCGGACCATTTTTTAAAGTCTTTATTGAATTTGTTACAATATTGCTTCTTTTTTTATAATTTAAAATTATTTATTTTAAAATTTTTGGCTGCACTGGGTCTTGGTTGCTGCATGCAGGCTTTCTTCTAGTGGTGGTACATGGGCTTAGTTGTCCCACAGTATGTGGGATCTTCCTGGACCAGGGATTGAATCGGTGTCCCCTGCATTGAAAGCTGATTCTTAACCCACTGGACCACAAGGGAAGCCCTGCTTCTCTTTTTTGTTTTGGTTTTTTGGCCCCGAGGCATGTGGATCTTAGCTTTCCAACAGGAATCTGCAGCCCCTGCACTGGAAGGCAAAGCCTCAACCAATGGACCACCAGGGAAGGCCCTCTAGTTTTACTTGCATATTGGATCATAGAAAAAGTAAGAGAATGCCAGAAAAACATCTGCTTCTGCTTCATAGACTATGCTAAAGCCTTTGACTGTGTGGATCACAACAAACTGTGGAAAAGTTCTTAAAGAGGTGGGAATACCAGACCATCTTACCTGCCTCCTGAGAAACCTTATGCAGGTCAAGAAGCAATAGTTAGAACCGGATATGGAACAATGGACTGGTTCAAAATTGGGAAAGGAGTAGGTCAAGGCTTATTTAACTTCTATGCTTATATTCACCCTGCTTATTTAACTTCTGTGCAGAGTACATTATGCGAAATGCTGGACTGGATGAAGCCCAACCTGGAATCAAGATTGCTGGGAGAAATATCTATAACCTCAGATATGCAGATGACACCACCCTTATGGCAGAAAGCAAAGAGGAACTAAAGAACCTCTTGATGATGGTGAAAAAGGAGAGTGAAAAAGCTGACTTAAAACTCAACGTTCAAAAAACAAAGATCCTGGCATCCAGTCCCATCACTTCATGGCAAATACATGGGGAAACTATGGAAACAGTGAGAGGCTTTATTTTTGGGGGCTCCAAAATCACTGTGGACAGTGACTGCAGCCATGAAATTAAAAGACGCTTGCTCCCTGAAAGAAAAGCTGTGACAAACCTTGACAGCATATTAAAAGCAGAGACTTTACTTTGCCAACAAAGATCCGTCTAGTCAAAGCAATGGTTTTTCCAGTAGTCATGTATGGATGTAAGAGTTGGACTGTAAAGAAATCTGAGTGCCGAAGAAATGATGCTTTTGAACTGTGGTATTAGAGAAGACTCTTCAGATCAAGTCCCTTGGACTGCAAGGAGATCAAACCGGTCAATCCTAAAGGAAACCAACCCTGAATATTCATTGGAAGGACTGAGGCTAAAGCGGAAGCTCTAACACTTTGGCCACCTGATGTGAAGAACTGACTTATTAGAAAAGACCCTACTGCTGGGAAAGATTGAAGGCAGGAGGAGAAGAGGACCACAAAGGACAAGATGGTTGGAGAGCATCACTGACTAAATGGACATGAGTTTGAGCAAGATGGAGCATCTGGGAGATGGTGAAGGACAGGGAAACCTGGTGTACTGCAGTCCACGGGGTCACAAAGAGTTGGACGTGACTGAGTGACTGAACAACAATTAGAAGACCAAAGAGGACTGTCTAAGCCTTAAGCTGAGGCCAGGGCTCTGGGTCTCAGGTTAACCCAACAGGAAATCAGAATAGGCGACTGGTATTGTATGTTTTACATTGTCTTGCAACACTTTTTTCAGAACTTTAAAACATGAGAAATGTGTGATTGATGGGTCTGTGATCATTTCCATCATTAGGCATGAAGCCTGCTCCATAGAGGCAGTTGCTCAGGAAGTAAATAAGTTATAGAAATTATGCATGTGTGTCTGCTCAGTTGCTTCACTTGTGTCCAACTCTTTGCAACCTATGGACTGTAGCCCGCCAGGCCCCTCTGTCCATGGGATTCTCCAGGCAAGAATACTGGAGTGGGTTGCCATGCCCACCTCCCGGGATCTTCCCGACCCAGGGATTGAACCTGCATCTCTTATGTCTCCTACATTGGCAAGCTGGTTCTTTACCATTAGTGCCAATTGGGAAGCTCAAAGGTAACAGTAATTATTGTTGTTTTGTTTAGTTGCTAAGTCATGTCCAATTTTCTTGTGACCCCATGGACTGTAGCCTACCAGGCTCCTCTGTCCACAGCATTTCCCATGCAAGATACTGGACTGGGTTGCCATTTCCTTCTCCAGAGGGTCTTCCCGCCCCAGGAGTCAAACCTGGATCTCTTGCATTGCAGGCAGATTCTTTACCACTGAGCCACGTGGGAAGCTCAACTAATTATTAGATAACGGCTATTATTAATAATATCGTTGGATACCAACAGCTCAAGTATCCACAAATTCCACTTTCTCCGACTTGGGGAAAGATCATTTGGAAATTGGTCTGGGGTTAACTTAGATCTAATATTTAGGAGCCCTATGAATTTTTTCAATTATTGATATCTTAATTTTTTCTAATTAGCATTTTTCAGTAGATCATTGTGAAAACTGAGAAACCATGAAAAGTAGAATTGTAGATGGAGAAAATAGATTCTAGGTGAAACCAGAAGCAAAGAGATAGCTCAACAACTGTGCTTTTTTTTTTTTTTAGCAAAATGGCTAGCAAACTTTTGTATCAATGGAGACTTCTGCTTCTAATAGCCTATATAAATCACTGCATCTGTAGGATACCATCAAATTTAGAGCAAAATGAGAAGATTTTGGACTCTTCAACTTTTTCACCAACTAGATAAAAGCAAGGAACCCATCAAGTGCTTCTTTATGAGAGGTAGGTTTATGTGTCCTTATGTGTCAGGAAAGGGAAGTTGGGGCAGAACAGTCTCAGGTGAGGTTTGGAGCAGTGATCATCTGTGAGATATCAGAGCCAGCCAACTGGCTCCTCAAAAACCAATTTTTTCTTAATAAACTACACCTTGATGGGTTTCAAAATTTTCCATTTGGCTTCACATGGTTTTTGAATAAATTTCATGCCAAGTTATGTCTATATGCCCACAGACCCTCTGTCAGATGCAAGAGTCTTCAGTAACAATCTCTATGTCAAAACCTCTTGAGTCTCAGTTGATAAACATACATCTAGCCAACTGGACTGTCGAACTGTCTGCAGTCATTCTCCCCTTCTTCCCTACTTCCCTGCAGTGCCCCTGGGAGAGTCCAAGCTTACATTTACCTCTGCTCAAAGCTGGTTTTCGAGTTCTGCTCCCCAGCTTGGAGGACGCTGAGGCCATCAGACATCTCCAGGGGCTCTTTTTGGTCATCACCTCTGCTTTGGAGGCTCAGTTCTTTTTCCTTCCGTTTCTCCATCTGCTTCTGTAACCTTTTGTGCTGCATCTCTTGCATGGCTCTAAACTGGAGCCTCAAGGTGTCCTGTGAGCCTTCATCCTCTGTCATCTTGCCCTCGGAGTAGGAAAAGGAGCCTGAGCTGAAGCAAACTCTACGAAGTGCTTCTTTTTAAAGAGTGCTCAACTCGTAGTAAGCCCTGTTTACAACTCCCCAAACCTGGAGTTTCCTGCTTAGCTTTGCAGGTGTCCATGTGGAAGCTTGGAAGACCCACCCTCACTTCAGATCCCCTGAAAGCAACAGCTGAACTGTACTGAGCGTCACCGCCCCACCCCACCCCCGACACACCCTTCCATCCCTGACTGTGCCATCAGGATACTCTCCCCATTACTCAGAGTCAACAGTTGATTCCTTCCTACCCCTGTAAGCAGTGGCTGTCAACTCTAGCTGAACATTAGAATCTCCTAGGAGCTTCTAAAATATAACAATGCTGTGGCACATCCCTGGACCAATTAAATATCAATTCCTAGGAATGGGGCTCAGATATCATTCCTGTTTTTTTGCTTTTTTTTTTTTTTTAATATTTATTTGGCTGTAGCAGGTCTTAGTTGCAGCATACAGGATCTTTAGTTGTGGCATATGGGATCTACTTCCCTGATTAGGGATCGAACCCGAGCCCCCTGCATTGGGAGCGCGGAGTCCTAACCACTGGACCACCAGGGAAGTCCCTAATTACTGCTTTTAGTTGAGGTATAATTTTTAAATTGAATTATAATTTACATGAGTAAAGTGAGTGTACAGCTCAATAAATCTTTACACAGGTATACACCCTGGCTCCGGCCAGGCCTCCTGGCGGCTATTTGCTCCCTTGACTCCAGCCGGAACCATTCTGTAGTTTTCCCTGCACTTACAGTGTTTGCCCCGCTGCTCCCCATCTCTAGCTGCAGAAGCTCCGTCGCCTCTTCAGACGCTGTCCTGCGCTGTCCTGGCAACCGTCACCAGGGAAACCAGCCACGACGCCGCGTGACGTCATCATGCGTCTACGGCGGCCAAGAGGGCGCCGGGAGCTTGGAAAGGGACGGAGGTGCGGACTACCTGGGTTTAGTAGGTAAGTCAGCCATTGCGGAGGGGTAGTGGAACGGGGCGTCTTGCGTCTTGAGACTTTGAAGTTGAGCTAGTGGTCCGCTTCTAGAACGTGTTTTAAAAGTTTTGTGGGCCAAACGTTCTACGCAGAGATGCGCATCCCGCAGTCCTGCTGGAAAAAGGTAAAGGGAACGATCCCACCATGAAATTTAACGTAGCCTTTCAGAATCTCTTTGGAAAATATAGAACAGTGTCGGGAAAAGGTTATTTTGTGCCAGTGAGTGTAAAAGGCAAGGCACGAAATAGTAACTGCTAAATAAATGTAGTTATGTTTTTAAAACTAGGACCAGAGGGACTTCCTTGGCAGTCCAGTGGTTAGGGCTCTGCGCGTCCACTTCAGGGGGCGCGAGTTCGATCCCTGGCCTGGGAATAAGATCCCGCCTGGCGCGGCCAAAACAAAACAAAAACTAGGAAGGGAGCATGACTGGGGAGGAATGCAAAGAAATATTAAAGTTAAAAATGGTTGTATTCGAGTGCTGGAATTGCAGTGGTGTGTTTTTATTTTTGCACTTTAGAGGATTTAAAAATATAGAGTACATGGTTTATTTCCATAATGGAAAACATTTGTGTGTTTGTTTGTTTTCTTCTTTAAGATACTTCCCAATTTAAGTCACTACTAGATGCAGGTCTTCAGAAAGTCTTCATATATTTCATGGTTTTTTTTTCTTTTTTTCTCATAAGGCATTCACTCCACAGACATGCGTGAAGGAGGGGCACGAGACCACATATTGCAGAACTCTAGTGCAATATCACAGCCAGAATATTGATGTTGATCGTTGTACTTGTATTCATTTGTGTGTATGTTTACTTTTATACTGTTTTATCATGCTTAGGCTTGCATATCCACTATCATTTTCAAATATTGAACACTTAAATCACCACGAGGATTCCTCTTTTTGGGCTTTTATTACCACATCCACTTTCCTCCCTCCTCACTTCCAAAAGGCGTGACCACTAATCTGTTCTCTATTTCTAAAATTTTGTCATTTCAGAGATGTTATATAAATGGAATAATATAGTATGTAACCTTTGGGGACTGACTTCTTTTATTCAGAATCGATTTCTGGAGATTCATCCAGGTTGTTGTATGTATCAGTTTGTTCCTTTTCATTGCTGAGTAGTTTTCTATGATATGCATGTACAACATCTTGTTTAAACCATTTGCCCCTCAGAGGACATCTGGGCTCTTTCTAGTAGGGGGCAGTTACAAATAAAGGGGCTTCCCTGGTGGCTCAGACGGTAAAGAATTAGCCTGCAGTGCAGGAGACTCAGGTTCAATCCCTGGGTCAGAAAGATCCCCTCGAGAAGGGAATGGCTACCTACTTCAGTATTCTTGTCTAGAGAATTCCATGGAGAGAAGATCCTGGTGGGCTACAGTCCATAGGGTCACAGAGTTGGACAGGACTGAACAACTAACAGACACATGAGGAGGATTACAAATAAAGCTGATACAAACATTCGTATATAGATTTTTGTGGGAACTTAACACTTTCATTTTTCCAGGATAGATGCCCAAGAGTCCAGTTGTATAATAACATGTTTAGTTTTATAAAAAACCATCAATCTTTTCTGTAGAGTGCTTCTACCATTTTACATTTCTATCAGCAGTGTATGAGTGATCCACTTTCTCCGCATCTTTGCCAGTACTTGATTTGTCACTATTTTTTATTTTAGACATACTAATAGATGTATAGTGCCATCTCATTGTGGTTCTACTGTGCATAAAAATAATGATATTGAACATTTTTTTCAGGTACTCATTTGCCACCTGTGTATCTTTGGTGCAGTTCATGTCTTTTGCCCAACTTATAGCTATTGATTTTTGAGAATTCTTTATATGTTCTAGATATTAATCATTTGTTGGACTGTAGTTTGCAATTCTGTAGTTTGCAATTCTAGCCCATTCTGTAGCTAGCTTCTTCTCTTTACATGAGTTTTCACAGGACAAAAATTTTGACTCGTTCCAATTTACCCCATTGTCTTTCTTTCAGTGTTGAGTGTAAGAACCCCTTGCATAGCTCTGGATCCCAAAGATTTCCCCTTATGACTTTCTAAAAGCATTAGAGTCTTATGTTCATGATTTATTTTGACATAATTTTTATGTAAGATGTGAGGTTTAGGTTGAGATTCTTTTTTTTTTTTAACCTATGGATGTCCAGTTGCTTCAGCACTATTTGTTGAAAAGTATCCTTCCTCAACTGAATTGCTTTTGAGTCTTTGTCAAAAATCAGTTGTGTAAATTCAACAACAAAAAGCCACCCACTTTAAAAATAGGCAAAGGACTTGAAGAGACATTCCTTTCAAGAAGATAAACAGATGGCTAATAAGCACATGTAAAGATGTTCAGCATTACTATCCATTAAAGAAATGCAAATCAAAGCCACAGTGGTATACCACTCCATATACATTAGAATGGCTATTACTTTTTTTAAAATGGAAAATAATGTATTGTTCAAGAGGTGGGAAAATTGAAACCCTTATGCATTGCTGGTGGGAAAGTAAAATGATGCAGCCATTGTAGAAAAGTTTGGAAGTTCCTCAAAAATTTAAACATAGATTATGATCCAGCAACTCACTTCTGAGTATATGCCCAAAATATGAAAGTAGATGGATACTTGTACACCATTGTCCACAGTAGCATTATTCACAATGCCCAAAAGATGTAAACAATCCAAATATCCATCTCCAGTTGAATGGATAAGCAAAGTGTAGTAATATCCATTAAATGGAATATTATTCACTCGTAGAAATGAAGTACTGACACATGCTCCTACATGGATGAACCTTGAAAAACATGCTAAGTGAAATAAACCAGACATAAAAGGACAACTATTGTATGATTCCATTTATATTAGGTACCTCGAGTAAAGACAGGTAGTAGAACAGAGATTGTAGGGAGCAGAAGAGAGAAACGGGGAGTTGTTATTAAAGAGGATGAAGTTTCTGTTTGGAATGATGAAAAGGTTATGGAGGCCGATGATGGTAATGGTTGCATAGTATTTTAAGTATACTCAGTATCGCTGAACTGTACACTTAAAAATGCTTAAAATAGTTAATTGTTATGTATATTTTGGGCTTCCCTTGTGTCTCAGCTGGTAAAGAATCCACCTGCAATGCAGGAGACCTGGGTTGGGAAGATCCCCTGGAGAAGAGAACGGCTACCCATTCCAGTATTCCGTCCTGGAGAATTTCATGGACTGTATAGTCCATGGGGTTGCAAAGAGTCAGATATGACTGAGCGACTTTACTTTCACTTTTCTTTCATGTATATTTTACATATAGTTATTTTTTAATTAGTTGAGCATGTTTGTGTGGATCTAGCTGATCCTTGTTCTAATCCCTAAATTAGGTCCTTCCCACAGTTCAGCATAACTCCAACTTTAAGCTGGAACCTTTATCTTTTCTAAGATAATAAGATAGATTTCCCTTCACTGAAATAATATTCTCTTTCCCACAAATAAGTAAATATAACATAACCAGTCAGTGATGTTACCCTTACTATGAGAAGCAAAGTTGAAGAAAGTCTATCAGAAGTAAGAATACCTAGGTTTTAACTCTTGGACATTAGTCAAGTCACAAACCTCAACTTTCTTCTTAAAATAGCAATAGTAAGTTTGTTTTCATGATAATCAAATAGGTCATGAAAGTGATCTGTAAACTGAAATGCTCTTCAGCTGTCATGCATTATTACAGCCTTAGCTGTCTAGTCTCAAAATGAGAGTAAGCTTTGCTGCAGCTTAAAACCAAGGTTCCATTTGTCTCTTGCCATTTCACAGTTCTCTTCTTAATGGACCTCGGCTTTGCAAGTCCAAAATCTAATTTGGTCATTAAACCAGGAGTGTCATTTGGGACCAGACTTATGTCATCCATGATATTAAGTGATTAACCTGTAAACAAGAACACTAAGACACTAGTTTATACTAGGCGATTGTGACCCATATCCAGAGCTCCTCCTTTCCCAGGATCAGACACTCATGAAGCCAAAAGAGTCATCAGAAAGATATTGTGGGCAATTGAGAGCAAACAGAAGCAAACTGCATTGAAATATTTTTAACTTAGGGTTAGAAAGAGAGAGCTAAGTCACGTCCAACTCTTGCGATCCCATGAACTGTAGCCTGCCAGGCTCCTCTGTCCACGGGATTCTCCAGGTAAGAATACTAGAGAGAGTTGCCATTTCCTTCTCCAGGGGAACTTCCCAACCCAGGAATTGAACCCAGGTCTCCCAAATTGCAGGCAGATGCTTTACTGACTGAGCTACGTGGGAAGCTTTATTAAATAGTCTATTTCACAATCAGAAGCATGCTACAGATAAAAATTGTCCATTGTCTCCAGGTTCAAGTTCCTTTCTCGCCGGAAGGTGCTGGATACACATTGCCAGTTTTCTTCTTCATCTCATCATGGATTTGGGCTTTTTTTGTTGGCCACCAGCCTCTCAGACTCCCCCGTACCCCACCCCGCTGCCTCTCTACACTCTGTGTTTTAATTTAACACCATTCTGGCTATAGTCATGTCCTATTTTCTCTGTGGAGCAATTTTGTCTTAAGATGTGTTTGTATATATGGTGATCTCATTCATCATACATTGACTTCATTAGAAAACTCAGTGTTCTGCCAAGATTCATCAGTCCTTAGTTCTAGGGGACCACTCTGATGGCTCTCCTCCAAGCATAATGTACTGGTAATATATTTTATATTTTCTCCCCGAATTTCTCAGTTTCACTCTTGGCTCACATCATGGTTTTCAAAACATTTGGATGAAAGTCACCTTTTCTCAGAGGTAATTGGTTTATTCCATGTTGATAAGGTCCCCAATACCTTGTCTGCTTACTAGGTTTTAATTTACTGCCTCCACAGTAAGACCATGTATATGTGAGAATCTCAACTTTCTTTTTTAAAAACTGAAGTATAGTTGATTTAAAATATTCTGTTAATTACTGCTGTCCAGCAAAGTGATTTACTTATACATATTACATTTTTATATTCTTTCTAATATGTTTTATCATAGGATATTGAATATAGTTCTGTGTGCTATACAGTAGGTTTTTGTTGTTTATCCATTCTCTATATAAAAGTTTACATCTGCTAACCCCACCCTTCCACTCCATCCCTTCCCCAACCCCTTTCCCCTTGGCAACCATCAGTCAGCCCTGTCTGTGATTCTGTTTTTTTCATAGATACGTTCATTTGTTTCATATTTTAGATTCCACATGTAAGTGATATCATGTGGTGTTTGTCTTTCTGACTTACTTCACTTAATGTGATCATCTCTAGTTGTATCACTCAGCTTCCTTCTTTATAAAAGACCAAAACAAATATTGGCCGAGGATTTTTATATATGAAAAAACCTGATAATAAAGCAGATATTGGAAAAAAGTATTGGATTTGGGACCTGATGGGAACTGTATGTGTGTGTGCAGTGAGAGGGGGAAAGGAAGGGAAGGGAAGAGCAAGTATTTTTTGGATCGGCCCTGCTTTATGTATATGCCTTCTGTTCCATCATGCAGTCTTTCCACGGGACCGAGGTCTCAAGTTCTGGATTTGGGTCCCAGCTCTGTCATTTTTCAGTTATATGGACTTGAGTAAATTACAGCTTTCCACATTGAAAAAGCCAGGATAATACCTACTTCAGTTTTTGTGAGGGACTAGTAGAGAGTATGGGCTTCCCCGGTGGTTCAGTGGACTTGGGAAATGGCTGCAGGATTCTTGCCTGGGAAATCCCGTGGACAGGGGAGCCTGGCAGGCTGCAATCCATGGGGTTGCAGAAGAGTCAGACCTGACTTTGTGACTGAACAACAGCAGAGTGGAGAGTATAAACACATTCTATTTATTTTTGGCTGCGCTGGGTCTTCCTTGCTGTGTGCTGGTTTTCTTTAGTTGCAAAAGTGTTACCACAGTGGACCTTGCATTGTGTTTTAAACTCAAATATAGCAAGATTTATAAAAAGGTAAAAGTTCACTGTGGCCTGGAAGAGTTCAGAGTAGTTTACCAAAGGTAGAATAGGGTTGGGTCTTCAAGGAGTACACTGAATTGACTGGGAGTGGGGAAGGGGAACATTCAGGAAAGGACTAGATGCCGAGTAGGTGTCGGGGACAGTGGTGGGCACAGGGCTTTGGTGTCAGGGGCTCTGCTGGAGCTAGGGGGCAGGACAGGAGGTGAAGGGCCTCGGTTTAGTGGTGGCAAACAAGGAGAAGAAAAGAACAAATCTGAGCAATGAAGGACTCAGCTTATGAAAAATGGCAGGGCTTAACAGTCATCAAGACAGTATGGTACTGGCACAAAGACAGAAATATAGATCAATGGAACAGAATAGAAAGCCCAGAGATAAATCCACGCACCTATGGACACCTTATCTTTGACAAAGGAGGCAAGGATATACAATGGAAAAAAGACAACCTCTTTAACAAGTGGTGCTGGGAAAACTGGTCAACCACTTGTAAAAGAATGAAACTAGAACACTTTCCAACACCATACACAAAGATAAACTCAAAATGGATTAAAGATCTAAATGTAAGACCAGAAACTATAAAACTCCTAGAGGAGAACATAGGCAAAACACTCTCCGACATAAATCACAGCAAGATCCTCTATGACCCACCTCCCAGAATATTGGAAATAAAAGCAAAACTAAACAAATGGGACCTAATGAAACTTAAAAGCTTTTGCACTACAAAGGAAACTATAAGTAAGGTGAAAAGACAGCCCTCAGATTGGTAGAAAATAATAGCAAATGAAGAAACAGACAAAGGATTAATCTCAAAAATATACAAGCAACTCCTGAAGCTCAATTACAGAAAAATAAATGACCCAATTCAAAAATGGGCCAAAGAACTAAACAGACATTTCTCGAAAGAAGACATACAGATGGCTAACAAACACATGAAAAGATGCTCAACATCACTCATTATCAGAGAAATGCAAATCAAAACCACAATGAGGTACCATTACACGCCAGTCAGGATGGCTGCTATCTAAAAGTCTACAAGCAATAAATGCTGGAGAGGGTGTGGAGAAAAGGGAACCCTCTTACACTGTTGGTGGGAATGCAAACTACTGCAGCCACTATGGAGAACAGTGTGGAGATTTCTTAAAAAACTGGAAATAGAACTGCCATATGACCCAGCAATCCCACTTCTGGGCATACACACTGAGGAAACCAGATCTGAAAGAGACATGTGCACCCCAATGTTCATCGCAGCACTGTTTATAATAGCCAGGACATGGAAGCAACCTAGATGCCCATCAGCAGATGAATGGATAAGGAAGCTGTGGTACATATACACCATGGAATATTACTCAGCCGTTAAAAAGAATTCATTTGAACCAGTCCTAATGAGATGGATGAAACTGGAGCCCCTTATACAGAGTGAAGTAAGCCAGAAAGATAAAGAACATTACAGCATACTAACGCATATATATGGAATTTAGAAAGATGGTAACGATAACCCTATATGCAAAACAGAAAAAGAGACACAGAAATACAGAACAGACTATTGAACTCTGTGGGAGAAGGTCAGGGTGGGATATTTCAAAAGAACAGCATGTATACTATCTATGGTGAAACAGATCCCCAGCCCAGGTGGGATGCATGAGACAAGTGCTCGGGCCTGGTGCACTGGGAAGACCCAGAGGAATCGGGTGGAGAGGGAGGTGGGAGGGGGAATCGGGATGGGGAATACGTGTAAATCTATGGCTGATTCATATCAATGTATGACAAAACCCACTGAAATGTTGTGAAGTAATTAGCCTCCAACTAATAAATATTTTTTAAAAAAAAAGAAAAAAAAAAGAAAAATGGCAGGGCTTGGTGTCTGGCTTAGTCGTGATAAATTAATGGGAGGAGGGAGAGACATTTCTAAGAGTTTGAGCCCAGGGTGTGACGGTGGGAGATGGAGGTGACTAACAGGAACGAGTGATCTCGGAAGGAACGAGTGATCTCGGAAGGAGCACCAGTGGGGAAGAGAGGAAGTATAGCTGTAGACAAGCTGATGAGGGCTCCAGCTGAAAGGTATGGTGATGGCATTTCTACCTCACATGGTAAACTTTTAGTCTCTCTGTGACACTTCAGAGTGACACTGAGGACAGGAAAAAGACCTAACACGAATGCTGTGAGCAACTGATGCTACAGAGGGGGCCAGCCAGATGCTAGCCTCCACTCTGGAACTATCTATCACTACTTAATTTAGGAGAACATTTCATAACTTTTGTTTTGTTAAAAAACAAATGATTTTGCCTCATTTCAGTGGCTAGAGGGAAAGCAGGCCCTCTTTTTTTTATCTAAGAATAAAGCCAGGATGCATGAGTATTACTGGCTCTTCCATAAACTTACAACAGGTAAATCTTTCACTAAGAAAGTGGCAATCCAGGCACGGCTGGTGCATGTTTGGTCTCCTTCCTCCAGTTTCCTGTCTGATTTGAAGAGCTTTCAAACAGGATTAAGTATGTAAATAATAGTTGGCAGTTCCACTGTTTGACACGAGAACTTTAGAATACCTTATGTTCCTTCAGCTTTGTTCCGGCCTGTTTCCATGGGCTGTGGATTTACCTGGGGATAGAGCCTAAATTTCAAGTTCCTGAAACTTTGAGCAGTGTTTCCTCATCTGTGAGGCAAAAGAAATGGTCTAAATGACCTATCCTCTACTCCAGAGTTCTGACTCCAGGATACAGAAGCAGAGTGTAGTTTGGGGATTTATGTGTGCAGTCAAATTCCAACTCTCACCACCAGATGGCAGTGTTGCCTGTTAACTAGAAACAGGTTGGTGACTTTTTTCTGGAAACAGAATCCTGAATGTCAAAATATGACCTACTTATTCTAATTAATTCAACAAACATTTATTGAACATCTGTATGAGCCAGGCATTAATGCCAGCTGCTTTGGATGAAAAAAGATCATCACACCTTCATAGTAGTAGAAGAGAAAGGCATGGAAGCAGTCATATACCAGTGCAACAGTAAGCCAAGGAATCTCTCAGAGAAAAATCATCTTAAGTTACATCATGGCTTCCTTGGGGTAACTTCTCTGACTCCAGCCCTAGGTTAGGTCCCCCGGTCTTCCGCATCCTATACCTAGTATTCATCACGCTTTCTGAAGTCAGTGATCTAAAGTCAGCCTTTGCTGCTGGACTAAATTGTGAGAGGAGAGCCCATGTACCTCCTGTGCTGCCACATTCCCAAGCTTAACATTTAACAATGGTAAAGGCAACCATTCAGAGATTACCAATGTATCAGGCGCTATGCTAAGCCCTGTCACTAAGCCCTGTCACAATCACTACTGCATTTAATCTTCCCAACAACCTAGAACATTTAACAATGGTAAAGGCAACCATTCAGAGATTACCAATGTATCAGGCGCTATGCTAAGCCCTGTCACATTCACTACTGCATTTAATCTTCCCAACAACCTGGGCCACTGACATTGTCCCCACTTTATAGATGAGGAAACCATAGCTAATAACTGGCAAAACCATGAACCTGGGTCTGACTCAATAAACAGTAGTATCACATCCTCTTGAGCCACTTTTAATAACTTCCGTAATCTGAATATCAGCCTATTCATGCACCCTAGTTTATCAGTCTCTTCTTCTTTACTCATTTTCTCCTGATTACTCAATGCTCACTAGTCTCAACATTTTGCTCCTGTTCTTATGTCCTCTGGCATTTGTCTAGATCAATTTCTCTCAAATTAGTATTCATTTAACAAAATCAGTAATGTACTCACCCACTAGAAAGTTTCTGAAACTTGTTTTTCAAATTTATTTTTCTGTAGAAGGCTTATCCTTAATGAAATTATTGTTAGGACTGCCTACGAGCAACTCCTGTGTCTACTGGAGGCTGAGAGGAGTTCCTAGTAATAGCTTTTATTTTTTTTTCCTTGTTTTTTATTCTCAAATCTGAGTACAAAACAAATAAGCACACAGTAAACAGCTTTTAAGTGATCTTTTCTATTTGCGATGATCTATAAATATTAAATATTCCAACCAAAAAAATGGTTCTATATAGTGAAATCAAATATTCCCCCAAACCAAAAAATAAAGCCCGTGAACTATATGAAAGTGACAAACTCTCCACATCTCCGTTCTCTCAATTTTGTTGTTATTGTTTAGTTGCTGAGTTGTGTCTGCCTCTTGGTGACACCCCCCACCTCCTATGGACTATAGCACGCCAGGCTCCTCTGTCCCTGGGATATCCCAGGCAAGAATACTGGAGTGGGTTGCCATTTACTTCTCCATAGCTTTTATTTTCAAAGCACATTTCCCATAGACCCATATCATGATCTATAAACTAGATAGGACTATAGTAATTACCTAGTCCAACCTCTGTCTCTAACTAGGAGAAAATTGAGAAAACCCTGATTTGGGCCAGGTTACATAGTCTGGAGTGGTAAGTCAAGACCATGTTGTACCCTCTTGTCCAATAATACTAATCTATGGTAACCGCTCCCTCTCCAGCATTAATTTCACAAAGATCAACATTTCAAGTCTCTAACATGTTGGCTTCTACCACATGGCTGCCCAGGTTTCAGTCCCAAACCTACAGCTTTCTCTACCTATGTGACCTTGGGTTAATTACTTAAAACTGTTTGTATCTCAGTGTCCTTCTCCATGAAACAAGGATCACATTCTTAGGGCTGTTAGGAAACTTAAATTTGACTTTATACATGAAAAGTACGTGGCACACAGTAAACACTCATAAATTTTTAGCTGTTATTCCCTCTTTTCTTGGAACTACTTGTGCTACTTCAGAGACGATGGTTTTCCCCAAATTCAAATAAATACAAGACATTTGATGTGTTCATTTACTTTAATAACACTACATTTACCATGTTATCACCATGGAATGTAAATTCAGGTTAGACAAGAGAATTTCACAAGTACAACAAAGCATTCTGTGATATACCAAAGTTTGTATAATGTCTGACCAAACCAGCTTGCTCATCAATGACTTCCATTATAGGCATTTTATTTAGTTGATGATTCTTTTGGAGAAAATAAACATACTGCACACATTTATAAAGTGTTTTTCATTTACCTTTGCATTAGCACTTAAAATACATGTTTCAAAATAATTTAAAGTTATTCTAATATAACAGCAGCAAAATATAATTCTGCAATTACAAAAGAGCTAAAAGGGATCTACAATTTAAGTTACTCTCATGTTTATAACTATGATTCTAAAATAAATACTACTTCAAAGTGGCTCTGTTACCAGCTTTTTAGGTTTGGTTTAAAAACACACATAGACTTGCAGGGAGGTTTATAATGTTGTATTCCATGCACTGTTCTGAAAGGGTTCCTCAAGAGCCAACCAGCCCTTAAAACAGTACTCAGTCCACATGGCAGTCAGAAAGTTAAATTAACTGGGGTAAATAGGATTCCTATATTACATCAAAAGCATATGATATTCTGCAGCAACTGGGAGCATTTTCAGGACTGGCATGTTGTCTTCTTTAGAACTAATTTCAACAGAAGGGTTTAAGAAGGTGGACAGGTACCACTATCAAGTGTATTTAAAAGTGACTTGTTTCTTTTGTGCTGATCTGACTCCCCTGAATGACCTAGCTAGTGAACTAGTCACCAGTAACTTGGTCACCAGGCAAATCGAGCCTGCAAGAAAGGAAGCCAATATTCAAATTACCATGTTCTTGTCTGACCCAAACCATTTATTTTCCGCATAAACATATAACCTCAATATGAGATGTCTAACTAAAGCAAGCACCACCAACAAGACCAAGACAGCATCTCCTCTTCTAAGGTTTAGGTTTTCCCCAGAATTCTTGATACAGGGAATAGCCCATACCTAAAGAAAAAGAATGCCAGTTAAGCATTTAAAATTTTTCTTCAGTATTAGAAAATTAAAAACTGTTCATAAAACAGCTAAAAGTAGCACTCTTACTAGCATATAATACTTACAAAGAGAACAAGACCCTAAGCTGCTTACATTCTTGCTTTCTTAAGCAATTCAAATTTCTAAAATTCTTTTTACACAGCTTCTGAAGTATTTTTAAGATTAGTATGATTAGCTCAGATGGCTAAAATATCAATATTTATCTGGCAACTAAAGCAGATAAAGTCAATGAATTATAAAGCCTCCAAAAGCATGTAGTATCTTTTCCACCTTCAAAAACTCAATAAAACAGCCATCATGTCTCTTGGATCTTACTACCAACCCTATCTGCATATATAGACTCCTCACTGACATTATAATGGGCACTACTATCTTTCTTTAAAACCTTAGTAAGATTATTCATCATAAATAGTAAAACTATATCACTACTTGAACTATTTTTACTCATTCAGTTTTTAGGTGAAAATGAATAAGTGATATTTGCCAACTGCTTCAAAGTCAGTTAAAAGTATCTACCTTGTTTTATTTACAAAGAAACCATTCATAGGGAATCAAAAATTTGAAAATGTCCTGTAGGAACCTACCAAGAGTCATTGCTCCCACAACAAAGCCTTGGGCTGCCACACGCATGTGGATCAGGTGGACAGACATTTTAGTATTTCCCCTGCTCTTCAATCTATATAATCCATATGCAACAATTGCTGCAAAACCTGCCATTCCTGTAAAAGAAATAGTCACCAGTTATGTCAGATGCATTGGGGCAGGGAATCAAGATGAGTTTATTATTAATCAATGTTCTATTTTTTATAAGGATGCTTTATAAGGATGCATTACCCAGCTAGCATACAAACTGAGGTTTTACTCCCCATCCCCACCCCCATTCAGAATTAAAAATTAAAAATTGGTAGCAAACAGTAGCAGATCTAGAAAATCAAGATCATCTTTAAAATATGGGCTTGTGAAGCCAGTAAATAAATTCCTTTAAGAGTGCTAGGGGAATTCTCTCTCCTACTTCCATCCCTGAAGGAAATCAGTTAAGGAGTTGCAGCAGAGACTAATAAACCACAACTGTGAGTTTATAACAACTCTTGAGTCTTGTGAGTCCTTGCAGCAAATCACTGAAACTGATGGTGGTCTTGAGGTCGCAACACATTCACGGAAATAAGTCAATAAAACAAGATGTATGATTCGGAGAAGAATTTTTACGAGAGTTATACCAATCTAAGCATATTTCAACATATGAAAAAATATTAAAAAATAAATGCTTCATCAGGAAATGCTTGATGAATGAAACAAGTTGCCCACACTTCTACTGTGTTAAAGCTTATTAGATCATCAAAGTCAAACTTACCAATGGGGACAAATGGTGCCTCTCTAGCTTTTCGGATAAGTTTAGATCCCTCATCTTCATCATATGAAGAAAGAGAAATATCTGTGTCGCTTGACATAGTGATTGAAGAATCTTCCTGAAACACAATTGCCATGAGGTTCTGCAGTTAAAAGCATACTTCTTTTTTATAAGATTATTCCTTTAAGTAATACCAGAAAAAAAGGCAAGACACTGGCCTGATTATATGAATAAGAGGGCAGGGTAAAAAAAAGATTAATTTCCATAACAAAGGGACCAAGGCTCCATTCTCCCTTTTCAGTCTTTTTTTTTTTTAAGCACAGGAAGCTAATAGGCATTTCATCACAATAAAGTAATAATTCAATTTCACCTTAGTCACAGTCACTGTACATACTTCCTTCTGACCTGAACAGATGATAAACTTCACCCACAGATTAAAAAAAGGGAGTCAGACATAGTATATAAGCGCACAAATCTCTGACTGATGTTAATTACAATGAACTGTTGTAATTGACATCAGTCAGATGTCATTTACAGATGACATCAAAAAGTTAACTACCCATCCCATTATCTGTATAGTCTTACCTTATGAATTTTTCATGTGCATCACACTCCCTCCAGTAATAAATGGCTCTCATTCAACACTTTGCTATCCAAGGGGTTTAATAGTAATCAAGGTTCCCAAAGAAAATCCAACTCTAGACGTGAGGCTTAGTGTTTAGTTTGAAAAGTGAAATTGTCCCTCTAAGCCTCCATCCTCACTGGGAAGAGTACAGTTCTGTCATCTGACAGAGAAGACCTTAATCCAGATGATCTGTACAGTATCACACAGATAGAATCAATTAGAACTAGGGCTTCCCTGGCGGCTCAGATGGTCAAGAATTTGCCTGCAATGTGGGAGACCTGGGTTCGATCCCTGGCTTGGGAAGATTCCCCTGGAAAAGTGAAAGGCTACCTACCCACTCCAGTATCCTAAGGGCCTGGAGAAGTCCATGGACTGTATAGTCCATGGGGTTGTAAATAGTTGGACACGACTGAGTGACTCTCACTTTGACTTTCTCTTCTTTCTTGTACTCCATTACCTGCTAACTGAATGAACCCCTACTTTCTCTGAGCTTTTATTATACACAAGGTTCAACAAGCTCAAGGTTCAGGATGCTCATTATATATTTGAAGAGATTAAAATGTAAACACTGAAATATGTTTCATAAATTAGATTCTTTTAAAAACATGCCAGAGTATGTACACTTTGCCAAGAGCATAACAGAGACAGTGAGAATTTAGAGTGTGATATCTTTTGGATAAAGTTTGGGAAGTTTCAGAGAAATATCTGAGGTTGGCTTTCAACATACTACATAAATGAGGGCTTCCCTAGTGGTCCAGTGGTTAAGACTCTACACTTCCACTGCAGGGGGCCCGGACCCTGGTCTGGGAACTAAGATCCCACATGCTGCGTGGTGCGGCCAAAAAAACCCAAACAAACCAACCAACCCCAAGATACTACATAAATCGACTAGATGGTAAGATTAAACTATTTTAGGCCAGTATGTTTATTAGTTCCCTTCATAACCAATCTAAACTTCCCAAAGGCAAACATTTCAAAATCTTCCCTATTTTATCACAATTCCTCCTTCTACCTTCCTCACCAATCCCACATTCTAATCACATTAAACTTCTTATAGTTTGTTGAAAAATATTACTTCAAAATTTATTCAACTATTAAAATTATTCTCAGGCAATTAGGAATATTTAGTGAAAAATAACAATTACACACATTTGTAGAGTTTCATCAGTAAGAAAAATGTCAAGCTGTATGTACATAAGTGCTAATTTGTCTGTTAATCTTACATTGCTCAATGAAAGAACACATGATAACCTGAGTAGGTTTTGGATCCTTGCAATCACAAGGAAAAAAACCATTATATACCACAAGCCACTTTTAAAAACTAGCACCTCTTTTTGCAGATACAAAAGCATGTTTTCTTCCTTTGTCTTAATTTCTAGATAACTAATTGTCCAACAGATAAGTGTAGTGAAAGTTCGCTTTTCCTTCCTTGCTGCAGTTTCTATGGATAGGCCATTTGATCTGGCTTTAGAAAGCAGTCCCTGGGGTAAGAATCAAGGTATGAAGGAACTGTGTAGTCATTATTTGTCTTAACTGACTAAGGATAATTTGTCTCTGGTACAGAACACCTTGTGTGCACATTTCAGCATAAAAGAAAGGGGAATATTAAAAGTCCAATACATCACAAAGTTAATTTGTTATTCTATGGTTCAAATTCTATTTCTAACATGACATTTATCTATAAAACTCCCTGAGTGTAAGATTTTAATAATTCTCTTCCTAATCACCTGGAAGTTTCCCCAAGTATTCATGATTTACAGCCACCTAAATAGAAAATGGTTAACTTTTAAAGTATCAGGGTCAATAAGTATAAGTCACTTCAGAATAAAAACTCAAGTATCAATCCATGCCAATAGCCTTATTTTACAGATGGAAAAAGAAAGCTTATGAAGGGTGAAATAAACTGCTCAACAACAGGAATCTCTGGCAGGGCAGGATTAGAACCCAGCTCTCCTAATACACAGCTGTGGGTTCTTTTGATTGACAATATATTGCCAGATCATTTGTCTTTTATTATGCTGGTGTACATTTAATCTGAAAAAAATTGAAAATCCACTCCTTAACAGAAGCCTGCATCTCCTTTGAATTGTGAAAAATGTCTGTCATGCCTAAAGTTAAATGGAATCTTTTTCCCCAGTGACTTAATTCATCTAACATTTTCAGCTGTGATTTGAATATTTTTTCCCCTAGCATCACTTCTGGATTTCCTTTATCATTTTCTTATCCACCCACAGCAACTGACACAGATCTGCCAGAAAGTTGAACATTTACAAAAGGAAGCACCTAAAACCAGATACTCAACGCCAATTTGGAAAACACGAATTAGTGTGTAAACTAAGATACTACTGAAGACCTTTCCAAGTGCATGGGCACCTAGCAGAGTCATAAGGGAACAGGAGCCGCCCGGCATCACGTGATGTAAAAAGATTTAAAGATCTTCACAGCTCGTCATTTTTGTCACAGGAGCGTCTAACAATGAATTCCAATTTTCATTTTGAACCCGTCACCTGTCAGCCCGTTTTAAACGGCTGCCAAGTCCCCACCCCAGGAGATTCTGATTCAGATGGTCTGGGGCAGGTCCCAAGGAATCTATATTTTAAGAAGACCCGTTCAAGAGATTCTGGTGCACAGGGAATCAAGAGAACCACTGGTGTACAAAACTCAAATACGATTGTCATGCTAGGGCCTGGTACCACTTATACAACTTTTCATCCCAGGCACTTGTGGAAGCATAGATTCCATCTATAAGGGGAATAATTGATTCCCGCACCGGTAAAATAAAACAGGAGAATAAACCTGCCGAATCATTTCGACTGCTCCCAATTCTAATCCTGTGCTATGTTTTGTAACCTCTAACTTGGCAGGTTTACTTTTGAGGAAGAAATGTAAATTCCGTCAGAGGCGCTTGATAGAGGCCCTGGTCCTTCTTACCTTTCTGGGGCGGAAGAGAGTCGCCAAAGGTGGAAGGGAATACCGGCCCGGGGAGAAGAGGAAGCCGATGGCGGGAAGGTCGTGTAGTTTTACGCCCTCCCCTCAACCCTTCAACCTTCCTCCCCTTTCCCTTCCTGTGACCTTGTCAGGACTCCTTGGCCGGACCGCACGCCCTCCCAATCCCTCCTCACCCACCCCACTCTCAAAGAAGTGCCGGACACGCTCGGGCCTACGGGCTCCGCGAAGTCGGCCCCAGCCCAGCGCCTCCCCAGATGCATCCCCGAGCCTTCCAGTTCAGCCGCGATTCGCTTTACAAGCCTTTTCGGCATCCCCTCATAGGCTCCGTACGCTCTCACCAGCCCTCCCCGGCACCACGAAATGAGGCCTGAGCCCCGCCAACCAGACTTCGCCCCTTTCAGCCTAATCATCAGCCCCCTCTCCCAGTCCCGCGACCGCCAACACTCCCAACGTGCTCTCAACGCGGCCTCACTTCTCCCCACTCCACCGCCCGGAGTCACTCGACCCCCAAAGTCCGCCTGCATCACTTACGGACAACTTCAAGACGTTTCAGGTTCCTACACGATTCTGACCCCACTCCCGCACCCGCCGTCCAGCCGGCTTCTCTTGGTTCCGCCTACGTCCGGCTTCAGCCAATCAGAAGCCAGCAACTGGCACGCGTGGGTCAGGGCCGGTGATGGGTGCGTGCGTGCGTGTACGCGATGGGTGGGGCGATGGAGAGAGCCCCGGATTGGCTGGGGCGACGTGCGCGGGCGGTGACTTCTCGTCCCTGGCTCTTACGTACGGATTGCATCAGAGGTGAGAAGTCGGCCTCTTATCTACCGGGGAGGACGTTCCAGGGTGCTTCTCGGCCCTTGGCCGGGCGGAACTTGACATTAGCTTCGCTGTTTTCCTTTTGGGAGGGGGCAGCAGCGAGCAGCAGCGAACGCAGCGGGGCGGGACTGAGGCTGAGAGGCCTCAAACCGCGGCCGGTCCTTCAGAGGCTGCGGGTGAAGAGGGAGCAAGTTTCTGCCTTAGGGGCCGCCGGCGGCTTTAGGGCGCTGGATTCACTCTCATGCCCTGGCAGTTATCGGCCTCAAATAGGCGCTATGGGCCTCTGAGCTTGGCGCTTACACTCTAGTCGGAGGCAGCCATTCATTGCAAGCACGGGTGACTCCATACTCACCGGCGTGGTTTGCTTGAGGAAAGAAGTCACAGGCACCTTGTAACGGTGAACTTCCAGGGACAGAACCCCTAATTTGCCCGTAGATCACTCGGTTAACTACCTGGCGAATTGGTACAAAGCATCAAGCACTGCCATGAGAACTGTTTGCTAACTAAACTAGAATCTCTGGATATAACCATGAAACGAGGCAGACTGCCAAGTGCTCTACCCTGCAGGTAGAAGCTCAGTGTCATAGGCTCAGGATCTTGAAAATCTTTTGTCAAAAAAGTCTCATAATTCAGACACAGGTAGGAAACATTCCCTTGTGGCTCAGCTGGTAAAGAATCCGTCCACAATGCGGGAGACCTGGGTTCGATCCCTGGGTTGGGAAGATCCTCTGGAGAAGGGAAAGGCTACCCCCCTCTAGTATTCTGGTCTGGAGAATTCCATGGACTGTATAGTCCATGGGGTGGCAAAGAGTTGGACACGACTGAGCAGCTTTCACTTTCATTTCAGGAAACATTCATCATGAGTACGGTAAAAACTCCTTACCTTGGTCGTGTGGAGTGCTTTCAGCTCCTTGCAGGCAAGTGTTTTGTCAGGTTCGTGGCGATATCTCCCTGAACACTATCTTTGAGCTCTGGAGGGCCTTGATAATGTTAAAAGAGGCGACAACGGATACAAAGGGGTCGAAAGATAAGTTGGAAGATTAGAAGTTCATTTAGGATAATTAAAACAATAAAAGAGGGACTTCCCTGGTGGTCCAGTGGCTTAGAGTCTGTGCTCCCAAAGCAGGGGACCTGGGTTCAGTACCTGGTCAGGGAACTAGATCCCATATGCAGCATGAAAGGCCCAGTGCAGCCAAATAAATATTTAAGAAAATAAGAGAACCTGAGATTTGAATATGAAAGCCATATTTATAAGTAATGCAGAAGTCATCAAGTCCATTAATTCTGGAAATACAAAGGCTAACTGCAGCAATGACCATGGCCCATTCTTTGAGTCAAAATAGTGTTAAGTTTATTTACTAATTTCTAGAGAATGGGATTTGGGGTCAGGCAGACCAGTGCTAGTCCCAGCTTGGCCATATACTAACCATGACTTTGAACTTCACTTTCTCCCTTTGTAAAATGAGGATAACAGTAGTAGTGATTAATGAGGAAACAAAAATAAAGTGTAAGCTATTACTTTAAAAATTCCTATGGTATGCATTGTGCGGAAAGAGGCAGACTCTGCCCTATTTGTGTAAGAAATGATCTCTTTCTGATTAGTATGTAGAAACCAAAATCTTGGTAAATGGTAATGATAACTATCAGATGATGCAGAAGATTTTTAAAAGATTATTCTGCTACACTTTATTCAGTATCATAAAACAACAGTGACAACTGATTAAAACTATTAAATTTTCGTAGTACAGACATTATTATTATTAACGTACAACATGTATTATTTCATTCTCCTTACTCTGTGTCGTTTCAAAGAATAATACAGAAGACAAAAAAATTTAGGTCCTCATGTGTTAAATTAATCTACATGTAGTATTATAATTCTATAAACTACATGTAGTTTATAGAAAGGCAGCACAGGAAGTGTCTGCCAGTTTTGGCTCATTTCCCCTCTTTAGAGAGTCTAACTTTTCAGGCTCCAAGTAGTTGTCCACATATGATCATATCCACTATAAAAGAAATGGGCTTCTAAACTCAGATGTCTATTTAGGTTACGGCTCAGCTTAGAGCTAGCTACATAATCCAGTTTTTGATGTCCTTAAAAAATATTGTGTGATCTTTGTGGCATTTTGTCTCAAATCTTAAGACTTTTGAGAAAAATTGAGTATCTATGAGTGTTTTAAAAATAGAAGTGAGAGTCAGGATCACCAAATACTGGACATGTATATTGTGCCTGGTACTGTACTGGACTCAGAAATTAGAGTCAGTTCCTTCCCTGAAGTAATTTATAATCTGATTAGGTCAAAGGAATAGGTGTAGAAAAACATCAAAAACAGTCTGTGAGAAGTGCTTTGAATGGAAATCCAGGTAGATATCATAGTGAGTGAGCTATTTCAAAGTAGGCTTCTTGGGACTGGGGCTTGAATGTGTGAAGTTTGAAGGATGACTAGTGTGTAAATAAGTTGGAAGAATATTCCAGAAGAGGAAACAGTGGGCGGAGGAATAGAGGTAGATGGTGAAATTGTAGCTCTTGTGTGAAGGACAATGGGTGGGGAAAAGGCAAACATGTGTGACTAAAGCACAGTCAGAGAGTAATGGAAAGTAAGCTCAGTGGGGAGGACCTTTAATGCTAGTAAAAGAACTTGGACAGTACTGTGTTAGGTGGTCCTTGAAGATTTTGGAGCTGGATGTTTATAAGAGCTGAATGTGTTTGAGTTATTTGAAGTTGAATGCATTAGAAAGGGACTATCAGCATTTCTCTGCCAGAAATAATATTCTTTGTATTGAGGCCATATTCTAGGTCTTAAGGCTATGGAAGGCAGCTACATGCGGAAGCGTCATTCCTCTACTACCTTGACAAGGCCTGCTGCTTTAAAGCAGTAATAGTCCATACAGACCAGTGCTCAGGGAGCCTTGACCAGGGTCCAGGCCATCATAAAATTCCAGACTCTGTAAGATGGCTGTAACTGAACTTAATTATCGCTCTCCTGTCCTCCCCGCTGCTCTGGATACTCCTTCCTCATATGCCTGCACTTTCTCTTAAATTCTCTGACTTGGAAAACCTGCTTTCCACCCCATTAACCAACCATGAAACCTGGGTAAATCCCTGATGCTACTTCTGCTTTTGTGTACATGCAGCCAGTGACATGTGGGCAGATAACTAAATGACAAGGGGCCAGCGCTCTAAAGAACTGTGGCAGAGATCAGATGTGTCTTCACTCTCAGTAATGTGCTCTGACCAAACTGGCCAAAATTTGCCCGATTTCTGTATACACTGATGTCAAGAGGATTATTTACACGAGAAAGCACTTAAAACAGCTCAAATAAGGAAATACATTTGCGTCCTTCTAGGTTTGATGCAAGACTTTTCACTGACAATATTTTCTAACAAAAAGCCATGCGGTTGTCACTAAAAAATGGATCTTGGATTCACTGCAGCTCCTCCGAATTCCTTTTTGTTCTTCCTGTTAGTTATTTGGGGTGCGTGGTGGGTAGGGAGAGGGGAAGGTGGGGTGGTGGGTATGTAACTTCTCTAGCTGAGCTGAAGGCCACCTGTCTCTTTCCCTTGTGTTGGAAATGGTTGGATTTGGAATTAGCAACACAACCATTTTGTCTTAAAATTTGATGTAATTTTATATCCCATATAAATTTATTAAATATGTCTTTTGGCAGAGAGTGAGTAGACAGAATTTGGTGTCTCTAGCATTCAGTTTTAGGTAGTTTATATCTTGACTTTTTAAAATTAGAAAATTTATAATCTTATATAAACTATGTAAGTGAAAAGGTTGACTAATTTTTATTATTTGTATTTATACAGGTAATTTGACTAGATTACGCAAAGAAAGAATTGACCACTGGAAGCAAAACGCTTTCTGTCTACCACAGGTAAACAGCTCTTTCCACTAGAAAGAATAAATGTGATTTTCTGCCCGGGCTCCCCAGCTGGCTCCTGGTACTTGGTGTGATGGAGAGTCGGTGGTTATGTGTGAACGTTGGCTTGCAAGCACCCTGGCAGCAGAACCTCCATTACGTTTCCACCCACAGTACTTGGTGGTATCCTGCACATGGAAAATGTTGGTTGAATGACTCAAGACTATTTCTCTGCAGAGGTGAGTACTGGAGTTCAGTAACTCTGGCTGCATTTCTGCTACTGGAGTGCAGTAGCTGGGCAGGGGCTGTGGGCTCCTGTGGCTTCTTCTTTTCTTGATCACCACCCCATAGACTCCTCTCCTCTCCCCAGCTGCCTTGGGTACCCATTGGCTCTCTGCTTTCCCCCACTCTTTTTTTTGTCTCTCCCAGTGGTGACTTAGGGCTAATTTTACAAGTCTGATAATTCTCTGAGACTGCAAACAGGTTTTTATTGACTGATCTCCACTCTCTGAATCATTTTGCCGTCACATTGATTGCAAGGCACCATCTGTTTGCCTTGATGACTTAATGAATTGAGGGCTCATGAATGTAGCTGACCTCTAAATTAGATCCGTATCTCATTACAGACAGGGTAGTGGTTTCCTTTGCCAGAGACAATGGACAATTATTTTATAACTCTGAGAGAAAAATGGATTATGCAAATAGACACTTCACCCAAATTGGTGGCCCTCATTACTCTCCCTATGCTGATGCTTTTGTTCAGGGACAGGGACATGCCTGTCCTGTTTCAGGAAAAACCAGAAAAGAAAAATTATCTGCCTGACCTAAGTTCACTCATGAATCAGCAGACAAGTGCTAGCCGTCAAAGTCCTCCTGCTGTTTTCTTTTGAGTGTCAGAAGGGTTTTCTGAGAGTGATGAGTATTAAAATAACTAGATACAATGAGCTCATAACCTTGGTCTGTTGCCTAGTATAGTATGGCTGATTAGAGGGAAATTGCAAGCTGTGAGATGGCTAAATATTGTGTCCTGTGCAGATTGTGATTGCTTGTGAAATTAGGTAAGCTGTTGCTTAAGGGGAGTTCACCAACAGTTTAAAAAGACCTATGACCACTTCTGGCTAATTTGAACTTTCATATAGCTGGGATCTGGAATCATTGTGATCTCTGAGCTATTGCTTGCCTCGGACTGGTAAGGGGACGAGGTGGGAGGTGGCGAGACAAAGGGCAATAGGGAATGATAGTTAATGGGTATCACCCAGATTGGACATGATGAAAATGGAATTAATCTGGAATTAAAGGTGATGGTTATACAACTTTGTGAAGAGATTAAAAACCACTGAATTGTACACCTTAAAATGGAGAATTTTATGGTATGTAATTGGAGAAGACTCCTGAGAGTCCGTTGGACTGCAAGGAGATCCAACCAGTCCACCCTGAAGAAGATAAGTCCTGGGTGTTCATTGGAAGGACTGATGCTGAAGCTGAAACTCCAATACTTTGGCCACCTCACGCGAAGAGTTGACTCATTGGAAAAGACCCTGATGCTGGGAGGGATTGGGGGCAGGAGGAGAAGGGGACAAGAGAGGATGAGACGGCTAGATGGCATCACCGACTCGATGGGCATGAGTTTGAGTAAACTCCGGGAGTTGTGATGGACAGGGAAGCCTGGCGTGCTGTGATTCATGGGGTCGCAAAGAGTCGGACACGACTGAGCGACTGAACTGAACTGAACTGAATTTACCATACCATCTGTTTGTCTTGGTGACTTAATGAATTGAGGGCTCATAAATGTGAGAGAGTGTCCCTGGACTTCCTCTTATCTGTAAGTATCTTATATTAGAAGTAAGCAGCACCAGGGACTTCCCTGGTGGTTCAGTGGTTAAGACTTTGCCTTCCAATGCAGGGGCTGTGGGTTTGATCCCTGGTCAGGGGTGCTAGGATCCCACACGCCTTGTGGCCAAAAAGCCAAAACATAAAACAGACGCAATATTGTGACAAATTCAATAAAGACTTTTAAATGGTCCATATTAAAAAAAAGAAGCAGGCGACACCACATGCAGCTACCCAGACAGCCTGCTGTTCAACACCAGCACACGCTCAGCACCTCCCATTCTCTGGGCAGGATGCTTCATACCTGATGTTTGCAAGTGTCTGATCGCTGAAACAGCTCGATCAAGTAAATATTGGCTTCATTTTACACATGAGGAGGCTGAGGTTCAGCATGGATCAGTAAGTTGCTTATGTTTCCATAGAAGCAGAGGCAGGATTTGAATCTAGTCTTGTTTAGCTCATACCCTTTCTGGAAGGTTCCATTGCCTGTCTGTGCTTTCTTTTCCTTTTTGTGCCTGGTCTCTTTGTTACCTTCCATTTCCACTGTTAGAATCCTTATCAATCACAACTTTTGAAATATACGTGTAGTTATATCTTTGTATCTAGATATATATCTACATATATATCTATGAAATATATGTGTTTGTGTAGTTATGTCTCTATATGTATGTATATATTCACAAACACATGCACTTTCATATCTGTATGTCTGTATTTATAGATATTTATGTTATCTAGAAATATTTATAGATAGACACAGATACAAATAAGATGAGGAAAACTATACCTCTTAAGTATTAATGATGGTTTTATCTGAGTAGTAGAATAATAATTTGCAATTTTCATTTTTTCTCTCTGTGTTTTTCTGTATTCATCAAACTAAATTTATTTTATTATTGTGATCAGAAAATAATTTTTAAAGTCTTTCATATCCTTTCACCTTGGTTTGCCACTACTTTTGTGAATAAAATCTTTCCTGATCTTTAAACTGATGCTACCCTGTTTTGTTTTTCTTTTTTTTTATCACACTGTGTGGCTTGCAGGATCTTAGTTCCCCAACCCAGGATTGATCCCATGCCATGGCAGTGAAAGCACTGAACCCTAACCACTGAACCACCAGGGAATTCCCTGACGTTACTCCTTTTTCTTTTGAAACACACTGCCTTTCCCTAGCACTTTTTATTTTCCTGAGTCATTTTTAACATTTTGCTTTGTATTCTGTGTAACCTGAGTTTCTTGGGGCCCCCCTCAGAGAGGAAGAGTAAGGGAGGCACATCTAATAATAGAAAAGGTAGCAAAAGAGTTTTGCTCCAGTCTATCCCCATGAAGAAAGCTAGGATCTTCCTGATTTATCTATTGTATCCCACTCTTAAATCTCTTCATATCCTTGTGATCGTAGTTGTGTTGTGTCTCCTTTACGTTGCTGTTCCCATGAGTCAATTGTCATGCTCACTCTGGTGTTTATATGGGATTCTGTCCCATCTCCTATCACTTAGTGATAAGCTAGGCACCATTATTCCATCAGGCCCCACATGGTCCAGGTTGTGCCTCTGTTCTTCGTTGAAGTTGGGGAAGGGCATCTCTTCCCACCCAGGTTGTACTATGTCTTTTCTTTATTAAATTTATTTATTTGGCTCTATTGCGTCTTAGTTGTGGCACGTGGTCTCAGTAATTGCAATGAGGGATTCTCTAGTTGTGGTGCATGGGCTAAAGTTGCCCCGAGGCATATGGGATATTAGTTCTCTAACCAGGGATTGAACCCAGGCTCCCTGCATTGGAGGTGAGGAGTCCTAGCCACTGGACTACCAGGGAAGTCTCCTTTTTCTTCTTTTTAACTTTAATATATTTTATTTTGGGTTTTTTTGGCCGTAACGAGAGGCGTGTGGGATCTTAGTTCCCTGATGAGGAGTCAAACCCACGCCTCCTGCAGTGGGAGCATGGAGTCTTAACTATGGGACTACCAGTGAAATCCCTCTTTTTTCTTTTTTAACATAGGCATTTACAGCTATACATTTCCTTCTAAGCATTTCTTTTGCTATATCCTGTAAATTTTGTGTGTTTTGTTTTAGCTGTCTTTCATCTCAAAGTATTTTATAGTTTCCTTTGTTACTTCTTTGACTCATTGGTTACTTAGGAGTGTGCTGTTTAATTTCTGCATAGTTGTGAATTCCCTAAATTCCCTAATGTTGTTGATTTAATTTAATTCATTTGTGGCTGAAGAGCATACTTTGTATGATTTGAGTTCTTTTAAATTTATTGAGATTTGTTTTATGGACTAACATGTGGTCTACCCTGGAGAATGCTCCACGTGCACTTGAAAAGAAAGTGTATCCTGGTGTATCGTGCTATCACTGACTGGGGTGTTCCATCCAAATTTTTAGGTATTCACTTCTTACCTGGTAAAACACTGTTCATCCTTTGAGTCCCAGTTCATCCCCAGGTTCAGAGGATTTCGTCTGTCAAATATTTCTTCATCCATCTCACAAGCAAGAATGTTCAGTTGTTCTCATTTGAACTTCTGTCTCCCATAACTGTGATTTCTGGATATGCCAACACCCATAACTATGAGATAGCCTTCATTACAAGTCAGTCTTTCTATACACTGATGTTACGGGGTTTCTTTTGTGCAGGGACCAAGTCTTCACTGTATCTCCATATCCCTGAATATGGAGTATTCAGGAGTAACTTTAAAGCATGCCATTAAAAGGATGAGAGAATTTGGGGGGTGTCATTGAATACCTTTTAAACAGTGAACCCTACGCTATGTACTGTCAAGAGTGGCAGTGGACTCTGCCTCTGGGGACCTATAAAGGCACTATAGGTCCTATAAAGGCACTATAAAGAGAGGCAGTGGACTCTGCCTCTGGGGACCTATAAAGGCACTATAGGTCCTATAAAGGCACTATAAAGAGAGGCAGTGGACTCTGCCTCTGGGGACCTATAACTTAGGTGAAAAGACAGTATATCTGCACAAGACACCTTGAATCCAAGATCTGCTGAAGGGCCAAGACAAGTGCTGTGGGGGTTGGACTTCTCCACTTTCTCTCTCTCTCTCTCTCTCTCTCTCTCTCTCTGCGTAGGAAAGAGACTCATTGAGTTATGAGGTTGGAATAATACTCAGGACTCCTGATTTCCAGCTGTGAATCAGTGTAGAATCCTCTGGCTGCCAATCACCCAGCCTCCACTTGGATACTCTCACCCACAGGGAGAAAGCCCAACACTCCCCAGTCAGGACTTATGATGGCTGTTTGCTAATTTGGGGTGGTAAGGGGAAGCTGAATTGCTTTTTTGCTACCATACACTGTTTAGTCTTCCTCATAAAATAATCTATACACCTGAAAGAATATGTGTAAAGTCAACAAGGAAGGAAAAGAGTTCTAGTCATACACTTTAATCTCACTAGGCTAGGTCACAGGATGTTAGGTAAGGAAAGTCAGATCAGGTTGACTGTACAGGGGTCACTTCTGGGGGAAACAAAATGAATTATTTTCTGAGTCCTATTATTCTCCCAGAGCCCACCTATATGTGAATGTTCTAGGAAGATCTGAGGGTATGAGATTTGGAGAGGTAAATTCATCCCACACGCCAGTTAGATATTTTATTCCATCTAATTTAGGATTAAAGACCAATGATTTTGGGGGCTAATTAGGGTATTTCTGGAGGTTTCTTGTCAGGAATACAGTGTAGGAAGGAAGGTTTTCAAGCCAGAATGTAAACTCTTTCTCTAGAAACCTCTGAAAACAGCATTGTGTTAGAAAATAAAATTATGTTGTGATGTATCTACCGTTTTGGTGGTGTGGACTAAATAAAACAGGAGGATGATGTAAGGGGCTGGCCTATCACTGTATATAATACCTGACTAAATGAGTAATATCTTTGTTACAGTCTCCAAAGACACATTTATTGACAGGCAGTCAGAACACTATGAGGTAGAACAGTCTTGAGGGCAGGGACATCAAGCCATCTGACAGTGTGGAATTAGCAACAGAGCTGGTCTGGGGATAACCAACTTAAACAGGGTGGAAGAATGGGCAAGCTTTGGATGGAGAGAACAAGAGATGAGGGTTGGTGAGAGGGCTACAGAGGTTGAATGTATAAGATATGCTGTTTGATCAATGCAAAGTACCTAGAAGGCTGTAAACCTGGGCTTTGGTAGAGGCAAGGCACAGGAAAATTACCATCTCTGTGTCCACATAGGTGTGGCAGAATTCATGCAGCTTTGGAACAAGATTAGCTCACAAAGTGCAAATAAGTGATCCATGTGACTCTTAGTAGCTTCTACTGAGTTGATGACTAAGGCTGTGTCTAATGTGCATGACTTGCCAGAATTTGTCTTCCCAAGAGGTCAGAGGAGAAAATGGGAGTGGTGGGCCAGGAATAATGGGCAGTTCTGGGTGGGCCAGAGTGAGTCACCTTCCTCAGTGCTAATACCAGAAGATCAGACCAAGGGCTTTTGTGTCTGCTCTTTATTCTCTTCACCTTTTCCCAAATCCTGGCTCTGTCACCTCTTTCATCCTTTGACTTTTCTGATAGGGCCCTGGAGTTGGAACAGCTCTAACTTTACAGATAGAGACCCTGCGGCCCAGAGGGGCCTTATTCCTACAATGTGTCAGTTTCAGAGTTGGGGCTAGAAAGGCCTCATGACTACCAACCGCTTGCACTCTGTCCTCCCTCAACGAGGCTTTCCTCTTTAAGTCGCCTCCCTGTGTGCCAACCAAGGGGCAAAAGGGACACAGGACAGGACATGGCAGAAACTTGAAGTGATGGTCTCTCGAATGTAAGGTGCCCCAGGGAATGTGAGGAGAGGCAGGAGGAGTCAGGCCACAGGCTTATCTTCCATGACCCCATTCTCTCCCATATTTTTTTCTGCAATATAGTCCCTACAAGTGAAAACATCTTACCTTGGAATTTTGTCTGTGACTCTGCCACCCCTGACAGCCTGGCCTCATCAACAGGATAAGGAGCCACATGGAAGAAGAGCAGAAGGTGTAATGTAGGATGAAGCAGCAAAGCTCATGAGATCCCTTCATGCCTTACTTTTATCTTCTCCTCCCTTGCCTTCTACTCCTGGCAGTGCTGTACCTAAGTTCTGTCCTTGGCTGGCTTACTTTTCAGAAAGGCTTTGTTGCTTCTGGCAAGCATCAAGTTAAACCCGTTGGTCTATCTGTTTGACCACCGCCGTAACCCCCTCCTCTCAGACCCCTCAAAATCAGATGTACACTCTTTCCCCATAGGTTAGATAAATGTTCTATTGATGCTTCTGTTTGGATCAGGAAGGGAACTCCCAACATCCTTTCAGTAGCTTAATGTAAAACATTTGATCCCTCTTTTGTATAATTTGGGATTGGTAATACCAGATGATGGCCCAGAAGTTCCAAGCCTGATCCTGGGACCATAATTTCGCAAAATGTTTAAGGCAAACAAAGAAACTCTCAACATTGCCAGACTGAGTCAGAGATCCGTGAGAAAACAAGGAAGTGGCCACCCAAGCAGAGGTTGCAAAACCTCATTAAGGCTGTTGGTGAAATCCTTTGTCTTTTATGTACCTCTAAGGAGTCCGTGAAAGCAAAAGAGCAAGCCCTCCTTAGAGAAGGTGTGCCAGTTGTCACTTAATATCTCATTCCAAATCCACCCTTCACTGCTTTGCTTGTGGTATCACGTTTCTTCCTTGTCATCAGGCTCACTGTTGAACTCTGTCAGTAGAGGGTGCTGGAGGACAAATTTCATCTGCATGAATGAGTGGTTTCTTCATCTTCTGCCTACTAGAGTCCCAGTCATGGAGGAGTCCTGCTTGCCAGTCAAGGCCCAAATAATGAATTATTTTCAGGATATTATCAATATTAAATTATTGATTTAAGAATTATTTAAGATTTAAGACTGAGAAATTTACATTCTTTTATTGTGCTAGGTCTTTGAAATCTGGTGTGTGATTTATACATGTAGCGCTTCTCAGTTTGGACATTCAATTGCTCAGTAGCCACGTATGGCTGGTGGCTTCTGTATTGGACAGTGCAGCTCTGGAACATGGTTTGCCTACACATACTTAATGAGAATGACACTTTGGGAGACAGTTTAAAAAAAGGAAACTGCATAAAAAATATTAGACTTAATCCTGTAGCTTTATTGACCATATTAATGTATTTTTAAATTATTTTCTTGTGCTAGATATAAGTAAACATAGTAGTGATTATGTGTATTATTTTAGGAATCAACATTTTCAGTATAAAAGTAAAGGAAGTACAATCACAGAATCAAGAATTTAAGTAGAAGCACTGTTGAACGTTACCATTGAGTTTACTACTCAATCGTGTTGATATTAATTATCATCTAATTAATTATTTAATTAAGTAATGCATTTATTAGTGTCATGAAGAATACAGAAACTGTTAAAAATAGCAATTAGGAGACATTTTCTGATTCAAAGGGAATGTAGTATCATGAATCTGTAAGTTCTGCCATTGAGTCAGAAGAAAACCTTGTGAAATATTCAAAATCCAAATGGATCTAATTTTCAAGATCCTCAAATGTTGCATATTTCTATGAATATGAAAGAATGCACATTTCCATTAGGTCTTCAGTGGTCTCTAGAGATATTTATGTAAAGGTATTTCCATATCTAAACATGTATATTTGGGCTTCCCAGATGGCGCTAATGGTAAAGAAATTGCAACACAGGAGATCTAAGAGACATGGGTTCAATTCCTGGGACAGGAAGATACCTGGAGAAGGGCATGTCAATCCATTCCAGTATTAGTGCCTGGGGAATCCCATGGACAGAGGAACCTGGCGAACTACGGTTCATAGGGTTGCAAAGAGTCAGGCACAACTGAAGCGACTTAGCTCACAAACATATATGTTTATGTATCTTAGAATTTCAAAACTTAGTCAATAATCAGTGTGGGTAAGAGCTGTGGAGTTTTAGGGAGAAAAAAATACACAAAATAAAATAAAACAAATAAATAAGTAAAATAAGGGAGAAAAATACATAAATAAAATAAATTTAAAAATAAATAAAATTAAAATAGAGAGGGGTAACAAGATGGCAACTGAGACGGTGGAGCTTCGTGAGCTGAAGCTTGCTAAACTAAAGCAGGAGTGTCTTGCTCATGGTTTGGAGACCAAGGGAATAAAACAAGATCTCATCAATAGGCTCCAGGCATATCTTGAAGAGCATGCTGAAGAGGAGGCAAATGAAGAAGATGTACTGGGAGATGAAACAGAGGAAGAAGAACCAAAACCCTTAGAACTGCCTGTCAAAGAGGGAGAACCTCCTGAAAAAACTGTTGATGTGGCAGCAGAGAAAAAAGTGGTAAAAATTACATCTGAAATACCACAGACTGAGAGGATGCAGAAGAGAGCTGAACGATTCAACGTACCTGTAAGTTTGGAGAGTAAGAAAGCTGCCCAGGCAGCTAGATTTGGGATTTCTCCAGTTCCATCAAATGGTCTGTCATCTGACATCAAGCCTATGGTTAACCTGGATAAGCTAAAAGAAAGAGCTCAAAGGTTTGGTTTGAATGTCTCTTCAATCTCCAGAAAGTCGGAGGATGACGAAAAGCTGAAAAAGAGGAAGGAGCGATTTGGGATTGTCACTAAGTTCAGCTGGAACAGGAACCACAGAGGATACAGAGACAAAGAAGAGGAAAAGAGCAGAGTGCTGTGGAATTGCCTGATGAGAAGCTTTTGACGCTTTCTGTTCTCCAGGGGTTTCCACCTCTTTGACTCTTCCTGGTCACCTACATACCTAAATGCACAGTTATGTGCCTAGGTCCTGCCTTGCAATGAGGGAGCATGTACCCCAGGTACATCTGTGAACTCCAGCAACAGTTTGACTTATTGCAGTTCCAACTTTAAGGTTTTTGTTGTTGTGTTGTTGTTTTTTAATTATTATTTTGCTTGTTAATTAAAAAAAATAGAAAAAAAATAAAATAAAACTTGAACACAGGGAAATGGACTAGATGATCATGCCCACATTTATGTATTTAGGTATATATTTTCATATTAACTTTTTTTCCCCTAGAGTATTTTAAAGCAAATCCAAGATATTATATATTATATACTGTTTCATCCAATTATTACCCCTTTGACATTATGGAGTGATTAACATAACCATATATAGAATCCAGTGTTGCCCATGGGTTCTCAAATAAGCTTCTCCTCCTCCCAGCCCAAGAGTCTGCTAGCAGACATTGGTATGATAACTGTCTGCCTTAGGTGCATAAGCATTTTTTAACCTGGAAAGCTTTAGAATAAAACATAGGAATAGTTAAGGAAAAGACCCATTAGCATTAACATTTTTGTGTGAAGTAAGTGGCTTACTTACTTTGATATTTGATATTTTATAAATTTATCACAGTAAGGGTGATCTCGATCTAGTAGAATGACAGCTTTGTAACTGGTTTGAAATGTTTGAGCAATGTGCATTTTTTAAGGTGAAATCTTATTAAATTATTCTTGATATTGGAACACTTGGAGGCCTTTAGACTACTAATATTTAAAGTTTAGAGTATTGGATTTATAAGTATGAATTTCTTCCCAGGAAAGCTTTATGAGTTAAAGAAGTTCAAGTACATAAAGGGAAATGCTTGAGACAAAACTGGCCATTGTATGAATATGTTTATATGCTCCCTGTTCTGGTCTATAGCCCCTTGTCACTTTCCAGTGTAAGAACCACCGAAGAGCCTAGAAAATGGGGCCTCATACAGAAAAGGCTGCCCACACACTAGCAGCTTGCTCTCCTGTGCTTCCTATTTATAGCCTCCACTAGGATGGGCAACACGTGGTCCCAGGCCCCTCTTCCTCTTTCCTGCCTATCTGAGCTGTCGTCCTAGGGCATAGTCAGATGAAGGAGCATGATAGAATAAAAAATGCTAGGCTTGACCTGGACTTTCCAATTTATTGGTTTATTTCTTAAGTGCACTGCCCTTCTTCTGTCACTGGTAATGGAGGAAAGCACCCCAAAAAGATGATATAAGTGTCAGTTGTCATCCACTGGATTTGAGTTGTTAGGCTTATTCTCTGAGTATCCTCAGGAAACCCTTCCTGGAAGGAAGATCCTACCATAGTCAGAAGGACTCCAAAGATGCATTCTTCTCTGGGAAAAGATAGATTCGTACCTAACTCAGACTAATGTTCTCAATTTTATGAGACAATTTTTCAAACATGTTTTTATAAATTACAAACCACATATCCCTTCTAAATTCCAAAGCTCTGGCGATCTAGTGGCAACACTATGGAACTAAGCAAAACTAAACAAAACTTAGCAACAAGGAGGCTTTACATGGCCTGAAGCCCTTTTGAGGATCAAGATGAATGCTAATGCTGCAGTTCATCAACCAACCAGATCTCGAGACTCAAGCGGGTCGACATGTAGTGTCACTCCAGCCCTGGGAGCTGTCTTACTTGTCTTTTGCATTCCTGTTGTCAGGTTCTCAACTATGTCCTGGGGTCCTCTGCAGCCCAGGTCACCATAGAATCCATATAACACATATTTTCCAGCAGGATACAGGTCTATGAAAAGGAACTTCCATAAAGAACCTAGATGGAAAGAGCCCTGTGATGTTCTCTTGGCCATCTCCACAGGACTCTGTGGGGCCCTTGACCACGCTCAGGAATGCTAGCGTGACTGGCCATAGCTGCATCAAAACTGATAGTGAACAAAGTAAATCTGGATGTAATTCATAGAGACCACAGAGCCCTGGGAAGTCTTAGCCTGGGAAGAAAAGGAGGTTATTTTGTGGCATTCAAGATAGACAGTGAAGACCACAAGAGTATGGGACTGTGTGGAGTTGCCAGGTAAATACCCTCAAGTCTAGAGCATGAAAGACTGCAGGGCTGGTAGTAGGATTCTTAAGTCCTCACCTAGCTTACCACTGTAGTTTACTGCTGCGTTTCAGGAGCCTCTTGGCTTCTCTGTCAAATGTCTTTTGCACTGGTGACCCATGGCTACCCAGTAGTTAGCGCACAGACTTTAGCATTGTCTCTGAAGTTCGCTGACTGCTGCTTACTCTGCCTTCAGTACACAAGGTGATAGATGCTATAAAAACTTCCCTTGCCTAAAGGTTACCTAAGTAAAACATGGATCCTCCCTGACACAGCATTTTTGCTGGTTAGCTGCTCTGCAATATAGAGAACTAACAAACATTTGGCTTTATGTCCTTTTTCTAATCCTTGGAACTGGGTTTTGGTTTTTAACTTGAAAAGTCCATTGTAAAACCAGTGGGAATTCTAGAACAAGGCCTACTGCAACTAATGCCATTGGGGCTTCCCAAACCAACGAGTTGTCATTGCCTCTGTAAAAGGAAGAATAAAATAGCTCATGAACTTTAACTGTGGCTCAAGGTAGATAGAAGATAACCCATAAAATGAAAGAAGTATCCCAGTTTCTTCACTCCACAAGATGAATAATTCTTCTGTTGGTTCAGGTAGATCCTAGACATTGGTGGGTGATTGTTAAAAGTTATTCATTGCAAATTAACAATTATCCTGATCACACAATGAACTCTCTCTGTATTTGTTATGCTACTTAGGGTTTGTTTGTCATATTACATTAGACAAATCTCCCTCCCAACTCTTAACTTTTTGAAGGGCTTAACAAATGGTCCTCTTAGGAGCAGAGAAGCAAAACAAAGACTGTGAAATTATTTATAGACTGAAAGGGCATATTTGTACATAAATATTATGGAGAAGGAAATGGCAACCCACTCCAGTACTCTTGCCTGGAAAATCCCATGGACAGAGGATCCTGGTGGGCTATAGTCCATGGGGTCGCAGAGTCGGACACGACTTCACTTTCACTTTCACATAAATATTATACTATATAAAGGTGATACATCTATCAAAGGGAGGATCCAGAAAGGAAAGCAGCCCCCATCATCCGTAGAACTTCTTGCCATTTTTTTCTGAAAGATAAATTCTGAATTAGCAAAAAATCTTAACTTTTGACTCTATACACAGAAACTTTGGCCCTCCTAATCTATCTTCAGTGTTTTACTGGAAATAAACTCTGACCTCTTTCAATGTATCCATTATCAGACCCTTTTTCAAATACCTTCTGAAGTTTGCTAATATAGGCTCATCAATCACAGGCCTAAATGTAAAACTGAAATTATAAAATTTCTAGAAATCTTTGTGACTTGAGGGTAGGCAAAGATTTCTTAGGTAAGACACAAAAAGCACAATCTGTAAAAGAAAAAGTTGTTTGTACTTCACTAAAATTAAGAACTACTGCTATTCAAAAGGCGCTGTTATGATAACGAGAACACAAGTCACAAACTAGGAGAAAATATTTGCAAACCATCTGCCTGATACAGAACTTGTATCCAAGATAAACAGAGAGCCCACTGTACTCAATGGTAAGAAAACAGCTCAGCTTTAAAAACGGACAAAAGATTTGAAAAGACACTTCACCAAAGGACATATATGGATGGCAACATATATAGTCATCTGTATATGTTCAATGTCATTAGTTCTTAAGGAAATACAACTCAATACCACAATTAAATACTGCTCCACACTTAATAGAATAACTAAAAGTAAAGACTGACCAATTTGAGTACTCAGGAGATTGTGGAGCAGTGTGAACTCACATACTTTGCTGGTGGAGGTGCAAAATGGTACAGCCACCTTGGAAAACAGTCTGCCTGGTTTCTCACAGAGCACAACATAGACTTACCATACAGCCCAGCTGTCCCATTCCTAGTTTTTACCCAAAAGAAATGAAAACCTGTGTTTACCCCAAAACCTGCATATGAATGTTTGCAGCAGCTTTATTTGTAATCCCCCCCCCTCCCCCCCCGCCAAAATGGGAACAAACCAAATGTCCCTCAGCTGCAGGGTGGATAAACAAACTGGTACAGCCATAAATATTGTTGAAGGGATTGTAATTTGGTATAATCACTTTGAAAAATTGTTTGGCAGTATTTACCCAAGACAAACATATTCCCCAGCAATTGCAGTCCTAGAGACACCCACCCATTAGAAATGTGTGATATGTTTGCCAAAAGGCTTGTACAAGAATGTTACAGCAGTACTAATAATAACTGTAAAAAAAAGAGTGATTCCATTTTTGATATTTGACCATGATAGCCTGCAAACCCCATCATTCCTCTTTTCCTTTTCACTCCACTCCTGGACATGCCAATAAGAAAAGCTAGATACTTGCTTCCTTGGCATGAGTAGCAAGGGAAGACTACTCAAACTCCAGCCAGCAGGAGAGGGTGTCTTCATCCTTGATCCCCCTCTCTCCACCCACTGTTAAAAACTAGAGCCACTTGCCTCTTCTGCGCAAGCCAAACATGCTGGTTTGAGTATGGACCCCGCTGTCCCCAGAAAGCTTTACTGTGTGATTAATCTTTCAGATTCTCTTGTGAGTGTATTGCATCATTAATCCCCAGCTCCAAACCAATTTTGGTTGGGTGGAAGCATGGATGCCACCCTCCAGGGAGCAACCACAAAGCAGAACCCTAAACTGGACTCTATTCAAATGCCAAGTCAACAGATACATGGAAAAATAAATTATTGAATATCCACTCAGTAGAACCTATAGGGCAGTGAGAATGGATGAAATACAACTGCATACAATCTCACAAGCATAATATGGAACAAAAGAAACCAAACACAAAAGAATATATTTAGTATGTGTTTGTTGCTCAGTGGTGTCCCAACTCTATGCGACCCCATGGACAGTAGCCCACCAGGCTCCTCTGCCCGCGGGATTTCCCAGGCAAGAATACTACAGTGGGTTTCCATTTCAAAATGTATGCCATGGGGTTGCAAAGAGTCGGACACAACTGAGTGGCTGAACAACATTTAAATAAACTTAAAAAGCAGGGCAAAGCTAATCTATGGTATTCAAAGTCAGAATGGTCACCACCATTCTAAGAGCAGTCGTTACTGGAAAGGAGCACAGAGGGAGCACGTTTCTGTAAGGCAGTTTCCCTTGGGGAAGGGGGTGGGGGTGGGAAGGGACAGTGAACGGAGGGAAGCAAGGGCTGGATAGTGAGATGGTCCCAGCGGAAGTGTTCTGGCGGCGCTCCTGGTCTTGCTGACAGATTGAGGGTGTGAACCAGGCCCGCCCAGTGGACAAATGTGGAAATGCGTGTCAGTGCTTAAAAGAGGGAGGTAACTGGCCCCTCCTGTGAGCCTCATTATGTCAGCCAATTTGGGGAGTGGGGTGCAGATTCTGAGCTCAGAATGGGGATAGAGCATCTAAGAAGGGTCTGATGTTAGCCCTTAGTCCAGCCACAGGGAGCTGGTCTCAACCACACCGAGGGGGACAAATGGCTTCTGTGACAGGAGAGGTGGGCAACTGAGGGCTCCACTATGCCCAGGCCTTGTGTGCCTCACCAGGCAGTCTACGCTGGTTTGGAATCAGTCTTATTCAGGTGCTAGATGCTAATCCAGTAAGGTAGGTAGTAATCCCCATTCTACTGATGAAGGGACTGAGGCCCAGGTAACTTGTTTTGTAAATGGCAGAACTAAGGTTTGAACTCAAACCCAGCTCTTAACTTTTTTGGATCATGGTTTCCACTGGCAGCCTGGTGAAACCTATTGGCCTGTCTCAAAATAATGTTTTTAAAAGTATAAAATAAAACATCAGATTACTGATCCTTTTGAAGTTGCCAAGAAATGCCAGTCCTATTAAAATACAGATGCTAAGCTATTTTTTCCCAACTGTGGCATGGTATGTGCTATACATGTGTTTCTTTACTGACATCTTAAATACAAGATACAACTGTGGGTCTGAAAACCAAAATTTTTAGGAAGTGATGGGTGTATTTTGTGATGTCTGCTGCAATGGTGATGTGAAATGAAACTATTAGTGACTTTGCTAGTGACCGAGTCACAGGTCAGATTCCATTAGAAGGAAATACTGAATTTCCATCAGAGGCCAGTGACAATAAGGGTGTGATCTTGTTCCACTTAAGTTCAGAGACCTGTATCCTAGGCATGGGTCCAGTGGGGATCTGTGGACCACAGGTTAAGACCCCTTCATTCTGTGTCTCTGACTTGTCTTCCTTTCCCACTGACGGTTACCAGGGCTTCACTGGAAACCAGCCTGTGAGCTGGTAAATTGCAGAGTGCTGAGTGTTTGTTAAATAACAAGGAAAGATCATAGGGTCCAAGAGACAGTGAGTGCCTCTGATGCCTCAGACAGCTATTGGACACAGAGATACATAGAAGAATAAGATGTTGCCATCCTTTCAAGAAGCTCCCAGCCTGGTAGAGGCAGCGTATCCAAGCAGTTTATGATTGACCTCCAAGTGAGTTAAACAGGCAATAAGTGAGTGCTTTGGTAACACAGGCAGAACAATATTATGGGACGCGTAGTCCAGGATGGTATCCTGTAAGAGGCAACAGTAGGGCTGACATTGGGGATGGGCACCTTCAGAGGGGGGCAGTTAGGCACATAGGCTCTGCTTTCAAATGACCTGGGTTCAAAACATCCTAACTATGGACAAAGTCTGCCTCATCTCTCCATACCTGCTTCCTCAGCTATAAAAGGGAGTGACCTGACCAAGTCACAGGGCCAGTGTGAAGACTGAATGAGTTTAAATGTCGTTAGCCATGATGACGGTGCTGATTAACATTGGGGAGGTGGACTGTTTGTCTGGAAGGACAAAGCTTTCATAGGGGTTAAGGACAGCTCGAGCTATACAAGGCTGGATTATTTTCTTGTGAAAGGTGCAGGACAGGCAGAGCCAGCAGTTCTGGAATTTAATGTGAAACACAGAAGGCGTGTTTTATTTTCATCATTTGTGTTTTATTTTGCATCAAGGAGTACATTCAAACCTTTGATTTCCATAAGACAAGGCTAGTGTGAGTATTTAAGTTTTAAAAAGTGATGAGTTGATTTAGAATATTCATACAATAATTCATAGTACAGGTGATATCAGGTGTGGCAAAGGATGTGAAAGCAGTGGCAATGCCTGATTTGAATCACTGGATTAGGAGACAGGAACCACCTTCACCTTACAGAATTTTATATTTTACTTTTAAAATTTTACTTTATTGAAGTATAGTTGATTTACAATGTTGTGTTAACTTCTGCTATATAGCAAAGTGCATAGATACTCATTTTCATATATATTAATACATTCTTTTTCATATTCTTTTCCCTTATGGTTTATCACAGGATGTTGAATATAGTTCCCTATGCTGTATATACACCAGGACCTCATTGTTTATCTATACTAGTTTGCACCTGCTAATCCCAAATGACCCATCCATCCCCTCTTCCTCCTTGGCAAGCACAAGTTCTCCGTGTTACTTTGCAGAATTTTAATTTCCGGGCCTAGCCCAGTATTCTCTGCAGCCTTGGATGGGACATGGAGGCTGACGGTAAGTACACAGTATTTAGGAAAAGCCTAGAATTCCTGTTCACATACTTTCATTTCTGGATACATTCAAGGGCAGTATTTCAAACTGTGGGTCACCACCCAGAAGTGAGTTGTGAAATCGCTTAATGTGTTCTGTCCAGCATTTTAGAAATATGAATCAGAATAAAACTGAAAATATCAAAATGCGTTATGGATTGTCAGGGCATTTATTTTTTTATGAAACTTGTGTAGTCGCTTGCTGGGTAAAATGCATTTCCTGTTGGGTTACAGGCAAAAGTATCTTCTTGGAGAGAAACAGGCCTGGCTTCTAGTCCAAGTTCTGCTCCTGCTCTACTGTCTAGCGGGGTGATCCCTACACCCTCTGAGCCATGGAAGCAGATTAATTTTGCTGGGTGGCTAACATGCTATGTTATGTTTGGGATTCAGACTTGGCCAAGGTGTTTTCCAGCCCATTTATATGCCCAGAGCGCTCCCCCTCCCCCTCCTAGGGATTGAGTTCTCTAGGACGGAGGCCTGGGATCAGGCCAAATAGGGCCCCGGAACTTTTTACGGTCACCATCCTGAGTTCATACAGATATTCCTTTTTGCAGATTTTCACTCCACACCCAGGGTTTCAGCTTCCAAACATTGCATCACATTTCCAATCACGGCATTTCCTTATCTCACGGTTTCCTCATTTTGTGGCCACACTTCCCACTGTGATATGTACTATCTGGGTGGAGCATATTCCCAACCTGAAGCAGCCTCTGCGTTGTTTACCTAACCTCTCCTGTGAACCAGAGGAGGCACACTGGGCCTCTCCAGCTCCCAGGGGATCATTCCCCTGAATTTGGTTCAGCATTTTCCTCCCATTGACCCACTGCAGAGAGGGTTTGGTGGCAGCTCAAGGGGACAGTTCTTAGATGGAGTATGTAATACATAAATGTCTTAGCAGACCCAGAGACAGGGATTTGAGTGTAGATTTTAGTTTCAGTTTTATAAAGTTGCATTCACTTTTTAAACATACAGCAAAGAAGGTCAGCCATTGGCAATGTCATGTGGTTCAAGTAGTAGTTTATTTGGGAGGTGGAAACACAGGCAGGGTAGTGGGGAAGTGGGACAGGGGAGGGAAGGTCATGTAGACCCGTTGGGGAAATTCAGGATAACAGGACAGACCGTTCACCTGAGGGTTACTGGTGGCTTTTTTTTTTTTTTTTAAAGTATATTTGTCTGTGCCAGGGTTAGCTGTGGCACAGGGGATCTTTATCCCCTTTGCAGTATGTGGGATTTTGTTCCCCGACAAGGAATCTAACCCGGTTCAGTTCAGTCGCTCAGTCGTGTCCGACTCTTTGTGACCCCATGGACTTCAGCACACCAGGCTTCCCTGTCCATCACCAACTCCCGGAGCTTACTCAAGTTGATCGAGTCGGTGATGCCATCCACCCACCTCATCCTCTATTGTCCCCTTCTCCTTCTGCCTTCAGTCTTTCCCAGGATCAGTGTCTTTTCAAATGAGTCAGTTTTTCACATCAGGTGGCCAAGGTATTGGAGTTTCAGCTCTAGCATCAGTCCTTCCAATGAATATTTAGGACTGATTTCCTTTAGGATGGACTGGTTGGATCTCCTTGCAGTCTAAGAGGCTCTCAAGGAACTGCTGTCCTGCATTGGGAGTGCAGAGTCTTAGCTACTGGACCAGCAGGGAAGTCCCTAGTTGAGGGCTCTTGAGGTGGTAGGAAGTGTTGTATCCCTGGAACTTCTGGCCCAGTCATTGGTTGCGGACCCTTGATGGGGTGGGATGTTTTAGTTCTCTGGAACTTCTGGCCTGGTGATTGCTGAGGGCTCTTGAGGGGGTGAGAGCATTATTTCCTTGGAACTTCTGGCGGACGGCACTGATGAGGAAGCAGAGGTGAAACAGGCTTTGTTAGCCAGAGCAAGCCCTCAGACACAGCACAGTGGGTGTTGCCAGCTGGGAGCCAGCCAGTGTATACCAAGTGGGTATAAGTAAGGGTGGGGTCTTGGAGCACCAGCAGGGGTACCTGCTGCAGAAGCCGTGCCCTTGGATTCTGAAAGTGCCACCAGCTCTTGAACACAAGCTCAGTACACAAGAAAGTGTCATCATATTTTCTAGAACAACTTATTTGCTGTTTTGTGACTGGATTCCACAGGATAATGGAAAATAAATATCAGCCAGTGTGAGGGTCACCCTTTGCCCAGAATTGCATCAGGTCTAGGAGACTCAGTCAGTGCCAAGGCAAGCACTGTGCCACATGGTTCTTGGTGGAATCTGCCCATACAGGCCTCTACTTAGACATCTGCCTGCCTCCCAGTTGGTCACCAGCCCTATATGTCCACACTCAGGATGGTCCACCAGCACCTTCAGGCCTGGCAGTTCACGGAGTACCTCATTTTGTTGCATCTGTGCCAAGCTCAGGAGTGGGATGGGGCTGCCTGTAGCTGTGCTCACCTTAGACCCACAATGTGCCATGTCCCTCTTTGCCTTGATCCCACAAACCCCAGGTCTCTGATGGGGAAGCAGAGCCCAGGGTCATCTAGTGTCTAGAGTGACGGGCTTCCCTCAGGCCCCTCATCTCCCCAGCCTGGGGAATAATTTTTTAGTTTGATGAAGGGCAGAAAGAGAACCTTAACATCCTCAAACTCCTCTACTTAAAGAACAAGGAAAATTGAGACTTTTTGTAAATTCTGGCTACTTGAGTAAAGGGAAAGTCAATATGGGGAAGCATGAATTGACATTTCAAAAATGCCCCACGCCACCATGACCAGTGCAGTGTGACCACCATGTCGTCCACAGATGCTTCCACTACTACTCTTTACCCTCTGTGTTCATTACAGCTTGTGAAACAGAGGAAGGAAAGCTGTTATTTTAAGCAGAACTGGAGTCCTTAACTTGGGGGCCCGCGATATGACTCAGGGAGGGAACCCTGAATTTTGATAGGAGGAAAATTTACATTTTTATTTTCAATGTGTGCATGCTAAGCTGCTTCAGTCGTGTCTGACTCTGTGAGACCCCAGGGACTGTAGCCTGCCAGGCTCCTCTGTCCATGGGATTCTCCAGGCAAGAATACTGGAGTAGGTTGCCACACCCTTCTGCAGGGGATCTTCCTAACTCAGGGATTGAACCCGCATCTCTTACATCTCCTGTATTGGCAGGTGGGTTCTTTACCACTACCATCACCTGGGAAAGCCCTTTATTTTCATTAACCTCTGACAAAATTAACATGTTTGATTATGACTGTAAGTGACCAAACAGTAGTAGTATTAGCAGGATCTTATCACAGGTATCTTAAAAATATAATTTATGTTTATCACTGTCATGGTAGTTACAAGATTTGTTGCTGTATCTTTTTAAATGTGTTAATAAAGAAAGGCATATGTTACTATATCATAAATGTGTTTTTAAAAATACTTTAAGAACTGTATTTCAGAATAATTTTTTACCTTTTAAAAAATTATCTTACCATAATTGTAGACTTGCATTTGCAAGAAAGAATACAGAAAGATCCTGTATCCCTTTCATCTAGTTTCTCCCAGTATAACCTCTTGCAATAAGGAGATCATGATCTGAGCCACAGTCAGCTCTCAGTCTTGTTTTTGTTGACTGTACAGAGCTTCTCCATCTTTGGCTGCAGAGAATATAATCAGTCTGATTTCAATATTTGCCATCTGGTGATGTCCAAATGTAGAGTCTTCTCTTGTGTTGTTGGAAGAGGGTGTTTGTTGTTAAAACTCTGTTAGCTTTTTCCCTGCTTCATTTTGTACTCCAAGGCCAAACTTGCCTGTTACTCCAAGTATCTCTTGACTTCCTACTTTTGCATTCCAGTCCCCTATGAGGAAAGGATATCTTTTTTGGATGTTAGTTCCAGAAGGTCTTATAGGTCTTCACAGAACCATTCAACTTCAGCTTCTTCAGCGTTACTGGTTGGGGCACAGACTTGGATTACTGTGATAGTGAATGGCTAGACCATTCACCAGGCCATTCAGGTATGACCTAAATCAAATCCCTTATGATTACACAGTGGAAGTGGCAAATAGATTCAAGGAATTAGATCTGATAGACAAAGTGCCTGAAGAACTATGGACAGAGGTTCACGACATTGTACAGGAGGCAGTGATCAAGACCATCCCCCAAAAAGAAATGCAAAAAGGCAAATTGGTTGTCTGAGGAGACCTTACGAAGAGCTGAGAAAAGAGATGCTAAAGACAAAGGAGGAAAAGAAAGATATACCCATTTGAATGCAGAGTTCCAAAGAATAGCAAGGAGAGATAAGAAAGCCTTCCTCAATGATCAGTGTAAAGAAATAGAGGAAAACAATACAATGGGAAAGACTAGAGATCTCTTCAAGAAAATTAGAGATACCAAGGGAACATTTCATGCAAAGATGGGCTCAATAAAGGACAGAAATGGGATGGACCTAACAGAAGCAGAAGATATTAAGAAGAGGTGGCAAGAATACACAGAAGAACTATACAAGAAAGATCTTCAGGACCCAGACAATCACGATGGTGTGATCACTCACCCAGAGCCAGACATCCTGGAATGCGAAGTCAAGTGGGCCTTAGGAAGCATCACTAGTGGATAGGAAGCAAAGCTAGTGGAGGTGATGAAATTTCAGTTGAGCTATTTCAAATCCTAACAGGTGATGTTGTGAAAGTGCTACATTTAATATGTCAGCAAATTTGGAAAACTCAGCAGTGACCACAGGACTGGAAAAGGTCAGTTTCATTCCAGTCCCTAGGAAAGGCAATGCCAAAGAATGCTCAAACTACTGCACAATTGCATTCACCTCACACGCTAGTAAAGTAATGCTCAAAATTCTCCAGGTCAGTCTTCAACAGCCCATGAACTGTGAACTTCCAGATGCTCAAGCTGGATTTAGAAAAGGCAGAGGAATCAGAGATCAAATTGCCAACATCTGTTGGGTCATCAAAAAAAACAAGAGAATACCAGAAAAACATCTACTTCTGCTTTATTGATTATGCTAAAGCCTTTGTATAGATCACAACAAACTGTGGAAAATTCTTCAAGACATGGAAATACCAGACTACCTGACCTGCCTCCTGAGAAATCTCTATGCAGGTCAAGAAGCAACAGTTAGAACCAGACATGGAACAACAGACTGGTTCCAAATTGGGAAAGGAGTACATCAAGGCTGTATATTGTCACCATGCTTATTTAACTTATATGCAGAGTATATCATGAGACATGCTGGGCTGGATGAAGCGCAAACTGGAATCAAGATTGCTGGGAGAAATATCAGTAACGTCAGATACACAGATGATACCACCCTTTTGGCAGAAAGCAAAGAAGAGTGAAAGAGCCTCTTGATGAAAGTGAAAGAGGAGAGTGAAAAAGCTGGCTTAAAGTTTACCATTCAAAAAATGAAGATCATGGCATCCAGTCCCATCACTTCATGGCAAATAGATGGGGAAACAATGGAAACAGTGAGAGGGCTCCAGAATCACTGCAGACGGTGACTGCAGCCATGAGATTAAGACACTTGCTCCTTGGAAGAAAAGCTATGACCAACCTGGACAGCATATTAAAAAGCAGAGACAGTACTTTGCCAACAAAGGTCCATCTAGTCAAAGCTCTGGTTTTTCCAGTAGTCATGTATAGATGTGAGAGTTGGGATATAAAGAAAGTTGAGCACCGAAGAACTGATGCTTTTGAACTGTGGTGTTGGAGAAGACTCTTGAGAGTTCCTTGAATTGCAAGGAGATCTAACCAGTCAATGCTAAAGGAAATCAGTCCTGAATATTCCTTGGAAGGACTGATACTGATGCTGAAACTCCAGTACTTTGGCCAGCTGATGTGAAGAACTGACTCCTTGGTTAAGACCCTGATCCTAGGAAAGATTTAAGGCAGGAGAAGGGGACGACAGAGGATGAGATGGTTGGATGGCATCACCAGCTTGACGGACATGAGTTTGAGTGAACTCCAGGAATTGGTGTTGGACGGGTGTCGGGAGCCATTATGGGAGGTCCCACCCGTGATGAGGTCATGAAGATACAGGCAGGCAAGGCCGTCCAGGATCCCATCCATGACGAGGTCATGAGGAAAATACAGGCAAGGCCGTCTAGGATAAGGGACCCTCCAGGTTGGCCTCGGCCTCTACCCTACCCTATATCCTCCCCACTTTTCTGCTGTTCATGTTTGCCCTGCTGCAGATTCCTGTGTTGCCTGCCGAGAGCTCTCCTGCTCCTCTTTCACTGAATAAAGACCAACTTAAAAGCTAATTAATTAATCTCCTGGACACTGGTACCCTATGAAGGGGCCAGGGATGAAGGAAATGCTTCAATTCAAACCCTTTTGCTGGCCTTCTGGCTTGTTTGATATATATGTGCTCTCATTGCACAAAATGCTCATGATTGTTCTAAACATCCTAAGCACAGTACGCTAACAGAATAAACTATTAAGCATAGGTCCCTCTGCGGGGTGAGAAAAGCCCCACAAATATTATAGCCACAAATGTGCCTAATAGAAAATAGTTTAGATAGAGATTAGCTGGTGACTTCTTGCAGGTAATTAACTTTTGGACTAAGAGCCTGTTTTGTGCCATATCTGCTGTTTTTGCAATCCTTTGCATTTCTGTTCTGTAAAAAATGTAATCCTATCTAGTTCCCATGGAGATGACACCTAATAGAAAGAAAATAGATTAACCACAAAAAAGACAGTGTTGGCTACTGAAGTTGCTTAAAGTTGCACCAGGTGCAAGCCATAAATTGTCAACAGGCCTGAAAGCCGAAATATATTATACATAGAGATTAACCATTAAAAAGGCCCTAACAGGCACAGAGCCCTTTGGGGTGTGAGGAAGCCCTATTAAAAAATACAAAACATATTGTTTTAAAAGTGGTTATTGGATCAACGTTTGATTGATGTTAATGTGCTGAGGTTGTGCAGTGGAAACTATTGTTAATATAGTTGGAGATCTAGAAAAATATGAGTTTAGCCCTAGTGTAAAGACAATAAGATAATTGATAATTTTAACCAAGAGTGCTAAACAGGGGCTGCCTCACCAGAGCCACAGAGTCGTTGTGTGTTAAACTTTTTAGATAAATTTAGCTGAGAATTTCCGCAAAAAGATTGACTTTTATGTTAAAAGGATTGTATTTCTATTATGTTGCAACCTGCTGTACCATGAGACTGCCACTTTTCTGTTTTCTGCTAAGCTCAAGGCCAGAAGATAATGTACAAAAAATCTATGGGAAAAGCCTCTCATAAACAAAAAATATACAGAGCACACCTGGTTTCGTGAAGGACAAGCTGATATAATGTTAAACTAAGTCTGTATGCTTATCTGCCCCTTAGAAATGTACCAACTTAGGGTATAAAGGCGATGGTGAAAAATAAAGCAACCGCCAGACTCTGCCGCATATCCTGCTCTGGTCTCTCTCTTTCTCTCTCTCTCCCACTCCTCCTAGCAGACTTGGCCCTATCAAGGCTGATCCTACGTGTCTCTCTCTTGCCGACGCCGTTCATCCTGAGGGTTCCCCTGGATCCTGCTGGGGCTGGACCCCAGCAGACAGGGAAGCCTGCTGTGCTGCCGTCCATGGGGTTGCAAAGAGTCAGACACGACTGAGCGACTGAACTGAACTGAACCTCTTGCAAAATTATAGTACATTGCCACAACTAGCAAAGTAACATTGTTATAGCCACTCACATAACCTTATTCATCAGTTTTATATGCACTTGTGTATGTGTGTGTGTGTGGGTGTATTTTGTTCTATGCAGTTTATCACATGTGTAGATTTGTGTGACTGCCATCAACTCCATCACCACAAGGACCCCTCATGCTGTTCTTTCATAGGCTGACTCTTGCCTCCCTCTCCCTTCCTAAGGCCTAGCATCCACTAATCTGTTCCCAATCTCTACAGTTTTGTCATTCCAATACTGTTATATAATGAAATCACTACCCTTTTGAGGTTTACATATTTTCAAAAGTGTGACCTTTTTGAGATTGACTTGCTTTCATTCTGTGTAATTCCCTAGAGATGTATCCAAATTGTTGTGTAGATAATATTTTGTTCCTTTTTGTCCTTGAGTAGTATTCCATGGTAGGCAATACCCTAGTAGTTGAACCAGTTTTCCACTGAAGGGCATTTAGGATTGTTTCCAATTGTGGGCTATAATTTACTTTTAACGTATTTTTGTGTTTTTTAAAACATTCTTCTGAGAGTGAGTCCAGGGCTTTGCCACACAGACCACAGATCTGTCATCACAAAAACGATGGTCTAAGGTCTAAGAATACATGTTGTCACATGATTCCCTTCTACTCCCAGGGACTGAGTGAGGATGGAGATAGGGCAGGGCAGCATCTCAGAGCTTCTGCCAGGTCTTTGGTTCTGCCGGCTGAGACCTGAGGCAGATGGCCTCTGGCATTGCAGAGACATCACTGAGCTGATCTTCACTACTGAGGGGAGTGTGTCTGTGGGGCAGGGAGTGTGTCTGTGGGGAAGTTAGTCAGAGGGTGAAGTGTGGCCCAGGCACACGACAATGTGAAACTCAACCATTGCCCCAAGCCTAAGAAGGATCACAGATGAATCACATGAGTGACTCTGAGGAGACAAAGTCAAGTGACAGGGGTGAGTTGCACATCTGGAATAGCTGGGGCAGTGAACGGCTGTGGGAGGTGAGCTGTGAGGCGATCATCATGATAATCGCTCGGCCTCCTGCCCCCCAAGAACATCCCCCAACCTGGGTCGTTTCAGGTGGAACTTGTGCTGTCTCCTGTTTATTAGGCCCAGCTCTACGTGGTACTGTGTGACCTTGACAGGAGTCTGGTGGCCAAGTGCCAAGTAACGCCTGGAGCTAAGAAGCCATTCAGGAGGAAGACCAGAACAAGGTGAGGGCCGTGCAGGAATGCAGGAGGAGACTGTAAGTCTTAGTGCACCAGCGCCATGCATGAGCAGCAAAGATTGAATGGGGCTGCGCATTGAGCATCAGTGCTGCTCACCTTTCCAGAACAACATCGGCTACACAATATGTGCCTCCTGAGGAAAGAACAGACTGGCCTGTGAAGCTGTAAGCCTGGATCTGATGAAACCTCTTACTTCCAATTCGCAGGAAATATGGAGGGCAGAGGCACGTGGTAAACAGCACCATGAGGTTGCAATCAGCACAGTCCAGGCTATGGGAACTTTACATACAGGATGAACAAGCAGGTTCTTCAAGAAATAAGTTGCAAGGAAAAGCAAAAAGGTGGAGGTGGAGAGGGAACCTACACATCTAAAAAGACTTAAAATATGTATCAACCGCCAACCATGTGTGGACCTTATCTGGATTGAAGAAACAAACTGTGAAGGGAGACATTTATGAGACCAGTGACTGGATAGTTGATATTAAGGAATGGGTGTTAATTTTTAAGGTGTGACTGTGGTGAAAGTCATTATCTTTTAAGGGCACATACTCAACTCTCTATAACTTGCAAGTTATGACGTCTGGTGTTTGCTTCAAAGTGACACAATTTTGCCACTGGTGATAGCAAACACCCTTTTCCAGCAACACAAGAGAAGACTCTGCACGTGGACATCACCAGATGGTCAACACCAAAATCAGATTGATTATATTCTTTGCAGCCAAAGATGGAGAAGCTCTATAAAGTCAGCAAAAACAAGACAGGGAGCTGACTGTGGCTCAGATCGTGAACTCCTTATTGCCAAATTCAGACTTAAATTGAAGAAAGTAGGGAAAACCACTAGACCATTCAGGTATGACCTAAATCAAATCCCTAATGATTATACAGTAGAAATGAGAAGTAGATTTAAGGGACTAGATCTAATAGACAGAGTGCCTGATGAACTATGGACGGAGGTTCGTGACATTATACAGGAGACAGAAAGCAAAACCATCTCCAAGGAAAATAAATGCAAAAAAGCAAAATGGCTGTCTGAGGAGGCCTTACAAATAACTGTGAAAAGAAGAGAAGCAAAAAGCAAAGAAGAAAAGGAAAGTTATACCCATATGAATGCAGAGTTCCAAAGAATAGCAAGGAGAGATAAGAAAGCCTTCCTCAGTGACCAATGCAAAGAAATAGAGGAAAACAATACAATGGGAAAGACTAGAGATCTCTTCAAGAAAATTAGAGATACCAAGGGAACATTCTATGCAAAGATGGGCTCAATAAAGGACAGAAATGGGATGGACCTAACAGAAGCAGAAGATATTAAGAAGAGGTGGCAAGAATACACAGAAGAACTATACAAAAAAGATCTTCATGATGCAGATAATCACGATGGTGTGATCACTCACCCAGAGCCAGACATCCTGGAATGTGAAGTCAAGTGGGCCTTAGGAAGCATCACTACGAGCAAAGCTAGTGGAGGTGATGAAATTCCAGTTGAGCTATTTCAAATCCTAAAAGATGATGTTGTGCAAGTGCTGCACTCAATATGCTAGCAAATTTGGAAAACTCAGCAGTGGCCACAGGACTGGAAAAGGCAGTTTTCATTCCAATCCCTAAGAAAGGCAATGCCAAAGAATGCTCAAACTATCGCACAATTGCACTCATCTCACGTGCTAGTAAAGTAATGCTCAAAATTCTCCAAGCCAGGCTTCAACAGTACATGAACTGTGAGCTTCCAGAAGTTCAAGCTGGATTTAGAAAAGGCAGAGGAATCAGAGATCAAATTGCCAACATCCTCTGGATCATCAAAAAAGCAAGAGAGTTCCAGAAAAACATCCATTTCTGCTTTATTGACTATGCCAAAGCCTTTGACTGTGTGGATCACAATAAACTGTGGAAAATTCTGAAAGAGATGGGAATACCAGACCACCTGACCTGCCTCCTGAGAAATCTCTATGCAGGTCAAGAAGCAACAGTTAGAACCAGACATGGAACAACAGACTGGTTCCAAATCGGGAAAGGAGTACATCAAGGCTGTATATTGTCACCATGCTTATTTAACTTATATGCAGAGTACATCATGAGAAATGCCGGGCTGGATGAAGCACAAGCTGGAATCAAGATTGCCGGGAGAAATATCAATAACCTCAGATATGCAGATGACACCACCCTTATGGCAGAAAGTGAAGAAGAACTAAAGAGCCTCTTGATGAAAGTGAAAGAGGAGAGTGAAAAAGTTGGCTTAAAGCTTAGCATTCAAAAAAATGAAGATCATGGCATCCAGTCCCATCACTTCATGGGAAATAGATGGGGAGACAGTGGACACAGTGGCAGACTTTATTTTTGGGGGCTCCAAAATCACTGCAGATGGTGACTGCAGCCATGAAATTAAAAGACGCTGGCACTTTCTTAAAGTATATATATGAAAATTGCCAGAATAAATAAACTTGATAAAACTATAACACATGTGGTGAGGAGAAAACAGCTGGATTTGGAAGGAAGTTGCCATGAGTACCTGGCTGGGGGCTGAGGGTGGGAATGCAGTCAGGCCCCCTGGGCCTGAGACAGACATGTGGGGAGGGCCTCGGGGTTGGGCAGATGGGGTGAAAAGGTGAAGGAGTGTTTGGCAAGGCTTTCAGTTCTTAACAGTTGATGAACAGCTTTCACAGTTTCCAAGACTGTAAAAATGTTTGGAAGAAAATAATTCCACAGAAATGAACTGGCCACAGAAAGCTGGCACCTCAGCCCATCCTTGCCTCCTACCTAGTTTCGGGCTTTGCTGTGAGCACCAGTTTTCAAGCCCTACACAGTGTCATCCCTGCTTGGAACCCGAGGGTGTATGCTGCTGCTGCTGGTTGCTGACCCTGACCTCACTCTGGCTGGGTGTCAGTCATGTTCTCATGGGCAAAGTCCCGGAACCAACAACAGGGTGACCCAGCTGGTGGAGCATGGATGTCATCAGAGCCGACCGACCTTCTACAACCACTCTCCAGAGAAGCCCCAGGGAGTGGATTTAAGTCATTCTGGGAAGCATGTGCTGCGTGCTAAGTCGCTTCAGTTGTGTCTAACTCTGTGTGACCCCATGGACTATAGCCCGCCAGGCTCTGTCCATGGAATTCTCCAGGCAAGGATGCTGAAGTAGGTTGCCATGCCCTCCTCCAGGGGATCTTCCTGACCCAGGGATCAAACTTGGTCTCTTACGTCTCCTGCATTGGCAGGCAGGTTCTTTACCACTAATGTCACCTGGGAAGCATCCGTTCACCGAGTACGCTTGTATTACAGTTCTACTTCATGTCAAGTCCTCGCTGGGCTTTTCTGTGAGGGATTTGCAGATGAGTAAGAAATAATTTCTGTCCTAAAACAGTTCATTAGGTCTGAGTTGGAAGGGAGGGAGAAGGAAGAAGCAAAGAATTAAACAGAGTATTCTCATACATTGTGGGCAAGAGAGCACTCAGGTGGGAATCAGAAAGTCCAAGGGCTCCTATCAACTGCAGGTTTCTGGTCAAGTGACTTTCCCTCTCTGAGGGAAAGGCAGCTGCGTCTGCAAAAGGGTGTGATAACCTCAGCTTGGCCCAACCCACAGAGAAGGTATGTGGAGAACCACTGCATTAACATGGAATATGTGGTTGAAGGTATTGTGTTAAAGGAATAAATATGTTGATTTCAAACAGGTATGTTTGTACCCTGGCAAGGGGATGCTGAGTGGTGAGAAGATGACATACCCCCTCCCACCTTAACTGAAAGCAGCCCCCTCATGAGACCCTGAGCACCAGACCCTGGGCAGATGTATGGAAGGGGAGACCACACATGTCTGGGGTGGCTGGAGGGGGCCAGAAGGTGCAGAAAGAGGAGATGCAAGAGGTGAGATAAACATCATTTCTCTCCTGCTGGGCCATCAGTGGAGCATAGTAGAAAGAAGCTGCTCTGAGATTTGTCACAGCATTTAATCAGTGACTCGACATGGGCACCTATAGAACTTCTGAATTGGGCAGCAAGTCTGTGCTTTAGGATTTCCAACTCTAAAACCCTGCAGTTGGACCAGACTGATGCTCTCGTGGGCCCAGCCCAGAATGGGGTGAGCTTTGCCAAGGATTACAGAGAAAGAGAGACAGCGAGTGAGACAGAGGCTGAGGCTGGGCCAAACCAGGGCTCCTCCCTCTAAAATCCAGTTTGTCAAGTTTGGCTAGACTCCATCAACAAGTTAACCAGCTGCCTCTCCCGTTCCTGTGTAGTGTGGGTAGCGCCGGGTACTCTGCGTGCAGAGTCTCAGAGCCAGGCATCAGGGTGGGCTGGAGGGACTTGGGGAGGCTCATGGCGGGGGAGACAGCCTTCAGCTGGCTCATGGAGGACAGGTTGCATGCGGAAGCTTGGCAGATTCACAGCCCATGCTCTGCTGAAGAGAGAAGCAGGTGTTTTGAAAATGTGATGCCACTTTTCACTGTAGTTAGGAAATGCGTTCAGTGAGTTAGGAATATGTCGGAATAGTAAAAATTGTCAAGTCACAGACCTGTAGTCCAAGGGTACTGTGCCTTGTGGGAGAGGCCTGTGAGCATCTTGGCTGTCTGGCTTCAGAAACTGAGTCCACTCCTTCTGCAGGTCAGACTGTCTTATTGAAGAGAGCAAAGAGAATGAGTTCAGAGCCCCCCGTCTCCCTCAGCTCCCTTGGACTCGGGCCAGTCCCGCTGTTCCCTGGCCAGTTTCTCTTGCTGCAGCGCTGCGCTCAATGCCCTTGGAGCTGGTGGAGGACAGCTGGCAGTTATGTCTTTGGTGGAGCACAATTCCTCTTTATGAATCTGGGTAAATGTTGCCCAGCTGTCTGCCACCCGGGCTTTTTAGCAACTCTCCCTGTAGCAGAGCAGAGAAAGGGGAGTCAGGAATGAAAAGCTCAGGGCATGAGGTTGGCTGGTACTGCCATGGGCCAGGTCAGGATTGGGGTGGAGAGCAGGATGATGGACTGGAAAGCAGTGGAAGGATGTGGACCTACCTGGTCAGCCCTTCCTGGCATTGGAGCCCATGACTGACTTCCTCTGACTGGAACCTGCCTATTCCAGGAAAAGGCCCAGCTCTTACTGGGAAGATACCTGAGTGAATTTTAGGGAAACCTGGCCACTCATGTAAAGACAGCTGCCCCAGTATCCTGCCCTGCCCACCATGGTGGACTGTGGCTGGGAAATCAAGTCAGCAGGAAGCAGATGGTTTGAAGTATTTCAAAAGAACATAAAAAATGAAATGAAAGTAATACTCATGAGTCTCTCAGTTCAGTTCAGTCACTCAGTCGTGTCCGACTCTTTGCGACCCCATGAACCACAGCACGCCAGGCCTCCCTGTCCATCACCAACTCCCGGAGTCCACCCAAACCCATGTCCATCGAGTTGGTGATGCCATCCAACCATCTCATCCTCTGTCATCCCCTTTTCCACCTGCCCTCAATCTTTCCCAGCATCAGGGTCCCCTCAAATGAGTCAGCTCTTAGCATCAGGTGTCCAAAGTATTGGAGTTTCAGCTTCAACATCAGTCCTTCCAATGAACACCTAGGACTGATCTCCTTTAGGATGGACTGGTTGGATCTCCTTGCAGTCCAAAGGACTCTCAAGAGTCTTCTCCAACACCACAGTTCAAAAGCATCAGTTCTTTGGCACTCAGCTTTCTTCACAGTCCAACTCTCACATCCATACATGACTACTGGAAAAACCATAGCCTTGACTAGACGGACCTTTGTTGGCAAAGTAATGTCTCTGCTTTTTATTATGCTGTCTAGGTTGGTCATAACTTTCTTCCAAGGAGTAAGCGTCTTTTAATTTCATTGCTGCAGTCACTATCTGCAGTGATTTTGGAGCCTAGAAAAATAAAGTCAGTTTCCACTGTTTCCCCATCTATTTGCCATGAAGTGATGGGACCGGATGCCGTGAACTTAGTTTTCTGAATGTTGAGCTTTAAGCCAACTTTTTCACTCTCCTCTTTCACTTTCATCAAGAGGCTCGTTAGTTCTTCTTCACTTTCTGCCATAACGGTGGTGTCATCTGCATATCTGAGGTTATTGATATTTCTCCCAGCAATCTTGGTTCCAACTTGTGCTTCCTCTAACCCAGCATTTCTCATGATGTACTCTGCATATAAGTTAAATAAGCATGGTGACAATATACAGCCTTGACGTACTCCTTTTCCTATTTGGAACCAGTCTGTTGTTCCATGTCTAGTTCTAACTGTTGCTTCCTGACCTGCATACAGGTTGGTTTCTCAAGAGGCAGGTCAGGTGGTCTGGTATTCCCATCTTTTTCTGAATTTTCCACAGTTTATTGTGACCCACACAGTCAAAGGATTTGGCATAGTCAATAAAGTAGAAATAGATGTTTTTCTGGAACTCTCTTGCTGTTTTGATGATCCAATGGATGTTGGCAATTTGATCTCTGGTTCCTCTGCCTTTTCTAAAACAAGCTTGAACATCTGGAAGTTCACACTGATATATATATAAATAAATAGGACAAAGGACCAACTCTTAATGGTAAAATTCCAGTTAATAAATATAGAAAGAATGATGGAAATAGAAAACCACCATTTGTCAAACACCACCGTGATAACTGTTGTCAGAAAGCATCATTTGATGGGTACTAAAACTAGTAGTGAAAGTATAAGAAGATACAAGATATTTACATAGTTTCAAAATACCTCCCCAGAAGATGCTTATTAATTACAAAGGGTTAATTTCACTGTCATTTCACTGAGGAAAAACCTGGCAGACGCCAGCTTACCCAGTGACCAAAGTTAGCATGGTCAGTAATGACCCATATTGAAATCAGTTACCTCTGGTATCATGTAGTGAGAAGGACACTTCGCTTCTCTGGCACACATGTTCCTACCCAAAATGCATAGCCTCAGTCTAATCATGAAGAAGCATCAAACCAAAATTTAGGTTCATTCTACAGTTCTCTTCAAAATGGTGAAGGTCATGAAAGACAAAGCAAGGCTGAGGAACTGTCCCAGAGTGGAGAGACCACGGAGGCACCACCGCCAAATGCAGGATGGGGTTCTGCTTAGGATCCAGGACCAGAGAGGACACTCGTGGGACAGGTGGTGACATTCGAGTAGGTCTGTGGATTCGTTGAAGTATGACCCCTTGGACTGTAGCCTGCCAGGCTCCTATGTCCATGGGGTTCTCCAGACAAGAATACTGGAGTGGGTTGCCATTTACTTCTCCAGGGGATCTTCCTGACCCAGGGACTGAACCCAAGTCTCCTGCATTGGCAGGTGGATTCTTTACCGCTGAGCTACTAGGGAAGTCCAGTTAATGATATTATGTCGATGTCAATTTCATGGTTTAGATCATTGTGTTATGGTTATGTAATATGTTAACAAGAATTCTATGCACAGTTTTTACAAGTCTAAAATTTATTTTAAATTAAATAATTAAAATAAATTTAATTTTAAAATTTTTAAAAATTAAAAAGGGGTGGTAAGGAAGAAGCCCAAGTTCTAGAACTTAGCTATTCCCCTAGATGGAACCAAGACTCTGTGGCCTTATTCTCCCTATTGGTAATTAACATTTGCCCCAGAGAGACTTGGAAACCCACGAGGAAGGTCCCTTGCTTCCCACTGTTGGGAGTGGAACCCATCACAGGCTCGGCCTCCTGTGGCCTGTGGACCCCAGAGAAAGGCAAATGTCTGTCTTTGTCCACCTCTCTGGGGACACTTAGTTCTCATGCCTGTCTGAGGGAGACACCAACCCCACCTCCCCAAAAAGATATGAAAAGCAAGGCTCAGAGAGGTGAGGCTACATTCTTTAGGTCACACAGCCCGTACAGAGCCAGATTCAAGCCCAGCCCTGTGTGACCCTATCGCCAGTGCCTGTAACCACCTGCCATTATTCTGTTACCTGCTCGGTTCAGATAGGGGCAGTGAGCATTCACCAAGCATCTGCTGTGTGTCAGGCTGGCCGTGGGGTTGGAGGTGAAGGCAGCTGAGACTCACAGTGGACCACAGGTGCCATCCTGGCGGACAGGTACCCTCATACTGCCGAGCACATGACAGGCAGTGTTTCCACACATGTATTCGTTCATTCGGTCTGCTCTTGCCTGGCCCTGGGCTCAGCCTGGTGGGTCACATATGGTCCTTGAGCAGACATGTGAACAGACAGCTAGCTCTGAAGAGATTCATGCTGTGATGGGACTGGCGGGGGGAGCAGGGAAGGGGAAAGAGGGGAGTTGGCTTGAGAAATCTAGTAGATGAGAGAATTGATGTCACTGCGGGTGAGCCAGACACAGCTCTGATTGTGCGGAGTTACCGTCAGAGGAGGAGAGTTGGGTGGTGGGCCGGGGAGCGGCGGGGGGCGCAGAATCCAGGACCGATGAAGCTGGTGGCTGGGAAGGCTATTTAAGATAGAGGAAAGAGTAAGTGAAAGCCTGGAAGCCTGGACTGAGGCGTTTCGTGTCCTTTGCTCAGCTGCAGGAGAACGGTTCCAGAGAAGTGTGATTGGGGACACATGTTTTCTAAAGTAATTAGTGTATCTTTGGGGGTGGTGTTCTTTCAACAAGGCGGTCATCTGAGCTTGACTCAAGTTCAGTGTGCAGCCGAGGTGGGGCTGGGGCAGGCACAGGGGATATGCAAAGAGGATGCAGGCAGGAAGCCTTCTGGGGAGGGGAAGAGCTTATAAAGAAGAGTCACTCCCTCTGTGCTTCCCAGAGGAAGAGGGACAGAGACACTGCTGCTCTCCTCCTGAGTGCGAGGTGGATGTCCCCAGGCAAGTGGGTCTGGCTCTGGTAGGTGTCAGCCACTCTGGGAATGGGGTGGGGGGCCCTATGCAGGGGCCACAGGGAGAGACCAGATCCCGTGGTGGGAGAGGGGACAGGTGTGGGGAGAGACAGGAGCCAAGTAGGGTGAGCGTGGCACTCTCTCTCTAGAACGGCTGTTGGAGCAGTGGCCCAGGCAGCCGGGGAGGAAGGTGGCCTGCTGGCCCCTTACGCCCTTGACTCTGGCTCTGAGGCTCTGCTTTGTGGGTTTGGGAAATCCCTGAGGGTTGGTACCAGATGAGGCTGGGTAACCTCAGCTGTTCCCTTTCCTCTCTGGGCTGTACTACGATGGGGAAAGATGAGATAGCCTCTAAGGGGCCCCGCTCCCAGGGCTGAGGTTCCCAGCACACATCCACACTCTCTTCTTAAAAGCCCACATCCTCTCTTTTTATCCCCAGACCTGCGAAGATCTCAACCCCTCCATCTGTCCCAAACAGTCACAGGATATCCTTTTATCCATCCCAACTTGAGCTAAGTGTCATTTTAGGGCCTGGAGGGGAAACCAATAGTCATGTGCCAGCCACTTATTTAATTATTAATTAATATTATAGAAACACCACCAGGGAAGCATTTTAGAGTTGAGAAGACTAAGGCTCAGAGAGGTTAAGTAATTCTCTCAGGGATGCTCAGCCATGAAGTGAACCAGCCTGTAGTCTGTTCCTCCATGCTGCACCATGCTGAGTATACCACTCTCCCTGGGGGTAGTGGCAGTGGGGTGGGCATTTCATTTTGACCCCAGCATAATGCTGAAATGCAAACAAGGAGCTCAAGTGGTGAAAGTTCAGGCAACGAGAAGCAAAAAAAAAAAAAAAAAAGAGGGGGGAGCAAAAATGATTCAGGAAAGATGTGAAAATCTTCCACAGCAGCTCCTTGAAGAGCTGGGTTCTAAAATTACCTAGTTTTTATTAATTGAAGGAAACTTTGGGTGAAGGGGTTGTTGTTGTGATTTCATCAATGTCACAAACATCCCTGTTTCCTGATAAGAGCCAGGAAACATTGAGTAATGTGGGGTCCCAGGGAGCATGGGGAGTGGGTGGGCCTCACAGATCCCAGGGAGCAGGAGATGGCATGTCTATCAGGTGGCTGCAAGGGGCCCCCTCCTCCATGCGGACTGGGCAAGGCCACTTTCTTCTGGCCAGGAAGCCAGCAGGTGACTCACACACCCAGGAAAGATCATTGCGGCAGATGGGGACTCTGGGCGTGGAAAAGAAAAGATATACCAGCATGTTCCCAAGGGTTACTTTGGAGGGGGGAGGGTAGGATTAGGGATTTTTAGGTCCTTTTCTGTTTTTTCTTCTATGTTCACATTTTACATTGAGCATATATTACTCTGGTAATCAGGAAGAATGCATATTAAAAAAGCAAAGAGGGATCGTGTGTGCAGTGGTCCAGGACTCAGTCAGTGATCGGGACTCTAGTGTCAACTCTGCCTGGCTTGTGGTATGGCCCTGGGCTTCCTGTGAAACCAGGGAGGGCATACCTGCTCCCCTTCTCACAGGGAAGCCAGGAAGACCTGCAAGCACTGGGGTATAAGAAAGCTTCCCATAACTGTCAGGACTGGTTTGTATTGTTTTCATTGTGTTTTATACATTGCTGTGAATCCAAATGCCATGCTTCTCAAGGGGGGCCATGCAGGGGGCAATTGTCGATTTTGTGAGTGTGAGAGGGCTCACAGCAGCTCCCACTGCATGGTTCGAGGCTTCAGATCTAGAGCCAGCTGCTGGGACTTGATTTCCAATCCTGCAGTACACTTGCTGTGTGTCCTTGGGAATGTTACCTGATGCACTCAGCGTTTTAAGTTAAATAAACAGGGTGACAATAAACAGTCTTGTTGTACTCCTTTCTCAATCCTGAACCAGCCAGTTGTTCCATACAGGGTTCTAATTGATGCTTCTTGACCCGCATACAGATTTCTCAGGAAACAGGTAAGGTGTTCTGGTATTCCCATCTCTTCAAGATTTTTCCACAGTTTGTTATGATCCACATAGTCAAAGGCTTTAGCATAGTCAGCGAAACCGAGAGATGTTTTTCTGGAATTCCCTTGCTTTGTCTATGATCCAGCAAATATTGGCAATTTGATCTCTGGTTCCTCTGCCTTTTCTAAACCCAGCTTGAACATCTGGAAGTTCTTGGTTCACGTACTATTGTAGCCTAACTTGGAGGATTTTGAGCATAACCTTATTAGCATGGGAGATGAGTTCAATTGTCCAGTGGTTTGAACTTTCTTTAGTACTGCCCTTCTTGGAATTTGGGATGAGGATTAACCTTTTCCAGTCCTGTGGCCACTGCTGGGTTTTCCAAATTTGCTGAAATATTGAGTGCAACACTTTGATAGCGTCATCTTTTAGGGTTTTAAATAGCTCTGCTGGAATTCTGTCACCTACACTAGCTTTATTGATAGCAGTGCTTCCTAAGGCCCACTTGATTTCATACTCCAGAATGTCTGGCTCTGAGTGAGAGACTACTCCACTGTGGTTATCCCAGTCATTAACATCTTTTCTGTACAGCTCTTCTTTCCATTTCTTCTTGATCTTTTCTGCTTCTGTTAGGTTTTTTTTTTTACCATTTCTGCCATTTATTGTGCCCATCTTTGGATGAAATTTTCCTTTGATATTCCCAATTTTCTTGAAGAGATCTCTAGTCTTATCCTTTCTGCTGTTTTCCTCTATTTCTTTGCATTGTTCATTGAAGAAGGCTTTCTTGCCTCTCCTTCCTATTCTCTGGAACTCTGCATTTAGTTGGGTGTACCTTTCCCTTTCTCCCTTGCTTTTCACTTCTCTTCTTTTGTCAGCTATCTGTAAAGCCTTCTCAGACAACCACTTTACCCTCTTGCATTTGTCTTTATTTGGGATGGCTTTGTTTGCTGCCTCCTGTACAATATTATGGACCTCTGTCCATAGTTCTTCAGGCACTTTGTTTACTAGATCTAAAACCTTGAATTCGTCACCTCCACTGTATATTCATAGGGAATTTAAGTTGTACCTGACTGGCTTAGTGGTTTTCCCTGCTTTGTTTAGTTTAAGCCTGAATTTTGCTATGAGGAGCTGATGATCTGAGCCACAGTCAGCTCCAGGTCTTGTTTTGCTAACTGTATACAGCTTCTCCATCTTCGGCTGCAGAGAACGTAATCATTCTTTGGTTTTGACCAAATACCAAAAGACATTTCGATATTGACCATTTGGTAACGTCCATGTGTAAAGTCATCCCTTATGTTGTTGAAAAAGGGTATTTGCTATGACCAGTGCACTGTCTTGGGAGAATTCTGTTAGCCTTTGCCCTGCTTCATTTTGTTCTCCAAGGTCAAATTTGCCTGTTACTCTAGGTATCTCTTGATATCCTACTTTTGCATCCCAATCCCTTATGTTGAATAGGACATCTTTTTTTTTTTTTTTTTGGTGTTAGTTCTGAGGTCTTCTAGATCTCTCCTTCATGGTTCACTGCTTTGTCATGGTGAAGGGGCTTGTGTAACTCAGTGAAGCTATCAGCCATGCCATGTAGGGCCACCCAAGACAGCTAGATCATAGTGGCGAGTTCTGACAAAATGGGATCTACTGGAGTGGGGAATGGTGAACCGCTCCAGTATACTAGCCAAGAGAACTCCATGAAATGTTTAAAAGGCAGAAAGATATGACCCCAAAAGATGAGCCCCCCGCCCAGATTGGAAGGTGTTCTATATGCTACTGGGGAAGAGTGGAGAACAGCTACTAATAGCTCCTGAAAGAATGAAGTGGCTGGGCCAAAGCTGAAACTGAAGCTCTGTTGTGGATGTGTCTGATGATGAAAGTAAAATCCGATGCTGTAAAGAACAGTATTGCATAGGAACCTGGAATGTTAGGTCCATGAATCAAGGTAAATTGGACATGGTCAAGCAGGAGATGGCAAGAGTAAACATCGGTATCTTAGGAATCCATGAACTAAAATGGACAGGAATGGGTGGATTTAATTCATATAACCATTATATGTACCACTGTGGCCAAGAATCCCATAGGAGAAATGGAGTAGCCCTCATAGTCAACAAAAGAGTCCAAAATGCAGTACTTGGGTGCAATCTCAAATATGACAGAATGATCTCTCTTCATTTCCAAGGCAAAACCATTCAGCATCACAGTAATCCAAGTCTATGCCCCCACCACTGATGCTGCAGCAAGGATCGTCTGTGTGATTCTCATTCTGTTCGCACTGTCACAGCTCAGCAGCTTCACTCTCCAGCAGCCTCAAATGCTTCTTCTCTGTCCTAAACAGTTGCCCCAATGTGAACTCTGACACCTATTTCAGTTCCTCCACCTCCCAGGTGCAGGTCCAGTCCTGCTCACACTCCTCTTTTTCCCCCTACTTCCTTCATCCTACTGAGTTTTGCGTGGTTCTATATATTCTCTTCCAGTGGTCAGGTACTCCTGTCCGCTCTCAGCTGGCGTTCTGCAAGATCTTCTGTGTCTGAAGGTGTATTCCTGATGAATCCGTGGAGAGAGATGTACTCCACGTCTACCTACTCCTCTGCCATCTTGTTATTCCAAAAATACTTTAAAAATAATCAAAGCAAGGGAAATCCTCAAGTGACAGAAGTAAAGAGAGCTCAAAGCCAGAGTGGGCACACCAGCTATTTACAGAAGAAGCAAGCCCCATTGAAGAGAGACTCTTTTAAAAAAACACTGGGACTTCCCTAGTAGTCCAGAATTTAAGACTCTGTGCTTCCATTACGAGGGTGTGGGTTCAGTCTCTGGTCAAGGAACTGAGATCTCCCATGCCATGCAGTGTGACCTGAAAGTGAAAACAAAATTATAAGTCACACAAAGAAGAAGAATTTTAAGCCACACATGAGGAAGGGTATACAGACGCAATAAATAGGTGAATTGATGTGTGCTAAGTTGCTTCAGTTGTGTCCGACTCTGTGCAACCCTATGGACTGCAAGCTGCCAGGCTCCTCTGTCCAGGGGATTCTCCAGGCAAGAATATTGCCGTGCCCTCCTCCAGGGGATCGTCCCAACCCAGGGATCGAACTCGTGTCTCTTACATCTACCTGCATTGGCAGGTGGGTTCCTTACCACTTGTGCCACCTGGGAAGCCCAGGTGAATCAATATCCCTCAGGAATAAAGAAGACAGAAATGACCTTCTCAGTCTTTATAAATGATGAGGGACAAAATAAAGAAGAGAAGTGAATACTGTGAGAACAGCTGAGGTTACGTCACCTACCCAAGATGACCTCACTATCACGTGGTAGCCTTGGGCTGCCCGCACTTGTACTCCGAGTCCCTAGCCTCCAGGTACCGGTGTAAGTGTGGAGAGTCCATTGGACACCCCAGAAAAGGGGCTGCAGTGGGTTTGGAGAGGGCGGGAAGGCCTGGATCCGTCTCCTGTGGCTCACACTGCTCTCTGGCCCGCAGAGCTCCAGGACTGGGTGCATCCTCCCGCCATGGCCACCACCGCCTCCCCTCTGCCGCCCACCACCAAGGTGGCCAGTTCCGAGAACAGCAGCTCCTTCTATGACTATGAGTACTACCTGGAGGACCTGATCTTCATGGTGTGCAGGAAGGACGAGGTGCTGTCATTCGGCAGAGTCTTTCTGCCTCTCTTCTACAGCCTGATCTTTGTGCTGGGCCTGGTTGGGAACCTCCTCCTCCTAGCGGTCTTGCTCCGGTTTGTGCCTCGAAGACGGATGACCGAGACCTATCTGCTGAACCTGGCCATCTCCAACCTCCTGTTTGTGGTGACGCTGCCCTTCTGGGGCATCTCTGTGGCGTGGCATTGGGTCTTTGGGAGCTTCTTATGCAAGGCGGTGAGCACCCTCTATACCATGAACTTCTACAGTGGCATCTTCTTCATCAGCTGCATGAGCCTGGACAAGTACCTGGAGATTGTCTGCGCTCGGCCCTACCACCGACTGAGGACCCGAGCCAAGAGCCTGCTGCTTGCAGCCACTGTGTGGGCTGTGGCCCTGGCTGTCTCCATTCCTGACATGGTCTTTGTGAGGACGCATGAGAACTCCCCCGGCGTGTGGGACTGCTATGCGGATTATGGGGGACATGGGACCGTCTGGAAGCTCTTCCTGCGCTTCCAGCAGAACCTCCTGGGGTTCCTCCTCCCCCTCCTTGCCATGATCTTCTTCTACTCCCGCATTGGCTCTGTGCTGGTCAGCCTGAGGCCCCCGGGCCAGAGCCGGGCCCTGCGGATGGCCATAGCCCTGGTGGTGGCCTTCTTTGTGCTGTGGTTCCCGTACAACCTCACCTTGTTTCTGCACTCGCTGCTGGACCTGCAGGTCTTTGGGGACTGCGGGCTCAGCCAGCGCCTGGACTATGCGCTGCAGGTGACGGAGAGCATCGCCTTCCTGCACTGCTGCTTCACCCCCGTCCTCTACGCCTTCTCCAGCCGCCGCTTCCGCCAGTACCTCAAGGCTTTCCTGGCCACTGTGCTCAGAAGGCAGCAGGCCCTGCCGTCCAGCTATTCTGAGAGCAGCAGGCTCACTGCCCAGGAAGATGTAATGGGCATGAGTGACCTCGGGGAGAGGCAGGCTGAGAGCTCCCCCGACAAGGCTCTAGATCTCTAGCGGACGCTGGGACTTGATGGCTAGTCCTGGGGTATACTTGCTGTGTGTCCTTGCGATTGTTACTCCCCCTCCCTGAGCCTCAGTTATCATTTGTAAAATGGAAATAATAATAGTGCTTGTCTCAAAAAGTCTTTATGAGAGTAGTGTGTATCGTAACATACATAAAACTTGATGATGAAATTGGGGGTGGGTGGGACTGCAATTCGCTTGTTATTTTCTTTGAGAGGGAATGTAATTTGGGGTTTTAGAAATATGGACTCTGGCGAATTCTCTGGCAGTCCAGTGGTTAAGACTCTGCACCTTTACTGCCAAGGGCATGGGTTCAGCCGTGGTCAGGGAACTAAGCCATGCTGCATGATCCAAAAAAGCAGGCATGAATTTTGGATTTTAGTTTCTGGTGTACCACTCACTTGCTCTTGGGCCAGTTCCCTAGTCTCTGTGCCTCAGTATTCACAGGACTAATAAACAGGACTAATAATCATGTTTAATTTCTATATGGTAAATATTAGGATTAAATAAGTTAAAGTATGTGAAGCTCCTTGTTCCTATGCCTGGCACACTGTCAGGCGTCCATGGTGTTAGGTGCTGTAATAGCTGTACCACATTTAATCCCACAGAATCCTTTGCTGTAAGTCTTATTTATTTTACGATGAGAAAACAGCCTCGTGGAATTCAAGGGCTCTGGATAAAGCCCTGACTTTGTCTTGTGGCTGCAGGGCCTGAAGGTTTAAGCCCAAAGGCATCCCACACTGCAGTGGAGCAGAGACCTACCCCACCCCCTGAGCTGGTCTTTCCTGAATTCTGTCCCTGCGTGCCATTCCCATGGCCCTGGACCTTTTCCCTCTTGTCCTTATGTGGCTCCCAGTTCCTTTTCCTGTTTTTCATTCACATACCATCAGCCCCACAAGCAGCCTTCCATTCAGGCATCCTGAGCCATGGCAGTGTGGTTTCCTGTCACTTTCCCATCTCTAGTCCCCAGCCTTCACCCCTGTCTTTTAATGAGCTAGCCCAGACTCTGGGCCTGGGTTCAAATCCCCCCTCCCCTGCTTTCTAGCCATGTGGCCTCGGGCATGTTCCCTCAGTTTCCTCACAGGCAAAATAGAGACAGCAGTAGTATCAGAGTGGTGTTGCAAGGCTGAAATGAATGAATGCATGTAAGAGCTTGGCCCACGGTAAGTGCTATGTGAGTGGTGGGTATTGTTGTTGATGCTGTGGTGGTTATATATAGAATAGAGTTTAATACCTGATGTTTTGCCGAACCCAGGAGGAAGAAAATAGAGATCCCAATGCAGTTACCAGTTCCCCAAGCCCAGAGCACTTTTCACAGCCTGACACTGCAGTCAGAGTGTGAGTCACTTCTCAACACCAGCCTCAGCTTTTCCAGCCAGAGCTGAGCCAGGAAGGCAGGCTGGGAATGCTGGAGTTACTGTCGGGTGGGGCAGGATGAGTCCTGACCTTGGGACTCCATCTGTACCATGTCCTCCCAAAGCAGTCAGAGGAGACTTCTGAGAGAGGGGAGCGGGCAGGGGAAGAGGTGTGTGTGGTGGTCACAGGGAGGTCACGGGGAGCTGGGATTGGCCTTGAACTTGGCTACAGAGGAAATAGTAGGGGCTGTGGGCTGGTCACGCTCCATCGTGACTGGCTCCCAAGGCCACTGAGGCAGGGCTTGCCCAGGCTGAGGAAGTATTAATAACTCGTGAAAGGAGGCTTTCGGCTGGCTCCACCGTATGCAGGGCACCAGTGGGGAAGGGAGGGAGTAAGCAGGCCAGAGTAGGGAGGGAGAGAGGCGTGACTGTGCTCATTAATTCCATGGTCATTTGTTGAATGCCTCTCAGGTGCTAGCCTGTGCTGGGGAGTTCCAACCTCTGGGAATCCCCAGTCCAGCAGAGGAGGCAGGTGATCCTCACAAGGCAACTCTGCATCTGGGGAGGTGGATTTAAGGCTGAGGAGCAACCTTCTGTGAGTGCTTGGGGGGCTGGGGAGGGGGTTTCACCAGGCTAGAGGCCCAGGCAGGCTTCTGGGAGGGGAGCATTAAGGTGGTCTTTTTAAAGGCTATAATTTCCAAATCCTTTTCCAGGGGAGCCAGCAGAATTAGTGTCCACTTGAAGTGATCTCCAGTGTTACTCTTTGTTTTATATTATGAAAGCTGCCGTGGCCTCTTGGGGTCACGTTTGATCTTGTTTGTTTGTTCGCTGATCTCAGCTGCACTGTGGGCAGCACACAGCGTGGGAGTGCTCTGGGGGCCTGGGAGGGGCCTGCATGTGACCCTGACCTCCAGGGCCCTCGGCTGGGGGGCTGATGTGAAAGGGGGACAAGGGGAGGTGGTGGGTGACACAGACAGGGAGACCGCAAGACAGGCGGGTCTGGCCAGGCCCCCTGGGCTCCAGATTGGGGTCCCGGTAGAGGTTTAACAATCAACTCTCAGCAGTGGCGAGCAAGGGAAGGGAAGGCCCAATATGTGGAATTTGCCATGGTATAAACATTCCCACCATAACCAGTTTCAAGCTACTGACTTACCACTGAAGGTGGAATTGGTTAATTCCATGATCGCTTGTTGAAGGCCTCCCAGATATTGTATTACTGGCTCTTGCCAGCCAGTACAAGCCAGGCCCAGCATGTGACTGACTTAGAATCTCCTCTGCCACCCCTTGATGAGGCCAGAAGTCCCATTATCAGAAGCTCATCCTTCAAATTCAAGTTTGGTTCATGTTAAAAAGGGGAGCTGGGGGAAAAGGGTGTCACCAGTTCTGTTAGCGAGTTTGAGCTTGTGCTGCTCCCACACACAACAGGGGACAAGGTGTCAGGCAAGGAATAGAAACTTTATTCAGAAAGCCACCAGACCGAGAAGATGGTCGACTCGTATCTCAAAGAACCATCTTCCCTGAGTTAGAATTCAGGCTTCTTTTACACCCAAAGGGGAGGGGGTGTGATGGATGTTGCAGACATCTGGGTGTCAGCCAGACCCCGATGGGGCCAGGGTAATCCTTTGTCCTTGCAATTATCCACGTGGGATTGCTAAGATGTCCCTGTAAACCTTTAACAAGACACGTTATTTTCTGTTCCATAAATTTTTGTCTGTATATGAATGAAATAAATATAAGTGGTCAAGCCTGAAAGGTAGAGTCTTGAGAAAGGGTTATTATGTGTATTTCAGGCTGTAAGCATCATTCTTTTACTGTTTAAGGAGACAAAGGTGCAGAACCAGCATGCCTTGGCAACAGAGCCAATGTGGAGTCAGATTTGTTTTTCTCTGTTACACTTCTACCTTATATTGTTAAGGCCATCCAATCCTGGGCCCATCATTTGCTGATCTGAAGCTGTGGGCACCTGAGCTTTACCTTTTCAAGAAGCCTGTTTCTCGTCTGGAAAATGGGAATCATAATAGTTAAAGCTGGAGCCAGCCATGGCCAGCAGCCTCAGGATGATGTTACCACTCCAGAGACAATCTGGCGTTTGCCCCTGTGCCCTTGGCTTCATTATCGGGGAAGCTCAGCTGACCTTACCCTTTAAGCCTCTCTGTCTAGTTCTCTGGGTTCCCCAAAGGCTTTACTGCAAAGCTTCATCTGGGGTTGCCTTACTATCTGCTAATTCATACTAGGATGGGAATAACTGATAGCCATATTCATTCATCTCAAAAGTGTTTCTGGGTAAGACAAATAAATGAGTTCAGGCAATAAGAAAATGTGAAAACACAAAAAAACGGAAAACAGAACAGGGCTGGAGGGACAGTTAGGAGTGGGGTAACAGAGACATGAAGGGCAGTCAGAAACATGGGGTCCTTGGCTCAGCGCAGCCACTGATGATTCACTGTATGCTTTGCACAAGAAGTTACGTTTCACTGAGTCTCCATTTCCCCACCTGTAAGCTGGAGGAGGTGGACAGCATGCAGGCTCACTCCCTCAGTCTGAGATTCAGAGGGCACACGAGGGTCACGGGAAGTGACCCTATTGCCACTGTGTCAAATCACCACAAATTCAGTGGCTTCAAACAGCACAGATGTATGATCTTAAATTTCTGGAGGTCAGAAATCTTAAAATGGGTCATCAGGATTCCAGAGGCTTGGGGAGAATTTGTTCCTTGCCTCTTCTAGCCTTTAGAGGCTGCCTACACCCACTGTCTTGGAACCCCATCCCTCTGACCTGTTTCCATAGTCACGTTCCCTTCTCTGCTTCAGACTCTCCTGTGCTTAATAAAGTAACTCAGTCGTGTCCAACTCTTTGTGACCCCATGCACTGTAGCCCACCAGGCTCCTCTGTCCATGGGGATTCACCAGGCAAGATTACTAGAGGGGGTTACCATGCCCTCCTCCAGGGGATCTTCCCAACCCAGGAAGATCCTGCCTTCCCTATAAAGGACCCTTGTGGTTACAGTGGCCCCACCTGGATAATCCAGGGTATTCTCCCTAGCTCAGAGTCCTTAACCACATCTGTCATGTCCCTCTTATGTAAAAGGTAACATATCCACAGGTTTCAGGGATTAGGATGTGGATATTTGGGGAGGCCACTCCATTGACCAGAGAGGATATGTTTCCCAAGGAGGCTCCATAAAGCCTTTAGGTAATTAATGGTGGAATCTACAAAGGCAAGACTAGCCAGTGAGGGTGAACCCCAAGCAACCAAGACCTCCTGAGCTCAAATCATACCTGTCTCAAGTGGCCCCTTTTGATAACTGCTAGACAGGGCAGAAGAGAGGCCGAGAATGAGATGGGACTAGGGCCACAGTACTGTTACTGAGGATGAAGCCCTCGGATCCAGATGCAGTTCAGTAAGTGACTTCTTGTGTGACTGTGCTGAAGTTACTTTGCTCCTGGGTTAAGTGGGGCTGGTGGGTCCTTCCTGGTTTGCCTTATAGGACTACCACAGTTGATAAGAAGGTGCCTGGCCAGTTGTCATGTGAGTACAGGGATGCTGACTGCTGTTGTCATCTTTGTTGGTATTATTGATGAAGCGATGGGAGGGGCTATGGCCCCAGAGGTTAAGAGAATGTGGAAAGCGTCCCAAGGTGAAAGATCAGGAGGCTAGTGGCCCCCAGAGAAAAAGAATGGAGCGTTCCAGGTAAAGGGAGCCTTGTGAAGGTGAGCTGGTCCAGCTGGGGCATGCTGACCCTGACCTCTGGCTTTGATCAAAACAATCATCAGATTTGGTTGTTTATTAAAGCAAAAGACAGGGACTTTGAGAAGCCAGATCAGGATCAAGGTCAGTGCTGACAGACTAGAAGAGCTGTTATTTAATTAGTGGTAACTCTTGACTGGGCTTCCCTGGTGGCTCAGTGGTAAAGAATTTGCCTGCCAATGCAGAAGATGCAAATTCGATCCCTGGGTTGAGAAGATCCCTTGGAGAGGGAAATGGCAACCCACTCCAGTATTCTTGCTTAGGAAATCCCATGGACAAAGGAGCCTGGTGTACTACAGTGCACTGGGCCACAAAAAAGAGTTGGGCATGACTTAGCAACTAAATAACAACAACTTCCTGACTAAAAGCCCTAATTAGGCCCAAATGCAGAAGGACAGTCCCTCCTCCCAACCCCAGCAGCTCAGACTCCTAAACCAGCCATGTGCTGGAGGTTGTCATGACTGCTGCCCAGGAAAGTCAGGGGCTCACACACAGCAGACCCCAGATGCACAGGAAGGGAGTGGAGGACCAGGAATGAAGGCACAGGGCCAAGTTCTTGAGTCCAGTCAGGAGCAGAGCCCAGCCCTAGTTAAAGCCGCCCAGGCTGAGGCCTTGGAGTGGGGATAGGGCGTTTATATTTCCCCAATCTCTGGCCCAGAAGCCAGTTGACAGAAGCCCAAGGGTGGGGCAGAGGCTCAAGGAGTAGGAGGGCTCCCGGGAGAGGTTCAGCCTCCGCAGAATGCCTATTTCCATCACAGGGTCACAGTGTCATGGATACTAGAAGAGTCAGCTGAGGACCTGAATCAACATTTCCTTCAAAATTCTACCTGGAAGAAAAAACATACAAAATTTCTACCAGAAAGGACTGGGGACATTATTTCCAGTATATCTGCAAAAAGCTAAAGTCTTACTATAGAAAACCTCTTGTAGAATGAAAATCCCACCCATTAAAACAATAAATCATGCACAGAAGAAATACAGACTGGCATTGAGCATATTAAAAAGTTAAACCTCATTTACAACCACAGGATAAGAAATAGGGAATTTGCTGGTGATCTGGTAGTTAGGACTCAGCGCTCTCACTGCTGAATGCCCAGGTTTGATCCCTGGTCAGGGAACTAAGATTTCACAAGCCATGCAGTACAGTTCCATCTTCCCTGAAAGAATAAAAACTAAAATGCAGAGGTACAAGGTGGAGTTGATTTGTATTTCTGGGATTGTGGCCCATTATCATTACCAGCCTACAGGCCTTATTCTGGTGACTGCACATGGGTGCCTGTTGGGCCAACAAATTCTTTTTTATCTCCTTCCTCTCCCCATTGATGAACAATTTAATGTGTTGAACATGAAGTTTCTCTCCTTGTAGAACACAGAACAGGACTGAGCATACTCCTTGGTTCATGGCAGGGTTTTTTACTGGTTCATGTGAGGCTTTCTTTTAAAGATCGCGTTTAATAGCACAACTAAAACTTGGGGAACTGCTGTCCAGGGGAACTTGACCTTGAACAGTGACCTGCTCCATCTCGTGTCTCTGGCTTCTCCTACCCAGGCAGCTGCCATCGTGAGTCCTCTGCCTGTCTTTCACCTGCCTTTCATCTCTCTGTACTCCTTCATAGCAAATATTTATATACTTCGTGAGGTTGTTTTACATATATATATATATATATAAACATATATATATTTCATTTGTCTTAATTTTATTTAAAAGAGTATTATGTCTATATTTTCATCACGTGTGTGTTTTCACAGGACCTGAGGATAGCAGTGAGGAGGTGGAGACACACGGGCTGGTGATGGGGGCTGTGAGGACGCTGTCTGCGATGCCTTTTACAGTTCAGTCTTAGGAGACCAAGTAGCTGGTGGTGGTGTTCAGTTAGAGGAGAAGAGGCTGACTTAGAAGGTGCCCAGACTCACTTCTGGGCAAAGCAGTAATTTAAGCGAATGTGTGCTGAGAGCCTCCTGTGTCCTGGGTATTCTTCATAGAGCTTGAAATGCTCTGCCTGAATTATCACGTTTAAGCCTCATGAGAACCCCATGAAATGGGCACAATTATTAACATCATTATACAGATGGGAAAACTGAGGAATTAGTAGGTTTGTAGGTTCTGAGTCTATCAACATGATGGTTCATACCTTTCTGCTGCAAACCTAGAGGGAGGGGATAAAATATTTTTAACATATTGAATATTTACAAGTGAAATTACTGACATAAAACTAAATATTTACAAATAAAATATTTTAAAATTAAATTTACTTCTAATTGAAGGGTAATTGCTTTACAGTATTGTGTTGGTTTCTGCCCAACGTTAACGTGAATCAGCCACAGGCACACCTCTGTCCCCTCCCTCTTTAGCCCCCTCCCGTCTCCCTGCCCACCGCACCCCTCTAGGTTGTTAGAGCGCCCTGGTTTGCGTTCCCTGAGTCATGCAGCAAATTCCCATTGGCTATCTATTTTGCATATGGTAATGTATGTTTCCGTGTTACTCTCTCCATATATCCCATATATACCATGCTCTCCTTTTTCCTCCACCCCCACAGTGTCCAGCAGTCTGTTCTCTATGTCTGTGACTCCATTGCTGCCCTTCAAATAATTTCATCAGTACCATCTTTCTGTGTTCCATATACGTTAGTATATGTTATTTGTCTTTCTCTTTCTGACCTACTTCACTCTGTATAATAGACTCTGTGTTCATCCACCTCATCAGGACGGACTCAAACGCATCCCTTTTTATGGCTGAGGAATAATCCATCGTGGGCTTCCCCAGTGGCTCAGTGGTAAAGAATCTGCCTGCAGTGCAGGAGATGCAGGAGCCGCAGGAGATGTGGGTTTGATCCCTGGGTGGGGGAAGATCCCTTGGAGGAGGACATGGCAACCCACTCCAGTATTCTTGCCTGGAGAATCCCATTGACAGAGGAACCTGGCGGGCTACATTCCATAGGGTCCCAAAGAGTCAGACACGACTGAAGTGACTTAGTACGCACACATGCAATATTCCATTGTATATATGTACCACAGCTTCTTTATCCTTTCATCTGTTGATAGACATCTAGGTTGCTTCCATGTTCTAGCTATTCTAAATAGTGCTGCAGTGAACATTGGGGCATATGTGACTTTTTCAGGGTTTGTTTTTTTTTTTCCTCAGGGTATATGCCTAGTAGTGCAATTGCTGGGTCATATAGTGGTTTTATTCCTAATTTTTTAAGGAATCTCCAACTGTCTTCCATAGTGGCTGTATCAATTTACATTCCTACCAACAGTCCAAGAGGGAGGGTTCCCTTTTCTCCACACCCTCTCCAGCATTTATTGTTTGTAGGTTTTTTGATGATGGCCATTCTGACTGGTTTGAGGTGATAGCTCATTGTAGTTTTGATTTGCATTTCTCTAATAATGAACAATGTTGAGCATCTTTTCATGTATTTATTAGCTATCTTATGTCTTTGGAAAAATATCTATTTAGGTCTTTTCCCCACTTTTTGACTGGCTCATTTGTTTTTCTGGTGTTGACTTGTATGAGCTGCTTGTATATTTTGGAAATTAATTTGTTACTTGTTTCATTTGCTATTACTTTTTCCCATTCTGAGGGTTGTCTTTTCACCTTTATAGTTTCCTTTGCTATGCAAAAGCTTTTAAGTTTAATTATGTCCCACTTGTTTATTTTTGTTTTTATATCCATTACACTAGGAGGTGAGTCATAGAGGATCTTGCTGTGACTTACATCATACAGGGTTCTGCCTAAGTTTTCTTCTAAGAGTTTTATAGTTTCTTGTCTTACAATTAGGTCTTTAATCCATTCTGAGTTTATATTTGTGTATGGTGTTAGGAAATGCTTTAATTTCATTCTTTTACATGTAGCTGTCCAGTTTTTTCCAGCACCACTTATTGAAGAGCCTGTCTTCACCCCATTTTATATTCTTGCCTCCTTTGTCAAAAATATGGTAGCTATAGGTGTGTGGGTTTATCTCTGTGTTTTCTATCTTGTTCTATTGGTCTATATTTCTGTTTTTATGCCAGTACCATACTGTCTTAATGATTGTAGCTTTGTAGTATAGTCTGTAGTTAGGATGGTTGATTCCTCTGGCTCCGGCTCCATTTTGCATGGTTCTATATATTCTTTTCCAGTGGTCAGGTACTCCTGCCTGCTCTCAGCTGTTGTTCTGCAACATCTGTCTGAAGGTGTATTCCTGATGAATCCATGGAGAGAGATGTACTCCACGTCTACCTACTCCTCCACCATCTTGTTCTCCCAAAAATACTTTTAAAATAACCAAAGCAAGGGAAATCCTCAAGTGACAGAAGTAAAGAGAGCTCTAAACCAGAGTGGACACACCAGCTAAATATAGAAGAAGCAAGCCCACTGAAGAGAAGCTCTCATTAAAAAAAAAAGGAACTCTCCTGGTGGTGTAGCAGTTAAGACTGTGCTTCCACTGCAGGGGTGTGAGTTCAGCCCCTGGTCAGGGAACTAAGATCTTGCAAGCTGTGTAGCATGGCCATTAAATTAAAAAAATTGCAAATCACATAAAGATTAATTTTAAGTCACACATGAGGAAGGGTATACAGACGCAATAAATAGGTGAATTGGTGTGTGCTGAGTTGCTTCAGTGGTATCTGACTCTGTGCAACCCTATGGACTGCAAGCTGCCAGGCTCCTCTGTCCAGGGGATTCTCCAGGCAAGAATATTGCCGTGCCCTCCTCCAGGGGATCGTCCCAACCCAGGGATCGAACTCGTGTCTCTTACATCTACCTGCATTGGCAGGTGGGTTCCTTACCACTTGTGCCACCTGGGAAGCCCAGGTGAATCAATATCCCTCAGGAATAAAGAAGACAGAAATGACCTTCTCAGTCTTTATAAATGATGAGGGACAAAATAAAGAAGAGAAGTGAATACTGTGAGAACAGCTGAGGTTACGTCACCTACCCAAGATGACCTCACTATCACGTGGTAGCCTTGGGCTGCCCGCACTTGTACTCCGAGTCCCTAGCCTCCAGGTACCGGTGTAAGTGTGGAGAGTCCATTGGACACCCCAGAAAAGGGGCTGCAGTGGGTTTGGAGAGGGCGGGAAGGCCTGGATCCGTCTCCTGTGGCTCACACTGCTCTCTGGCCCGCAGAGCTCCAGGACTGGGTGCATCCTCCCGCCATGGCCACCACCGCCTCCCCTCTGCCGCCCACCACCAAGGTGGCCAGTTCCGAGAACAGCAGCTCCTTCTATGACTATGAGTACTACCTGGAGGACCTGATCTTCATGGTGTGCAGGAAGGACGAGGTGCTGTCATTCGGCAGAGTCTTTCTGCCTCTCTTCTACAGCCTGATCTTTGTGCTGGGCCTGGTTGGGAACCTCCTCCTCCTAGCGGTCTTGCTCCGGTTTGTGCCTCGAAGACGGATGACCGAGACCTATCTGCTGAACCTGGCCATCTCCAACCTCCTGTTTGTGGTGACGCTGCCCTTCTGGGGCATCTCTGTGGCGTGGCATTGGGTCTTTGGGAGCTTCTTATGCAAGGCGGTGAGCACCCTCTATACCATGAACTTCTACAGTGGCATCTTCTTCATCAGCTGCATGAGCCTGGACAAGTACCTGGAGATTGTCTGCGCTCGGCCCTACCACCGACTGAGGACCCGAGCCAAGAGCCTGCTGCTTGCAGCCACTGTGTGGGCTGTGGCCCTGGCTGTCTCCATTCCTGACATGGTCTTTGTGAGGACGCATGAGAACTCCCCCGGCGTGTGGGACTGCTATGCGGATTATGGGGGACATGGGACCGTCTGGAAGCTCTTCCTGCGCTTCCAGCAGAACCTCCTGGGGTTCCTCCTCCCCCTCCTTGCCATGATCTTCTTCTACTCCCGCATTGGCTCTGTGCTGGTCAGCCTGAGGCCCCCGGGCCAGAGCCGGGCCCTGCGGATGGCCATAGCCCTGGTGGTGGCCTTCTTTGTGCTGTGGTTCCCGTACAACCTCACCTTGTTTCTGCACTCGCTGCTGGACCTGCAGGTCTTTGGGGACTGCGGGCTCAGCCAGCGCCTGGACTATGCGCTGCAGGTGACGGAGAGCATCGCCTTCCTGCACTGCTGCTTCACCCCCGTCCTCTACGCCTTCTCCAGCCGCCGCTTCCGCCAGTACCTCAAGGCTTTCCTGGCCACTGTGCTCAGAAGGCAGCAGGCCCTGCCGTCCAGCTATTCTGAGAGCAGCAGGCTCACTGCCCAGGAAGATGTAATGGGCATGAGTGACCTCGGGGAGAGACAGGCTGAGAGCTCCCCCGACAAGGGGGACAGAGAGAAGAACTCAGCCTGAGCGGTCACACCACAGTCCTTGAGAGCAGAGGGGACCCAGCTCCTCTGTGCATCCACCGAAGTCTTCCCTTCAGAGGTCTCAGTGACCATGTTGCCGATCCCACTGGTCACTTCTCAGTCCTCAGCCATCAGCAGTGTTTGCTCTCTCCCACCCTCCCCTCCTCTTCCTTCACTGCCCTCCCGGAGTCCGTACTCGCTTGCCTGAATGGCCGCCTTAGTTTAACAGCTGACCTCTGTGCTGCCCATCCTTGGGCTCGCGTGTCATCTGATCTGCACCCAGCAGCCACTGACCACAGCACCCTCAGCATCACTCCCACGCCCTGCAGAGTAGCCAGATGTCTGCCACCCACCAGGCTGCCCCTTTCCCTGAAGCTCAGCTGGGAAAATATTATCACAATTTTGTTTAATATCGCAGCTCTGATGCTGGCTTCAGGGGCTGGCAGTCAGGAGGGGCTGGAGGGGCTCCACCCATGAGAGTCTGCGGGTGGGAGGCAGAGTAAGCACATGTTTCTGGTGGTCCAGGAGCTCCTCCCTCCTCCTGCCTCCCGTGCCCTCACTCAGGAGCCTTCAGGGGTCCCTCAGAGCCTACGCCATCAAATCCAGGACCTTTGTCCAGTCTCAAGGCTGGACTTTTCACAACCAGAATCCCACACCCCGTTTCACCCTCACACTCCTTCTCCTGGCTTTTCATTTGCTGGGCGCCATACCCGCTGTTGTTTCCTTCACATTCCCATCTCTGCTCTTGTGCTGGTTGGCTCCCTCATGGAACAGGGGTCATTTTCCAGCCAAGTATCCCCTCACTCTTGTTATGTAACTGAGTCCTACCTGCTCTGGGAAACGTTCCAGGGGCACTCTGCCCTGTGCTTTGAGTGGTGTTTGGGTGGGGCACGGGTCTTTGGCCAGCTTTGGCCTTACCTTTCCCTGGCACAGTGATTCATTTAGGGATGGGCCCAGGCCCAGGCAGAGCTTGTGAAATGCAGCTCGACTAGAACATGCTAGAACAGAGGCATGAAACTGAGGCCAGGGGGGTGTGAGGTCTGGGGCTGCTCCTCCATCAGCGTGAACTTCAGAAGGGGAGGTGAGAGCAGTGAGTGAGCAGATCCTGGGGGCAATGCCAAAGCCCCAGAATCAAGGCCTGGCTGAAGGACATCCGAAGCCTGCACTTGATAGTGACACGAACCAATGGATGTCCTTTCAGTTTGGGGTGGTGGTCTCCTGTTACCTGTGATCTAAGGGATTCTCGACGGATATGCCCTGCCTGGACGTTCCATGTCTCCCACGGCCGGCATCTTCCCTGCACGCTGACACGTCCACCGAGAAGCCTTTCCCAGGGAGCCCCTGAGCCATGGTGCCATCTCTGTCTTCCTGAGCTTCTAAAGCATCACTGCTTTCTCCCACCTCCCAGCTGCTGCTGCTGCTAAGTCGCTTCAGTCGTGTCCGACTCTGTGTGACCCCATAGATGGCAGCCCACCAGGCTCCCCGTCCCTGGGATTTTCCAGGCAAGAACACTGGAGTGGGTTGCCATTTCCTTCTCCAGTGCATGAAAGTGAAAAGTGAAAGTGAAGTCCCTCAGTTGTGTCCGACTCCTAATGACCCCATGGACTGAAGCCTACCAGTCTCCTCTGTCCATGGGATTTTCCAGGCAAGAGTACTGGAGTGGGGTGCCATTGCCTTCTCCGCCCACCTCACAGAGCCATCTGCAAAACCCAGCACAGCCTGGCAGACAGTGTTGCTCAGAAAAAAATTTTTGGTTGGATGGAATGGAGGCCAAGAGGACATGAGCCAAAGTAAAGTAGATAAGACTGGAAGTCAGGTTTCTGTAATTTAATCTACATTTAGGGAATTAAGGTCAGAGATGAAGGGAATAAGATACCAAATGCTGTGGGCTGCATCTGAAGCAGGTGCAGGAGGCAGAAAACAGGACCCAGAAAACGACGACGTGACAGATGGGCTGTGATAAACACAGGGGCAGGGGTGCTCCAGGGAGGAGGTGGGGTGGAGGCCATCTCTAGCCAGAGGATGGAATGGGTGAGGTTCAAGAGGTTTCCAGGAATAGCCGGCCCCAGGGCTAAGAGTGAAAACAAGCACTGTACTTTACAGACAGTTCCACTGGAGAAAGTTGTCAAAGTTGAATTGCACTGGATTGAAAATTCGAGGACCTCATGTGGCAAAACTTAAATATCAACTGCGGGGAGGTGATGAGGAGCCAGAAAAGTATAAAGGGGATGCTCAGAGGTGCTTTTGGAAAAAAAGTCTCTGGAAGTAGGGTAAACAGAGAGTCCAGAGGCCCCACGTGGAGAGGGATGCTGAGTTTGAGCTCTAAGAAGGGTAGCTGGGGTGGGGAAGTGGGGACATGGTTCGGTGGCACCACAGGGGTCAGATGACAGAACTCTCTCCCTGTGGGGGAGAGAAAGGGAGGGGCTGAGGGTGTGTCCTCTGTATCTGCCTAAGTGGATGGGTGGATGATGGTGTCCTGAGCAGAGAGGCAGGGAAACCAGGAGATGGGCATGGTTCAGGGCAGAGGTCGGGGGGAACAGGTGCTGAGTTCTGCGTGTGGGCTGAACTGTAGCAGAGGTGCTCTTAGACCGCTGTGGGGAGATTGGGGGTCTGGAGGTAGGAGAGAGAGCTCTGAGCTTAGTGATGGTTGCGGAAACCAAGTGAGGAGTTGAAATCACCCCAAGGTGGGGGTGCAGAGGGGAGAGGAGGGCAGGCAAGAGGGACCTTGCATATCTCCTCCATGAAAGGCCACCCTTCTCTAGAGCTGCTCTGTCCAATACAGAAGCACGCGGCTGTTGAGCACTCAGTTTGAAGGGTTGAAAAGTACAGACCAGATTTTGGAGGGAAAAAGAAATGTAAAAATATTTCATTAATACTTTTATATGACTCCCCATTGAAAAGCTAATATTTTAGATACATCAGGACAAGCAAAATACAGTAGAAAAATGAATTTCACCAGTTTCTTTTTACTTTTAAAAACATGTCAGCTAGGAGATGAAAAATTACACGTGTGGCTTACCTCATATGGCTATCGGATGACACTGTTCTAGACCCTGAATCCCACAGTGTAAGTGTTGAGGAAAACAAGCAAAGTGGAGCGGGAGGGTGGAGACCAATGTTTGCAAGATGCTACATGACTCACCATAACCGGTGTCTGTACTGCATGAGATTTGTCATGGCATGTATTATCCCCCACACTGAGTTGCCCACAGATGTTTCCCCTTCCCTGGACTTCCTGTGAGAGGTGAATTACGCCGCATCCGCCATGAGAGACAGTGTTTCAAGAGAGAAGTATCAGCCTGTGAGGTGACCAGAAGGATGCCAAAGAGCAGGGAGGACAAGCAGGACAGAGGAGGGGGGTGGTCTGGGGCTTTAGAGGGGTGGGTGAGAGGAGGCAGAGACCCACGGGAGCCCCCGCAGCCACACTCGAGGCCACCTGGACAGAGCTCACTCTGAAGGCCGAAGGCGGTAGCGGAATCGCACCTCATGGCTGGGCTGTGTGGTGCCAAAGCCCCAGCGCTGGGGGTCCACGGGTGGCACAGGTGTGTCAGGGTCCACCAACTCCAAGTCAAAGTTCATGACCATGAGCAAGATAAAGAGCTTCATCTCGTTGAGGGCCAAGAACCTCCCAGGGCAGATGGAGACGCCCGAGCCCCACGGCATGGTGTAGTGGCGGATCTTCTTGCCTGCCTTGTAGAAGTCTACTTTTCGGCTGCCGCTGGGGGTGAGGAAGCGATCGTACCTGAAGGCGGTGGGCTCGGGGTGGATGTCGGGGTCCATGTGCACTGAGAGGTAAGGGAAGAGGGCCAGGATGTCTCCACTGCGGATCAGGCACTCCTGCCCGCTGGCCATCTGCAGGACCTGGTCGTCGTTCACCACCCTGAGGAGGGTGGGCGAGGCCCTCAGCCGCAGTGTTTCTTCCATCACGCTGTCCAGCACCGGCATGCGATGCAGGGCCCCAAACTTGAAGGGCTGCTTAGCCTCCAGCCTGACCTCTCCCAGGAGCCGGGTGGCCTCCTCCCTCACAGCCCGCATGGCCTCTGGGTGCTTCAGGAGGAACAAGAGGGCCCAGAAAGAGGTAGGCCCTGTGTTACCCTGGGAGGCCCAGAGCATCATGAAGTTGAACTTGTCCTGCATGGCCGGAGAGACGCCCTGCTCCCTCAGAAACTGAAGCATGTAGGTGATCCAGTTGCTTACGCCGTACTTCTCCAGGTTTTGTTCCACCGAGAGTGCCTTATGGAAGAGACGCTGGAGCCGACCCACCTCCAGCCACTCCCGGGGCCCCAGCAGGGAGTAAACAAACCTGGGGAACAGGCGGTCGTACTTGCGAAACTCCAGGAACAGCTCCTCTGCCTGCAGCAGGTCCCGGTCCTTGTCCTTTGTGTAGCCGAACAAGCTCAGGTAGCCAGCCTTGAACAAGATGTTGTAGCAGAAGTGAAAGAGGCCATCCTCACGCCAGCAGCGGGTGTCCAGACTGGGGCCTGTGGGCCCCAGCATAACCAAGGACAGGGTGTCTAACATGACTTTGTTGAGCTCCTCCAAGCCTTCCCCCATGAGGTGCTTGGTGCTGGCTGAGTGTATCATCCTGTAGTCTCCCTCCACGGAGCGGTATCCAAATACCTTTAGCACCAGTTTTTGCGCATACTCCACAAAGTCTAGCTTCCTCTGCGCATCCTTGAGGATGGGGCCAAAAGAGAGAGGGTCCATGACAAAGGTGAAGTACTGCCCCCCCAGCTGTACTGTGAATATGTCCCCATGTTTGGCCTGCATATGCCTCAGAAATTCGAACATATTCTTCCGGAAAGCCATGGCATGGCCCAGCCAGGGCACGGGGCCCTTATCCAGAGGGGGCTCCTTGGGTCTTCGTTGCCGGAGCAGCCCCCGAAGGCACAGATATCCCACAATGGCCACCAGCAGGGCTCCCAGCACCGGACCCCAGAGCACCATGGCTGATCTCTTCCAGGTTGAGCTCTGGATGTGCTGTTCTGAGTGCCAGAGGGTTTGGGAGGACAAGGTGGGGATAGAAAGGTCTTCCCACCTGGACTTTGCCCTGTGGCTGCAAGTTGCCGTAAATAAGCCTGGTGAGAGAGTACCCAAGAGCAAATCTTTCCCCTAGATTTTGTTAGGACCTAGTCATGTGAGAGGAGCAGGTGGGAGGGAGCAGGAAGAAGGCCAGAAGGAAGCCTCTTGCTGTGGTCACAGCCCCCGCACAAGCTTCAGACTTTGTTCCAACCCTTCCTGATACAGCTCCAGCATTTTCTCTGCCAAGACTTTTTTGACCCGACCCTGTGACTTACTGACCACTCACTCCTTTATTTACTCTTCACTTCATGTATCCATTAATTTGCTAGTTCCTTCAACAGAAATGCACCAAGTACTTACTAAGTTTCACATCCACCTCCTCCTCATTCTTTAAAAGACCCACAAAATCTCCCAAACAGATATTCTTCTCCTTCAAGCACAGGATCAGACTTGAGTCTCTGAGTCTCTCGCCAACTGGCTTGCACACTTCCCTACCAAGAAATGCAGAGTGGGAATTATGAAATGTCAGAGATGATAGGGACTTCAAACTAACTGCTTTACTTCACAAGAAGGATCTAGGTTCAGAGTGTAGCAGGGACTTTTTCTGACAGTGGCCCTGGCTTGGGTGAGATGAGTTGATCATTTACTGGGGACCTTCAGTGGCATGTCAGACCAAGACCCTGTCAGCAGGCCCAAGAAGGAGAAAACTGTACTGTTGACTCTTAAGACTTTAGTTCAGCAGCCTAACTCATTGTTGCAATATGTGAGGTTCAGACTGAATTCAATCAGTTGTGACAACCCTCCAGTTACTCTTTAACTTCTGAAATGACCTGCAAACAAGGACTTTGTCTCTTCAGACAATCATATGGTTTCTCTTGAGTGAGCTCCCGTGTGCAGCTCCTCCTAGCAGGGAGCTGAAAATATCCACACTCAGCATCCACGAAGTCCTCTCTGGTTGCTCAGGGCAACCACAGCAAGTACTCAGCTCCAACTGTCCCCATCCTCAGGATATGGTCAGAAAGGGAATTCCCTGGCGGCCCAGTGATTAGGACTCAGTGCTTTTACTGCCGTGGCCCAGGTTCAGTCCCTGGTCAGGGAACTAAGACCCCACAGGCTGAGGCTCCGCCAAAAAAAGAAAAAGGTCAGAAACTGTGGGTCAAGTCCAAAGAGCTGAACTTTGTCCCTTAGTATTTTTTTGTATTTTGGGATTCGGGGTTTTTTGTTTGTGTGGTTTTTTTTTTTTTGTCATACCATGTGACGTGTGGGATCTGTTTCCCTACCAGGGATTAAACCTGTGCTGCTGTTTGGGAGCTTGGAATCTTAATGACTGGATCAACAGGGAAGTCCCTATCTCTCAGTTTTTAATGGATGGCAGCCCCACCTTGCTTCTCAGCAGTAAAGAACCCACCTATAATGCAGGAGCTAAGGGTTCAATTCTTGGGTCAGGAAGATCTGTTGGAGAAGGAAATGCCAAGCCACTCCAGTTTTCTTGCCTGGAAAAATGCCATGGACAGCCCATGGGGTCACAAAAGAGTCAGACACCACTTAGCAACTATACAACCACCACCACCACCACTACTTTACATTCATTCTTTCCTTCATTTATTCGTTCATTCTTTCCTTCATTTATTCATTCATTCACTTACACCCACTCATCCAATCATTTCCTCCTTTCTTGGAACAGCCCCATCTATCCATTCAACAGATACTTACTGTGCACTTAAACCAGAAATTTTGCTACAACCCTAAATGAGGCAGACCTGGTCCCTGCCCTCTTGGAGTTTATGGCTTCCACCAAAGAAGCATATAATCACAGTTGTGTTAAGTGCTACAAAGAAGGGCAGAACAGGAAGGAGGGTGGGGAATCAGGGAGGTCGCATTGATCAGGAGGTCATTAGTGGAGGATGGCAAGACCAGGTAAATGTGTGCTGTGTGCAAGGATATAGGGGACATTCTTCTAAAGCAAGTGGCAGGGTCATCCCAAGAGGGCCAGTGTTGCAGAGTGTTCAGACCAGGAGTCTCCAGCTCAGTGTGTATCTGAGCTCTGACGCATCACCGCTGCACTGGACTCTTCTCATGCCAGCAGGTCCAACCAGCCTTGTGTATGGGACTAGCCCACCAGGGCCACTGAACGGCGGCCTGCCTCAGGGTATTGGCCCAGGCGCTGCCCTCCCAACCCCCTGGAGTGGTTGGGACCCAGCGGTCCAGAGTGTGCACTGCAAGCCTGTGGCAAGCCTCAGCCTTACACAGTCTAGCCGCAGCTCCGGGGCAGGGTCGGGGTGGCATCACAATGGATTTGCAAGGCAGTCTGGGAGCCTTCGAGTACAGAATGAAGCAGGGCAAAGGCTAATAGAGTTTTGCCAAGAGAATGCACTGGTCATAGCAAACACCCTCTTCCAACAACACAAGAGAAGACTCTACACATGGACATCACTAGATGGTTAATACCAAAATCAGATTGATTATATTCTTTGCAGCTAAAGATGGAGAAGCTCTATACATAAGTCAGCAAAAAGAAGACTGGGAGGTGACTGTGGCTCAGATCATGTACTCCTTTGTGCCAAATTCAGACTTAAACTGAAGAAAGTAGGAAAAACCACCAACCATTCAGGTATGACCTAAATCAAATCCCTTATGATTATACAGTGGAAGTGACAAATAGACTCAAGCAATTAGATCTGACAGAGTGCCTGAAGAACTATGGACAGAGGTTCGTGATATTGTACAGGAGGCAGTGATCAAGACCATCCCCAAGAAAAAGAAATGCAAAAGGCAAAATGGTTGTCTGAGGAGGCCTTACAAATAGCTGAGAAGAGAAGCAAAAGGCAAAGGAGTAAAGGAAAGATATACCCATTTAAATGCAGAGTTCCAAAGCCTAGCAAGGAGAGATAGGAAAGCCTTCCTCAGTGATCAGTGCAAAGAAATAGAGGAAAACAATAGAGTGGGAAAGACTAGAGATCTCTTCAAGAAAATTAGAGATACCAAAGGAACATTTCATGCAGAGATGGGCTCAATAAAGGACAGAAATGGGATGGACCTAACAGAAGCAGAAGATATTAAGAAGAGGTGGCAAGAGTACACAGAAGAACTATACAAAAAAGATCTTCACGACCCAGATAACCACAATGATGTGATCACTCAGCCAAAGCCAGACATCCTGGAATGTGAAGTCAAGTGGGCCTTAGGAAGTATCACTATGAACAAAGCTAGTGGAGGTGATGGAATTCCAGTTGAGCTATTTCAAATCCTAAAAGATGATGCTGTGAAAGTGCTTCATTCAATATGCCAGCAAATTTGGAAAACTCAGCAGTGGCCACAGGACTGGAAAAGATCAGTTTTCATTCCAATACCAAAGAAAGGCAATGCCAAAGAATGCTTAAACTACTGCACAATTGCACTCAGTCTCACACACTAGTAAAGTAATGCTCAAAATTCTCCAAGCCAGGCTTCAGCAATACGTGAACTGTGAACTTCCAGATGTTCAAGCTGGATTTAGAAAAGGCAGAGGAACCAGAGATCAAGTTGCCAATATCCGCTGGATCATTGAAAAAGCAAGAGAGTTCCAGAAAAACATCTGCTTTATTGATTATGCCAAAGCCTTTGACTGTGTAGATCACAATAAACTGTGGAAAATTCTGAAAGAGATGGGAATACCAATCCACCTGACCTGCCTCCTGAGAAATATCTATGCAAGTCAGGAAGCAACAGTTAGAACTGGACATGAAACAACAGACTGGTTTCAAATGGGGAAAGGAGTACATCAAGGCTGTATATTGTCACCCTGCTTATTTAACTTATATGCAGAGTACATCATGAGAAATGCTGGGCTGGAAGAAGCACAAGCTGGAATCAAGATTGGCGGGAGAGATATCAATAGCCTCAGGTACACAGATGACACTACCCTTATGGCAGAACGTGAAGAGGAACTAAAAAGCCTCTTGATGAAAGTGAAAGAGGAGAGTGAAAAAGTTGGCTTAAAGCTCAGCATTCAGAAAACTAAGATCATGGCATCTGGTCCCATCACTTCATGGCAAATAGATGGGAAACAGTGCAAACAGTGTCAGATTTTATTTTTGGGGGCTCCAAAATCATTGCAGATGGTGACTGCAGCCATGAAATTAAAAGACACTTACTCCTTGGAAGAAAGTTATGACCAACCTAGATAGCATATTAAAAAGCAGAGACATTACTTTGCCAACAAAGGTCCGTCTGGTCAAGGCTATGGTTTTTCCAATGGTCATGTATGGATATGAGAGTTGGACTGTGAAGAAAGCTGAGCGCCGAAAAATTGATGCTTTTGAACTGTGGTGTTGGAGAAGACTCTTAAGAGTCCCTTGGACTGCAAGGAGATCCAACCAGTCCATCCTAAAGGAGATCAGTCCTGAATATTCATTGGAAGGACTGATGCTGAAGCTGAAACGCCAATACTTTGAACACCTGATGGGAAGAACTGACTCACTTGAAAAGACCCTGATCCTGGGAAAGACTGACGGTAGGAGGAGAAGGGGAGGACAGAGGATGAGATGGTTGAATGGCATCACAGATTTAATGGACATGTTTTTGAGTAGACTCCTGGAGTTAGTGATGGACAGGAGGCCTGGTGTGCTGCAGTCCATGGGGTCCTAAAGATTCGGACACGACTGAGCGACTGAACTGAACTGATGTGGGAGGATCAACGACCTGCAGAAGTGTCCTCCGGGCTCGCTAGAGGGACCTCGGGCCTGGGGGCCGGAAGGCCGGTGACGCGTTTCCGTTGCCATGCCCTGCGCCTAATGGCGTCTTTAGCTCGGCACTTGAGGGGTTCTCAGTCTGGAGGCACTCTATGATAGTAAATCTGGGAGCTTTTGTCTCTGTCCTGTTCATGGCCCTCTGCTGGTCATGCCTCTTGCCACCATGACTGCTTACATTTTTACCATTTAAGATTTTTACCATTTTTAAGAATTTAGCATGAGCCAAGAATTAAGCAAAATGCTTAACATTTGTTATGCAGTCTAATTCCCATAACCCACGTCATGGATCTCTAGGACCACCTTCACATTCAGAGAATTGCCTAGAAGAACCCAGAGGACTTGGCCTATAGTTTTACTCATAACTGAAATTTTTTACAGTGGTGTATTAAAGATACATAGCCAAATCATCAGGGGGAAAGACACCCATGGAGTCTGCAAGAATCTGTGTACAAGCTTCCAAATGCTTTCCTGAGAGAAAGGTTTACAAGAGAAATTAGAAAATACCTTGAGATGAATGAAAATGAAAACCAAAGGTTATGGCATATAGTGAAATTAGTACTCAGATGAAAGATTACAGATGTGATTAGATTAGGGCAATTATAGATAATTTTAGCGATTCCCTGGTAGCTCAGCTGGTTAAGGATCCACCTGCAGTGAAGGAGACCCCGATTCGATTCCTGGGTTGGGAAGATTCCCCTGGAGAAGGGATAGGCTTCCCACTCCAGTATTCTTGGACTTCCCTGGTGGCTCAGCTGCTAAAGAATCCGCCTGCAATGCGGGAGACCTGGGTTCGCTCCCTGGGTTGGGGAGATCCCCTGGAGAAGGGAAAGGCTGCCCATTCCAGTATTCTGGCCTGGAGAATTCCATGGACTATATAGTCCATGAGGTCACAAAGAGTGATCAGGAATTTACAAGGTGATAATTCTAATGTGGTCTTGGCATGGCTTACATGTCAGAGGGTGGGAGATGGTCTTGGGTGTTATACATTATATAAGAGAGGAACTTCTTAGCTAACTAGGGATGAGCTGTAGCGTATAGTATAAGATGTGGGGAGGATTGAGGAAAAGGTGAAGTGATTGTTCCAGAGACTGGGTGTAATGGTCTTATGGCTGTGGGAGGAGAGGAACAATCCTGGTTTGGAAGATAAAAACACCTTAGACTCTGGGAAGTCAGGAGCAGAGGCAGAGATCATTAATCTGTCTTAGCTTTTGTCTATAGGATATCTGGCCAGTTTAACCCAGGCTTTTGCCACTACCCTCAATTTGACTACTGGCCAGTAAATGATCTTAGTTTAAAAGTTTTCAGAATCCTCCCAACAGCCACTGACTCCAGAAAGGAACAGCCTCATCAAAAAACAGCAGAACAGAATTAACTTTCTAGACGTTGACATAATTACCTTTAGCTTCATACAGTTACTGTTGGAGTTGCTTGTACATTTTTCACAGATCACTGATTTTCCTAAATTCTCTAGCATGAATGATGATGGACAATTGTATTGCCCTGGATTTCTCACTGGCCAGTTTAGCTGAGGTATGTGCCATTGCCAGTTTCTCTTTCCCCACATGGATTAATGACACATTTAGTCCTGGATGTGGAGCCTCACCATGGTCTTTCCTACAGTGAGCCTGGTTATACTACTGTGGGTCACAATCATGGTCACTCTTGTCCAATGCTGCCTAAGACAAATGTAATATATTTGGCCCAATCCTCTTTCACTACAATAAATTAGAGTATTTGGTGACCTTCGTGGTGACCTACTTCTGAGAATTCTTTATGTGTTAGAAGTTAGGAGTTAGGAACTGCCCTGGTAGTCCAGTGGGTAAGTATCCATGCTTACAATGCAGGGGGCATGGTTTTGATCCCTGGTCAGGGAACTAAAATTGCACATGTTGCATGGCAAAAGGTTAGGAGGTAAAGCTGTAGAATTGGCTCTACCATGGTGCTCTGGCAGTTTCACTCGTATCTATTGGCTTGGCCAATATATAGGACATGCAGGCAAAGCCTTGAACTGTAGCTAATCTGAGTCTTGGCAGATCACCTTGTGACCCTTCCAGATCATAAGAGGATCTTTACAAGCTTCTCAGGCCATCTCCCACTTCTGTCCCTGCCCCTGTGGGAGGCTGTTATGAGACAGTTTCTCATTGCCTCCCAGATTCTGATAAGTAATGAGACTTCTCCCACTCTTCTCTGGTTTGACTGTAGACTATAACACTTAACTAATTTCTAGTAGTCATGTACAGTTGTGAGAGTTGAACCATAAAGAAGGCAGAGTGCTGAAGAATTGATGCATTTGAACTGTGGTGCTGGAGAAGACTCTTGAGAGTCCCTTGGACTGCAAGGAGATCAAGCCAGTCAATCCTAAAGGAAATCAACCCTGACAACTCATTGGAAGGACTGATGCTGAAGCTCCAATACCTTGGCCACCTGATGTGAACAGCTGATTCACTTGAAAAGACCCTGATGCTGGGAAGGACTGAAGGCAGAGGGAGAAGAGGGTGACAGAGGATGAGATGGTTGAATGGCATCAGTGGACATGAACTTGGGCAAACTCCGGGAGATGGTCGGGGACAGGGAGGCCTGGAACGCTGCAGTCCATGGGGTTGCGAAGAGTCAGACATAACTTAGTGACTGAACAACACCAACATGACACTGTTTAGCTGCAGTCTAAAATTGACCCCTCAGCAAGGTGTATCCCACAACCCATGTTGCAGTCATCCAGCCCCCTTTTGCTTCCGTGTCATTGTTTTTGGTGTGTGGGACAAGGACCTGGGGGATTGGGATGTTTGCCTACTCTTCCTTTTGCTGTTTTTGTAATTAATACATTATATGAATCTCAAAATGACATTGTATCTTTACTGGCCAAATCAATTAGGACTCAGCCTTGACCTTGTCTGCTGCCATGTGTTTGACAGAAGAATAATAGAGAGAGTAAAAATATGGGATTAAAGGTGATAGACTCTTCCTTGCTTCTTTAGTTTTCTAAAAAAAATATGAACCCAACACCCATCATAGCCATAAGTACCTCTTTTCAGGTGGACCCTAACTTGGTAATCAGGTATTTGAGGGCTCCTTATTCTGAGCTACAACTCCCACAGTTGTTTTCTCACCAGTTCAGTTTTCTCCAACTGGTCCTGAGGAAAATCATGGGATGAACATACAACAAATTAAATTGTTGTATGCTCACCCTTCATAATGATCTTCCCCAAGTTAAGAGTCTTTGCTTCCTTCTCAGTACCCGCAGACTATCAGCTATTGTCCTTTTATGAGTTTACTCATTACTTAGTAACTTCTAAGTTATTCTCTTAGAAACCAACCAACCAACCAATAACCCTGGGAGTTCATATGAGGGCTTCTTTGTAACTTTCCATAGGTATGGTATCTGTAAGCTCCAGTACCTGAGGTATGTGAATCCGAATTTGAATTCCTGTGAAGCAGACATCTTCTTCCTACTTTGTTCACCCTAGAGACTGAATATACAAATGGACAATGTCCAGACCATATAGAAAAATAGAACTCTGACTCTCAATCTGCAGCAGTCTGTCCAGAAAACCAACGCACTATTGGCAATAATCAATCCAAGGGGTCAAACCTACTATCTGTAGCAATCAGTCCAGGAAGCCAAAGTAACCCCTGTAGTAATCAGCCCTAAACAGTCAGAATCTGAGTAATGCCTCCCAACCAATCACATAAGATGCTTTGCTTCTAGTAAGCCCTTATACTTACAATCTTTAATGAGCACATACATGAAGCCTTCCTTTTTTCTTGCTATCAAACTTTCCACTTCTCTGACAAATGCAAGTATGGCAACTGATCTCTGAATAAATAGCCATTGCTTGTTCTCATCTCTGAGGTCTTCCTTTATTTCCACAACTTTGTTTAAAAGCTTAGCTTCCTAGCATACTCTGTGACGTTAGGTAAGTCGTTACCTCTTTTTGGGCCTTACTTCAACTGAAGGAAATGGCAACCCACTCCAGTATTCTTGCCTGGAGGAGAATCCCATGGACGGAGGAGCCTGGTGGGCTACAGTCCACAGGGTCACAAAGAGTCGGACACGACTGAGCGACTTCACTTCACTTCACTTCACTTCAACTGAAAAACTGGTTCAACACTTAATCATCCTTTTACGCAACAGACATTCTATGACACTTGAAGAAATTGGGTCCTAAGAAGTGCTAGATTTTGGGTAAATACTAGAAACACAAAGGTGAGCATATCCAGGACACAGTCGGATATGTGAACAGGTCTAATCAAGTGAAGTGTGGGCTATCTTGTATCAGCATCTAGCCTGCAAAGGTGCAACGAGGTGGAGAAGAGTGGTCAGTGGGAAGGAAAGGGTCAGGGAAGAATTCTACAGCGTCGGTGTCTCTGGGAGAGCTGGGCCCCTCTCCTCTCCTACTGCGCATGGCGGAGGACCACAGAGTCGCGGAGCCCTCCACCGTCCTCGAGAAGCTGGAATGGCCGGAGTGCTGCAAACTCCGCGGCTCGCACGCAGCGATCTGGCCACCACAGAATGTGGAGACCAGCATGTGGGGCTGGCCGGGGCGTGAGGCCGGCGTCTTTCCGGGTCCGCTCCCGGGCCGATGGCTGGTATGTCAGCCCCGAGCTGTTCTAGAGCCTTCCTCCCAGACACCCGGCCGCCCCCGGTCTGACCCGGCGAGCTCTTACTTCCCCGGAGGGCGGCCCGTGGCCCTGGGAAGTGGGGCCGTTTCGGCCCAGCGCTCAAGCTGCTGCCGGGACAGCCCACGTTGTCAAAGGTGAGCCGATGCCAGGAAGCTGGCTGTAGGCCCAGATGAGGGGCGGAAAGCAGGCAGTGCGGCGACGGGGAAATTGGGATACAGTCCTGAGTGGAGGGACCTGAGGAACCGGCAGGGGCAGAGTGGATCTGTCATCCCCCAGGTGCGGCTGCAGGGGAAGCAGATGCACAGGCCTGAGCCAGTGCTAGGGTAGAGGTGTCCACAGACCGCTGTGCGTGGGGATGAATGGCCAGAACTTCCACCACTGGTTTTACAGAGCTAGTTTTGTTTGAGGTGGGTCTTGAGATGAATGGGCTTCCCTGGTGGCTCAGATGGTAAATAATCTGCCTGCAGTGCAGGAGACCTGGGTTTGATCCCTAGGCTGGGAAGATCCCCTGGAGAAGGGAATGGCTGCCTGCCCACTCCAGTATTCTTGCCTGGAGAATCCCCATGGACTGAGGAGCCTGGAGGGCTACAGTCCATGGGGTCACAAAGAGCTGGACATGACTAAGCCACTAACACTTTCAACTTTCACTTAACACTTTGAGATAAACACGAGGAAGGATCTGGATCTTCAGGCAGGGTGGGGAGTGGGGTGCTGCAGGTCTAAGGGCACAGAGCTGGACAAGGAAAAAGTTTGGGTTCAGAACCAAATGGTGACAGGATAGGGCATGAGGGTGGTCATGCAGGAGATGATCCTTGGGAAGTCAGCTGGGTCCCTGAACAGTGACTGGAGTTGTCTGCATGGCAGAGGACTTGGACTTTTTTGGGTAGGCAAAGGTGAGCCAGCCGAAGTCTTTGAGGGTGTTAGGGAGTGTATCGGGTGGGAATGTGCGAGGAGCAGTCACAGTTGGACACTGCCCTTTCGAGTAGAGCCTCTCCAGCAGCCTGAGTGTCTGAGGTGTCCTTAGCTGCCTCTGTGGCTGCTGGAAGTGACTGGGCGGGAGGGCAGAGCAAGAGTCCCCCGCAGGGCAGCGGGACTGGCAGGAGTGAGGGTAGAAGGCAGCGTGCCGTGGCAGGTGAGAGCCAGAGAGTCAAGCCGGCCTAAGCTGTGTCTCGGAACTCTGTAGCCTGGGGGAGTTAATCTCTGAGCCTCAGGTTCTCTTCTATAAAACGGACCTGATACCCTCCTCACAGGCCGTGAGACATGCTCAAAGCAGTGTTTGTATAGTGCTGGGCACAGGCTCAGTCAGTGGTCGTTGCTCTTGTTATCAAGGGTTGGTGACCTCTGAAGGAGAAGGACACGTGGCAGAGAAGGATGGCACCCAGAGCTCATGAGGGAATGAAGAGAAAACTTGCAGAGACTCATGAAGAGGAGGAGCGAGTGTTTGCCAATGTAAAAATGAAGAGACGTGAGAAGATTGGTGGCTGATCCCTTATATCTTTATAAGTAGGGGGCAAAAATCTGCTGAGAGTTTTCTTAGACATTCAGAATCCAGAAACTCAGTGGGCAATCCCCTCCAGTACCTCTTACTGCCTCGTCTACCCGGACTCCAGGCCCGGGTCCTGGGACTGTCCTATAGCATTTAAGCACATGTCGTTTCAGGGGTCAGTGACCCTTGAGGACACGGTCATCTACTTCTCTGAGAATGAATGGACCACCTGGCCTCTACTCAGAGGGCCCTGTACAAGGAGGTGATGCTGCAGAATTATCGGGCTGTGGCTTCCCTGGGTAAGGATCTTTCCCTTTGGACTCTGCCTCTACCCTTTGGAATTTCTTGGCTCCTTCTTCCTCAAAAGCTCAGTAGTCTTTGGTAACTAACCCTCAGCTGAGTGGCAACTCCAGGCTCCTGGACTCTTAATGACACAACCTTAGTGGTAGCTGCGAAGCAGGAAGTCCTGGCATCCATTTGGGTCTCTTATAGAACATCCCTACCCCCGGCTAAGAGCTTCTGACCTTCTAACCCATGTGCTGTGGGTACAACATGCGGAGAGACAATTCCTGGTGCCCCTCTGAGCCCTCAGTTCCCCGGCACCTCAGTCTGGGAGACGCAGCCCAATAGCAAGCATCCTTCTGCAGACATCTAAACTCGAGAGCTCTAGGGAGGGAGGGCACAAGAAAGCCCAGTTTCTCGATGAGTGAAGTCATCTCTTTGCTTACTCACGCTGTTGTTGAGCATCCCTTCCTCTCTGCTTCCTGACCTTTGTGAGCCTCCGGGCCCCTCTCACCTGAGTACCCCTGCCCCTTTCCCTGGACTTTCTTTTCTTGACCCCCCTCGTAACTTCCCTTCTTTCCCCTCCCACCCCTGAGGACAGGCCTGGGAGGAGGCCTGGGTTGCTGTATGTCACCCTGCTCACTTGCCTGTCCCGATTCCTTCCCAACGGGCAGCGTGTCCATTTCCCACACCGGCTCTGATTTTCCAGCTGGAGCCAGGGGGAATACCCTGGAGCTTGGCTCCTCAAGAAGGTCTGAATGGAGAGGGCCCGAGGGCCATCTTCCTAGGTGAGAGAGGACGCGTGCCGGTCATCTGAGCACATCCCTTGTCTTGATCTTTAAGTCGTCCTAGGTATGTGTTCTCTTAACCTATTGCTGTAGACACCGGTGGGATTCCTTGTTTTCCTCTGTGTTGCCACGGTTTTCCATCTTCTCGAGTCCTTGCTTTATTCATCCTGGCTCCTCTCGTGCCATCTGCATACATCTGCTTTGCTTTTCCCCATCTCCCCTGTTCTTTTCAGGACCACCGTTTATCTTCACTCCCTGACTACTTTTCTGTTTGCTTTCTGATCTGAGGTGGCCTTTTTTTTTTTTTTTTTTTTTAACTATCCTGGCCTGCTTACAATCTTCCAGCAGAAGATTCTGACTGCCCTTTGAGGGTATAATGGCCATTTTTATCATTAGAAATCAAGCAGTCTAAATAACCCTGAGCCAGATAGTTCCTGTTCCTCAGGGATTTCTGGCAGGAAAGCCTGGGCATTTGTCTAGGCCCAACACAGGGCTTCCCTGCTCCTAATTTCCTACTAAAAACTATGTCCTTTTATTGCCTCCCTGGGCCTGCTTCATCCTCTTCCCACAGAGGCTGTTCCATGGACACAGTGTAACTTGAGCTGTGCCCTCCAGTTTCCCATTCTCCCAGTTCCTTGCCATGTCTGGAAGTCTTTCCATGTTAGGATACCCTTGATTGCAAGTAACAGCCCAGTTCAAACTGGGTTAAATAATAAAGAGGAATTCATTGTTTTGTGTAATTGGGATGTCCATAGATTTTGATCAGAATTTCAGTCTCTGCTCTTCTGTCTCCTCATATGTTAGTTTGTCTGCAGTCTGGCTCCTCTCAGGGCTGAAAGGTGATTGGTGGTTGTAACCAGAACTGTGCTTCTTCACACCTGGGGGGAGGAACAGGCCAGGCCTTCCTTAGGCTCTAGCCACTGTGAGTCACAGTCCACGTGTTGCTCTACTGCACCATCTTAAGTCTTATGCCAGCTCTAATTTGGTCCCATAGCCAGGGGAAAGCTGTGCATGATTGACTTGGCCTGCATTGCTGGTCCCTGAACGGATCTCTCATGTAGTGAGTCAGATGGGAGAGCTTGCTTGGCTTATCTCAGTGGGGGCCTATGCTAGAAGCTGGAGTTGGGATTACTCCCACCCAAAGGGCCTGGCTACTCCCTAGTCGGGGAGGGGGAGGAGAATGGATGTAGGGAGGGAACCGCAGGGTCCTCTAGATTCTCTCAAGATCTCAGTACCTGCTCTCGCCACCACTCAAGGGAATTTCCCATCTCTGCTTTAGACAGAAAGCTAACTGCTAGTTTATTCCTTGAGCAAAACCCAAACTCCCTGACCTGCAGCGGGCCTTCTTAGAGCTCATGTCCCTACTCAATTTCCCTTGGAAATTGTAGAATTGATCTACAGTTCTATAGGCTTGGATGGGAGTTACAAAGAGAAAGAGCGTAACTAATTCTGAAGAATTTATTAGAGTGGACCTTTGTAAATATGTGTTTTACATATTTTTATCATTAGAGTTTTATCCTTAGGTGTTTATCATTAGAGTTAGAAGTGACTTCTGGAAATGGCTTAGTGAGGCTATGAGGCCACTTTTATGGATGTCATAGAGAGACTCATTGTTGATCCTTATAAAAAGAGAAGGCTATGATGGATAGGAAGGAAGGGAAGTAAGAGATGGTGATTTCCCAACACAGCCTCAGGATCAGCTCTTTGAAATTCTACCCTATCAGGATACTTTTCTATATGAATTGGCTTTCAGCTCCTAGGGGCAGGTGCAGAGACTTTAGTCTTTTCTATCTCTTCTTGACATTTTAAAATGAGTGACAAGTTTTTGTATTTTGGTGAACTGCTGGAATCACAACTTCCTGAACCTCTCTCTCCTATCCTTTATATTCTTATTACTCTCAACTTTCAGGTCATCTGTGTTACCGGTCTTTCCCCCAACATTCCTTCTCCCCTCCTGCTTAGACACAGGGGTGGCACTTGCAAAAAATGGACATATTAATACTTCTTGATGACTTTAGTCACTCTGTCATGGGTACTGATGACATTTGCAATTCTGTTTTCTTCTTCCAGAGGGGGTGTTGAAGAGTGAGAAAGAACATTTTGTCCTGAAGGAAAACATTCACGAGCAGGCACAGGACCGCATGGTGCTATTGATTGGACCCCAGTTCTGTGGCTCCCAGGAATTCTAGTTTGGAAAAACTTGTGAAGAGGAGAAAAGCATTGTAGGGAGCCTGACTACCCTAAATAGGGCAAGTGTGGAGAACACTGCATGTGACATCACAGCAGTGATTGTCAAAGATGAGATGATCTTAGTAGAAGAGCGTTCAGAGGATGCCGATGTTAACACCCACCTTATACATCAGAAAAGCCTCAGTGAACAGGCATTCTATATACGTGAAGAATGTGGCAAGTATTTTGATCAAAAGGAAGACTTTGATCAACATCAGAGAGTTCATAATGGAAAGAAGGTCTATGGATGTAAGGAATGTGGGAAGAATTCAGTTTTAGATTGCATTGCATTGTATATCAGAGGATTCACACTGGGATGAAACCAGGCCTATGTCAAGAATGTGCTAAAGCCTTCGGTTGAAGTCAAACCTGATTCAGCACTGGAGAATTCACACCAGAGAGAAACCCTTTGAATGGAAGGAATGTGACCCAGGGATAGAACCTGGGTCTCCCGCATTGTAGGCAGACACTTTACCGTCTGGGCCACCAGGGAAGTCCTAGTCAGAACACAAGCCATACACGTCAGGCATACGGCTTCTCCCTGGTGTGGAGAGAGGCCCCATACCTGTAAGGGATGTGGGGATAGCTTTACTGGAACCCAGTCCTTCTTCGACTCCAGAGAATTTATACTAGGGAGAAACTTTATGAATGTAAGGGCTTTGAGAAAGGCTTCATGTGGAACTCAGGTCTTGCTCGGCACCCAGGGGTTCACAATGGAGAGAAGCCTCATGAATGTATTGACTGGGGGAAAAGCTTTATTTGCAAGGCACATCTCACTTGTTATCAGAGAATCCATATTGGGGAAAGACCCTAGAAATGTAACAACTGTGGGAAGGCCTTCAGTTAGAATTCTGTTTTGATTATGCACCAGAGGTGCCGTGCTAGAGAGAAACCCTGTAACCTCAGACTTCTCACCTTCTTGAACAGTGGAGAATGCGTAATGGTGATATTTGTTTATAATTCTTATGCTACAGGAACACCAACCACAAGATGAGATGATGGCCCGCAGTTTGCTGGGCTGCAACAACCAGTATTATCTCGCCCCTTCTGGGTGAATACCCTGTATTCTAGCAAGACTGGTCTCCCTGTTCAGCCTTATTCATACAAGGCAACATTTAGTTGAGGACCCGCTCTGTGTCAGGTACTGTGCTAACTGTTTTCCATACATTCCTTAATTTTTAAAAATCCTGCAATGTAGGTATTCTTATCCTCATTTTATAAATGAGAAATAGGAGGTTGAAAGAGGTTATAATACTCACTCAAGTCCAGTCAGCTAGTAAACTTTAGAGGTGAGATTGGAACCAGGCCCAGTTGACTCTAGATCTGTTGTTCTTTGTGCACATTTCTACCCTTGCTTGTTTTTATTTCTCAAGTTTCCCTGGGCTAAAAGGTTCCCTTCCTCATCTAAGACCCAGCTCCTTCCATTGAACAGACCTCTCTTCCTCTTCTAATGTAGTCAGTACCACCCAAGTTAGTATTTAATTATGTGCTGTCTTATATTTTTCTAATCGTCTCATGCTTGTTAGTCCAGCTACAAATGGCTCTCTGGACCATGGCATTTCTTTATGTTTTTCAAATTTTGAAGCATATTTACTTCTGACTAGATATAACATGCTCATGATAAAAAAATTGAAATGGTTCAAATGTTCCTTGTCATTCCTGTCCCTCAGTCCTCTTCAGAGACAGTACATTATTTCTGTGCCTTTCTGGGTACACACACACAAAGTATTTATTAATACTGCTTTCTGTAAGAGTACCTCACTTAAAACTGTATTTGATATGATAATATAGCTGTTACATTGCCAACTCCAGGACCTTCTCTTCCTCAGAAGTTGTGATCCTCCTTGAGACCACTGAGGTGACCTAAGGAAAGCGGTGGAGATGGTCTGGGTCCTGCAGTCTTGGGAGACCTGATTGCCCTTGTGTTATGAGAGAGTACTCTGGGACTGGGAAAATGTGAATAAAGGGGAATGTTTTTTTCATATAATTTATATAGTTACAACCCCTCTCACTGCACTACTCTCCTAAATTCTCTCCTAGTCTATCCCCTTCTCATTGCCATAGTACCCACATCCTGAAGTCAGCTGTGGGGCCATCTAAAGGAGGGAGAAATGGTCACTCTCTGATGAGGGTTCACACTCTGTTGGGTATCCTCAGTCAGTCAGCAGTGGCAATATAATCAGGTATCTTGGCGTCAGGGTCACAAATGCCCTGCAGAGGTCCAGGATCAAAGACGAATGCTAGAAATGCTTAGATTCTCTGCAGGAAGTAAGGGGTCAGTGAAGGATTCCAGAATTAACTATACTTGAAATCGAGTCTATAAAGTAAGACAATATTTTAAAAAGGGGATACAGGCTGTTAAAATATTAACTGTGAAGAAATGCAGGATATTAATGAATGGCATGAACCATCTTAAAGGATCAGATAGCCAAAGGCCTAATTCAGAGGAGCAGAATGCTGGCCAACACAGATGAAACATTCATTCCAGATTCTCCACCTTTAGAGCCATTCTCCAAATTGCAGTTTGCCCCATTGCTATTTAGAATCCCACTTTTATAAACTCCCAACCAGTGAATATAATTGTTGAAGGAGCAAGGAAGAGAAGCCAGAGGCCTGCTTGGACGAAACTTCTGCTTTCTGAAAAGTACAAACATACTGATAACTCCAGAACTTGGCCTAACATCGTCTAGCTAGAGCACCTCTAATAAGCAATAAACATTTTGTTTTGCACTGCACAGAACCAGGAAACGGAAATGAACAAGTGTTTTGGGGAAGTTGTTTATTAAGCAGATATTACCAAGCAACCGCCTGTATGCACATCACCATGTCCGGTGCTGCCAAGGAATGAGAAGTCCGACCTGTGCCCTGCCTTCCTGGAATATTGACCTAGTGAGGATTAAAGGGACCAACTGAGAAAAATCAAGTGAATCAAATCATTAAAGGTTTCTAAGTGCTATGAAGGGAATGAACAAGATCAGAAAAGGGGGGCCTCTTTCTAAAGATGCTCACAGAAGGCCTGTCCTAAGAATAACATCAATTCCAAGACTTGAAGGATGAGAAAGAGACACTTATATCAAGAACAGGAAGAATGGATAGAGGGAACAGCTGTGCAGACTACCTGATGTGTGAAGAGTCTGGCATATTCAAGAAGACAAGATTTTAGCAAAATGATCAGGGCATGTGTGGCACCAGTTAGGATTATAGAGATCGATGGACCAGATCATTCGATTTCATCCTAAGTGAGAAGAGGTCACCGAAGGGTGTTCAGTGAGGAAATGACATGTTTGATTCTTATTATAAGAAGACAGTGAACTTCTGGCTACTAAGAGAAAATGGGGTATAGGGGGACCGAAGTGGAAGTAGAGAGCATGTTGGAGACTGCCAGCAGCCCAGGGTGGAGATGATGCTGGCCTGGAGAGGGTGGTGATAATGGAAATGAAGAGAAGGTGGATTGAAGATATATTTTGGAAAGAAAATCAGTGAACTGCTAATGGATTAGATGCAAGGATAATGGACAGGGAGGAGACAGGGGTAGCTTCCTGGCTTGAATAGCTGAGTTAGTGGTGCCATTTACTGGAATGAGAATAGGTCCAGGGATGGAAAAATCTAAAACTCTATTTAATATTAACATTTGCACTATGTGTGAGATGTGTAATTAAAAATTTCAAGTAGATGGACTGAAGCTCTGGATGGTCATACCTCGGATCAGTTTAGTCGCTCAGTCATGTCCGACTCTGCGACCCCATGGACTGCAGCACACCAGGCCTCCCTGTCCATCACCAACTCCTGGAGTGTACTCAAACTCATGTCCATTGAGTCGGTGATGCCATCCAACCATTTCATCCTCTGTCGTCACCTTCTCCTCCCACCTTCAATCTTTCCCAGCAACAGGGTCTTTTCAAATGAATCAATTCTTCGCATCAGCTGCCCAGAGTATTGGAGTTTCAGCTTCAGCATCAGTCCTTCCAATGAATATTCAGGGCTGATTTCCTTTAGGATGGACTGGTTGGATCTCCTTGCAGTGCAAGGGACTCTCAAGAGTCTTCTCCAACACCACAGTTCAAAAGCACCAATTCTTCGGTGCTCAGCTTTCTTCATAGTCCAACTCTCACATCCATACATAAACTTTGGAAAGACCAAAGCTTTGACTAGACGGACCTTTGTTGACAAAGTAATGTCTCTGCTTTTTAATATGCTGTCTAGGTTGGTCATAGCTTTTCTTCCAAGGAGTAAGCGTCTTTTTATTTCATGGCTGCAGTCACCATCTGCAGTGATTTTGGAGCCCCCCCAAATAAGGTCTGTCACTGTTTCCACTGTTTCCCCATGTATTTGCCATGAAGTGATGGTCATACCTGGAGCTGTGCATTTGGGAGTGGTCAAAGAAACAAGGTATTTAAAGCTGTGGGGAGAAACGAATGCAATCTCCTAGAGCTGCACTATTTAACACTGTAGCCACTAGCTACACATAGGTATTAAAGTAAAAATTCAGGGCCTTAGGTACAACAGCCAGATTCCCAGCACACAGGATTATCTGTGGCAGTTGGCTGCCTTATTAGATGGTGTAGGTGTAGAACATTTTCCTTGTTGCAGAAAGGTCTGTTGAACGGTACTGCCCCCAGAGAGAGTACAGCAAAATATGAGGACCCAGGATGAAGTCCTAAGGGATAAGACTCAATATTTAGGGAACTGGATGGGTGGAAGCACCAGGAATAAATGCTAAGAGAGCAATCAGGGACTTCCCTGACTGTCCAGTGGCTAAGACTCTGCGCTACCAATGCAGGGGGCCCAGGTTCAATCCCTGGCCAGGGCACTAGATCCCACATGCTGCAACTAAGAATTTGCATGCTACAATGAACCTGGCACCTCCAAATAAATAAGTATGTAAAAGAAAAGAGCAGTTAGTGAGCAATTGGCAACATTATCTGTGGATACTTTATGCCAGCAGCAGCTGTAATAAGGTTGACTTTCCAACTAGGACTACAGAGATTGTTAAAATCCTAAATATTCAAAACCTCCCAGAGTGAAGTTGATACATATTGTTAGATGAGGTCAGTACCTTAAATTGGAGGAGAGAGAGAATGAATAGGAATAAGAACCCATGGAAATGGAACAGTTTGGACTTCCAGAAGAGCATCATGGAAGTTGATGAACCCTAGAAACTCAAAGATGGAAATGTACGTAGGCAGAGCGATGGAATGACAAGACAAATTTTCGAAGCGTCACAATGAGAGAATGAGCAAAACATGGCAAAAGATAAGTGTTCCAAGAGGATTAAGAAATAGCACGTGGAGATAGATGACCCCTACCAAGAGAATTCCTAACTGGCCTTTTCCTTACCCGAGGTCCAGAGACAAGCTCTTGGAAACCCTGAGCCGATATTAAAGTTTCCACAGTCTGCAATGAAGGATTTGTAACATGGAAGATCCTTCAATTTGTAGTGACACTGCACACATCTCAAAGTCAGAAGTGGGATAAAATTAATACAGTTGTCCCTTGGTATCCACGGGGGATTAATTCCAGGACACCTCCCACAGAGTGACCCAAAAATCCACATATGTTCTAGTCTCTTATGTAAAATGTCATGGGGGACTTCCCTGGTCGTCCAGTGATTAGGAGTCCCACTGCAGGGGGCACAGGTTTGATCCCTAGTCAGGAAACTAAGGTCCCACAAGCTAAGTGGCACGGCTTGATAAAGTAAAGGAAAATACCATGGTTTTGCAAATAATCTATGCACATCCTCCTATACTGAGTATGATGTAAGTGCTTTGTAAATAGTTGTAAATACCATGTAAATGCTATGTAAATACTTGCTGGGTGCACTGCAAACTCAATTTTTGTTTGGGGAAAGTTGTAAATTTTTTTTTTTTTAATATTTTTTGATCCACCATTGCTTGAATCCACAGATATAAGACTGTACTCAGTTCTTAAATTTTGGAGAAATAGAAAGGGTTTACCTTTAAAAATTGATGATAATTTCTAATAAATTGCAATTAGCAAATATTAAGAACAGTCACTGATTATGGTACAATTTTGTCTTCAAAAATTTCAAAACTAGGACTGGAGAGTGAGGAAATGGAAAAGTACTGAATAGATTTTTTTTTTTCACATAGTGAAAATTAGCTGGCCTGCCAGGAGTCTCTTGGCAGAATGAATAATTAAATTCCTCCAGTTTTGCCACTCGGAGCTAGTTACAAAGATGCCTGTGTGAGAAGCTGCCTAGTTGCAAATGTGCATGTGTTCTCAGTCGTGTCCGACTTCCTTGCAACCCTGTGGACTGTGGCCCTCCAGGCTCCTCTGTCCGTGGAATTTTCCAGGCAGGAATACTGGAGTGAGCTGCCTATTCCTGCTCCAGGCGATCTTCCTGACTCAGGGATCGAACCCCCGTCTCTTGTGGCTCCTGTATTCGGAGATGGGTTCTTTACCACTGAGCCAACCGGGAAGCCCAAGTGTAAATCAGTATCTGCAATTCTGAGCACGTCTGGTGGTTCCTCAGCCAGGGTTCTGTAAGAGTCACCTTTTATTCGGTTCCCAGCATCCATTCCCCTTTTCTCTGGGAACAGTAACCCAAATGTTTTGGGGGAAAGCACCCTTTCCTATCCACTCGGCTCAGCTCTGTCTCCACCTTCAGCTTCATGAGTGGATCCTGTTTAGCTTAAGTCCATCAACCTGCCTATCCCCTTGGCTACAGAGCCAGTGAGATCTGAGGAGATATTTACTGGGTTTTCTGAAAGAGAGAGGCTTTTCTTTTTGAGAACAACCACTGGAGATGTTCTCTATCCTCCTTTGTAGGATATGTAGGAAGAAGGTACGAGGCCTGGAATTGTATCCACAGTTTTTCTATTGGGGTGGGGGAAGTCTGGGCTTCCTGGGTCCAGCATATGGATCATGAGGATGAGGCTAATACTAAGAATACAGTGGTGAAATAGACCCTGGGTCCCTGGGGAATTCAGTTGAGCCACTAGCCCAAGCTTACCTGACATAACCTACCTCTCAACTTATTAGTCACGTGAGCCCATAAACATCTTTTGTTACACTACATAGATTTGGGTTTTCTGTCATTTGAAAATTAATCATACTGATCCTGGCTTCTATTTGAAAGCACTGTTTTCTTGGACAGCACCTTAATATCACATTTTCTCTTAGTTGTCACACAAGCTCCTCATTTATATTCCGTCTCAGTTTCTTGGAGGTTAAGTGTCAAAATAGGTGCCTTTCACACTGTAACCTTAATTTCATGAATCCCACGGGACTGATGTTTGTCATATCATAACATACCTTCCAAATTTGATGAAAATCAGCTCTCAATTCCAGATTCTCCAATGGTAACTTCCTCTCTCTTTGAGGTAACTTCGTCTCCCCTACCCTACCTGTGTGAATATGGGGCTTCCCATGTCACCTGTGTTTTAAAGTCAGATCATGTCGACTGCCTAGGTGTTTTTCCTGTCTTCTAGAGACTTTGTTTTGTTTATTTATTTTTATGTATTTATTTTGTCTGCACTGGGTCTTCATTGCGGCTCTTGGGCTCAGTAGTTGCGGTATGTGGGATATCGGTTCCCTGACCTGGGATCGAACCCGGGCCCCCTGCTTTGGGAGCACAGAGTCTTATCCACTGGACCACCAGGGAAGTCCTTAGAGACTTTATTTTATTGGACACCGTTCCAACACCAGTTGGAACCAGCTATTGGAACCGTGTGTCCGATAGCTCCCCTCGGAGTAGCAACTGATTTCTCCACCTATCAAACTTCTGAACTGAAAAACTACGGTTTCCATTCTGTATACAGAGGACATTTTGGAGGATACCATGTCCTGGCCTGTATCAAGAGGGCTGCACTGAAATGTGGGGTGCTGTATCTTGAAATTAATATTTTCTCCACAGATCTGGCCAGAAGTTGGATTAACAGATCTTCTGCTAGCTCTGGTTTTAGACTTTAAACTCCATCCTGTTCTTTCTAGTGGTTGTGACCAGTATCCCAGCTCTGGAAAAGCTGAAGCAGGCACAGTGTTCTCCAGGCCCTCTCCAGCATTTATAGCTAGTAGACATGGGGTCACAAAGAGTCAGACACGACTGAGTGACTGAACTGAACTGAGACAGTCTAAGGATGGCCATTGTGACTGGTGAGATATGACATCTCTTGCTGTCTATCTCTCATGTTTTTTAAAAATACATTTATTTAGTGGAGTTTTTATGTATTTATTTAGTCACTTGACTCCTTTCGGCAGTGCTGGGTGTTCTTTGCTGCCCGGGTTTCTCTCGAGTAGCGGCAAGCTGGGGCTCCTCTGTGCTTGCGGTGGGCAGGCTTTCCTCGTGGCGGCCCCCCTTGTTGCCTGCAGCTGCTGTAGAGTGCGGGACGGGACTAGTCGTGGGTCTAAGGTTTGTTGATCCCCGGCATATGGCATCTCCCTGTATGAGGAATCGATAGTTTCCCCTGCGTGGCAGGTGGACTGTCTAGCAGTCAGCCACCCAGTAAGCCCTCAGTGGTATTTTGATGGGCATTTCCCTGATGATTCCCGTGTTGTTATATTTCACTAAGCCCTGTGAGTCAGTTTACCTGTTGCAGTGGGCTTCAGGGAAGTCTGCGGCTTCTGAGTTCCGTTTCGGTTACCCACCCCGAGAGATGCCTTGAGGGCAGGTGTCATCGTCAGAACGTTCAGCACCTCCGCACCGGATCTCAGGTTGCAGTTTCTGAGAATGTCCACAAGTCGGCAGCACTTTGCCTGCCCACCTCGGCTTGCTCAGGCAACCAGAGCCTTAGAGAAAGGTGATCAGAGTGCGGTGTGCCGGCGCAAAGCCCCACAGACTTGTGTCCCTTGGCCTGTCTCGTGTTTGTATATTTCAGTAAACCCTGTGAGTCAGTTTACCTGTTGCAGTGGGCTTCTGGCATGTCTGCCGTTTCCGAATCCTGTGTTGGTTACCCACCTCTGGTGATGTCTTGAGGGCAGGTGACATTGCTGCTGCTGCTGCTAAGTCGCTTCAGTCGTGTCCGACTCTGTGCGACCCCATAGACGGCCCCCGTCCCTGGGATTCTCCAGGCAAGAACACTGGAGTGGGTTGCCATTTCCTTCTCCAATGCACGAAAGTGAAAAGTGAAAGTGAAGTCGCTCAGTCGTGTCCGACTCCTAGCGACCTCATGGACTGCAGCCTACCAGGCTCTTCTGTCCATGGGATTCTCCAGGCAAGAGTGCTGGAGTGGGGTGCCATTGCCTTCTCCGGCAGGTGACATTGACAGCCCCTAAAAACGCCTTGTGAATGTGCAAGTGCCCTTCAGCCCTGTGTCCCAGGTTGCAGTTCTGAAAATTGTCCACAAGGCGGCAGCATTGCCAGCCCACCTCGGCTTGCTCAGACAACCAGAGCCTTAGTGAAAGGCCGGTTTGTAGGTTGTGAGTTCGAATGCAATGTGCCAGCCCAAAGACCCACGGACTTGTCTCTCCTGGCCTCTCTGCCCGTCCCCTTCACCCCGGAAGACATATCCCAACCGCTGCAAAACCGCTGCGCTGAGGATGCTGCCGCTTGTAGGTGGGGCGACTCTAAGAATGGTGATGGGAAATGGGAGCCCTATTCTCAGGACACGTGGAGCAGGGATTATAAAGAGCTCTTGCAGCCTAGGGGGTTCGCCAGGTGTTGGGTGCACCTGGCATGGGTTTACTGCAGGCAGACCGTCCTGGATCTGCAGGTTGGGCTCCCAGTCCAAGGGGAAGAGACACTGCTGGTTCTCACTTGCCTGGGCAGCCTCTACTGGACCCCCGCAGGGTCCAGACTCAGCATCCAAGAGGGCTCAGGTTCCAGAAATGTGACACCAGCCAGGACGCGGAGGCCTCAGGGGAATATAGTAGGCATTTCTTTCTTTCTTTCCTTTGCTTACGTAACCATTTATTTTGTGGTGGCATCTAGATGGGTTGGTTTTTTTTTTTTTTTTAGTTGGAGGCTAATTACTTTACAGTATTGTAGTGGTTTTTTTAAACGTTGCTTTGGTTTGAGGTGAACAGCAACTTGATTTTTTTCTTCATGTGGAAGTGTGGATTCATTGTCAGATTCTTCTTCCATTGGGAATATTCCAGAGCACCCAGCAGAGCTTCCTGTGAACATACTTGAATTTGCATATGTGAATCCAAATCACCTCTTTGTTCTCTCCCTTTAACCTTTCCCTTATTGTAGCAAAACGTTTCTTGTTTTACCTGGTAACCTCCACTGCGTGTATAACCAGTTTATATATGTCACTTTTCATATTCTCTGTCTACGAGTGGTATCCTCTCGTATTTGGTTGTCTCTCTGCATTAGATCAGGTAACGTGACCATGTCTAACTTCATCATGTTGGTGCAGATGTCATCAGGTCCAATGTTACTTCTCTTCCTAAGGCTGAGTGAGAGTCCATTGCCTCTGTAGAGCCAAATTCCTGTGTCTTTCCCGTGTCCAAGGACATCTGAGAGACTTCCACATTCTCTCCTGTGTCCACGGAGCTGCTTCGAACTTTGGGGTTCATGTGTGTTGGAATTAATGTTTTCTCTGGAGACGTGGGCAAAAGTTGGATTACCACAACTGCCTGCTCTGGTTTTATTTATTTGTTTATTTAATAAATTATTTATTTTGGGGGCTGCGCTGGGTCTTCATTGCTGCTGCACCTTGGCTTTCTAAAATTGTGGAGCACAAGCCTCTCGTTGCATTGGTTTCCCTTGTTGTGGAGCACTGGCTGGAAAGCTCAAGCTCAATAGCTGTGGCACACGGGCTGAAGCAAGAGGGATCTTCCTGGACCAGGGATTGAATCCGTGTCCTCTGCACTGGCAGACGGATTCTTCACCACTGGACCACCAGGGAAGTCTGGCTCTGGTTTTTTACTTTAAAGTTAACTGCATCCTGTTCTTTCTAGTGGCTGTGACCAGGTTCGCATCCATGGAGAAGCTGAGGAGGGCACGGTTTTCTCCAGGTCTTCTCCCGCATTTATTACTTGTAGACAATCTGAGGATGGCCATTATGACTGATAAAATATGACGTCTCTCTGTCTTTCTTCCTTTCTTTTTTCAGAAAAATACATTTGTTCTATTCATTCTATACGTTTGTTGAATTTTTCTGTATTTATTTAGTCAGTTGATTCCATCGGCTCTGCTGGGTCTTCCTTGCTGCCCGGGTTTTTCCCTAGGCGCGGCAGGTGGGGGCTCTTCTGTAGTTGTGGTGGGCCGGCTTTCATTGTGGTGGCCTCTCTTGTTGGGGAGCCCTGGCTTTAGGGCAGGGGACTAGAGTAGTTGTGAGTTTGGGGCTTTGTTGACCCCCGGCATATGGGTCTCCCAGATGAGGAATTGATATGGTGTCCCCTGCCTTGCAGGCGGGTTGTTGGGCAGTGAGCCACCCCAGAAACCCTTGGTGGTGTTTTGATTGGCATTTCCCTGATGATGAGCATGTTTGAGTCTGTTTTCCTGTGTTTGTATATTTCAGTAAACTCTGTGAGTCAGTTTACCTGTTGCAGTGGGCTTCGGGCATGTCTGCCATTCCTGAATCCTGTTTCGGTTACCCCCCTCCAGTGATGTCTTGAGGGCAGATGACATTGACAGCCCCTGAGCGACTGAACTGAACTGAACTGAAAAACGCCTTGTGAATGTGCCACGTCCATCAGCCCTGGGTCTCAGGTTGCAGTTCCAATAATTGTCCACAAGGCGGCAGCACGTTGCCAGCCCACCTCGGCTTGCTCAGACAACCAGAGCCTTAGAGAAAGACCTGCTTGTGGGTTGTAATTAGAGTGCGGTGTGCCAGCACAGAGACCCTCGGGCTTGTGTCTCCTGGCCTCTCTGCCCGTCCCCTTCACCCCGAAAGACATATTCCAACCGCTGCAAAACCGCTGTGCTGAGGATGCTCCCGCTTGTAGGCGGGGAGACTAAGGATGGCTGCGGGAGGTGGAAGCCCCACTCTCAGGACTCCTGGAGCCGGGGCTTTAAGAGCTGTTGCAGCCCCGGGGGCCGCCAGGTGTTGAATACACCTGGCATGGGCTTGCTGTAGGCAGGCCGGTCTGGATTTTGCAGGTTGGGGTCGCAGTCGGAGGGGAAGAGACCCTGCTGGTCCTGGGTTCTCACTTGCCTGCGCACCTTCTTCAGCTCCCGCAGGGTCCAGCCTCAGAATCCAAGAGGGCTCAGGCTCTAGAAATGTGACGCCAGCCAGGACGCGGAGGTCTGAGGGGAATATCGTAGGCGTTTCTTTCTTTCCTTTTCTCACATAACTTTTATTTTTTACTGGTATCTAGGTGATTTAATCATTGCTTTGGTTTGAAGGGAACAACAGCTCCATTTTCTTTTTCCAGTGGAAATGTGAATTCTTTTTCAAGCTCTTTTTCCATTAGGAATATTCCAGAGTGCCCAGCTGTGCTTCCTGTGGATATATATGAATTTGCATATGTGAATCCAAAGCAACTCTGATCCATTCCTTTTGCCTTTCACCTTATGTTACTCTGGGACCCTGTACTTGGTGTATAAGGAGTTTATATGTGCCAGTTTTCATATTCTGTCTGTAAGTGGTATCCTATCATATTTTTCTGTCTCTTCACTGCAGTAGTTCAGTTAGTGTAGTCATGTCCAGCTCCATCATGTCCATGCAAATATCATTATTTCATTCTTTGTCACATTTGTTTCTTGGAGCTGAGTGAGAGTCCAGTGCCTCAGTAGAGCCAACTTCCTGTATTGTTCCAGTCCAAGGACATCTTGGAGGCTTCCGTGTTCTCACCTGCGTCCATAGAGCTGTACTGAACTGTGGGGTTCAGGCGTGTTGGAATTCATGCTTTCTCCGGAGACATTAACAAAAGTCAGATTACCAGATCTGCTTGGTCTGGTTTTCTTTGTTTATTATTTTTATTTATTTATTGTTTTGGCTGTGCGGGGTCTTTGTTGATGCTGCACCTTGGCTTTCTCACGGTTGGTACATGGGCTTCTCATTGCGGTGGCTTCTCTTGTTGTGGAGCATCGGATTGAGAGCGCAGACGGCGTAGTTGTGGCTCCCAGGCTGTTACTCTGTAGTATGTGGGATCTTCCTGGACCAGGGATCAAACCCGTGTCTCTGCATTGGCAGATGGATTCTTAACCATTGGACCACCGGGAAAGTCCTACCTCTTGTTTTAGACTTTAAAGTCAATTCCAACCTGTTCTTTTAAGTGATGGTGACCAGGTTTGCTTCTCTGGAAAAGCTGAGGAGGGCACGGTGTTTTCCAGGTCCTCTACAGCATTTATTGCTTGTAGACAATCTGAGGATGGCCATTCTGACTGGTGAGATATTACATGTCTCTCTTTCTCTCTCTCTCTTTTTTTTTTTCTCAAAATAATACATTTCTTTTATTCAGTTGAATTTTCTGTATGTATTTATTTAGTCAGTTGATACCTGTAGGCAGTGCTGGGTGTTTTTTGCTGCCCAGGTTTTTCTCTAGTAGTGGCAAGTGGGGGCTCCTCTGTAGATGTGGTGGGCAGGCTTTCATGTGGTGGCCTGTGTTGTTGGGGAGCACTGTCTCTTAGGCGGGGGGCTGGAGTAGCTGTGGTTCTCGGGCTCTGTTGATACCTGGCATGTGGGATTTGCCCAGATGAGGAATCGATATGGTGTCCCCTGCGTGGCAGGTGGATTTTTTACCAGTGAACCACGCAGGAAATCCTTGGTGGTCTTTTGATTGGCATTTCCCTGTGTTTGAGCCTGTTTTCCCATGTTTTTATATTTCCCTAAACTCTGCGAGTCAATTTATCTGTTGCAACGGGCTTCAGGCAAGTCTGCGGTTTACAAATCCTGTTTCGATTACCCACCTCTGGTGGTAATCTGTCTGGTACCCACCTCTTGAGGGCAGGTGACATTGACAGCCCATAAAAACGCCTTGTGAAAAAAAAAAAAAAAACAAAAACGCCTTTTGAATGTGCCGCGTCCATCAGCCCTGGGTCTCAGGTTGCAGTTCCAATAATTGTCCACAAGGCGGCAGCACGATGCCAGCCCACCTCGGCTTGCTCAGACAACCAGAGCCTTAGTGAAAGGCCTGTTTGTGGGTTGTGATTAGAGTGCGGTGTGCCAGCACAGAGACCCTCGGGCTTGTGTCTCCTGGCCTCTCTGCCCGTCCCCTTCACCCAGGAAGACATATTCCAACCGCTGCAAAACCGCTGTGCTGAGGATGCTGCCGTTTGTAGGTGGGGCGACCCTAAGGATGTCGGTGGGAGGTGGAAGCCCCACTCTCCGGACACGTGGAGCGGGAGCTGTTAAAAGCTCTTGCGGCCTGGGCGTCCCCAGGTGTGGGGTGCACCCGGCATGGGTTTGCTGTTGGTAGGCCCGTTTGGATTTGCAGTTTGGCGTCCCAGTCTGAGGGGTAGAGTCACTGCCTGTTCTGGGGTTCCCACTTGCCTGGGCATCCTCTTCAGCTCCCTCGGCCCCCGCAGGGTCCAGCCTTAGGATCCTACAGGGCTCAGGCTCCAGAAATGTGACACCAGCCAGGTACTTGGAGGCCTCAGGGGAATATAGTAGGCATTTCTTTCTTTCTTTCTTTCCTTTCCTCATGTAACCATTTATTTTTTTATGGCATCTAGGTTAAATAACTATGTGGTTTGAGGTGAACAGCAACTTGGTATTTTTTCTTCATGTGGAAGTGTGGATTTGGTGTCAGATTCTTCTTCCATTGGGAATATTCCAGAGCGCCCAGCAGAGCTTCCTGCAAATATATTTGAGTTTGCATATGTGAATCCAAAGCACCTCTCTGATCCCTCCCTCTGATCACCTCTCCTCTGTCGTAACCACAGGTTTCTTGTTTTATTCTGGGGCCCTCTACTTGGCGCATAGGAGTTTATATGTGTCACTTTGCAGAGTGGTCTTGTATCATATTTGGCTTTGTCTCTCTGCATTAGATCAGGTAGATGGCCATGTCTGGCTTCATCATGTTGGTGCAAATGTCATTAGAGCTAATTTCACTTGTCTTCCCAAGGCTGAATGAGAGTCCATTGCCTCTGTAGAGCCAAATTCTGTATCCTTCCCGTGTCCAAGGACATCTGGGAGGCTTCCGTGTTCCCACCTATGTCCACAGGGATGCTTCAAACTTTGGAGTTCAGGTGTGTTGGAATTAATATTTTCTCTGGAGACATGGGCAGAAGTCAGATGACCAGATCTGCCTGCTCTGGTTTTATTTATTTATTTTTATAAATTTATTATCTTTTTGGCCGCGCTGGCTCTTCACTGCTGCTGCACCTGGGCTTTCTAAAGTTTGTGCATGGGCTTCTCGTTGCGGTGGCTTCTCTTGTCGTGGAGCACTGGGTCAACAGCACAGACTCAGTAGTTGTGGCACACAGGCTTCGTTTCCCGGTTGCATGTGGGATCTTCCTGGACCAGGGATCAAACCCATGTCCTCTGCATTGGCAGATGGATTCTTAACCACTGGACCACCAGGAATGTACTGGCTCTGGCTTTAGACTTTAAAGGAAATTCCATCCTCTTCTTTCTAGTGGTTGTGACCAGTTTGCATCTCTGGAAAAGCTGAGGAGGCACGGTTTTCTCCTGGCCCTCTGCAGCATTTATTGCTTATAGACAATCTGAGCATGGCCATTCTGACTGGTGAGATATTATATGTCTCTCCCTCTCTCTCTCTTTTTTTTTTTTTTTTCCAAAATGCATTTCTTTTATTCAGTTGAATTTTCTGTATGTATTTATTTAGTCAGTTGACTCCTTTAGGCAGTGCTGGATGTTTTTTGCTGCCCAGGTTTCTCTCTAGTAGCAGCAGGCAGGGGCTCTGTAGTTGGGGTGGGCAGACTTTCTTTGTGGTGGCCCCGTTGTTGGGGAGCACTGCCTCTTAGGTGGGCGGCTGGAGTAGTTGTGGGTCTCCAGCTCTGTTGATCCCCGGCATGTGGGATCTGCCTGGATGAGGAATCAATATGGTGTCCCCTGCGTGGCAGGTGGATTTTTTTACCAGTGAACCACCCGGGAAATCCTCGGTGGTCTTTTGATTGGCATTTCCCTGTGTTTGAGCCTGTTTTCCCGTGTTTTTATATTTCCCTAGACTCTGCGAGTCAATTTATCAGTTGCAGCGGGCTTCAGGCAAGTCTGCGGTTTACAAATCCTGTTTTGATTACCCACCTCGGGTGGTGTCTTGAGGGCAGGTGACATTGACAGCCCCTAAAAACGCCTTGGGAGTGTGCAGTGCCCCTCAGCCCTGGTTGCAGTTCCTGAAAATGTCCACAAGGCGGCAGCACGTTGCCTGCCCACCTAGGCTTGCTCAGGCAACTAGCGCCTTAGTGAAAAGGCCTGTTTGTGGGTGGTAAATTCGAGTGCGGTGTGCCGGCACAGAGACCCACGGGCTTGTGTCTCCTGACCTCTCTGCCTGTCCCCTTCACTCCGGAAGCCATATCCCAACCGGTGCAAAACCGCTGTGCTGAGGGTGCTGCCGTTTGTAGGTGGGGCGAGTCTAAGGATGTCGGTGGGAGGTGAGAAGCCCCATTCCCAGGACAGGTGGAGCAGAGACCAGTTAAAAGCTCTTGCAGCCCAGGGGGCTCCCAGGTGTGGGGTGCACCTGGCATGGGTTTGCTGTAGATCGGCCCGTCTGGATTTGCAGGTTGGGGTCCAGTCTGCTTGTCCTGGGTTCTCACTTGCCTGCCCATCCTTTTCAACTCCTTCAGCCTCCTCAGGGTCCAGCCTTAGGATCCAAGAGGTCTCAGGCTCCAGAAATATGATGCCAGCCAGGTACCCGGAGGCCTCAGGAGTATATTAGATATTTCTTTCTTTCCTTTCCTCATTTAACTTTTATTTTTTATTGGCACCTAGGTGATTTAATCATTGCTTTGGTTTGAGGAGAACTGCAACTGCACTTTCTTTTTCCAGTGGCATTGTGAATTTTTTATTGTTCTTTTCCCATTAAGAATATTCCAGAGCAGCCAGCTGAGCTTCCTGTGAATATATGATTTTGCATATGTCAGCAATGCAACTCTTTGATCCCTTCATTTTACCTCTCCCCTTTTGTAACCAAAGGTTTTTTGTTTTATTCTGGGGCCTTCTACGTGGTGTATAAAGAGTTTATATATGCCAGTTTTCATATTCTCTCAATAAATTACTTCGTATCATATTTGTCTCTCTCTCTGCAGTAGTTCAGTTAGTGTGGCCATGTCTAGCTCCATTATGTCCACGCAAATATCATTATGTCATCACATTTCTTTCTTGGGGCTGAGTGAGAGTTCAGGGCCTCTATAGACAGAAATCCCTGTATTGTTCCAGTGTCAAAGGACATCTGCATGGCTTCCGTGATTTTACCTAAGTCCAGGGCTGCACCAAACTTTGGGGTTCAGGTGTGTTGGAATTAAGATTTTCTCCGGAGATGCAGGCAAAAGTCAGATTACCAGATCTGCTCGCTCTCGCTTTAGACTTTAAAGGAAATTCCATCCTGTTCTTTCTAGTGGTTGTGACCAGTTTGCATCTCTGGAAAAGCTGAGGAGGCATGGTTTTCTCCAGGTCCTCTGCAGCATATATTGCTTGTAGACAATCTGGAGATGGCCATTCTGACTGATGAAAGATGACATTTCTCTCTCTCTCTCTTTTTTAAAATTTTGTTTTGTTTAGTTGAATTCTTCTGTATTTATTTATTTAGTCAGTTGATTCCGTCGCTGTGCTGGGTCTTCCTTGCTGCCTGGGTTTTTCCCCAAGTGTGGCAAGCGGGGGCTCTTCTGTAGTTGCGGTGGGCCGGCTTTCATTGTGGTGGCCTCTCATTTTGGGGAGCCCTGGCTTTAGGGCAGGGGACTGGAGTAGTTGTGAGTCTTGGGCTTCGTTGACCCCCGACATATGGGATCTCCCGGGATGCGGAATCAATATGGTGTCCTCTGCCTTGCAAGCGGATTGTTGGGCAATGAACCACCTCGGAAGCCCTTGGTGGTGTTTTGATTGGCATTTCCCTGAGGATGAGCAGGTTTGTTGTTTCAGTAAACCCTGTGAGTCAGTTTACCTGTTGCAGTGGGCTTCTGGCGTGTCTGCTGTTTCTGAATCCTGTTTCGGATACCCACCTCTAGTGATGTCTTGAAGGCAAGTAACATTGACAGCCCCTAAAAAGGCTTTGTGAATGTGCCCCGTCCGTCAGCCCTGAGTCTCAGGTTGCAGTTCCAATAATTGTCCACAAGGCGGCAGCACGTTGCCAGCCCACCTCGGCTTGCTCAGACAACCAGAGCCTTAGAGAAAGACCTGCTTGTGGGTTGTGTTGTAATTAGAGTGCGGTGTGCCAGCACAGAGACCCTCGGGCTTGTGTCTCCTGGCCTCTCTGCCCGTCCCCTTCACCCCGAAAGACATATTCCAACCGCTGCAAAACCGCTGTGCTGAGGATGCTCCCGCTTGTAGGCGGGGAGACTAAGGATGGCTGCGGGAGGTGGAAGCCCCACTCTCAGGACTCCTGGAGCCGGGGCCTTAAGAGCTGTTGCAGCCCCGGGGGCCGCCAGGTGTGGGGTGCACCTGGCATGGGCTTGCTGTGGGCAGGCCGGTCTGGATTTTGCAGGTTGGGGTCGCAGTCGGAGGGGAAGAGACCCTGCTGGTCCTGGGTTCTCACTTGCCTGCACACCTTCTTCAGCTCCTTCAGCCCCCGCAGGGTCCAGAGGGCTCAGGCTCCAGAAACGTGACGCCAGCCTCCGGCAGAGATAGTAGTCATTTTTCTTTCTTTCTTTTTTTCATTTAATCTAATTTTTTTCCTGGCATCTAGGTATTTTAATTGTTGCTTTGGTTTAAGGTGAATAGTTCATTCATTTTTACATTTGGATGTGTGAATTATTTTTCTGTTTCTTATTCCAGTAGGAATATTTCAGAGTGCCCAGCAAAACTGTTAATAGAAGTGTATAGAAGTGTTGATGTGTAATCCAAAGCACCTAGTTTATTCCTTCCTTCTACCTTTCCCTTTTTTAAATGTAGGTTTTTTCTTTGTTCTGGGACTCGCTGCCTTGGCGTGTAATTGGGTTTGTATATGATAGGTTCCATACTATTTGTGTAAGTGATATCAGTTCTTGTTCGTCTCTATCTGCATGTGTTACTTTTGTTAGTGTGATCACGTGTAGTTCCACGGGTGTTGCTATAGATTCCCTTATGCCATTCATCTTCAGTTTTCTTTTTTATGACTAAGTGGTAGTTCATTGTGCCTATGGGCTGAAATTCCTGCATCTGTTCCATTTTCCAAGGACATTTTGGTGGCTTCCATGTCCTGGCCTGTGTCAACGGTGATGCACCGAACCTGGGGCACATGTGTCATGGAATTACTATTTTCTCCAGATACTTTACCAGTAATGGCATTACCAGATACACTGTTTGCTCCGGTTTTATGATTTTAAGGAACCTCCATGCTGTTCTTTGTGGTTGCTATGACAAATTTCCCATCTCTGAAAGAAAAGTAAGGCACCGTTTCCTCACATTTTTCCCTTTAGTTTCCCTCTCCCCCTTTATGATTATATGTTCCTTTTTTCATTGTACAGTGTTTTGAGTGTTTTTCAGGTTAAGGTGTTTAAAATGCCTGTGAGAAGAAGTTTCTGAATTCATGCGTGTTGTGAAGTTTGTAGACCCTAGAGACATAGCGATCTCAGAGCCTTGAGTCTTTTTCTTTCTAGATTGTGGGCCCAACTTTGCCTCTTTTCCTTAGTGCGTCTTGTTCTTCTCCACCCTTTTGCTGCCAGGACATCATCCAGTAACTAGGAAAAACTCCAGGCCGAATCAAAGCACAGGACAGCTTCCATATGGAATGGTGCTGTTTACTATTTGCTTGCTTACAGCCTCATTATTTAAAACCTTTATGTCATACTCACAGGTTTGGTACCAGCCTAGATGATCTCTGTGAAATTCTGCTTGCCAGCTTCAGAGTTCAGAGCGTTTCCTCGTTTTTCTTCCCTTGAGGGGCTTGCCGGACATGACTGGTAAGGGCAGTCAGGTTACCCATTGCTATACCTCATTGAAATTCATCCTCAGGTCTTTTTTTTTGTTTTCATGTTTGATATGTTTATTCAGTTAGATTTCCCTCCCCCCTTCCCCAGGTCTTAAGTATGATCAGCTAAACATTGTCTCATGACCTCTAGAAGAGGCATTTGGCACTCAGAAGCCTGCTGATTGGATGCTGCCCCACGTTTATCGTCTGGACTGCCTCTTGGTTTTAGGAACAAGGTAGGAGAATCATCGAAGCTCTTCTGAGGGCTCTGTGAGCAAGGCCTTGGTGCAGCTGGACGAGAAGACAGCTGCTGTAATTCGATGAGTGCCCATCAGGTATTAAGTTCCTTACATTCATTGTCTGTTTAAAACTGTTCTAATAAACTTCACGAAGTAGGCATTATATCCCCATTGTATAGGTGAGGCAAGTGAGGCTGGATGGGACGTTATTTGTCTAAGGTTATTCAGACCAAAGTGTTGAAATTCAGTTTTAAACCTGGATCTGACCGTCCCCAGAGCTGCAAATTCTCTTTCTTCATGTGATTTGTAAGAATGTGCTCTTGCCCTTAAGGAGACAAGATTCCTGAAAGTATCTTTAATAAATAAAGAGGTGACAGCAACTTAAAATTGATGAAAGAGAACTACTTTTATTGATACAGAAATGGTTGCAGTGTATTGCTATGTAAGAGTAAGCAGGCCTGAGCATAGCAAGGCGGGCTCCAGTGAAGGCAAACATTAACATCATGCCTCCGACCCAGATGTGACAGCCAGAGGGCTCCCTCGTGTCTCCTGCCAGACCACCGCCTCCCGAGGCTTAGCCGTTACTGTAGGTTAGTGTAGATTACAGACAAAATAATTCAGCATCTGCTCTTTTATGTTCAGGTGCTTTTACCACATTTTGTTAGTGAGATTTATCCATGTTGTTACATTTAGCAGAGGCTTGCTTTTTTTTTTTTTTTGGCTATGCTACACAGCATGTGAAACTTCACCCAGGGATCCAACCCAGGCTCCTTGCATTGCAAGTGTGGGGTCTTAACTCCTGGACCACCAGGAAAGTCTGCAGAGGCTCGTTAACATTGCAGAGTATTGGGAATCCCCTGACTGTCCAGTGGTTAAGCTTCTGTGCTTCCACTGCAGGGGGCACGGGTTCAATCCTTGGTCAGGAAACTAAGCTCCCACATACTGTCTGGCATGACCAAGAAATAAAAAATAAATTGAAGTAAAGAACTGGATATTATTTTTTAAAGTTGCTAATTCCTGTTCATTCCATTGATTGGATGTACCACTGGTTGATGGATATTTGGGTGGTTTCAGATTTGGGGCTTTCGTAAATAAAGCTACTATGAATATTCTTTTATCTGTATCTTTTGACTGACCTATTGATAGCTCAGTTGGTAAAGAATCCGCCTGCAATGCAGGAGACCCTGGTTCAATTCCTTGGTCGGGAAGATCCACTGGAGAAGGGATAGGCTACCCACTCCTGTATTCTTGGGCTTCCCTTGTGGTTCAGCTGGTAAAGAATCTGCCCACAATGCAGAAGACCTGGGTCCAATCCCTGGGATGGGAAGATCCCCTGGAGAAGGGAAAGGCTACCCACTCCAATATTCTGGCCTGGAAAATTCAGTCCATGGGGTCGCCAAGAGTCAGACATGACTGAGTGACTTTCACTTTCGGATATCTCCTAAATATCTATAGATAGCTAGGTTTATATAATTTTGCATTAATTAATTAATTACTCTATGAGTAGAATTGTTGCATCATAGGTTAGGCATATTTCGGCTTTAACTGCCAAAAGCCTCACAGAGTAGTTACAGTGATGTACCCTCCTTCGTGCAGTGTATGGGAGCCTACAGTCTCCTCCTTCATAGTTTCTGATATTAGCCATTCTGGTGTTGGCATAGGTGTCACATATTGTGTTTTTAACTTATATTTCCCTATTGGCTAATGATGTTGAGTACCATTTTCATATCCTTCTTGGCCATCCAGATACCCTTTCTGTGTCGGAAGTAGCGCACCTGCAGGAGCTGGCATAGTTGGACTTCCCCCGGCCCCGAGGGAGTGAGCTAGCAGTGTTCCTTGCAGGCCTGTCCAGGTGTGGGGCAACAGGAGAGGAGGGGAAAGGGGCTTGAGAGCTCTTAGCCATCAACCACCAGTGATGAAGCTGTGTTCTTTATTAGTATTACTCAGGTCCATGGAGATGCTGCTGCTGCTGCTAAGTCGCTTCAGTCGTGTCCGACTCTGTGCGACCGCATAGACGGCAGCCCACCAGACTCCCCCGTCCCTGGGATTCTCCAGGCAAGAACACTGGAGTGGGCTGCCATTTCCTTCTCCAATGCATGCATGCATGCTAGGTCACTTCAGTTGTATCTGACTCTGTGCGACCCCATGGACAACAGCCCACCAGGCTCCTCTGTCCACGAAATTCTCTAGGCAAGAATACTGGAGTGGATTGCCATTTCCTTCTCCAACTATGGTGATGAGGAGATAATAAATCTGAAATAGCCAATACTTAACTTGTTGCCTACACCTGGAAAACAAGGTAAATAAGTGTGAAAATGAGATACTGATTATCTTTAATTCCTTGGGCTGGGCCAGGAGATTAGCCTTTACATATGATATGTCCTACTTGGCTGAGCTGTGACTGTTTTACAAGTGAGAACTAGTGATAGAATTTCAGAAAAGAATACAGTGTTGACACAATTCTTTTATCCATGGTAGTAAACTAAGTATGGCTCCTTGACAACTCAAATAGTAATGCACCTAAAGAGTGTGTCTTATGTAAATTATTTCTTCTCAATTCTCACAGAGGCTACAGAATAGAGAGGGAAGGCATCTTACAAGTAATGTAACTGTTAAATAGCTTGCCCATAGTTACTGCTTTCTGGAGCAGTAATTTCAGACAACGATTTTGGAATACAGGGTCAGAAATGTGTTTAAACATTTTAATAATGAGTTAATTCCCTGGTCAAGTGCCTTGAGTCTAAATTTTCTCAGACCTCCCTTTAGAAACGAGGTTTAACAATGACCACATGAGGGATGCAACTCTTAACAAAACAAATGCCTAATGTTCCAGAAACTAAAGGAGCCACCTGGAGGGAGTGAAGGACCCTGGGACTGGCAGGCCCTAATAGCCCTCGATAATTCGTTGTCTTTCCCTTAGACTTCCCAGATTCTCTTCTCTTCACCAGTGTGTCTGACCCTTAGTTTACTCAGATATGGTTTCACTCCAGCCAAGGCAAGGACAAAAGTCCATTTCCCACCTTTTCTCGAGTCCATGAGTGGTGGAGCCTGGATTTTCAGTCTCAGTTTTCCCATCTGTAAAATGGAGACTGTAACCGCTACCTGTGGGACTATCGTAAATGTTTTTTAAAAAATTAAATGCACATGAAGAGACCTTGGACCATATACCTTATCATGTGGGTGCTCAGTAAGTGTAGCTAATTACTGGTTGAACTCATCCATTCTGGAAGTTGGCATACCTGATACAGACTCTGAGTTTCCTTTAGGCAAAAGGGTGACTAACTCCTGGGTTTGCTCAATACTGTCTCAGTTTTAGCACTGGCAATTTAGCATCCCAGGAAACCCTCCTCTAGACACAAAAAGTCCCAGTTTTTGGTAATGACTATAGAAGTCTGGGGGAGAATATAAGGGTACCTGAAAAATAGGGGCTAAAAGCAACAATGTTTTTAGTGTCAAGTGGATCTAGCATAGATTACCTGCCTTCTGTAGTTCCTGTTGGTTATTTTTTCCCCCTTACCATTGATGTGGGCAGCCATGATTTACGGTTCACAAAAATGGAGACTTCTTGTGGGTCCACCTTAAGTGTGTTGCAACCTTGAGCACCAACAGTCTATGTTTCATTTTGCTTGTGGATTAACTATTCGAATTTGTATTGAGATAGTGGTGGTTTCATTTTTGACATTGTGAATATCATGTTTTCTAAGAGTTCAGATAATAAAAACAAGAATGATTATCCTACCAATGCCAGTATGACTCAGACATCACTGAGAAAGGGGACTAAAGGACGTATTTTTTTTTTTTTATTGAAGTACAGTTGATTTACAATGTTGTACCGGTCTGTGGTGAGCAGCAGAGTGACTCAGCTATGCCCATATACACATTCTTTATCCATTATGGTTTATCCTGGGAGATTGGATGTAGTCCCCTGTGCTGGACAGCGGGACCTTGTTTACCCATTCTAAATGTAATGGTTTGCATCTACCAGGCCCAGACTCCCAGGGCATCCCTTCCCGGCCCTGCCTTGGCAATCACAAGTTTGAGCTCTATGTCTGTGAGCCTGTTTCTGTTTTGTTGCTAGGTTCATTTGTGCCATATTTTAGATTTTAGATTCTACATATAAGTGATATCATATGCTATTTGTCTCTTTCTGACTTACTTTTTTTTAGTATTATCATCTCTAGTTGCATCCTTATTGCTGCAAATGGCATTATTTCATTCTTTCTTACGGCTGAATAGTATTCTCTTGTATATATGCACCGAATCTTCTTTATCCATTCATGTGTTGATGGACACTTAGATTTCTTCCATGCCTTGGCTATTGTGAACAGTGCTGCTATGAACACAGGGGTGCATGTATCTTTTTGAATTATAGTTTTGTCCGGGTATATGCCCAGGAGAGGGCTTGCTGGATCATATGGTAATTCTATTTTGAATTTTCTGAGGAACCTCCATACTGCTTTCCATAGTGGCTGCACCAAGTTACATCCACACCAAAAATGTAGGAAGGTTCCCTTTTCTCCACATTCTCTCCAGCATTTGTTATGTGTAGACTTTTTAATGATGGCCATTCTGACCAGTGTGAGCCTCTAAAATTCCTTTTCTATATCATAGATGCACTCTGTAAAAGAAGCACAAAACTCTTTGACAGCACTAAAGAAGTGTCTGTTCTACTCTCAAGTGTTTTTCAAACTGTACTCATTAGTGGATATTGGGGATATATAGTGATTACTGCGTGTGTGTGCTCAGTCGTGTCCAGCTCTTTGTGACCCCCATGGACTGTAGCCCACCAGGCTCCTCTGTTCATGGGATTTTCCCCAGCAAGAATTCTGGATTGGGTTGCCATTTCCTTCTCCAGGGGACCTTCCTGACCCAGGCCTGGAACCTGTGTCTCCTGCATTGGCAGGTGGATTCTTCACCACGGAGGCACTGGGGAAACCCAGTAGTGATTAGAGACCACCATTAAAATAACGAAGGTGGAATAGAATAGAAAATATTGGAGTGCACCACATGTAATAATGATTTCTAAAGTTGTGTTTTAGTTACGTTTATACATTTATGTTTGTGTAAAAAGTCAGTACAAAGAATGTACATCTCACATGGGTTCCCTTCAGGAAAGGAGACTCAGAAGACCACATTGTCTCCCCAAACATCTGGACAAAACACAAGAAAGTTTATACTGTCTGCCCCACTCCCTCTTCCTCCACATTCCTCAGCCAGCACTCAGATTCTCGGTTCTCCCCATCCTCCCTAGACACAAACTGTGGTTTTCAGTCCCGCATCTAGCCTCCTTCCTGGCTTATCCATTTCTTTGTCTTTCTCGAGAGCTTTCACAAATAGGCTTTGGTTTGCTGAACTGCTAACTGACTGTCTGGCCTCAGGAAAGTGACTGCAACTGCTTAATCCTCAGTTTCCTTATTTGAAAAAAGGTGGTAATAAATTCTCTCTGTTAGGATTGCTTGTGATGGTGAAATGAAATAACCTCTGGAAAACATCTGGAACATAAAGACTGAAAGAAATACTTTCCTTTCCATCTGTCGTATCCCCACCTCACACCCCCAATTTAAGGAGACCCTCTTAAGAAGCACTGTTAAAAAAAAAAAAAAAAGAAGCACTGTTGTCAGTGACGACCTCAAAGCATTGTGCAGCAGGGAACTCCTGGGGAGACCCCAGTTTCTGTCAGTCTAATGATGACTCTTACCAGTTTGTCTTCGACAGTAATATTTTAGCCTGGTTCCCAGATTCTCTGAGTCCTCCTGCTGACTTCCTCCCCACCTTCCACCTTCCTGCCACAGGCTGCGAAGAATCCCAAGATACAAGCGTTGGGCTGCTTAGGAACATTGGTCTCAAAGAGGTCCAGACACAGGTAGAAGGTCACTCAGCGGTGAACAGAGGGGCCAGCCCCCAACTCCAGGGCTGAGGGTTCCAGGCCCAGTCGTCTCCCCAACAGGGAGCACAGATCCTTCGGTCCTGCTGGTCGGCGCCACAGCCAGCCATGGATGGTCCAAGGGACACAAGGCGCTCTGTACGCATCCCTTGGGGAGGTGGGTGTCAGTGGCTTGCTGCAGCGACTTAAGCACTGGTTAACTGTTCCTTAATGACCTGAGGTAGTCAAGGGATGCTCCTTCTGCGTCTCCTTCCAATCAGCCGTGGGGACCGGGCCCAAACAAGGCTAAGAGATGCCAGTTAAAGTTGTCTTTCTGAGGCTTTGAAGGGGCGATAGTTTGGGCGGCCCTGTGCAGGAACCCCGCTGGCTTGCCTCGGCCTCACTGGACACCGCACTCCTTGGAGGCGAGAGGAGGCGATGCCGCGGGCCTGGTGCAGCGCCCCTCGCCCCTCGCCGCCCATCACCGGCGGCCGGCCGCGGCCGGGTCCTCCCTAGCACCTGGGCTCCTGCTCCAGGCGGCGGCGGCGGCGGCGGCGGCCCGAGCCCCAGGCAGGGCTTTTATTGTGAAAGGCGCCCCCCCTCCCGCGCTTTCGGGGAAGTGGGGAGGCTGGGCCGGACCGCGAGGCACGGACTTCGCAAACTCTGCGGACGTCAGTAGCCGGTCTGGGAGGGCTCGAGGCTGCGGGAAGGGTCCCGCAGAACCGCAGATCTCGCGTGTGCATTGGCCCAGACCCCCTGTACCAAGCCTAACCGCAGAGCATCCCGCCGCGCACGCCCGCCCCGGAGTTGGCCGCTAGAGAGCTGTGGCCCCTCGGTCCCGAACCCGCGTCCAGAGCCGCCCCGAGATCCACGGGGCCAGGGGCGGGCCGGGCCGGTGGGATGAGCTGGCGAGCGGGCTGAGTGCGCCCTGGAGCCGCTCCAGCCCCCGCGGGGGACATGGTAGGAATCGCGGGCGGGGACGCGCGGCCGAGCGGGTGGGAAGGTGGGCACCCAGACAGGTGGCCGCGGGCACTGCACCCTCTCCGGGCGCGCGGAGTCGGCGCGGCTTCCTGGGGCCTGAATTGTTCCCTGAAAGTTGCAGGAGGGCGGGGACTTAGGAAGGGGCGATCGGCTTTTCTGCTTCCCTTGGCGGGGAGGACGGTAACCGGGCGGCTTTCCTTTCGGACCGGCACATCCTGGCTGCATCGTAAGCTTCTGGCAGCGGTGCGCTCGCTCCATCCAGTCCCCAGGGCAGCGCGGGGAGAGGACTCCCTGAGGCACCCGACGCAGCCTCTGAGGGGTGAGACGCCTTTGAAATCGGTGTATTCCTCTGAAAGATGCATGTGAATTTTCTGTTAGCTTCTTACTGTGTGAGTCCTGTTTTAAGACGTAGTGCCTTGCACTTACTATCATAGAATTAAATCGGCCCTGGTAAAGTTTGCTTGTCTTCCAGAGCCCCACCCGGCTCCGCCTCCCAGGACCACAGGACAGATGTGGGCGCCCTGGAGGGCATCATTCATGAAGTCAGGGACCTCATGAACAGCAGCCCTCCCATTGATAAAGCTCACAGACATTAACCAGCAGGATACACAGACCCTGAAGAATATGATTCAGGCAGCTTAGCTAAAGCACAGGTGCAGACCCAGAAAAGGAGCTTCCCTCAACCCTGGCTGCTCAGCTCTGCTTCCAGGTTAGAAGCTATTCGCAGATCCTTTCCGGTGGCTCAGCGATAAAGAATCCGCCTGCGATGCAGGAGACGTGGGTTCGATCCTTGGGTTGTGAAGATCCCCTGGGGGAAGGCACGGCAACCCACTCCAGTATTCTTGCCTGGGAAATCCCGTGGACAGAGGAGCCTGGGGGGTTATAGTCCATGGGGTCGCAAAGAGCCGGACACAACTGAGGAGACGAGCACACACACAGAAGTTACCTGCAGCCCCCACCCCACCCCTCCCTCAGTTCCCCGTCCTTCCCTAGGGGGCGTCAGCTACTAGGGTGAGTTTGAGCTCAGAGGGGCTCTCCTGTCTGCTTCCAGGCACAGCTTTCCCATGCTATACTCACAGAGGGCAGCTTGGAGCCCAGTGGAGATACTTCAAGGAGTTTAGCTGTGAGCCTGGAGTTAGAAGGCCCCTAGAGACTCCTCTGCACGGTGGATGGTCTCTGGGAGAACAGCCCCCTTGGGCCCCAGTGTCCTGGCAGTGACAGGACCAGAGGTAGAGGGCTGGTCACCATGAGCTGGGAGCTCAGGGAACGGGCCTGTGAGGCTGTGTGTGTGTGTCTGTGTATTTCACTTTTCCTTGCATAACACCTTCTCCCCAGTCCTCAGAGTTTTCCACCCCCACCTCAAAACTCTAAAGAGAAATTAATAATGGAATCTTAAGGTTGGAAAAGGGGAGTGAGTGATCAGAGGTGCAGGATGTGAAAAGTGTGGAGATTTCTTTCTTTCTTTTTTTTTTTAACCACAGAATTCCCTGTTCAGGGGCCCGAGTGTTTACAGAAGAGAGCAGGGCCCAAGGCCACCCACTCAGGGCTGGTGCTGCTGTGGACAGCAGTCTTCTGTCCATGGCAGAGCCTCTGGGGCTTCCTGCGGTTCAGGCTGTGAGGGGGAGAAGATACTTGGCTTCTGCTCGGGCAGCCTCTGGGCACCCCGATGGTATGATTGCTCCACAGCCAGGGTAGGCTTCCTGTTCCTGTGAGCCAGCGGGCTCCTGGCTTCTCACCCTCAGTTCTGGGGCATGTCGGGACCAGAAGTTGAATTGGGATTTGTCTGTGTTGGGGTCCACTTGCCAGAGAGGAGCCTAATGGTCGGCCTATAGTAACAGAATGGCCTTGGAGGTCTGAAGGTTTCCTTTGCTTCTCCCTCCAACTGAAGATTCCTGTGGTCCAGAGGCCCGGGGGCCTGAGAGCACCCCGGCATTGGCAGGAGTCAGTAAAGGAGGGGGCAGGGGACGAGTCCTTTGGGGGCCTCAGTTTCCTTCTCTGCAAAGTGAGAGATTGAACTGGATGCCCTTTGAGGTGCCATTTAGCTCCCAAAATGGTTAATGCCTGAATAATTCTGAGGCTGGATCCAGCCCTGGTGTGAACCTCCTGTTAGCATGGGTAGCTAAAAGGTGTGGGGGAGAAGTGGTTCTCAGCCCTGAACTTCATGTACTCCAGACTCAGCCCTGACCCTCCTAGACCAAATCCAAGGTGGGACCCAGACCAAGGGATGTTTTCAAATGAGGCCTCCCTGGATGGTTCCACTGTGCAACCAGAGCTGAGAACCACAGGGCTGGAGGACTGCCGGGAGGAGGAAGCGCGCTCACCTAGATGTCCCTGCATCTGTAGAACTGCTGCCCGTACCTGCCAAGTCTCGTCAGTCGTGTCCGACTATTTTGGGACCCCATGGACTCTAGCCCTCCAGGCTCCTCTGTCCATGGGACTCTCCAGGCAAGAATACTGGAGGGGGTGGCCACGCCTTCCTCCAGGGGATCTTCCCGACCCAGGAATCGAACCTGGGTTTCCCGCATTACAGGCAGATTCTTTACCACCTGAGCCGCCAGGGAAGTGCTACTCCTAGAGACAGTCCTGAAATAGAAGGCTTCAGTGAACTTCGGCTGGGAAATGATATATGTTACATGCCTTTCTTGGAGGTTCCCCCCACAGAGACACTTCTTTTAATTCATTAAAGCTGAAATGTGAATTTCCCCAACTTGTTTGAATATTCAGTAATTCCTGAACACTATTGTATTACTGATCCCCCAGGGTACATAAAATGGGAAAGCCCGGGTTAGAAATATAAACTAAATGTCTGGAATCCTTAAGTGTCCTTTTTGCAGAAGTGAACACTGAACTGTGGGGCCTGTGAGGGCATTTTTGATCCCCATGAAGGGGCTGTGAGTCTCAGCCAGGGCTTGGTGCGTCTATTTCTAAAGCTAAGAGTGCGATACTTGCCACCTTGACACTTTCCTTACAGTGATGGTGGCAGACTTGATGTATGCTGAAGACTTTGAGCTTGGATGAAAAATATTGATAGGAGTTAAGACAATTACTGCAAACTTAAATTTTTTTTCTTTTTGGTCCTTGGGGATAAAAAATATATATGATAACAATATATGTGAAATACAATACATTCTGTATAACAGTCACACTGCCAATTTCTACAGGTAACTATGGTTCTCATTTTGGTGTATCCTCTATTCTCTTTGAGTATTATTTTAAGACTTGTATACAGAACATGCAGTTTTGCAATCTGTCTTACCTCAGTTTTTATTTAAAAAATGTGTTTCTGTGATGTGTGCATCTCTAAAAAGGTCTTCATCACCCTACTTTCCATGCTCAGTACCGTGGTTATTATTTTTGTAATATTTATTTCTTGATTTGGCTGTATCAGGTCTTAGTTGCAGCACATGGGATCTTTCGTTGCAGTGAGTGGGCTCCAGGGTGTGTGAGCTCAGTAGTTGCAGCGTATGGGCTCAGACGTTAAAGAATCCGCCTGCAGTGCAGAAGACCTGGGTTCGACCCCTGGGTTGGGAAGTTCTCCTGGAGAAGGGATAGGCTACCCACTCCAATACTCCTGGGCTTCCTTGGTGGCTCAGATGGTAAAGAATCTGCCTGCAATGCAGGAAACCTGGGTTCAATCCCTAGGTCGGGAAGACCCCCTGGAGGAGGGCATGGCAACCCACTGCAGTATTCTTGCCTGGAGAATCCCATGGACAGAGGAGCCTGGTGGGCTACAGTCCATGGGGTCGCAAGGAGTCAGACACGGCTAAGTGACTCAGCACAGCACATGGGCCAAACTGCTCTGTGACACGTGGGGTCATAGTTCCTCGACCGGGGATACAGCCTGCACCCTCTGCATTGCCAGGCGGATTCTTTTTTTTTTTTTCCCATTTATTTTTATTAATTGGAGGCTAATTACTTTACAATATTGTAGTGGGTTTTGTCATACATTGACATGAATCAGCCATGGATTTGCATGTATTCCCCATCCCGATCCCCCCTCCCACCTCCCTCTCTACCCAGTCCCTCTGGGTCTTCCCAGTGCACCAGGCCCGAGCACTTGTCTCATGCATCCAACCTGGGCTGGGGATCTGTTTCACCCTTGATAATATACATGTTTCGATGCTGTTCTCTTGAAACATCCCACCCTCACCTTCTCCCACAGAGTCCAAGTCTGTTCTGTACATCTGTGTCTCTTTTTCTGTTTTGCCTATAGGGTTATCATTACCATCTTTCTAAATTCCATATATATGCGTTAGTATGCTGTAATGTTCTTTATCTTTCTGGCTTACTTCACTCTGTATAATGGGCTCCAGTTTCATCCATCTCATTAGAACTGATTCAAATGAATTCTTTTTAATGGCTGAGTAATATTCCATGGTGTATATGTACCACAGCTTCCTTATCCATTCGTCTGCTGATGGGCATCTAGGTTGCTTCCATGTCCTGGCTATTATAAACAGTGCTGCGATGAACATTGGAGTGCATGTGTCTCTTTCAGATCTGGTTTCCTCGGTGTGTATGCCCAGGAGTGGGATTGCTGGGTCATATGGCAGTTCTATTTCCAGTTTTTTAAGAAATCTCCACACTGTTTTCCATAGCGGCTGTACTAGTTTGCATTCCCACCAACAGTGTAAGAGGGTTCCCTTTTCTCCACACCCTCTCCAGCATTTATTGCTTGTAGACTTTTGGATAGCAGCCATCCTGACTGGCGTGTAATGGTACCTCATTGTGGTTTTGATTTGCATTTCTCTGATAATGAGTGATGTGGAACATCTTTTCATGTGTTTGTTAGCCATCTGTATGTCTTCTTTGGAGAAATGTCTGTTTAGTTCTTTGGCCCATTTTTTGATTGGGTCATTTATTTTTCTGTAATTGAGCTTCAGGAGTTGCTTGTATATATTTGAGATTAATCCTTTGTCTGTTGCTTCGTTTGCTATTATTTTCTCCCAGTCTGAGGGCTGTCTTTTCACCTTGCTTATAGTTTCCTTTGTTGTGCAAAAGCTTTTAAGTTTCATTAGGTCCCATTTGTTTAGTTTTGCTTTTATTTCCAATATTCTGGGAGGTGGGTCATAGAGGATCCTGCTGTGATTTATGTCGGAGAGTGTTTTGCCTATGTTCTCCTCTAGGAGTTTTATAGCTTCTGGTCTTACGTTTAGATCTTTAATCCATTTTGAGTTTATTTTTGTGTATGGTGTTAGAAAGTGTTCTAGTTTCATTCTTTTACAAGTGGTTGACCAGTTTTCCCAGCACCACTTGTTAAAGAGATTGTCTTTTTTCCATTGTATATCCTTGCCTCCTTAAAGATATGGAACGCTTCACGAATTTGCGTGTCATCCTTGCGCAGGGGTCATGCTAATCTTCTCTGTTCCAATTTTAGTATATGTGCTGCCAAAGCGAGCACGCAGGGCGGATTCTTAACCACTAGACCGCCAGGCAGTTCTCAGTACCATGGTTCTGAGAGTCATCTCCTTGCTTGTGGACTTCAGGTTGTTTCCACTTTGGGGTTGTTTTCGATGGCCTGGGGCCGGCTTCTGATCATCCATGGAAATGGGAATCAAGCAGTCGCACAAGAACCCCAAAAGAGGCAAATAAATTTTCGTTCATTTTATAAAAATTGATTCAGACTCTTCATCAAGGATTTTACTGCAGCCACCCTCGAGGACCCGGAGTGTGGGTGTGGGAGGACTTTCCTCTTGTCTGTCTTCACTCTACTATGAGCATGTCATCAGGCAGCCATGGGGAGAAGGGCATCCCAGGGAAGCCCACACATGGCTCACTTCTCCTTGGAAGAACCAAGAGCTCCTGTCCCTAGAGGTTAAGACCTGGGAGGGAATCTCTAGGTGAAAGGGCTAAGGCTGGAGAAGGGGTGTGACCTTCTCCAGGTCTCCTCGTTCGTCATATCCTTGAGGCCTCTGGTGCAGCTTGGAGTGGCGGGGTAGGAGGGTGGGAGGCACGTGGTTTGAAATCAGAATGAGGTTTGTGCCAGACTAGGCTACTGTGTGGCTTTGAGTAAGCACTCCAATGCTTTGAACCTCAGGCCCCTCATCTATAAAATGGGCTTATACCTAGGGGTTGCTATGAGGAGCAAAGGAATCTCAGAGGTGAAACCCCCTGGTACCCCCAAAGGTGCTATAAGAATGGGTATAAGGAGCCCACAAAAATAGATTTTCTTTTTGTCAGGACCTAAAACAGTAAGGAAGTCATTGATGTATTTTATCTAATGCTAACTATTGGATAGGAGATGCTCCTGGGACTCTAAGTATGGGACAAGTGGAGACAGATTCTAACCTGTGATAGTCTTCTTGCTCCTTTTAGATCTCTCTTCTCACCAATACCCAGTCCCTGGGAGATGCTTGCCCTGTCTGTGTGCCTTGGGCCTCCTTGCTGAGTGTTGGTTGAGTGAGTAGGCAGCCCCATTCAGCTGCAGCCCCCAAGGTCTGAGGTCCGGGTGCCCTGGCAGATGACCCTGAAGGAAGTCTGAGTGAAGCCTTTAGGTTCTCAGGCTCAGCTGGAGAAGCAGTTAAACCAGTTTTGGAATCAGAGCTGGGAATCAGGACTTCCAGCCCTTGGAGCCTGCGGGGAATTTGATATCCGCTCCTGTGGGCACCCGGCTCACAGAGCAGCTCCTGCTACATACACCAGGCTCTGCAGAGCTGGCCCGGGAAACAGGGTTTAAGCAACCCGCTGGCCCCAGCCAGACCAAGCAGGAGCTGGTCCAAAAGCAGTGGGTTGGAAGGGATAGCGTAGAGGTGGGGATAGGCCTCACGGGAAATGACGTCCTTCTTAGTGTCGGGGGAGAGGGGGAGAAATGTGCCCCAGTTCCTCCTCAAAGATGCTGACAGTGCCCCAGAAGAGGCCTGGGGGCTAGCCCTCCCTCCCTGCCCAGGTGTTGATGTCGAAGCAGAGCGCTTTCCGTTTCCTTGAGGCCTGGGCGCCTGAGCCACCAGGGCTGTCTTTGCTTGGTTTAGTTTTTCTGATATGACTGCTAAAGTGCTTCCACCTGGGCGCTCGGGGTGCAACCCCTGTGTCGTCTGGATGTGCCTGCTGCCCGCAGTGAGGATGGAGCCAGGTTTGTGTGCGACCCCCAGGCGGCCTTCCCTGTATGCCCCCCCACACCATGTGCATATATTCTTGGAAGTGTCCTGGGGGCTCCACAAGTGCTTGCCGAGAGGCCCAGAAGGGGCTGTGAGGCGGCAGCTGGTGAACGGCGGAGTGAAGGTGGGTCAGAGAGGCCAGGAGGGGGGTGGTGCGGAGGGTGGGGAAGCAGTAGGGGCCTCCGCTGGCCTCCAGGCCTTGAGTGGTTCTCAAAGAACTCAGGTCTCCAGGGCCAGGGCCTGACTGTCACTCCCCGTGGCCGTGGAATTCTCGAGGGAGGATTTTGCAGTGATGGAACTGTCGTGTCCTGGTTGTGGTGGGTGGTGGTCCTATCCACATGCTAAGACTCATAGAACTGGATACAAAAGTTTTAGTTTTACTGAAAAAATAATTTAAAAAATAGTTTAAAAAATAATATAAAAGCAAGAAGAGGGAAAAGCAGTCTAGCAGAAGGAACAGCATGAGCGAAGCCCTAAGGGCAGAAGTGAGCTGTCCAAGCTGGCCGGGAGGGAGTTGGAGGGAACCTTCTGGAAATGCGCTGGAGGCAGAGCCTGGAAAGGGGGCACAGGTCCTCTCCCCAGCCAGAGGTGGGATTTGTGCTACCATCCTGAGAACAGAGGGGACGACGGGAAGGCTTTTGAGCTTGGAGAGGTGGGACTGTGCTTGCATTTTAGAGAGCAGTTTCCCAGGGAGGGGAGACTGCAGCGGGCGGGTGGAGGGGCAGTCGTGACCCCTGACCCTGGTGGACCAGAGGGAGGCGTGGCCAGAGGGAGCACGTGTGGGGGATATTCAGGCAGGAGAACCTCCAGCCCTTGGCAACCTGAGGGCAAGTCAAGAGCAACTTCCGTGTCTTGCTTGGGCATCTGCGTACAGAGGCTTCTGTGCCTTGCTCCTCTTTCTTCATCATAAAGATAAGACCCCTTATCTTATGGGGTCTTTTGACCACCTGATGCGAAGAGCTGACTCATTGGAAAAGACCCTGATGCTGGGAAAGATCAAAGGCGAAAAGAGAGGAGGGGGACACCAGAGGATGAGATGATGAGGTAGCATCACTGACTCAATGGGCGTGAATTAGAGCATACTCTGAGAGAGAGTGGAGGACAGGGAAGCCTGGAGTGCTGCAGTCCATGAGGTCACAAAAAGAGCTGGACGCGCCAGTGACTGAATGGCAACAGTGGGGTCCTGGGACTTCCCAGGTGGTCCAGTGGCTAAGACTCCGAGCTCCCAATGCAAGGGGCCTGGGTTTAAGTCCTGGTCAGGGAATTAGGTCCCACATGGCTCAACTAAATACCCTGCATGCTGCAATGAAGATCAAAGATCCCGAGTGCTGCAACTAAGACCTGGTGCAGCCAAATAAACAGACACATTTAAAAAAAAGAACAACGGGGTCCTATAACTAGCCACCCTTAGGAGTAACATGATATAGAAGTAACTTATTTAAACATGATTCTAATCATTTTCAGTTCTATAAAATAGACCACTATGGTATATTCTTAGAGTCACGGTGAAGTGTTTGACATTTCTCCCTTAATCCTCTGAATTGGTTTTGCCGATATAATCATAAAACTAGGAGAAATAATTGCAATAAAAACGAGTTCAGTGTTACCCATGTAACACTCCAGCCACCTTGCCTGCAACGCCCTGGCACCCTCTTGGCTAGTGCAGCCACCGGGGTCCCCTTCTCTGTGGCCCCCAGATCCTGCTGGGAGGTGGGCAGGGCAGCGGCCACTCCATTGCTCCTGGCCCAGCTGCCCCGCCTGCCACGGGCTCGGGCTTGGGTTTCTGCTAAGTGGCCGCAGGAAGGGGCTGAGTCCCATGCTATTTACTCGCGGGCAGTTTTTGTTTGGCTTTCGAGGGCGTTTGCTTGCAGTGAGCAAACAACCTCTTCCAGAACCATCTGGAAAAATGACATCCTTCCATCTTGGCTTGGGCAGCAGGTTCATGGTTCCATGTTCAAGAGCCAGTGGAGGGATTTTTCCAGAAATGCCATCAGTCAAAGAACTGGCCAAAGACAGCTGAGGGGGTTAGGACTAAAGGAGAGAAAAGGAGAGAAAAAAGATCAGTGTTAAGAGCTGGAGGTTTATGGATGCCAGATGAGGAGACGGGGGTTCAAAGACAAAAGGGACGGCCCCAGGAAGGCCCTTTCACCCCTGGGGACCCGCAGGAGCCCACAGGTGCCCCTCGAAGTCTGAGCAGGCCAGCCGGGGGACACGGGGCCGGGCTGTGCTGGGCACGGTGCTCCAAGCTGGGTTTCCGCAGCGTGCCCCTGCGGCAGAGCAGTGACGCTTCCCACCAGCCTGGCAGCCGAGGGCTGACGCCCCCGCCTGTCCGCGCTTCCCTTGTCCCATGTCTGCCCGGTGCTCCTGCCGGGGGAGCTTTATCAGCAGAGCAAACGTGGCTTGTCCGGCAGCTGCCTTGCTTCTGTCCAGACTGGTTTTGCAGCAGTGCTTTAAGGAGCCTTCCAATGGACTAGCAGGATTCTCAAGACTCTCCATCTCCTTGGTCTCAGTCTCCACGTGTCCTGAAAGGAGAGGATCCATGTGCGTGCACTCGTCCATGCCAAGGTTCCTCATATACACAAGCCGGCGACTTACAGCTCCCGCAGAAACACCTATTAATACAGCCCAGCTAGTTACTCAGTGGGGAATCTTGTCTGTGGTCATGTGCTCATCTGGACTGTAGACTAAAGGCAGAGGGCATGCCCTTCTTTTTTCTGGCCACGATTTGAAACATAGCTCAAGCACTTTTAGATGCTTGGGGCCTCTTATCTGAGGTGGAAAGGGAAGACCTACCTGCAGTCAAACCTGTAACCCTAGAGGGTCAACATTTCAAAAGTTACAGGGTTCACAACCCCCTTCATGCTTTCCTCCAAAGGAAATGAAGGGGCCTCAGCCCCAGGGGTCACATGATGATGGGTTTCCAGCCAGGTAGAAAGGGGGGGGGTGGGAAGGAGTGATGGACTCACGCTGTCCGAGGTGGGCTGAGGGCAGTGGGTCGCGCTCCCTGGGTTGTCTGGGCCCCATGGAGGTGGAGGCTGCGGCCAGTTTGCAGGCGGGAGGCTGGGATGGCCCGTTAATGGGCCTTTCGGATGTCCATCCCCGTGCAGGGAGGAGGGTGGGCGGGACACACAGGCCTCTTTCTCCAGGACAGAGCGGCTCTGTTGTCTGTGCACACAGAAGCTCAGTGTGTACCTGCGGGGGGCCCCGGATCCCTGCTGGGGGGCTGGCCGCCAGCAGCAGTGGCCTCCCGGACAGACACCCGGCCACGGTCTGCAGGCCCCGCACGGGCCAGCTCGGCCAGCTCTGTCTCACCCGCTCCCCCTGCTCTCCCCACGGTTCCTGCTGCCCCAGAGATCTTCTTGCAGCTACAAAGATGTTATTGTATTCCTTCCTTTCAGAACAGTCTCCTGAAACTCTAGTTAAAATCCCCTCATTTCCCTTTGGGGAGGGGGTAGGGACATCTGGGCAATGCCAGCCTGTTCGGTTGCTTCTCTGGGTGTCAGGAAAGGCTTCTGTTCACACTCACCCATTCCTTGTTCACACTCATCCATCTCCTGGGCTTAAACTGTAATTGTCACAGAGCCTGTACCAGCGCCTGGTATGAAAGCATGAAGGGTTCAGAGGTGAGTTCTAACCGGAACAGCTGAATTCAAACCCTGCTTACCACCTGGGGCAAGTCAGTGATCCTTTAACCTCCTTTAACCAGGTGGCTGAAGTAGCAGTAATCTTTGGAGCTCTGCTTAAACTCTGCTTCTGTATAGATGGTTGTCTGTGTGATCTGATCTTCAAATATGCCAAGAACCCCCTTTGTCTAAAAAATGTCTTTCCTCAGCTTCTACTCCAAGGTCATTAAAAAATAACCTTCAGCAAACTTCTAGTGAGTGCTGGCCTCTGTGCTGGCTGTGAGATCATTCACATTAGAACTGATAACAGCAAATGTTTGCATTGGGCTTTGTAGCTCTCTTATCCATTACCGTGTTGAATCTTCAATCCTTCAAGTGTTAAGGCTGCTATCATTGGATCCAGTTTAGAGAGTAGTAAATAGAGTAACTTAGAGATCAGTTCAGTTCAGTCGCTCAGTCATGTCCGACTCTTTGCGACCCCATGAACCGCAGCACGCCAGGCCTCCCTGTCCATCACCAACTCCCGGAGTCCACCCAAACCCACGTCCATCGGGTCGATGATGCCATCCAGCCATCTCATCCTCCGTTGTCCCCTTCTCCTCCTGTCCTCAATCTTTCCCTGCATCAGGGTCTTTTCCAATGAGTCAGCTCTTCCCATCAGGTGGCCAAAGTATTGGAGTTTTAGCTTCAGCATCAGTCCTTCCAATGAACACCACCCAGGACTGATCTCCTTTAGGATGGACTGGTTGGATCTCCTTGCAGTCCAAGGGACTCTCAAGAGTCTTCTCCAACACCACAGTTCAAAAGCATCAATTCTCTGGCCTTCAGCTTTCTTCACAGTCCAACTCTCACATCCATACATGACCACTGGAAAAACCATAGCCTTGACTAGACGGACCTTTGTTGGCAAAGTAATGTCTCTGCGTTTTAATATGCTGTCTAGGTTGGTCATAACTTTCCTTCCAAGGAGTAAGCGTCTTTTAATTTCATGGCTGTAATCACCATCTGCAGTGATTTTGGAGCCCAGAAAAATAAAGTCAGCCACTGTTTCCGTGTTTCCCCATCTATCTGCCATGAAGTGATAGGACCGGATGCCATGATCTTAGTTTTCTGAATGTTGAGCTTTAAGCCAACTTTTTCACTCTCCTCTTTCACTTTCATCAAGAGGCTTTTTAGTTCTTCTTCACTTTCTGCCATAAGGGTGGTGTCATCTGCATATCTGAGATTATTGATATTTCTCCAAGCAATCTTGGTTTCAGCTTGTGCTTCATCCAGCCCAGCGTTTCTCATGATGTACTCTGCATATAAGTTAAATAAGCAGGGTGACAATATACAGCCTTGACGTATTCCTTTTCCTATTTGGAACCAGTCTGTTGTTCCATGTCCAGTTCTAACTGTTGCTTCCTGACCTGCATACAGGTTTCTCAAGAGGCAGGTCAGGTGGTCTGGTATGCCCATCTCTTTCAGAATTTTCCACAGTTTATTGTGATCCACACAGTCAAAGGCTTTGGCATAGTCAATAAAGCAGAAATAGATGTTTTTCTGGAACTCTCTTGCTTTTTCGATGATCCATTGGATGTTGGCAATTTGATCTCTGGTTCCTCTGCCTTTTCTAAAACTAGCTTGAACATTTGGAAGTTCATGGTTCATGTATTGTTGAAGCCTGGCTTGGAGAATTTTAAGCATTACTTTACTAGATCAGTGATGCTCTAATTGCCAAGTCACACAGTTCATATGTTTGAAGGACGTTAAGGTGGGCCCTACAATGGACTTTAAGTTTGAGCAAACTCTGGGAGATACTGAAGGACAGGGAAGCCTGGCACGCTGCAGTCCATGGGGTTGCAAAGAGTCAGACATGACTTAGCGACTGAGCAAAAACTACAACCACAAATCTGAGTCTCTTTCCATTCGATCAACCTGAGAATTCTCACACTTAGTACATAGCTGTTTTATTTTGGTAGCATCTGTGGAAATTTTCTGTTACAAGTAAACATTCTTGGAAATGAATTTCTTGTGTAGAGTGTCGCCTGGGGGTGTGGGTCCCAGGAGTGTCTTGTTTAGACTTGGGTGGTGGCGGGGAGGGAGGGAAGGGCTGAGGCTGGAAGTAGGAGCCCTGGACATGGGCGAGAATGGATTTGGAGAGAGGAGTGAGGACGGCCGTGAGGCGATGAGGACAGGACACACAGGCGGCAGGGTGTGTCGGAGCTGGGGCTAGGGGGTGGGGAAGGCCAGCGCTGGGGGAGAAGTCCTGCCAGGGAGTGCCAGCTCAGAGGCCCATCTTGACCCTGTGCTTTGCTTGGGGCACCTCCAGAGCTTGCAGCAGACATCAAAGCAGCATCTCCATGAGGGACTGAAGGAGTCCCCCTTTCTGGAAGCTTCTGAGGAGACTGCCCAGGACCGGAAACATGAGGGGCTAGCAGAGCATTCTCTTTATGATGAAAACAGACCTGCTCCTCTTATCTGGCTCTGAGAGGGTCCCTGTGACACTGAGGGGTGCTTCCCCTCATCTCTCGTCCCGGGCGATGGCTTTCTCCCTGGTTAGGTAGTGAACCTCTGCAAGGCGGCAGCTCCCCAGAGCGCCCAGGGCGGCCCAAGCGTAGAACTCAGCAAGTGGCCCCAGAGCTCAGTCCAGTATGACTTTCTGAGAAGATGGACATGTTCTACCCTGCGCCTTCCACCTCGGTGGCCACCCCAGGTGACTGCACCCAGGTAATTGAAACGGGGTGAGTGTAACCCAGGAATGGAAATGTTAAATTTAAATGGGTTTAAATGTAAACAGCCACCGGTGGTTCGTGGCTCTCATATTGGACAGCGCCGATCTGGCCCAGGAAGTATAAACGGAAGTGCCGATGGCGCCCAGGCTGGGTGTAATGAGGACAATGCCCATCTACGTTTTGTTTTCTCTGGTTGTATTGAGCTGTGCTCAGGGAAGTGTTTATATTCTTGGAAAAACAACAAAGCAAGAGAGACTCCAAAGGCAACCGTTCTTCCTTCTCTTGGGAGACACGTTAAGGCACGGTGGAAGCCTGTAGTGGACGGCAGAGAGTGTATCATTGAGAGAGGGAGCCATCCTCCTCTCCAGCCATTTGAGAACATGGGCCCAGGTTGTGGCTCAAACGTCTCCCTTTTCATAGGAGGCTGGAAATCTGGATTTTTATAGGAAATATCCTGGTTTTTAAACATTGGCTCAAATTTATTTAAAACCTCTTAGGCCAAACAAAACACATCTGCAGGCCAGATTCAGCCCAAGGATCCCAGTTTATGAACTCTCCTCCAGGCCTGATTCTGGAGAAATCCATACGACCTGCTGTGACTGGGATGGATTTAAGGCAGAGTCAGGTGGATTTTCCCCTCCGTGGCCCCAACTGGCTCAGCCCCCCTGTTGCCACGAGCTTGGTTGGAATTGGGGGGAAGTGTGTACGTAGGACACAGACCTGCCCCCCTCTCCCACTCTTCTCTGGGGCCGTGTCCCTAGCCTCTGAGCAGCCAGAAGGTAGAAATCTCTGGAAGGTTGGAACAGAATGGCTCAGAGAAAAACTTGCTTTCGTTTTTCAGCCTCAATCCCCACTCCCAGGCATGAGGACAAAACTGTATGGCCGTTAATATCAAGGCAGCCAGAGAAAATTTCCAACAAATGACAGGGTCTCGAAAATTCCATCTGGTCTGCGGTGTTCCCACACTAGTGCTCTTGTGAGCTGGAACAAAATGGTAATTCAGTCACGGGTGTGGAGAAGGCTCCTGGGGCGGCCGGCAGGGCTGGAAAAGCCCCAACATACAATCAACGTAGAGATTGGAGCAGAGCAACCAGCAGCAGGGAGGGAGGGATAAAGGACACATCGTTTAGCCCCTTGGGAGCAGATCAGGCAAGCATGTGTTCTCAATGCAGGTGCTGGGAACTGTGCCATGGAGGTAACCCCGTGGGTCCTGCTAGAAAAGTCTGATCAGTCATCCGTGTGTGCATGCTCAGTTATTTCAGGTGTGTCTGACTCTTTGCAAGCCCATGGACAGTAGCCCACCAGGCTCCTCTGTCCATGGGATTCTCCAGGCAAGAATACTGGAGTGGATTGCCATGCCCTCCTCCAGGGGATCTTCCCGACCCAGGGATCGAACCCACGTCTCTCATGTCTCCTGCATTGGCAGGCGGGCTCTTTACCACTAGCGCCACCTGAGAAGCCCCATGATCAGTTATGAGTAAACATGATTATATTTCAGCTTCTATTTTGCATGTTTTCACACAATGTTTTCATACAACTCTCACAGCACTTAGTGGAGTGATCTTATTTTTTTAGATGACAAGTCACATTCTTTTCCCCACCAGAACGTCACCACTGCTCTTGATGTTTCAGTCCTGCCTGGAGCGGGGCTTGGCTCAGGAATATCTGCTCAATGCGGTAATGAACGGTCCACCCCCTGAGAGGGGTGCCATCCGTGTTGCCATGGGACAGACGTGGAAGTGGAGGCCTGAGTTCACACAGCCAGGATGCCGCGGAGCTGGGATCCACATCCTCGCAGCCTGGCTCTGAACCGGCGTGTCATCCAGGGGCTGGTGGTGGTGAGCCTGGGGAGCTGCTGCCTTGCTCGGGCCCAGAGTCGGTAGCCTCATCTACAAGTCTCTGTATTTCCATTCTATTTCACATGTCAGAAGTTGGAAGGTTTAACTTTTTGCATCTTTTTGTAACATTTTTTGGTAACATTCTTCTGTATCATTCCCAGATAGAGGAATAAGTACAGTTCAGGGTCTTGCAGTGGGGGAGCAGGAGGGGCAGGGGGAGGGCAGAATGCAAGCAAGAATTAATACTTTGTAAACACTGGCCTTCCTACACGCCTTATTTGAGAGTGCTGATCCCAAGAGATGAACTGTATAACCATCCAACAAATGGCTGAGATTACAGACAATTTAATTTTAGATGTATCGGAGGTAGAATGGTGGCATAAGGCTGTTGAAGACTAATTTCTCCTCCTTGCTAGTTTTGCCTTGTAAAGTCTTGCCCGGGACATACCTCCCTAACTAAAATTTACGCTTTCTTGCACATGGGGGAATTCACATTCTTTCAGACCCCGAGGCACCATCATGCACTGGTGAGGGACCCAGCGGACGCCTGTCCCTTGAGAGAGACGGAGTTGAGCCACTTCCCTGCCTAGGAACGCCCTCTCCTTGGCTCCTCTTTGCTTTCCCCACCCCTGCCCTCCCTGTGTGTCCACCAGATACACTTTCCAGGCGCCCCAGTGTTGGGAATACCCAGCACCGCATCTTTGCCGCGGCAGAACTCTAACAGGGCTCTGGTACTGGGGGCTCGCCCAGAAAGCCTGCCTGCCTGGGACAGGCACCGTCTGAAGTTCCATGTCAGGACGCAGAGGAGAGGCATGTAGCCCTTCTGGCTGGCTCCTTCTCTCGGTGGAACCTGGTGATCCCTGGTCCAGAATAAGGGATCATTTTGGGTGGAGCTCAATGCAAACAGCATGTGGTCACATCCAGCCTGAAAAGGGCTTGGCCGGTCAGAGCGGAGGAAAAGGAGCCGATGTTAGGGAACAGGAGTCTGTGCTGAGTGAGCTCACAGAACCCTTAGCAAGTGTGCAGAGGGGCTGGGCATTGCTTCTTTGTTCATGAACAGAAAGCTGCGGATGGGGGAGGCGCTGGTTGACTTTATCCCTTCCAAAGAGGAGAGCTGGGATTCAAGGTGGGGTTGGGGGCCATGGCTCCTGACTTCCAGGAACACCTGATTTTGCCAGAAGTTTCAGTGAGGAGTTAGGGAGGTGACATAGGTAATGGTGAAGGTGGGGACAGGTGGGGCCCTGGGGTTGTAATGAGAAGGCTGGCACTGGGGGCATTTGGGGCGATGCTACTCTTTAAAATTTACGTGACCAATGAGAGGGCAGCCACGCTTGCTTTGGAGAAAGAATCTCTGCTGGCTAGGGAGGCCTCCTGCGAGCGGGATCGTCAGCTCACTTCCTTGTCTTATCCTGCAGGCTGCCTCCTCTCCTCAGACACCCTTCTCCCACCTGAAGCTGTGTCCCCTCAAGGCCCCCAGCTGCCCCTGAGGCAGCTCCCTGACCTTTTTCAAGGTCACACATCACACCCTCCTCTCCTTTCTGTATTCTTCTGATTACCAGAAACTGGGCTTCCCAGGTGGCGCTAGTGGTAAAGAACCCAACTGCCAATGCAGGAGATATAAGAGACGAAGGTTCAACTCCTAGGTCAGGAAGATCCCCTGGAGGAGGAAATGGCAACCCCCTCCAGTATTCTTGCCTGGAGAATCCTATGGACAGAGGAGCCTGGAGGGCTGCAGTCCATGGGGTCTCACAGAGTCGGACACGACTGAGTGTGCAGATACACACACAACGTGGAAATTCTGCTGATTAGAAATCTGGTTAATTATCGCTAGTTCTTCCAAATGCTAATGGAGCTAAGTGGGTCTGTGCTCAGACTGTCTCCCAGAATCCCCTGTGAGATGGTCCAGTTGATTCTCAAGACCAATGGTCTCAGAGGCTGAGTGTGCTACGGAAATTTCCCAACTCTTTGGTTTTATTTGCTGGAAACTAAAGACTCAGCCTCTGCTCTAAGGGTGGAGAAAAATGGATGTGTATAAATTTCTTTCGTAAGGGATTTTCAAAGGTAATTTTGATCTAGACTTCATTTTTGCCTGATTTGCTCCATCAGAATCTCACTCCCTCGTCAGTCAGAACCCCGTTGCACTTCAGTTTTTATGCATGACTTTGTGTGTGTGTTGACAGCCACGTTGGTCCAAGTGAACACTTGCTGAGGAGTAAACCGTCATGGAATACTGCATGTCTGTAACTGCGTTTATTTCACCCTCGCAATCGATGGATAGTGTGACTGGGTTGTTGTTGTTCAGTCGCTCAGTTGTGTCAGACTCTTTGCAACCCCATGGACTGCAGCACTCGAGGCCTTCCTGTCCTTCACTGTCTCTGGGAGTTTGCCCAAGTTCATGTCCACTGAGTTGGTGATGCTATCCAACCATCTCATCCTCTGCCACCCTCTTCTCCTTTTGCCTTCAACTGTTCCCAGAATCAGGGTCTTTTCCAATGAGTATGACTGGGTATAAAATTCTAAACCAGAATATATATATATAAAAAATCTAAACCAGAATATAAATTTCTAAGCCAGAAACAATTTTCTGTCAGATTTTGAAGGATTTGATCAATTGTGTTCCAATGTTGCAGTAATGAGACCAGAGCCATTCTGATTTGTTGATGACTTTTTTGACTACTTGTAGAAAACCTGCTTTCGTTCTGGGAACTTGTAGGGTATTTCCCCCAGTGTTCTGAAATTTCGCAAGGATGTGTCTTGGTTTGTCTTCCCCTGGTTTCCCAGTAGCTGAGAGTGAGGCAGAAGGCTTTTGTGTGCTGTTTCCTTGGAGATGAGTGCCATCTCAGTGAAGACACAGAGAAGCAGGGAGCAGTGTTATAAGGATCCATTACTGGTTAAGCTGGCTGCTCCTAGTGAAGTGAAAGTTGCTCAGTTGTGTCCGACTCTTTGCAAGCCCATGGACTGTTACCCGCCAGGCTCCTCTGTCCCCGGAATTCTCCAGGCAAGAATACTGGAGTGGGTTGCCATTTTCTTCCCCAGGGGATCTTTCCGACCCAAGGATTCAACCCAGGTCTCCTGCATTGCAGGCAAATTCTTTACCATTTGAGCCACGAGGGAAGCCCAAGTGCTGCGAAGGATCTTGTAGACCGACCAAGACGCTGCACAAACTGAATTCAGGACCGCTTGAATTTATCCGCTGGATTCAGTCTCCCAGAGGTCAAAATTGGCTCCACTTGACCTGAGTTTGCCCTGTATTTCCAGGTTGTGTACTCCTGGGTACCACACGCCTGCTAGTCCTGGGGCTTGGGTGGGGGGGGCCCGTGAACGACAGAGCACCTGTGGCTGGGTTGTCAGGATGTACCTATTGGTGGCTTAGAGAGCCTCAAGTAACCCCTGCTGTGGAAGCTTTAGCTTTTAATGCCTGCAGCCATAAACTGTCTCCTTGACCTCAGGGAAAGGCCAGGCCATCGCTAGGGCGGATCCATCCAAATGCAAAGAAGTGTCTGTGTCTGGGCAGGGAGGGAATTGCCAACAAGTGAGTTCACTATAATAGGAGTCCTGCTTTCAGCCATTTTCTTGGCTACTTGGATAAGGCCATTGCCACTCACTCACCTGTTTTCTAACTTCTGAATTTTACATAATCAATGCCTCCAGTCCAGTTCTCTTTATCCTTATCAGTTTGTCCCTTAAAGAGAAGAGCCAGCCCCCACCTCAGTTACCCAACATCAGACAGAAAGCCCAGCTTAACTCACCTCTGAAAGCCTTGGCTTTTGAAAGCAGAAGCTTTTTAGTCTCTCTTGGGCAGGCAGAGGCCAACTTTCCAGGTTTACTTGCTTGCTTGGAGAATGGTGGTGAAGACGGAAGCAACTCTTGTTCTCTGAGGCTTCTGTAGCAGCAGGGACAGAGGTCTGGCTCACACACTGATGTAGTCAGCTGGACCCAGGTTTGAATCCCACCTCTGCCACTTAGCTATGAAGCTGTGAGGATGCGACCTGAACGCCCTGGGCCTCAGTTTCCTTGATGCCTGGCGTGAACAGTGATGCCTTCCCTACAGGGAGGTTGCTGGGAGTAGACGAACTGTCATGAGTAAGATAGCTGGCCTGGACCAGGTACAGGAGGTGATCCATCATGTTGGCTACAGACGACATCATGGAGCTTCCTGGAGGGAGGGCCTCCGTGCCTCCAAGGCGGTTCCATCCCTGCCGCAGGCTTGGCTGCCCAGCTCCTCCCTTGTCCTCTTGAGCCCCAGGCCACCTGCTGGATGGACTCTATGCCCCATGGTTGTCGGGAAATGTCCCATGATACCCCCACTCCCCCCGCCATGGCAAGGCCCCTTTATTTCCTATTCAACCCACAGACTGCCCATCTGATAAACTTGCTAAAGGCAAAATTAAAGATTTAATTTTTCTATTTCAGAGTCCAAGGGTTTGTTGTTGTTTAGTTGTTAAGGCATGTATGGCTCTTTTGTGACCCCATGGAGCTGTAACCCATGAGGCTCCTCTGTCCATGGGATTTCCCAGGCAAGAATACTGGAGTGGGTTGCCATGCCCTCCTCAGGGGGATCTTCCTGACCCAGAGGTCAAACCCGCATCTCCTGCATTACAGGCAGATTCTTTAGCTGAGAAGCCTGATTCCAAGGGTTGCTTTGTCGTAGCCCTCTGGAGGACCAGTCTTCAAGGCATTTTATGGCTGAGCCCCGCTCTCCTCATGGCAAGCATCTCTCGAGTAGTGTTTAACTGTCTCCAGGGCTCCACAGCCGGTGTGCAGAAGTCACACTGGGCCTGCAGAACTGGAGCCAGAGGCTGCTCTTTGGTCACTTGGGCAAGTGGTGGCCCCAAGGAGGCATCAGTTCCCGAGACTTCCTCACGCTCCTTCCTCTCAACCCACTGTGCGTTACCAGTCATCAGAGCGCTATGACCCAACCATTACCAGCTGTGCACAGACAGAGCGAGTGAGGTAAAGGATAGTGACCTAAAGAAGGTGCTGGAGACGCAAAGTGCTGCAGGGATTTAATAATCTTGGGGTTAAATAATAGTGCTGAGTAATTACTATTAAAATGCATGCAATGCCCTGTTTTTAGCACTTTATTAAAATTCACTGAATCGTCACCACAACTCTTTGGGGTTGTACCCATTGTCATACCCATTTTTCAGGTGAGGAAACTGACGTTATGTAACACACTCATTAGTGCTGTAGCCAGTGTTTGGACCAAGAGAGTCCAGCTCCTTCAGGGTGTCCTTCAGGACTCTGCCTTTCTTTGCTAAGTACTCACTGAGGGAGTAGGAAGCCTATAATCTGTGTTTCACCTGGGATCAGGTTCCCAGCTCATGTAATGAAGAGACAGATCCAGGAATTCCTCAGATCTTCTAAAGCCTTTTCCTGGAATCGGCTTCCCCATGTCATCTGGGAGCATCAGGAATGCTTTTGGATTAGCACCGAGGGCCTTAGCTGATCCTTCCATCCTGTGTCCCCATATTCCCAGGCCTGGCTCCTGTGTGCTGGGAAAGCACTTTGGATTCCGAAAGAGTTGGAATCCCAACTCTTTTATTAGTTGGTGTGCCACCTGGCTCAAATGACCAAGTCTTTCTGGACCTCAATTTCTTCATCTGTAAAACGGCCGTGGTGAGAATTCCTCCTTCCTTTCCAGGATTGTGAGAATGTCCGGAAACAGCATCCTTCTCGCCATGTAGTGAAAGACACTAAACAAGTGTGAGACGTGTGATGTGGTGGAGTCCTTGGGGTGTGACAACCAGCTGCTCCTTGGCTTTTTGTCCTCTGACTGCACCCCTCAAGTTTAGGGAGATAGATGCCCTGGATGTAGGCAAAGCCAGTTCTGTGGAAGAATTTGGGGTGGCCAAAACTGGTTCAGGGCAAATAATTGTATTATTTGCACAGTGAGTTGCTTAAGGACAGAGCCAAGCCTTCTTCACGTTCACATCCCTGTTTCCTGGCCCAGTACCTGGCCTGTAGGGGTGGTCAGAATAAAAGGCTAAGATTGTGATGTAGCAGGTTTTGTCTAGGGAGTGGCACTTTTCCATACCTCAGCCCTACACCGTCCCTCTGGAGGAAGTTGCCTGCCTCGTGCCCTAGGTGCCTTGAAGCCCCACGATGGCGCCCTGAGGGTCTCAGAAGAGCCTGACAGCCCCTGGCTCTCCCTGCATCCTCCGCTTCATGGAGCTCTAACATCGTGTTGGTTTCCAGGCAGGCAGTTGTAGGTAACTGGCCATTCTGATCAGTGTGAGGTGATACCTCATTACAGTTTTGATTTGCATTTCTCTAATACTAATAAGCAGTGTTGAGCATCTTTTCATGTACTTTTTAGCCATCTGTATATCTTCTTTCCTGGAGGAGAGCCCAGCAACCCACTCCAGTATTCTTGCCTGGAGAATTCCATGGACACAGGAGCCTGGAAGGCTACAGTCCATAGCACCACTTAGGATCGGACACAACTGAAACGACTTAGCGCAGCACATGTCTCCTTTGGAGAAATGTCTGTTTAGATCTTCTGCTCATTTTTTGATTTTTTATTTATGTTTTTTGGTATTGAGCTGTATGAGATGTTTGTGTATTTTGAAGGTTAATCTCTTATCAGTTGTGTCCTATGTGAATTTTTTTCTCCCATTCTGTAGGTTGTCTTTTCATTTTATTTATGGTTTCCTTTGCTATACAAAGCTTTTAAGCTTAATTAGGTCCCATGTGTTTATTTTTGTTTTTGTTTCCATTACTGTAGGAGATGGACCCAAAAAAGATATTGCTACAATTTGTGTCAAAGAGTGTCTGGTCTGTGTTTTCCTCTAAAGAATTTTATAGTTTCTGGTCTTACATTTAGGTCTTTAATCGATTTCGAGTTCATTTTTGTGTATGGTGTTAGGTGTTCTAATTTCATTCTTTTACATGTAACTGTTCAGTTTTTCCAGCACCACTTCTTGAAGAGACTGTCTTTTCTCCATTGCATATTCTTGCCTCCTTTGTCATAGATTAACTGACCATAGATGTGTGGGTTTATTTCTGGGATTTCTGTCCGGTTCCACAGATCTGTATTTCTGTTTTTGTGCTGGTACCATACGGTTTTGATTATTGTCGCTTTGTAGTATAGTCTGAAGTCAGGAAGTCTGTCAATCTTAATTTCTGTAGTTTCCAATTATCATGTTAGTACATACTTTGTGAGATGCTGAGTGTGCCTGGTACATGGTATATGCTTGGTAAGTGGCTATGGTTAATAAAGTCTGCTATATTCACTTCTCAAGTCAGATATGTTCAATTTCCTGTCTACAGTCTTCAGAATGCTGGAGCTGAAAGGAACTCTGGCACCATTTTCTTTTGGAAGGGGCAGGAGAACCACCTGTGTGGTTCTGAGATCAAGCCCTAGACCTAATTTGAGGATAACAGATTATTAGAAACCCACTTCTGATGTTACCTGTCAAATATGCCCAGATTGGAGTGGGTCAAATGGTGGCATTTTCTAACTGATATTATTCTATTTATTAAAATAGGACATGATACACAACAAGTTATTTTCATTTTGAAAGAAAAATAAATATAATCTGAAAGCACTTTATTTCCCCTCAATTTAGCCAGTGCAAAAAGGCTGCCACCTAGCATTAACCTCACTCACGCCTCATCTTACACTTGAGCTGACCAGTCCCAAAGAGCTAAGCCTTTGAGAGCAGGGCCCTTCCCGGAGGCCCTGTGTGGTCCTCTGGAATCAAGCCTGGGGCAGGGGCTATGGATGGCAGCCCCCTTCCAGGCTGACCCGGCTACTAGGTCACTGGCTGTGGAGCCAGTCGGCCTGGGTTCACCTCATGACGCTGCTGTCTGTGATGTTGGGTCCCCTCAATTCTCTGTGCCTTGTTTTCCTCACTGTAAAATGGGATAATAATCCTCATACCTACCTCATAAGACTGGCATACAGATTAAATGAGTTAATAGAAGTAAAGTTCTCCAAATAGTCCCAGGCTCATAGTGAACACTGAATAAATGTTAGTTATCATTCCTTTGGGTTTTCCCCCGCCTGGAGATTGGCCGGGCCAGAAATTACAGAGGCAGAAGTCCTTTCTTATCTTGAAGTTGCTGACATGGAGGGAAAATCACAGCTTGCAAAGGAGCTGAGCAAGGGGCCTGGTCGGGTGGTGGCTTAGGAGCTAGGCAGCCTGGGGTCCTGCCCACAGTGGAACGAATGCTTCTAGTCTCCATGGCCCAGAGATCCCCTGGGAGAGGGCCGCTGTGTGCCTGGAGGGTCCAATGAGCCCTGCCTGTCGCCTTTGCCCCACGTCTTGTGCCCGCCCAGCTCTCTTCCTGGGGTTAGATTATGAGTTCAGCCAAGGGAAGCAGAATTTGAGCAGGTCCAGCCCGCAGTGTTACTCACAGCTTCAACATGTGGTTTTAATCCAGCCCTCTGAAAATATGCTTATGTATTCCCCCTCACTCCAGCCATGGTTTTGTTATGAAAATCATTTGGCTGATCTTTAAAAAATGGAACAGAAATTCCACATTGCAAAATCTCTGCCAGCCTCAGCCAGAGTCTGAGTCGCGGTGAACCAGCGATCAGCCAGTGGGGGATGTGTAGTAGCGGGCAGAGGTCGGGGGACACGACAGAGGGGGCTGTCACTCCTTTGGTGGCGACTAACCAGAGCCAACTCTGATTTTTATCCGTCCCCTCCCCGCATACACGTACATCACGTGGCTTCTCTCCACCCCTTCTCCCACCCAGGACACCTCCACCAAGAAGCACTGTACAAGTGCTTTGCGATTCTGTCTGCTGTGATGGGGAGAGGACCACGCGGTCTCTATATTCTCCCCACTGGCCCTGCCCTGCATGTTATGCCATCCACCACAGCAGTTCAGCACAGGACTAGGTTTTTGTCATCTTTTTTTGACATCTGGGAGTTGAGAAAAGATGGCTCTGCCTCCGTCTCTGCCAGCCAGTTCCTATGACAGCCCTGGGATGTCAGGGTTCACAGCAGGACATTCTGGGAGGTGGTCTGGGGACGGGATAAGCAGGGCCCCAAAGTGAGGCCAAGTCCTGGCGAGTTTTCCCAAAGTAGAAGGGCATTTCTTTCTCTGTGGCCCTTTATAAAGGAGAAAGAGTCTCCCGCTGGTGGTTTCAGTACAAACTGTAATAGAGTCCTTTTTCCCAAATGTTCTGGTTTCTCAAACTGTGTCTGTGCAAAGGCCACCAGCATATGTGGGAATTTTTCCCGAAAGTTCTTCTCAACAGGGCTCTCCAGTTTTCTTTTGACTGAAGGGGCCCTCCAGGCCATCTGCCCATGTCATGGGGGGAAACTGATCATGGGACATGTCTGTGACCAGGCCGCACCGTCATCATCGTCAGAGCCGGCCAGGCCTCGGTAGTGACACCACTGCGCCCTTACTAGTCAAGGGGAGGGCGCTGTGCCTGATTCCTAAACCACTTTACTGCTTTCTGACCAAGGGCACACACTGAGCCCAAAAGAAGTCACCCAAGGATCTGAACGCGTTAGGGCTCGCTGTGATCACGCTGCATAGCAAACAGCCCACAGTCGCGATGGTTCCCAACAGTGTACACCCTTATCGTGGTTCCAGGGCTGTGGGTTCACTGGGCCCAGTGGGTGTGGCTGGGCTGGATCCAGGCTGGGCACTGGGCTCAGGTCTGCTCCGGCGCCTCGCCTGGGACCTGCTCCTGTCGCGGCGGAGCTCGCGTCTGCAGGGTTGCTAACACCACGCAAGCACAAGTGAAGCCACCGGCAGGACGTGGCCTGTGTTTTGTCCACCTGCGTTCCACTGGCAGAAGCAAGTCACACAGCCAAGTCAAAGACAGTGGGGAAGTATGTCCCACCTTCAGAGAAGCCGTGGCAGGATGAGGAGGAAGAATAGGGAACAAATGATTCCATCTATGATGCCGTCTTTCACTTCATGCTGAAGAGCCGTCTCACCGCTGCATGGAGGCGATGATGGGGAGTTTGGTGGTGGCTCCTGTCTGCAGCCCAGCACAGCTCCTCAGGGACTGGGCCCTTCACTACTCTCCTGGATCCCTTTCCTACTGTTGTTGTTTAGTCACTAAGTCGTATCTGGCTCTTCTGTGACCCCGTGGACTGTACTCTGACCATGGGATTTCCTAGGCAAGAACATGGGAGTGGGTTGTCATTTCCTACTCCAGGGGATCTTCCCAATCCAGGGATTGAACCCACGTCTCTGGCATCTTCTGCATTGGCAGATGGATTCTTTACCACTGAGCCACCAGGGAAGCCCCCTTACAGTTGTTAGGGAACCCCAGATCTCAGTTGTTTCCTTTTAGCCTTCGTGCATGTGTCCTTCCTAGCTCCCACCCTTTCTCTCCTCAGCTCCCCACACACTTTAAAGCCAAGTGATTCCTTCCTGTCCCATCCTGGGTTATCTCTGGATGGAGCCTCTGCAGGGCGAGGCCTTTCTCACTGCCCAGGTGGCCTTCGCCTAGCTTACACTTGTGGCTTTATGAGGAAAAGAGTTTCTCTTTCTGTCTCTGTCTTGAGCTGTGCTCCCAAATGTCCCCATTACAATATGCCAAACTCCAGGAAGGAGTGGTGCTAGATATTTTTCAGATCCCTTAAAAATAGAGAGAGTTCAGAAAGCAGGGGCAGAAACCCTGATCCCACCATGTACACGTACCAAACCATGTAGTGGGTCCTTCCTATATTTTGACTCATTTCTTTTCCTCATGTCAATCTGTGTAAGGAGGGATTATCTCATTCTCCCCCATTTTATGACGGAGGAAATAGGGCAGAGTGGTTGTGTATCTTGCCCATTGTAACACAGCCCAGAAGGTCCACAAGCTGATCTAGAACTCAAATGTGTCTTCCCCAAAGCTTTCCTGGCTCCCCTCTTTTCTCCACCCCTCTTCCTCTGCAGCTGTGAGCAGGTGTGGCTGCTGGGGAAACGGGCATCTTCTCTGAGGAATCAGGGGGGAGTCTTGGTGAAAGGGTGGGAGGTGGGATTTGAGGAGGGAGGAGATGCAGAGCAACTGTAGAACCATCTTTCCCTCCTGCCGCCAGCATCACGAGCGCATCTCCCATCATGTATTAGATGGGGGGCACAGATTCCACTGGCACGCATGTAGCAGTGGGGGCGGTTAGGTTCCACCAGCTAACTTTCTAGGACATGAAGCATCATTCCCTTTACTCCTTTCTCTGATGTGCTCTGTATTATTCAGCTGAATATTTCTCCTCAGCGGCTGTTTTTACAGTTCGATCAAAGCAGGTATGTTTTTCCCCCAAAGCTTTACTTGGGTGGCCCTGTAGGGTACATCTGCTCACAGTCATTTTGAACCTTTCTCTCTGCACAACTGCGCAATTGCCAACTTTCCCCAGGTTGTCTGAGGCCAAGTGAGGCCCAGAGAAGGATCAAAACAGCCTGTCTTCTTGAAACATTTTCAAAAGATGATTTTTGTTTCCCTAGTGGCATCCAGAACTTTGAGAATCTAGACTATGAATCCAACTTGAAAACCTGTTTTTTTCTTTTCAGAAGGGAGAAAAAGAAACCCAAACAGACTTCTTTGTCCATGGCCACTCCTACTTTTAATTAAAAATGCTGTTGTTCTGGCCAGCCTGTGATTCTGGGCAAGTGAGCACTCTGGACTTTTCAGTTTTCTCCTCTGTAAAATAGGAATTGAGTCGTTCTCATTTCCCTACGTTGTTTTAAGGGTTAAAGGAGAGAATAACTCGTATTCAGCTGAAAAGTTAACATCAGTAATGGGACCTGCAGTTGGTTGAATCTGGGGATGTGGAGCCCGTGATTATGGAGGGCCAGCTGCGTGGTGTGAGGTTTTCACAGTGCTTCTCTGTGTGTGTGTCACACATGTATGTTCAGTCGCTTCAGTTGTGTCCAAATCTTTTGCGACCCCCAGGCTCTGCTGTCCATGGAATTTTCCAGGCCAGAATACTGGAGTTGGGTTGCCATTTCTTCCTCCAGGGAATCTTCCCAACCCAGGGATCTAACCCACCTCTCCTGCAGTTCCTGCATTGGCAGGTGGATTCTTTACCGCTGGCCCACCTGGGAAGCATATTACACATATGTGTGTTCTTTAAGTAGTAATAAAAGCCATATTAAAACATATCTAATAAATATGGACAATTTAGACTCTCACTTCAAAAGGATCATCTGCTAAAGAACGGCATCTTAAAATGCAAATCAAAACCACAACGAGGTACCATTACATGCCAGTCAGGATGGCTGCTATCCAAAAGTCTACAAGCAATAAATGCTGGAGAGGGTGTGGAGAAAAGGGAACCCTCTTACACTGTTGGTGGGAGTGCAAACTAGTACAGCCACTATGGAGAACAGTGTGGAGATTCCTTAAAAAACTGGAAATAGAACTGCCATATGACCCAGCAATCCACTCCTGGGCATACACACTGAGGAAACTAGATCTGAAAGAAACACATGCACCCCAATGTTCATCGCAGCACTGTTTATAATAGCCAGGACATGGAAGCAACCTAGATGCCCATCAGCAGACGAATGGATAAGAAAGCTGTGGTACATATACAAAATGGAATATTACTCAGCCATTAAAAAGAATTCATTTGAATCAGTTCTAATGAGATGGATGAAACTGGAGCCCATTATACAGAGTGAAGTAAGCCAGAGAGATAAAGACCAATACAGTATACTAACGCATATATATAGAATTTAAAAAGATCTAACGATAACCCTATATGCAAAACAGAAAAAGAGACACAGATGTATAGAACAGACTTTTGGACTCTGTGGGAGAAGGCGAGGGTGGGATGTTCAGAGAGAACAGCACTGAAACAAGTATACTATCAAGGGTGAAACAGACCACCAGCCCAGGTTGGATGCATGAGACAAGTGCTCAGGGCTGGTGCACTGGGAAGACCCACAGGGATCAGATGGGGAGGGAGGTGGGAGGGGGGATCGGGATGGGGAACACATGTAAATCCATGGCTGACTCATGTCAATGTATGGCAAAAACCACTACAATATTGTAAAGTAATTAGCCTCCAACTAATAAAAATAAATGAAAAATAAAACTTAATCAGCTTAAAAAAAAAAAGAAAGAAAGGCATCTTAGAGGGAGAAAAGGACCATCTGTTTTATAGAATAGAGGCTCAATTCCTCGGGGCATATCCTGTGGCAATGTATAGAATGCCACTCAGAATTGTCTCTCTGAAGGATGGAGGCTGGGTGTTTACCCACTGACTTTAGTGTTAAAAAAATCTATCTATTTTTGGCTGTGCTGGGTCTTTGTTGCTGCCCAGGCTGTCTCTAGCTGTGGTCCGTGGGCTCCTCATTGTGGTGGCTTCTGTTGTTGAGGAGCACAGGCTCTAGGGTGCACGGGCGTCAGTACTTGTGGTTCCCCAGCTCTAGAGCCCAGCCTTAATAGCTGTGGTGCATTAGTTGGTGGTGCATTAGCAACTATTAGGCTTAGTTGCTCCACAGCATGTGGGATCTTCCCGGACCAGGGGTTGAACCAGTCTCCTGCAGGGGTAGGCGGATTCTTTATCACTGAGCCACCAGGGAAGCCCTACCCATTGACTTTTGTCCCCTGTTGGTTGAGGGTTGTCCCCAAAGGTGTTAATTTCCTCTGCGCCTCCCTGATAGTGGGCAAGAAAGCAGGGAATGATTCTGGGGCTTGAGGTGGGAAGCTGGCAATGTGCAGGGGGACTGCCCACTGTGAGGGCAGCTGGCATCAGCCGGGGGTCCAGGGGAACATAACATAGGGCACAAAATCATCTTCCATAGAGAGGAGGCCCCTAGAGCCCCAGATAGGGAAGATCTCCAGAATTGGAGGGGCCCTGCTGAGGATATATCTGAAGGAAAAGAAATCATATCTTGAAGAGATATCCGCACTGCCATGTTCACTGCAGCATTATTCACAATCGCTAAGACACGGAAATAACCTACATATCTCTCAATGGATGAATGGATACAGAAAATGCATACATGCATACGATGCAATATTATTCAGCCACTGAAGAAAGAAGGAAATCCTGCCATTTGCAACAAACATGGATAAACCTGGAGGACATTAAGCTAAGTGAGATAATCCAGACAGAGAAAGACAAATACTGTGTAGTATCACTTGTATGTAGACTCTTAAAAAAAAAAAAAAAGACTTTCAGCTATAAAATAAATAAGTTCTGAGGATCTAATGTACAGCATGGTGACTGTACTTAGTAATACTGTATCGTTTACTTGAAATTTGCAAAAACAGTAGATCTTAAGTGTTCTTACTACACATAGGAAAAGGTCTGTGTGAAGGAGTGGATGTGTTAACTAACTCTGGTGAACATTTCACAGTCTACGCATGTATCAACTCATCATGTTCAACAATTTAAATATACACAGTTGTTGTTTTTTTGTTAGTTATACCTCAGTAAAGCTGGGGAAACAATGGGGGAAAAAGGAAGAAAAAGAAAGAATTCTTAGGGCTTCTAGGCAGGGAGCCAGTCTAATCTTAGATTTCTCCACAGCATCATCTGATGTTAGAAAACTGTCGAGCAGGAGCTACAAGCTATTCCAAGACAGTAACTGAGCAGTGTTTTATATCTTGCCAAACTTTCTTTCAGGTACGAGTGCAATAGAAAAATAGTTTTGAACATGCAAGAACCCAGAGACTATTATTCCCATGAGTACTTCTTGAGAAATTTATGGAGTTTTAACTTCAATCAACCAAGAAATAATGAAAAACTAGGGCAAAGGGGACAGGAATATGCAGAGTATACCTAACTGAAGAACTAAGACCAAACAAATGTGAATATTGGAGTAATAGAGTAGAAGGGACATGTTTTATATCCTAACAATACAGAAATGACACAAATATAAAACTTTGGAAGGTGAATGAAGGAAAAGGTGGGAGAAAGAATAAACATGCTATTCATGAGTAATAACTGGGGGCCAAAGACTGTCATTTAAAGCTGACAAAATATAGTAGAAATGTAAGCATTTGTAATTGTACAAGGCAAACATTTAAAAAGATAATACTAAAAAAAAAAAAAAAAAAAAGATAATACTAATGATTAAGGGGTTTCCCCGGTGGCTCAGACAGTAAACAATCCGCCTACAATGCTGGAGACCTAGTTTCAATCCCTGGGTCGGGAAGATTCCCTGGAGGAGGGCATGGCAACGCACTCCAGTACTCTTGCCTGAAGAATCCCATGCACAGAGGAGCCTGGTGGGCTACAGTCCATGGGGTCTCAAAGAGTCAGGCATGACTAAGTGACTAAGCACGCAGCACCATGATTAAAATTGAATAATGATTGAATGGTAGGGGATGGGGAAGAGCAAATATGCTAATTTTATGATTGTTCTTACTAGGATTTAAGAGCTGGCGTTTAAAGAACTGGACATTTAAGGGTATAGAGTCATGAAGAGTCCAATTATTAGGATTCAATTTAAAATTTCCTAAATGTGATAAGAAATATGCACCATGAAAAAAGTAAAGGTAACTGAAAGCATAGTGAAAGACTTCAAAAATTACAAATACATAAAATATACCATGAACTATCATGGCAGATCAAAGACTAAACATGTATGGCATCTCAAGTAATGGAACTGGGCTAAATCCACCCAGTGAGAGAAGAACACAGAACTGGGCCAGGCTCGGAACCAGAACCGGAAACTTTCGGTGGCTGGGCAGGTGCTCCCTCGCATCTGGTGTCTGGTTCGGGGCTGTTTGTTCTCTCTCCCTGCAGACTCACTCCCAGTAGACTATGGTCTCTACTGTCGTCAGTAGCTGGTCTGCCATGTGCCCCTGACCTCAAGTTCATGAGCAGAAGAAAGCCAGCCTTGCTGACCTGTCACAAGCTCTGGTTCCTGGGGGCAGGGTAGGGGCTGAGGGGCTATTTGGCCTCATGCAGGTCAGGGTCCTGGGTGGCCCCATCAGCTCTGGTCCAGGGTCAAGGTGCCTGGACTGCTGGAGTGTGTGTGTGGATGGAGATGGTTACAGGAGCCCCAAAGTACAGTGGCTTGAACAACCCTTGCCAGTTCTGCCCCCATGGGCTCACGCAAGCTCCCAAGCTCCTTCCTTCTGGTGGCCCCTTGGTGCTCACGAATCAGAATCACCTGGAAAACAAGTTTCCAGGTGGTGCTGACACTGCTGGTCCCGAGACCACGTGTTGAAAAACTACTGCCCCAGGATATGTCCTTTGCCAACCGTCCAGAGCTGACTCGGCCACACGTGGGCCCAGAGAGGCGAGCCGGGGCAGCCAACCTCCTTTTGAACAGATGGGGCAAGTAAAAGTGGCTGCTTCAGGCCCTGGGCAAGGACTTAGTCCCAGGGTCACACTTGGCTGCCAGGGAGGCCGGGCAAGGCCATCTGCAGCCGGGTGGCTGTGTGCCCTGGAAAGGGAAGGGCATGTTTGTGGGAGACACTGCAGGTCCACTGAGCGGGAAGATGTGGAGACGAGAAGACAGGGGCCAGCACTCAGTGTGGGGAACAGACGGGGAAAGGCTCTTATGGTGTCCGGAGATCTGAGTCATAACAGCAGTCTACTCAGCGGGGAGAAGCCTGGTCTCCCTGCAGCCCTGTCCTGGGAGACAGAGCAGGCTGAGCGCGGAAGCCGGAGCATGGCTGCCCACTCATGTCTTAAGGACAGCTGGGTGTCATGCCCCCCGCCCCCAAGCCCAGGCTTCACTCTTTTCCCTCCTTGTTCACCCAAGATGTTCCTTCATTCACTGTCCCGTTATTTTGTGGGTCAGGGCTGATGTTTTCGAGGTCCTAAGCTTTTTTTTTCTACCCCCGTCCCCCAGGCATCTTGGCTCTGGAGAAAGCTGCGTGGCAAGAGGCGGCTGGCGATGGCATTCTGCCTCTTAACGACTCTGTCTGTGGTGACTGTCACCCGCTTGCCCCCACAGCGCCCAGCCACTGGCCCAGACCCTGGCCCCATGGAGCCCCAGGGGGTTGCTGACGTCCCTGCCCCCCAGAGTCGGCAGGCTCTGAGCTCCAGCTGGAGGCAGCGGGCAAGAAGGTTGAGGAGAAGCTGGGCCTTGCCCGGGAGCTCCATCCTGGTGTGTGCGGAGGAGCAAGACCACAGAGGGCATGTGGACAGCAGCAGACGGTCCCCAGGGAAGGAGAGCAGCCATCCAGGGAGGATCGGGAATGACATTACTTTGGTACCTGCAGAAGACCTGAGACTCAGTACCCGGCGTTTTGTGCTCCTGCAGGGGGAGGCGGTCAGGGGTCCAGGAGCCAAAGACCTGGACCCACCCTGGCACCATGGTCCCCTCCCGGAGGCACTGAGTAAGACAAGCACCCCAGGTGGCCCCCTCGCAGGGCATGACATGTCAGCCTTACAGACTCGGAGAGCTACTGCTGGACTGACCCTCCAGCCCCCTCCAGAAGGCGGGGGTCTGCCAGGAGTCCGGAACAGAGCCTGGACTGGTGGCCAACAAGTGGAGGGTCCTGCCCCCACCAAAGAGGCTCACTGGTGGCCTGGCTCTGCTGGGGAGCTGCAAGGATCTGTCTGGTGTGACACTGAGACTCCCGGGCTATCCAGTGGCTTCAGGACCGGCGAGCAGGTCCCCCCGTGGCTCACAGAGCAGGACGTGCAGACCCTCCAGCTTCTGGCCCAGGGGGAGGTGGTGGGCAAAGCCCGGGTGCCCGGCCACGGGCAGGTGCTGCTAGTCGGTTTCTCCAGCGAGGGGGCCCTTCAGGATGCAGCTTCTGGGCTCAGCCAGCTCTGCTCCCAGGGTCTCTGTGGCTTGATCAAGAGGCCCGGGGACCTATCCGAGGTCTTGTCCTTCCACGTAGACCGCGTGCTGGGGCTGCGCCGGAGCCTGCCCGCGGTGGCCAAGCACTTCCACAGCCCCCTGCTGCCCTACCGCTACACGGACGGTGGCGCCCGGCCAGTCATCTGGTGGGCGCCCGACGTGCAGCACCTGGGTGACCCGGAGGACGACCAGAACTCTCTGGCCTTGGGCTGGCTGCAGTACCAGGCCCTGCTGGCACGTGGCTGTGGCCGACCCAGCCATGCCCCATGCCTGGGCATCCATCACGCCGAGTGGGCACGCCTGGCGCTCTTCGACTTCCTGCTGCAGGTAGGCGGGGCCTGGAGGGGCGGGGCTCCGCGCAGGGGAGGCGAGGACTCTCGGTGAACTGAGACACTGAACAGCCTGCATGAGGGTGGATAGTGACTCTCCCCCTAACCCTTGTCTTTTGCTTTCGTTTGTTTGTTTGCTTTTTTACCATTTTTTTTAATGCTTAACTTTTTATTTTAGTCCTTGTCTTTTGACCACCCAGCACCCATTTTTTGTTATTTTTCTGCCTTGTGTTCATTCATCCAGTGGTGTGCTGAAAACCAGTTTGTATAGGCTCATTCTTGAATTTCAGGAATTTTATGACCCGGTTGTGAAACACAGACGTTATTAAAATTGAAATTATACTAACAATATAATAAGTTATATTAGAAACAAAGGTAATAAATACTCTGAACTCATTACTTCATGATTATTTTACATTTTACTCTTGTCTGAGCTCTTGAGGTTCTTTGTATCTACCTAGTAAATACTGTATAGTGTTGAGTTACTGCATGTCTCTTGCTGACTCCACATTCGTGCCTGTTGGTAGCTTGAAACAGGCCAGGGTAGGAGTATTTATGGGGCTTCTCAGGTGGTGCTAGTGGTAAAGAACCTGCTTGCCCATGGAGGAGTCATAAGAGACACAAGTTCAATCCCTGAGCTGGGAAGATCCCTGGAGGAAGGCAGGCAACCCATTCCACTATTCTCTCCTGGAGAACCCCATGGACAGAGGAGCCTGGCAGGCTGTAGTCCATAGGGTCGCACAGAGTCGGACATGACTGAAGCGACTTAGCACGCGTGCAGGCAGGAGTATTTATACCTTGAGAATCAGGGAATTCTACAATCAGGACACCTCTCTATTCCCGGAGAGCTGGTAGTTAAACATTTATCCTTGAATCAAGAAGGATTCAAGCTGGTTGCATAATTCAAAAAAGAGAGTTGAGATGGAGGAGAGAGAGAATGAGAGAGGGGAGAAATAAAGGGATGATGCTGGACCTGCTTGGACCCTGGAGAGAGAAGGAAACCACAGGGCCAGCTGAGGTCCCTGCTGTGCCAGAAATTAACCCTGGAGTTTTTGGGAGTTTTGGGAAGGGATTGGGCAGTTAGGACACAGGGCTTACCAGGGGGACTGCAGACATCAGATATTTACTGAGTGGCCTGTTGACAACTGATGTGGCTGCTCCGGGACTTATGAGCTGGATGTCAGCTGTGGAGACAGGAGTGAGGGAATGAGGCCAGAAAGAAAGAAAAACAAAAAATAATTCAAGCACACAGTGGGTGGATATGTATGCACACAAAGGCAGTCCCATTCCTGTAGGGACCTCTTTTGAGGGAAGAGATCAATACTAGCCCTAAATTTACCTGCTGGGGTGACTGGATGAACCATGGGTCAAGTTCAATGTCATAACCAGGTAGCCAGGGGCTGATGCTCCCTGTGTGGTCCATACAAGGTTGGTTGGAAATGTATTTTAGAAGATTCTCAGACCAATTTAATACTTTGAGATTTCTCATGAAAATCTCACTTCCTCTGAAACACTGGATGGTTTAATAACGTGGGGCCTCTGTTCCCACACAGCAGAAATGAGCCTGAGCTGAGTAACTGCTGCCCCTTTAAAGGCTGCCATGCTCCCCTTTCTGCCAAAGACCACACCTCCTGTTGTCTGATGTGATTGTGTGCATTCTGTCACTAAGTCGTGTCTGACTCTTTTTGATTCCACGGACTGTTGTAGCCTGCCAGACTCTGTCCATGGGATTTCCCAGGCAAGAATACTGGAGTGGGTTGTCATGTCCTCCTCCAGGGCGTCTTCCAGACCCAGGGATTGAACCCATGTCCTAGAACCCAGGGTTCTACCCTGTGTCTCCTGCATCTCCTGCATTGCAGGCAGATTCTTTACTACTGAGCCACCTGGGAAGCCCTGTTGTCTGACACCCACCCCCAAACCCTTGGATGTTATCTGTCTGCCTGTGGGTATTTGTCTTCTGTCACTGGACCAGCTGGCCTCCCGCAATACTTCCAGCTCCTTGAGTCTGTGTCTCCTGGCTGCTTTGTGGAGGGAGGAGCGTGTGGCCTGGTGGTTGGCACGGGCTTTGGCACCAGACATATCTGGGTTTGAACCCCCTGCCCACTGGCCATGTCCCACCGTGTGATCCTGAGCAGACTAGCTGGCCTCTTTGAACTTCACTTCTCTCTAAATGGGACCGGGTGTCCCTGCCTTCTGCCCTTGAGGACGTGGCAGCTCTTAATCACCAGCTCCTGTATGCAGGCTTGCTCTGGGCCACCAGCCTGCTCTGCCTGTGTGTGAAAGGCTGAGGGCTAGGGATTAGTGTCCTCCAGACAGCGTGACCTATCCTCCTGCCTGGGAGGGAGGCATTTCCCAGACCACAGCCTACAGTCTTGGGCAAACTGGAAGAGCTGGCCACTCTCCCTCCAGGAACAGCCGTCCTGTGACTGATGGGAGGCAGTCTGTAAAAGCCCCAGTTCCCTGGCTGGGGTGGCTCTGTGGTGCGTGTTCCGTGTGTCTCTCAGAGCCCCCTACCAGGATTGAGCCACGGTTGCCCACAGAGCTCATTGCCGGCCCTCCCTGTCTCCCTTCCCCAATCCTTGCTTGTGTTTTTGAATTAGCTCACGGATCGATTGCTTTCGCTCTGAGTTCTTGGCTGCGTTCTGTCTCTGGGGGAGCCTGGCCTCCATCAGATGACACCTCTGACCCTGTGTGGTTTCTGCATGCAGGATCATCCACGTAATATACTTAATACCGCGCCTGGCGGTGGCTCAAGCTCAGTAATACACAAGCACTGCCCCCAACACTTTACAGGAATTAACTCCTCCAGTCCTCATGGTAGCCTTGCTAGAGAGATAAGAGGCTTCTCCCTGTTTTGAAGTTGGACAGTTGAGGTCCAAGTGGTTAAGTGACTTAGCTAAGTTCATGGCCGGTGGAGCTGAGACACAGCCTGGATGGTCTGGCTCCAGAGCTCACCCTCCTTCTCACACAATCCTCTTCAGCTGGCCATGGGTGAGGGCAGGAAAAGGGGGTGCTGGTTGGGACATCCGGGACTTTGAGCCCTTGAGGACCCTCCTTGTGGCCCCCCATCCAGCTGATGTGCACACAGCCACTTTCTGCCCACACAGAGCCCCTCTGTCTGTCTTTGGAGGTTGTGGTGTGAAGCCCTTCCTCAGCTGCCAAGACCAGCCACGGGGGTGGACAGTTCAGCCGCCAGAGCACACACAGGTGGGCGTGTGGTCAGACGCCACTCAGCTGGCTTCAGGCCACGTCTTCCTGGGTTTGCTGAACACCAGGCGAGTCACACACCCCTGGCTGGCAGATGCTGCCTTCCTAGAAACCACGGGCAGGCTGGAGTGAGGAGAGGCTGTGGGTTTCCCAGCCCAGGAACCCCGGTCCCTACTGAGCAGAAGCCAGGAACAACCTGAGGGCAGTCATGCCTGGACTCAAGAGGGCCGTCTGCCCAGAGGGTGGGAAGGACGTGTGGGGTCGTGGGGACAGGAATGGGCACATTTGTACCTTTTCCTTCTAGAGAGGCTTCTTTTTTCTCATGCCCTGCTTCATCTTGGAGGGCATGTGCTTGACTGCACGGGGTGAGCAGCTGCGGAGAATTCAAGACAGTGAGAGGGTGGTGTTTGCTCATGGAAGTCATCCTGCTGCTTCCGCTGATGCAAGGCCTTCACGTCCCGGAAAACCCAGACCGCAGAAAGCCTCAGGTGCCGCCATCCTGGTGCGGGCCACCATCTTTTCTTACCTGGACTCTTCTTCCCTAACATCTCCCTAACGTCTCCATTTTTGTCCCCTCCAACTGGGTCTCCTTACAGAAGCTGGAGTGATATCTTGGTTTCCATTCCCTCAGGCAGACCCTGAGCCCGGGGTCCAGTGTGGTAGTTCCTCTGGGAGGGGACCCCAGGAAACACTCGTAGGGAAGAGGAAAGTGAGACAGCCAGAAGGCGGCCAGCAGAGGGCATGTCATCGAACAGGGCACCACTATGGGTGACTGGGGCTTGATCCACAGGAAAATTCTGAGAAATGGTATAAAATACACGTTCAGAGTTAGCCCACCAAAAGTGAGGGACGCGAGGTATTGATAGCCAAATCTCCCCTTGGTCTTTGGTTGAGGGCTGCTCCTGGAGGTGTTAATTCCGTGGCATTTGGATAAAGCCCCCGGGCAGAGCCTATAGGAGCTAGAAGTTACAGGGAGAACTCAAAAGTTCACATACAACTGGTCAGGCAGAGAGCACAATAAATCAGACTGTGGCCCTTCTCCATTGCAATATGGCAAAGTATCTCAATGCCCTCGATATCAGGAGCTTCAGGGACCCGAGATCCATCCTTGTCTGCTGTCTTCAGCCCCTCCTCTTGGCATGTGGCCTTGGTTTCTTCAGGTGCAGGGCCTCAGACAAGCCTCTCATCCTCCTCCCCAGACCTCCACTCTCCCAACCTCCACATTCCGTTGTTATCCTCTTTCTATTTCGTGCTATCCTGTCTATATTTTTTCTGACTCCCCAGCACAGTAAGTTTTATTTGTTCACTTCTGTCTCTCTGTTTTGTTCACATCTGCAGTGCCTAGCACAGGGCCAAGCTCTTGGTTAGATCCTAGAGAAGCACCTTTTGAACGAGTGGGTGAAAGGATGAACAAATGAATGAAGGAATCCAGGGTCTCTGTATGATTTCCTATCTAGGTGCTGCTGTGTTCTGCTTGCTCAAATACCACTCCTTCCTCTAGACTGAAAAGAATCCCAAAGCCGCCTCCTTTTCTTTTCAGGTCCCATGGATATAGAGGTGGAAAACTTTGTGACAGTCGTTTGTCCAGCCCTTGTACGGGCATGTAATTAACTCATGCTTCCAGAACAGATGTTGGCATATAACATCATCTGTCATCCTCCGCATCAGGCACTGTGCCAGCACTTCACATGTGTTGATGTGTGACAGCCCTGGGAGTGGACAGTATTTTTTAGCTCCATTCCACAGATGAGGAAACTGAGGTTTAAGAAGGGCTAAGGAACTTGCCCACAGTAACCTGCAGCCTTAAGCGCTGGAGCTGGGATCAGATCCGCCGCAAGTTTGGCCACAGAGGGCATGCCTTGCCCTCTTCGTTGACTCAGTTGACTCTGGAAAAGTCATTTCTTCTGGCTTCTAGTTGAGGCTGGCCCATTTCTTTTCTGGGGCACCGGGTTCAGTCATTTGTGATCCTGTGTGTGTTCCTTGTTTTGAGTGCAAATCTATGGTTCACATTGTTCTCTGGCTTGGCCTTCCTGAACATCAGGTGTAGTTAGACAGGAGCCCAGATCCATGACCACGTCAACTTCTCAAGCTTCCAGCCAGAGACCTGAAATATAATCGTAGCGCCTTTATGTCCCACAGCAGACCCAAGAGACAGGTGCAGTGCTCCTTCCTTCTGCATAGACGGTGCGACCAGCCATGAAGGGTGAAGCAGCCCACCTGGAAAGGGTGACATCAAGCATCTTTACATATACTTAAGAGCAGGGCCTCGATCGTGATCGGCGGAATTCAGAGCTGGTCTTCAAGATACCCACCCCCTTAGTGTGAACTCCTGCCCTTGAGAAAGAATGAGACCTGTAAATATGATGGAATCTTATTTCAGTGATTAAGTTGCCAATCAGTTATCTTTGGGTATTTTTGCTTATTTGTTTTTTGATTGAAATATCCCCTGGAGTAGGAAATGGCAACCCACTCCAGTATTCTTGCCTGGAAAATCCCATGGACAGAGCAGCTTGGCAGGCTATAGTCCATGGGGTCAAAAAGAGTTAGTCACAACTGAGGACGCATGCAAGCAAGCAAGCATAATCGACCTATAGCACTCTGTTAGTTCCAGGTGACTCGATATTTCTGTATGATATGAAATGATCACCAAGATAAGTCTAGTTTCAACCTGTCACCATACAAAGTTATTACAATATTATTGAGGTACTCATCAGTTAATCTGGAGTTAATCAGAAGAAAGACTCTCCCATTGGCCTGAACCAGTCAGGAGAGTCTTTCAAAGATGAAGCATCAGCGGATTTTCCTGCTGGCCTTGAGGAGTAAACAACCAGGCTATGAGCTGCTGTGGGTCAGGGAGGCCTCTGGAAGGACCCTGAGATCTCCTTACAGCCACAAAGAATGGTTTCTGCCAGCAGCCTGACTGAGCGCAGGAGAGGAGCCTGAGTTAGGAAGGAGATGGAGCACCTTGAGTTCAGCCTGAGACCCTGGATAGAGTATCCGGCAGAAAGGGATGGACTCCTGACCCACAGGAACTGTGAGTTAATAAGTGTGTTATTTTAAGCCACTAAGCTGGTGGTCATTTGTATGTGGCCATAGAAAATGAGTTCATGTGGCCAGGGAGGGGCCTCCAGTGCAAACACCTTCAGCAGTGCGCATCTCGGGCGACCTGCTCTGCACATCCTGACGGCCGACAGCACTTCCCTGCCTCGCCCTCCTCCTGCCTCTGCTTTGTCTTTCAGCCTCTCAGCCGTGTCCAACGCTTCGCGACCCCATGGACCGTAGCACGCTGGGCTTCCCTGTCCTTCACTATGTCCTAGGGCTTGCTCAAACTCATGTCCATTGAGTTGGTGATGCCATCCAACCATCTCGTCCTCTGTTGTCCCCTTCTCCTCCTGCCTTAGCTTCTGCTTAGATTTCTTAAAAATCTTTTTTAACTGTTTATATTCTTTGCCCCATTTTCTGTTGGATTGTTGGTCTTTTTCTTAAGGACTTTAAGAGCTTTTTTATAGATTGAGAAAATCAGTCTTTTGTTTTCTTTGCATTCTGGTATTTCTCTCCAGTTCAGTTGTCATTAAACTTAGTTTCTAGTCTTTCTGCTGTGCAGAAATTCAAAAAATTGCTTTGTGCTGTTAAACTTATCAAGCTATTTTTCATGACTTCTGGGTTAGTGTATTATGTTTTTAAGGACCATCCTCATTTCAGGGTTATTTTTAAAAAATCCTCCCATGTGTTTTTATATATTTTTGATCCATCTGGAAGTTATTTTGGAGTAAGAGATCAGGTGCAAAATAATGATTTTTTTTTTTCAGATGGCAACCCAAATGTCCCAGCACCATTTGTTGAATAATCCTTCTTTCCCCCAATTTGAAATGCTGCCTTTTCCATATAGCCAATTTCCATATGTACGCAAGTCTATTTGTAGACTCTTCTGTTCCAGTAAAGGGTCTGTCTATTTATGTGCCAGAATCACACTGTTTTAATTATCACACTTTATATTTTATGTTAATAACTGGGAGTGCTTGGTCTCCTTGCTCTTTTTAAAGATTTTTCCCCAATACTCCTGCATACTCTTCTCAGTCAGCTTGTTACTTCCTTTGCCTTCCCAAGTCCTCTTGGGACTTGACTGGAATCAAATGAAATCTGTGTGGACTAATATAGAGAGAATTTACATCCTAAGATACAGGGTCATTCTAGGCCAAGAACAGGCTGTGTCTTTCCTTTTATTTCTGTTCCTCAGAAACATCTTTATGTTTTCCCGAGCTGGATCTTCACTTTCAGGTTGGGATGATACTGATATTTCATCTTGTGACCATTGAAAAGGGCCTCTTTTCCTTCTATTGTATTGTTACTAACCGAGACTTCTGGACTCTCTGATCAACAGAAATTGATAAGAAGTTGGCTGAGAAGTGCAGGCACGGCTTTACTGGGACTCGAGCTGTAGCACACAGGAGCGAAAACAAGAAATTGTTGCCCTGGCTCGCTTCCCAGGGCAGGGGCGAGCCGGCGCCTTAAAGGAGTGAGGGTGAAGATGTGGCTTCCCTGCCCCGCCCATCCCTCCCTGGTGCTGTGAGCAGGGACCCCAGCAGTGCCCTGCGTCTGCTCCCCGCTCCCCAGAAGTGGCAGTTGGCTTGCGACCTTTGTGTCTTGTTCATAATGTGCCCCATTGGGCCTGTGAGCAGTTAGTTTTAATCCTTTGTAGTTCCTTTTTTTTTTTTTTAATTTTATTTATTTGGCTGAGCCGGATCTTAGTTGCGGCATGTAGAATCTAGTTCCCTGACGAGAGATTGAAACTGGACCCCTTGCATTGGGAGCATGGAATCTTAGCCACCAGGTCACCTGGGAAGTCCCTGAGTCCCTTATAGTTTCTTTGGATTCCATTGCTCATTCTTTGAGGAGGCATTTGTCCAGGTGCAAGCTCAGGCTCTCTGAGAAAGGGTCCCAGGTCCCAGCCTGTCTCAACACGTTCTGGCCCATAGCTGCTGGTCTGTGTGAAGGATATTGTATTTGTATCATACTTTGGTTACTGGTTACTTGATCACTTCATAAGGCTTCTCACAGTTGCCCTGGGTTTTCCAAGTGTATGGTCGTTTCTTCTGTAACGAATGCACTTTGTGTCCTCATTGCCTCATCTTTCATTTTTCTTACCTAACTACAACCGTGGTGCTTCCAGAGCAATGGTAAATAGTAATGGGATGCTGGACATGACTTGTCTTTACAGATTTGGGACAGTTTCTAGTGTTTTACCATTAAACATCATGCTGAGTTTTGGCTGAAGAACTATTTGCTATTCTTGCCTTATTAAGAGTTTTTCTTGTCAGGAATGGATGTAAAAATTACATCAGATGCCTTTTGAGTATCAGTGGAGGAGGTCACAGATTACACACGTCCTCCATCTAACGTATTGATATGGGGACTGACTTCTGGGGAAAGGTATTCCCATGGTGACTCATTGTAGCTTTCTTGGTTGGAAGTGTACTTTCCTGTGGTGGATACATCATTTCACAGGTGCTGGATTTTGTGTTGATGTTTAAATTTTAGAGTGATTTAGTCCTTTTAGGGGGGGCTTCCCAGGTGGCACTAGTCATAAAGAACCCACCTGTCAATGCAGGTAGATGTAAGAGATGTGGTTTCGATCCCTTGGTTGGGAAGATTCCCTGGAGGAGGGCATGGCTGCCCACGCCAGTATTCTCACCTGGAGCATCCCATGGACAGAGGAGCCTGGTGGGCTACAGTCAAGAGGGGTCACAAAGAGTCAGACACGACTGAAGCAACTTAGCACGCACGCCTGTCTTTTTAGATAATTCTTCTCAGGCCATCTCCTCAAAGCCCACCGTCTGGTATATTCACCCACATCCAGAGCTGGTGCTGTGACCTCTGGCCTCTGGCTTGGGGCAGATGAGGCATCCAGAGGTCCCCCTGCCTGGGGCCTCTGGGGAGGCTACCCCCTGTTAAGACACAGGGGAGCACTGCAGAGAGAGTCGTCAGAGGATTGTAAGAGTCAGTGTGGAGTAACCCACTCCTCCCCACATCCTCACCTCCCCAAAGCCTCACGAATTCTCTAACAGACAGCCATTCAGTGCGGGGCCAGCCTGCTGCCCTCCTCAGAGATGCTGCCACCCTGGGGCTGTCTGGCAGCAAGCCAACCCAGCCAAGAGCCACCCTTTCAATGAAGACCCTGGGCCCGTGACTGTCCCCAGGTGGGGGAGGGTCCTACACAGGGGGCCCGGGCCACCAGGGGCAGCAGGCCGTTCTTCTGGAGTCCACCAGACTCGGATCAGGCACTGGCTGAGGGTGTGTCTTGGCCCAGGAGCCTGGGGAGGGATGAGAGGACTTGAGTCACCCCTTGTGCCCTATGCTGGGCGCCTCCCAGACGTCCTCACCCTCACAGCTCAGCCTGGTGTCCCTCTTGGCAGACTGCAGTGTCTTGTCCCACTAGATGTCCTGTTTGGGGGCCCCAGAGGCAGGCCTCCGCCTGTCAGGCTCATGTGAGGGGCAGGGTTTCAGTGGTCAGTCCTCATATGAAGGCCTCCCCCACCATCCTTCCTGCTGTCAGCCAGCCATGAGCTTCATTCATTCATTTTTGCACTCCGAAAACCTCAACCGAGTCCTGTTGTGCTGAAAAAGTGCTAGGAGCTGGGGATCTGGTTGAACCACATCTTCTCTGTATGGAGGCGCTTGTGACCTCTAGGGTCACAATGCACGTGCCTGCCACCCAGTCCAACGCAGCGGCCCGAGCCAGGCTGCCCGGGTCTGAGTCTAGGCGTCACCGCTTTCACTCTGCGGGACCCTAGGCATGTTTTCCAGCCTCTGTCACTCCGTTTCCTCATCTTTGAAATGGAGACAGTAACTGTACCTGCCTCCTGGCTGCTGGGAGGGTTAAATGAACTATGCTAGGTGAAGCACTCAGCGCCTTGCCCAGCAGAGAGTAAGGGCTTCACAGCTGTTCAATAAAATTAAACACAAACTTCATGAGCACACAGCACTGCTGGAAGGCCAGAACTGCAAAAGATTATCATTTTTTTTCTTGGTAACTGCTCTTTTTGTCAAAAAGGGGGAAGAAGAAATCCTCACGCCTCAGGATGTGGGAATGAAACCTAAGCCTGGTCCTGTCTGGCTGCTGCTGTTTCAACTGTTTCAACGGAATTGCTCTTCAGTGGAAAAAAGTTCCCAGACAGCGTGGCAGATTACTCACACTGGCACCTGGGCCCGGCCAACCCCTCCCTGTTCAGCGTTCAAATGGGTGTACATCTGGGGGCACCAGCACCGCCCCTGTCATATGGCCCGACAGTCCTTGTAGCTCCTTCTGGAAATAAGCACCGCATCCAGTTAAAATCCGCACAGAACGGCCTGCCGACAGGATCAGGGAGCGTTTGGCCTGAGGAAGGGGGTTTGGCTGGCTGTGCCATCAGACGTGACGTGAGATCGGAGTCATCGCTGGAATTCAGTCCTGCTGGAACCATCCAGGCATTTACTCTCCCAACCAGAGATGCCTCAGCAGGTGGCATCCGTCTCCCAGATCTACCTGGGCTCTAGAAACCAGGCCTTGCACATATGTAGAGGAGAGTGGCTAGGCCATCATGACACAGCTTTATTTTAGATGCTTCACAGGGCTATGGCCAGCGCTTTCAGAGGGAGGAAGCCCTGAGACTCCTCCAGGCCTTTAGGCCTGTCCCTTCCAGGTCTCTCCATGACAACCACCCTCCTCACCTTGTGTGGTCCTCAGTGAGGCCCTGAGGGAGTACCAGTGCTCCCACTTTGGGTTAAATAACTTCCTCGGGTCATGGAGTTAGGGCATAGTGGAGCCATGATTCACCCCCAGATCCTTTGGGCTCCAAACCAGGGTCACAGACATGGCCCAGATTGCAAGCCAAATTCCCCTATCTTTTTTTTGTCTGTACAGTCCATGAGCTAAGAATGCTTTTAGCATTTTCAAATGGTTGAATAGACAAAAAGAATATTTCGTTACACCTAAAAATTCTATGAAATTCAGATTTCAATGTATGTTAATACAGTTTCTTTGGGGGAGGGACATGGCCATGGCCATTTGTTTGCATATTATCTAGAATATGTACAATATGCACAACACAGGCAGAGTCGGGTAGTTGTGACAGAGACCATATGGGCTGCAAAGCCTAAAATATTTACTGTCTGGCCCTTTGTGGGAAAAGCTTGCTGATCTCGGCTCTAAACCTCTGTGTGGGCAGCCTTGGAGGGCTTCTGCCGAGGACAGGTGTGCATTAGAATGCATGGAGGACCCCACCCCTTGCCAAGTTCGAGGACAATATGGAGAAACATAGGGGCGTGTTACTATCTTCAGGTGAATGTAAAAACTGTTGGCAGGTTGGGAGGTCTCTGGGGGCATGCCACAGGGTTCTGTCCTCAGCCCCATCCTGTCAACACTTCTGTAGGAGCCGGAGTGAGGACGTGGGGGCTCTGGTGGACCCAGTGGAGCGCTCTTGTTTCTTCTGCACAGGGCCCTGGTCTGATTCCCTTTCTCCCCATTCCTGGGCTCAGAGGTCAGTACATCACCATCTTCCAGTGGTGGCCTCTGGACAAGGGATGAGCCTGTGTCCAGATTTGGTCCAATCAGACTGAAAGGAAGGACTGGTATTCCATGGTTGTTGGGGGAGGGCTTCTCTCTCTCCCCTCCCCTCCTTCCTGTCTCTCTTTCTCTCTCTGTCTCCTTCTCTTTGGACATGAACAGGGAAAAACATGGGGACTTCCCAGGTGGCTCAAGTGGTAAAGAACCTGCCTGTCAGTGCAGGAGGCATAAGAGACACGGGTTCAATCCCTGGGTCGGGAAGATCCCCTGGAGGGGGCATGGCAACACACTCCAGTATTCTCTCCTGGAGAATCCCACGGACAGAGGAGCCTGGCGGACTACAGTCCGTGGGGCTGCAAAGAGTTGGACACAACTGAAACAACTTACCACACTCACAAGGAAAAACATACCCACAGGGGCCAGCTGCAGGTCTTCTGAGACAACACAGGGATGTCCTTAACATTGTGGGGTAGAGTGAAGAGCAGAAAGAAACCTTATCATGACAATAGGAGCTGCTTAAAGGTGCCCTCCAAGCTTGTCCTATTGCAAGGCTCTTGAGACTTCCTGCTGTAGATCTTAATTTCCCCTCTGGTTAAAGTCACTTCCAACCAGAATTTTCTGTTACTTGTGGCTGTTGTTATTCAAAGTCCAGGAGGCTAAAGTAATGACTGTCCACCTCAGGGGCTTGTTTAACAGGCTCGTTGCACGGACAGGGCTCTGGCTGTTTGTATCATGGCCAAGTCAGGCCGGTCCTCCAGGCTAAACATGCCTTTTAAGTGGTGTCAGTGATGTCCTTGGTCCACTGCCTCTGGAAACACTCCATGATGCAGCCTTACAGAAAGGCCCTCAGCCTGTCTGGGGCAATGGTCTAGGCCCAGGATGTGACTTCTTCACGCTGAATTGTTATAAAGTGGGGAAAATAATGTTTAGGGACAGTAGTTGGGACTGTTCAACACTGTCTCATTTCCGGATGTCTGGTTTCATGAGGTTGATTGGTGAATAGAGCTATAGTTATTTTCTGGCTTGTATAGAAGGAAATCAATTTTGTATTTCTTCAGAACACACAGGAGTTACCTCCAAAGGGGATATGGGAATGGAGTGAGACCTTTCATTGGCTGGCGCTGAGCTGGGCTGGGCGGACTGCCAAGTGGCTGGCCTGGCTTTGATGTGTGCCGCATCCTGGGGGCTGTCATCTATGTGTTCCCTGCCCCCGGCCCCTCTGCCTTGTGTGGAGAGAGGTTGGCAGAGGGAGACAGGACGGTGGTGCTGGCTGAAGCTGAACCAGGGCTGCGGCTTGGGTTGGCTGAGAGGCGACCACAGATGAATAAGGACCATCCAAACAGCTCTGGTGCCTGCCTGCTGCCGCCTCAGGAGGACAGTGGGCTCTGAGACTTCCGGTTCCTTCTTTTCTTCCTTCACTGTTTTGAGAACTCCTCTCCAGTCTTGATGAGTGTAATGATGGGGACCTCACATGACCTCTAAGTGGCTCCCTCTCCCTGACCTTCAGGGAGGCAGTGGAGGACATCAGAGAGCGCTGAGCTCCAGCCAGGCAGACCTGGGTTCAAACCCCAGCTGGACTACCTCCTCGTGTATGACCTTGGGGAGCTCTGGGGTCCATGTCCCCATGTGTTATTGGGGCACTAATGTCTCCCTTGCAAGGCTGCAGTGAGAATTGGATGAGACAGAGATGCAGTGATGTTGCTGGTCATCTGAGTGATGCCTTCTGCGCCCACCAACTCTCCAACCCCAACTGGGTGACTCTATCCACCTGGAGTCAATGTCAGATTAAGGGCTCAGTCAAGTTAAGGGCTCAGCTCCACAGAACTCCTGATTCAGATGCCAGTCACGAGTCCTGAGCCCCCCATACTTCTGGCCAGCTGGCTAAAAATCTGGGGTTCTCATGACTGTCCCATCCCCTGGTTCAATAATTTGCTACAATGGCTCACAGGACTCAGGAAAACACTACTTCAGTGGTCTGGTTTATTATAAAGGAGGTCAGTGAACAGCCAGTAGAAGAGGTACGCGCGGTGAAGTCTGAAAGGGTCCCAAGTCCATGACCCCGCATGTGGAGTTGGGGTGCATCACCCTCCTGGTATGTGGCTGTGTTCTCCCTAGAACATAGTTCAAAAGTTTCCAGCTCCCCTACTCTTCCCTGAGGTTGGAGGGTCAGGTGGAAACCTCCCACTCTGTATTCTTTGTCCATCCAACAATCAGCCTGAAGTTATCTCAGGGCCCCATGAGTCATCTTATTAAACTCTGATGTGGTTGGAGGGTTTATTATGAATATCAAAACGTACTCATATTACAGAGCCAATTGCAGGGGTTTTATGAGCTCTGTGCCAGGAACCAGGGACAGAGACCATCTCTCATGATCATCTCTGAGGGAGAGATTCTGTGTCATTGTTCCCACTTTAGGCATCCAGTGTAGGATGAGTCAGGAAAAGGAATGCTTTCCTTCCTGACTCTGATCCAGGCCTCCTGCTGGGTGGAAGTGCTGTTTGAGAGTCAGGAGCTGCCTGGATGGTCATTAAAATCTTTTTATCCCCATAAAAGGAGGAATCCCTACAGTAGCATTTGCTGCTTCAAGAAAAAGTGGTCATGTGTGAGTCTCCCCAGGTGGACAGACAGTCTGCACTGGGAGGCCCCAGGCCAGAGTTCAGGGTAAGTAGTATAGGTTAAACAGCAGCAGGACTTCCACTTCAGGGGGCCTGGGTTCGATCCCTGGTCAGGGAACTAAGATCCCACCTGTCGCATGTTGGGTGGAAATCCATGCAGTGTAAGTAAGCCATCCCTGTGCAAGGTGAGCTGGCCAGAGGAGCAAGCAGAAGCCCATCACAGCTGGGGGCCAGCACTGAGCTCACCAGGGCTGAGATCCCTGAGGGTGGCCCCAGGGCTCAAGAGGCCCGAGTGCTGGACGTGGTAGACCCCCCCCCCCGGCCCCCCGCTCAGAGGACGGTGCCCCCACAGGTGCATGACCGCCTGGATCGCTACTGCTGCGGCTTCGAGCCCGAGCCCTCGGACCCCTGTGTGGAAGAGAGACTCCGAGAGAAATGCCGGAACCCTGGGGAGCTGCGGCTGGTCCACATCCTGGTATGTCCCTGGGTCACCCCAGACTCAGGTCTTCCTGTCTGTCCATCAGCAGACGCTGTTGGCGAGGGTCAGAGGTCACGTGACTCTGGGTGTCACAATCCTGTTCTTTTCGGCAGCAGAACCCTTTGAATATTTCCAGGAAGCCTTAATATATAGAAGGGACAAAAATGAAGCTTGGAGTATGTAGTTGAGGAGGGGATGGGCTGGAGGCAGTGTCACCAACCCCTCTGTTCCCTAAAGACTCCAAGGACACCCTCGGGCCCTGGCAGCTGAGTGTGGTATGTGTGTATCTAGTAGGGCATCCTCACTGTGCCAATAAACGTGGAAATTGTGACCTGGAACGGGGGAGGGGCCCTCCAAGGCTGCATGTCTAGTTGGTGGCAGTGACAGGGGTCTGTCGTGGACCCTGTTGGCTCACAGGCTGGGGCTGTCGGGAAACACTGCTTCCAGTGAAAACTAGAACCCAGGGTGGGAAGCTGTGTGCTGAGACCATCAGCGGGGGGCTGGTGGGGCAGAAGAGCCGCTGCTCCTGCAGGAGGGGCAAAGTACCACCCTGGGGAAGGGCTGCTCTGTCTCCCCCGGTGAGGCTGGTGTCCTCGCCGCCTCCCCTTGGCCGTGGAGCATTAGACGGTGGCCGGGACTGAGCGTCAGGCCGCCCGGCCTCAGGCTCCTCACCCCGTCCGTCGCCAGAACAGGAATCAGTGCCTCCACTTTGTGGTTTCACTGGTGGTGCTGCCACTTGGGGCTACGGGTCCAGGTTTGAGCCAACCAGCTATTTACTAGCTGTGTGACCTTGTGCAAATTACCTAACTTTTTTGCCTCTGTTTCGGTAAAATGGGGCTGGTATCAGTGGCCGTTTGCCCCAGGGTTGCTGGGCGGGTTCACCAGAGATGGTGCCCGGCCACCCTGAGCACAGCCCCAGGTGGAAAGAGCTCACTGCTCTGTGCGGTGGGGGAACCGACTGGGCGAGGAGCAGGGTGCATTGTGAAATGGGCTTAGGGGCCCCTGAGCCGCTGCACCCTGACAGCACCCTGGGGTGCTGCGTCCATCTTCTGTCCCTGTCCATCTTCTTCCCCAAGGTGCGGAGCAGTGACCCCACTCGCCTGGTCTACATCGATAACGCTGGCCACCTTCAGCACCCGGAGCACAAGCTGAACTTCCGGCTCCTCGAGGGCATCGATGGGTGAGCATCGAAGAGGCTGGGCAGAGGTTCGGGGACTGAGCTGAGGGGCCCTGTCATAGACCCCGCTTTCTTGAACCATGGCTCCCCAGAAGTCCACCGTCCAACAGATGGGTGCTGTTGGATGAGCCTCAGGAGGGTGTGGGGAGTCCCGGGAAAGCTAACAGTCAGTGGGCCCCTGAGGTCTAGGATGGGCTGCCCGCTCCCCGGTACCCAGAGCACAGCACGAGCTGCCCTGCCGGGGAGTGGGCAGGCTGAGCGGGCAGGCTCCCTTGCCTGGCAGGGCGCTGGCCGGGTGGCCGCCTTCGCTGCTCAGTCCTGCCGCTCCTCGGCCTTCCCAGGGCTCCTCCCACTTTCCTCAGGCCAGCAGAGTGGATTCGGCCTCTGGGGCGCTGGGACCCATCGAAAGTTTCATCCCGTGTCTTGCTGTCACAGCAGAGTGGGTGGAAGGGTCCCCGGGACTTTGTGGGTCCTCAGCTGTGCAAGTTCATGGAAACTCTCTAAGCCGGCTTTTGCCCTTCTTTTCTTTCCGGGGCTGGGGGACCTTCCTCCAGGTTTCCTGAGTCTGTCATGAAGGTTCTGGAATCAGGGTGTCTACAGAATATGCTGCTCAAGTCGCTGCAGACGGACCCAGTGTTCTGGGAAAGCCAAGGTGGGCGACAGGGCCTGCAGCAAGCCCTGCAGACCCTGGAGCGGCGAGCACAGGTCCTGCTGCACCACATCCGGACGCACAATCTGACCGTCTTCCCGGACTGAGGCTCGTAAGCCCCGCCCACCCCACCCCCTCCGCGCTCGCCTCACCGCAGGCGAGTCACTCACTACGCGACTTGAGGGGATAAGCGCCCATCCTCATGGCCACAATTTCTTGTGTTGAAAATGTCTCGAAGACAAAAGGGAAAAACCAGAAACCAGAAGGGCACCATGGACGCCGTGGGATGTGTCGCAGGCCTGGGCTGGTGGAGGAGGTGGTGGGTGTTGGATTTTCAATCTCATCACGTTCCTTTCTGCCAGCTCAGCTGTTTACTCTCCTGCACCAATAAATACACAAGAATGTTCTATGAACTGCTCCAGATACTGTAAAGTCATGCATTGCATGTGCACACGCAGAGCTGGACACCTCTGTGTGTGTGTGTGTAGGTGTGTGGGTGTATGGGTATGTATGCATGGTATGTGGACCTGCCCACGTGCACACGTGATATGAGCCTCATCAAGGATCTTTACTGAATTGTACTTGTGACCCAGAACTGCTCTGGCTGAAAGTGAACTCAGCTCCTAGAGATGGAACACTGAGCCTTTTGTCTCTATAGCCTTTAGATGTTCAATTTTTGTTCATTTATGTTTTGGTTTAAGAATTGTAAAAGTAATACATGCTCACTAAAAACAAATTCATAAATAATAGAAGCATACAAGATAAAAAGTGAGAGGGTCCAGAGGGACGTTACTTTGGCACTTCCTGAATGAATTTTTCAGCAGCCCAATACTACATTCTGTATTTGCCATCTAGTTGACCCAGTTCTTACTTATGACCACAAGGAACTCCCATGCAGGGGCGTATTATATTTCATTTAGCTGTCCTCATCATGGTGAACATTTAGATGGCTCTAACTTTTCACCAATTCAGGACAATGCTGCCACGAACATCTTTGCATGGTGTGCAGGTATTTCTGCCGGCTATATTTCCATGAGTGGATTTCTACATTAGCAGAAATGGGCTAATGGGCATTCTTTATTTTCAGAGAAACTGCCAAATTCCTTTCAAATGGTGGTGTCAGTCTACATTCCTAACCAGAGGGTAGGGGACTAATTGTTTCGCTACACCTCATCATCACTTGATATTCTTATTGTTTTTATTCATCTGATAGGGGAAGCTATTTTTAATTTTTATTTTTTACTGAAGGATAGTTGATTTACTATCCTTCAACACTGTGTTGATTTCAGGTATACAACAAAGTCATTCAGTTACATATATTTTTTTCTTCAGCTTGTTTCCCATTATAGGTTATTATAAGATATTGAATATTATCCCCTGTGTTATACAGTAAATCCTTGTTGTTTACATGTTTTATGTATAAAAGTGTGTATCTGTTAATCCCAAACTTATCCCTCCCCATCTCCTTTCCCCTTTGGTAACCGTATGTTTGTTTACTATGTCTGTAAGTTTATTTACTATGTCTGCTATGTTTACCATGTCTGTTTTGTGTGTAGATTCTTTTGTATATTATTTTTTAGATTCCACATATAAGTGATATAATATTTGTCTTTCCTTCTCTGGCTTACTTCACTAAGTATAATATTGTCTAGGTCCATTTGTAGCTGCAAATGGAAGCATTTCATCCCTTTTTATGTCTGAATAATATTCCATTGCATTTATTTATCACATCTTCTTAAACCAATCACCTATTGATGGGCACTTAGATTTTTTCCATCTCTTTGCCTATTTGTAATCATGCTTCTGTGAACACTAGGGTGCGTGTATCTTTTTGGATTATAATTTTATCTGAATCCCAGGAGTGGGATTGCTGGATCACGGTGGCAACTCTATTTTTAGTTTTTGAAGACCCATGCTGTTTTCCATAGTGACTGTTCCAATTACATTCCCACCAACAAGTGTAGGCGGGTTACTGTTTCTCCTTGCCCTCTCCAGCATGTTATTTGTAGACTTTTTAATGATGGCTCTTCTGACTGGTGTGAGTGATATATCACTGTAGATTTGATTTGCATTTCTTTCTTTAATAATTAGTAATGTTGAGCATCTTTTCATTTACCTCTTGGCCATCTATATGTCTTCTTTGGAGAAATGTTCTTTTAGGTCTTCTGCCATTTTTTGATTGGGTTGTTTTCGTTGTTGTTAAGTTATGTTAGCTATTGGTATATTTTAGAAACTAAGCCATTGTCAGTTGCATCATTTGCAAATATTTTCTCCCAGTTCATAGGTTGCCTTTTCATTTTTTTTTTATGGTTTTCTTTGGTGTACAAAAACTTATAAGTTTGATTAGGTTGCATTTGTTTATTTTTGTTTTTATTTCTATTGGCCTGGGAGACTGACTTAAGAAAACTTTGGTATGATTTATGTCAGAGAATATTTTGCCAATGCTCTCTTTAGGAGTTTTATGGTATCATGTCTGAATGTTTAAAAAGGCTTCCCAGGTAGCACAGTGGTAAAGAATCCTCTTGCCAATGCAGGAGATGGAGATGTGTGTTCAATCCTTGGGTCGGGAAGATCCCCTGGAGGAGGAAATGGCCATCTACTCCAGTATTCTTGCCTGGAGAATCCCATGGACAGAGAAGCCTGGCGAACTTCAGTCCATGGGGTCACAAAGAGTTGGACATGACCAAGCAACTGAGCATGCATGCATATATTCTAAATAAAAGTCCAATATATGTTTTCAAATATTTTCTCTCGATCTGTGGCTTGCTTTTTCATGTCCTTAACAGTGACTTTTGAAGAGTAAAAGTTTTTTTGTTTTGATTAGGTCCAATTATTAATATTTCTCTCTTAGATATTTTATAGGGTTTTACAAGTTATTCTTCTAAAATTTTGATACTTTTTTATCTTTCAAGTTTTTATGGTTTTTAACTTATTGGCATTAAATTATTCAGAACTCTCCCTTATTTTAAAACTGTATTTATTTGGTTGTGCCAGGTCTTAGCTCATTGTGGCAAGCAAGATATTTTCAGTTGTGCCATGTGGAATCTAATTCCCTGACCAGAGATTGCACCCAGGCCTCCTGAGTTGGGAGTGTGGAGTCTTAGCTACTGGACTGCCAGGAAGTCCCAGTTTTTGCTTATCAGTCTTTTAATATTTGTGAAATCTGTATGATGTCACCTCTCTCATAGTATTGGTAATCTTTTAATTTTTATTTTTATACTGCTAAGTTTTGCTAAAGGCTTACCAATTTTATTCATATTTTCACTGGTTTTTCTGTCTTGTTTTCTATTCCTATTTCTACTGCTCTTCTGATCTATAATTTCCTTCTCATCTGCTCACTCTTGGTTTAATTTGTACTTTTTTTTTTTAAGTTTTTCAAGGTAGACACTGAAGACATCAATTTGAAAACTTTTTTTAAAACACCTAGGCCTTTAGTGCTATAAATTGCTCTTTACTGTTAGTGGCATCTCACAAATTTAGAATGTTGGGTTATTGTTTTCATTCATTCATATTTTCTAATTTACTTTTTGATCCATGAGTTAATTATAAATGTGTTATTTAGTTTTCAAAAATTGGGGAATTTTCCCAGTATGTTTCCATCATTGGTTTCCAATTTAATTTCACTTTGGTGAGAGAACCTACTTTTAACGTGAATCCTTTTTTTTTTTTTTTTAACGTGAATCCTTTTAAATTTATTAACTTATTTTATGCACCAATATATTGTGTGACTTGGTAAATGGTCTGTGTGCATTTGAAAAAATGAATATTCTACTATTTGGGGGCATTCTTTAAATATCAGTTAGATCAAGTTGGTTTTCTTCTACATCTTTACTGATTAATCTTCTACATTTTTACTTACATATTCAAGTCTTTTACATTGTCAGTGATTTTATCTTCTCTTGTTGTACTAATTATTCAGAGGGAGGTTTGAAATCTCTCAGCCCGGTGAGAGCTCTGGGCACCCTTCCCTCCAATCCCTTTAGGTGGTTCTTTCTTTGGCCTTTGGGAGTTTCCTCATACACATACACTGATCAATATTCAACCAAAAATTTAGGTGGGGACCCTCTCCTGAGCTCTGGAACTTTCTTTTTTTCCCCTTTATTTTATTATTTTTCAAATTGAAGTATAACTGATTTACAGTGATTCAGGAATACAGCAAAGTGATATATGCATACATATTTTTTCTTTTCAGATATTTCCATTACAGATTATTACAAGATGTAGAATCCCTAGGCAGATGGCCCTTGTTTATTTTATGTTTGGTCGTGTGTATCCATTGGTTCCCAGTTCCCAGTTTACCCCTCTCCCCCTTTCCCCTTTGGTAACCAAGAGTTTGTTTTCTCTGTGAATCTATTCCTGTTTTGTCAAGTTCATTTGTGTCTTTTTTTTTTTAAGGTTCCACATATAAATGATAGATTTGTCTTTGTCTGACTTCACTTAGTATGGTCATCTCCAGGTCCGTCTGTGTTGTTGGCATCATTTCATTCTTTTTTATAGCTGGAACTCTCTCTGTTTGAGATCTCTGTTCTCCAGTACTCTGCTCTTTGAACTCTGGCTGCTCTGACTACCAAGACTTTCAGCTCTTTCAACTCAGAACTCAGCCTCTTTTTCTTTTCTTTGGCCCTGTGGGCTAGAAACTCTCCTAGTAGTAAGCTGGGGAAATCGTAAGCTCTGCCTTATTTTATTCTCTCTCAGGAATCACTGTGCATCGTTAAGCATGCTGATGTTTTCAAAACCACTGTTTCATATGCTTTGTCCAATTTTATAACTATTTCAGGCCAGAGGATAAATCCAGTCTCTGTTACTCTGGACTGGAGCAGAAATCCTAACATCAGCTCTTGACTTCATAACTTCTCCCACTCTCTGCCCAACGGCTATCTTTTCTTTTTTTTTTAAAACAAAAACTCTCTCTTAAATTTTAAAGTGGGATTCTGTCACCTCCTAGCTTAACAGGCTTCAGTGGCCCCCACTGCTCCGGAATAGCGCACAGCTCACACAGCCCTGCACGGTGTGTTTCACACTCCCCTCTTCAGCTTTATGAATGAATGAAAGTCGCTCAGTCATGTCCGACTCTTTACGACCCCATGGACTCTACAGTCCAAGGAATTCTCTAGGCCAGAATACTGGAGTGGGTAGCCTTTCCCTTCTCCAGGGGATCTTCCCAACCCAGGGGTCGAACCCAGCTCTCTGTCACTGTAGGTGGATTCTTTACCAGCTGAGCCACAACTCCGCCTCTTGCTCTTTGACCTCTAGCTTTATTACTCTGGTCTCTGGTGCCTCAGGGCCTTTGCATATGCATATGCTATTTCTTCTCTTCCCATATCTCTGCCATCTCTAGTTGGATAACTCTCACATCCCCCTCAAAGAAGCCCTCCACGGCATCTCCAACTGGAATGTTTTCCTGCCGTCCTTTCCCAAAGCTCTCAGTTCTTTTATTCTACTTTCCTTTTCACTGATTGTATTACATCTTTGCATTGTATTCCTTCATTGCATTGTATTACATCAGCATTGCACTTCTCTGATGGACTTTAAGCTCCAGAGGACGGCAGATAGTGTCTGCATTGTTCTCCACTGCAGCTCCAGGATCTGGCACAGAGCTCCATACAGGGCAATGAGTAAGTGAATAAAGAAGGAAAAGCACAGTGGAGGCTGTCCACAGCCCCTCAGCCTTCCCCTCCAGCCCTGGTACAATGAAAGCTTCTTAAGAAAAGTGCCTGGGATTCTCCATCTGAGGTCTTTCTCCACAGATGTGGGGCAGAAGGAGGTTCTGAGACTCCTAGAAGCAGTTCCTGCAAAATGGACAGGAGGTGAAGAGTAAAAGCCTCCGTTCACACCCCACTCACACAAGATGACTGGGAGGCAGATTCTCCTCAGTCTCCAGAGCTCGCCAGTAGGACCCAGCCACTGATTCCCACAGCGGTGGTGTGATTAATAATTCCCCCATATTATTTTTGTTACCTCCCTGTATCATTTCCCCAACCCTTGGCTGGCTCTTCCTAGTATCTTCTCTCAAACTGCTTTCCCTCAAAGAGAATGATACAGACAATGAAGATCATAGGGGAGTGACAGATTCCCATGCGTGGGGATGATCCAAATCATCTATGCAGCATCTAGTGTGTTCCCTGGGCTTCAGAAGTCTGACATTGGAGAAGGAACAAAGGAGGGAGCTCTCTGTGCAAACCCTATGGGCAGGAGTGGGAAACGAGCAGGCTGTATTGGATTTCCTTCCCTGCCCCAGGAATGGAATGACTTTTCTGCTCCAACAAGCTGTCTTTGATTTGTTTCAAGAATTCTCCTCCCTCATCTTCAGGAACGATCTCCCTTCTGTGAGCGTGATGACCCTTCACGTGCCAGTGAGACAGATCACCTGCCCTTCAGGTCACGTTGCTAACGTCAGCCTCAGTACTCTTCCTGCTCTTGCAAAATGTCTCTTTCACAAGCCAGGATCAACTTCTTGACAGAAGAACAAAATATGGAACACAGTAAGTTCAAGGGTCTGGCCTCTACTCTCCCACCCCAAATCAGGCCCAGGACTGACAATTTCTCCTGTGAACTAGGGAGTGTGTGATGGCAGTCTGATGAGAGCAGGATAAACAGACATTTTCCTCCAGAATTCTTTAGAATGTCTTTCGGATGCTTGTCCCCTTCCAGCTTGGCTATGAATCAGGTAGATTCAGTCAGGCTAGAAGGGTTTTTCCAAAATTAAAGGAAGCAAAGCCAGCAAGCCTTCAGCCTTGTCTTTGATGAATGGAACTTGGCCCAGATGCCTTCTCTGAGATTACATAGTCTGAAAACACACACTGAAGATCCACCCTGAACGCTGATACGTACCCCAAATGACGTATTGCACAGAGTGTTTGCTGAAGGATGGGAATTGTTGAAGTCTGATCTTCCCCCTGTAGAAGTAGAGACCCAGAGCTCCCCTGAGCTTCAGTGGGAGACTCCCATCTGTGAGCAGCGCTGTTCCACGTGGCGTCTGGGTGAAACTCAACTTGCCCGTAACCGGACCTCCGCAAATCAACTACTGTCCTCGTCAGCAGATATTCTCTGGCTAGAATTTGTATGTGGTACGCCATGGATTGTTTAGGTAGTTTGGGGGGAAAAATAGAGTCGCATTGGGTAACTAAGCAAGTGAGCTCACCCGGGGCGTCCTTCCAAAGCAGAGCCGTTATCCATCTTGCTGAGTTTCTGAGGCTTCACCTGTATGTAATGCATTCTTCAGTCATACTGCCTCTGGACAGTGGGTCAAAAATTGGTGAAGGCAGATGGAGATACGCAGCGGAAACCAAGTCAAGGACGACAGACAACTCTGGAGTCCCGTGAGGGGCTGGCTCATCCAGAGGTTGCCCTAGATAGAGTCAGTGGTGAGTGAAGTTAGTCATTCTCACAGAAAGACACTCCAGGAGAAGTGAAATGAACCACAGGAAGAAAAATGAAAGAGGAACACTTCCAGTTTTTTTAAAAATATATTTATTTTATCTGGTTTTGGCTGTGCTGGGTCTTCATTGCCGTGCACAGAATTTCTCTAGTTGCGGGATCGGGGGTTACTCTTGAGTTGGGGTGCACAGGCTTCTCATTGCAGTGGCTTCTCTTGTTGCAGAACATGGGCTCTAGGCACTTGGGTTACAGTAACTGCAGCACCTGGGCCCAGTGGTTGTGGATCATGGGCTTAGTTGCTCTGCAGCATGTAGAATCTTCCCAGACCAGGAATCGAACCCATGTCCTTTGCACTGGAAGGCAGATTCCTATCTACTTCACTGCTTTGGCTAAGAGATGGACCCCCCCACCTACTCTCCTGCTCCCTGTCTCTACCCACCTCCTCCTTGGAAAGAGAACTTGCTAAACTTATGGGTCAGAGCCCGACGTTCAGTGAGACATTGCACTTAGTGAAAATGCATGTCCCTGAATCCTTTCCTGCTGGAAGAAAAACTTGTGGTGTGTAAGCAGTTGAACATATATGAGACTACATCTACAGTATAAATTTCTAGCAGGGGGATTTGTGAGTCAAGGTAAGTGCATTTAAATTTTTAAATTTTGATAGCTATTTCTGAATTGTCCTCCAAAAAGGCTGCACCTCATGGCAGAGACTGCTAATAATCTACCCAATATCCATTCACCCTAACTCCCTTAATAATCAAAATGTTACATTTTGGGGCCTTCCATGCTGATGGAGTGGCCAATGAGATGTAAGCAGAAGTTTTGAATGAGACTTCCGGGAAAGTCCTTTTTTGCTTCCTGTCCTTTTCTTTCTTCCTATATGGATCTCTGTTGTGATGGTAGGAGCTGCAGCAGCCTTTTTATGACCTTGAGGATAGGCAATGTGTACTAAGGAAGGGGAAGCAAGAAGGCCAAATGAGTCTGGGTCCTTGAAAGTGCTGTTAGAGCTTTCAGACAGCTCTGGGCTGTTTCTCAGACCTGAGCAAACAAAGTTTTAATTGTTTTAAACTACACCAGGCTTCCCTCATAGCTCAGTCAATAAAGAGGTAGAGAATCTGCCTGCAATGCAGGAGACCTGGGTTTGATCCCTGGGTCAGGAAGATCCCCTGGAGAAGGAAATGGCAACCCACTCCAGTATTCTTGCCTGCAGAATCCCATGGACAGAGGAGCCTGGCGGGATACAGTCTGTGGGGTCGCAAGAGTCAGACACGACTTAGTGACTGTATGTATGTATGTATGTATGTATAGGCTGCCCTCTGCTGCTAATAGCCCAGTGTAGTCCCTGACTGACTTACATTGATTTATATTCTCATCTGTAGTGTATGATAGTACCTCTTCCCTCATGCCACAGATGGTAAGTCATCTGCTAGGTATTACATCCTACCCTATTTTTATCATTTAATTAATTTTTATTGAAGCATAACTGACATACAAAGTTATATTACTTTCATGTGTACAACATAATGATTCAGTATTTGTATATATTGTGAAATGACCACCACAATAAGTCTAGTTAATATGCATCACTATGCATAGTTACAGAATTTTTTTCTTTCGATGAGAACTTTTAAGATCTACTGTCTTAGCAACTTTCAAATATGCAGTACAGTATTATTAACTATAGTCACCATGCTGTACATTACAGCCTCATGACTTATTTTATAACTGGAGGTTTGTATCTTTTGACTCCATTCACCCATTTCACCCACCTTCCACGCCCCAGCCTCTGGCAGCCATCAGTCTGTTCTCTGTGTCTAGGAACTTACTGGGTTTTTTTGGGGGGAGGGGGAGGCCCTGGATTCCACATATAAGTGAGGTTATATAGTATTTGTCTTTCTATGTCTGATTTACTTCACTTTGCCACTGTTCCTTATTTTTAGCTCTTTAGTTTCCAGCAAAATTATCCTTCAAGAAATTCAGGACATCAGGCAGGAAAAAGTGAAGTAAATCACTGGGTTAGAGATCTCAGGAGCAGCCATATTCAAGGGGTGTGTGTGTGTGTGTGTGTGTGTGTGTGTGTGTGTGTGTGTGTGCATGCTCAGTCGTGTCTGACTCTTTGTGACCCCATGCACTGTAGCACGCCAGGCTCCTCTGTCCTTGGAATTCTCCAGGCAAGAACACTGGAGCAGATTGCCATTTCCTACTCCAGGGGATCTTCCCAACCCAGGGATCAAAACCATGCCTCTTAAAAAAAAAAAAAAAAAAAAAAAACCATGCCTCTTGTGCTTCCTTCATTGGCAGTTTCATTACCACTGCGACACCTGGGAAAACCCTTTTCCGGGGCGGGGGGGTGCATGCTAAGTGTTCAACTCTTTGCAGCCCTATAGATTGTAGCCCACTAGGCTCCTCTGTCCGTGAGATTCTCCAGGCAAGAATATTGGAGTGGGTTGCCATGCCGTCCTCCAGGGGATCTTCCCGACCCAGGGATCGAACCTGCATCTCTTATGTCTCCTGCATTGGCAGGTGGGCTCTTTACCACTAGCACTGGGGTGACTGCAGCTATTTGAGTAAATGAGACACCAGAGAAAGACAAGCAAGTGACCTAGGATGACTGAATAAGGTGTGGGGAGACTAGTTTGCTCAGTTAGGTATTTCCCGGGTATGTGTACTGAAAGCACTGTTTTTTCCATGTAAAAGCATCTGCTGTGCCTTACTTCTCTCTCACATTCAGAGTAAAATCTTCTGGAAGCCTGGATGGGCAGGACAATTCAAGTAACAGTCACCGGCAGAAGCAAAAGGAAAAGGGCAGTGTTGGGGGAGAGAAGATTAAACAATGGGATGATGCTGAATTAGGCAAATTTTACATCTTCTTCCAAAACTTAAAGTTTATTAAAGGCAATCGTTTGAGCTTCAGTTTCTGGAAAGTACCAGAATACACAGAAGAACTATACAAAAAAGAGCTTCATGACCCAGATAAGCACGATTGTGTGAACCCTCACCTAGAGCCAGACATCCTGGAATGCAAAGTCATATGAACAAAGCCAGTGAGGTGATGGAATTCCAGTTGAGCTATTTCAAATCCTAAAAGATCATGCTGTGAAAGTGCTGCACTCAATATGCCATCAAGTTTGGAAAACTCAGCAGTGGCCACCAGACTGGAAAAGGTCAGTTTTCATTCCAATCCCAAAGAAAGGCAAGCCCAAAGAATGTTCATACTACTGCACAATTGCACTCATCTCACATGCTAGCAAAGTAATGCTCAAAATTCTCCAAGCCAGGTTTCAGCAATACATAAACCATGAACTTCCAGATGTTCGAGCTGGATTTAGAAAAGGCAGAGGAACCAGAGATCAAATTGCTAGCATCCGCTGGATCATTGAAAAAGCAAGAGAGTTCCAGAAAAACATCTATTTCTGCTTTATTGACTATGCCAAAGCCTTTGACTGTGTGGATCACAACAAACTATGGAAAATTCTGAAAGAGATGGGAATACCAGACCACCTAACCTGCCTCTTAAGAAATCTGTATATAGGTTAAGAAGCAACAGTTAGAACAGACATGGAACAACAGACTGATTCCAAATTGGGAAAGGAGTACATCTAGGCTGTCTACTGTCACCCTGCTTATTTAACTTATATGCAAGAGTACATCATGTGAAATGCCGGGCTGGATGAAGCACAAGCTGGAATCAAGATTGCCAGGAGAAATATCAATAACCTCAGATATGCAGATGACACCACCCTTATGGCAGAAAGTGAAGAAGAGTTAGAGTCTCTTGATGAAAGAGGAGACTGAAAAAGTTGGCTTAAAACTCAACATTCAAAAAACGAAGATCATGGCATCTGGTCTCATCACTTCATGGCAAATAGATGGGGAAACAGTGGCTGACTTTATTTTTTAGGCTCCAAAATCACTGCAGATGGTGACTGCAGCCATGAAATTAAAAGATGCTTGCTCCTTAAAGAAAAGCTATGACCAACCTAGACAGCATATTAAAAAGCAGATACATTACTTTACCAACAAAGGTCCGTCTATAGTCAAAGCTATGGTTTTTCCAGTAGTCATGTATGGATGTGAGAGCTGGACTATAAGAAAGCTGAGTGCCGAAGAGTTGATGCTTTTGAACTGTGGTGGTGGAGAAGACTCTTGAGAGTCCCTTGGACTGCAAGGAGATCCAACCAGTTCACCCTAAAGGAGATCAGTCCTGTGTGTTCATTGGAAGGACTGATGCTGAAGCTGAAACTCCAGTACTTTGGCCACCTGATGCGAAGAACCAACTCATTAGAAAAGACCCTGATGCTGGGAAAGATTGAAGGTGGGAGGAGAAGTGGTCGACAGAGGATGAGATGTTTGGATGGCATCACTGACTTGATGAACATGAGTCTGAGTAAGCTCTGGGAGTTGGTGATGGACAGAGAAGCCTGGAGTGCTACAGTCCATGGGGTCGCAAAGAGTCAGACACAACTGAGCAACTGAACTGAACTGAACTGAACTGTGTCTTTTACAGTTATCCCTCTCCCTCAGGAGAATGTAATTATCTCTACAAGTCAGTATACAGCAGGGGTGACTCACAAAAGCCCTGATTATTTGTTGTTGTTGTTCAGTCACCAAGTTGTGTCTGACTCTTCACGACCCCATGGACTGCAGCATGCCAGGCTTCCCTGTCCCTCACCATCTCCCAGAGTTTGCCCAAGTTCATGTCCATTTATTATACCCCCTGCTTATCTGCAGGGAGTGCTCCCTGTGGGAGAAGAAGTGGAATGTCCCCTCAGCAAACAGGCTTGGTGAGCCCAAATACTAGCAAAACGATGTAACATGCCTTCAGTGAACTGGGCAGATATAACCTTGAATTAAAAACATACACTGGAGAAAGTTTACAACAATTATATTTTTTCAAAAGTAGTGATTAAATTTCTAAAAGCATATTTTTAAAGCCCTCCAAAACCTCATTCTGTGGGTTTAGCCAGAGAAACCAGCCCGGGACTAACGACCGAGTAGGACTGTCATTCTTCGCCTCTCCTCTTAATCCAGCTCTCCCGGGCCTGCCCTGGCCTCGTTTTCTGATCTGGGCACAGATTCCATTGAGATTATTTGGCTTCCTGTTTCACCATTCGGTCTGAGCCTGCAGATTCTTTTTAAAGATTCTAATACAGCAGATGCATGGGTTTAAAACTGAGTACAGTGGAAGGACATGGCAACCCACTCCAGTATTCTTGCCTGTAGAATCCCATGGACAGAGGAGCCTGGTGGGCTACAGTTCTTAGGATCACAAAGCGTCTGACACAACTGAAGTGGCTGAGCGTGCATGCACAGTAGAACTAAAGAGGTTGCTAGAGTTTCTCTCTTAGTTTAACAAACATGCATTAATAAAAACAAACTTTTATTTTGGGGGACCATCCTGAATCAGGACAGTAGAGAGAAAGTTGCAAGAGAATGAGGGGGAGGATAAACATGGCAGGAACTTAGACAACTTGGCAGTGAGGAGGGAGATGGGGAAAGTGTTGTGGAGGTTTCCAGGCCCCGGAGGGCATGGAGAGGCCCGGGTGGAGTCACGCTAACCGACTTCCATCCCCTCCCTCCACCTGCCAGCAGCATGGCCCTGGGCAAAGTGTTTAATGACTCTCAGCCTTTCCCATGTAGACACTGGAGACATATATAATCTACTGCATAGGGTTGTGGTGAGGATTAAATGAGATCATTTCCATCTAAAGCCAAGCACCGACTAGGTAGTGGACAGATGGTACCTCTTATTATTATAGTAGCCAGCCTCCAGGAAGGTCTTAAAGCAACCTTGTTGCTCTGTATCCACACCCCTGCATGGTCCCTTTCCACGCTGAATATTGCTGTGTGACCAATGGAACACGGATGGGACAGCACGTGAGGGCTCTGAGCCCAGGTCACGAGAGGCGTTCGTCTATCTTGGTCTCTTCTCAGCCTCTGCCTCAGTCTCTTCTATCAGTTGCTCTGGGGAACTGCCTGGCCACAGGGTCACTCAAGAGGCTGTAGAGAGAGGCCCACGTGGAGAAGAACAAACTTTCCAGCCATGTGAACCAGCCCTTTGGGAAGCTGGTTCCTCCAGTCTCACTCAGCTTTCAGCTGACTGCAGTCTCAGCCAACATGCGATTGCAACTTCATGAGACACCCTGAGGCTAACCAATCAGCAAAGTCACTTCTAGATTCTAGACCCAAAAAACCATGAGATATAATAACTGATTATTGTTGCTTTAAGCCAGTACATTTTGGGGAGATTTGTTATGCAGTATTAGACAACTAAAATAGGAGGATATTGACTCAGTGATAAAGAATCTGCCTGCCAATACAGGAGACGTGGGTTCAATCCCCGGGTTGGGAAAATCCCCTGGAGAAGGAAATGGCAACCCACTCCAGCATTCTTGCTGGAAAATCCCATGAACAGAGGAGCCTGGTGGGGTGCAGTTCATGGTGTCACAAAGAGTCGGACATGACTTAGTGACTAAACAAACAGTCAGTAAATAAAGCACTTTTTTGGGGTGCTCCACACCAGAATAGTTTTAAAAACATGACTGGCTCATAAAATTAAACATCATCCTTGCATGCAAACTTGGTCCCAGGGACCCACAGGCCATGTCCTTTGTGATCTTATCCAGAAAACTCTGCCTTGGACAGAGCCTAGTCCCTCCCCACCTTCAGTAATGGGCTGCTTGGTCCCTCTTTCCATCAGCAGACTGTCACTGGCTTTCTTGTTGAGAACCATGAATTCAACCTATGAGCATTTTAAAAACCAAAAACAACTTAAACTTTAAATTACATGTTCATTCCAGGAGAATATATATATATATATATATATATGTAATTAACAAGATGAAAATAAAAATTACCTTTAGTCTCACCACACAGATCATGGGCTGATATCCTTCTGGACTCTTTTGCACAATATACTCTTTTTAAAAAAGTAGTCACTTTGACTGTTTTGGTGCTTTTTAAAATTAAATATGATATAATATGAAATATCTTCCAAGCATTAAGTGAATATTATTTTGAAACATTCTCTTAATGATTTCTTAGATGGTCCATGATGTTTTTTAATCTGTCCTGTATAGCTGAGGACCTAAGTAATGTCCATGGTTTGTTTTTTGTTTCTTTTTAAAAAACTTTTTTGCTGTGGCCAGCACTGCAGGTGGGGATCGAAAGTGGTCGACACACAGTTTGGGAAAAAGAAACTAGAGACAGAATTAAAGTTTTAAAGATGGGACCAGGGAACTCAAGATCTCTTGGGTCAACAGCCCTGTTCCTCAGAGCCACATGACTTTTATTTAGTGTCTTGGCAAGCAGAAAGTATCTGTGTGTTACGATGAAGTCAGCCTCCTGTATCCCCAGTCATGTCTCCCATTTTATTGGTTATTTTAAACTAGCTTTGTTATTTGCTTTTACAAGGGCCATCACCTAGCTGAAGGTCATAGACCTGCATGTGCCTTGGGAAAACATCTTAGTGTGTGCACAGCAGTGTTCTGAACTTGTGCTGACCCGGCGTTCCAAGGCCCACACTATGTTTTCCCTTAGCTTAGCAGGGCATAACAACCCCAACTGATCCACCCAATGTACTTTTATTTGGGTTATGCTGTATTGCTATATTTTGCTTTTATTCTTTTCCCATGGTGATTTTCTCATGGCTTAGCCAGAGCAATAGGCAGCTGACTATTAACCCTTGCACTGTTTAATTTTGAAATAATTACAGATTCATTCCCCCAATGGCTACATTTTACATAATTATAGTACAATATCCAAACCAGGTTTTGACATTGGTATAAAGTTGTGTATAGTTTGTGTCGTTTTATCACGTGTCGATTTGTTTAATCACTACCACAGTCAGTCGTCAGTAAATGTCATATGCAGCAGCCATCCAAGTGAGGAATGGTTGTCCTTAAGGAGCAGGTCTGTGGGATGGGATAGAGTAGGGGTGGGGGATTGGAGCAGAGGAATAGTGCTTTTGTATTTAAGTCCCCCGCAGTGTGCGTGCATGCTGTGTCCAGATCTTTTAAACTCCATGGACTATAGCCCGCCAGGCTCCTCTGTCCATGGGATTCTCCAGGCAAGAATACTGAAGTAGGTTGCCATGCCCTTCTCCAGGGGATCTTCCCGACCCAGGGATCGAATCCGCGTCTCTTATGTCTCTTGAATTGGCAGGCGGGTTCTTTACCTGATGCTGGGAAAGACTGAAGACAGGAGGAGACGGGGACAACAGAGGATGAGATGGTTGGATTGCATCACCGACTCGATGGACATGAGTTTGAGCAGGCTCTGGGAGTTGGTGATGGACAGGGAAGCTTGGCGTGCTGCAGTCCATGGGGTCGCAAAGCATCGGACACGACTGAGCGACTGAACTGAACACCTGAAAACCGCTCCCCCCCCCCAGTATTATATATTTTTTAAAAGCATGTGAAAGTATTATTTTGATTTGATAAATGACAATGCTTGTCGGTTATTTTAGTTTATTATCGGGCCTCCCATAATTGTATAAACTTAACACCAAGCGACCTGGAGAAGGAAGTGGCAGCCCACTCCGGTATTCTTGCCTGGAGAACGTCATGGACAGAGGAGCCTGGGGTCCATGGGGTCACAAAGAGTCGAACACGACTTACCACTGAACAACACGAAGCGCAACTGCACTTCTCCGGGAGCAAACTACAACTCCCAGGATCCCCCGGGTCGAAGGAGCCGGCACCCATCGGACGCAAACTGCAATTCCCAGAATTCCGCGAGCCAAGGAAGCGGTCCGGCCTCGGGCTGAGGCGGCGGGACCGGCGAGCCTGCGCACGTGCACAGCTGACGCGAGGGGCTCGCCAGCTGGGCAGGCGCACGTAGGGCACCTGCGAGCCGGGCGGGGGTGACGGACCAGACGGCGCGCAGGAGCCTGCGCTCCCTTCCTGGACCTCCACGGCTCCGAGCAGGCGTCTGGGGCAGCGGCGGGCACGGGTTCGGCCAAAGCCAGCTCCGCGGAGGGCCGGCCTGGAAGCTTCAGCCCTGTGGAGCCCGGGCTGTAGGGTGCAGGTGAGGTGCGCGCACTCGCGGCGGGCAAGGGTTCCGCGACGCGGCTGGGTTTGGAATTGAAGGAGCTGCCCTGCGACCTCCCCCGGAAGGGTGGAGAGGAGCGGAGGGGGATTTGCGGCTGGGAGGAGTAATGTGGCTCGGGGCCGAAGGAGGCGCGGGAGGTGGCGAGGGTGAGGGGAGGTGGACCCTCGAGGTCCAGGTACCGCGGGCCCCGGCGTGTCAGCTAAAGACCTTTGCTCGGGGCTGGCACCCGCAGCCGGTTCCCACGCCCTTCTGCTTGGGAGATGGTGCGCATGAGGCGCGGGTGGCGGGGAGCCAGGCGAAAAGCGCGGAGGGGGCCTGGCTCTCCCAAGCTCCCTGTGAAGGCAGTACCAGGACAGCCCACAAGTGACCCCTGGGCTCCTTGGCGGTTCAGCACGGTGCCCACTGTGTGTCTGGTGATGACAGCCTGGCATCGGCTGCTTGACGGTGCTGAGATAGCCTCGGAAGTAGGGACACAATGGGCTTCAGGCCCCAACATGTTTGTAGGAGTCCCTCTCCTGATTGATATCCTCTGCTAAGGTCAAGGGCTCTCAGGCCAGAGTCCTGCCATAGTGGTGGGCAGCTAGAGTTGCCTTTCTTTATGCCTGCCAAGTCTCAGAACCTACTTTTGGAGGAATTGAGAATGGCATGGGCATGGTTATGGGGTGAGCTATCTCATAGGATTTGGTGGCTCAGAGCACAGACAGAATAGGGTTAATTTACAACATATGTTGTGCTACATGTGCAGGGCATTCAAATTTTGGCTCTCATTTACTAAGTGTGCGCCCTTGAGCAAGTCACTTATCCTCTCTGAACCTCTTATTTCTTCGCAAGACGGGGTTGCCATGAGGATTAAATAAAATAATGCTGTGCAAGTTGGAAGCCCAGTGTCTGGTGCACAGTGAATGTGCAGCAAATATTAGCATCTGTGATCGCTAACAGAAAATGTTAGCGGTGAGATTGGAACCGAGGTCTGTATCACTGGAATTAGCTGCCCACTCTGACTCTCATGGATCTTGGAGATCTATTCTCCAGCTCATCCTTCACATTACAAATGAGAAATCTGAGTCCCACTTGCCAGCAGAGCCAGGAAGGAGCACGAGGGAGTCCCCTCTTCCCCAGGGATGGACAGCACATCAGATCCTGAGTCTTGGGCCCTGGGAGGGCGAGGAGAAGCAGAGTAGGGATCCTCAGCAAAGAGGAGGATGGGGTGCTGGTGACTGCAAGTGCAGTTCCCCCACACTGTAGCCGTGTGTGTCCTGGTGGCCTTGATGTGGCAGGTGTCAGAGCATTTTTCAAACTGACCTTCTGGTTGGCAAGTTCTTGCTCTGAGCCTTGCTTTTGAAAATACTTAGCAATAACATAGGCTTCTAGTGAATACTGAGCTAACCAGAAAATTAAATTATCAAATGCTCCAATCCCCGAATGTCCTCATTATTCTCAGTTGGTTGTCAGTGGATACTCTTCCCCCAGGCTTATCATCTAGTAGATTTTTTAATTGGATAAAATCATGAACATGAAAGGCAGAGCCCAAAAGTGTCACCGTAGGCTTTGAAACCAAACTTGGGTTTGAATCCCAGTCTTACCACTTGATAGCTGTGAGACACTGGACAGTTCTCTGAACAATTCTGAGCATACCTCCTCAAATGTGGAATGAGATTGGTCACACCTGTTATAACACCTATAACACCTGTTATAGATTTGTAACAGGGAACAAATGAGAGAATTCTTGTCAGTCACTGAGCATTGTTCTTGGCCTGGAGTCAGTGCCAGTGATTGGAAGTTATGGCATTGTTATGGTTAATAATAATTATATAAAAATAATTGTCAGGCACTGTGCTTTGCCTGAGTTCTCTTTGAATTCACAAAACCACCCTGTGAAGTCGATATAATTGTCTGTTTTTCAGACTAGGAAATGGAGGCTTGCAGGGTTTAAGAATTGGCCCAGGCAGACACAGAAGAACAAATAGCTACATGATACCACTTAAAGGATGAATATAAAATAGTCAGACTTACAGAAGCATAGCATGGAATGGTGGTTGCCAGGGGTTGTAGGGAGGGAAAACGAGACAGTATCAGTGAGAGGGTGTAAAGTTTCAGGTAGACGAGATGGCCGAGTTCTGAGAGCCCTGCTGCATGGCATACAGCTGTGAGCCTGCAGTTCACAATACTGTAGTATATGCTTCAGATGTTGCTTTGAGGGTAGAGCTTATGTTAAGTGTTCTTATTACAAAAACTAGTAAGTAAGAGGACAGAGGAAACTTTCGGAGGTGATGGATAGGTTATGGCATAAATTATGGTGATGGTTTCCTGGGTATCTACTTATCGCCACCCTTAGCGTGTTGTGTATGTTAATTATGTACACCTTTTTGTGTGGTGAAAAAATTTAAAAGGACAATTGGTGTACGATGATGCAGCTGCTGAGTGTCAGGACCAGAGCTCACATCTTGGCATCTCACTCCAAAACCGGTGCCCTTTACTTCCCCTCCCCTGCTGCTTGGGGTCTTCATGGTTCTAGAAGCCCGCCTTTGACCTGGGGCAGCCTCCAGTGTTACAGCAGGTAGCCTTGGGCCACTTGGAGAAGAGGCAGGAGCCTGCAGCCTGGCTGAGGGTGCTTCCTGTCCGTGTCTGAGGTTGGCCGAGGCTGGAGGATGAAGCGTTAGCAAGGGGCAGCCAAAGGGCCCTTTGGGCCCTAGAGGCTCTCATCATGGACCACAGGGCCAGGGAAGGGTGTAATCTGGGTGAGACCCAGAAGCCTGGTTTGGAGAAGTTATCTTGTCTAGAAGCTGGGAAGAATCCCAGAGGCGTGTGCTTCTTCTGGGCCTGACCTCTGCTTTGGGGAGGGGGTTCGCCTGCGAGTTGTGGGTTTGAGGAGAGCTAGCCCCACTGCTTTCATCTTGGCAGCTTGTGAGAGCTCCCACTGCCCCTCAAAACCTTTATAAAGAGTTGGAGCAAATAATTTCTAAGGGCTCTTGCAGCCCTACAAAGTATTGGTGTTGTCATTCTAAATATGTGGGTTAAACCTGTTTGCACAGCCACCAGGGTGGGTGGGATAATTGTCACCCCACTGTGCGCCCAACACCTCCCTCCGGGTGAGAGAATGACCACGGCTCCCTGAGCTACTTGCCTGGCTGGGTGGGAACAGTTACACACCAGAAGCCTTGTGTTGCTAAGTTACAGTTGAGGGCCTGTGGGTCTTTGTTTCCGGAGCCGTCCACAGCTGCTCTGCCCTTGCATGAGGAGAACTCACAGCTCTGCGGTCTTTCCTGCTTTTCCATCACCGACTGTGCCTCTGAATCTGAATTACTGAGAACCCCAGAGTCAGGCACAGGCTTGAATTCTGGTGCTTCTGCTTGAGCTGCAGGACCTAGAGGAAAGTACTTAACCCCACTAAGCTCTAGTTTTTCATATTAGAAGAAAATGGAGATAATACGAGTACTTGCATTAGAGGGCTTTTGCACTGAGGCTTAAGTGGAAGTGGGCAGAGAAAGGGCTTAGAACAGTGACCGGCACATAGTAGGTGCACATGAAGCAAGATGGTGGTAGATTAACCTCCACCCCCTGTCCAGAGGCCAGTATGCTCTTCCTGACATGTTTCAGAAGAGCCATCAATCCTTCCATGTTTTATTTATTTATTTGGCTGTAGCAGGTCTTCATTGCAGTGTGTAGACTTCCTTAGTTTTAGGAGTTAGGCTTGTGGGATCTAGTTCCCTGACCAGGGATTGAACCTGGGCCCTCTGCATGGGGCGTGCAGAGTCTTAGCCACTGGACCAGCAGGGAAGTCCCAGTCTTGCCATGTTGTTTGGTTTCCCAGGTCCTCACCTACATACTCAGGACCCAGGGTCTGTCAGGAAACCACACCTTTCACTCTGCCAGTGGTGACTACCATCAGTAGTCTTTTTTTTTTTTTTAATTTAAAAAAAGTTAATTTTATTTTTGTCTGCATCAGGACTTCATTGCTTTGTGCAGGCTTTCTCTGATTGTGGCGAGTGGGGGCTACTCTTCGTTGTGGGTTCTAATTGTGGTGTCTTCTCTTGTCATGCAGGCTTTGGTACTTGCGGTATGTGGGCTCGTAGTTGCAGTTTAAAGGCCCTAGAACACAGACTCAGTAGCTGAGGCACATGGGCTTAATTGCTCCGTGGCATCTGGGATCTTCCCGGACCAGGGATTGAACCTGTGACCCCTGCAGTGGCAGGCAGATTCTTATCCCCTGTACCACCAGGGAAGTCCCATCAGTACAGTCTTAATGCTAAGAGTTGTCTCTTTTCTCCACTTTGAAAAGCATAACAGAGGGCCCTTTCCTGGCTGGGCAGTGGGTACTCAGCCCTGGGCTAGGCTTCAGGGAGGGCTTGGGGATCTGGTCGGCTGTATTGCCACTATCACTGTTGTTCCCAGAACAGACCTTTGGGTCCGGTTGTTTTAGACATACCCGGTGACAAAGAACACCCTGGGGACCTTCAGTAGTGGGGGTTTGTGGCAGGAATCAAGGCACATCCTGGGGGACTTCAGGAGTTATCAGGGTGAGGCTGGGTCCCAGAGCTCCCAGGAGGAGTGACAGTGGACACTGTTAGGAGCCAGAGAAGCAGTCCAGCCTTGCTCCCTTCAGGAATCCATTTCTCAGGAGACCGACCTTCTCCCTGTGGGCCTGCAGGTGTGGGCATCTGATACAAGCACCACCGCCTGATCTGACTTCTCAGGCATCTCCACCGGTGGCTGCTTTAGGCCCAGCCTCCTCTCTCATAGATTTAGCTGTGGCCTAGAGAACTGGGCTGGTTTGATTTTGTTTTGCCACTCAGCATTATAAGTGATGTGGCTTGTGTGGGAAGGTGTGAGCTGGGGAAACTTTTCTCAAAGTGGGGCTTAGAGTAGGGCAGCTTTCTCAGTCTGCCCCGGGAACGTAGGCTTATGCATCATTTCGCAGAGGCTGGGGAAAGGATTTACTAGCCTCTATGAGGAGGAGGGCTGTCCTTGGTGGTTTACCCTGGGTTGGACAGAAATGCCCTGCTGGGTATTTAGAAGCTGGGATTGCAGAATTGTGGAATGTTACAGAAATCTCAGAGGACTTCCTGAAATTGAGTTCACACTAGAGTCACCTGGAAGCTTTATTAAAAACATGGGTTCCTGGGTTCCCTCAGGGATTCTGGTTTAGCAGGTCTGGAGGGGCCCCAGATTTTGCATTTCTCATATCCTGGGTGATGCTAAGACTGCCTTGGGGGACCCCGTGTCCACCTCACAGGTTGACCTTGATTTTCCAGACCGCTTCCTGGCAGGGCAGGGGCTCACTACAGTCGCTGATTCCTCTGTGTTAGAACAGCTCTAAGCCTTAGAGAAGTCCTCTTCTTGTCTCCCATGCTGAAATCCCCCGTGACTTCCTTCTGCAGGCCTTACTTCAGGGCCCTGGTGGCCCTCGCAGCCATGCTAGGGGCAGAGTGGCAGCTGGGACCACATGTCCATTCTTCAGCCTGGGTGGCATGTGTCACCAGCATGCGTGTGTGACCACTCTGTTAGAGAGGGGTGCAGCCCCCCTCTGCAGCAGCCTCACTCTTCCTGCTCTGCCCCTCAGCGTTTGAAGATCACCCAAGGTTCAGGGGCTTCTTTTCCCCGAGGAAGAGGGCCCTACTCCTCCTTGCATCCTACACAGAATGGGGTTTCTGGATCTTTCCTGATCCCGGCTGCCCCACTGGGAGAATCCCAGAAGCACGTGTATAGAATAGTTTCATATCAACAATTAGGCGCATAGACTTTGATTCCTGACAAAGGTGTATATTTAAAGTTTAATCATGAAGAAACACCAAACAAGCCCAAATTGAACATACCAGAAAATATCCGACTCTGTTAAAAACTGTAGAGGCCATGAAAATCTGAGAGGCTGCCCAGATTAGGGGAGATGAGTGAGACATGCTGCCTGGCCACCAGGCTCTGCCTTGGCTTGGATTCTGGGCCACAGTATGGAGACCACGAATTACTAACGTATTGTATCAATATTAATTCCCAATTTTGTGTGATACGAGAGAATGTTCTCATTCTTAAGAGATAGATGATGAAGTGGCAGGGACTAAAGGGGCAAGATGTCTCTGGCTTATTTTTAAAAGGTTCAGAAAAAGAGAAAATGGTAAAATGAATGTGTCAGATTAGCAGTTGGTGGTAAGGGTAAGGATGTAGGAGAGTTCTTTGTACTATACACACAGTTTTTTGTTTTTTGTGTTTTTTTTTTATAAGTCTGGGATTATTTCCAGATAAAAAGAAGGAAAGCAGGTAACGAAAGCAGGTAACAGAGATGACGTTGTAGCCAGCCCGCCTTCATTAGTCTCATCACTGCTTCCTGCGTGATGTTGGGCAGGTCTCTGGGCTTCGGTTCTACCATCTATAAAATGAAGATCATCATGTAAAGTGGAGAACCCGGCACCTCATGATTGGCCAGTAGATGTCAGCTCTGATGTGGTGGTGGTGGTAATGATGCAAGGAAGGAGATGAGGGTGACATCTTGGAGATGAGGCCAAAGGAAAACCCTCGCTGAGGCCTCTCGCCTCCTTATTGCTCGCTCACGCTGGGCCCCAGGCTCCCCGAGTGTTTGGCAGGGACTGCTGTGACCTCGACACCACCTGGCTTCCCCCTGCAGGGGCCTCACAAGTGATCACTTGCGCCCAGGGGGCTCCACTGGTGAAATGCACGTCTCCTGACGCTGCCCACTCTGTACCTGTCTGTAACACACTGCCCTTTCAGCTGCACGTGGCTTCGGGCCTGCCTGGGGTGGGAGAGGAGCCCATAGCTGGGTGACCTCATGGCTTGCTTGGTGGGCAGATGTGAGACCTGGGCGCAGCGGTGTCTGCTGTGGACGGAGGTTTGCTGTGGTCATTGCCAGCAGGGACGTGTGGACACCTAACAGGGGCAATCATGTTAACCCCACGACCACAAAAACACCTCTGAAACCTTGCTCAAAACCCCCCCACCCTTCAGGTCGCTTCCGTGGATAGCCTCAGGTCCAACCAGGACCATTTCCTGTCACGCGCGCTTCTCCCTCCTTTTTGGTGGATGTTTTATGCCGCTTGTAGTGCGCGGCCTTCTGACCCTCTTGATGTAGTCAGTCGTGCAGGCATGTTCTGAGCATCACAGCAGCCACTCACTCGATTCTCTTTTCCTGCTTCATCCCTGTTGGTGACATTGCTGTTTCATCTCTGTTATGCCAGAAAGGGCCAACACAGGGGGCTCTAACTTGCAAGTGACCCATGGGTGCGAAGCAAAAGCCAGATGCTGTCACAGCAAGTTGTGCGAGCAAGGGTCTCTGTGTTGGTGGGACTCACTCCACCTGTTCAGCTGCCCCGCCAGTGCTGAGTGCCGTGGAGCCTTGGCCGTCCTCAGCAAAGCTTGCCTCTGCCGTCGTGCCAGAGTAACACAGACTGGAACTCTCTTGCTCCACCCACAGCTCCACTGGTCCACCCTGGGAGTTCTGTCCGTCCTGTTTTATTAATAAGAATGAAGAGTCACCATGTTTAGCTGTTGACAGAGGATGAACAGCCGCATCTTTGCCTTTCTTTGCTCTTTATACTAAACTGAGGAGTTATTATCCATGTTAAGTTTTTGGTCTAAGCATGTGAACTTGTAACTAAATGTTAAAGATGCCCGATCACTTAAATATTAGGTTTTACAAGGAGTACTCAGAGGCTGCCAACGTTCGGCCAAAATGTCAATGCTTTTGGCAGAAACCCTGATGTCTTGTCAGTGTTCGTTGAGGTTTGTCAGTAGCATTGATGGAGATCTAAGTTTGGACCCCACATAAACATGATGTGAGGAGTAGCAGTTCCGCGTTCTGCTTCTGGTAACCATAACTAGGAGGGGGAAGGAGCAGGGAGAGCTCACTCTGAGGGCGTTTGAGTTTTTGGGACTTGTGTGCTGTTCACGAACTGGCGATGTGTGAGATGCATCCCTGCGGGACGGAAGCTTCCATTGTTCAGCACCAGTGATTCAGGCTGCATTTAGGGTAAAAGCATACTTTTCAATAATTGACAAGAACTCTCTGATCTTTCAATTGGGGGTATGAACAACCTGTTAAAATAAAATTGTTGTACTATTAATAGAAAATCTTCTTTAGACACTATCACCAGCCGTCGTCTTGGCCTGGCCCTGCCAGTCTTCTAAACCTGGGTCTGGTGGGTGCTGGCAGTCCTAGCCTCCTGGCCCTGCTCCTGGGAGAGTGACCAGTGACCAGCGGCTGGTCCTGGCAGTTGGGAACCCAGTACAGCTGGCCAGGTCAGCAGCAGAGGGCTTATTTAAGACCTGAGCTTACATCCTGGGGCTCGTTATACTGGCAACAAGGCCAACAACCCCAGTCCTTGGGCCTGTCTGTCATCTTCACTCAAGTGGAATAGTGGTCAGAAATTACAGACTAGGACATTTCCCATTTTAAATGGATTTCTGGCTTTTCTGGAAAACCAGAAAAGTAGTATTACAGACTGAATTGTGTCCTTGGAAATTCATAATCAAAGCCCTGACCCCCAGTGTGACTGTATTTAGAGATAGGACCTTTAAGGAGGTAATTAAGGTAGGTCAGATGGTAAAGAATCTGCCTGCAATGTGTGAGACCCAGGTTCGATCCTTGGGTCGGGAAGATCCCCTGGAAAAGGCAATGGCAACCCATTCCAGTACTCTTGCCTGAGGGATTCCATGGACGGAGGAGCTTGGTCATAAGGGTGGGGCCTTAATCTAATAGGACTGGTGTCCCAATAACAAGGAGAGACACCAGAGACCTCTTTCCCCTCAGTGCACACAGGAGGTCACCTGAGGACACAGTGAGAAGGTAGCCATCTGCAAGCCCAGGAGAGAGGCCTGAGGAGAAACCAAACACGTTGACACCTTGATCTGGGACTTGTAGCCTCTAGAACTGTGTGAAGAGAAATGTCTGTTGTTTAGATCACCCAGTCTGCAGTACTTGGTTATGGCAGCTGGAGCAGACTAATACGATAGGTACTGCCAGGCCCTCGTCAGCTTGAACTTTAATCTGGGTGTTTGGTCTCGGGGCACACTGCCCAGAGACCATTGGTTCTTGGCCTCAGTAAGCGTGTGAATTTGCGCCCTCTGCTCTAGGCGTGGAATTTCTGGGGCTCTTAGTCCTTATCAGATGCCAGGACCCTTGTGAACGGCTTTTCTGTGCGCAGGTCTGGAGTCGGGCAGGGCCCCCAGGAGTGGAGCCGGCACCCAGGGCTGGGTGAGCAGCCTCGGCTGGGAGCCCCCATAGTAGGGACCCCCCCAGGTCTTACTGTGTCTGCAGGTGTGGCAGGAGCATCAGCACTTTCCTGCAGTGCTTCCTGGAATAGGTGGGATCCCGGAAGGATGGGATCCCACTGTCTGTAAGAATCTGATAGTCCTTATCTGGTCCAGGAGCTGAGGGAAGCAGTTTGGAGGGGGCGGTGAATTGGCGGTGTCCTCTGTCTGCCTCAGTTTCTAGAGGGCTGTTTTAAGCATGTTTTAAATCTCATTTCTTTTTTACTCCCTTTCTTTTGAAAAGTATTTTTTTTCTTTTTTTAGTTTGAATCCATTCTTCTAGTGATTGAATTGTCAGCAAAATTAAAGAAAAAAATTAGGTAAACGTCTTATATCTACCAAACTTGATATATTTTTGGTGAAAATATTCGAACACTAAAAACATACCATTGAAAAACATTCTTGCTGCATATCATTCTTGGTCCTGGCTGAGCCACTAGGCTCTTGGTGCCGCATACCCGCTGGTCGTAAATGCAGTGCCCGAGGGAGAGGAGGCCCTCCCCCCAGTGCTGCCCCCGAGAGGAGCGCAGCGGCCGGCGGCCGTCCTGCTCGGGTGTCGGCTGTGCCACACGGGTAGTCACGTCAGCTCAGGGCCGGGCCTGCCCACATCTGGCTGAGCCTGTCGTCAGGAGAGTGAAGGAAGGAGTCTAAGGACCTGCCTCTTGAACGATTCAAGGGCACAGCTTTCCACCACGGCCCCGCCTCCAGGCCTCAGGAGGGGTTTCCTCTGGGGATCTTCTCAGCCTGCCTCCTTGCTGGAAGACGAGTGCTCTGGGCAAGGGCCCTTTGTAAGCCTTGAGGCCTTGTTCTGTCTTAGCAGGGCTGTCCTCCCCTGCCTTCTCCCCTTGCCCCTCACCTCTTCTCAGAGGTGGTCCACTGCTCCAGGGCAGGCTTTCTGGGGGACGGAGTGACTTGACAGGTGACTTGAGACAAGAGTGGTCTGCTCATCAGTGACAGGCTCTTTCCTTCCCGGGACCCCCAGCCTAGACAGGTGTGCTGAAGACAACACCATCCAAGCTATGGATTTGTTGTGTTGTTGTTCAGTGGCTAAGTCATGTCTGACTCTTTGCAACCCCATCGACTGCAGCACTCCAAGCCTCCCTGTCCCTCACTGTCTTCCAGAGTTTGCCCAAGTTCATGTCCATTGACTCAGTGATGCTATCCAGCTATCTGATGCTCTGCCACTCTCTTCTCCTTTTGCCTTCAATTTTTCCCAGCATGAGGGTCTTTTCCAGTTAAGTTGGCTGTACACATCAGGTGGCCAAAGTATTGCAGCTGCAGCGTCAGCCCTTCCAGTGAGTGTTTAGGGTTGATTTCCATTAGGATTGACTGGTTTGATCTCCTTGCAGTCCAAGGGACTCTCAAGAGTCTTCTTCAGCACACCTTAAAAGTCCAAGAAGGACTGTCTCTTCCATGCAAGTTTGTTTCCAAACAACTCAGCTCTAGTCAGCCCTCTGCCCCATAATCAGAGAATGTGTCTTGGAGGCCAACTCAGGCCTCTTTTATTTGCCTCTGTAACAGGACTCCACCGGGGAAGGCCACAGGGACCCTGCCCTCCTCTTCCAGCAGCCTGTACGGTCTGGAAAAGCTATATTTCCTCAGCCAGCAGACAGGACTGGGGAGAACCTTGGCTTCTTTAGAATCAGGGATCTGGTTAATGTCCTCTTTGCCTCCATCTGTTATCTTTTGAAAACATTTCTGAGGGTTTTGCCCGATCCTTCTGCTCTGGCATTTGCAGGCTGCTGGCGTGCAGCGGAGAGTGGACAGACGGGGGAGCCTGGGGGACAGGCTGGGAGGACTTTACAATGAGCAGTGACGGCCCTAGTTCTTGTTGGCATTCTCACTACCACACTTCGGCTGTTTCACAGCAGGGAAAAATGCAAGGGCGGCCCTCCATCTGTCTCCACAGGGGGAAAATGCAATAGTATTCTGTGTTAATTAACATTCCCCAGAAGCAGATCCTCAGACATGGATTCAAGTGCAAGTAGATTATTTGCACTTGATCGCAGCATACATGAACAGGGGAGTGGGGAAGAGAGACAGGGCAGGGAAGGAGGCCAGTTCCCACTGCGGGCAGCCCTGTAATCCACCTAATCTGTTAGGGAACCCTGGGAGCCCGTGGAGAGTATGGCTCAGGGCCGTCTCATCTGAGGAGGATGGAATTGGGGGATTTATGCGACTGGCCCCATCAGGTGTTGGTGCAAGCCGCTTGGCCTGTAACTGGTAAAGTGGTAAAAACTTAGGCAGTCTGACCCTCAGGGCTCCATGCTTTATCCACCACACTACTTATAGGAAATGTCCTGTCCATTCCCAGCAAACCTTCCACCCCATTTTCCCTCTCGGAAGGGTCTCCCACGGGAGAGCCTGACGTGTCCATGAGAGGTCCACGTAGGCCACTCTGTATTTGTCCTGCCTTTGGTCAGTACCATTGTGGGCAGGGCCTGAGGGTGGGTGGAGTACATAGCATCTGATTAGAAACAGTCCTTCCCACTCCCCAGGCTCCGGGGTGGTATCTGCCTAGTTGCCTTTTAGCCCCACAAGGCCCCATGTTTGCTGGTTCCCATAAGCTTTGCCCCAAGGCCCCCAAGCTCAGTGACTTGACCGGGGTTGGCTGCGGCACACACAGTCCCCTGGTCCTCCTTCCTGCCCGTGGCCCTTTCCCCACATCCCCACCCGCTGCCAAGCCTGCCTTTCCCCGCAGGGGAGGGCCAGGAAGCAGAATGCTCACCAGAGGCGCTGTGAGTACTCGGGGGCCACGCTGCCTGCTCAGCTTGGAGGTGGTCTTACTTTCCTCATTTCCTGGGAGTCTTGCTTTCTGATATTCCCTGGGTGTGTCTGTTTTGGCTTCAGCTGCTGTTGGAAGCTGTTCTTGTCTGCGATCGGCAAAACATGCATCAGCTTGTGCTACACCCATCTGCCTCCCGTCTCGCCAGACACAGCTCTTTGAGTATTAATTTATTACTCACCCACTTTCCAGTATTCTGTCATTTTGTAATAGTGATTTTATTTTATTCTTTATGGTTTCGTTTTAAACTTTAACTACGCAAAAAGTCAGACAAACTCAAAAGAGAAGCAAAAGAAGACCCCATCATCATCTTTAACTACCAATATCTGTGTTTCACCTGTCTCCATGCTTTTTTTGCTGGAGTATTTTAGAACAAACCACATACTTGTTGTTTTACATATAAATACTTATGTTCTCTTGTTTCTGGGCTACCCTGATAGCTCCATTGCACCTGCAGTGCAGGAGACCCCGGTTCAATTCCTGGGTTGGGAAGATCCGCTGGTGAAGGGATAGGCTACCCACTCCAGTATTCTTAGGCTTCCCTTGTGGCTCAGCTGGTAAAGAATCAGCCTGCAATGCTGGAGACTTGGTTCAATCCCTGGGTTGGGAAGATCCCCTGAAGAAGGGAAAGGCTACCCACTCCAGTATTCTGGCCTGGAGAGTTCCGTGGACTGTATAGTCCACAGGGTCACAAAGAATTGGACACAACTGAGTGACCTTCAGCTCACTTCTCTTGTTTATTATCTAATTTTTAATAACTTTTTATTTTGAAATAGTTTGAGACTTACAGAAAAGTTACAAAAAACAACACCTCACTCAGCTTCCCCTGATGTTAACCTCTTACACAGCCACGGTGTGATTATCAAAACTAGGGAATGAACACATCTCTGAAACTGAACCATGAACCTTACTCAAATTCTGCCAGTTGTCCTATTAATGTCCTTTTTCTGGCCCAGGAGCCCACATGGCATTTAGCTATCATGTCTCCTTACTCTCCTCCAATCTGGGACCTCCTCAGACTTCCCCTCTCTTTTATGATTTTTAACTCTTGCAGGGGTCCTGATCAGGTATTTTGTATAATATCTTTCAACTTGGGTTTTATGTTTTCTTTGTTAACTAATCTTAACAGCTAACTAATCTTAACTAATCTTAATATTAACTAAAATTAATATTAACTAAAATTAACAGACCATCTTCAGAGCCAGAACCAGAACTAGAGCCAAGTTTTCCCCATTTAGAAATATAGATTGAAGTTATGTTATTTCGGGCAGGAAGGCTCCAGAAATGAGGTACCCTCCTCAGCACATTATATTAAGGGGTACACAGTGTCAGTATTGTTATTATTGGTGATGTTAATGGTGATTATTTGGTTCAGACAATGTCTGCCAAGCTTCTCTGCTGTAAAATTTCTGTTTTTACTTTTGTAATTAATATGTATCTCATAGGGAGATGCTAAGAGACGGTGCAGATTTCCTGTTTCTCGCCATACATTCACCCACTAATTTTAGCATCCATCAGTGAATCTTGCCTGAAACAGATACTGCTATGATGTTTGCCAACTGGTGATGTTTTATTTCCATTATTGTGTCTACATTTATTAATTGGCATTCTACTATAAGATCTGTGTCTTCTCCCCTATTTATTCAATTATCTATTCATATCAATATTGACTCATGGGTATTTTATTCTGTGGGTTATATAATCCATTACTATTGCTTTTTAACTTTGTTACTCAAATTGTCCCAGATTCAGCCATTGGGAGCTCCTTCAGTTTGGATCCTTTGTCTTTTGGACATGTTCCCATCATTTTTTTTTTGAGAACTTCCTTACATTCTGGCACTATAAGGTATTCTAAGCTCATCCTGTAATTTTCCTTTCCCGGCCCTGGAAGCAGTTCTTTCTCCAAGGAGCCCTGGTTCCTTTTAGTGAAGAACGCTGTCTGGAAATCAAAGTCCGAGTGCTGACTGCTTGTTGCCTCTGTGGTGTCACCGCGCTCAGCCCCTCCCCCACTGGCCAGAGCCACGAGTCCCCCGCGTGTGGGGAGGTACGTGCGTCCCAGCTGTTCTTCCTGCCGGAGTTGCCGCCTGTCATCCAGTCATGACTCTTTTCAGCTCCCTGGCCCAGAGCTGAGCTGAGGCTCTCAGGATGCTCTCACCAGCCCCCGGTGAGACTCCTTGCCTTCGCTGCCTTTGCATTATCTTCTTAAACTCTTCTTGTCCTTGCCTTTAGTCCCTCAGTCCTTTTCCTCTCCCCATCCCAAGGATGAGGTAACTGTCTGTCCTCTTGGCCCCTTTCTGACTCCTGGTTTCTCCTTTTACCTCCTAGAGATGTCAAAACCCCAGCTGCAGTCATGTTTCACTGGGTACCTAGGTTTTCTCTCTCTCGAGCAGCCTCGGTAGTACAATCTATCTATCTATCTATGTATCTATTTATCTATGTATATATATACCACAGTGCTGGTAAGGATAGTGGCAGGACCATGGGACACTGGTCAGAAATTGTCAAGTATCAGCAACTTAACATGGTTCAACCTAATAGCAAAGTAGTTCTTAGCTGGTGAGGCTGGGTGGAGAATTTCTAGATGGGGACACATATATTTGGAAAAGCATATGCAGCATTATTATTTTGCATATACAGATACAGATATAAAATACTAACTTCAGAAAAAGTAGAAGTTGGACTTCCCTGGCAATCCAAAAGTTACAATTCTACATTTCCACTGCAGAGGGCACAGGTTAGATAGATTCTGCATGCTGCATGACATGGCCAAAAAGTAAAAAAAAAAATTAAAGTAGAAGTTGATGAAATCCTGTTGTCTTGGGGAGCAGATATTATAGAAGAGTCTTGTGCGTGAGAGATTCTTGGCAGAAGAGGTTGCTGCACTTTACGGATCAGTTTGAGGCATGAAAGAGGTTTTCTTTATTATTAGTGGGTACATGGCCTTGAAAAGACTGAGAAATACTGATGCTTCAGCAGATTTCTCGGCTGCAGGGTTTCTGGGCTCTTAGAGGCCCTGCCCTGGAGATGAACAGGGCTGACGGCAGGCGCAGTCAGAAGCCAGCTAAGCAGGTGCCCTCTTCTCACCCTGTGGCTGGTGTCAGGTGTCACCCATGCTGTTTCCATGAGGACTGAACAGTCCCATTCTTCGGCTGTCTGAACAGTCCTGGGCTTCAGAGGAGGTATGATACCCTTCCCAGTAGTGGGGGGAAATGGGAGCAAATGCCCGCAACCCAGCCAGGCTTCCCCGTAGGCAAAGAGTATGTGGGACAGGAAGTTTAACCCTTCAGAGGTGTTGCCTCCGTATACAGAACCCTTGTCAGTGGTGAGACTCAGACACAGTTCTCTTACTGGACCAGTGAGGGGCAAGTTTCTACCCATCTTTTCATGGAGACATAAAAACCAGCAGGCATGATTGCCAAATAGGAAATCCCTGTGCATGTGTCCCAGATGGGGCATAACAGGGGTCCTGGTGTGCAGCCTGGGACTGGCGCTCACAGGCCTCTCATCCCATTTGTGCCCATGGTAAGGTGAAGTCCTTCCCTGGCAGTACCAGGGAGGTTGGGCCCCTAATGGGGGTTTTCCTTGCAGCTTCTCACAACACAGCAGCTAGCTTTCTTTGCAGCAGTGTTTCATAACAAACAGCTCCAGAATTTCATTGACATATGAGAAGAAGCATCTGTTCAGCTCAGATGTCTCTGTGTTTCCCGGGCTTGGGTGGGTTTGCCTGGTGGTTCTTAGGATTCTCGCTCACTTACACATCTGGGGGTCAGCCGAGCCACACCCGGATGGCTGCAACAACTGTGCTCCCCACATAGCTCTCTCCTCCGGGACCAGCAAGTTCGGCTGATCACATTCTTCTCACAGCAACATCCTAGGTATAAAGAGGGCAAAGACAGTCACACAAGCACCTTTCAAGTCCCTGAATATGTTGTCTGTTGATACCTCATTGGCCAAAGCAAGTTATGTGGCCAGGCACAGGGATCTGTACTTCCCCATGGAGGCAGCAGGGGAGGGAAGTGGGTGAACATTTTAGAACAAGGGTCTAGCCTACCATGGAGATTCCTGTCTCCACCTGCAATGCAGGAGACCCTAGTTCAATTCCTGGGTTGGGAAGATTCCCTGGAGAAGGGATAGGCTACCCACTCCAGTCTTCTTGGGCTTCCCTGGTGGCTCAGAGGGTAAAGAATCCGCCTGCAATACAGGAGACCTGGGTTCCACCCCGGGGGTGGGAAGATCCCCTGGAGGAGGGCATGGCAACCCACTCTGGTATTCTTGCCTGCAGAATCCCCATGGACAGAGGAGCCTGACGGGCTGTAGTCCATGGGGTCACAAAGAGTTGGACACGACTGAGTGACTAAGCACATTTAGCCTACCAGATCTTCAAGTGTGCAAAACGGTGCAAACATCCAGTGCCGCAGCGGAGGCCAGCACGGCGCCTGGCACCGGGCGGGTGCTCGGGGTAACTGGAGACACACCATGCAGACACCTTTTCCTTTTCCTTCTCTCCTCCCGCAGGCCTCTGCCGGTCCTCCGGGAGCCCGCAGGGATGGGTAAAGCCGGCCAGGCTCGAGCTGCTTCCCCGGGGCCGTCTTCTCTCTAGGGCCCCAGGCGGCGCTAGGATGCACCTGTCTGCCGTGCTCAACGCCCTGCTGGTGTCGGTGCTGGCGGCTGTGCTCTGGAAACACGTGCGGCTGCGTGAGCATGCGGCCTCCCTGGAGGAGGAGCTGGCCGTCGGGCGCCGGGCCGCCGACCCTGCCCCCGCGCTGCGGATCGACTACCCCAAGGCGCTGCAGATCCTGACCGAGGGCGGCACGCACATGGTGTGCACCGGCCGCACGCACACCGACCGCCTCTGCCGCTTCAAGTGGCTCTGCTACTCCAGCGAGGCGGAGGAGTTCATCTTCTTCCACGGCAACGCCTCTGTGATGCTGCCCAGCCTGGGCTCGCGGCGCTTCCAGCCGGCCCTGCTCGACCTGTCCACCGTGGAGGACCACAACACGCAGTACTTCAACTTCGTGGAGCTGCCGGCCGCCGCCCTGCGCTTCATGCCCAAGCCCGTGTTTGTGCCCGACGTGGCCCTCATCGCCAACCGCTTCAACCCCGACAACCTGATGCACGTCTTCCACGACGACCTGCTGCCCCTCTTCTACACCCTTCGGCAGTTCCCCGGCCTGGCCCGCGAGGCCCGGCTCTTCTTCATGGAGGGCTGGGGAGAGGGTGCCCACTTCGACCTCTACAAGCTGCTCAGCCCCAAGCAGCCCCTCCTGCGGGCGCAGCTGAAGGCCCTGGGCAGGCTGCTCTGCTTCTCCCATGCCTTTGTGGGCCTCTCCAAGGTCACCACCTGGTACCAGTATGGCTTCGTCCAGCCCCAGGGCCCGAAGGCCAACATCCTGGTCTCCGGCAACGAGATCCGACAGTTCACGCGGTTCCTGATGGAAAAGCTGAACGTGAGCCAGGCGGGGGGCCCCCTGGGCGAGGAGTACATCCTGGTGTTCAGCCGCACCCAGAACAGACTCATCCTGAATGAGGCAGAACTGCTGCTGGCCCTGGCCCAGGAGTTCCAGATGAAGACGGTGACGGTGTCCCTGGAAGACCACGCCTTTGCAGACGTGGTGCGGCTGGTCAGCAACGCCTCCATGCTGGTCAGCATGCACGGGGCCCAGCTGGTCACGGCCCTGTTCCTGCCCCGCGGGGCAGCCGTCGTGGAGCTCTTCCCCTATGCTGTCAACCCTGACCACTACACCCCTTATAAGACACTGGCCACGCTGCCCGGCATGGACCTCCAGTACATAGCCTGGCAGAACACGATGCCAGAGAACACGGTCACGCATCCTGAGCGGCCCTGGGACCAGGGGGGCATCGCCCACCTAGACAGGGCCGAGCAGGCCCGGATCCTGCAAAGCCGGGAGGTCCCCCGGCACCTCTGTTGCCGGAACCCCGAGTGGCTCTTCCGAATCTACCAGGACACCAAGGTGGACATCCCATCGCTCATCCAAACCATACGGCGCGTGGTGAAGGGCCATCCGGGGCCAAGGAAGCAGAAGTGGACAGTCAGCCTATACCCTGGCAAGGTGCGGGAGGCCCGGTGCCAGGCGTCGGTGCAGGGCGCCTCCGAGGCCCGCCTGTCCGTCTCCTGGCAGATCCCGTGGAACCTCAAGTACCTGAAGGTGAGGGAGGTGAAGTACGAGGTGTGGCTTCAGGAGCAGGGGGAGAACACCTACGTGCCTTACATGCTGGCCTTGCAGAACCACACCTTCACGGAGAACATCAAGCCCTTCACTACCTACCTGGTGTGGATCCGCTGCATCTTCAACAAGACCCTGCTGGGACCCTTTGCAGATGTGCTGGTATGCAGCACGTAGTGAGCAGCCTGGTCAGGCCTCCTAGGGTGGGGGCTCCTCTGTCTTGGAGACCCTGGGCCTGCCAGCCCCCCCGGGTGGCTTTTGGGAATTATTTATTTATTGAGCAGACCTCTGTCTCTGGGTCATCTCACTGCATCTGAGGTGATGGGGTTCTCAGAGCGCCTCTTTGCATAAGTGCGATGGGGCCTCCCCACCCTCTTCTCCCATCCTGAACATCCATACCCTGGAGAAGGCCTGAGTGGGGAGGAGAAAGAGGAGAGTAAGGATCCCAAAGAACCTCTTTGGCTGAGTGATCATCCTGTCCCCCATGAGGTCTTTCTGGTTTGTGTCGGGTTTCTGGAAACTGCTGCTAAGTCTGTGGCTGTTTGGGTGCGTGTGGATGTACATCAGCTTCCATCGTCATGAAACTCATCTGTAGCCCCACCAAGGGTATGTTTGGAACATTCATTAAACGATTATAAATATCTTGGTCAAGTGTTTTAATGGTCGGTGGGAAGAGGGTCCAGCAGCCAGTACGCTGATGCCCTCTCATCCTGACTGTCAGCCGAGGAGCCGTGGCAGAGGGGTGGCGTCGAGGCCTGGGAAGCCAGGCCGGCTGGCTGCCTACCATCCTGATGCGGAACGGGTGCCCCACTTCCGTCTGTGGGGGATGAAAGTCTGGAAGCAGGTGAGGAGGAGGCTGTGAGGAGGAGAAGCAGCGTCTGCCCGGGTCTGGTTAGTTCACTAGACATCCAGACACAGCAGACTGTGGGAGACACACCCGGGTGGGAGTCACCTAGGGGGACGTAGCACAGGTCGGCATGGCTGCGCCGCGTGACTTCTTCCAGAGGAGGAGTCCGCACACCGGCTCAGGGGCCGTTCTCGTCCCCAAGTGACTGCTCGGGGGCGAGGAGGTGACACCCCCATCGGTAGTTGTGGGGGCTGCTTTGGCCTAGGAGCCCCACAGGAGCTGTTATCTTTTTTATATACATGTGTTTTCTGGAGGGATGTATTTCTCATATTTTTTTATTTGGCTGCGTTGGGTCTTAGTTGTGGCACGTGAGATCTAGTTCCCCGACCAGAGGTCGAACCCAGGCCCCCTGCTTTGGGAGGTGGAGTCTTAGTCACTGGGCCACCTAGGAAGTGCCCGTTATCTTCTCAACAGCCAACAGGCAAGTTCCCAGGCTCCCTCAAGGAACCTGCCCAGTCACAGGAGCCATCGCAATCAGGGAGGCCTCAGCTGCGGTGTCCTAACAGTTTATTAGTTCACCTAGGGTCCTTCCAGTCCAGATCAGAGGTCGTTTTTAACCTTCTACAGTTTTGCTGAATATCCCTGCTGACATTGAGCCTTTAACTAGCTTTCATGGGAAGAGAGCTGGAAAATTAACTCCAGATCAAATTTGTCCTTAGGAAAGGAGAAAGAGTCTTAGCCTTTTCTTCGCAGGGAGACAGCGGTGCAGACCTGACTCCTGTGGAGGAGAGAAGGAAAAGGGGCCTTGGGCGGTAGCTTGGCTGTAAGAGTTGTGCCAGGCTCGCCAGGAGCCCCTGGCAGGAGGCAAAGCTGTGGGTTAGGTGAGTATGCTGGTCACTGACTGAAGAGTTCTTTGTCTGTAGGGTGAGGATCATAGGCTGGGGTGGTTTGTAAGGCATTCAGGAAATCATCTGTGTAAACCTTTAGCATCACCCTGGATGTCTGATACATTATTACAGGTTCAGAATCCCATTCCCAAACCCTGGAGAGCAGATGTGATTCCAAATCTGAATTAAAAAAAAACAACACCACATTAATTTATTTGGGTCTGTGCTGGGTCTTAGGTGTGGCATGTGGGATCTTTAGTTGTGCCATCTGGCAAGCAAACTCTTAGTTGTGGTATATGGAATCTAGTTCCCGACCGGGGATAGAACCTGGATCCCCTGCATGGGGAGTGTGGAATCTATGCCACTGGACCATTAGGGAAGTCTCTCCAAATTCTGAATTCCAGTAACCAAAAACACTGGCATGTCTGCACTGAAATGGATATATATTCACGCTGAGTGGGACATGAGTTTTGGCACCAAAAATGAAAAGGCTTTTGGTTTTCAGAGCTTGGGGGTTGTTGGGATTCTATCTGGAAGGTTGTTGAGTCATCCTCCTCTCCTGCTTGCAAACACCATCATTTTCCTTGGACTAGCCTTGTGGGAGTGGCGTGCTGAGGAATGGTATCAGGTCTGCGGTTCCGTCAGTGATGGTCTCTACAGAGCCCCTCAGCCAGCTTCTTCCTTAAGGCTGGTTCACCCACAGCTAAGCAGACCTCCACAATCCCCGTACTGCAGACCCATCTCAGCTCCTGGCCTGGCAGCCTCTCTTAAGACCGATGGGAACATGCGGATTCACCATCCCCTGCTGGTTCTCATTCCAGAGGTGAAGGCTGCGGAGGCCTGGGGCAAGTAGCCCTAGCAAGCACTGAGGCTGAACGTGTTTTCTGAAAAGGATAAAAAGTAGATGAAGTTTCAGGCTTTGTAGAGAAGACCCAGTTCACACACTGAGCAGACTAACAAGCAAAGAGCAGCAGGCAAGAAGCCAAGCGCTTGTGACTGTGCTTGGCCAGAGTCAGTTTGCTGCTCACACTCCAGAACTGGCCCTGTCTCGTCATCAGCTCTGAACCCAAAGGAACTAGAGGAAGAGGAGCTGTCAGAGTGGCAGGGAGGGCAGTGGGAGTGCCTTTGACTGATGGTCCTGGATTTAAGACTTGATAACACAGTTCCCATCTGGGCTTCAGTTCTGGCCCTTCCACTTAGCAGCTGGGTGACCTTGGGCAAGTCGCCTAACCTCTCTGTGCCTCATGTGTGGAATGGAGAGTCATCACACTTATCATTGATGCTGGTGAAGTCAAATGCTTTGATCCACGTAAATATGATCACAATACTTCGCACGTAGTCATCTCTCAATAAATGTCCATGGATATCGTGTGTGTGTGTGTGTTAGTTGCTCATGTCCACCTCTTTGCAACCCCATAGACTGTAGCTTGTCAGACTGCTCTGTCCATGGGATTTTAGGAGAATACTGGAGTGGGTTGCCATTCCCTTCTCCAGGAGATCTTCCCAACTCAGGGGTGGAATCTGGTCCTGCCACATTGCAGGCAGATTTTTTACCATCTGAGCCACCAGGGAAGCCCTGGTTATCATAGCTGGTACTTAGAAGCATTTGTCAGGCACTAACCATTACGTGGCCAAGCCCAGATCTGAACCCCAAACTGCTGCTTTCAAGTTCAGTCCTTTGGAAAAAAAAAAAAAAATTGAAAAAATTTAAGGATATATAAGAAAAAAAATAAAGATTTTCAGAGGCAGAAGGTCCAGCACACAAAGAGGACTGTACCCCCAAACTGAAGCTGTTCTCAGCTGAGGGTAGCCGAGGTAGGGCTGGGGCTCCACTGAGTTCTGTGGACTTGGGCAGAACTGGGCTTGGAGCCCCCCACACAAACCCCCCGCACCCCCCCCACACACACACACCCCAGGGTAAAAGAGGCCAGTGTTGAAGGGAGGGCTGAGGCAGTGTCTCCACTGGGTGCGCTAGGAGGGAGAACTGGACCCTGACCTGTGCTGAACGTGTGCTGGGCAGGCTGGGAGGGGCCACACAGTACCTGCCATGTGTCCCCCTATCTGTGCTGAATGGACCTGTCCACGTGAGGACTCAAAAGTGCTTGCTGGAAACTTGGGGCCCTGGTCATGGAGAGAAAGACTCTGGCTTGGTGTCCATAGAAGCTCTTCATACACAGACACCAGCCAGCCCACCCACCTACCCACTGAGCAGATTTCCCCTCTTTTCCGAGGCAGCCACCCAGACCTGTTTTAATATAAGGGAAGGCTGCTCTGGGGCCTAGCTTAGTTACCTCTCGCAGAGCACTGGCCAGCTGCCTTCACCTAGATCACCCTCAAACTTTGTTGAGGCCTCATAGGCAAGCAGTGTGAAAATAAGACCACCCAAATGAGATCACCCAAATAGAGGCTGTTTATTCATAGCCTGCTCTAGCAAGGAACTTGGTAGCATTATTTGCTTTCAGCAGAGACTCCTAGGCAGACTGAGGAGTGGGAAAGCTTTCTAGTGGGAAAAAGAGCAGGCTTCAGGGATGCCCTGTTGGAGGCTGTGGGCTGGGGGGCTTGGAGGTGGGCTAACTAGAAGAGGGGTATCCCATGTGATTGATTAGGGGAGCGTGTTTGATTTTCTCTAGTTGGTCCAGTTGAAAATGGGGACAAAAAATAGTGAAGCTGGCAGCTATGGTCAAGTCCTGGCCGTTCTGGGCTGATTGCCACAGGTGTTGTCATTTGAGTTCCTGAGCTGATGGCGGCCGAGGTTGCGGATTAGAGTTCTTTTGTTGTAGATGGCTGGCCATTGTCTGTCTGTATTAATATATTCAGTCTCTCAGTAGTGAGACAGTATTAGTTCTCTTTCTTTCCTTCCTTCCTTCTTTCCTTATTTGGCTGCACTGTGTTTTGTTTGAGGCATGCAGGATCTTTTAGTTGCAGCTTGTGAACTTAGTTGCAGCATGTGGGACCTAGTTCCTTGACCAGGAATTGAACCCAGGCACCCTGCATTGGGAGTGTAGAGTCTTACCCACTGGACCACCAGGAAGTCCCCTTAGCTCTCTTCCTTGAAAAGGGCAGGTTGAGTCACAAAGGCAGAATGACTCTTATCCCCACATGGGAGCCCTTACTCTGCCCTGACAATGAAATGTTCTCTGTATTCCTCTGTCCATAACATTTTCTAGAGTGACAGTTGTCTCACTCTGATCTCTGACTGAGTGTAGGTCCATCAGGCAGGAGGGAGTGAAGGGACACTTCAGGCAGAAGGCAGAACAGGAGCTGTTAAAGTGGGAAATGGTTGAGTCCAGGAAGGGCACCATCATTTGATAGGGTATCTAAGGAGCCTCTTGATGAAAATGAAACAGGAGAGTGAAAAAGTTGGCTTAAAGCTCAACATTCAGAAAGCTAAGATCATGGCATCCAGTCCCATCACTTCATGGCAGATAGATGGGGAAACAGTGGAAACAGTGGCTGACTTTATTTTTCTGGGCTCCAAAATCACTGCAGATGGTGATTGCAGCCATGAAATTAAAAGACACTTACTCCTTGGAAGGAAAGTTATGACCAACCTAGACAGCATATTAAAAAGCAGAGACGTTACTTTGCCAACAAAGGTCCATCTAGTCAAGGCTATGGTTTTTCCAGTGGTCATGTATGGATGTGAGAGTGGGGCTATAAAGAGAAAGCTGAGCGCTGAAGAATTGATGCTTTTGAACTGTGGTGTTGGAGAAGACTCTTGAGAATCCCTTGGACTGCAAGGAGATCCAACCAGTCCATCCTAAAGGAGATCAGTCCTGGGTGTTCACTGGAAGGACTGATGTTGAAGCTGAAACTCCAATACTTTGGCCACCTGATGTGAAGAGCTGACTCATTAGAAAAGACCCTGATGCTGGGAAAGATTGAGGGCAGGAGGAGAAGGGGACGACAGAGGATGAGATGGTTGGATGGCATCACTGACTCAATGGGCATGGGTTTGGGTGGACTCCGGGAGTTGGTGATGGACAGGGAGGCCTGGCGTGCTGCGGTTCATGGGGTCACAAAGAGTCGGACATGACTGAGCGACTGAACTGAACTGAACCTTGGAAAGAACAGAGAAAAAGGAGAAAATTCAAGAAGTCAAAGGAAGACAAAGATGTTAGTGATCTTAAGAAAAATATTTGAACCATCTGAAGCCACACTCCCTTGTAAAGGTGTAAATCTTGCCCAGGATGCTTCTGCATTCTCATGCCTGCTGAACATGGCAGGCATGAAAGTTGATTATGGGCCCCCAAAAGCCTCTCTCCCACAGTAGGTTGGAAGCACCTGAAAACGGTCATAAAAGATCTAGAGAAAGGCAAAGTCCCAGATGGTTTTATGGGAGAGTGCTCTCAGACCTTTGAGAAGTACGTGATTCCTGTGTAGATTGTTCCAGAACATTAAAAAGATAGGGAAAAAATTTATTTAATTACTTATTTTGGCTGTGTTCGATCTTTCATTGCTGTGTGGACTTTCTCTAGTTGAGTGCGCGGGCTTCTCACTGCGGTGACTTCTCTTGTTGTGGAGCACAGGCTCTAGGCCGCAGGGGTTTCAGTCGTTGTGGCTCCCAGACTCTGGAGCACAGGCTCAATAGGTGTGCACGGGCTTAGCTGCTCCTTGACATGTGAGATCTTCCAGGATCAGGGATGCAACTCATGTCTCCTGCATTGGCAGGTGGACTCTTTACCACTGAGCCACCAGGGAAGCCCAAAAAGATGAAAGAAATTTATTTCATGATGCCTGCTTAACTTTGATAACAAGACAGCCATGAAACTCACACAAAAAAGAAACCTTAGATCATATATAAATATATATACAAAGATTCTAAACAAAATATTAGCAAATTAAATCCTGTCATTTCCTAATATACTTCAGCCACATAGACTTATTCTCAAATGTAAAGCTGATTCAGCTTTAGAAAAGAAATGAGAAAAACTATGTTCTATAGACCTTAAAAAGGCATTTAATAAAATTCAAGCCCCTCTCCTGATTTTTGAAAAATTCCGTAGGCTAAAAATAAAAAGAAACTTACTTAATTAATGAAAGACATATTTCAGAAACTATTTCTTTAACCCTGACAATAGTCAATGGTGAAACTCCAAAGATGTTCTCATTAAAGCTAGGAACAAGATGGAGATGCGTGCTGTTGTTTCTCTTATTCAGCTCTTCTCTAGAGATCCTGAGCAAACTAGTAAGATGACAAAAATAATTGAAGATAATATGACATGCACACGTATACATATTTGAGGAATAAAAGAATAAAACTGTTATTATTTGGAGATGTTATTTTCTACTTAAAAACTCCAATATATGCATCTAGAAATGTATCTAGAAAATAGGAAAAATAACTCATTCTCAGTAGCCTTAAAAATGACAGATTATCTTTAAAATGAACTTGTTTGTTGAAGAAAACTTTCAAATGTTACTGAAAGCTATAAAACAAGTGTATTGATAAACCATATCCCTGAATGAGAGCACACAATACTGCAAATGAGTCAAAATCATAAATAGTCTATAAACTCATTACAGTCCCAGTCAAAACACCGGTGGACTTTTGGGGACTGTTGGTGGGGGGGGTGTCATGCTGTATAGATTGACACTATTATTTTAAAGGAAAATGCACAAGAATAGCGAAGAAGGGAATTAAAGTAGAATAAAAAGACGAGGGTATTTTACTCTACCAAATAGCAAAATAAAATCAGTGGGAGAGAAGAGAGTTTGCAAACAAACCTCTGTACATGTGGGAATTTAGTATATTGTAAGAGTATGCTTTCAGATCAGGTGAGAAAGAGTAGGGGCTAATAAAACTTGAGGGGGGAGAATAAAACTTAAGTTAGATCCTTCACCTCACCCCATTCTTAAATATAAACTTTATATGGATTTAGAGTAAATGTAAGTGAAACGCTGTATAAATACTAGAAGAAAACAGATTATTTTAATAATCTTGCAATAGCTGTTTTAAGAAGGCATGCAACTCAGAAGATTTAAAGGGAAAGAGGAACAGATTTGACTACATGGAAATTAAAATTCACCACTTGGCAAGAAATTCCATAAACAAAGTCAAGAGACAAATGACAGGCTGGAAGAAAATATTTACAACAGAACTAACAACAGAAGATTGATTACACTAATTAGATTCAAAGATCTTTAACAAATTAACAAGAAAGGAACAGACATCTCAAAAGAAAAAGCCCATTCACAGAAAGTAAAATAGAAATGAATAGTAAAATAATTGGAAAGATAACTTCATTAGGTACTAAGTGAAATGCAGTTTTAAAAAATAGACTTCCCTAAACCTTCCTACACTGTTGGTGGGAATATAAGTTGGTGCAGCCACTGTGGAAAACAGCATGGAGATGCCTCAAAAAGCTAGAAATAGAATTGTCATATGATTCAGCACCTTATCTGCCTCCTGTGAAACCTGTATGCAGGTCAAGAAGCAACAGTTTGAACCGGACATGGAACAATGGACTGGTTCCAAATTGGGAAAGGAGTACATCAAGGCTGGATATTGTCACCCTGCTTATTCAACTTATATGCAGAATACATCATGTGAAATGCCAGGCTGGATGAAGCACAAGCTGGAATCAAGATTGCTGGGAGAAATATCAATAACCTCAGATATGCAGATGACACCACCATTATGGCAGAAAGTGAAGAGGAACTAAAGAACTTTTGATGAAGGTGAAAGAGACGAGTGAAAAAGCTGGCTTAAAACTCAACATTCAAAAAATGAAGATCATGGCATCTTGTCCCATCACTTCATGGCAAATAGATGGGGAAAACCATGGAAATAGTGACAGACTATTTTCTTGGGCTCCAGAATCACTGCAGGTGGTGACTGCAGCCATGAAATTAAAAGTTGTTTGCTCCTTGGAAGAAAAGCTATGACCAACCTGACAGCATATTAAAAAGCAGAGACATTACTTTGCCGACAAAGGTCCGTCTAGTCAAGGCTGTGGTTTTTCCAGTAGTCAGGTATGGATGTGAGAGCTGGACCATAAAGAAGGCTGAGTGCTGAAGAATTGATGCTTTTGAACTGTGGTGTTGGAGAAGACTCTTGAGAGTCCCTTGGACTGCAAGGAGATCCAACCAGTCCATCCTAAAGGAAGTCAGTCCTGAATATTCATTGGAAGGACTGATGCTGAAGCTCCAGTACTTTGGCCATCTGATGTGAAGAGCTGACTCATTAGAAAAGACCCTGATGCTGGAAAAGATTGAAGGCGAGAGAAGGGGACGACAGAGGACAGGATGGTTGAATGGCATCACCAACTCAATGGACATGAGTTTGGGCAAGCTCTGGGAGATGGTGAAGGACAGGGAAGGCTGGCGTGCTGCAATCCATGAGGTTGCAAAGAGTCAGATACGGCTGAGTGACTGAAACCTACCATCCAGCAGTCCCATTCCTGGGCGTATATCCAGAGAAGAGGGAGTGAGTGAGGTTGCTCAGTTGTGTCCAACTCTTTGCAACCCCATGGACTGTAGCCTACCAGGCTCCTCCATCCATGGGATTTTCCAGGCAAGAATACTGGAGGGGGTTGCCATTTCCTTCTCCAAGAGATCTTCCCTGACCCCAGGGATTGAACCCGGGTCTCCCGCATTGTAGGCAGACACTTTACCGTCTGAGCCACCTGGGAAGTCATAACTATAATTCAAAAAGATACATGGACCCTTATGTTCATAGCATCACTATTCACAATAGCCAAGACATGGACACCTAAAAGTCCATCAACAGATGAATGGGTAAAGATGTGGTACATGTATAATGGAATACTATTCAGCCATGAAACAGAATGAAAATAATGCCCTTTGTAGCAACATGGATGGGCCCAGAGATTATCATGCTAAGTGAAGAAAGCTAAAAAAGAGAAAAATAAATACTATATGATATCATTTACAAGTAGAATCTAACATATAATGAACTTATTTATGAAACAAAAACAGACTTACAGACAGACATAGAGGACAGAATTGTAGTTGCCAGAGTGGTGGAGGGGTTGGAGAGGAATGGAGTGGGAGTTTGGGATGAGCAGATGCAAACTATTATATAGGAACGGATAAACAGCAAGGTCCCACTGTATAGCACAGGGAACTATATTCACTATCCTGTGATAAACCATAATGGAAAAGTATATGAAAAAGAATATATACATAACTGAATCACTTTGTTGTACAGTGGGAATTAATATAACATTGCAGATCAACTCTACTTCAATAAAATTAATAAAAAAATAGATCCAGAGGTGATTCAGATGTTAAGTTATCAAACATGGTCTTTAAAATTCCTGTGAATCCTATATTTAAGAAAATAGATGACAAAATGAATTTTATCAATTAAATGTATTTTTAAAAGAGTCAAATGGAGATTCTAGTACTAAAAAACATAATAAAGGAAAGTAAGAGCTCAATGGGTAAGTTTAATAGCATATTAGAGACATCCGAAAAGAGAAATAATAAATATAAGTTAGTAGAGAAGACCCAGAAGAAATATGATGAAAGGAAATCAAAGAAAAATACAGAAAGAATTTAAGAGACATATGGGATTTAGCAAAAGGTTTAACACACACACACACACACACACATATATATATATATATAATTGGAAATTTGGAAGAAAAGACATAATGGCACAGAAGCAATATTTGGAGAGAAAGCAACCAAGTATTTTCCAAAACTGATTAAAGATATCAACTCAGATAAAAAACATCAAGAAGCTCTATGAAATCCAAGTAAGGCAACCTGAAACAAAACCATGCATAGATAAATCATAGTAAAACTGCCATAAAGTAGAAATAATGACAAAATCTTGAAGGCTGACAAAGGGGGAAAAAAAAACCACATTCCCTTTAAAGAAGTAATATTAGGAATGACAGCTGACATCTCAAAATAATTAATGGAAATAAAAAAGTCATCTTTAAACATTTAAAAATAAAAAAATTTTTAATGAAATTTAAAAATTTGAGTTAAATGTTAATTTAAAATTGCACATATGTGTGTGTGTGTATATATATATATATATATATATATATATATATATATATATATATATATATATGGGCTTCCCTTGTGCCTCTGATGGTAAAGAATCTGCCTGCAATGCAGGAGACCTGGGTTTGATCCCTGGGCAGGATATATAAAATAAACATTAACTATAAATTGGCGCTTGCCAGGGGCATTTGCCCTCTGCCTCTGCGGTTGCTGCAGCTGTTGACCTTCAGCACACCCTGAAGGGGGTTCAGGGTGGACAGTGAGGCACTTTGTGCTCCAGGGAAGCTAGTGGGACAGGTCTTCAGATAGTGAGGTATTTTTTCAGGCACTGATTTCATGACCCCAATCCTTGCATCTCTTCATATCTAGAAAAGCACTAAATCCCTTCATGATGACAGCTTCTCGTGACTAGCAGAAAACCTTCTGTAAAATACGTGCTTGATTGCACTGAACTCCCCCTTCACCAAAATCATATATATTGACCCTCCCCTACTACCTCTTTGGAGCAGTTTCTCAAAGCTGTCTGAGGTGCTTTCTCCCAGGCTGCAGTCCTCATGTTGCCCCCCATAAAAACTTAACTCGCACCTCTCACATGGTGCATCTTTCAGTCGACATATATGTATATATGAATGTACTGTCAGTTAACATTCAGAAAACTAAGATCATGGCATCTGGTCCCATCACTTCATGGCAAATAGATGGGGAGACAGTGGAAACAGTGTCAGACTATTTTTTTTTGGCTCCAAAATCACTGCAGGTGGTGATTGCAGCCATGAAATTAAAAGACGCTTACTCCTTGAAAGGGAAGTTATGATCAACCTAGATAGCATATTAAAAAGCAGAGACATTACTTTGCCAACAAAGGTCTGTCTGGTCAAGGCTATGGTTTTTCCAGTAGTCATGTATGGATGTGAGAGTTGGACTGTGAAGAAAGCTGAGCGCTGAAAAATTGATGTTTTTGAATTGTGGTGTTGGAGAAGACTCTTGAGAGTCCCTTGGCCTGCAAGGAGATCCAACCAGTCCATCCTAAAGTCCGTCTCCTAAAGGAGATCAGTCCTGGGTGTTCACTGGAAGGACTGATGCTGAAGCTGAAACTCCAGTACTTTGGCCACTTCATGAGAAGAGTTGACTCATTGGAAAAGACCCTGATGCTGGGAGGGATTGAGGGCAGGAGGAGACAGGGACGACAGAGGATGAGATGGTTGGATGGCATCACTGACTCAATGGACATGGGTTTGAGTAAACTCCGGGAGTTGGTGATGGACAGGGAGGTCTGGCGTGCTGCAATTCATGGGATCGCAAAGAGTCGGACACGACTGAGTGACTGAACTGAACTGTACTATATTATCCTTTAAAAGACAAAGATGATCAGATTGGATTAAGGAAAATAAAATTTCATTATATGCTGTTTATAAGAAAGTAAAAAGAGGGAAAAAGATATACCATTGCGAAAAGTTATACCACTTTCTTTTTTATATTCTCCAAGGTCTTACATTTACCTTATAGTGCATCTTGCTTTAGTTATGGAAATCAGTGTTTTTAAAAAAATTTATGGATTCCATAATAATTAAAAACTGGAAAAGCTCTCTCATCTAATCAAAGTTTCTACATGTACTGAAGCTTGAAAACATGCAGAAATTGTCCATTGTTTTTCTGGGGGGGGGGGTGTGGGGGGGATCATCGTAGACAGACCCTGAGGATGGGGGGCTGGGCAGGCAATAATGACTTGGACACAGGCCCCCTGGGAATGCAACTTGCTTCTGTTGAGGACCTTTGGAGTTCTGCTGCTGATGACCCCTGGGGCACAGTCTTCTTTCCACAAAACTTATACTAATCAGGAAGTACCAGATGGGAAATAAAAGGCTTTTTGAAAAACCTTTTGTATTTCCTTTATTGAAGCAGTAATGATGTCTTCATTGTGGGCAAAAGTAAAAGCCAGTATAAGCTAAAACAATTTAAAATTACCCTTAGTTTCACCATCTGAAGAGCACCACCATTGGTCTTTTGCTGTATCATCTTCCTGACTGTTTTCCCTGTGTGGGTACATCAGTATGCAAAGTGAGGTCGTACTGTGCACCTTGTTTTGGAACTTGATTTTTTGTTGCTTACTAAAGGTCATGACTGTCCTGGTAATAAGTGATTTCAGGAAATGACAGCAGTTTTCGCCAGAATCACAAATAGGTTGAAGTGAGATTGCTGATTCATCTGCCTTGGCCAAAGCCACTTTCCTTTAAGTGCCTTTGAGATGAACGCTGACACTTTTAAATGGTAATTTTCTATTTTTAATAAGCCCATGATTTTCTTTGTTGCCATGGGTGCATGTTTTTACTTTGTTAAAGATTAATATATTTTATTCCATCAGGGTTAGTCTAATTATACCATTAATGTGAGCTAATTGCTCATTCTTTCAGATCATAGGGAAATTATATTATGGATGTTAAAGAGACTTTAGCCATGCTTTTAGTTCAGTTCCTTTATTTTATGGGTCATAAAATTGTGGTCCATGATAGACAGAACTGGACTTGGGTCATAAAGCTTTGGCAAATGACACATTAAGACCCCAGAAATGGATTGCACATTTTCTCAGTGCTTTTTTCTCCTGAGAATAGTGTAACCAGGAAGGTATGGGAATGTCATAACACTGTGACAAGATAGGAATGTGACCACCCCGTTAAAGGCCATTGCAAACCTCCTTCCCATAGTGGGGGTCTGTGCAGCCACAGGAGCGACTCCAGTCATGCGGGCTGATAACAGAATAGTTTCCCTGAGCTGGGCTGGGGTCCAGTGAGGTCAGGGCTAACGGAAGAGAAAGAAGAGTGAGTATGAACCAAGTCCAGGAGGGTGTGCTGAGGATTAAACTGGGGAAGTCACATTACAGTCAGATCCAGGGAGAAGCCACGGATCAGGAGCAGGTAAGCACAAAAACGAGTGGGACGTGAGGGGCAAGGTGAGGCCAGAGGGAAAAGGTCCTGGACAGTGGAAGTGTCTTTCTGAGTGTGGTTCTCAATGAATTGTCCTCATGCAGCAGCATTAGCAGCGCTGGGAACTTGGGCCCCGTTCCAGAGCTACTGAATCAGAGGCTCTGCTAAACATTCATCTTTTTTTTTTTTTTTTTAAACAAATCTGTTGGGTGATTCTGATGCACATTTAAGTTTGAGAACCACTGGTCCAACGTTTTAAAATACCTGTACTTGGATCCTATCCTCAGACATTCTGATTTGACCTCTCTGGGCTGGGATCACTGATATCATTTCCCGCTCCCAAGGTTTCCAGATGTTTCCAATGTGCTGCCAGGGATGAGACCCTCGTTATGTGGGCAAATGAAACAGGGCTGGACGGGCCCTTGCTAGGTTTCCACTCTGGTTTCTCTGGCGTTTCTTTCAGCTGGTATCACCAGGGACAGATGGTTGATGAAGAAAGAAATGGCTTGTCCAGAGGCTTTTTCCTGAGGTTCATGGCCTTTCCTATGCCTTCTTTCCTTTAGCCTGCTCCCTGAAGAGCAGCACAGGCCTGTTAAAGGAGATGATTTTTTTTTTAATAACCGAGAAAATAGTGCAGCAGTTACAAGGTAACTTACTGTCCTCCTGTCTTTTCATCAATTTCCTCCTGACTCCCTATCTCCCACTTCCTTCCAGGCAGATTGATTTTCCTCTGACTTAAGTGTTTGGGACTTTGTGAAGCACTGGGAGAGGGAAGGAGCTGTGCGGGGTTGGGGCAACTTCCTAGAAGACAAACCCAACTCTGACTGCACGAAGGCGGGGTGAAATCGATATGAAATCAATTATGCAAATTATGAGTGGTAAGTTACCATGTGATCTGGTCTGCAGCAACATAAAAATCACACGAGATCCAATCAAGGTAGAAAATCTACGCTGAAGGAAACCTGGACGTCTTTTGCTATGTCTCAGCGTCAAGAAGGATGAGTCACGCCGGCTCCCGCCAGCTGGTGCTTTGCCTCCTCTTCAGGATTGTTTGCGCTCCTCGATGTGCACACAGCATTTACGGATCAGGGCACACAAATATCTTGCTCTCCTTCAGCATTTCGACTTTCCGTAGTGACTGCTTGCAGTCTGTGTTTCTTAATTATTTGAAAATTCTGTGAAAACAGAAGTCCATCCCCCCGCCCACCCGCCAGCAATCTCAGCAGATCCGCATCTTCAGCAGCATCTGTATGGATCTCTCTCGTTTTCTCTATTTTTTGATCTCCCCAGATATCTTGCACTCTTCTTGTCTTCACTCCATGTAGCTCCGGATCTCTGGAGAGATTCAGGAGGAGGTTCCGGTGTTGCAGGGTGAGGAGAAGGAATGGGACCCCAGGAAGCAGGTATTCAGAACAAAGGACAGCAGCCCACAGCGTCAGCTCCACAGCCTTCTTCCCCTCAATCTGCTCACACTAAGCACCCCGACCTTGCATCTCCCCCCTTTTCTTCCTAGTGCTTCTTGCTTCCACACCAGGCCTAGGCTATATCCTCTCTCACTTCTGGGGATCCATGGAAAGAAACTCCCTTTTCTCTCTGAACCACAGAGGACAGTTTCAACTGCCTTACTAACAACTACACCCCATGAACTCCTATCTCCTAAGCTCCATCCCAGAGACATTTTGAACTTGTCTGCTTGCTTGTGGCCTTCATTACTGTCCCGGGGGCCAGTGACTCCAGCCCACCCTCTGTCATCCAGTCCTTCTTAGCTTCTCAGTCTCTTTTTCTGAGTTTTCAGTAATACTCAACCAATATTTATTGACTGTTTTCTATTTGCCAGGCCCTGTCCCTGCTTCAGGGCGTTGAGTGCAGCGGTGAGCTGGACAGACACGGTCCCTGCCGTGGTGGGGGTCACTGTCTACTGGGGTCTGTTGACAGCCACTTGAATAAGCAAATACAACAGAGGGTGTGGTGGGCACCATGATGGCCCTCACCCAGCCCCGGAGCTCAGGGACGGGCTCAGACGACTCCTTTAGGAAGTGATATTTAAGCTGAGCGTTGAAGAATGAGTAGGAATTGGACTGATGAAGGCAGCTGGGGGATGGTGTTGTATCAGGCAGAAGGAACAGAATGTAGAAACCTGCCAACGAGTCAGAGCAAAGAGGTTGTTAGGAAATGGGAAAACTTGTTAAGGCTGGACCTAAGGATAAAAGTTGGGGGTAATGGAGCTTGAGAAGTAGACAGGGGCTCTCATATCACCTGCTGTATTCATTATCTGTATATCAAGTTACCCCTAAATTTAACAGCTCTAAACAACAACCATTCATTGTCTCACTGTTTCGGTGGGTCAGGAATCTGGATACGGCTTAGCTGGCTGCTTCTGACCCAGGGTGTCTTACAAGACTGTAATCAAGGTGTTGGATCAGTGTATACTGTTTCCTCTGAAGGCTTGATAGGGGGTAAGGCTTGATGGGGTAGGGCTTGCTGGGGGGTAGAGCTTGAGGGTTGGGGAGATGAGAGTAGAAAAGGAGGCAGGGATCTTGAAAACCAAATCAAGAGTTTTGACTTTATCCCTTTGACAGAGCTTCCCAAACTAATGTGCTTTGAGACTGATCTGGGGAGTGTGGGAGAGTGCAGATTCAGCATCACTGCCTCTGCGGCAGATCCCAGACACTTTTCTAATAACCTCCCTGGTGACGCTGATGCTGCTGGCCTCAGGACCACGCCGAGTCACCGTCTTGAATCCCTGCTGTCCCAGGTGGTAGCGCCAGCCACATGTGGCTGCCGAGCACTTTCAAGGTGGCAAGACTTCAGATTCTCTTTCATTTTAGTTCATTTAAACTTAAGATTTATGGAGAAGGAAATGGCGACCCACTCCAGTATTCTTGCCTGGTAAAGTCCATGGACTGAGGAGCCTGGCAGGCTGCAGTCCACAGTGTACATGACTGAGCATGCACGCATGCATGAGGAGGGTGGAGGGAGATGGGTTGGTAGCAATAAACTGGTAGAACTAAAAAAAAAAAAAAAAAAGCTTAAGATTTAAAACACACTCAGTTTGTTGTTTAAAAAATTATTGTATTGGAGTATAGTTGGTTTACTCTGTTGTGTTAATTTCCGCTGTGCAGCGAAGTGCTTCACTTACACACGTAGGTACATTCTTTTTCATACTCTTCCGTCATGGTTTATCACAGGATTCTGAATATATTCTGAATTCTGTTGCCTGTGCTACTCAGCAGGACCTTGCTGTTTGTCCAGTCTAGATATTGTGTTGGCCAAAATGTTGGTTTGCAGGGTTTTCCAGATCATCTTATGGAAAGTCTCCAATGAACTTTTGGGCCAACCTGATATAGCAGTTTGCATCTGAGAATCCCAGATTCTCAATCCATCCTACCCCTACCCACTTCCCCCTCAGCAGCCACAGGTCTGTTCTCTGTGTGTGTGAGGCTGTTAACTGTTTTATAGGTAAGGTCATTTGTATCATATTTTAGATTCCACATGTAAGTGATATCATGTGGCATTTGTCTTTCTCTTTCTGGCTGACTTCACTTAGTCTGATAATCTCTAGGTCCATCCACATTGCTGCAAGTGGCATAGTTCATTTTTTTTTTTTATGACTGAGTAATACTCTGTTGTATATATGTACCACATCATCTTATCCATTCCCCTGTTGATGGACATTTACATTGCTTCCACTGGCTATTGTGAACAGTGCTGCTATGAACATTGAGTTCTGTGTGTCTTTTTTAATTATAATTTTGCCTAGGTATATGCCCGGGAGTGGGATTGCTGGATCATATGGCATTTCTATTTTTGATTTTTTGAGGGACCTCCATGCTGTTGCTGCTAAGTCACTTCAGTTGTGTCCGACTCTGTGAGACCCCATAGGCGGCAGCCCACCAGGCTCCCCCGTCCCTGGGATTCTCCAGCAAGAACACTGGAGTGGGTTGCCATTTCCTTCTCCAATGCATGAAAGTGAAAAGTGAAAGTGAAGTCGCTCAGTCGAGTCCGACTCTTCTCAAACCCATGGACTGCAGCCCACTAGGCTCCTCCGTCCATGGGATTTTCCAGGCAAGAGTACTGGAGTGGGTGCCATTGCCTTCTCCAGAGGCACCTCCATACTGTTCTCCATAGTGATGTTACCAGTTTACATTCCCACGAACAGTATAGGAGGGCTCCCTTTTCTCTATGCCTTCTCTAGCATTTGTTATTTGCAGATTTTTTAATGACTGATGTGAGGTGGTACCTCATTGTAGTAAAACATATTCAATTTTTTATTGAAAAACTTTTAAATATGCTTGGGTTAAAAAGTATGTGACTTGACCATTTCAACTGTAAATTTTATGAAATCTCAGTGTAGATCAAGTATTTTCAATCAGAATTTAGCATCTGGATTGAGAAATACTTTAAGGGTAAAATTACACACCAGAATTCAAGGATTTAGTATCAAAAAAAACTATAAAAATCCCATTAATTTCTATATTAGTTACATGTTGAAATGGTATTTTTGGATACAGTGGGTTAAGTTTAAATTATTAAAATTAAGTTTACCTGTTTCTTGTAACATTTTAAAAACGTGACTACTAGAAAATGTGAACTGACATGTGTGGATCACATTCGTGGCTTGCGTTATATTTCTGTTAGATAGCACTGCCAAAGATGAAGGGAGATATGCTCCTTACCTTTCATCTAAGGGGAATTCCTGGGAGTGGCTCATGGCTTCTCCATCAGAGAGTTGCTCACGCAATGCTTCTCCTGTTCCTGGTGTGTGAGCAGATGAAGGTGTGGGGAATTTGTGTGAGGTTTCCTGGGACCCCACTCAGCCTACTGGAGGAGAATGTTTATTTGAAGAGCCTGTGGTTCCACCTCTCCCTGGCCTGCATCAGTCCGCAGGCTAGGCCTTGCCAAGAAATGGCACAAGTTCTCATTACTTTTCTAGCCTGGACCAGGAGGCAAATGGATATCTCTTTAAGACATGGGGCTCCAAGAGCCCAGAGCCCGGGCTCACTGTCACAGCTCACATTCAGGTTCACCTGTAACCATGACAACGCCATTGATGCCAGTTGCCATGGAGCATAATTTAACCTGGATCAGATTTTAAAAAAAGAGTGGAAAAACAAACACTCAGCTTTGTCTCAGGGGACTATCAGAAATGGGCTCGCCGGTGATTCCTTCTTAACTACCCTTCTCATTTAATTACTTCTGCTTTTCATGTCCCTGGGGAAGTGTTTCTGCCAGGAGCGATTTCCTGGGCAGGCTGAGAGTGTTTGCAGGGAATGGTTGGCATTATGGAGTCCAATGGCTCGATGACCTTAAGCTGGTCCTGGGTAGGGAGATTTTCACCACATCCCCTCAAGTCCATCGTGTTTCTGCATGTTAGCTTTAGTGGGGGAAATATCAGACTTGTCGTTACATTTCAGAGCTGGAAGGTGCCTGGATGGGAACATAAGATGAGCGGAGTAAGGGATCTATCTGAACCCACTTGAGTTGGGGTGTTAAGTTGATTCAACCCAAATCAGGGAGACCTAAAAAGCAGAGGGTGGGGAGCAAGAAAGAGATGCACCCAAAGAAATAATGGAGAAGCATTGTGATCTTAAATTTAAATAGAAAATATCAGGAACTCATTATTTCCTTTGTTTCTTTTGAAGAAGAAGGATGTGTTTCCCTAGCCTTGTTTGCTGTTAAGGTTGATGTGTGCGCTCAGCCCTGTCTGACTCTTTGCGACCCCATGGACTGTATCCCACCAGGCTCCTCTTGTCCATGGGCCTTCATGCCTGAGCTGTTGTTTCCAGATACTATTTCACACTTTAAGGAGTCCAGACTCCTTGAGAAAGTTGATTCCACACCTGAGGCAGAAACTGTCCCAGATGTCCTGGGGCATGTGGTTATGCTGGAAAAGGAAGAAGCCATCAAATACCAATGGAATTACATCAAAGGCAGCCAGGGGTCAACTCGAAGGTCTCCCACTGGCTAAAAATGGAACAGTCTTAAATAAGAAATCAATGCGATAGGCTGAAATTACAGTGGACTGGATTAAAATTCATCAATTTATAATGATACATAAAAGAAAAAACTTTACTGGTCAGCCTTTGAACGTTGCTAGGGATCGCCACAGAGAAAGGGGAAGAATCAAAACCTTTGTCCTGTCTCTCCTGCATGGACTGTTCCTCAGGGTAACCAAATAGTACTGATGAAAGTTCTTTTTAGAGAATTCCAGCTAATGGATGCAGGTGGAAGGATGCACTTAGTTAAAGTGATGTACTTAGGTACCAATCATTAACAGATGCTGAAACCATTGGGTGAAATGTTGGCAAGGAACTTTCTAAGATACAGATCGGGTTGTTAACACCTGAATCCACTGATTTTAGCATTACTAAAAATGGAACAACCAGACATATGAGCCAGAAAGAAATCTTTGTCCCTGCAGGCTGGAGGAACCCTTCCCCTGACTAGAGGCAGCAGGTGGCTGAGCCCGAGATAGCTCCTCCAGTCCCTCAGACAGCATCAGTGGGAGCCCCCGGCCCCCCCGCCCCCTGCCAATGTCACCAGATATACCAAACTGGCCAAATTGTACCACAGAGGGGTCTGAATATGAAATGGTCATTGGACCCACAGCCCACAAAGTAGGCCAAGGTCTAGTGTTATTATAAGACAACAGAGAGAGAGAGGTTTAGATACACAGACATGGAGGGGAGAAGTCTAAGTGAGGACAGAGGCAGCGACTGGAGTGATGTGTCACAAGCCAAGGATTGCCAGCAACCACCAGAAGCTGGGAGGGAGGCACGGACTCACTCTCAGAGCCTTCAGAAGGAATGAACCCTACTGATACTTTAAATTTGGAATTCCAGCTTCCAGAACTTTGAATTGCTGTTGTTTTAAGGCATCTGGTTTGAGGCACATTTTTACCGTAGCCCAAAGAAACAGGATAAAAGATGACTGGTCCAGTAATCATGCCTGCCTGAGCCTGTTGTCCTACTTCTCATGCCAACTTGCCCACAGAAGTGATGAGAGGAGGCTGAATGACCATTGCTACAGAAGGAGACTACATAAATCCCCAAGGGATGGAGTGATGGCTGGTAGCAAAGACTGAAAAAGCAGGACATGCCCCTGGGCCCAGGTGTACAGGAGAATTCCAGGAGCTGTGCTGAGTCTGAGAAGGGGCCTCTCAGCCTTGGAAAGTGACAGGGATGTAGTGGGATTCTGTGGATCACGTGTTCTCAAGGCAGCGGCTGCCTCTCACCCACTCATCCGCAAACCACATGCCAGGCAGAGGCAGAGGCACTGGTGCTGAAAAGGTGGGCAGGACAGCCTCCCTGCCCTCAGGACACTCACAGTCCAGTGGAGGAGAGAGCCAGGACCCAGTGTGTTACAGGGAGCAGAAGGCAGGGAGCCCCTGAGGAGAAAGGTGAGCATGTGCAGCGGGTTGTAGATGAGCAGGACCCTGGCCCTGTTAGGAAGTGCAGGCAAGGGATACCAGCAAAGATTTTAATGTAACACTGACCCCAGGGTCTGTTTGTTGAAACCCCAGAGCACAAGGTGTGGGAGGAGGACAGAGCTCTGGGGGTTTATCTGTGAAGTCCCTTCCAGCTTCCAGAAACAACACACTGGGTCGACAGCTGAGGACAAGCCCTGAGGCGCCCTCCTTGAAGCCAGGGGGCACACTGCCTTCCAGGACTGACACAGGCAAGAGGCCTGGAATCCAGGTGACCCTACAGGCAGCAAGGACCTGGGACCCTATAGCAATAGGGGACCATCTGGTATCAGAGGACACAGCAGTTTGGGAGACGCGCCAGCTCACATCGTGGCAAGAAGCAGTCAGTTGTGGTGGTCACAGCCCTACTTTTTCCTCTGAAATCCTTGTCTGTGTCAAGGTCCTTCTTCACCTGAATTCCGTCACTTACTGCCTGCTGCCCTCTCCTGGCATCCCATGGAACTACAACCACTGAAACTCTAGGCTTATTCTTTGGACTGCAAGGAGATCAAACCCATCAATCCTAAAGGCAATCAACACTGAATATTCCTTGGAAGGACTGATGCTGAAGCTGAAGCTCCAATACTTTGGCCACCTGATGCGAAGAGCTGACTCACTGGAAAATACCATGATTCTGGGAAAGATTGAAGGCAGGAGGAGAAGGAGATGATAGAGGACGAGATGGTTGGATGGCATTGCCAACTCAGTGGACATGAGTTTGAGCAAACTCTGGGAGATGTCACCATCTCTGGGAGATGTCCCTCCCAGAGGACAGGGAAGCCTGGCGTGCTGCAGTGCATGGGTTCACAAAGAGTCAGACACAACTGAGCGAATGAACAACAAAAAGACTTATTCTTCAGAGGATGAGTTGTCTGGGACAGGCTTCTAGTGGGAGGGTATCAGAGCCTGAAGGGGTGATTTTGTTCAGATAAAGAAACTGAGGCCCACGGGGGTGGGGCAAGACTTAGGCCATGTTAGCGGACTTGAGCTTCCTCGTCTACAGTCACAGATGATCTCCAGGGCCCATCGTCACCTGCATATCTGGGAAATGGGCTGCTCCTGAGAAGGCACCCTTAGGGTCTAACTACAGAAACTTGTCCACAGTCAGCCACGTGATTTTGGCTATCACTATTGTAGCTGTTTATCATCCCAAGTTTGCTGGATTCTAAGGAATCTAGGCCACAGAAGAAGACTGAGAAGACAACTAGAGACCTGGTTTCTTACCTCTCAGGACAAGAGTCTAGCCTCAAATGCTTTTAGAGTCAAGAGATAACAGAGAGAATGAATGGGACAGAAGCTGCTGAAGGATGTGTCACTGCTCAGCTCCACATCTTTTAGGAAACCATGCTGACATCCTGAAGGGTGAGATCGGAAGGTCCTTCTCCTTCTCTGAGTGGCCACAGGTCTCCTCCACTCTCAGTCATGAACCCTGCCTTTCTCCTTTGAAATCCAGCCTCACGGGCAAGTCTCTGACCCTCAGGCCATGCCTGGCTTGTCTTGGAGGTAAAATGAAATCTTCATAGTCTACAGAATGCTGAGGGTGAAATGCAACCTCTGGCCCAACTTCCCTCTAACACCAAAGAGGTAGAGCTGCATCAGGCCAGTTAAGGCTACTTCCTTCTGAAAGAGTGGTTCTAAATTGTGGGCAACAGCAGCCTCCAGATGGCAGGACTTGGCAGGAGTAAAAGGGAAAAAAGAAGAGCTTTCTGTCTTTAAATGCTCGTGTGGGGGCCTTGGGTATCACCCATCCAAGATGGGTAGTGAACACCCACACAAGGAGTTTTAAAACTGTGACTATACATCGTTGACCCCATAAAAGGCTGTAGTTAGGTGTGTCTCCCAGGTTGAGACAAAGCAGGGATCCAGGAATAGGTCCACAAGCAGAACGTGGGTGATGTGAGGGGGGAGGTCAGTGATGCCCGCAGAGCCTGAGCTCAGCCTGCCCCTGCCTGGCCTCCTGATGCTCACGTACACACGCATCCTGCTGAGATAGCAGGTAAACACTCGATCAACAGGCTTTACAGAGCATTGGTCTGTGCCGCGTGGTGTTCTGGGTGCCAGGGAATCAAGAGGAGCAAGATGATTCACACGTCCGCCTCTCTTGAAGAAAAGAGGAAGACAGTATACCACTAGGGAGTGGTCCACGCCAGGAAGAAAAAGAAACAGGGGGTTTTGAGGGTGACAGGAGTCAGGGAGAGCCCGTGAAGAGGTAACATCAGAGCACGAGGCAGAGGAAGGCACTTCCTCCCCTAAGCACGTGTTCTCTAGTCCCGTCTCCCGGGACAGAAGGAAGCTATGCTTCTGGCTCAGCTGTGGGCCCAGCATGGCACCTGGTTGGCACTCAGTGGGCATTGGGTGGTGGATGGCTGTCGCTGAGGGATGGTGCCTGGCGGACTTCTTCCAGGCTGGCGGCCTGTGCAGTGCAGCTGCAGAGCCTAAAGGACCGGCTGGCCCTTGCTCTGAGAGGGCAACGGAGGCAGGCCGCAAGCTGGGGAGCTGTGGCTTCTGAGTGTGCACACGGAGCTGGTACCCCCAGATCAGCCTTCCAGCCACTGAAAGATGGAATCAGAATTGTCCTCAGACTTCCAGACAAACCATTCTTTTAAAAAGGAGATCTGAAACTTCCCTAGTGGTCCAGTGGTTAAGACTGCACTTTCATTGAAGGGAGCGAGGGTTCGATCTCTGGTCCAGGAACTAAGATCCTGCATGTCGCAGGGTACTGCCTACAAATAAAAAGAAAAAGAAATAAAAAGGGGATTCGGAGTTAGACACTCGGTGTCTCCGCATGGCTTCAGATGGCACTTGGCCTTCTGTGTCAAACTTAGAGCAGGGATTTTCTCTTCCCAACGGTAACCACCTGAAACGCGTTGGGAGCTCAGCTTAGGCTTGTCAGACAGGCAGTCAGGCAGACATTGGCTCAAGCCTTGTGCTGTGTGCTCTTGGGTTCCTCACAGACCTTCTCTGAGCTCAGACCTGAAGGATGAGTATCCCAGGCTGAGGGAACAGCCAGTGCAAAGCTCTAGGGTAGAAATGAGCTCACATGCTCAGGGGGCGTTTGTGAGAAGGGGTAATAAAGGTGCTTCTCTCCTAGGGCTGCTCTGTAGGCCGATGCAACCAGCTAGGTCTCTGCTTCATCCAGCATCACCCATAAACCCCAAACATGACTCATTGCATCTGAAAGAAAAGGATCTGATGCCACTTGGAGCAAGCCTGCCACTTCTCAGGTGAGAGAGACATGAGGGCCCCCCACCCCAAGAAATTGCCCCTCCTAGGTAAGGGCCCCCACCAGACTCAGCATCTCCACTCTGCTTTAATCCTCACTGAAAGTGGCCTTGTGTGTGCAAGGAGGATACTTTTTAAAAAATATATTTATGTATTTATTTATTTTTGGCTGCGCTGGGTCTTCTTTGCTGTGTAGATTTTTCTCTAGTTGCAGTGAGCCGGGGCTCCTCTTCGTTGTAGTGTGCTGGCTTCTCACTTCGGCGGCTTCTCTTGTGGAGCACAGGCTCTGGAGCACATGGGCTTCTATAGTTGTGGCCCATGGGCTCAGCAGTTGTGGTTTCTGGGCTCTAGAGCACAGGCTCAGTAGTCGTGACATGGGGATTCAGTTGCTCTACGGCATGTGGGATCTTCCCGGACCAGGGGTCGAACCTGTGTCTCCTCCATTGACAGTTGGATTCTTTACCACTGGCCACCAGGCAAGCCTGGTGGGGTATTTTTAAAGATACTTTAAGTATTGCTTTTACAACAGCAAAGAAAGGAAAAGTCACCTTGGAGTCCGTATTCCAGAAATAAACTTCCTAGTTCTGGGGTATTTTCTATGAAGGTCTTTATTATCATAAATATTTTTACATAGCTGAGAAATCACTGTATAGTATTTTTTCCTCTTCCTCCCAATTTGTTGATTTTCTTAGCCTGCCATTTCCCATGAAAGGTGCAACATATGGTAAAGGAATTTTCCTCCACCGGAGGTTTTGGAACTTGTTCAGAATGATTCTGTGGCCATTGTTTTGGCTGAAATATGTGCTTAAAAAAAAAAATGAAACCTGCTACTTAGAATCAGGAGTCATAGAACTGAACATAGTCCAGGAAACGCAGATTGACTCTTGCTACAACAAAACCCCTTTTCCACAAAGGAACACCCCTGGGGGAGAACCCTGAAGTCCACAGTAATTACGCCTCAGTACCTCCCCCTCTCCTTTTTGCTTATTTGCATATTTCCAGTTTTTTATTTTTTACAATGAACATGTACTGCTTGTATAACAAAAACATTGACAAAATTCAGTAAGATAAAGGAAAAAAGGACACATAAAGGCATTTTAAGTGTAACACAACCTAAAGTGCCAGAGGAGGGCAATAGACGTCCCACCAAGAAGAGGTCTAGTGATGAAGTAAGTTGGAAAACGTCGAGTTAAACAAAGCTAATTGGATTTCTTCCCTATAATACTTCTCAGAGTCTTTCAAACACTGGTGGGTAGTTTGACCCTGAAGAGAGGGCTGTTCCCAGCAGTGTAACCGACAGTATCGGATCTCTGAACCCCTCTCATGAGGAGTATCCCTGCCCACTGACTGTGAGGAGTATCCCTGCCCACTGGCTGTCTGTGGGGCGCATTCTGGAAAACCCTTTTCCAAAGCACTGGCTGTCTGCAGGGTGGGGAGATGCCCCGTCCCCTCTGGGCCACATCCTCACGAGGTCTGCGCAGCTGACTGGGAGGAAATTCGCGGCCGTGACAGCTCTCAGACCAGGTGCTCCGCTGCCATCTCGCCAGCTGGTTAAGAAGGGTGGCCAGCTCCATTATGGATTTTATTATCAGTCAAGAGATCTAGAAAGGAGAAAGACATCCAGAGGCATCTGGTTGGTAGGATCACCGAGCCGTCAGCAGAGACTATAGGCTGTGAATAAGCAAAAGACAAATGCCCTTGAATTCCAAGGGCATAAAATATCCCTGCAAATGGGGCAGTCCAAAGGACAATCAAAGGAGCAGAGGGGAGTGGGTGCAGAGGTCAGGTCGGAGGCTGCCCGTATCCACTGGGGCCTCACCATGGCTGGGGCTGCCCTCCAGCTGCCAGGAACTGCATCTCTCCTTGGAAAGGCCAGAAGTACCTAAGAATTGATGGACAGCAGCCCGCAGCCCATGAGGAGCTTGCCTGCATCTCCAGGGGGATGACTGAGGTGCCCAGTCTACGCTGGCTCCCAGAAGCCCCCAGTGGGCTGGCTCTCCAGTTGCTCACAGTGGCCTCTGGTTTGATAACAAACCCTGTATTAGCTGCCTTCCCTTCCCTGCCTCACTTTACCTCGGAAACAAAGTTAAGTCCTGCAGAAATTTCTTTGCTGGTTAAGATTACTAGTAAGAAGTCCTGCTCTTCTGAATTTCCATTAATTCTCCAAGCCAAGATTTGCTGCACTCCAGCGAGTGAAGAACAGTTCCATCTCATTTCTGACAGAGGGCAGCATTTCATTTTCTACCGCAGGGAGGTGTATTCCTGGAGCTTGCAAATGACGCCAGCTCAAAATAAAGAAAAACAAATTGAAATGAGGATTTTAATCACTGTGAAGGGAATGAAAGGCTGTGTCAGCGTTTCCATGGTAAGTGCCGTCTTTCAGGGATTTAGCATCCCAGCTGTAAAAACACGCTTTATGCTAGGTTTTGGCAAGAGCCAGGATTCAGTCACTGAAAATCTATACATTATTAAAGATTTCACTTTCAATCAAGTGGGAAACGTGACTCCGTGAAAATGGTGCAGAATTCCCCTCTGCCCCTGGGGCTGCCAGCCGTGCCCACTGCACCTCCTGCCAAGTCCACTCGGCCCCAGCTTGGAGGGATGGTGGGGGCACAGCCCCTGGCCCCCTCCAGACTCTGCCTTGCCTCCTGGAGACGGGTGCACTGAGGAAGATGCCTGTTTTTTGTGGAGGCAAAGTGGCGGTCCTTGCGGGGCCCTGTCTCTGGGGCTGCAGGTGGCTTTCCTTTGAGCACTGGCCCTCTTGCCCCCCGTCCCACGTCCCTGGTCCCAGGGCCATCGATGGGAGAGAGGGGCGGCAGCACCACCTCACAGCCTGTCGGTCTCTCGGCCCCTGATGGCATCGTAAGTGGCAGAATCACAGACTGAGTTTACTGGAAACCTTAGACTTGTTCTGATTGTAGCTCGCAGCCTGAGCTCCAGGGATGCGAGGGGAATGAAGATCACAGATGTCAGCCAAAGAGGAGGCACTCTGGGTGAAACCAGGTGCGGTCTGAACCTTGGTCACGTCACATCCAAGTCACCTCTGCTTGGCTTCAAACAGGACCAGGTTTGTTTTCATGTGTGTGTGTGTGTCTTTTTAAAAATTTCATCTTAATTGGAGGATAGTTACTTTACAATACTGTGACAGCTTTTACCATACACTGGTATGAGTCGGCCGTAGGCATACGTGTGTCCCTTCCCTCCCGAGTCCCCCTTCCACCTCTCTCCCCTCCCCATCCCTCTGGACTGTCACACAGCACCGGCTTTGAGTGTCCTGCATCATACATCAAACTCCCACTGGCTATCTATTTTACATATGGCAATGTATATGTTTCAATGCTATTCTCTCAAATCATCCCACCATCTCCTTCTCCCACTGAGTCCAAAAGTCTCTTCTTTATGTCTGTGTCTCCTTTGCTGCTGTCCACAGGATCGTCAGTACCATCTTTGTAGATACCATATATAGGCATTAATATACTCTTCCTCTTTCTGACTTACTCCACTGTGTATGATAGGCTCTAGGTTTGTCCACCTGATTAGAACAGACTCAAATGCATTTCTTTTTATAGCTGAGTAATATTCCACTGTGTATATGTACTGCAGCTTCCCTATCCATTCATCTGCCGATGGACATCTAGGTTTCTCCCATGTCCTAGCTGTTGTGAATAGTGCTGCAATGAACACTGGGGTACGTGTCTTTTTCAGTTTCATTTTTCTCAGGGTATATGCCCAGTCGTGGGGTTTCTGGGTCACATGATAGTTTTAGTCCTAGTTTTTGAGGGAATCTCCATACTCTTCTCCATAGTGGCTGTATCAGTCTGCATTCCCACCAGTGATCAGGACCAGATCTAATGACACTTTGGTGTGCCCTTTATTTGAAACAGGCTGATGTGGGTGGAGAGAAAGCTTTTGCAATACAGGAGAAAAGGTACCAGCAGAAGGACAATTTTTTATGATCTGAAATGAATCCTCAGTAGATGTGCCAGCCTGTATCAGGTCTCAGGGATTAGCAGGTAACTCTTCCCCTGAAACAGGGGTAGGTACAGTTATTCCCATTTAAAAGATGAACAGATTGACATTCAGAGGTTGAGAAACTCGTCTTCATGGAGGTCATGTAGAGCAGGTGGCAGGGTGAGGCCTCGGAGCCAGATCTTCCTGACTCCGGTCAGGTCTGAGAACGTCTCCCTCAACACGGTTCAGGGGCAGCACTTTCAGATTCCACCAGCCCGTCTCCTCGTTCTGCCCGGGGTGGTGGGCAGCCTGGCACAGAACAAGCATGGATGGCAGCCCAGCAGAGCCCTGCTGCTGGGGGAGATGACAGCTACAGAGGGCAGGCTCGGGAGCACTGGCTAGACTCAAAAGGGGCTGACTTGTTTTTTTAAAGGTTTATTTACTTGTGACTGTGCTGGCTCGGCATTGCTGCACATGGGCTTTCTCTAGTTGTGATAATCGGGAGCTACTTTCTAGTTGCGGTGCACGAGCTTCTCATTGAGGTGACTTCTCTTGTGAAGCACAGGCTCTAGGCATATGGGCTTTAGTAGTTGCAGCTCATGGGCTCAGCTGCTCCGCAGCATGTGGGATCTTCTCAGAGCAGGGATCGAACCCGTGTCTCCTGCATTGGCAGGTGGATTCTCAACCATTGTACCATCAGGGAAGTCCCAGACTTGTTCTTAGTGCAGACATTTTTTGAGGGCTTACTCTCTTCCAGGCACAGTTGGAAGGGCTGGCTCTGTGTTATATGTTTCATCTCATCTACAACCACTCCAGCAGCTGCCTGAGCTATGTACTAGTATTATCTCCATTCTACAGATAACGAGGAACAGAGAGACTGAGTAGTTTGCCCAAGGTCACACGGAAGGAGATGAAGGAGATGAAGATGGGATTTCAGCCCAGGCAGCTTGACCCTCAAGACCAAACCAGGGAACACTTGCCTGGGGAAGGTGAGTTTGCCCCAGGCTCAGAGTGCTCTCTGGTAGCCTAGTCAGAAATGTCTGGGACAGGACTTCAGGCCAGCGGGCCCTCCTCTCATCATCCTGCTGACCAGGCAGATTCTGCAAGAGACGAGCTGGCTGCCGCGGGGCGTCCTCTCTTCCTCCAGGGGCAGAGCCAGCTGAAGGTGCAGCATCTTGGTTGTACCAAGATGTTTTGGTTTTGCATTTCTGAGCTGGTCTAAGATAGTTTTCCACTGGCACTTAGCTATATTGGTTTATAAGACACTCGATGCAGTAGAACTTTCTAAAGAGTCCAGGCCTACACCAGGGGTAGGGAGAGAGGAATGGTCAGGGACTATAATAGGAACAAAGGAAGAGCAAAAGTCAGGAATAAAAGTGTGACTTCACTATTGACTTTACAAAAACAGAAGGGTTTTTAAGGGACTGATGTGAATAATCATATGCCATCCAGTTAGATGGCAAAGATGAAGTGAGTAAATTCTTAGACACAAAGCATAAAGACATACTCAGGAAGAAATGGACATTATGAACAGACTTATAAGTAGAGAGATTGAATTAGTGATTTTAAAACGTCCCTCAAAGAAAAATTCAGGCCCATATGGATTCACTGGTAAATTATACAAATCTCTTAACCAAGCATTTTAGACATGACTTTTTAGACATGGTTTCTTAGACATGACTCAAAAAGCATAGTTCATAAAAGTGGAGGTAGATCAGTTAGACTTTGTTAATATAAAAACTTTTTTTTTTTTTGTTTCAAGTGATACTACTAAAATGGAAGACAATCTACAGAATGGGAGAAAATAGTTTCCAATCATATATCTGATAAGTGACTTGTATCCTGAATATAATCAAAGGTATGTTCTTTCCAGTAGTCACGTATGGATGTGGGAGTTGGACAATGAAGAAGGCTGAATGCCAAAGAATTGATGCTTTTGAACTGTGTTGTTGGATAAGACTTTTGAGAGTCTCTTGGAAAGCAAGGAGATAAACCAGTCAATCTTAAAAGAAATCAACCCTGAATACTCTTTAGGACTGGTGCTGAAGCTGAAGCTCCAATACTTTGGCCACATGATGCAAAGAGCCAACTCATTGGAAAAGACCTTGATGCTGGGAAAAAATGAGGGCAGGAGGAGTAGAGCGTGACAGAGGATGAGATGATTGGATGGCATCACCGCTTCAGTGGGCATGAACTTGGGCAAACTCCAGGAGATTAGTGAGGGACAGGGAAGTCTGGTGTGTTGCAGTCCATGGGGTCATGAAGAGTTGCACATGACTTGATGATGAACAACAACAATCCTGAATATATAAGAACTCTTACAACACAGTCATCAAAGGACAATCTAATTTTAAACTGAGTAAAGGATCTGAGTAGATGTTTCTCCAGAGAAGATATACAAATGACCATCAAGCACATGAAAAGATGCTCAGCATCTTAGTGGTCATGAGTCATTAGAGAAATATCAATCATAATAATGTACCAATTCACATCCACTAGGAATGGCTATAACCAAAGCCACATAAAATAGCAAGAGTTGGTGAAGACATGGAGAAATCAAAATGCACATATCTTGCAGGTGAGAATGCAAAGTGGAAGGTTCCCTTTGTACAGCAGTTTGGCAGTTCTTCAGAAAGTTAAATATGCTGTCTCTTATGGCCAGTCATTCCCCTTCTAGGAGAACTGAAAATGATTTCACATGAAAACTTGCACATGAATGTTCATAGTCATATTATTTGTGAGAGCTGAAAAGGGGGAAGAAAACCTGAATATCCATCAACTGATGAATGGACAAACAAAATGTGAAATATCCCTACAATGGAGTATTATTCATCAACAAAAAAACAAAATACTGATTGATACTGCAACAGGGATGTGACTTGAAAAACAGTTTAGTAAATAAAAGAAGCCAGACACAAAAGGCCATCTATTGCGTTGATATGGTCCCATTTGTAAGAAATGTCTAGAACAGGCAAATCCATGGGGCAGCAAGTAGATAAGTGGTTGCCTAGAGTTAGGAGAAGAGGAAGGATGGACATGGGTTTTCTTTTGGGGGTGATGAAAATGTTCTGATGTTAGATTGTAGTGCTGCTTGCTCAATTCTGTGGCTATATATTAAAACCCACAGAATGGTACAGTTAAAGTGGATGAATTTTAGAGTGTGTGAAAGTCAATAAAGCTGTTACAAATTGTTAAAAAAAAACAGTTAAAACTGTTAAAAATTACAGGGAACTAGTTAAAAACATAGTAAAAGTATATAAAGAATAACTCTACAGCTGCTTAAATTAACAGTGTGCTTTATATACTCCAATATAGAAGGTTATCCAAACTATAGTAAGTGAGGGGTAAAGCAGATTATAATTCATTAATAGTTCAGCTCAGTCACTCAGTCATGTCTGACTCTTTGCGACCCCATGGACTGCAGCACGCCAGGCCTCCCTGTCCATCACCAGCTCCCGGAGCTTGCTCAAACTCATGTCCATTGAGGTGGTGATGCCATCCAACCATCTCATCCTCTGTCCTCCCCTTCTCCTCCCACCTTCAATCTTTCCCAGCATCAGGGTCTTTTCTAGTGAGTTAGTTCTTCGCATCAGGTGGCCAAAGTATTGAAGCTTCAGCTTCAGCATCAGTCCTTCCAATGAATATTCAGGACTGATTTCCTTTAAGATAGACTGGTTGGATCTCCTTGCTGTCCAAGGGACTCTTTGAGTCTTCTCCAGCACCACAGTTCAAAAGCATCCATTCTTTGGCACTCTGCTTTCTTTATAATCCAACTCTCACATCCATACATGACTACTGGAAAAACCATAGCCTTGGCTAGACGGATTTTGTTGGCAAAGTAACATCTCTGCTTTTTAATATGTTGTCTAGATTGGTCATAGCTTCTCTTCCAAGGAGCAAGCATGATCTCAATATTATAGAAATAAATGAAGTGTGTGTGTGTGTGTGTGTACAGAAAATAAAATTTGGAAAGATATATTTTGAGAAAGTAATTTTCACTGAGTACTGCATAATAAGCTATTCTTCTTCAAATTTGTATTTAATCTTTGAAAAAGTAATACAATCACATGACATAAAAATCAAAAGCTCTGAAAGACTAGTGAAAAATCTCCTCCAAGTCACCCAGTTCCCCTCCTAGAGAGCAACTCGTGTTGGCTGAGCATCCCTTGGGAGAATTTGACACAAGTGGAGGGTGCTCTCATTGTGTCCAGCACCTTAATTTTCTCGTGTAACTATGAATCTTGTCCATACTGAGATGTAACAAAAGTCCCCAATCTTTTTTTTAATGGCTAAACAGCTCTTCATTCTCTAGATGTATCATTTGAAAGACATTTTTTGTTCATGCACTTCCTCATTCTTTTTTTTTTTTTGCATTTAGCAGATATTTGACTTATAATCAGAAAGACATCAAGCTATTTCTCCAAAAGAAGTACCTGTGGTGAGGATTCAGATCTAAGAAGAGTGAGCCCCCAGAAGGGTGGGCAGGTTGCATGAGGAGCCCCGGAAACCCTGGACGTGAAAGCAGGTCAGTGAGAGAGAGGGGCGTGCCCTGCACCATTGGGCAGGGACCTGGGAGAGATGCTGTAACCCAGAAAGGAGTCCAGGCAGCATTTAAGAATAAAATACCTCATCCTTTTTTCCTTCTTAATCTCTCCAACCCAGACTTCTCAGGTACTGCTTGTGGTAAAGAATCTGCTTGCCCATGCAGGAGACATGAGAAACATGGGTTTGATCCCTGGGTGGGGAAGATCCCCTGGAGGAGGGCAAAGCAACCCACTCCAGTATTCTTGCCTGGGAAATCCCATGGACGGAGGAGCCTGGTGGGCTGTAGTCCGTGGGGCCGCAGAGAGTTGGACATGACTGAGCAATCAAGCAGCAGTCTCCCCACATGTGAGGTGAATTTGAGATTTACTGGGGAGGTGGAGCCCAAATTCATTTCCCAAGGGCTGCTCCCGACTTGATGCTCGCTCACAATCTTTCCTGCTCTCCAGTCCAGCGGGGACTAACGAGGACTTGCCGCCCTGCCAGCAGGGATGGGTGCCCTGGGAGCCTTCTGGGAACCTCACCATTTAGTCCTTCTAGAGCCCCTCAGGGCATTTAACCTACACTCTGCAGAAGTTCTAGAAACTACTTGCTTTTGATTTTCGCTCCCCAGCCCACGCCTACCCCTGACCTTGCTGTGACCTTGAACACGTTGCTGAAGTCTTTCTGCGCCTTCCGCTGCTTTGCTGTCTGGCCAGCAGGAAGTCCAGGGCCACATGCAGCCACCATCACTGGCATCCTGTTAGTGAGGGACGGCAGCATGTGTTGGCTGCACACAGCCCTTTGGGGGGCAGAGGGAAGGGCCAGTTGTCTGGGAGCAGGGGATGGGGCAGGAAGGGCCCCTTTGGCGAGTGAACCCTTCTCCTTGAGGGACTCTCCCTTACCCTAGGTCCTTCTTGCCCTCTCTTTATTTGACCTCTGGAAGGCATTTCCTGCTGGCTCCACCTGCCTCCACCCAGGCTCTTTCCAGCTTGGTGGCCACCAGCCCTTCTGTGCGTGGGGCCAGGAAAGAGGGAGAAAGGAAGAGATTCTTACAGTGACGACCCTCAGTGCAGAGGCCAGCTCCCAGTCAAGTCCATGCCCTGTGCCTTGTTTATTTGCTGCTTACTGAGTCAAAACAAAAACAAAAGCCCAGCAGGCTTCATGGCTGCCCTACAGCTTTCCTGTTATTTCTTCAGATGAACTCTCCCCTGCCCTGCCCCTCCACTCCACCCCACCATTGGCCTCGATTCCAATCTGCCAGACTCCTGCCTCCATGACCTCTCAGGGTGCTGACCCTGGCTGACCTCCGCTCTGGGGCTGCCCTGGTTCTACAGGTGTACACTTCCTTCTTTGCCACTGAACTGGTTTCTTCCTGACACCCCACAACCCCGACCCGGGCCTTTGCACCCCTGGGCCAGTGACTCCAGAGGTTTCTCGCAAGAGCCGCCTCCAGCCCTCCATCTGGACTGGGCGCAAACACTCGGTTCCTGGAATCCTGACCTGGACTGGCGTGTGGCCAAGGTTGGGGCTCAGCCTGCCTCCCTGGAGCAGGTTTGCTGGGGATTTCTGATTAATAAGTTGTCAAATAGAAAAGGAGTCATAGGACCCAACGTCCCAGCTGAGGAAGAAATTACATTTCTGGAAGTTAGCCCAGAATAAGGACCAGATATTTTCTTCCGCAGGAGCTTACACTTGACCATGCTCAGAGGAGGAATTGTCTCATAGAGATTTCAGTCTGGAGCTAGAGGCAAGGACTCAGGACCCATCCTGCCAATGAAAACAACCCGACAGATGCACTGGGATTTTCACTGGAGTGTCTATAAGGGCTTTCTAAACAGCAGTGAATCTTCACAGGGAGGCAGGTAGGAAGGAGGCTTCTCTCTTTGGAGATGGAGGTACCAAGCTGGGAGGTGATTTATCTGAGAGCGTGAAATGCCAGTGACCAACAAGGGAATGTGTTTTCAAGCATCCAATTGAACCCACAATTCTTTGATGCTAACAGACTACTTATTTGAAACAAGGCTGACTAACAGCATTTATCAAGCACCTTTTATTGGCTGGACTCTGGTGAAGATGTTTTTTGCCATTCATCCTCACAGTGTTCTTAAATGCCAGTACCATGATCATGCTCATTTTACAGATGAGGAAACAGGTTCAGAGAAGCTCCCTATCTCACTCAGGTTACACATCTGGCAAGTGAAGGAACTGTGATTATAACTTAGCTCTCTCTCTGCCAAAGGTGGTGCTTTTTTCTCTCTTTTACTCCTCCGTCTAGCAAGTGGTTTTAACTACATATCAACAACCTCAAAAAATGTTCCTACTCTTTGATGCAGCTCGCCCACTTCTGACAACCATTCTCATGAGATAATTCTAAGCGCAAAATAAGTGTCTTAGGGTTCAACATGGCTAAGCACACACTGGTGTGTACCCCACTTCTTCCCTAAATCCCACTGAAATGGCGGAAGAAATTCAGAAATAAAAAGCGTGCTCGGGGCTGTGGGCAGTCAGGAGGAGGGGGATCAATGTCCAGAAGATTAAGGAGTTTCCGGGGAACATAAGACAAGTATAAGAACAGATTGGTGAGGAAATGAAAACAAAGCTGTAATGGTTCAGAGCTAAATGCATAATTGTTTTCAGAGTGACTGCTCCCAGCAGAATTCCAGAGCAGAGGCAATGTGACCAGGTGAAAGCATGCGCTGGGGTGGACTGGAGAGCGGTGAGTGGTTCCTCTCCACCGTCCACTGTCTGCTCCCTGCACACAGTCACCCGAGGCCGGCCCCTGTATCAGCCACTGCTTCCCGGCCAGAGGAATGGGATTCTCACAGGGCTAAGGACCTGCCCACCCCAGCCACCAACAGCATTCAGCCCAGAAGCTCAACTACTATATTAACAGCCATGTAAGAATTGCCAGATTTTTCAGAAAAGCCAGAGCCTGAGATTGCTGCAGAGAGGCGTGGAGGTCCTCCTGGAGAAGGAAGCCGGAGCCATAAGCAATGGCATCTGTTTCTTTTTCTCTAACACATTTTTGCAGAATCCTTTAGCTCCATCTTCCAGCTTGTTAATTTAGTTCTCAGTTGTCTGTTTAGCATGTTTTTTGAGTTTTTAAAACTTTGTCAGTCATTGTTTTAATTCTCAAGAACTCTTACTGGATCTTTTTCATAGAGGTTTTATTATTTTTTTATTGGAATGTAGCCGCTTTACAATATTGTGTTAGTTTCCGATGTACAATGAAGTGGGTCAGCTACACACACGCCTGGTGCTTAGTCCTTCAGTCGTGTCCAACTCTCTGCGACCCCAGGGACTGCAGCCCGCCAGACTTCTCTGTCCATGGGGATTCTCCAGGCAAGTATACTGGAGTGGGTTGCCATGCCCTCCTCCGGGGATCTTCCCGACCCAGGGATCAAACCCAGGTCTCCTGCAGTGCAGGTGGATTCTTTACCGTCTGAGCCACCAGGGAAGCCCGTGTGTATGCATATAACCCCTCTTTTCTGGATTTCCTTCCCACATAGGTCATCACAGAGAATTGAGTTGGGTTCCCCGTGCTATGCAGTAGGTTCTCATTAGTTATCTGTTTTATGCATAGTATCAATAATGTATACATGTCAATCCCAATCTCCCAATTCATCCCACCCCCACCCCTTCCCGCTTTGGTATCCACATATTTGTTCTCTATGGCTGTGTCTCTATTTCTGCTTTGCCCAAAGTTTCATCTAGAGGTTTTATTTTTAAGCGGATGTGATATTTTCTTCTCTCTGGGTTATTCATTTTGATTCCTTAGAGTTTTCATCTGTTTGGGGTATGCTTTTTTTCTTGGAGTCTGTTCTATTTTTGTGCCTCTCTCAGACTCTGGCTTTTCTTTTTTTTTTAATAATGAAATTTTAAAAATAATTTTATTTATTTGTTTATGACTGTGCTGGGTCTTCCTTGCTGCACGGTCTTCTCTCCAGGTGCAGAGAGCGGGGGCTGCCCTTCACTGCTCTGCACGTTGCGGTGGCCTCCCTGTTGTGGGGGGCTCTGGCTTCAGTAGTTGCGGCACATGGGCTCAATAGCTGCCGATCCCAGGCTCTGGAGCGCAGGCTCAGTACTTGCGGCACACGGGCTGAGTTACCCCACAGCCTGTGGGATCTTCCCGGATCAAGGATTGAACCTGTGTCTCCTGCACTGGCAGGAGGATCCCTTACCACCGAGCCACCAGCGAAGCCCCTGACCCTTCTGGTTATTTGAAATCTGCTTGTTTTTTTTAAAAGGTTGTCATAGGTCTTTCTGTATTTGAGGACTAGTCTCCCCGACATGGTCCCCACCAGCCACGTGAACCCCACCGAGTGGGTGCAAAGTGGTCAGTCTGTGTTGAGAAGCACTGTAAGTATCAAACACACGCAGGGTTTAAAATGTCTTGTTGGGGTTCTCTGGTGGCTCATTGGTGCAGGAGATGTATGTTCGATCCCTGGTCCAGGAGAGCCCCACATGCCGTGGAGCAGCTAGGCCGGTGAGCACAACTCCTGAGCCCGCGCTCTGCAACGACAGAGGCCACCGCAGTGAGAAGCCCGTGCCCCACAGCCAGAGAGCAGCCCCCGCTCGCCACAACTAGAGAAAAGTCCGCACGGCAGCACAGACCCAGCACAGCCAAAAATACAGGAATAAATACTTTTTAAAATGTCTTTTTATTTACCTGGATTAAAATAGCTCATTCATAACTTTATATTAAATAAACATTGAACTGATAATATTTTGGATATGTTGGGTTAAATAGAGGATATTGAAATTAATCTCACTTGTTTCTTTTCTCTTTTTTTTTTTTTCCTTAAATGTAGCTACCAGAAAATGTAGCATTTTATCTAGGGCTCATATTCTATTTCTACTGGATGGCACTGAGTCAGTAGAGAGAAAACAGCCCTTTGGTTGGAGAGAACAAGGACCCAGATCTGGAGGAGACTTTGAAGCAAACGGGAGCTCTTTTCTGGATTTCCGTCCCATATAGGAAGGAAAATCTGCTTCATGTGAGAAAGGAGAAGGGAAAGTAACACACTAGGATGAGGACAGGCAAGTATAGCCTGGGGCTGGGTCTCAGGGGACAGAGGGAACGAAGAGAGGATGGGAGGGAGGCCCAGGAACAGGCAGGAGCTGGAGACCAGGGAGGCAGATGGCCGAGGAGGGGCGACCCGAGCCCCTGGGGCAGGGTCGGCAGTAAGTTTTCCAGCAGTGAAGTGAGGCTGATAAATATTAAATGGGTATTCTTTAAAAATTAGAAACAATCTTTATTTTATATTGGAGTATATAGTTGATTAATAACCTTGTGTTAATTTCGGCTGTATAGCAAAGTGATTCAGTTACACATGTACACATATCTTTTCTTTTTTTCACATTCTTGTCCCATCTAGCTTATTACAGAGTGATGAGCAGAGTTCCCTGTGCTATACAGTAGGTCCTTATTGGTTATTAAAGGGATTCTTGATCTGTGCTGTCTGTCATACGCCTCTGCTGTCCCTGCACCCCAAGGACAGACTGTGGGTGGGGGTGTCCCCACTCGGAAAGCAGGGCTGGGTGAGGACATGAAGTGTGCAGGCAATGGCCTGAAAGCCCGAGGTGAGGAGGGAAGGTGAGGGGCAAGGGTGCCGGCCGAGGGGTCAGGCGAGTGCCAGGACCCTGTGACAGGCACCCAGAAATCCTTGGAAGGATCCCCAGGAGCAGGGGTCCCCAACCTCTGGGCTGTGGACTGGCACCTCCTGTCAGATCAGTGGCAGCATTAGATGATTATTAGAAATAAAGTGCACAATAAATGTAATATGCTTGAATCATCCCAAAACCACCCCCTCCCAGGTCCATGGAAAAATTGTCTTCCTTGAAACTGGTCTCCACTGCCAAAAGGGCTGGGGGCCTCTGCCTAGGAGCACTGGACTGCTGGCAGGGAGGTGCAAAGCTGAAGATTCTCATTTGGTTTGAAGGGAAGGGCCACCCCAGCTGGTTGGCCAACACTGGGGACCCCTCGCCATGTGACATGGGGCATTTGTAATACCTTCCAGGGTGCTGGGCAGCTGGCAGCAGAAAAGTTTGTTAGCAGTACTGACTGGGAAGGTGAGGAGGTGGGACCAAGCTATGCTAGAAGCTACCTCAGTGAATAGCGTGGAAAGATCTCTGGTCTCGGGCTTGACGCCTGCAGGCGTAGGGCTCCCCGTGGTCCCCAGCCCTGGCGAATGGCACACTCCCATTGGGCCCCTCACCCCCAGAAGACTACACTTTTGTCATCCTTGTCACTAATGCTTCCTCAGCTCTCCAGATTGATTTTTCCTTTTGTTTCCTCTGGAGCCCCTGACGAACACCAGAATGTACCATACGTTCACATCTGTGCACTTAAGGGAGAAAGCAGAGTGGAGATAGGCATTTGGACTTACAGAAAGGAATCCTGGAAAGGTACGTGAGAAGCTAGTGAGATCAGCGAGTGCAGTGGGAGGAATCAGGGAACCGGGATGGGGCGGAGCAAGATTCCCCATTGCATCTGTTATTTTGATTTTGAACCCATGTGGATTATTACCTGTCAGAGAAAATTAAGCTGGAAAGAATCTTCTCCACCCCAGGTTAGATTATTTGGGGGAATTGTGGACTGAAATAAAAACACACAGCATAAGAGCTATGAGCGTCAGTTGTATTTGGGGACTTAACAAGGACTGTAGCCCAGGACACAGCTTCTCAGGTTGCTCTGAGAAATTCTTCCAAGGGGGTGAGCAGAAAGGACAGCATATATGTGATTTTGGAGAAGGATACTAGCAACCAAATACACATCTCAGTAGAAGGCGACTGCACCTCACGAGAAACAGACATCTTAGTTAATGAACTTGGTGTGTTTCCAAGTATGGGAGGACATGAGAACTTGGGTTCATAAAATTTTCTCCTGAAAACATCTATAACTAACTGAAGGCTTGTTCTGCCAGTTTCCCAGAGCCTAGAGCGCCTTATTCCTGATCTCCACCCTGAACTCCTCTCAGGGTGTGTTGAAGGTCAGTGATGGCAGGGGCGGGTGACTCAACCCCCACACAGCTGGATGGCGGGCCACCTGCTTTGGTTGGCGGAATTGGCTCAATCCCGTCTAGGCCTTTCACCGAGGACGCTCCAGATCTTGAGCGAGAGGAACTACAGCACCGCACCCCCTCTGCCACAGCCAGGTACCACCTGCCTCTCTCCCTCCTCCTGTCCTTCCAGGGCTCTGGCTTCAGCCACCGGTGTCCTTCCACCAGGAGAGATCACAGAACCAAATCACACAAGTGGAAGACGGTGGGGACCAGCCCCCCAAGCCAGCACCGTCCAGAGACAGCTTCCACCTTGCTTGCTCCAGCTTTGACAGGTGCTGTTCAGTCTGTGGTTTTTGCCACTGGAAGTCTCCAAAAGGCCCGGCAAGACCCATTCCTCTGGCTCACTTGCCATGTGAAACACCCCAGGCATGTGGCCAGAGCTTGGAAAATGTCCCCCCACACCCTTCTCTATGTCTGACCCCAGGGCCTCACCCCCAGGTGAGGGTGACAGAGAGCCCAGAACCACACCCAGGGAGGACCTCAACCGCACGTAGAGAGCTTTGACCTTTGCTATTTCCCATCGGCTTTGTGGACTCATCAGAGGGACCAGCTGGGGAACAAAACTGCATTCACCGGAACTTGGCACTGGTTCCCTCATTAATCCGCCAAGTCACAGTTATGGGGCAGGGAGGGGCCGAGTGCTCTGACAGCCTTTCAGCCGCAACAGTGGGTAATGACCCGCCAGTGTTGTGCGTGAGTCACGAGCAGAGTGAGGTCTGGACTCGGGTGCAGCATCTCCTCGCCCTCACCGGGCACCCAGGTCTAGAGGACGCCCTTCCCTCCCTTCACGTGACTCCTGACTTCCTTTGGGGAGGCAGGTATAATGGACACACAGATCGGCCCAGCAGCTACATAAGCGGTGTGACCTCAAGTTCAAAGCCAAAGGTCTTCCTTCTGCCGCAGGACCACAACCCCCCAGATGGTTACCTTTGTCCCCCTTTAGGGGATGGGCACATCTCCTGGCAGCTCTGGCAAAAGTGAGCACCTGGTCTAGACGCTTGGGAAATACTGGGTGAGGGCAGCCTGTGCGTCTCTGAAGCAATGTCCCTGGGCCTTGCTCAGACGTCCCCCTCTCCATTCAGGTAGCAGCCAAGGTTAGTTCATAAGTCAGCTAAGCCCTGGGCAGAGGCTGGCGTGGGTCTGTTTTACTTGGGTGGCAAGGAATCACAGACCGCCTCTGGAGAGGCAGGGCCTGTCCATCTCAGAGGCAGATCCAAGGGCAGGAGGGATCCTCAGCTGAGGCCAGGCTGTGGAGAGAGCTGGGGGGTGGCGGGGGGAGCCCCTCCACAAGGACTGAGGAGACACGGGGCCCCAGACTCATGCTGAGCTTCGGGGGAAAGCCTTGTCCCCTTGTTCCACCAGCTGCCCCATTTACCTTGTGCCAGACTCAGGGCAAAACCGTCTTCACGTGAATTCAGTTTCCACATGGACATCTAACGCTCAGCGAGGTGAACTGCCCAGAAACAGTTGAGCTGGAATTTGAGCCCTTATCTGCCTGGAGCCTAACTGTCCCCACTTTCCAGAACATTCCCTCACATTTAGCCACAGATCTGAGCAGGTTTTGGGGAGAGAGGAGGAATGAAGGGGGCCAGCTCAGAGGCAGAGAGGAAATGGCGAGGTCCAGGCTTAGCGGGAAATCCTGGTCACATCCACAAACGCCATTAGCACAGAAACGGAACCATTTTAATGTCAAGGCCCGATGCACTCCGCCCCCCTCCTGATGGCCAGGGTAGAATACATTTTCAGCTGGCCTTTAAATTACATGTTCTTTCAGCAGCTGGAGCCTGCTGAAAGACCTGGGAAGCCTGGGAAGACCCAGAGGTCTTCCTAAATTAAGCCTTTGAAATAAAAATAATGATAATTTCAGGTAACAAAGCCAATATGCTTCTAGAAGTATATTGTAACTAGAAGTCTCTTGACCTCTGAGGCCCATACTGTTCTTGCTCGCCTGGCCCCTGCTTTTAGTGGACTTGCTGGAAGGAGCTCCAGAGAAGAGGGGACGTCCTGATAAAGTTTGGGCCGGCAAATGCAGAGGAGGGAGGCAGCCTGAGCAGAAGCTGATGGCCACACATCTGGCAGTGCCTGCCAAGTCCCTGGACAGTCAGCTTCATCAGGCTCTTCTGCGTTCCCTGTGGGCTTCCTCTGCCAGGGGCTCACGGAGCATTCTGGAGCTGTGTCCACTTGGTGGTGTAGGACTCGCCTCCCCGCTCCAAAGTTCCCTAGGGAAACTTCCCATGCAAAACAAGCTGAAAATGCCTGCCAATCACTGGGACAGTCTCTTCCAGCTCTTTCTTGCTGGGTGACCTTGAGCAGGTTACTTAACTTCCCTCCTGTTTTCTTATCTGGGAGAGGAATAGGACACCAGCATAACCTACCCCCTAGGGTCGTGCTGGGAGTATAGTGTTGTCAGCAGAGTTTACAGATAAGGACTTAAACAGGACAAACACCTTTGCCCAAGGTCATGGAGTGTAGTGGCCAGGGCTTGAAGACACCTGGGCCTGCTCCAGGCACGGTTAGGAGTCAGGCCACACCTCCTCCCAGAAGCCCTTCAGGCCTGAATTTCTATCCCTGACCTCTGCTTAGGTTGTTTGGGATTGAAACCGGGGCCACACTTAGTCATGCTCCCAACTCCCATGTGGGTGGGTGGACCTTTACTGTTGTTCATCAGCAGTTGGTGGGCCCAGTAGGGAGTTTGGCCGGAGAAGTTATACCGAGGAAACTGAAATGTGAGAACAAGATTAGAAACGGGGTTGGAATGCTTGGGCCCGGGCAGGGAGGGACACATGCCCCCAGGAACGCCTGTGTTCTCCCTGGCCTTTGAGTCGCCTCCTGGGGGGACAGGCCCCAGGCATGGCGACGGGGGAGGCAGGCACGCGGGGCCCACACGTGGGTGACTGAGCCCGGCCGGTCCTCAGGGATGTGAGCTCGTTTAATCTCCACAGCAACCCTAGGAGATGCTGATCAGTGTGCGTTTTACAGACCGGGAAGCTGAAGTCCATTAAATAAGGTTCTCAGAACCAAGGAAGATTTAGCCCCGGTCTGCCGGGCCCAGAGGCTCTGGGTGACAGCTGTCCTCGGGTAGCAGTGATCTGCACTTGCCCAGCCTGGGTTCCTTCCCATGGCGAAAGTCTCATAACGCTTTGACCCAGAGGCTCAGGGAAACTGAGGCAGAGCTGGGCTTCCAGGAGGCAAGGGATTGAAGAGGAAGGAAAGAGGGAGACAGAAAAGGAAGAGGAACAGAAAGAAGTGATCGAAACAGGGAATTCAAAGCTCTCTCTCTACAGCCCACTGAGGCAACGCATGAGAGGCAGCTGGAAGCAACAGCAAACAATGTTGCAACTTGCTACCTGCTCGCAAAACAAGAAGACAGACCTGTTCACCAGCCACAGGAACGGCTGCTTTCCTTTATCCTTTCTCTGGGGGCTCAGAGATGGATAAGCTCAGGAGAGAAACATGAGCAGTTGGTAGGAGATGGTGGGAGACTTGGGCTGGGGGAGAGCAGGCAGCCCAGAGCAGAGCTGGGTCAGATTCATTCAGACCCAGGGGGACCTGCAGACTCTGGCTGATGGGATAAGGCTACGACACACACAGACAGGATGCGGGGTTGGGGTCATCCTACCCAGGCCTCCATCCTGGGTCCTCCTCTCTGCAACCCAAAGCTGGGACCCTCGCACCCCACCCCCTCAGGGTCCCCGCACTCCCTGCTGGCTCGCATTCTAGCTCTGACCTTGATTAGACCAACGAAAGACACTGGGATTGCCTTGACCAGCTCCCGCATCCCTTTCAGGTAGAGTAGGAAGGTAGGTAGGAATTTTGTTGCAGTCCTCAGCAGGTTTACTACTTGTTTCTGTGTGACTTTATATCTGCCCAAAGGGTTTAGAAGCCTCACAGGGCTCCCTGGAGGACTGGTCAGGCCCTGGCAGGACCTCACTGCCACCTCATTGTCCCAGATGGAGACCAGGAAGAGCCGGCCTGAGAGCGAGGTCAGTGGGGGCCGTGTGGGTTGAGGGGTTGCTGCTCACGTCCATGGGCTGAACTTGGGGGCAGATCCGCTTTTTGCTGGGCAGAAGTCAGGCTTCTCAAGATGTTCCGTGGCTGGGAACTCCTGGGTCAGATCTAGGTGGAGCCTCTGGGTGGTGGGGGTGGGGGGTGGCTGGTCGATGCTGATGGGCAGAGAAACCCCCATCGCCAGGGAGTTCCTCCTAACTCAGCCCAGAACAGAAGGAAGCAGCTCCAGCCACCAGAGGAGTGAGATAAGGGTGAGCAGTACAACGGGGTGGGGAGAATGTTCTGGCTCTAATGCCCCTGGGAAGCCAGGAGGGGGTGTTTAAGGAAACCGCAAATAGATCCCCCCATGCCTCTGTGGACCCCTCCCACCTGCTCCGGCCAGGACCAGGGATAGAACAGGGGAGGGAGGGAGGCGGGACCTGCAGCCCAGATGCTCTGGGAAGGGACCCTGGGGCCGAAGTGTGGCAAGTCCTCCCTGTGAAATAAGGAGGGTTGAAGACCCAGATGCAGGGTCAATCACTGTCAAAGGTCATGATTCTACAACAGGCCAATATGGAGAGCCTCAGCCCCTGGCAGCTTGGGGGCCCTGCCCATCCTTCTGCTCCCAGTGGGCCAGTCACTCTCCTGGGTGCCTGGGTCATATCCCAGAGGGAGTCCACGTGATTGGCTCGGCTCAGATGACCTTTCCACTTCATGGGTCAGCCACCAGCAATGGGCGAGGCTCCCCTGGGACACCCTTCACCCAGCCATCCCAGGGATGGTTGGCAGGCATCCCAGCTGACGAGGCTGGCCACACCCTAGGAGCTTGCCAAGGCTCAGGCTGGGTCCTGACCACCATCATCTAAGCAAATTGGGGACCAATGTGGGGCTCAGCGACCCCACCATGTCCCCTGGTGGTCCCCCATCCAAGAATCTTTGACCATGTTGGGAGGACTTTGTTGGTTCTGATTATTTTTCCTGTTTGTCCTCAGTAGAGGTGTATGCAGGTCAGGAAGCAACAGTTACAACTGGACATGGAACAACAGACTGGTTCCAAATAGGAAAAGGAGTACGTCAAGGCTGTATATTGTCACCCTGCTTATTTAACTTATATGCAGAGTACATCATGAGAAACTCTGGGCTGGATGAAGCACAAGCTGGAGTCAAGATTGCTGGGAGAAATATCAATAACCTCAGATATGCAAATGACACCACCCTTATGGCAGAAAGCGAAGAACTAAAGACTCTATTGATGAAAGTGAAAGAGGAGAGTGAAAACGTTGGTTTAAAGCTCGACATTCAGAAAACAAAGATCATGGCATCTGGTCCCATCATTTCATGGCAAATAGATGGGGAAACAGTGGCTGACTTTATTTTTCTGGGCTCCAAAATCACTGCAGATGGTGATTGCAGCCATGAAATAAAAGGATGCTTACTCCTTGGAAGAAAAGTTATGACCAGCCTAGACAGCATATTAAAAGCAGAGACATTACTTTGCCAACAAAGGTTCATCTAGTCAAGGCTATGGTTTTTCCAGTAGTCATGTATGGATGTGAGAGTTGGACTATAAAGAAAGCTGAGTGACAAAGAATTGATGCTTTTGAACTGTGGTGTTGGAAAAGACTCTTGAGAATCCCTTGGACTGAAAGGAGATCCAGCCAGTCCATCCTAAAGGAAATCATCCCTGAATATTCATTGGAAGGACTGATGTTGAAGCTGAAACTCCAATACTTTGGCTACCTGATGGGAAGAGCTGACTCATTTGAAAAGACCCTGATGCTGGGAAAGATTGAAGACAAGAGGAGAAGGGGATGACAGAGGATGAGATGGTTGGATGGACATGAGTTTGAGTAAACTCCTGGAGTTGGTGATGGACAGGGAGGCCTGGCGTGCTGTAGTCCATAGGGTCGCAAAGAGTCGGACATGACTGAGCAACAGAACTGACTGAACTGAGGTCATAAAGTGGGTGCCCTTGTGGCCCAGATGGTAAAGAATCCACCTGCAATGCAGGAGATACAGGCTCAATCCCTGGGTCGGGAAGATCCCCTGAAGAAGGGAATGGCAACCCACTCTAGTATTCTTGCCTGGAGAATCCAATGGACAGAGGAACCTGGTGGGCTACCCTCCATAAGGTCGCAAAGAGTAGGACACTCCTGGGCAACTAACACACACACACACAAAAACACATGATAAAAATGTCCCTAGGAAACTTCACATGAACAAAACTGCATTCTAAGACTTTGGGAAAGAAGAAAAAGGACCTGAGATTTATAGTAGGCATGCCATTTGTGTGCAATAGGATGGTCCGTAGTAGAGACCTTCCAAATAGCTGTGTGTCATTGTTCTAGCTTAGATCAGCCGCCTGGATGACAAAAGTGATGCAAACCACAGCTCGCCGCGCAAATCAGGAAGCTCGCGGTCCATTAGGCTGGGAGGATTGAGAGAGTGAATGTGTGTGAAGCCCTGAGAACAGGTCCCAGCATACTGTGAGTAACCGTGTCCTCCTGTTCTACAGTTCGGGGGTGAAAGGGGCTCTCCTGGTGTTTTTCTATTCCACCACCTCTCTCTGTTGTCACAGCCCATTCTGCCCATCCTGCGTGGGCAGGTGCCATCATTCTGAGCCCTGGTCCTCCCCGCCTTCCACCCTGAGCTGAGTTCACTCTCCTTGCTCACAGCCTCCTTTGCCAAGCAGCAGAGACTCAAGCCTGCCATCCTCCTGCCCCAGGGTGCAGACAGGGACGCTGCTCCCCCATCATGAACTGCACGACACGGGGCCAGTTGCCTGACTTGTGCCTCAGTTTCCTCTGTGAATGGAGGCGAAGTATCACCTTCCAGGGCTGATGTGAGGTGTAGTGCCAGGCATCTGAGTGTCGTATCATCCTCTGCTACTTTTATTATGAGTAGTAGTATCATCACAGAAATTTTCTTAGCTTCTCCAGGGACCAGCTCCTCACCGTTGTTGCTTCCTACGTGACTGACGTGACCTGGCCCATATTCACTCATCTGAGTCCTCAAATGTTTACCGAGTGCTGACTGTGTGCTACGCCCTGGGCATATAGGGATGTGAGAGATGTTCAATGATCCTTTTTTTTTTTATTGAAGTGTAGTTGATTTACAGTATTATATTGGGTTCAGGTATGCAGTATAATGACTCAGTATTTTTACAGGTTATACTTCATTAAGTGATTACAAGATAATGGCTATAATTCCCATCAATATACCCTTCTTGCTTATCTATTTTATACATTGTAGTTCATATCCCTTAATCCCATATCCTTAACTTGACTCTCCTTCTTCCCTGGCAAGTGGTTTTTTTAAGTCTGTTTCTTTGGGATCTTACTGTCTCTACTTGGTCATATTGATGCTGGAATAACGTCTACCCCTTAGCAGGCACTTACCCTGTAATTACATGCACCTTTCTCAGTCAGACCCTTACACTATCCCGGGCCTGACTCTCTTATTTCCAGCTAAGGACTCTGAGGTGCGGGGAGGTCAGGTGTCTTGCCCACACTACTGAGCTTTGAATGGGGGCTGTTTTACCCCTAAGCTCTCTACCACACTCTGGGGGGACTTCTTTTGTAGAGCCCGCCTCCCTGTTCTCGGGGGCCGACTTCCCTGGGCACACTGAGACCCTGCCTCAATCCTAGCCCTGAGAAACTGAACACCCTTCATTAGCATTTGGCCTCAGCCACCGGAAAACCGTTCCTGTGAGCGGGAGCATTAGCAGTCCTCTCCTGCCGTGTGCCTGTGTGTATTCAGGTTGTCTTCAGAGGTGCTGCGTGGAAACTATTAGCCCGTGAGCTCAACAACTATTCAGAAGTGCCCTTCAAAGGGGCACACACATTCCATGAGTTGTTGAGTGTGAAAATGGCAAATGAGGGTCCAGGTTCCAGGCACGGACTTGGGGACAAAGCAAATGCCACGTGTATCCTTGAGCCCACAGATAGCTGGGAGTGGGTCATCTGGGAGGCGCTCATGAGAAACGAAACCAGAAGATGTTGTTTTTCTGACTTTAGATCATTTCGGGCACAGAGGAAGAGCATGGGCAGCTGGCCCGGGACCCACCGTGTCACCTGAACCAACCAGGAGAGGCCCCTGCTCACCCTTGAAGATGCACTTGCCTTTGTCACATACAGAAGGTGCAGACCTACTGTCCCTCCCCATGGGTTCTTTCAGCTCACTGGTCCACACACAGTGAGCTGAGGGCCTTGGTACCCAGCATGGTACATGTCCACAGTCTTCAGGTAAACTAGCTCTTTGGCCTACTCTTTCTGTCCTTTGTGTGTTGGATTGTCACAGTGGCATCTAATGCAGCATTTTGCAAAATGTAACCCACTGTATTAAAAACATGTCTTCCCTTTAATCCAGCAATTCCAATTTCAGGAATGTATCTTTAGAATCAAGCATGTAAACTGATTTGGCTATAAGAAGGTTCAGACAATGTTTCTTTTTTAAATTTTTTGTTTGTTTTTAATAGTAGCAAAGGACTGGGAACAATAGGAGGTTGGTGACCAAATGACAGGTATACCACACAGTGGGATGATATCTGGCTATTAAGATGATTTTGTAAAAGTATATTTACTGAAGGCAGAGTCCAGATATGTTATCAAGTGAAAGGAGCAGTTGTAAACTATACCATGATCATACGGCATGATCCTGTGTGTGTGTGTGTGTGTGTGTGTGTGTGTGTGTGTGCACGCATGTGTGCACCCACATCTCTCTCTGAATAGCAGTGTCTGCACATGACCTGGTGTCTGGTGTTTCATTGTCCTGACAAGAGCTGTGCAGGGCCCCCTGGTGATTCGCTGGAAGAGTGAATCACCACTTCCAAGGGTCTAAAGGGACCCTTTTGTCTTTCAGAAGGTGTGTGTTGGTGGGGGACGGAGTGGGTGGGGTAGCTTATTTCCCCAAGATGCGTCCATCCCAGTGGAGGCAGTGCGCCTGGTATGACACCCCTGGGCTCCCTCCATTCCTCCTGCCCCCATCCTTGTCACCCTCCCGGGAGCGAGGGGCTTGGAGCGTGAGTTTGGAAGGAGAAGAAGCTGGGCAGAAATCACCGAAACCCTCTTGGGTCTGCTCTCCCATGTCGTAAATCTCACAGAACAGGCCATTTGGTCCAGTTCTGCCATGGGGGTGAGTGAGATGCCTCACTCCGGGATTCAGCGTTTGGAAGGGCGTGTAGCCGACACAGTCGTGTCTCTCCAATTTCAGTTCTCTCTGTGTCAGTGACCTTCTGGTCCCCTCTGCCCTACTATATACCTTTGTTTATGACTCATTTGGTTCAGGGCTCAAGTGAGGATGTGAGAAAGGGGATGTGATTCGCTGGTGCCCCTCAAACCCCTTAACATTCTGGGCCCTCTTTTTAAAATAAGCAACACTTCACTGTCAGGGAGTGAGCACAAAGAAAAGGTCTCATGCTCTCCCTTTTCTTTCTCTCCCTCTCTTTTCCTTCTTTCTGCTTTACATAAGCTTTTTTTAATATATGCATGTGGTTAAGTTATGAAAGAAAATATCTTCGTGGGTCCAATCCAAATGATTTGGTATGAGTGCTACCTGAGTCTTTAAGGTTTACTGAAGATGTTCTGTCTATATAAGCCCCTGATGCCTATAACAATATACTGAAGGATTTTCTTAAAGAGAATGGGAATTCAGGGATAAACAAATCAAATCCTAGAACAGCTGTGTAAATGTAAATATATAAGACTTTTCGTGTATATGGCTCCATTTGACTAGTAGAAAGAACTTAAGGTTGATGATTGTGTACACAAGTCATCTTCTCTCAGAAATGGACAGAGAGCAGTTCTTTAGAATGGTTCTGGGGGGAAATGAGAAGTTTTGAAAAGCAGTTTTGGATCAAAGGCACTTTCAACGTATACTTATGAGTTAGTGCCTATCCAAGCTTCTGTGGGTACCTACAATTTCAGCTTCTCCAAAGTCAGGCAGCAGCTTTGTCCTAAGCTTATACTTAGGTTTGTCCAAGCTTCACAAAGCTTGATAATCTCATACATTTCCTCTTTCTAAAGCCAAACAGATATTTTTGGTGACTGTGTAGAAAATAGGTGCCTACAACCTGCTGGGCTCTATCACCCATTGTATCATCCTATTACAATAAATGACTATCACTAAGAACCTTCTGTTATTTCTCACTTGAATTCCAGCATCAAGACAAAAACATAAGTGAGCGAAAACTTTTCTTATGCTGTTATCAGTAGGCGAAAGCTTATTCATATAAATCCTTCTTTGTCTCTTGTGACAGTCTTTATTTTAAAATTTGTTTTGTCTGATATAAAAGCCATTCATTCACTCCAGCTTTCTTTTGATTTCCATTTGCCTGCAATACCTTTTATCATCCCCTCACTATCAGTCTGTATGTGTCCCTAGATCTGAAGTGGGTCTTTTGTAGACAGCATGTCCATGGGTCTTGCTTTTGTTTCTATTAAGCCAGTCTGTATCTTTTGGTTGGAGCATTTAATCCATTTACATTTAGGATAATTATTGATATGTCTGTTCTTATTGGCACATTTTGTTAATTGTTTTGGATTTGTTTTTGTAGGTGTTTTTTCTCCCTGTCATCTTTTGTTCTCTTGTGATTTAATGACTCACCTTAGCGTTGTGTTTGGATCCCGTTTTCTTTTGTCTGTTATAGATATTTGGTTTTTTGCTACCATGAGGTTTTGATATGGCAGTCTATACATAAACAAGATTGTTTTAAATTGATGATCTCTTCATTTCAAATGCATTTCAGTATCCTGCCTTTGTACTCTCATTATCTCACAATTGCTCGTTTTGATATCATATTTGTGTGCAGGTCATTTCCTACCTCTGCTGTATGCTTGCCTTTTTCTGGTGATTTTTCATTTGTAATTTTTTCTTGTAATTTTTTCATTTGTAATTTTCTTGTTTCTAGTCGTGGCCTTTTCTTTTGCACCTAGAGAATTTCCTTTGCTGTGTATTGTAAAGCTGGTCTCATGGTGCTGAATTCTCTCAGCTTTTGTTTGTCTATAAAAGTTTTGATTTTTCCATCAAATCTGAATGAGAGCCTTGCTGGGTAGAGCATCCTTGGTTGTAGGTTATTCCCTTTCATCACTTTAAATATATTGTGCCACTCCCTTCTGGCCTGCAGAGTTTCTGCTGAGAAATCAGCTAATACATGATGGAAGTTGCCTTGTATATTATTTGTTGCCTTTCCTTTGTTCCTTTTAATATTTTTTAAAAATATTTTTTATTTTAAATTTAAAATTTAAAATATTAAAATTTTTAATATTTTTTAATATTTAAAAATTTTTAATATTTTTTCTTCCTCTCTAATTTTTGTCAGTGTGATTACTGTGTGTCTTGGTGCGTTCCTGGAGCTTATCCTGCCTGGGACTCTCTGTGCTTCCTGGACTTGGGTGACTGTTTTCTTTCCTGTGTTAGGGAAGTTTTCAGCTGTTGTTGTCTCCTCAAATATTTTCTCAAGTCCATTCTCTCCTCTCCTTCTGGGACCCCTCCATCTGGCTACTTAACATGTTAAAACCAACTTTGATATGTCTCCCTACCCCGGGGCCTCCCACAGTCTTCCCCAGCTCTCCATTCTCTAAATGATGCCTCTGAGTGACCTTGGAATCACCTTCAACCTTCCTCCTCCACCTCATGTTTCAGTTCCATCTTCAAATATATCAAGGCACCATCTCACCTCACCACCTCTGACACCTTCCTGGTCCAAACAACTAGCATCTCTATTGCAGTAGCCTCGTCCCTGGTCCCTGCTCCTACGTTTCCCCACCTGTATTAACCTCAAGGTTAACTCAGATGGTGTAACTCCAACCCCCCAGTAGTGACACTCCAGTCCCCCAGTAGGGTACCATCAGAGAACAGCCTGATCCTTACTCTGGCTGTCAAGGCGCCGCACTGTCAGGCTGTGTGACCTCCCCGTCTCACCTCCTACTCCCCATCTACGCTGTCACTCTCTTCCAGCCACACCAACCTCCCTACTGTTCCTAGGACGTGCCTGGCATGCTCCCACCCCAGGGCTTTTGCACGTGCCGTTCCCTCTGCTGGAACACCCTGCCATGGGGTCTCCAGATGGCTTAGTTCTTTGTCTCCTCCAAGTTATGGCTTTCAGGCTCTCCCTGAGCACCCTCATTTAAAATTTCTGCCTGCCCAACACTCCCAGGTAGCGCTAGTGGTAAAGAACCCACCTGCCAATAAAAGATGTGGGTTCAATTCCTGGATCAGGAAGATCCTCTGGAAGAGGGCATGGCAACCCACTCCAGTACTCTTGCCTGGAGAATCCCATGGACAGAGGAGCCCGGCGGGTTACAGTCCGTGAGGTCACAAAGAGTTGGACACAACCGAAGTGACTTAGTACGTGGCACTCCCAAAGCCCTTTCCCCTGTTGCGCTATGTTCATGTCTTTTATCTCCACACGCTGTACTACTTTTCTTATTTGTTTATTGTCTGTCTGCCCCAGTTAGAATGTCAGCTGGACAAGGGCAGAGATGTTTGTTCTCTCACCGCTGTTTCCCCAGCACCTGGAAGAGTGCCTAGCACATCGTAAGCATTCAGTTGATATGTGTTGAGTGAGTGAATGAATCTAAAAGGTGGGTGACTAAGATAGGCTTCATTTATGAGAAAAATAAAAGAAGTATGATCTACTGTGCAGCAAAATGTTATGGAGAAGTTCACACCAACACACAGAAAAAAAAATTAGGCTGTGTTGATACTAGAACACTATAGTGATTTTCTCTGAATGAGGGGCTGCAAATAAGTCTCTCTCTTTCCCACTGTTGTTTTTAATAATCTACAATCATTGTTTGTGTAATGAAGTAAAAGTAGAAGAATAGTTTTTTGAAAAGTGGTGCTTGCTATAAATTATAAGACGCTCAGGGGCAAGGATTGTGTGCAGGCACATGGGCATTTCTGTGTTCTTCAAATAGAGACTTTCCGTAGGCTGAGATGCTCTACCTCTGGCAGGACAGCTAGTTCTCTATTCATCAGGTGCTCTTTATACACAACAACTGTTGCCCCAGAGTGTTTGGACTAGTGCATCAGTCAAGCTGACATTACCAAGAAAGGAAGACACATAATGACTTAGACAACCAGTGGCCGCCTTGCTTGGGTCCCTGGCTAGCACGGCCCCATGAGTAACCAATCATAAGCTTCATTGGGCTCTGTCGCTGAGAAAGCATTTTCACGCTCATCATGTTACTTGATCTTTTTTTTTTAATTAATTTATTTTTGGTGGCACTGGGTCTTCGTTGCTCTGTGTGAGCTTTCTCTATTTGCGGAGTGTGTGCTCAATCACTTCAGTCGTGTCCGACTCTTTGCTTCTGCATGGACTGTAGCCTGTCAGGCTCCTCTGTCCATGGGATTCTCCAGGCAAGGATACTGGGGTGGGTTGCCATGCCCTCCTACAGGGGATCTTCCTGACCCAGGGATTGAACTCAGGTCTCCAGCATCTCCTGCATCACAGGTGGACTCTTTACGGCTGAGCCACCAGGGAAGCAGGGGTTATTATCTAGTTGTGGTGTACATTCTTCTCCGTGTGGTGGCTTCTCTTGTTGTGGAGAAGGGGCAGAGGTTTAGTAGTTTCAGCTTAAAGGCTCCAGGGTGCACGGGCTTCAGTAGTTGTGGTGCACAAACTTAGCTGCCTTGCGGCATGTGGAATCTTCTTGGACCAGGGATCGAACTCTTGTCCCCTGCATTGCAAGGCAGATTCTTAACCAATGGACCATGAAAGAAGTCCATTAGTTGATCTTTGTAACAGCTTTGTATGTTATCTGTCATTTCCTTCCCCCAGGCGGCTTAGGGAGTTTAAGTATTTGTCCAAGATCTCATAGGTGGCTTCTCCCACAAATAGCCTGGAAGTAACAGACAGGAGTTGGTCAGCAGACTTGTCTAAAAGGTGTAGCACTGGGGATGAGCTGATTACAGCTAAACCCTGGATGTGCTTAGAGGAAACTGAAGTGGAGAAGTGCAGTAGGATTTGTTTTGGAAAGGAGATACAATGACTGTTATCCTAGCAGCATGGGTGTGTTTCTTGGGTGTGGGGACTACCTTTGTTTGGGAAAAAAAGACCTTAATACATGCTTGGGGTAAGTGTGAGGTCTTGATATTGAAACCACTTGGCTGTACAAAAAAAAAAAAAAAAAAAAACCCAAAATGTGGGAGGCATTTTTTAACCACTAGGAGAGTGTGGGAGAGCATAAAGGAGAGAGGAAGAAGGAGCAGGGGAAAGGGCAAGATGGAGAGAGGCGGGAGGGAGCGGGGAAGTGTCCATGTCCAGGGCCAGAGGCTGCGTGAAGATCAGAGATGCTCTTCTGTTGGATTTTGAAGTTGTGCTGCTGTGATAGAAATCTGTTCTCCCCTTCTAGCCCTTTCACTCCTGTAATAGTTGACACATTCTGCTCAGCTCACAGATATTCTGTGTGAGAGAGAACCTTGATATCCTTGATGAGAGTTGTGGCGTGAAATAGCACAGAGTAACGACCGCACACATGAGCGAAAGGCAGGCCAGGGCAGGGCATGGGAAGACAGAAGGAGCCATGACCACAGCAGCCCCTGAGGATGTGCAGAGATCATGGCGGAGGCCCTCGGCTTCTGAAGGTCATGGATCTGATGACTCAAGCCAGCGTTACCCAGATCTCCACCCGGTGGGGAGAGGTAGCTAATAATCATAGTTACATCCAAAAAGAAAATACTAGGGTTGACATTTAGTAAAAATTTATTTTCCCCTCTAATCAAGTTCCTTTGCTTGAGTCAAAAAGCAAGAATTAACAAGTGCAAAGAAGAGCAGACTTGTTCCCTGCCCCATTTCCCACCTTTCTTGGGATTAAGGCTTAATGGACACTTTTCTTTAATAGACAGTGTCACGTCATTAGTCCTACAGAAGGTCTATTTACCAGGGCGGATTTTCAGATTCCAAAGAACCTGAAGAATGCCGCACAACTAAGTAGCATTCGGGTTTATCCATCAGTCCCCTGTGAGTTTGTTCAACATGGGTCAGTTTCCCTATTTGTTCCCATAGATTTGTAACTGCCAGCTCTAGACATAAGCTGGAATTTTCTGTTGTAAACCTCTTGCTCTGCCTAGGGCTGGGCTCAGGTGCAAGGCTATGCATAGCTCTGACCATATCAGAAGGAACACAAGGGCCATCCTTTTAGATGAAGCATTCCCACGAGGCAAGCCCAGAGACATCCTCCCCTATCCTTTCTCATTTCACCCTGTCCTCATCATCATTCCTCTCCAAGGAGTCTGCAAGAAGGGTCTGTGCCCAGCTCAGCCAGGATCTGTTTTCCAAGAGGTACCCTGGGACCACAGTGGGGACCCACAGTCACAGTTGTCATCTGACGGCACCCTACAACGACTGTGATAAGAAGCCACTGTTTCCAAGCCTCGTTCCCCATCCTGTAGGGCAGGAGCCTGAGGCATCTCAGCGTAGGGCTGCTTTGGAGATGAAGACACCAGGCAAGCTGACCCACCACCTTGGCCAGTGACACCTGCTTTGCTTCCGCCATAATCAGCGCATCAGAAGAGCAATCTCAGGCAGGTGCCCAGAACTGGGGAGGAATTTACCTCAAAGAGCAGTGCCCTCCGACCAGCCAATACTGTATCTCCCTCCACTCATCTTCAGAGGTGCCTTTCTCAGCGCAAATCCATGAGCTGGCAGGTGAGTTTGACCATCTGTCACTAGGGATTTTGATTCCCTTCCATCAGTCCCCCAAAGCCTTATTCAGTGATTTCAATCTTAAAAAGCATTTGAATGTCCATCCATGTGTTAATTCATCCGGCACTGAATTGCCTGATATTATGAGGCACATGGTGAAGCCAGTGGGCTGGGGTCAGAGGAGAAGGCTGTGCTGCCCGCCAGAGGCTTTGGGGCTGCTAGAGGGCAGAGGATGTTGGACGAGCCCGTGTGAGGAGACAGGAGGGGCTCTGACAGTCGCAGCCGAGAGTCTCTGTGAGGACAGGATGTCCTCCACTCCATGTGCGCCTCCTCCCTCTGTCCCTTTCCACTTCTGTCTGTCCCCAGCTCCCTTCTTATTTCCTTTTCCCTTCCCCTCTGTCACCCAGGGACAACCTGTCCCCTTGCTCCAATCTTCCCTCCATTCACATACAAAATTTTGTCCCTCCTCTGATTCTCTTTTCTCACCCCACCCCCATCTTTCCTACACATCAGCCAGTCTCTGCAAACCAATGGAAATTCTCCCCAATCAGAGGCAAGGAGGAAGCATCCATCCCCCAAAATACAAGGAACAGAACCAGCGTGGAGAACTGGAATCATGTCAGACATCTCCCAGGGGAGAGAAAAAGGCCACAGATGATAACAAAAATGTTGCTTGCTGCCATGACAACCACAGCCATTCAGCCACAGTACCAAGGGTGTGGAGGCAACAAAATCAATTGCATGTTTATTTCCCCAGCACAACCAGGCTGTCTAAGCAGGGGGAAGCCAAGAAGGAGATGCCTTTGGTCCTCTGCCCATCACCGGCCAGAGAACCAGGATACTTGGTGGCAGCTGGCTTACCTTTCTCCAAACAGCCATCTGTTGTGACATCACTGTCAGCTGAGCCTGACTTGTCATTTGTATCAACCTGCTTCCAGAGTGTGCTGTGTGCCCAGGTGAGGAGGCTTAATCCCAGGCCGATGTGAGTGGCCCCCATCTTGGGGCACATGGCCAGCATGGATGGGTGGCTGCAGGGCCCAGAAGGCTCAGTGCAAACAAGATTATGTCTGTGGTCGGGAAGGTGGGAGGTGGAGCCCCACCTAACAAAACAGGAAGCAGCATCCTTATTAAGAGTAAAACCTAAACCCAACAATGAGAAACAGAGTAATCAATAGGGGCCCTGTCCCTGGCCTCAGCCCACTTCACACAACTGAAGATTTAAAGGGCCAGTTAAGAAAAGGGCATGAGGGGATCACGCCAGTGAAGGTATTAGTCGCTCAGTTGTGTCTGACTTGCTGCGACCCCTATGGACTGTAGCCCGCCAGGCTCCTCTGTCCGTGGGATCCTCCAGGCAAGAATACTGGAGTGGGTTGCCATTCCCTTCTCCAGGGGATCTTCCCGACCTAGGGATGGAACCTAGGTCTCCCACATTGTGGGCAGATTCTTTACTGTCTGAGCCACCAAAGGAGCCCCTTTCTGTCCCAAGTCTTTAATAAATATGGACACGAACATCCTTAAGCTGTATTGTGAGCTGGGCTGGCCACAGAGTCAGAGGCAGACTGCTTCTCGGGGGTGGTGACTGCCCTTTCCAGAGAAGCTGCCACCTGCTCTGAGGGCATTGGCAGGTGCCGGCAGCACCCAAGGGCCCTGGGCCTCTGATCTCCAGTTGCTTCTGCACTGTTAGGAGGACAGAGGAGGCTGAAGCCACCTGGGCACTCTCTCCCCATCCTCTATTCCTCTCCATCACCCTAGGGATCATGTGGCTTTCAAGGGTCTCTGCACTGAAATAATATTGCCAAGTGCCAGACGTCTCAAATTGTGTGAGGTTATTAGCAGAAGTATAACAATATTGCCTGCCGTTAGGAAACTCCTTTAAGAGAATCCATGTGTGCTGGACATTGAAGAAGGTGGAACGAGGTGGTTGAGATGGATTACACTGCTGCTGCCCATCCTATTAAATATGTCATGGGTTCAGAGCCACATGGGCGTTTGTGAATCCCGTTCCTCTGTTGGCTAAATGGAGCTCGATTTGTGTGTGGATCAAAGAAAAGCTACTTATCCCTACTGGATATCTCCTTCTAATTCACCAGCATTGTTCAGCAGGGAAAGGTGAAACAAAGGCTGAATTCATTCACAGACAGGAGCTTCAGAGCCCACACATCAAGGAGATAGCTCAAAACTTCAAAAAACAGCTCTGACCTAAGTTTTCCAACATTTTATATTTTCAAAAATCATAGGGAAAGGATGAACTATCCAAAAAGAACAAATTTCACTTTAATTTTTGTTTAAATGCCTCAAAGCAAAAAAAAAAAAAAAACAAACCAGAGTTCTGTCTTTTTTCCCACTGCTGTCAGCTAGGCTGGGAGCCCCTTGTATTCTCATCTTTTCCCACCTTGTGGTGAAGGTCTACCTTCCAAACAGGTGAGGGCTGAGACTAATCAATATGACAGTTGCTCAGTGCTTCAGCATGAGAGAAGTTGAACGTTTATATCCAAACATCTTAAATTTACCACACCACCACATGGGTCCAAAAACAAACAAAACAAAAATTGGCTTTAAAACAAATGCCATTAGAAAACAGTTTCTTTAAAATTTATACATACACCTACCATATGTTCTATCCCTAGGTACTTATCCAAGAAAAAAGAAAACACATGTCCATACAAAGACTCTTACATAAATGTTTATGACAGTTTTATGTGTGATAGCCACAACTGAAACAATCCAAATGCCCATCAATAATGAATAAATGAACATGGATGAATAACCAAACAGATTGTGGTATATCCATACATTGGAATATTACTTGGCAACGGACAAGGAGAAACTAGTGATATAAACAACAGATGCATGAGTCAAAATAATTATGCTGATTGAATGAAGCCAGACAAAAAGAAATTTATATAAAACTTTAGAAAATGAAAACTAATCTGTTGTAACTAAAAGCAGATCAATGGTTGCCTGGGAGGAAAGGTCTAGGGAACCAGAAGGATAGATCATAAAACAGGTGATGGATGTGTTTGTTGTCTTCAATGTGGTGATGATTTCATGTGTCAAGACTTGCCCATTTTACACTTTAAATGTATTTAATTTATTGTACCAATTGTGCTTCAGTAAAGTCATTTAAAAAGTTAAAGACTGATATGCCATATCAGTCACAGGGAGTAGATATATATCCTTGCCTTAAATAACTAGATAACCAGAAAAAGTATATGAAACAACATTGATAAATGTATATGAAATGGACAACATTGGACGACAGTCAAGGCAAGACTGTGAAGGGAAGCTAGCAAGGTGCCTCCTACAATGGCAGCAGCTCATTGTCTAGAGAGAACTCAAATGAAGCTGATGGGCTTGTGGACTTGAGCAGAGTTCAGAGTTGTTGGAGACCAAGGACGTTCACATTTTCAGGGCAGAGTGCCAGAGAGAAAGGAGCTCTACACACAGAGAAAAACTCCGTTGTCACGTTAGAAACCTTGTCTTTGATCTCTGATCATTGACTGCATGTGAAAAAATTCCTTGAGGCAAGAAAAAGAACCATCTAAAAGGAGCAGATGAACCAATTTCTGGAGTTTTTATAGGGCTGCAAATCGTTGGCATTCTCACCAGCCAAAGTGCAGACCCTGTATCACATGGGTTGTGTCTTCAGAGGGTATTGCCTTAATCACAGTGCTAAATTAGTCCTCGACTAAATGTTGTTCTGGACAAAGTTGAAACGCAAGCCCTGAAAAGATTAAACTGTTTCCAAGTAACTGTGAGCCAGAGCAAAGTCCAATACTCTCTCCAGGAATCAAACAAAATCTGATACCTAATACTGTAAAATGTCCATTACCTAGCATCCAATAGAAAATCACCAGGCAGGAAAATATGACTTGTAACTGGGAGGAAGAAAATAGAAATATGCCCAGAAATGGCAGAGATGATGAAACTGGCAGGCAAAGATGTTAAAATCGCTATGATAAATCTTATAAATATATTCTAGGATGTTAAAGGAAACCATGAACTCAATTATGAGAGAAATAGAAGATATAAAAGAAACTCAAGTGGAACATCTGGAGGAGGAAAACACAATAGCTGAAAAACAAATTGTGAACAAAAATCATCGTCTCATTGTTAGTGGAACTCACTTTGAGCCTGTCAAGTGATCATTGAATCATCTCTTCCTTGGAGACGCTTCCTTGGCTGGGACAAACTTAGTATTCTGTGTTCTCCCAGTGCTTCAACCTCGTCTTCCAAGTACTTGCCATGGTTGTAATAGTTCCATTATCCATGAGACTACACACTGCATGTCTGTAAGGTCCATGAGAGCAGGAGCATGTTTTTGCTTACCTCTATGCCAGTGCCTGGAGCATTGCCAGACCCCAAGAAAAGCACTCAGTAAATATATTTTGAATGAATGAATGAACTGCTGTCATCAGCTTTGCAGTGGATTCAAATTCAGCAGCTCTTATCTAAAAGCATCACCTCTGACTGTTCATCAGCATAGTGACCCTGATTGACCATAAGCTAACGATTCTCACATGGCTCCAAGAAATGTTCTGCCTGCAGGCATGCTTTAGTATGAACAGGTGATTCACTGAGTGACCTGAAGTGAGTTGCTTAATGTCTCTGACCTTTGGTTTCCTCAGCTATTGCATGAGGTTGTTGAAACAGAACCTGGTTTCTAAGAACCCCCAGCTCTGATGTTCCAGGACGCAGTTATGATCCAGTCTCCAAAAACGCTCCTCCTCCCCGCAGGGTCCTCAACGTCCTTGTCCCTATGCCCCTGAATGTGCTCTCTCTGCCTTGCATCATGGCTTCTGTGTAGCCGCCATGCAGAGAATCGTGTGTGATTTCTGAAGCCAAGTGTCATGAAGGGCACTGTGGCCTCTGCTTTGGCCTCTTAGATCTCCACCCACCACGTCAGAAGAGCACTCAATCAGCCTTTGGGGAGAGGTCCTCATGGAGAGAAGCTAAGGCCTCCCGCCAATGGCCAGGTGAGCAAAGCTTCCTGGGGCCAGACCCTCCAGCTCCAGTCAGACATTCACTTGACTGCAGCCCAGGCCACATCTGACCTTCACTTAGTGGGAGATCATAGCTGGATCCACCCAGCCAGACTACTCTTGAATTCCTGACCCAAAGGACCCATCAGTCAGTTCAGTTCAGTAGCTCAGTCATGTCCAATTCTTTGCAACCTCACGGACTGCAGCACGCCAGGCTTCCCTGTCCATCACCAACTCCTGGAGCTTACTCAGACTCATGTCCATTGAGTCGGTGAGAGGTACTAATTGTTCACACTGGTTTTTGTTGTTGTTGTTTTTTTGAGGGGATAAATATTTGCCATTTATTTATCTGACCAAAGATTTATCTTGGATATGTAACTCGTGGCCATAAATTGATAAAGATACCAACAATCCACCAGAAAAAAATGGGCAAAAGATTTGACCAAGCACTTCCCAAAAAAAGATAACCACCCTGGAGCAGCAAATGGCAACCCACTCCAGTTTTCTTGCCTGGGAAATCCCATGAACAGAGGATCCTGGGGGACTGCAGTCCATGGAGTCACAAAGAGTCAGACACAACTGAGTGACTAAACAAGAGCAACATGGACTTGTGAGTTTCTGTTATGTAAGTACTGCAAGAAGCTAAATAATTAAAAGCACTATTTGTGATTTAAAAAAAAACATAACCAAATGGGAATAAGTATATGAAATGGTGCCCTAACTTCACCACCCATGAGACAAAGGCAAGGCAAAACCACAATGGCTAAAGTCAAAACCCTGACAATGTGTACTGTTTTAATTACCTAAAGTTTTAATTACCCTAAGTTTTAGGGTAATTTATTATGCAGCAGTAGGGAGCTAGTACACTGGTGGTGGAAGCTGGCCCTCCTTCACTCTTTCATTACCCCTGCTGTGGAGAAAAACGCTAACTCAGTCTCCAAAACAGACATCTTTCCCAATTTGGAGACCAAGTTGGGGGCTTGGAATCTTGATCAAAAATCTCCAGGAATACACAAGCCCCTCTTTCCTTCATTGGCCTCAGCAGGTCTAACACCACGCCGTCTCTACTACATTCTCCCCACTCTTTTCTTTCTTTTTTCACCAGCAATTTTTCACTCAGTTTCAACTGTTTCACTCCCATTCTGCTTCTGATTTTCTAGGTGACCTTTGGATACAGGTCCTGCTCTCCTGAATGAGTTTTCCAAGTTCCATAATCAGCTTTGAATATCCTCAGAGTCCCTGTGGGCGCATGGCAGGTATTGAACAAATATTATTTACTGCCTTGGTCTAGGTCCTCTGGAAAGCTGACCCTGAGCAAGGATTAAGGTTCTAATGATTCGATTAGAAGGTACAAGTCTAGGGGGATGGAGGGGAGGGAAACAAAGAAATGGGACAAAAAGCTGTGCGATGCCATGTAACATGTTACTGTGGTGGTTTTGTTTCACTGTGAGTTCCCCCTGAGCTTCTAGGGGACACCAGGTTTACTCATCCCAGAGCTTGTCCAAAGAGACGGCAAGAAGGAATCATGCTCCAGGGTCATTTATGGGAGAATGGAAGGTGGAGGAATGTATCTGCCCTGCTTCTGCTTCTACCTCTCAGGTTAACATTCACCCCCAAGGGGAGTTAGCTCCCTAGCATTCTCCAGCCCCTGATGACTGCCCAGGAAGCCAGACTCTATGCCCGTGGTGAGGAATTTAATCTGCGTTCAAAGGTGGAGGGTATCCAGGGGCAAGTGGGGCATCGGGTGAGAGAGGGAACAGTCACTGAGGAACCTGTGAAGATGTACAGGACGTGTGTCGCATACAGTTACCTTCTTGGCCCCATTTCTGGTTCCTTAGATACTAGCTTGTCAGCACAGCTGTAGGAAGGCCTGGCTTCTTGTTCTGACTGCATCGGTTCCTCCAGTGTGTGATGTGGGTGGAGATAGAGTGAGGCTGCGTATTAATGGGAGCTGACCCTTGCAGGCTTCAAGACAGATGGACACACTCAGCTCCCGACGCTCTAAAATGCAGGACTTTCTACAGCCAGCTGGAGGGAAGATCTTATCTCTCAGCTGAGTGGGGTCTCTAAAACAGTAACACCCACTGGCTTAGAAAATGCAATTAAAAAAAAAAAAGAAAATGCAATTTAATGGAGTAGAACTGGAGTTTTTAAGCAGTCACTGGGCTGTTTTAGACAAAATTCAAAGGCCCTAAGGCAATTTTTTTTTTTTTTTTTTGCTAGAAAGACAGGTGTTTCCTCCCAAGAGTTCTTTAGGCTTCTTAGAAGCAACCCCAGGAAACATGTTGCAAGCAGTAGGTGGAGGCCTCCATGATCCCTCAGAATCCCAGCGTGCTAAGAGGGCAGTCCAGCTCTCATTAACAGATGAGGATGGATGGTTGGGTGATGGATGAATGGATGAATGGATGGGTGGGTGATGGATGAATGGATGAATGGATGGGTGGGTGATGGATGAATGGATGGGTGCGTGGGTGGGCGAATGAACTGATGAGGTTACTGTTCAGTTTTGTAAAAACCCAAGAGGTGTTGTCCAGGCATTTAACACCCTTAAATGCCCATTTCCTAGAGGCAAACAAGGAAGTCATAGCTGTGGATTTTTACCCTCTGAGTCTCTCCAACATGCATTTTTCCTGTCCCTGACACAGCCACCCTCTCCAATCCCCCAGCCTTCTGGCTTGTTATCAGCTCCATGCTGTCTCTTTGCATTAGAGTGACAAGAAGCAGCACAAAGCCGCCGACAGGAGTCTGGAGCTGTAATTTGCACTGACATTCACTGGTGTTATCCACTTAGTGCCTGGTAAGCCAAACAGGAGATTTGTCTGATTTTGATCCCAGGAAGGGAAATGACAGCGCTGCCCCGCTCCTGCCACTCAGAGCCGAGCGCCGGGCCAGTCCTCGGCCTGAGTCCTGGCTGACAACACCCACCTTCATGATGCGACATCGTTTTCCCTTCCTCCGGCTGCAGCTGCCTTTCAGACCTGACATCTGGCAAAACACTGGATGCGGAGCTGTGGCTGGGGGGTGGGGGGAGGCTATGCCATCCTCTCAGCTGCTGACAGTACTGACTACAGGTGGCCACGGGGCCTCAGAGGACCCTCTGGGGGATCTCAGTGCCTCCGGGAAGTCAGGCCCCACTTGAAAATACCCCAACAGCTCTTCTTCTGCCTCCCCCTCCACCCTTAAACTCTCCTGGCTCTAAGAGAAATGAGGCTGAATGAGAGGTTTGTGAGAAGAACATCAAGGAGTCAGCCTGCGGTGCAGCCCTCTACATAATTTACAAAAGGAAGATGCAGGGCCCCTCATTCAAAAAAGCAGGAAAAGTGTCATTGGAGGTCCTAAAACACAAAGCCTTTTACCTTTCTTTGGTGGTCTCTCTCTGATCTGTCATCGTGATTTTATTTGTGATGTAATGCTGCCCCAAGTATACATGCACACGTATTATTTATTAACATTAGCATGATCTTTATTGTTCATCTTTAGATTACACTGTGACGGTTCTAAATGCACACAGAACTCTGATGCGGCACCTCCAAGGTGACGTAGTTAGTATTTCATAAATGCACATGCATCTCTAGTTCATCTCTTCCAGAACAATGGAAATGCTGCATCAGACTCTTATTTCCTTGTTTCACTTCTCCATACACAGACGTTTTACCAGTGCTCTCTGCCCTCATCTTGCTGATGAGCAAGGAAAGACTGAAGGGAAAAACTATGGTTGCCCTTTCTTTCTACGTCCTCATTTTCAGTGTAAATAGTCAATACAGGGAAGTAGCATGACAATGTGGCTGAGTTCCTCGGCCTTTCTTAGGACACAATCGTCTTCTTTTTGCCTTTAAGGCAAGTTGAAGAGTGCTTACAGCGGTGAGGTGCGGTCCAAAGCCTATGTGTGCTTGAACCCACTGGGTCCTCTTGACAACCCCACGTGACAGGGAAGGTACTTCTATTTTTCAGAAAAGAACTGGAGGCGCTGGGAGGTTAAATGACTTGCCCAGGGTCTCAGAACCTGCCCCTGGCAGAGCTGGGATGCTGGCCTAAGCAGTCTAGCCCTGGAGTCCTCGCCCTGCCCACTAGGCTCACCTGCTGCTCAGGACAAATCAGGAGAAGACCTGGGGGAGTTGAACCCCTCTCCTTCCCGCTGTGTCCTCATTTGGGTCTATGTATCAGGGCTGGGGTGGGCAGAGCGTCTGTCCATTCCAGTGGGAATCCATAACATCACCTTCTTCAAAAGTTACCTTTGCTTGAGCCCAGATCAAGGGGCTTAACTGACATTTTAAAGATGATGAGGAGAGTGAAGTTCAGCCTTAGAGTCTGCTGGGGCCAAATGAATTAGGGGAGGGCAGCTGGGATTCTGAAGAAACCCCTTCCTCGCAGCTGCTGTTGGGCCTGGGGGTGGCAGAGTTTGCACAGGAACCAGGCGGCAAAGCCCCAGCTTGGTTTTCCTTGTCCCTTAGTGAAAGGTACACACGTGCACACATGTGTGTGCACACACACACGTGACCCAGCTCTGCCTCCAGGGCATGTTCTTAGACACCGTGTCCCTTCGCCACTCCCACATCTCCTTTTTCCCAATGTGACTCAGACGTGGTTCCCACCCACCGCCTTGGAAAGGCGTTGCCTGCAGGTTCACTGGGTCAAAGGAAAAGCCAGAGCCCCGGGCTGCAGACGTCAGCGGGGAGCAAGGACTCCGGGAGGAGGGAAGTGACAGCTCCCCGTGGGGCCTGTGTCAGTAGGGGAGGGCGGGGAGGGCGGGGAGGGCGGGCGTCGTGGAGCAGAACCAAGGGGCGGGGATCTCACACAGGAGGGATGAGCAGGATCTGATGAGCACTTGACCCAAGGTCCCCGGAAGCTGGAGGGAGCCCTGCGATGCCCAGTGGTTTTACCGCGGCCCTAAACGGTTCACCAGCGTCCAGCCATCTAATCCTGTTCAGTCATCTTTGTGACGTCGTTATAGCAAAGCTAGTTACCTTTGCCCCAAGTAGCGTGTGCCCTCAGGCTAGCCATCCAAACAGGGTTATGCCAGATGAGAGCTGAGCCTCCCCGCTGTTAGCATGCAGGTTCTGGGACAGAAAGCCCCAGTCCCTCCTGCCATGAAGACATCTGTATCTGTGCATTGATACAGTTTGAGAGTCCTGCAGACACAAACTCCAACGTCCCATCACTTAGGAACTAAAGACAAAAAGTGCAGTCATCCCTCAGGATCCATGGGCAGTTGGTTCCAGGGCCCCCTGGGACATCAAACTCTGGATGCCCAAGTCCCTTCTATACGGTGACACAGAACGAAGGTCCTCGGTACCTGAGGCTTCTGCGGCCCCTGAATCCGGGGAGGGGGAACCTGATGTCCAGAGGACCAACGGTACAGCATAACTGGATACCGACTCCTACAGATTGGAGCCTGGACTTGGAGAAAGGACATCAGTGCAGGAAAGCTCTGGCTTAAAGTGATGTTTTCATGATTCTCACAGCAGTTTCCACTGTGGGTTTTTTTCCCCCAGAAGGCAGAAGGCATTCTCTGCTTTTCTGCATCCTTGCTGTGGTCCAGTGCCTTGAGGGGAATCTTACTGCCCAGCGACAGAGCGGGGCAGAGATAGCCCTCTTTCCTCTCCTGTGTCCTTTTTTGAGTTGTGACACTCTATTCCTCTCTGGACATATTGTTTGGAGACCATCAGGCACGTTATCTGATGCCTGACGCAAATGTCATACAACGTTGTTAATGTCACAGGACTGACGAAAGAAGACGAGGAAGAGGGCCCCAGCAGATGGACGGGTGTTATGTTTCATCCCCACACAGGCCGTTCTTAACAGCCGGTTTTCTGTTGTCTCAAACAAGAATTCCCCCAAGGGCTATTGTAGGGTCCTTACTCACTTCTCAGGAAATTTGTTTTTTCTTGGTTCTCTTTTACCTTCCTCAAAAAATGCTTGTAGACCCAGAACTGAGGGACAATAATTGTTGCTTCCTTTCAATAGAAAGGTCAGGGTCCTTTGTTACAAAGCCCAGACAGGTTTTGTGGCCCAGATAAGGCTGATCTCCTCTGAAGAGCAGCGGAAAGTTAATTCACCCCACCCCCACCCCCCCGCCGGCTGTCACGTTTGGTCAATTTGAGTGAGAAAAGGGGGCTTGTGGGTTTGAGCCTATGAAAACACACAATAATGGGCTCTCACTTTTCTTTTTATAGACAAACAAAAGAGACCCCAAAATGTCAGTGCTGGACCTTAAAGAAAAGTTCTGTTAAAAAAAAAAAAAAAGCTATTTTCTCCTTTTGTTATGTTATCTTCTGTCAACTGTTTCTTCACAGTTATCAGTTATTATTGTCTCCAGCAAAGAATCTAACACTATGATGATACAGTTATGCTTATAAAAGATAGGGGAGGGACTTCCCTGGTGGCTCAGTGGTTAAGAATCCACCTCCCAATGCAGGGGATGTGGGTTTGATCCCTGGTCAGGGAGCTGGGATCCCACAGGCCGTGGAGTGGCTGTGTGCCACAGCTAGTGAGCCCAAATGCTGCAGCTGCTGAAGCCTGCACATACTCTGGAGCCAATGCTCCACAAGGGAAACCTGCTGACCACAATGAGGACCCAGAGCAGCACCCCCCAACCCAGCAAAAATGGGGGACCTGCTCTCATCTTGGCTTGCAGATTTCCAGGTTGCTTCTGGCTTTAACACAGGAGAGCTGGGTGTTGAATGCCCAGCAGTTGGAGTTTGAGCCCTGGCTGGCTGACCCCATCCCTGAATTCATCTCCACCAGCCACTGATGAGGTCGAAAGCATCACTTGGCCGTATGGCCACCACAGACCATCCCTTTCAGGTTGTTGTGGGTTGTCATGGAAACAAAGACATCTTAATGTTAAGAATAATTTGCTCCTTAATGGAAACAGTCTCTCTCTAAAGGAAGGTTAACTTGGGAACCATCAGAGTCATCCCCAGTTGCTGGCCCCAGCACACCCCTGTCCTACTTTCATCTGCTTGCCCGGAGGTCTTAATTTTGATGATGTATGAGGTGTCAGCCAGAAGGTCTTGTGCTCTGCTGCGAAGCACTATAAAAAGGCAGATGTATGACTGTGTCATCCACAAATACCCTAGAAAGTTAAGTGTTAAACCAATGTTAATAATAAATGTTTCCCTCTGAAGTAGGTTACGGCAGCATCACCAGAGCTGTTTAAAATGTAACAAACCAATAAACTCCCAGGGAGCTGAAGGATGCCTACCCCTGCCGTGGTTCCTGCAGTGCAGCCAGGAAAGTTGTTAAATGCAGCCCATCTGGTCTGCTTGGAACCCTTGGATGGAAAGAGGACCCCTTCAAACATCTGAACTTGATCTCTACAAACGAGAAGTCTTGGGACCAGAAAGCCCCCAGGGTATGCAGAAATGACTCTCTCAATGTCTCTTTGAGGAAACAGGGCCCCTGACCCATCACACTGACTCAGCCTGCCTACCCCCACCATTTTGCTCGTGGGCTTTCTTGATGTAAATGGAAGAAGACGAAAAACATTCTCTTTTCTAGGTCCTCCTGGAAGAGGGCATGGCAACCCACTCCAGTATTCTTGCCTGGAGAATCCCCAAGGACAGAGGAGCCTGGCAGGCTGCAGTCCATAGGATCGCAAAGAGTTGCATACGACTGAAGTGACTTAGCACACACCCACGCTCTAGGTCCTGCCTGACCTCCCATCTCTGGGTGCTGCATTGATCATTTAGCAAGCACTGGTCTTGACTTCCTCCTCCTGCAGGGGTTTGCCTGAAGAGAGCCCCCAGATGGGGAGCCTGTAAGAAGAACTGCATGCTTATGTGAATACTTGGAAGCTTACTTGGCCAGGTCCCATAGTTGTGCTGTCTTTGCTCAAGAAAATTCCAAGCTGAAATTCTATATTCCAGCCCCTGTGGAGGTAAAGTCCTCACCTGTTCCTCATCTTCTCTTGCTCCTCATCCAGCAGTAAGATCGGTGGTTGTCATGGCCCTTGCTGTTTTCTCCTAGAAGGTTCTTTCTGGTCCAAGAAAAAAAAGTCAGCACCATCGAGAAGATGAGAGCCAAAATGCTCCAGTGGCAAGCTGGGTTCCCCGGAAGCAGACCCCGAGGGGAGATTCTAGTGAAAGTGACTCATTAGGAGGTGTCCTGTAGGGTGGGAAGACAAGACTGGGAAGGGGAGGAGGACAGACATGGGCATGAATGTCAGGCCGCATCCCTGGAAGGGTAACGCTGGCACAGTCCCTCAGGGACGCTGTAGGTGACACCTAAGTGTCCCCATCAGGGATGAGGGAATTGGAGAGTTTATAGCCCTCCGTCATCAGTTAAAGGGCTGCAGGGGCAGGACATGCAGGGAACATGCTGCAGAGATGCGGGTGTTGCTGGGAGCAGAAGCCCCAGGAGAGAACTTGTGCTCAGACAGGCTAAACAGGGACTTCCCTGGTGGCCCAGTAGCTAGGACTCCGCGCTCCCAGTGCGTGGCGTCCAGTTTGATCCCTGGTCAAGGAATGAGATCCCACATGCCACACCAAAGATAGAAGATCCTGCGGGCCACAACTAAGACCCGGCTCAGCCAAATAAATAAAATCAACAAATATTTTAAAAAAGAAATCAGGTTGTTTAAAGGGGGGAAAAGTTACATAAAAAAGAAGAAATGCTAAACAGTCTGAGGTGTTGACATAGGACCGACAGCTGCTGCCACATGCCCTACACACAGAAAAATAAAGCAAATAAAGGAACTCAAGGTTTACTTCTCGGTTAACCGACTTGTTCGCCACTCATTCAGACATTCAGCAAACATTTATTGAGCACCTGCTGTGTTTGTCATTGTGCCAAAGGCAGGGGGTTTTTTAAAAAGAAGGTAGCACCAATTTTGTGCTTGAAGGGCTAGGAGTGTGTGTGGGTTGGGGAATATGTACCTAACGTCCACCACCCAGCTCAGGTTCAGATCACACTAGTCCTAACTTCTGCTCCGGTCTGTTCCACCTGGAAGAAGCTCTCTATCGAATGATGTAATCCAGGGGCTTCAGGGCTGTGCTGCTTAATGTGAACACAGCACCTGGCCATCCCTGGATGAAAAGCACAATAGGAGTGCGAGGTATTATTAGTGTTAAAAGTGGCATTTAGCAACACTAAAATAAATAAGCTGACACCAGAGTTTCGTTCTGCATTTAGGGAAATGTTCTGGGTCTCCAAGGCCCTTTATCTAAGAATCAAAGGCTCCCACTAGTTATAAAACATGACTGCCCTGGTTTGTTTTAGGACCTGAGCATTTTTCTGGCTTCCTCACATTGGTAAGTGCCCTGCTGATTCCAAGCAGTGTGGCTGTGTGGGCAGCATTTCAGCTACAGCTCAGGTGGGGTGACTTGAGGTCATGTCCATCTATTGCCCATGACCCACCAGTCATGGTCAGGAGGGAGGGACAAGGGATGGGAGCAAGTGGAGACTAAGAGCAAAACCTTTTTCATTTGTAGGGTGAAACAGGAAAAGTGAGAGCAATCACGTCCCTCCATTCCTAGGACCAAAGACTCAACGATCAAAACAGACCCTGCCAGGTAAAATAGAGAGCAAATGGATAAATGATGAATACTTAAAAAAAAATAGCTTATTTATTTATTTCACTGTGCTGCCTTTCCTGTGAGATCTTAGTTCCCCAACCAGGGATCCAACTCATGCTCCTTGCAGTGGAAGCTCGAAGTCTTAACCACTGGACTACCAGGGAAGTCCCTGATGAATACTGTTTAAAGAACAAGAATGTCCCGAATATCTCCTGGGATATATCTATATTAAAATATTGTTTGTTACTCACCTAAGATGCAGATGAAACTGGGCATCCTGTATTTTTCTTCCCCAGTGTTCGCCAGAAGGAATATACTCCTTTAATTCCTTATCCAGGTGAGAAATGGAAGACCAGAGATGTCTGGAGTCCATTTCAGGCCTGTGGGAGGTTTCAGATCTCTCCAATTGAGCCATTTATCTAAAGTCATCTAACATCGATTTTTAAGATCCTTCCTCAACTGTCCCTAGGGCTGGGGATGTGGACCCAAAATTGTTCTTTAACTCAGACCTTCAGTTACCTAATGCCAAGCAGAAAGGCCCACCTGGAGAGCACAACAGACAAATGCATTTGTGGGCAGGAAATCTGAAGCAGACAAATGACCAGGAGAAGGAAATGGCAACCCCACTCCTGTATTTTTGCTTGGGAAATCTCATGGGCACAGGAGCCTGGTGGGCTACACTCCACGGGGTCGCAAAGAGTCAGACACGACTTAGCGACTAAACAAGGACCTCCAATAAACAAGGGCTTCCAATTCCAGAATTCATGCGGAATTCCTTAGATATTTAAAATCTGTGATAGGGTTACCTTAAGCTTACGAAGAAATTAAAACAATGCTTTTTTTTTTTTTAACTACAAGAATGAAAAGCTCATCTAAAATTAAATGCCACATACGGGGACTTCCCTGGCAGTATGGTGGTTAAGATTACGTGCTTCCAATGCAGGCCATGCAGGTCCCATCCCTGGTAAGATCCTGCATGCCATGTGGCCTGGTCAAAAATAAATATATTAAAAAATGGTTTCCTCAGGGGGTATGCCCAGTAGTGGGATTGTTGGGTCATGTGGTAGTTTTATTCCTAGTTTTTTGAGGAACCTCCGTACTGTTCTCCATAGTGACTGTATCGATTTATATTCCCACTAACAGTGCAAGAGGGTTCCCTTTTCTCCACACCCTCTCCAGCATTTATTGTTTGTAGATTTTTTGATGATGGCCATTCTGACTGGTGTGAAGTGATACCTCATTGTAGTTTTGATTTGCATTTCTCTAATACCAAGCAGTGTTGAGTATCTTTTCATGAGTTTATTAGCCATCTGTATGTCTTCTTTGGAGAAATGTCTAATTAGGTCTTCTGCCCACTTTTTGATTGGGTTGTTTGTTTTTCTGGTATTGAGCTGCATGAACTGCTTGTATATTTTGGAGATTAATCCTTTTTCAGTTGTTTCATTAGCTAGTATTTTCTCCCATTCTGAGGGTTGTCTTTGCACCTTATTTATAGTTTCCTTCGCTGTGCAAAAGCTTTTAAGTTTATTTAGGTCCCATTTGTTTATTTTCGTTTTTATTTCCATCATTCCAGGAGGTGGTTCCTGGAGGATCTTTCTGGGGACAGAGTGTTGAAGAGTGTCCTGCCTATGTTTTCCTCTAAGAGCTTTATAGTTTCTGGTCTTACGTTAGGGTCTTTAATGCATTTTGAGTTTATTTTTGTATATGGAAAAATAAATGCCACATTCAGATTTAAAGCCATGGAGAAGCTTCACCATCCCCAAGCCTTGGGTTTGTCAGCACCTTTTTGCTGGCATAGCCCTTTCCCAGTCATTATCTCTCTGAGCCCTGACACCCTTATGAGGGCAGACAGCACAGTTGTCATCCCACCCTTTGGCAGGTCAATCCAGCCGGAAGGGCCTGTCCAGAGCGATGGGGGTGGTGACAGAAACCTCACTTGTGGCCTCGATTCTTCCCACCGGAACCAGCTGTTAAGCAGTGGGCCTGGAGCCAGATTCTGGCTTTGAGAGCCCAGGTCTGGAATGCCAGTCCTTACCTTCCACAGTCTACCTGGTGGAGACCAAAGATTCATTCCTTAAAATCTTATTAAACAAGGATGACGTGCTGGGAGGTACTGGTGACACAGCTGGGAAAGGTAGACAAGGTTGGGTCTCCCTCCAGGGGGCTTCCCTTCTGGAGGTGGCATCAGATGGCAACAAGTGCTCGAGGCCAAAGGACCAGGTGGGAGGCGGGGCTGCTTTAGGGACGGTGAACAGGAAGCTCATTCTGGAGAGGGGGTGCCTGACCAGCCCGCCTCCTGTCTCCTGTGGGCCCCCAGCTTTGCAGCAACCGCTGAGCTCCAAGATGGGAATGAGCTTGCTGTCCAAGGGCCAGCAGGTCAGAGTGTACCAACAAGGTGGAGAGAAGGGAGATGCAGTCCAAGTGCCCAGCAGGCTCAGTCCGTGGTCAAGAGCCTGGATTTTATTTGAATGATGACAGGGAAGCTGCTGGAAAGTCAGTCTTAGCCCAGGTTCTCACCTTCTCCCGTAAAGGTTATCAGACAGAGAGGATAGGGGCTGAGGCAGAGTGGAGAGTGCAGAGACCCACAGGTTACAGCCAGGTGGCCCCTTGCGGAAGAGGGTGTGTGAGGCGCCTGGCTGCTGCTGTCTGCTGTCCAAAGGTTGGCGCCTGAAGTTTGGGGTTTTCCCAGGATGTATGCTTCTATTTCCTGAATCTCATGTGCTTCTCCAGAAAGCTAGGAGAGGTCCTGATGAGGTCTCAGATCCTGCAGCAGTCATTTTTAGGTCCCGATGACCTTTTAATGCAGGCCAGGATGGTCCGGTGCGCCTATGCAGAAGGCCAAGAAAAGACAGTTCAAACTGTCCTGGGGATGAACAGACCCGAGCCCTGGCCCAGAGACTGACTTGGGAGAAAGTCAGTCGGGCACCTTGACCATGAGCTGGATGAAGACATTTTGACCAGTGGTTCTCAGAGTGTGGCCCGCGCATCAGCATCACGTGGGAACTTGTTAGAAACGCTAAAGCAGAGACTCAGCTTTCTATATCTGAACATGTACTCTAGATGATTCTCATACTCAATAAAGCTTCAAAGCCACTCTGTTAGAAGAAAGCTGGGTGTGGATGGTTAAAAAAAAAACACCTTGCTTTGGCTGAGACTTGATTCAAATTAGAGTAAAAACAGAAAACTTCATGGCAGGGGGATGTGGGATGTAGTCTCACAAACTCAACCAAACACAGAGACTAATATATCCAGGTTATAACTTCTCAACCCAACAAAACCACGTCATGAAACTTTACTAATAAAGAGTAATCTCGGGCTACTTCTCTCAACCAGGTTCCAAGGCCTGAATTTATTCTTGGTGTACTCTGGAGACTCCTGGAGTCTGCATGCATTCCTTCATTCATTCCCACGCTCTTAGCTGCCGAAGATACAAAGATAATAATAAAAAAAAACAACCCTTCCTCCACCCTCAGATAGTCTGTTTCAAGGAGAGGCGTATGATTTGTGAATGACAAATTACAGGGCAGGGTAATCAGTATTGCTACTACCAGGGTGCTCTGGGTTGAAGTGGGACTCCCCTCCTAGGGCAGGGAGGAGGAGGTCTCGGCCAGGCCCGGAGGAACAGAAACACTGGAGAGGGCCAGGGGTTAACCCAGCTCAGCCAGTCTAGTGTCTGAGTCAGATCATGATGCAGGGAGATGGCAAAGCCGGAGTTCACAGTCGTAACTTCCCCCTGAGAAGAGAATTATCTGCAGAGCCCAGATACACCCTGTGACCACAAGTGTGTGCTGGAGGGGGCAGGGTGTTGACTGGAGGAACCACGGTACCACTGGCAGCTCCAGCCCCCAAATTACCGACCAGCGGCTACATTCCCAGCTCTTTTTTCTGATGAGTGTTCCTGTGAGCATTGGCCTGTTCCAAAACCTGGCAACCTGTTCTCAGTCCTATCTCCCCAATAGACACCTGCACACCTCACTTCTATCCCAGCATTTTGTCTTTTTGGAAGTGCTTTCAATTGACTGTACTGACCTAGAAAGAACTAGGAATAAACCCCCATCCACGCAATCAACAGCCTCAATCTTTAGCGTGGTCTTATCAGTACTACTCAGACGCACAGCGTGGTGATCCCCCTTTTGGTCATTTGTTCATTCAAAACTATTGTGCCAGGCTCGGATCCAGAGGGCTCCTGTTACTGATGGTTAATAATTATGGGGTAAGTTTTTAAAGATTTTCTTCGATGTGGACCACTTTTAAAGTCCTTATTGGATTTATTACAATATTGCTTCTGCTTTATGTTTTGAATTTTTGGCCAAGAGGTATGTGTGATCTTAGCTCTCCGATCAGGGGTTGCACCCACACTGCCTGTGTTGGAAGGTGAGGTCTTAACCACTGGACAGCCATGGAAATTCCTTCTGTAACTTTTAGTCTCACTAGGAATGAAAAATGCAACAATGAACTACTATTTCTCACCAATCAAATGAATACTTTGTTTTAAAGAAAATGCTTGGTACTAGTGAGGAGGCCGTGAGAAGGGGCACCCTGCAACATTAGTAATAGAAATGGGACATCCTATCTGAAAAGCAGCTTGACGATATGTATCAAAAACTATTTAGATGTTAAAACCTATTAACCCAGAAATTCATCTGGAAGTTTATTCTAAGGAGATTATCAGGAATGTAGACAGATTTATACCAGCCACCATTCATTAAGCACATACCATGCATGCACCAACAAAGATTTCACCAAAACATTGTTTTCCATGGCAAAAAAATTAGAAACAGGCTACATTTACAGTAATAGAGAATGTTTAAACAAATTAGAATAAGTCATAGAACATAAACTGTTCATTAAAAACTGTCTTTAAAGAATTTTAAATGCCATAGGAAATATTCTTATATATGCAGTATGCTTCTAACTTATAAAAATATATAGTTAGTATAAATGCATTTCAAATAACAAAATACTACTGGATAGAATGGAAACCTTTTTTTTTTTTGGCTGAGCTGTGTGGCCTGTGGACTCATAGCTCCTCAACCAGAGATCGAACCCGTGCCGCCTGCACTGGAAGCACACAGTCCTAACCACTGTACTGCTAAGAAGTCCCAAAACTTTAATTTTCTTAACGCTTTCAGTGTTTCTGTATTGTTTTCCTACCATTGGCGTGTATCCCTTTAATGACGAAAAGGTGACGAAGCACACATGCGCGGGTACGCAGGTGCATGTGCGCGTGCGCGCGCTCACGTGCCTTCCATGCCCGTGTGAGGAGCACCGTGTAATGTTCTTCCTTAAGACGGCTGCCTCCTAGTCCAGTCCTGGTGAGTCACCCAACTCGTCTGGGTTTTTAATTTTCTCTTTGCAAAATGACTGTGATAATCCCGGCCTCTCCACCAAACAAGATAGTTGTATGTTGCTACTCTCTCCTGCCTGTAAAACCCCAGGTGAGTGCTAATTACTGTTATTACTAACACACCAATGCGTTTTGGGAGAGGTGAGTTCTAGTGACGGTGGCATCTCCGCAAAGAAAAAAAAAAAGAAGACTCAAATAAGCTAGGAATGGTCTCCTGGGACATGAAGCCTTCATTTCCCATAAAGTCTCTCCTTGCCAGAAACCTTGCTCCTGTGTTTCCCTATGAAGGTACTATTGCTGGTACCTAACGACTTGAAATCTCGGTAGCAGGGGGCGTTTGTCTGTCTCTCATACATGTCAGCTGGGGTTTGGCTGATCTTGACTGGGATCAGCTGAGTTGGGTTGAGGTTGCCTTTTTTTTTTTTTAATTTTAAAAATTATTTATTTCACTGTGCCAGGTGTTGTGGCCTGTGGGATTTTTTTTTTAAGTTGTAGCACGCGGGGTCTTTGGCCAAGTGTACGATTTCTTAGTTGTGGCATGTGGGATGTAGTTGGACCACCATGGAAGTCCCCAGACTGTCTTTCTGATCCAGGTCTGTTCTATAAGCCTGTCGTCTTCCCAGGACCAGCAACCTAGCTGGGGCATGTTCTTTTCCTGGTGATGGGAGAGGCATAAGAGGACACGCCCAGTCACACAAGCACATTTCAAACCGCTGTACGGTCGGTCACCTCTGCTCCTTCACCCTGGCTGAATCTAAAATCATGGGGCAGGGAAGCTCCCCTCCCCATCCCCTGGAGATTCTGGGGGATCTGCAGAGTTACAGAGCAAAGAGTGTGGATGCCGCAGAGGGTGAGGAGTTGAGACTAATGATTCAACCTAGGACGAGGAGGGTGGGGAAGGTAAAACGAGCCACAGAGTTGTCTGTTCTGTTCAGACTGAAGGCAAGGAGGGAAAGAGATGGGAAGTCCTGGCTGTGACCTGTTGGAGGCAGCCGGGAAACGCCTACTCTGCATCCCTTGTTGATACAGCCAGCATTCATTGGGAGTTTGCCTTGGAACGTGGTGAGGCTCTGCGCTGGGACAAGATGCAGGTGACAATGAAGGCAGGACTCTCTTCCCTCTATTATTTTCCTATAAAAGGCTTCTTTCCACACCTGCAGCCCATTGCTGGGTTTTAAATGCACTTCTGTTTACAGCTTTCCTGTCTTGGGTTGCTGTGGTTTTAAAAGGTGGCATGTACTTAAAAAACTTTTTTTTTTATTGAAGTATAGTTGATTTACAATATTGTGTTAATTACTGCTATACAGAAAAGTGACTCAGTTATACATATATGCACATTGTTTTTCATATTCTTTTCTGTTAACGGTTTATCACAGGATATTGAATACAGTTTGCCATGCTATACAGTAAGACTTGTTGTTTATCCATCCTATGTATTATCATTTGCATCTGCTAACACCAAACTCCAAGGCCATCCCTCTTCCCACCTTGATAACCACTATTCTATCCTCTATGTCCATGATTCTGTCTTGTTTCATAGATAGGTTCATTTGTGTCATTTTTAAATTTTACATAAGGGTAATATCATATGGTATTTGTCTTTCTGACTTAACTTTGCCTAGTATGATAATCTCTAGTTGCATCCATGTTGCTGCAAAGGCATTATTTCATTCCTTTTTATGGTTGAGTAATATTCCATTGTATGTACATACCACATCTTCTTTATCCATTCATGTGCCAATGGACATTTAGGTTGCTTCCTTGTCTTGGCTATTGTGAAGAGTGAACATACGGGTGCATGAATCTTTTTGAATTATAGTTTTGTCTGGACATATGCCCAGGAGTGGGATTGCTAGATCATATGGTCATTCTATTTTTAGTTTTCTGAGAAGGTGGCATGTATTTTTATCATCTCAGGACTGTATCTCAAGCACTTCCCTCATGTGTAAATGTGTTTCTGATCAGAATTCTCCCTGGCAAAATCAAATGGCAGTGTTCCCAGTCTGGACTGTCAGGATCCATCTGATGGTGTGGTCTGTCATCTAGGAAGGAGGGCCACCTGCCAAGACAACACCTGAGGAAGGTGGGGAGTGGGGGAGAAACAGCGAGAGTGGAGAGGTCAGAGACAGAGCCAAGGCTTGGCAGCTGGGAGGCAGCTGGCCTCGCATGGGGTGTGGACTGTGGCTCTGGGCTCATGGGAGTCTGGAGGAAGTGTTGGCTGAAAGGAAACAAATAGAACCTTCCAGAGCCCTACAGGACCAAGTCTCCGACTGCTCCCTTCCTGCTCCTCTGTGCCAGGATCTGAGTCTTAACACGGATGAGCAGGGCCTGGCTGGAGGGACCACATGCACCCTGTGACTGTGGAAGATGGAAACTAGCATAGACCAAGGGCTTTACCCCAGCGAGAGAGTCTCGGGTACGATGATTCTCTTTACTTGGAACCCGATGATTTGGCAAACTACCAATCAGAGCCCTCCTTTCCCTTCTGAAACACAGATACATAAGAGAAAAAGTACCTAGTGTGGATTTCTGCCAAACAGGGGCACAGGTCCCCATTAGGTTGGCACCTGCCTGGCAGGAGCTCCCTGGAACTATTAAAAGTCGAGGATTGGGCCCCAGTCGAATGATGAGAGAACCCGTCAGACACATCCCCAGACACCTGATGAGCACTGCTCAAAACCATCAAGGACATCGAAAACAAGGAGTGTTGGAGAGAATGACTGCCACAGCCAAGAGGAGGCTAAGGAGGCCTGAGGACCGCAGGAACCTGGGTGGGATCCCGAACCAGAACAAGACCTTAGGAGAAAATTCAGGACATCCAGATAAACGGTGGGCTTCCGTTAAGAATAGTGATCAGTTCTAGTTCATTAATCATAACAAGTAGACCATCTTAAGGTAAGAGGTCTGTAACAGGAGAGGCTGGATAAGGGATGTTTTGGAACCCTCTGTGCTTTATTAATTTTTCTGTAAATCTTAAACTGTATGTTAAAAAAAAAACTATTAAAAAGTAAGTTGGGAGGTTGAAAGCAGACTTGGAAACCAGCCTTCCAGGGATCCAGTCCTAGCTCCGACTCACCTTGGGCAAGTCGCTAGACCCTTTCTGCCACACCTCGGTTTCCTCCTCAGGAAATAGGACTCCTCACAGGACCTCTGATTGTCCTGGGGACTGAATGAGTTAAAACTTGTCAAACTCTGGAAGAATGTGCCTGGCACCAAACAAGTGCCACACGTGCTCATTTAGTACGTAAATAAAACTATTATAGGTGTGGATTTACCTCAAATGGCCGGTAAAACAGAAGGAAGTGTACAGTAGCTTGAGTTTTAATTTTCCTTAAAAAAAAACAATGCTCAGGGCTCAGTTTGGGCTCCACTGTCCCAGAAATTCCATGACCCTGCCCCCTCCCTCTGGCTTGGCCTGAATTTGGTTCTTCCTGTTCTTTCTCCCAAGGGGTTCTCATTCTCTGCCAGGTTCAGACAGGATGACTCAGCCAGGAAACCTCCCGTCAAAAGGCACATTAGCACAGGCAGATCCCCTGCCTGCTTGCCTGTCTTGGCTCTTCTTCCCTGGGAGGGTGCTCTGGCATCCAGGTTCCAGCACTGGCCCGGAGACACCTCCAGCCCCACCCTCTTCCCCCAGACACACAGCTGCAAGCCCTCTAGCCGACTTTCCTGCCTGCGCTGATGCCCTCCCAGCTCGTAGGGCTCGGTAAAGAGGGGACATCCCCACCCAACAGGATGCCTGGGAAATGCGTGTGTTCCTTACGGCTCAGGAAGAGGTCTCTCTCTAAAGAACAATCCTGAACTTTGTCCAACGCGTTGAGAGCTTGCTGCGAGTCATCTTCCTGTGAGCATCTGGAAAAAAAGCCTTGTGTCCAAGCAGAATTGGAAGCACACATCTGCTGTTTCCTTTAGTCAAGACCTTGAATTCCTGGAGCTGTTTCCTGCCCCCGCTGATGGCCACGGTCCCTCTCCAGGGCTGCCAGGTACAACCGAAGCCAAGCTCTGCAGTGTGGCAGAAAATAAAAACCTGAAGCTTCGAAATGAGGCCGAATCTCCCAGTCCTTGTCCCTGGTGGGCTCCCCTCCTTTTTCTTTTTTCTAAAGAGGCTTATTTCTTGTTCAGAGACACAGGTGAAGGGAGTCATTGACATGCCCCTCTGTTTACACGTAAGGAAGCCAAGTCCTGGAGACAAAAAAGATTTCAGACACGTTTCCCATTTGGAGAAGGGGTTGCAAATCCTCGTCCACGTTCCAGCTGGAGTTAACTTGTTTTCTTTGCTTTTCTTTGCCAGCACTTGGCAGTGACCTACATAGACCACATGCCTAATAATAACTTGAGCTTTATTAGCACCCAGCATTCAAGGGCCTCTGGGAATTTGGCAAAAGGCAGTATTTAGTAAATCATCTGCTTGTTGCAAACAGACTTTGCACTTCTGGAGCAGCCTTTGAAGAGGAGAGGCTGCTGGCTGGGAGTTATCGGTGCAGCGGTCACTTGTCTGACTATTTTCCTCTTCATCTTTTTATCTGGAAATCTCCAAGACCATGGCTCACTTGTAAAGGGTTGATATTTCAGACAGGTAACCACTAGTCTGTCTCAGGTATCGACCTAGCAGAGTGGCTTTTGGCCAAGGGTACCCACCCAAAGTTCTACCCCCCACTCCTGCCTCTGACTGGCCAGGCATTGCCCCTGAAGCTACAGGATTAGGGGAAGATCCAGAGAGTTCCAGGGAAGGGTTCTAGGTTATCGGACAATGACTGTTCCAAGTGACAGGAAAATAATTCAGTATTTAACCAGCTGACTGTCAACCCTATATGCTCACATATTTCAGTTCCTAGGAAGTACAGATCCATGCCATATGGCTTAACATAGACTTGTTCCTAAGTGTACATGATGGCAGATCAAGAAGTAGAAGTGTTTGGATTCAAGAGCCTTGAGGATTTCGTTTGACTGTGTCTTAGCTCCTCTTTGGTCCACTGAAGTGATGGCCAGGTGTAAGAAGAAGAGTGGGTGCAAGTCATAAATGATAACACAAGATAATCAAAGTGAGGGAAGCCCAAGAGGGTCCCTAAGTCCAAAGGATGGTGTAAAATTAGACATGAGAGACAGGGCAGGACAGGGCATATGCTGGAAAGATCCTAGGACCAGAGGGTCAGGAGGATTAGAGCATCCTGAAGCAAGAGGGTCTAAAACACTTGCCTGAAAAGTATCATCACTTGGCTGCCAGGAAAGCTTAGCCATGGTTAAAAATGTCAGGAGGGTGGAGCTACTCGATTCTCAGCAGTTCTTAGAACTGCCTCGTGAAAAGATTTTCCCCAAGTGTTTCCCCTGCAACACACCCAGCAAGCTGTTTCTAGAAAAGTTGTCCCAGATGCCAAAGTTGGTACTTAAGAAGGACCATTGTTTGAAGGGCTGCTTCCCACTGGCAAAAAGCGTGATTGGATGGGGGAGGGGGTTATTTCCATCACAGAGTCCAAATTCCCTAGGACTTTGGCCATCTCAGAGCAGGATAGCTTTATAAATTTGTACCAATACCATAATTCTAACATAGCCATTTTCAAAGTGGTCTTGAAGCCACTGGAGTTGCAAGAAGTCTCCTGATGGATGCAGATTGCTTTCCAAACATATGAGTCCTTCCACTCTTCTCAGTGAACACCACACAGTCCTCCAATCGTCATTTAGGGAGAACTAATCCCTTCTTACCGGTAACTTATTAAGTGAGTCATTAAGGATGACTGAATTTGTGAACCAAAATTAGCATGTGTCCAGAATACTTTTATTCAGCATTCCACCCCAAATCCTGTCATGCATGCAACATGTGGCAACTTGCAAAGCTCCTGCTGGGCCTGCAGAACTGTTGACAACCAAATGCCCACACTGCGGAGGAAGCCAGTTTTGTTTTCTCTCTTATCAGTTTGCTGCTACTGTGTTATCTGTGTGGTTGGTTTTTAGGTGGCCTGATCTTTATGATGTTTGGTATTCTATATTCACCACCTCAGTATCTTGGCCCTGTAATTTTCTGGTAAGTAGATTGGAAGATACATTGTGGCTCAGATGTTTACATAATGCTGTACCCTCCCCCAAAAGCAAGGTGCTTGTACATTGACACTTTGTTATCTTAAACACTGTTACTACACACACACACACACACACACACACACACACACACACACACACACACACACACACACACACACACACACACACACACACACACACACACACACACAGTGAAAGAAAGTGAAGTTGCGAGATACATTGTGGCTCAGATGTTTACATAATGCTGTACCCTCCCCCAAAAGCAAGGTGCTTGTGCATTGACACTTTGTTATCTTAAACACTGTTACTACACACACATACACACACACAGTGAAAGAAAGTGAAGTTGCTCAGTCATCTCCGACTCTTTGCAACCCCATGGACTGTAGCCTACCAGGCTCCTCGGTCCATGGGATTTTCCAGGCAAGAACACTGGAGTGGGTTGCCATTTCCTTCTCCAGGGGATTTTCCCGACCCAGGGATTGAACCCAGGTCTCCCGCACTGTAGGCAGACGCTTTACCATCTGAGCCACCGGGGGAGCTATTGCTGTTCTCAGGGAAGATCTTTCTAATGTAATTTTTTTTTTTTAATTAAAAAAAAAAAATAGGTTATAAGTTCCTACCATTCAAAAGTCAAAATAATATCTAAAAGTATAATGGAGAAGTTCTGCTCTCTCTGCTACAGTCTGCTTGGATCCTCCACCCCGGAAGTCATCACTTCACTCGTTCCTTGCATTATCTTTCTATTGTTTGTTTGGGCAAATAGGCAGTTTTCATATTTCCCTTTTAAGGGGAGGTTTTAAATATTTCACTAGTGCACAAAGCTCCCTTTTGACCCCACATGAGGAGGTAAAGTTAGATGCCGTAGATAAATTCAGAAGTGACTCCAGAAGACTGAGATTGCCTCTGAAGTCTATCTTCCTAGGGCCATGAGCAGCACTGTCATCTTTTTACATACCTGGCTCTTGGAAAATGATGAAAGAGAAATTTCTCTTGAGTCCCTGGTGCTGTTTTCCCATCTGCATCCCCCCGTTTCAACAATCCCACAAAAGTCTCTGACCAAGGTGCACATTTGGTCCTCTTCCCCACCCCTGCCTCCCTCAAACACACCTGGACGGGAAGGGTTCCCTGCCTCTACCCACGCAAGTAGACTCAGCCAGGCAGTGAGTGGGGGTCCGAGGCAGTGTCGTGTGCAGAGAGTTCCTTTCTCCTCTCCTACAGCGTCCTTTTCTAGTGGGACCTCGTGGAGATAATTCTGGTGGCGAAAGGAGGAACTTGAGTGGAGATGTAGGGGCCAGAGGAGCTGGAGGTGCTCGGGCGCGGGTAGAGGCAGGGAACCCTTCCTGTCCGAACACGTGGACACAGCCCGGGTGGTGCTCTGCGCAAGGGCAGGTTGGGGGCGGTGGTAGCAGGAAAGAGTCAGGAAATCCAATGCCTTCCTGCCTGAGGACGCCCAAGTTTATTCCACGCTCTGTACCTGACTATGGAAGCCTCAGGAAATACCATGGCAGTGGGAGCGTCAGGGGAAAGGTCTTGAAATACGAGTGAGTCAGAAAGTGAGGCCATCCAGTTCCCAATGGAAAGTAGATGGCCCGTTCAAAACAGGGTAACTTGGGGAGGAATTATTTACAAAGGTGTGGGAGGCTGGGGACACAGTTGGCGCTGCACCCCGGCGGCCAAAAGAAGGAAGGCGATTAGGGATGGTTACCAGAGTCTGGCAGGACCGAGTGTCTTGTTAGTTTCCTGGGTCTTGAAAGGAGCAGTGAACTTGGGGAGAGGTGACCCTGTAGGCAGGGGCCCAGGGGAAGAAGTTCCCCCCAATAACACTCTCCTTCCCTCTGCCAGGCCTCTCAGGTAGTAGGACCCTGCCCTAGGAGAGCATGCGGGGCCTGCAGATGAGGCTCCAGGCAGAGAGGCCCCTGGGGACAGGGAGGGGGCAACGGGAAGCAGAAGGGAACCCACCAAGCCTGCATTCACTGTGGCTTGCAGTGGCAGGAGACCAGACAAGATGGCTTTTCTTTATGCTTTTCTCCATTTTCCTAACAGTCTCAAAATGAACCCACATGACTCCGGATTGGAGAAACTGTGATTTTTAATTTTAAAAGGCTAAACCACAAACCACATCAACAGTAATAACAGCAGCAAGGAATGTGTCCCCAAGGAGACCCCCACCCCCCAGCTCCGGGCAGTACCAGTGCTTTCGTTAGTGGGAACAGGAGAGGGATGCCTTGCCAACACTTCTGGCCCACTCCGCACCCTTTCCCATGGGACTCTGACCTCAAGCAGAGCACACACAACCATCACTCCCAACCAAAGAGTTGCTGGGTCCTGAAGAAAGTGCTGCCAAGCCCTCTTGTTACTCAGAAGCAAACTTTGTATGTGTGCATGGTGGGGAGGAGTTGGGGTGGGGAGGCAGTGGGGGGTCATAGGGGAAGATGCTTGGATTTCCAGGGTCATGGATTCAAGTCCTGTCCCAGCTGCTTCATCACGGGGGAGCCTTGAGCATTTACACGCTCCGAGTCTTGTATCCAAGCGACCTATGAGGGTGATGGTGATCATTCTTCCCTGTAAGTCATTGTGAGGGTTCGTGACCTTGTAAAGTTAGAGTCTCTAGATATTCCTCGTAATGAAGGAGAGCAGTGCACAGAGGTCATCACCACCGCACAAGGCAAGAACAAGGACATCCGCAGCCTCTAGGAGGCCCGAGGCCTGCGGCACAGCTCATGCGTGGACAGAAAGAACACAGCCTGTGGTGAATTGACGAGAAACACACCCAGCACCAGAGCCTGCTGGGAGCGCTTTCTCTAGTTCCCATCACACAGCCCTCCTCCCTCTAGTCTTTTCCCATTTCTCTGCCTCCTCCACCCCTCAGCTCCCTGGGATCCCTGTGCCCAGGATGTGGCTAGGAGCCTCTCGGGGGGGGGGGTGGTCTCTCCCTGCCTGCAAGGTGGATGTAGACCCACAGGTTTCGGACTTTCAGAGGCTTCAGAGGACAGCACCTATGACAGCCACTTTTCTCTTGCCACCCTGCCTACCTCTGGCATGTCATTTCAGCATATGATTGTTCCTAAAGGCCCCTGCCCCACAAGGGAGGGACAGGACAGGTGAGGCCAGTAAAAACCCCACCTCACCAGGAGAGAAAAATCAGTGCAGAAGAGGGCATGAAAAGAAGGCAAAATGAGGAAATGGGAAATTTGTGGTAAAGACTGGAAGTGTGATCTCACTGTTTCATGTGGTTCTTGTGCAGTCCCTCACTTGTGTCTGACTCTTTGCGACTCCATGGACTGCAGCACTCCAGACTTCCCTGGCCTTCACCACCTCCTGAGGTTTACTCATGTCCATTGAGTAGGTGATGCCATTTAACCATCTCATCCTCTGTCATCCCCTTCTCCTCCTGCCTTCAATCTTTCCCAGCAACAGGGCCTTCTCTGTTGAGTCGGCTCTTTGGATCAGGTGGCCAAAATGTTGGAGCTTCAGCTTCAGCATCAGTTCTTCAAATGAGTATTCAGGGATGATTTCCTTTAGGATGGATTGGCTGGATCTCCTTGCAGTCCAAGGGACTCTAAAGAGTCTTCTCCAACACCACGGTTCAAAAACATCAATTCTTCTATGCTCAGCTTTCTTTATGGTCCAACTCTCACTTCCATACATGACTACTGGAAAAAACATAGCTTTGACTAGATGGACCTTTGTCAGCAAAGTAATGTCTTTGCTTTTTAATATGCTCTCTAGGTTTGTCATAACTTCTTTTCCAAGGAGCAAGCATCTTATAATTTCAGGGCTGCAGTCACCATCTGCAGTGATTTTGGAGCCCAAGAAAATAAAGTCTGTCACTGTTTCCATGGTTTCCCCGTCTATTTGCCATGAAGTGATGGGACCAGATGCCGTGATCTTTGTTTTTTGAATGTTGAGTACTAAGCCAGCTTCTTCACTCTCCTCTTTCTCTTTCAAGAGGCTCTTTAGTTCTTCTTTGCTTTGTGCCATAAGGGTGGTGTCATCTGCATATCTGAGGTTATTGATATTTCTCCCAGTAATTTTGATTCCAGCCTGTGCTTCATCCAGTCCAGCACTTCTTGTGATGTACTCTGCATAGACATTAAATAAGCAGGGTGATAATATACAGCCAGGATGTACTCCTTTTCCAATTTGGAACCAGCCTGTTGTTCCATGTCTGGTTCTAACTGTTGGCTTCTTGACCTGCGTACTGGTTTCTGAGGAGGCAAATGAGGTGGTCTGGTATTCCCATCTCTTTAAGAATTTTCCACAGTTTGTTGTGATCCACACAGTCAAAGGCTTTAGCATAGTCAGTGAAGCAGAAGTAGATGTTTTTCTGGAACTCTCTTGCTTTTTGTATGATCCAATGGATGTTGGCAATTTGATCTCTGGTTCCTCTGCCTTTTCTAAATCCAGCTTGAACATCCAGAAGTTCTTGGTTCATGTACTGTTGAAGCCTAGCTTGGAGAATTTTGAGCATTACTTTGCTAGCATGTGAAATGAGTGCAATTGTGCGGTAGTTTGAACATTCTTTGACGTTGCCTTTCTTTGGGATTGGAATGAAAACTGACCTTTTCCATCCTGTGGCCACTGCTGAGTTTTCCAAATTTGCTGGCATATTGAGTGCAGCACTTTCACAGCATCATCTGTTAGGATTTGAAACATCTCAGCTGGAATTCTATCACCTCCATTAGCTTTGTTTGTAGTGGTGCTTCTGAAGGCCCACTTGACCTCGCACTCCAAGATGCTGTCTCTAGGTGAGTGATCACAGCATCGTGGTTATCTGGGTCATTAAGATATTTTTTGTATTGTTCTTCTGTGTATTCTTGCCACCTCTTCTTAATATCTTCTGCTTCTGTTAGGTCCAGACCTTTATTGTGCCCATTTTTGCATGAAATATTCCCTTGGTAGCTCTCATTTTCTTGAAGAGATCTCTAGTCTTTCCCATTTTATTGTTTTCCTCTATTTCTTTGCATTGTTCATTTAGGAAGGCTTTTTTTTTTATCTCTCCTTGCTGTTCTTTGGAACTCTGCATTCAGATCGGTATATCTTTCCTTTTCTCCTTTGCCTTTCACTTCTCTTCTTTTTTCAGCTATTTGTAAGACTCTTTCGTAGTCATTCCCAATCTGTTTGATGTTTGGCACCATGGGTGTGAGGCACTTGCACCCAGATCTGGAAGGGTTTAGGGCTGGATAGAAATGCAGTGACAAACCCCTCCCCAGACCCTCACCAGCTCTGCTACCTCTGACCGTGACCCAGAGAACAGAGGGAGCACCCAGCCACACCTTGACCTCCTGGTGCTAAAAGCCCTGACCTCGTCTTCCTCTCCAATTTAAACCATGAGATCTGACCTACAACTACTGGTCTTTGTCCTCAGTATTGGGGAAGGATAGGTGGGCACAGGGAGTCCATAAAGAGACCAAAGGTTATCAAAGCGGAGCACTTGTTTATCCTGCAACATGTGGAGAGGGGGGTTGCTGTGGTGGCTAAAAGTGCAGTCTGGAATTAGAATGAGAAGGTCCAAATCCCACGTCCTCTGCTTGTTGTCAAGGTGATCCACTTCCTTGACTGCCTGAGCCTCTGATCTATCACGACAAGTGGGATGACCAGATCAAATGTGCTTCTTAGGAAGTGCATGCGTGTAGGCTAAGCTGCTTCAATTGTGTCCAACTCTGCAACTCCAAGGACTGTAACCCACCAGGCTCCTCTGTCCATGGTATTCTCCAGGCAAGAATACCGGAGTGGGTTGCCAGGCCCTCAAGGAGTTGCCATATCAAATATATGGCATCAACTTGGACACATTTTTGCCTTAAAAAAAAAAAGGAATTGGTCCTGAAATTATTCTAGCCCCTGGATGTCTTACTGGTTTACAGGGAATAAAGGGGACTGAAGAACAAATTAAGGAGCACTACAGAGCAGCAAGCATCCCAGTCCAAAATGTGGGACATCCTACAAGATAAATGATCCATTATCTCCAACAAACCAAATGCAAGGAGATGAAACTTTTAAAAGGAGCAGGAACTGTTACAGAACAGAAGGGACCATCAAAAGAAATGTGTGAGACTTGTTAAATCCTGATTTTGAAAAAAAAAACAACACCCTAAAAAGACATCTTTAAGAGAACTAACCTGATGTGAAGGAATAACTGTTAATTTTGTGGATAGTGGCCTGGCAGTTATATTTCTACAATGTCCTCACTAACTGCAGGTGCACACTAAAGTATTTATGGTGATATGAAAGGCCGACTGGGATTCAGAGGGCTGATGGTTTGGAGTAGCAGGGTTAAAATTGTTGGAGTTGAGTGATGAATGTGTGAGTTTTCATTTTACTCTTCTGTCTATATTGTATATTCTTGAAACTTTTCATCACAAAACAGTTTTAAAATGTTTGTCAGGTCTTAGTTGTGACATGTGGGATCTTTTTCTTCCACCAGGGATTGAACCCAGGCCCCCTGCATTGGGAGGGCAGAGTCTTAGTCACTAGACCACCAGGGAAGTCCCTCATCACAAAACATTTTAATAGAGGCACAGATATGTGACTACCATGGCGTTTGATTGGATTAGACACCTTTGATGCTGCTGCTGCTAAGTCGCTTCAGTTATGTCCGACTCTGTGCGACCCCATAGACGGCAGCCCACCAGGCTCCCCCATCCCTGGGATTCTCCAGGCAAGAACACTGGAGTGGGTTGCCATTTCCTTCTCCAATGCATGAAAGTGAAAAGTGAAAGGGAAGTCACTCAGTCGTGTCCGACTCAGTGACCCCATGGACTGCAGCCTACCAGGCTCCTCTGTCCATGGGATTTTCCAGGCAAGAGTACTGGAGTGGGGTGCCATTGCCTCCTCTGACACCTTTGATGGGGCCTCGTCATCTATTGGGCTTACCTGTGCCTATTCCCAGAAGGGTGTGGGTTGCGGGGGGGTGGGGGTTGGGTGGGGGTTCTATCCAGCTTTGACTTGCTTCACTTCCAGACTGAGGCAAGTGTCTTTCTGACCTGTGGCCTGAGATCCCAGCCAGAGCCCACTCAGGACACCCCACATTGGACCATGAGAAGCCCAAAAGTGCAGAGGAGTCAGTACCCCGTAGGCAGTAAGGCTGGTTGCCTTGTTTCAAAGGTACGTAAACTGTGGTTGAGCGACGTGAAGGGAGCCCTTCATGATGGCTGGTGGGGGGCAGAGATGGATGAGCGATTCTGTCCTGAGGCCTTCCATGGTACCCGGTGGAGAGATCTGCCCACAGGAGGCCCTCGATAAGGATGTTGTTCGTGAGTAAATAAATGCCGGCGTCAAAAGAGTAGAGACCATAACAACATCACACCGTGAATAATGGAGTTTCTGAAAATCGATTTGTTTTGCTTTATATGACTGATTTTAATGTTTTAAAGTCAAAATATATTTGATTTACAATATGGTGTTAGTTTCAGGTATGCAGCGAAGTAATTAAGTTTTATGTGTGTGTGTGAGTATGTGTGTATATACACACATTCTTTTTCAGCTTCTTTTCCATTATAGGTTGTTCACAAGGTATTATCTTTAATTCTCTGTGCTATACAATAGGTCCTTATTTGTCCGTTTTATATATAGTAGTGTTACCTGTTAATCCCATGCCCCTAATTTATCCCCTCCCCTTTCCCCTTTGGTAACCATAAGTGTGTTTTCTGTGTAGCTGTATTATTTTCTGTGACTGATTTTGAAATCCCAAAATACCGTTTGAGAAAATAAGGAGCTGCGCAGGAAGACAGTCCTTCACCCCGCAGCAGTACACTTCTGCAGAGGTGGTCAGACACCAAGCTTGCTGTCGCTTAGGTCTGCCTTCGACATAGTGGAGCCCAGTGTCCACGCACATAGGTGCACGTAGGAACAGGTGCGTGTGTTCCATGTATTTTCAGATAAAAATAACTCGTGAGCTTGGAAGAACAATCTGCTTTCATTCTGGAAATTTGAAAAAACACATGTAACCAAGAATAGATTCTCAGTTTTGAAGATAATTGGCATTTCCCCCCAACCACAGATATTTTAAATATTAACATAAGTGAGATAACATGCAGAAGCCACGCCTCAGGTCTCCATCCTGTGATCTTTGGAATCCTTTTTCTCTCCTCTCCCCCTTTCTACTGTCTACTGGGACTTCCCGGGAACCATGATTGAATATGTAGGATTGCCAAGTTTTAAAAAATAAGCTACTTGGTTGTCAGGTTAGGCAACACAAAAGGTATCCATATCGCGCGCGCGTGTGTGTGTGTGTGTGTAAAAAATACTTTTTTATAAGAAGCCTGGCAAGAAGAAAGCTAGTTGAGAGATGAAGGTTCCCGCTGCGTGGGTAACCTGTTTAGCCAGGACCAGATGGTTTGGAGGGCGGGTAATGAGATCCAAAGTCCTCTCTATCTAGGTCAGCAATGAATCCAGCCCCGCTCACAAATCACAGAGATTTGTGTGGCCAGATGTGTGTTCAGGCGCTGATGGAAAAGAGAGGATGTTCTGAGACAGACACATCTGAATGTGGGTCGGATTTGCCTCCTTTGGGGGCAGCTTTTCGTGCTGAGTTCTCAGATGGAGCTGTCATGGAAGGAGAGCTTTCCATGTAGGATGGATGTGCAACTCTGGTATTTTCCCAAAAGATTGCACCATGTCACTGACTTTACAGGACTTTAAAGAACAACATAGTGTCTAGTGTAAACTAGAACACAGGGACTCCTTTCATATGTGGGAGATGAGTGTAAATTATTCAAACTTTTCTACAGATAAATTTGACCATGTATATAAAAAACCCTAATAGTTTGCAAAGCATTTGCCCAGCATTTCACTTCTAGGAATTTATTCTAAGGAAATAATCAAGGTCAAGTCCTAAGATCTTGTTAGTAATAATAGTAACAGTGATTATTTTCCCCCAAAATAGAATAGTGACCTAATCTTACTGCCCAACAAAAGGGGCTTTTTAGAAAACAATGGTGCGATGAAACATTTTCAGCTACTAAGAACACTGTTGTAGATATATATTTACTGATATGGAAAGGTGTATTTGGCATATTGCTAAGAGGTAAATATCTGGTTATAAAATAATCTAACCCCACATTTGCTTTTCAAAAGATTTTTCCACACACACGCATGTACACACAAACCTACACGTTTATGTGCTTAGAAAAATATATGAGAAGTTAGTTATCTCCGGGTAATAGAGTAACAGGCAACTTTTCTTTCCTTCTTTTTAAGTTCCTCTCTTTTCTAAATTGATTTATGATTAACAAGCATTTGCTTTTAGGTCTTTTATTATAAAGTACTTTAAAACAGGAATTAAGAGCTTTTCAGAAGGATTCTGTGTAGGGCTGAGAAGGACAGTAGTGGACGGCTGTGATCCGGGGAGGAAGAGGTCCACCGAGGGAACGGGTCACCAGACTCTGTCCTCTTCATGGGAGACGTGTTTCTAGGGGAGTCAGCCCCAAGCTTGCATGGAATGACCTTGCGTGGAGTTGAGAAGTCTCTGCGGTCCTCCCTCAGCAATGCGTGGACTCCTGTATGCTTTAGCCCAGCCAGGCTGCACACACCGGCCAGTTCGTAGACAGAACAAAACCTAGGCCACCATCCCTTTCTTAAAAGGTGCTCTTCTGGGCTTATCCCTCATCTTCAGTGATTTAAACCTCATATTTCCCAGTCCCTCAAGAGAGTTCTTTGAAAACATGAGAGGAACCCAAATAACCAACAAGAGAAGACAGAGGCAGCCAAAGGTGGTTTCTTTCCTTTTTAAAAAAAAATTTTTAATTTTTGGGGGGCTGTGTGGCATGTGGGGTCTTAGTTCCCCAACCAGGGATCCAGCCCCTGCCTCCTGCAGTGGGAGTGCAGAGGCCTAACCCCTGGACCACCAGGGAAGTCTTAGCGGTTTCCTTCTAGTTTTGGGGTGTTCCTTCCTTAGCACACATGTCTTGGCTGTAGCGGGGCCCAGCTCCTGGTTGACGGTCCTTTTTCCCTCTGGGGTCTTCAGTCAGTGCCCTCCCACCCTTCTCCCACATATGTGTCCTCGACAAAAGCGAGTGCAGCCGTAAATTGGGGGTGAGTGAGTCAGCCCCAGAGTGCTAGCAGCTTGAAAAGCAAGCAAACTGGAAGCCCATCCTAGCGTTTCTAGCCTCCAGGCTAAGAGCAGGGCTGGGGTGATGTGCCCAGTTCGCCACGTGGTGGGCTCCTGGAGTCCTGCGTGGCAGGGCTGGGAGTTAGAAGACTTAAATGTTCGGAGGTGACCATGCCTGGAGCTGAGAGACCCAGAGAGACCCACACAACCGTTCCCAGACCCTCTACCTGCCCCTCTTGGTGCTATAGACAACGGGCTGACTCTGAAAGATTTAGAGGCCAATGGCATAGTTTATGGGGCTGCTTTGGATAAATGACACAGACTCTTGGAATCCTATCTTTGTAAAGTGAAAATAACAAACCCAGGGAGTTGTACTGATTAAACTGACTGACCGGAGGGCCAAGAAGAGTCTCATATAGAAGGTCTGTGGTCCTTGTGCTCAAAGAGCAGTCCTGAGTTCTACTTTCAGAGGTAACTTCCTGGGGGCAGTGACTGCCCCTCATTGACCCCAGTGTCACGCCCTCCCTTTCCTACCTGGATTAAAGATCCATTTCCCAGCTTCTCTTGCAGCAAGGCCAGTGCTCTGACCAGTGGGATGTACATGGAGGAATTACATGCAATTTATGTTACTAGGAGGAGACTTCTTCACACCTTCAGCTGTCTCCTGGGCCAGAATCTAGACCTGATTAAGGCTGATGCTTAGTTAAATGATCACATTGACCCATGAGCTGAGGATGACAGTAAGACAGAAGGAGCATGGGTCCCTGACAACCTCACAGAACCATCACACGAGCCCCAGACTCCCTGCTTCTGGATTTGTTTACAAGGAGGAAAGGAAACTTCTGAGCTATTTAAGCCACTATTGTTTTGTATTTTCACTCATTTGCAGACTGGCCTAATTCTAACTTAAATATCACTCATGCTGTTTTTAAGATTGTTGGTTTTTTTTTTTTTTCCTTCTTTTTTTGGTCCCACCTGTGAAAACGTTGCTTAGCAGCCTGCCACCCTGACAACAGCCGTTCACATCTGTGACATGTCCTCGTAGATGCCTCCCAGCTCTGAGTGTCTTCAGCCACACTGTCCCCCACCAACCTGATCTGCGTCCCTTTTGTCTGTGGCAAGTCACTGTCCATCCTGAAGAGTTTCCCAGCTGATTTAAGGACCAGGCCTCTTCTGTGGGCGCCCACCATAAGGGGACCCCAGAGTCACCTAACCTCTTTGAACAGCAAAGGAAATTATGTTTATAAGAGAGGAAGTGAATGCATATCTGGGGAGTGGGTGGAGGCCATAGTATTTGAAAAGCCTTAAACTGCAACATTTCAGAGACATTTTAAAAGATCCAGAGAGATCTGCTTGTGAACTTTTAGGAATGATTTTTTTTTTTTTAAACAAGATTTATTTTAGTCTCCCATTTCCTGTTTCTCTCTGTTTATTTTTTGTTAAGGGACCCTGATATGATGAAGGAAGCTTGTTCTGAACTAATTTTCTAAAGATTTTTTATCTCTGACAGTGTTTTGTACAAAAAAAAAAGGTTGTTGACTATGAAATTTCTTTGACGTGTCTTATTTCCTTGCTGGAAAGAATTGCAAAGGTTTTTGGCTGCTTTTTTTTTTTTTTTTTTGGTCATTGCTGGTTTGTTGAGTTTGTGTGTGTGGTAAAATATACATAACATTTGCCATCTTAGCCATATTGAAGTGTACTGTTTACTGGCATTGAGTATATTCATGCTGTTGTACAGTTAGCACCACCGTCCATCTTCCAAATTTTTTCATTTTCCAAAACTGAAACTCTGTACTCACAAAATAATAGCTTCCCACTCCTCCCTCCCCTCAGCTCCTGTTCTACTTTTCTGTTTCTGCGGATTTGACTACTTTAGGATCCTCAACTAAGTGGAATCAGAGAGTATTTGTCCTTTTGTGTCTGGCTTATTTCGCTTGGCATAATGTCTTCAAGGGTCCATCCACGATGTGGCATGTGTCAGAATTTCATTCCTTTGTAAGGCTGAATAACACTTATGTATGCACCACGTTATCCATCATCTGTCATGAACAGTTGGATTGCTTCCCCCTTTTGGTTATTGTGACAGTGCCGCTGTGAACATGGGTTTACAGCTATCTGTTTGAGACTGTGTTTTCAGTTCTTCTGGTTGCATACCCAGGAGTGGAAATGATGACTCTTACGGTAATTCTATGTTTAATTTTTTTGAGGAGCCATCTCTCCAGTTAGGGGTTGCTTCAGAGTTAAAGTCGGAAAGTGTAGTTTTTTTCCGTAGTGGATAAAACAGTGAGCCTAAACTGGACCACGCACCAGGATTATCTGGGAACTCTTAAATATAAAGTCACGAGTTCCCCACCCTCCAGGACTGTTAAGTCAGGTTATGTAAGGGAAGAGCCTGGAACCTTGAATTTAAAAGGTTTTCCATGACTCTCATCTATGGAGCGGCCTTTGGGGCCAGTAGCAGTAGTCATGTTAGTTGCTCAGTCGTATCCGACTCTTTGTGATCCCGTGGATTGTAGCCTGCCAGTCTTCTCTGTTCATGGGCTTCTGCAGGCCAGAATACTGGAGTGGGTTGTCATTCCCTTCTCCAGAGGATCTTCCCAACCCAGGGATCAAACCCAGGTCCCCGGCATTGCAGGCAGATTTTTTACCAGCTGAGCTACAGGGATGTCTTGGAGACAGTAAGGCAGGATAAAGGTTCCAGCTGCTCAGATACCATTTGCTACACACACCCAAAGGGAGCTGAGCTTTGTTAAGATACCGGGGCCCTCTCTGCCTACACCTCCATGTGTGGTAGGAGTTTCTCGTGCGAAAGTGAAGGAGTCAGGAGAGCCATTCGTGTGGCCGCCCGAGGAAGCAGACTCAGAGCTCTCATGGATGGGGATTCCCAGCTGCTTACTGGCCTGATTGTCCTTGTTAATCTCGGGCAGGGGGAGGGTGTGTGCAGAGGAGCTTCCTCAGGGCGTGTGTTCATGCGCATTTCCGGAGACAAGACCTGATCAGCCTATTTTTCACTATCCAGTGTCACAGGCTCCTATTTGACAGTGCCTGGAGTCAAGCCTCCTCGTAGGTGGTTGGGCTTCCTTCCGCCCAGCCTGCCCGGAGCCTTTAGAAGGGATTCCTGGTTCAGTGGTGTGGCCAGGTGGCAGGGTCACTTGGCACACAGCCTGGCAACTCTGCGCAGGAGGGAACATCTGTTTGGCTTCTTTCCCAGCAGCCTGTGCTTACAGGAAGGCTCCTAAAGGTCTGTGGATCCTCCAGGACAGGCATCAGAATTTTTTTTTTTAATTAGAATTTTCTTTTTAGTTTCATTGTTTGTAATAAAGTCATTCATAGGGAGCTTAGAAAGTTTAGAAACTAGAGGAAGATGAAATGACGGAGGAAAGAGAAAAACCACTCTTCATCACTCCCCAGAGTCTACCATTTTTAGTGAATTTCCTTCTTGTCTTTTTTTTCCCTTACATGGTTTCTTTACTTGCTCACTTTCCCCATATTGCTATAAACTCATGAACACATTTTACTGGGTGCATGGATCTACCATTGTTTACTTAATTCCTTCCCTCCTGTTTCATATTTTTTGTTGTTTTTCAGTTTTTTCTTTCTATTGAAAATAGTACTCCAACGAACATCTTTAGACATATAGCCTCTTGCAGATCGTTTCCTTGGGGCAGAGTCCAGGAAATGGGATTAAGTTAAAGTCGTAGATGCATTAAGGCCTTTGTTATGTATCACGTTTGTGAAAGGATTGGTACCAAATTGCACAGCCATTAGCAGAGTTAAAAAATGGGTACCATGACCCAGGCTCTGGCCCAGTGGTTTACAGCTACGGGTGATTGGGCCCCCAAGGACTTCTGTCAGTGTCTGGAGGCATGTTCAGCTCTCACAGTGGGACAGACACTGCTGGTGTCTGTTGAGTAAAGGCCAGGAGTGCTGCTCAATATCCTACAACCTACGTTACGGCCACACACAGCGAAGAATCATCTCTTCCACAATGTCACAGGCACCAAGGTTGAGGAACTCTACTGTAACTGTCAACTGGATCACAGCCCTTTTCAGACAGAAAAATACAGAATCTTATATCAGTCCAGGTTCAGGTGCCGCGGTCAGCTGCTGTGGCTTCTGTCAGTGTCGGATGACGTTGATGTTGAAAACTGGTTTGACTCTAGTTCAGTGTCGTTTTCGAGGACTTGGCGACCTGCTCCAGAATCAGATTTCACCTTGACCTGCCCAGGGCACTACTTGAAGTTCCGCTTCCTCCAGGGCCCTGAGAATTCTTACTGGTCACTTGCCAGTGGTTCGTTCAGTCCAGACCACTGCCACCCATCGGAGATGTTCTAATACAATTGTCCTTCAAGAGGGGGGCTATATACTCTGTTTTTGCCAAGTATTTTGGGCTCCTGTGCAAATTTACTTAACATGTCAGTTCAGTTCAGTTGCTCAGTCGTGTCTGACTCTTTGTGATACCCTGGACTGCAGCAGCCAGGCTTCCCTGTCCATCACAAGTCCCAGAGCTTGCTGAAACTCACGTCCATTGAGTCAGTGATGCCATCCAACCATCTCATCCTCTGTCGTCCCCTTCTCCTCCTTCCTTCAGTCTTTCCCAGCATCAGGGTCTTTTCCAGTGAGTCAGTTCTTCACATCAGGTGGCCAAAGTGTTGGAGCTTCAGCTTCAGCATCAGTCCTTCCAATGAATACTCAGGACTGATTTCCTTTAGGATTGACTGCTTTGGTCTCCTTTCAGTCCAAGGGACTCTCAAGAGTCTTCTCCAACACCACAGTTCAAAAGCATCAATTCTTTGACGCTCAGCTTTCTTTATGGTCTAACTCTCACATTCATACATGACGACTGGAAAAACCATAGCTTTGATTAGACAGACCTTTGTTTGTCAAGTAATGTCTCTGCTTTTTAATTTGCTGTCTAGGTTGGTCATAACTTTTCTTCCAAGGAGTAAGCATCTTTTAATTTCATGACTGCAGTCACCATCTGCAGTGATTTTGGAGCCCAAGAAAATAAAAAGTCTGTCACTGTTTCCATTGTTTGCCCATTTGTTTGCCATGGAGTGATGGGACCAGATGCCATGATCTTTGTTTTTTGAATGTTAAGTTTTAAACCAGATTTTCCACTGTCCTCTTTCACCTTCATTAAGAGGCTCTTTAGTTCCACTTTGCTTTCTGCCATCAGGGTGGTGTCATCTGCATATCTGAGGTTATTGATATTTCTCCCAGCAATCTTGATTCCGGCTTGTGCTTCATCCAGCACAGCATTTTGCATGATGTAGTCTGTATTGAAGTTAAATAAGCAGGGTGACAATACACATCGACTTACATGTCACCTCATTCCAAATCCACAGTAGGCTCTGTGCAATATGCCAAAACCCTCAGACTTTGAGGACAGAATCTCAAAGTCACCTGTGTAGCGTGTGGTAGGGCCAGCTAGCTCTTCCCAGTATCTGTCCTCCCTTTCCTCCGCTGGTAATAGAATCCCCAACTTTGAGTTGGTCAGTGGCTTCTCAGAATCGATACATTTCCTAGACTTTCATAGCCGCCCAATGGCTTATGACTGGAAATGCTGAGTGTGACTTCTGGTGGTGCCGTTTCACAGAGGCAGTGTGCCCCTTTTCACTGACAGAAGAAATGTGGATGTGCTGGCTTGACCTAGAGTACCATCCTAGACCAGGAGGTGGAAGTCGAGTTTGGAGGATGGCAGAGCAATAATACAGAAGGAGTCTGGGTCTGATGATCATGGTGGTGCTCTTAACCACCAGGCTTCACTTCTCTGAGAGTAGCCTCATCTTTAAGCCACTGTTTCGTGTCTGTTACAGCTGAGGTGTCTGTTAATCCTCACTGACATAATTGATGTAATCCAACCTCTCTCATTTCAAAGATATAAATGGAAGCCTGAATGGATTACATCAGGCTCACTTCATGGTGCCTTTTCTGTTAGCTGTCTGGGAGTTTGCTAAATAAGATCTTTTAAATATATGAATCATTTAAGAGAAATGGTGTGTTTTGGGATACCTTGTGAGGTTGATAACACAAAAGAAGACCAAAGAATTGTGAGGAAAGCAAAGGTTTTAGCATAAGAGATGAGAGTCAGAGCATACTTGGGAAAGGGGAAAAACAAAACATCCTTTATTTTTCAGGGTTAGATCCTCTGAATCTGGGAGTAGCTACTCGAACGACACCCTTGGTGAGGTAGTGATCCCGTTTTCGCAGTTGGCGTTTCTGAATGCAGAGACTGTTTATAGAGCAGCGTAATTAGTAGATACTTCATGGAAGTGATTGCTGCTGGTTCAATTATTCTTTAATAGATTGGCTAGATCAAGGGGCTGCTCGGGAAGGAGAATCAATCTTTCTTTTCCCCTTATCATGGTAAGTGAGCGCTCATCATTTATTATGCGTATCCCCTTGGTTTCATTTCACTCACAAAGGAAGTGTATGTCCTTTCTTAAAATATACAGATTTCTTTCCCCTGGGGTCTAGCAAGTAAAGGAAAAGATAATCTGCATCCCGTTGAGTTAGAAGAAAGCTGTGTCTGCACATCACCTAAGCAACCAGTTACTCAGGGCAATTCCGCCAAAACACCCATTGATTCTGTGAAAAATCCATCAGCCTGGTTGCGAGACATCCCACAGCCTTCTGTTTGCCCTTCCTGGGTTGAGTAACTGAATTTCTCATTTTCCACTGCCTATATTGGCTTCCTAAAGACCCTGCTGCAGATAGAGCTTTGATTTCATAGAGGAAGTCATCTATCTTTAAAACTCCCATCTTTAAAATTCACTAGGACCTCACTCACCATTGTCAGAACATTCTCTGCAATGAAATTCAGTTGCCCAGTTCAGCATAGAGGGTCAGATGAAACCCAGTCCCTTGGACGAGAAGAAACAATTTTAAAAGATGATCATTACTTGGCTTTTTCCATTTTCTTCTTCCCAGTGCCCAGAAGATGGTTTTTCTTGGCTCTGGGACTAAATCGAGTGAACACCTGGTCCAGATTTACTTGGATCTTTCTTCTCTAGGCAACTGATTCCTGCTGGAAAATATGCATATACCACGTAGGCTCATACCAAAGACAAGAGAAAGCTTCCATTTATGCTGTCTCTTTGATTTAATTTCTGCCTCCTGAAGGTGAAGTCAGCCCAGGCAAGCCTCATCCGCTGCTTCAACGGCAAAGAAAAGAGGTTGGCTTGGCTGACTGCATGATTACCACAGCGTAGCAGAACCTTGGCAGCAGCCTTTTAAGCAGGGTGCTGTGTTTCTGAAGACTGTTTGCATCACAAAAGAGAAATTCTGAGATGTACCAAGATTCAACCTACAAAATGCATGGGTGACCAGCCCTGCAAACACCCTCTTTTCTATGCCAAGTTACTCTTCTAATCTGCGTGTGACTGGCCTACTTTCATTCAGCCTCCTTTTCTCACACCCCTTGGTCTAGCCGGTTACATAAGCTGCCACGCCTTGATTCTATCTGTTGTTTTCAACTCTCACTTCAACCTATGGTGTGCTGGAGTCATCTCCCGATGGCTCACGAAAGTGTGCATTGCTCTTGCCATGTCATGTTCAATAACATGACATTTGTAGCTTGAAATCAGGCATGATAAGGTAATTGTGTCACAGAAACCAGCAAATCCTACAAATGGGGCTCCCCACTGCCCAGGAACCAGTTGTTAAAAAGTTCTCTACCATCCAACTGGATTTAGTCCTTTTAAGTCCTTTGAAATAAGGATCGATTTTATTTTGACCAATGTTTAGTTCTATCTTCAGTCCTAGAATAACAGAAAAAGAGAATCAATCCTGGACAAAATGGTTATATGTGCCTTATGTATGTCTGGTTAGAACTGGACATGGGACAATAGACTGATTCCAAATCGGGAAAGGAGTATGTCAAGGCTGTATATTGTCACCCTCCTTATTTAACTTATATGCAGAGTACCTCATGAGAAATGTGGACTAGATGAAGCACAAGCTGGAATCAAGATTGGTGGGAGAAATATCAATAACCTCAGATGTGCAGGTGACACCACCCTTATGACAGAAAGCAAAGAAGAACTAAAGAGCCTCTTGATGAAGGTGAAAGAGGAGAGTGAAAAAGTTGGCTTAAAACTCAACATTCAGAAAACTAATATCATGGCATCCGGTCCCATCACTTCATGGCAAATAGATGGGGAAACAGTGACAGACTTTATTTTGGGGGGCTCCAAGATCACTGCAGATGGTGACTGCAGCCATGAAATTAAAAGATGCTTGCTTCTTGGAAAAAAAGTTATGACCAACCTATACAGCAAATTAAAAAGTAGAGACATTACTTTGCCAAAGAAGGTCTGTCTAGTCAAAGCTATGGTTTTTCCAGTAGTCATGTATGGATGTGAGAGTTGGACCATAAAGAAAGTTGAGCACCGAAGAATTGATGCTTTTGAACTGTGGTGTTGGAGAAGACTCTTGAGAGTCCCTTGGACTGCAAGGAGATCCAACCAGTCAATCCTGAAGGAGATCAGTCCTGAATATTCATTGGAAGGACTGATGCTGAAGCCGAAACTCCAATACTTTGGCCGCGTGATGTGAAGAACTAACTCATTGGAAAAGACCCTGATGCTGGGAAAGATGAAGGTGGGAAGAGAAGGGGATGACAGAGGATGAGATGGCTGGATGGCATCACTGACTCAATGGACATGAGTTCGAGTCAACTCCGGGAGTTGGTGATGGACAGGGAGGCCTGGCATGCTGCAGTCCATGGGGTCGCAAAGAGTCAGACATGATTGAGCGACTGAACTGAACTGATGTATGCCTGCACAGTTTTCTTCAGAACAGGCTCCTCCAAATTGGTCCCCTTCCTTTCCTTCATGGCTCTGATCTACCTCTAAGCCAGCCTCAGCAAGGCTGGACCACGGAACTTCCCTGACCATTCTTCCAAGTCAGAACTTTAAAAAAAAAAATTACTGGAGTATAGTTGATTTACAATGTTGTATTAGTTTCAGGTGTATGGCAAAGTGAGTCAGTTATACATATACGTATATTCACTCTTTTTTAGATTCTTTTCCCATGTAGGTCCTTACTGAGTATTAAGTAGAGTTCCCTGTGCTATACAGTAGGTCCTTGTTGGCTGTGTTGCCTTATATATAGTAGTGTGTATATGTTCATCCCAAGCTCCTGATTTACCCCTTCTTCCCAGTATTTCCCCTTGGTAACTGTAAGTTTATTTTTGAGATCTGTAATAAGTTTATTTTTGATATCTCTTTAGTCTGTTCCTATTTTATAAATAAGTTCATTTGTGTCATTTTAGAAAATTAGATTCCACCTGTAAGTGATATCCTATGATGTTTGTCTTTGTCTGACTTAGTTCACTTAGTATGATCACCTCTAGGTCTGTCCAGGTTGCCACAGATGGCATTATTTCATTCTTTTTTATGGCTGAGTAATATTCCATCACATATATATATATATATGTACCACATCTTTATTCATCTGTTGATGGACTAGGTTTCTTCCATGTCTTAGCTATTATAAATAGTTAAAACTCTTTAAAAAATCCACATTTCTATATTCACAAATGAAAGCAACTATGGACTTGTGTAGTACTATAGTACTTAGTTATTGAAAAAATTCCACATATAAATGGATTCATGCAGTTTATACCATGTTGTTCAAGGGTCAACTATACTTAGGTATAAACCTTAAAAATATATACAAGATCTCTATATGAGGAAAACTACAAAATTCTGATGAAAAAATCAAAGAACTAAACAAATGGGGAGAGATTACATATCCATGGATACGAAGACTCAGTATTGCCAGAGACATCAGTTTTTCTCACATTGGTCTGTAGATTACAGCAATCCCAGTCAAAATTTCATTCAGCAAGTTGTTTTGTGGATGTCAACAAACTAATTCTAGAATTCACACAGAGGGGCAAAAAAACCTAACACAATATGGAAGAACAGCAAAATCAGAGGACTGTCAATACCTGACTCTAAGCCTTACTGTAGAGCTCCAGTAGTCAAGATAGTGTAGTATTCACAGAAGAATAGACAGGTAGACCAATAGAACAAAGAGCCCAGAAACAGACCCCCATAAATACAGTCAAGTGACCTTTGGCCAAGGACTAAAGGTAATAGGATGGAGGAATGATAGTCCTTTTAACAAACAGAACTGGAACAACTGGACATCCACATGCAAAAAATAAAGCTAGACACAGAGCTTACACCCTTCACAAAAATTAACTCAGAATGGTTCACAGTCCTAAATAAAAAGGCAAAACTATAAAACTCTTAGAAAATAACATAGGAGAAACTCTAAAATGACCAAGGGTATGGCAGTGACTTTTTAGATAAAACACCAAAGACATGATCTAGGAAATAAATAATTAATAAGCTGGATTTCATTAAAATTGCAACACTATGCTCTGCAAAAGACAGTGTCAAGAGAATGAGAGCAAGCCACGGAATAGGAGAAGATATCTGCCAAAGACGTGTCTGATGAGGGACCTCTATCCAAAAGAAACAATTCTTAGACTCAGCAATAAGAAAGCAAACATTTAGAAAATGATTTTTAAAATAAGCAAATGACCTGAATGAACATTGCATCAAAGAAGATGGCAAGTGAGCATATGAAAAGATGCTCAGCATCATATGTCATTAGGTAATTGCATATTAAACCGTCAATGAGATACCATTGCTTACTATTAGAATGGCCCAAACCCAGAACACTGACAATACCAAATGTTGTCAAGGATGTGGAGCCACGGGAACTCTCAGTTATTGTTGGTGGAGTTGCAAAATCATAACAGCTGCTTTGGGTGACAGCTCAGCGGTTTCTTTCCAAACTGAACATATCCTTAGCATACAATCCAGCAGTCATGCTCAGCAGTCATTTACTCAAGTTGATTGAAAACTTGTGCCCACATAGAAACCTGCACATGCATGTTTATAGTAGCTTTATTCATTATTGCCTAAATTTGGAAGCAACCAAGATGCTTTTTTAGTAGGAAAATGAGTAAATAAACTGGCACATTCAAATAATGGGATATGATTCAAAGCTAAGAAGAATGAGCTATCAAGCCGTGAAAAGACAGAGAAGCTTAAATGCTTATCACTAAATGATTGAAGTCCATCTAAAAAGATCGTATACCTATACGATTGCAACTATATGACATTCTGGAAGAGGTAAAACTATGGAGACAGTAAAAAGGTCAGTGGTTTCCAAGAGTTAGCAGGTTATGAAGAGGCTCCCTGGCAGATCCGATGGTAAAGAATCTGCCTGCAATGCAGGAGACCCGGGTTCAAGCCCTGGGTTGGGAAGATCCCCTGTAGGAAGGAATGGCAACCCACTCCAGTATTCTTACCTGGAAAATTCCATGGAGAGACCATGGGGTTGCAAAGGGTTGGACATGACTGAGCAACTTATACTTAGGTGAAGGGGTAGAGCGCAGAGGATTTTTAGAGCAGTGGTATGATACTATCATGATGGGTACATGTCATTATGCATTTGTCAAAACCTGTAGGATATACAACACCAAGAGCAAACTCCAGTATAAACTATGGACTTTGGGTGATGATGGTGTGTCACTATAGGTTCATCGCCTGTCACACAGGTACTATCCTAGGGGGGGACGTTGGTCATGAGGAGGCCATGCATGTGTGGGGGCAGGCGGTCTATGGGAAATCTTTGTATCTTCCTCTCAATTTTTCTGTGAATCTCAAGCTGCTCTACAAAATAGTCTCTTTTAAAAATTGGATTATGGTTATATAGGAAATTGTTTCTGTAGTTTAAAGAAGTATTTAGAGATGAAATGTCACAACGTCTGTAATTTTTCTTTAAAAATACTTCAGAAGAAAATGAAACAAATGTGGGAAAATGTTAGCAACTGTTAAATCTGAAGGATGGCTATGTGGAAGGCTATGATTCTCTGCTCCTATCTATATGTTTGAAATTTTTCATCACAGTCATTTCAAAAGCACTTCTGCTCATGGAATCTATAAATTTGGTCAATCTCAAGTAGAACCGCTCATCTGAGTCCCCTGAAATCCGGGCCTGTATGACTCAAGGTTGTCAACCTAGCAGGTTGTTTCAATCACACTAAAAGCCTGTGACGGAGCATACTGTAGAGTTGGCCCTGGGTTGAAAAAACCCCTGGAGGGGGAAATGGCAACCCACTCCAGTATTCTTGCCTGGAGAATCCCCATGGACAAAGGAGCTTGGTGGGCTACAGTCCGTGTCCATGGGGTTGCAAAGAGTCGGACGTGGCTGAGAGACTGAGCCCTGCGTGTCTGTGTTCCCATGGGCTTAGCTCAGGCTCTTGCGTCTGCAGTGGGCAGGATGAGGAGTGACTGACCAGCAGGCATTTAGGCTTTTCCCAGTTCAGCTGGAGGGAGTTCAGTGCAGTACACATTTCATTATCTTACCTTGTTGCTTTTTGTGATTGTACAGACTGACTGAAAATAACTGCTTTTCACTAACCCTCCTAAGCATGACCCTGCTCATGTAATCAGAATAATATTTTAAAATGCACAGAAATATATTTTCTTGTAGTGACACCTCCCTCTTTGATGTAACAGGGAATTGTTTGCTTTTAGAGATCTTTCCTTTCATTCTGTCTGGTTATATGGATATCTTCTGTGTTCTTTCAGGAGGTTCTTAACCTAGAGTCTTTTGTCTGGCTTCAGGACTCTCCACAGAACATGTCTTGGCCTCCTTGCCTTCTCATCCCTCCCTGCCCAACCTTGTTCTGCACTTGCCCCTTAGACTATGCGGCTCCATCAACCCTGGATTGCACCGGGTGTTTCTCGCCCTTGGTGTGGGACCTCAAAGGAACCGAAACCCCAACTCTAATCCTCATCCCCTTGGCCAGATCTCTTGATTCTGGGCTTCCAAGTTCCCTCCTGCTGAGGCTTGAGGACTTGAAGAGAACCACAGAGCTGAGACAGGACAGTCTGTGGTCTTGGACAGCCCATGGAATCTTGGTTTCATCTCATAATGAGATTTATAAAACCCTTTTTTTAAAATCTGCCTCACAGGGCTGTTATGAGGGATCAAAAGAAGGAAAGTCTACCCAAGTCTGAGCTTTGGATTAGAGCCCAGTACAAATGTTTCCTATTACCTATTTCTATATAATTTGTTTTTTAATGTTAATGTAGTATCTTTAGTGACTCTCCACATGGCCAATGTTGTTATTAATATTTATTTACTCATCTGGAATAAAAAGGGTTTAATGCAATATTTTCTACCTTTCCAGGTTGTGAATAAGGAAAAAGGGGGTCAGTGTCCTCAGCAACAGCCCACGAAATGCCCCTGTAAAGAGAATGCCTGGGCCTACCCAGCTGTGCATCTCTAAAACAGATTCCTGCTCTAGTCACTGGCTACAGATCTGGCTCTTGTTCGATTGGGAACTACTGACGTTGAGTTTCCACCAGCTTTGATTTTCCATCAACCTTCATTTCTTCCTCCCTCCCTCCCTGGCTTCCCAAGCTTCTGTGCTATTCAGACCTTTGGCACACAGGACTGCTGACATGCCTTTTGTACGGCAAGTGGTTGTGTTCTACTTTTAGAAGTAAACAGAATCAAATGTTATTTTTTTTTATAAATTTTTTAAAAATTTATTTCTCATATTCTTTTCCACTGTGGTTTATCACAGGATATTGAATGGAGCTCTCTGTTCTATACGGTAGGACTTTGTTGTTTATCCATTCTATGTATAATTGCATCTGCTAATCCCAGATCTCCATCCATCCCTCCCTTCCCCTCATTCTCCGTCGACAGCCACAAGTCTGTTCTCTGTGTCTGTGACTCTGTTTCATAGATAAGTTCATTTATGTCATATTTTAGTTTCCACATGTAAGTGATATCATGTGGCATTTGTCCTTCTCTTTTTGATTTGTTTCACTTAATATGATTGTCTCTAGGTCCATCCATGTTGCTGCAAGTGGCATTCTTTCATTCTTTATGATGGATGAGTAGTATTCCGTTGTGTCACATTGTACCACATCTTTATCCATTCCTCTGTTGGTGGACACTTAGCTTGTCTCCATATCGTGGCTACTGTAAATAGTGCTAGTGTAAATAGTGTGAACATAGGAGTTCATGTCTCTTTTTTAAAAAAATATTTATGTATTTGGCTGTGTTGGATCTTAGTTTTGGCATGTGGGTTTAGTTGCAGCATGGAGGATCTAGTTCCATGATCAGGGGTTGAATCCAGGGCCCCTGGATTGGGAGCATGGAGTCTTAGCCACTGGACCACCAGCAAAGTCCTTATAACTTATTTATTTACGGTTTCCTTTGGATATGTGCCCAGGAATGGGATTGCTGGATCATATAGCAACTCTATTTTTAGTCTTTTGAGGAACCTCTATCCTGTTTTCCATAGTGGTTGCACCAGTTTACATTTCTACCAGCAATTGTAAGAGGGTTCCCTTTTTTCCACACACTCTTCAGCATTTGTTATTTGTATAGTCCTGTTTTAGAGTTGAGCAGAGTGAGATCTGGAGAGCTTGAAATGGTTCCCCTAAGGTCCTACCATTGGTAAAGGACAGAATTCTTTCTCAGCCCACATGTATCCACATCTTATGCAGTTTCTGTACATCCAGCAGGTTCTTAACCCAGCATCTTTTTTTTTTTTGCTTAATTTTTAAAAAAATCTTTTTTAACGTTTATTTTCAATTGGAGGAAAACTGCTTTACAATGTTGTGTTGGTTTCTGCCATACAACATCACAAATCAGCCATAATTATACATGTATCACCTCTCTCATGAGCCTCCCTCACCTCCCCAATCCCACCCATGTAGGTCATCACAGAGCACCAGGCTGGGGTCCCTGTGTTACATAGTGACTTCTTACCAGTTATGTATTTTACACACGGTGGTATATACATGCTGATGCTTTCTTCATTCATCCCACTCTCTCCTACCCCACTGTGTCCACAAATCCTTTCTCTATATGAGTCTCCATTTCTCCCTGCACAGAAGTTATCAATACATACCAGTTTTCTAATTCCATGTATATGTGTGTTAATATATGATGATTTGTTTTTCTCTTTCTCACTCACTTCACTCTGTGTAACAGGCTCTAGGTTCATCCACCTCACTAGAACAGACTCAGATTTGTTCTTTTTTTATGGCTGAGTAATATTCCATTGTGTATATGTATGACATCATGATTCATTCATCTGCTGATGGATATCTAGGTTGCTTCCATGTCCTAGCTATTGTAAATAGTGCTACTGTGAACATCGTCTTTTTCAGTTATGGCTTTCTCAGGGTATATGCCCAGTCGTGATATTGCTGGGCCATATAGTAGTTTTATTGCTAGTTTTTTTCCTCTATACTGTTCTCCATACTGGCTGTTATTAATTTGCATTCCCACCATCAGTGCAAGAGGGTTCTCTTTTCTCCACACCCTCTCCAGCATTTATTGTTTGTAGATTTTTTTTGATAATGGCCATCCTGACTGGTGTGATGTAATACCTTGTTATAGTTTTGATTTGTATTTCTCTAACAAATAGTGATGGTAAGCACCTTTTCACGTGTTTATTGGCCATCTGAACTTAGCATCTTTTGTCTGACTTCAGGAGATCACCTACAAAAACTTACATGTACATACGTTTTTCTAGATAGAGAGTCCACAGCTGCCAAAGGGTCTTCAAGAGATGCAATACTTAAAAATTAAGAACACGCTATCCATTTTGCCTGGCATAGAGCCAGTGTTCAACATTTGTGTGCTGGATTGAACTGAGGCCAAGTGGGGGGGTGGGGAGATGGGTCTCAGAAGGATAGCACTCTGTTTATCCTGAAGAGCACCCTGTGGGGAATGAGCCCCCTGTTGTAACAGCTGCGGTCTTGGCTGTGATGACTCAGAGGACGCACGTAGAGGTTGGGGAGCAGGCCAGGAAAATTTCATGATGGCTAGATAGCCTGTGAACAGTTCATACCATGAACAGTATGAAAAGGCAGAAAGATATGACACTGAAGGATGAACTCGCCAGGTTGGTAGGTGTCCAATATGCTACTAGAGAAGAGGAGAGAAATAGTTCAGAAAGAATGAAGAGGCTGAGCCAAAGCAAAAACACCACCCAGTTGTGGATGTGACTGGTGATGGAAGTAAAGTCTGATGCTGTAAAGAACAATATTGCATAGGAACCTGGAATGTTAGGTCCATGAATCAAGGTAAATTGGAAGTGGTCAAACAGGAGATGGCAAGAGTGAACATCGACATTTTAGGAATCAGTGAACTAAAATGGACTGGAATGGGTGAATTTAATTCAGATGACCATTATATCTACTACTGTGGGCAAGAATCCCTTAGAAGAAATGGAGTAGCCATCATCATCAACAAAAGAGTTTGAAATGCAGTAGAACTTGGGTAAAATCTCAAAAACAACAGAATGATCTCTTGTTTGTTTCCAAGGCAACCTTTCAGTATCACAGTAATCCAAGTCCATGCCCCAACCACTAATGCTGAAGAAGCTGAAGTTGAACAGTTCTTTGAAGACTTACAAGGCCTTCTAGAACTAACACCAAAAAAAAGATGTCCTTTTCATCATAGGGGATGGAGTGCAAAAGATACCTAGAGTAACAGGCAAGTTTGGCCTTAGAGTACAAAATGAAGCAGGGCAAAGGCCAACAGAGTTTTACCAAGAGAACACACTGGTCAGAGCAAGCACTCTCTTCCAACAACACAAGAGACACTCTACACGTGGACATCACCAGATGGTCAATACCAAAACCAGATTGATTGCATTCTTTGCAGGCGAAGATGGAGAAACTCTCTATAGTCAGCAAAAACAAGGCCAGGATCTGACTGGCTCAGATCATGAACTCCTTATTGCAAAATTCAGACTCAAATTGAAGAAAATAGGGAAAACCACCAGACCACTTAGGTAATGACATAAATCAAATCCCTTAATATTATACAGTGGAAATGACAAATAGATTCAAGGGATTAGATCCGATAGATGGAGTGCCTGAAGAACTATGGACAGAGGTCCGTAACATTGTACAGGAGGTTGTGATCAAACCATCCCCAGGTAAAAGAAATGCCAAAAGGCAAAATGGTTGTCCAAGGAGGCCTTTCAAATAGCTGAGAAAAGAAGAGAAGCAAAAGGCAAAGGAGAAAAGGAAAGATACATCCATCTGAATGCAGAGTTCCTAAGAATAGCAAGGAGAGATAAAAAAGCCTTCCTCAGTGATCAATGCAAAGAAATAGAGGAAAACAGTAGACTGGGAAAGACTAGAGGTCTCTTCAAGAAAATTAGAGATACCATGGGAGCATTTCATGCAAAGATGGGCACAATAAAAGACAGAAATGGTATGGACCTAACAGAAGCAGAAGATATTAAGAAGAGGTGGTATGAATATACAGAAGAGCTATACTAAAAAGATCAAGACCCAGATAACCATGATGGTGTGATCACTCACCTAGAGCCAGAATCTTGGAATGTGAGGTCAAGTGGGCCTTTGGAAGTATCACTACGGACAAACCTAGTGGAGATGATGGAATTCTAGCTGAGCTATTTCAAATCCTGAAAGACGATGCTGTTAAATTGCTGCACTCAATAAACCAGCAATTTTGGAAAACTCAGCAGTGGCCCTAGGATGGAAAAGGTCAGTTTTCATTCCAATCCCAAAGAAGGACAGTGCTAAAGATTGTTCAAACTACTCCACAATTGCACTCATCTCACACACTAGCAAAGTAATGCTAAATTCTCCAAGCCAGGCTTCAACAGTACGTGAACTGAGAACTTTCATATATTCAAGCTGGATTTAGAAAAGGCAGAGGAACCAGAGACCAAATTGCCAACATCCACTGGATCATAGAAAAAGCAAGAGAGTTCCAGAAAAACATCTACTTCTGCTTCATTGACTACTCTAAAGCCTTTGAATGTGTAGATCACTACAAACTGTGGAAAATTCTTAAAGAGATAGGAACACCAGACCACCTCACCTGCCTCCTGAGAAATCTGTGTACAGGTCAAGAAGCAACAATTAGAACCAGATAAGGAACAACGGACTTGTTCCAAATTGGGAAAGGAGTACGTCAAGGCTGTATATTGTCATGTTGCTTATTTAACTTTTATGCAGACTACATCATGTGAAATGCCAGGCTGGATGAGGCACAAGCTGGAATCAAGATTGCTGGGAGAAATATCAATAACCTCAGATATGCAGATGACACCACCCTTATGGCAGAAAGTGAAGAACTAAAGAGCTTCTTGAAAGTGAAAGAGGAGAGTGAAAAAGTTAGCTTAAAACTCAGCATTCAAAAAACTAATACCATGGCATCTGGTCCCATCACTTCATGGCAAATAGATGGGGAAACAGTGACAGACTTTATTTTTTGGGGCTCCAAAATCACTGCAGATGGTGACTGCAGCCTTGAAATGGAAAGACGCTTACTCCTTGGAAGAAAAGTATTACCAACCTAGACAGCATATCAAAAAGCAGAGACATTGCTTTGCCAACAAAAGTTCATCTAGTCGAAGCTATGGTTTTTCCAGTAGTCATGTATGGATGTGAGAGTTGGACCATAAAGAAAGCTGAGTGCTGAAGAATTGATGCTTTTGAACTGTGTTGTTGGAGAAGACTCTTGAGAGTCCCTTGGACTGCAAGGAGATCAAACCAGTCAATTCTAAGGGAAATCAGTCCTGAATATTCATTGGAAGGACTGATGTTGAAGCTGAAACTCCAATACTTTGACCACCTGGTGCGAAGAACTGACTTCCTTAGAAAAGACCCTGATGGTAGGAAAAATTGAAGGCAGGAGCAGAAGGGGATGACAGAGGATGAGATGGCTGGATGGCATCACCAACTTGATGGACATGAGTTTAAACAAGCTCTGAGACTTGGTGATAGACAGGGAAGCCTGGCGTGCTGCAGTCCATGGGGTCGCAAAGAGTCAGACACGACTCAGCGACTGAACTGAACTGAACTGAGATAACCTGTAACCCAGGGCCAACGCAGTTCACCTGAAGAAGGCTGATCCCTGATGAAGTCTATGGAGAGAGACATGTTGAAAGAGAAATGTCCTGCATCTTCTCTGGGTGAACGGATCCTCTAGAACTTTCCTAGAAGCAAAGAAATGAAACCTTCTTGAGGAGACTGCCTTCGTCAGCCAGCCCAAGGCTCATTACAGAGTGAGACAAAGTGAAGAGTTGAGCTTCCCAACCTTAAGCAGAGAAGAAGAATGAATAAGAGGCTCTGGCAAAGGAACTGCAACAAATGTGGAGATCAAGGAGCATCACTGTCAAGCCACTTGTCATCCTGGCAACTGGACCAGCCTCCAGCACTCTCATTTGGCATCTTAAAGAACTAGACATGCATGGATCACGGTTTGGCATCCATTCAGAAACATGAAATAAAATCAGGCCATTTTTATTTTAACAACAGAATATTACAGAACACACGCTATTAGAATGCACAAAATCTGACTAACACGGGCGGTGAGAGACAAGCATGAACACCACCCTCTCCACCGCCCAAGTCAGGCCTCCGTCATGGGATGTTTTTGGTCTTTTGTGTTTCACAGGATGTGTTTAGAGGAGAGATTTCCGTGGCCACTGAAACACAGAGAAACTCGGTGCCCAAAAAAAGAATGAGGGGAAATAAGAGCCTGCGTGTGTGTCCCGTGGTAAACAATGAGGCCGGAAGCATCCATCTGGAACGCAGTCAAAAAACACAACTGCCTGCTCAAATGCTGGGGGACCAATGCTCTGAAAATGGAGCAAGTCCTTACCCAGACTTTGGTGGAGAACAGTATAAAAGAGTCGGGGTGCGGGAGGGAGTTGAATGAGGAAAAGTTGGGAGCAAGAATCCTTAGCAGCCAAACTGTGTGTGTGTGTGTGTGTGTGTGCAGAGACAGAGCGGGGAGGGAAGCTGAAATCCTGTTGTTGGAAATGGCTCTGAGTTTAAAATTCCACCCACAACCCATCTCAGCTCCTTTCAGTAGAGTCCTGGCTCTAGACTTGGGTTATGGCAGCTTCTTGCGGGGACCCTGAGTATACAAGCATGAGAAGAAATACAGGATATGTTTCAAGAGCTTTTAATGCTTCTTAACCAGGTTATGGTGGAGAGGAGAGGTCCCTGCAGCAAGCTGGCATTACTTCAGTTCACCTAGTGGAGGATTATTGAAGCATTTATCATACAATCAGGGTCAAGAATGAATCTGGCATCATTTAAGGCGAGTGCCCCAAACACAAAGCCGATTCAGTTGGCATGATTTCTGGTCTTGAGAACAGCAAGTCTGGCAGCGATTAACCAGGCCAGAGGAAACAGCAGAGCCCACTGTGTGGCCATCCGCTGCACAGACCAGGACAAGGAACTGTGGGAAGCCAGCAGCGAGCAGCAGGCGGGGCCCACCGGACACAGCGCTCGGCTGTGGGTGATGGCTGGTGCCTGGAGCGTCTCGGGAAGTTTTATGAATGTTAATGTGACTCTGTGCTGGAGAGTAAGTGGTGCCTGTTCCGTAAACACGAGGTATGCCGGGAGCCGGGCCTCCTGGAGGAGACTCACCCAGTGTCCTGGGGGGAGCTGACTCTAGATTCTAATGCTGCCGAATGAAAAAAGACAAAAGCAAAGGAAAGAAGTACACAGACAGTATCGTCAACCCAGCTGATGCACAGAAATGAGATTTCAAAGAACACCTTGATGCTTCTCACAGATGCTTCCATTCAGAACCAAAAATTTGTTCAGAGCCTTAAAGCTGTCAAGCTGTGGCAAGAAAGGGTGGCCACGAAGCCCCCCAGCCCCCACACGTCAGGGCATTCTTCAACCATGAGCCTCCAGTGAGCTGGTCTCCCATTGTGTGGGAGTCTGGGTTTCAAGCATGGTAACATGTTGGCTTGCTGGTGGCTGCTCTGAAGCCTGAGCCAAAAGATACATATGTATGCATGGCATCCTTTTTTTTTTTTTTTTAATGCCTGTTTGGCTGCGCTGGGACTTAGTTGCAGCTCTCAGGATCTTGATCCTTGTTTCCTCACGCAGGATCTTTAGTTGTGGCTTGTGAGCTCTTAGTTGCAGCATGTGGGGTCTAGTTCCCTAACCAGGGATAGAACTCAGGCCCCCTGCTTTGGGAGCATGGAGTCTTAGCCACTGGACCACCAGGGAAGTGCCCACATGTGGCATCCTCGTGATTGCTTTGCTCCCCCCTTAGGCTGCTCCCTGTAGATGCCTTGGGGTTAAGACCGGCAGGCTTGTCTCCAGGCACATACCAATGGGAGTACTAGGAAACAACCAACATCTATTCTGGACAGGAGAGCACAAAGTGGGTGGATGGAAAAAGGGAAACCTCACAGGCAAGAGGTGACATAACGTAAGAGGGACCCAAATAACACTGGTTTAGACAAGATGGAAGTTACTTCTCTCTCCTGTAACAACCTGGACATAAGCTGACAAGGCCACTAGAATGGTTTATGATGGAGCAAAGACCCATCAACTGGAAAGACCCAGTTTCTTTCCATCTTGTTCTCTATTCTCCCTAGGGTGTTGGTCTCATCTGAATGGTCCAAGATGCCTCATGACCACCGTGTGCACATTCCAGCAGCAAAGAAGAAGGGGAGGGTACTCCTCTACCCAACGAGGGATCATTCTGGATGCTCTGCACATCTCATTGGTCAGGAGGTAGTCATGTGACCTCACCTTGCTGCAGGGGAGACTGGGGAATTTGTTTCTTCCCTGAGTAGCTGTGTACCCAGCTAAGCACTGTATTTCTATGGCAGCAGGAGGGAGGCAGTCTGCAGGAGCTGGATGTGATAGTTCAGTCTCAGAAGTCTCCCAGCTCCACCCTCCTTCTCAGGTCACACTTCTGTTCCTCTCTCTGACCCCCACACCTCCTCGCTGTGTCCCACACAGCACTTCCAGACTTTGTCACAGCTTCTTTCACCAGATTCCATGGCCCCACTCAGAATTCTCTGCTTATTCTCCTCTTTTCGTAGTCTCTTCTGCCGTCAGATCAGAGAAACTTTAACATAAGGAAAGGAAAACTGCATTTTGGCTGTATCTCCTTGTATTATGTTGACCACATTCCACCATTATCTCCCTAATATAATGGGAGCTTCCTGTAAATAAGAAATGCCTCTAACAAGTATGCTGCTATAGGTGCTCAAAAACACTAAGTACATTATCTCAAACACACTATCAAGATTCACTCTGTTCTGGAGGGTGGTGACATGCATGTATACACGTGTAGGAGGATAGATACGCCAATGGACAACTACTGGATCATGACAGCAGGACTTTGACCCACATTAGAAGCCCCAGGTACCAGATCACAACCTCCAAAGCAAATGGCCCAGAACACAGTAGGACTTGGTCAGTATATGCCTGCTTCCGTATTTTTTGCCACTACCCCTTCCCACCACCCTTACACTTGCTTCCAATTCATTTCCAACCAGGGAAAGTCAGATATCATATATGCTTCCCTGGGACTTCCCTGGTGGTCCAGTGATTAAGACTCGGTTCTTCTAATGCAGAGGGCATGGGTTTGATCCCTGGTTAAGAGAGCTAAGATCCTGAGAAGCACTGCCAAAAAATAAATAGTAATAATATAATTTTTAAAAAATAAATACTTTAAAAAAGAACATACTCTCCTAACCAATAATGTAGGATGATTCACTTCTTGTTATTCACGTCCTTAACTGCCATGCTGGTAACCTCCAATCAGAGCCTTCCCTTTTCTCACTATAAATGCAAATTAAACCCAGACAATTAGAGAACGAAGAACTCCTTCCCCGCCGCCCCCCCCCCAGTTTTGTGGGGAGGAAGAATTTCATTCAGTGTAGTTCTAGGAACAGAATGGAACGTCCCCCACTCAGCATTTTGGCTGAGTTTCTGACTTAAGTTTTAAGGCACTAAATATTCAAAGAAATCAAATATTAAAAATTAAACAGGTTTATATTTAGGATTAGAGTCTAGGCACTGCTCAAAGTCAAAGGATCCACAGTGCTATTTGCGACAGTAACACCGGGCTGCCCTTCCAGGTTCCGAAGTTGGATTTCAAACGTAAAGACTAAGCCCGTCAGTTTATACTCTGGCGGGAGTGCAGTCTGGCAGATTGTATCATGTATCGGTGACCTGACACCAAGCAGTGGATCCCTGGGGCTCCAAGCACCAAAAGTTCACAGGCATCACCAGGGCCATAAAGAGTTGAAGGATGCAGGGGAGGATGGCTCCTCATGGGCCGTGGGCATGAGAGTCAATTAGATGAAGTTAATCAGTTGCAAAGTAGGAGACAGGACATTAAATATGAACACTGGGAACAAACTAATTATACACAAGTCCTGGGTACAGCGCGGGCTGCTCACCTTCCAGGCGGAACATTACCTGCCAGGTGTCGGTGAGCCCTTCCAGGCTTCCTGAATTCATCCATGGCCGCTCTGGGGCTGTAAACTTCTCCTGTTTACAACCGCAGCCTTATTGTGGCACCAGATGTGATATCAGTGTCACCCAGCCATCCCCTCCTGATGGACAGTATCTTGGTCAGCTCCCCACACCTCCCCGACTCTGGACACCCTTAGACTCTTATCATAGAGGCCCTTTCCCTTCCTCTCCATCAGCCACAAATGCTCACATTTCTCACTTTCTTTCCCATTTCTCTCGTCCTCTACTAGTCAGGCCTTTGTGTGGCTCATCTGGACTGTCACCCTAGTCCCTGCAGGCGGCTCTGTGCCCTGGCCTCTCTATTATCCTGTGTTTATTTTATTTTTTTAAATATTTATTTATTTGGCTGCACCAGTTCTTCGTTGCGGCATGTGGGATCTTCAGTCTTCACGACAGCATGTGACATGGGGTTCCCTGACCAGGGGTGGAACCCGGGCCCCCTGCAATGGAGCTCCTAGTCTTCACCACTGGGCCACCAGGGAAGTCCCCTGAATAAATTATTAGAGAATAAACACCTAGATAATCAGCAGCCAGTTCGACAGACAGGTCACAATGCTGTCCCCTCCTAGGAAGAATAACTGCGGGTACTAAATCTGAGTCTCTCATCAGCACAGTCAGTTTGCCTTTTTAAAAACTTTATGAAATGCAGTCCTACAGTAGGCCATCCCCAGCAGCCTGGCTCCTTCCTCATTGTTGAGTGCACAAGATTCTACCATGTGGCCTGTTGCCACAATTTAGGCCTACGCATCTTTCCTCCTGACTCCTCCCACCTGGAATATCTGTCCCCTACTGGTCCAATCATCCTCTGTATCCACTCACCAAATTATCATCCATTCTTAGAATTCAATACAAAAGCCCCTTCCTTCTCCAAGAAACTCCCCCACGTAACCCCATAAACAGCTATCATTCCTGCCTGGAACTCCTCCAACAGTTTGACCTCCTCTTCCAGCTCTTGCACCTACATTGCCTCACACCATAGTTTCTCATGCTGCTGTTTCAACCTGCTGTAGAGTATGGCCCCCCAAACCAAACAGCTGCATCATTTTACTTTCATGGGACCCATAGAATGCTTAGCATTCAGCCAGAAACATGGTAGGTGTCCAGTGAACTCAATCACCAGGTGGATCTACTAACCACACTCTGCATGCATGAAACAGCAGTATCGTGGACTCATCGTTGGGCCGCAGCCTGGGAGTGCCTGGGAGCTGTCCTTATCGTGTGACTGTTTTGCCTGGTGCTGTAGATAAACGAGCTTCAGGAACTCAGCGTGAGGCTGCGGTTTGTTCTGGGAGCTGCTTTGAGGACTAGATCCACCCTTAAACTGTTTCCACTGTGTCTGCCTCTAGAGAAGTGACGTGAGAATATCATCTGGCTCTTTGAGCTTCCTTCTTATTTGGATTTGGAGTAAACAGTAGTTTCCTTTCTGGCTCTCCAGGATTAAACAAGTTGGTATATTCCTTCAGTTTAAAGGAAAACAGCAACATCTCTGACATCGCATTTGAGACATGGAAAAGGGAGATGATCTTGGTGCAACTTTAATGACCCGTGGTGGAGAAAGGAGTGGCTGGGGAGCTTTAGCAAACCCACCTGTTTGCTCTGAAAAGGGGTGTGAGGTGGACCCAGGGGAGAGGTAGACGCTGAACAGGCGCCCAAATCCCCATTTGGTCCCGTGGCAATGGCCATGAGGACCGGGTCTCTCTCCCGAGGCTGGAGCAAAGCCCTCCAGGGACCCTGTTGCCTAGTAGGGACGCTCTGCTTGGGTCTTAGGTCCTATTATTTGCCCTCCATGGAGTCCGGAAGCCGGAAAAACATCTTTAAGCTAGTGGGAGGAGGAGGAACAACTTACCTCCCTCAAAAAGCTGAGCAATTGGCAGCAACATAGATGAACCTAGAGATGATCATACTAAGTGAAGTGAGTCAGAGACAAATACAAATATCACAAAGAGAAATATCAGTGATACAGAGTCTAAAACTGATACAAATGAACCGATTTGCAAAACAGAAATAGACTCACAGACAGACAAGCTAATGGTTGCCAAAGGGAACAGGAGGAGGGAGGCATAAGTTAGGAGTTTGGGATTAAAATATGCACACTACTATATATAAAATAATCAGCACGGACATAACATATAGCACAGGAAACTATACTCAACATCTTTCTTTTTTCTTTTAAATGTTTATTTGGCTGTGCTGGGTCTTAGTTGTGCCTGCAGGATTTTAAGCTGTGACATGGGAACTCTTAGTTGCAGCCTGTGGGATCTTGGTTCTCTGAGCAGGGATCAAACCCCATCCCCCAGCATTGGAGGTGCACAGTCTTAGCCACTGGACCACTGGGGAAGTCCCTGTAGTCAATATCTTATAATAACCTATAATGGAAAAGAGTCTAAAATACATACATACTTAACTGAATCACTCTGCTGTACATCTGACACTAACACAACATTGTAAAACAACTGTATTTCAATTAAAAAAAAATTCAAAAGCCAAGAGAAAGAAACAAACAAAAAACCCAGTTATTATGACCAAACTACTAACAGCAGTTGCTGGTGGGAGATAGGGTTGTGGTGGGGAACGGAAGAGGGTGAGTTTCTGTATGGCATCTTTCTGAATTGCTTCAGTTACTTTATAGCAATGAAAATATTTGAACAAGGAAACCCAGGAGCAGTGTCCAGGTATAACATTGGTTGCCTAGCGAGCATGAGGACACCCTCAGGCTCCCCAACATCCCTGTTCAGTGTAACATGCCCATCGTAGCCAAGCACCCACTGCCTTCACCCCACCAGTGGCCTACCCCCTTGCTGCATGTTCCCACCAACCCCTACCCTCTTTGCAAGAAACCCTTGGCTTGCCAGGCCTGAGAGACAGTGCTCTTCTACCAAAACCCACTCACAGCATATTCTACTTCATCAGCTGAGGGACCAGCCTCAGTGGACTGTCCCATTTGATAGATGACTTCATGATTAAGAATTAGGTTGGTGCAAATGTAATTTCAGTTTCAGACTGTGAAGTTTAAATCATCATAACTAGGCTCACACACATCTTTATTAATCAAAATAGGAACTATGACAATCAACACATTTTTGCCAATGAGAAATAAGTTTATTCCTGTAATGTAAAAATCTGTGCTTTGGGATTTGATGAACTTTTAAGAAAGCATTTTCTGCATCCTGCTGATTGGGGAAGCTTTTTTCCTGCAGAAAGTTGTTGAGATGCTTGAAGAAGTGGTAGTTGGTTGGCAGGAGGTCAGGTGAATATAGTGGATGAAGCAAAATTTTGTAGCCCAATTGTTTCAACTTTTGAAGGGTTGGTTGTGTACATGCAGCCAGACATGGTCATGGGGAAGAATTGGGCCCCTTCTTTTGACCAATGCCGGCTGCAGGCATTGCAGTTTTGGTTTATCTGATTAATTTTCTCAGCATATGTCTCAAATATAATGGTTTCACTGGAGTTCAGAATGCTGTAGTGGATCAGACTGGCAGAGGACCACCAAACAGTGACCTTGATCTTTTTTTGGTGCAAGTTTGGCTTTGGGAAGTGCTTTGGAGTGTCATCTTGGTCCAGCCACTGAGCTGGTAGTTGCCAGTTGTATACAATCCACTTTTCATCAGGCTTCATAATCCCATCAAGAAATGTTTCATTGTTGTTGTGCAGAATAAGAGAAGATGATGCTTCAGAACTATGATTTTTTTGATTTGTGGGCAGCTCACAAGTATCCACTTCTTGAACTTTTTCACCTTTCCAGTTTGCTTCAAATTCCAAGTGACAGTAAAACGGTCAATACTGAGTCATCTGGCAACTTCTCATGTCGTAAGAGGATCAGCTTCGATGATGCTCCCGGTTGTTGTCAGTTTCAGATGGCCGGGCACTGTGCTCCTCCTCTTCAAGGCGCTTGTCACCTTTGCAAAACTTCTTGAACCACCACTGCACTGTACGTTCATTAGCAGTTCCTGGGCCAAATGCATTGTTGATGTCGCGAGTTGTCTTTGCTGCTCTACAACCCATTTTGACCTAAAGTAAGAAGATCATTTAAATTTGCTTCTTGTCTAACATCATTTCCACAGTCTTAAAATAAATATAAAATAAATAGCAGGTTTATCAGGGCTTCCCTGATAGCTCAGTTGGTAAAGAATCTGCCTGGAACACAGGAGACCCTGGTTCAGTTCCTGAATCAGGAAGATCTGCTGGAGAAGGAATAGGCTACCCACTCCAGTATTCTGGCCTGGAGAATTCCATAGACTGTGTAGTGGGTGGGGTCACAAAGAGTCAGACACAACTGAGCAACTTTCACACACACATAACATAACCACATTTATTGAGAATGTATTCTAATATCAAACAGCAAAATTCAACAATGTAAAAATCAGTTACTTGTGCACCAGCCTAATAGTAATGACTGGGCTAGTGCCCACATTTCTTGCACCATGGAACAGCTTTTAAGAGTTAATGCCTGCTCCACCATTTTTTCTAATGGTCCCATTCCTCAGAATATGTTCCGGACAGAGTGGAGTGGATACTGCTGGTTCCTCACCCAGGTGCCTCCACGGTGCCAGAGCCCTGTCCTCACACCTGGAGGGGTGTCTGACCTCTGACCTCTTCCCCAGAGCCGACTTTCTGGATAAGTAATGCGCCCTCCTCCACCACCCAGGACAGCCCTGCAGCCCGTGACTACCTGGAGTTCCTTTGCCGTCACGGGGATCAGGGGATGGACTCTGTGATGCAGCTCATGCCCCAGAGCGCCCTGCGGGATCAGGCGGAAACCAAGGCCGGCAGAGACCCTGTCTTTGCTCAGCCTCTTCCCCGCCCCATCCTGTGCCCCTTGCTCCTGTTCTCAGGTCTGCCCTCAGGGAATCATGGTCACCAGAATCCCACCTCAGGCTCTGCTTTGGGGAAACCTGATCTGAGACACAGGGAGAAGTTTTGTGCATGGAAAAGATTTATTACAGAGTTGTAAACATGATAGAGGAAAGCAGATGCTAATTAGAGAGATAGTCTTAAGAGGGTGGCACTGGGTTTGGAGACTGTTTATTTTCACCAGGAGCTGCTTTGTTCTCTTGTTCATTATCATATGCTTGCATCACTGTGATTAAACTATTTTAAATTTAAAACAAAAAAATAAACATCCATCTCCACCTCCAAAGGAAGCTATGGTCGGTCGTGCATTTGACGGTCGTCTGGATCTCATTTTGGAAGGTTGAGTCAGAAAATTCAAAAGTGTGTTTAGTCCTTGAATGAAATCCATATGCCAGGTGAATTTCTTTCTGTAGGTAGATAAAATTTTGTATCATTTTCTACTGTGATTTGACTGTTTTATAACAGTAAATCCCAAATCAGAATAGAGTGTAAAAAAAAAGGGATCCAACTGTTTGTTACTAAACTATGGGATACTGAGTGATTGTAGAACCAACCAATGAGGATGGCACCCTATGTGCTTTTTTAAATTAAATGACAAGGAGGAGAATTTGAGAAATAGGATAGTCAGCCAAGCAGAAAGGCACTGGCCCTATGGGGACAGATCTAAAAGGAAGGCAGCTCCTGCCTGTGGATGGAGTGAAGCGTTGTTTGGGAGGAAGGCAAAGTCCTCACTGTGCAGTGGGCAGGGGCGGGGAGCTTGGGGACCCAGGCATTGCTCTGTGACCAAGTTGGCCTCCATGCACGATGGAATAGGGATGCTGGCAATGGAGACCTGGAGAAAGGGATGTGGTCCACAGGGACCGGTTCAGAAGCCATTTAGGCAGTAGCTCTTTGGTGCCTACCCCGTGCTGGGGGCTATAAGGGGCGTGGGGGACCCAGTGGAGAGAGATACAAAGAAATAAAGTACATCGGTCAAGCATCTTTGATGACCTGCAACAGAAACAGATTTTGTCTCACAGCAGCAAAGGTGAATTTACGGAAAGGAGCATGAGCCACGGAGTCATAAGGTTATAGAATTATTGTGGAAATTGGAAGGAAAAAAGGGCAGCTCAAGCTGGAGGGGCTAAGAAGAAAGGAACTATAGGAACGGTCGCAGAGCAGAAGGACGTGGTCAGTGCTGTTAGGACAAGTAAAAACCCCTGGCACATCTTCCATCTGGTGTGTTCCAGAAGAAGGCAGGACAGTGGCTGAGCATGGGTCACACATCTGTCCCTGGCCAGGTGGGAGTGAGCAGAGGAGGAATCAGCCCCTCTCATCTGTGGGAGGTGGGGCTCCACTGGAGTTACTCTTCTTTTTCGATGTATTTATTTTTATTTATTTGACTGCACTGGGTCTTAGTTGCAGCATGCGGAATCTAGTTCTCCTACCAGGATGGAAACCCGGCCCCCTGCATTGCAGGGCGGTCCAGTGTGGAGTCTCAGCCACTGAACCAGCAGGGGAGTCCCGGAGTTTTCCTCTTCTGACAAGGCCACATACTGTGGTGGATTTCCCACAAGGGAACTTGAGGTGCTTCTCAGAGAGGAAGGTGAGATCTCAGCTGTTATGTGAAGGGTCAGTCCAAGTCAGCCCAGGGAGTGGGCAGTGGGGAAATGCCGTGGTCAGGGGACACTACCCAAGGCTGGGTGCTGAATAGCCCGGAGCAGTTTTGGAAATGCTAAGAACCATAGCTCCCCATTTTCTGTGGTTCCTTATTCTTAAAGGGGTAATTTAAGCACCCCTCTAAGAGGTGCAGCCTCAGGGTAATAATGCCGTGGAATGGGGGAAATCAGCATGTCCCTGGGCTGGATGCAGGGGGTGAGGAAGCGTGCTCTGTGCTAACAGCTCTGGACAGTGAAGGATGTCTTCCTGCAGCGAGTAGGAAGGATCGTAGACCTAGAGGCAGGATGGGAGCCAGAAAGCCGCTGCTGTGATCCAGCAGAGGCAAGACTGGGGCTAAACAGGTGGGGAAATGCACAGGCAAGAAAGGCTTTACCGTGAAGCCAAAGGGATCCCCAAGGACAGCCTCTGCGTGTACGCTACATGGTAAACCATCTGGGTTGCCCATTGACATTTTTGCCTCAACTGAGACACCCAGAGTTGGTGAGGTCACTTGTATGAAGTGGATTTTAAGGACAGAAGGGGTTAGGTGTAAGACCTCCCTCTACTGCTTTCTTGCTGTGTGGTCCTGCAGGCCTTCCTTCACCGCTCCAAGTTTCACTAAGGCAGATTTCTTCACCTGCCTGTGCTGGACATCCATCTGTGGCTTGAATACTCAACATATGTTCCCCTTGGTTTAGTAAGACCTCTGATTTTTGTTTGAGGATCTGTCCTGTCTTCATTCTCCAGGAGTGGAGCCCGTTCTCAGTCCCCCACCTGACAATAATGATTGGTTAAAGGACACACACACATCCTAAGCCAGTCGAATCAGAGTGAATCTTGGGAACCACTGGAAGAGTGTTAACTCTTTTCCACTGAATGAAACCCTGAAGTTAGTCATTCTTAGCCACAACACAGAGCTCACCAATGGAGCCACAAATGGATGGCAGAGCTGTGAGACCAATAGAAGACAAACTGTAATGACCCTCTTTTAGCACCTAGATCAAGCTTGACCTAAAGCTAGAGATACTCCTGGATTTTTACTACATGTAAATTGCTAGTCCTGTTGCCTGTTTCACCCCACAGGAAAACAGACACAGATAAGCTTTGCACATGTTCTCAGGTCACTGCCTTGACTCTAGGGCTGGAGTTTGGTTGGTGATGTCATTCAGGTGAGCTTGGTCCTCTATAGCAGTTGCCCCCTGGACATGTTCAGCCTGTCTAAGATCAGACACACCCATGCTGGTCCACCATGAGGAACCAGGCAGGCCTAGCTGGGCTGCAGGGGGTGCTGCGTGGGAGGGCGCTGGGCCCACGGGTGTGCATTGCCATCTCCATACCAGCATCCCCCTGCACTGTGAGTGCTTCTCAGAGAGGCATTTCTCCCCAGGAGGTGCTGTGGACACTTGTGGTACCACCTGGGAGGGAATGGGAGGTGCCAGGGTGGGAGTCTCATTGCAGAGGCGTTTGGGGGGGACGGGGGGTTGTAGCCAGATCTCCTTGTGTGGGTTAGTAAGAAAGGCTGTGGACTTGAGGTGGGCTTGGGGTGCTTGTGCCCACCCCTCCCCAGAAGAGCTCATGGCCCCCACAGGATCCCCGTCATCTTGGCAGTCATAGCTCTAAGCACCTGGCACTTAATTTGGTGGTGGCAGGTTCTTTAGGACTTCGGTCCACCTCAGGTTCTCAGCAGCACCCAGCCCACAGGCACTGGGGGCTGGGCAGAATACGAGTAGCTATGTGAGCTTGGCCAATCAGCTTAACTTTCCATGCCTTGATTTCCCAATCTGTCAAGTATGGACAATAACAGCACTGGCTTTGTGAGTTGTGAGGATTAAATGAATTAATACCTCTGGGGCTTTAGGACAGGACCTGGCTTGTCGTGTGGGCTTGTGGGTCATGTGAGAGAAGCATTTTTAATGAGCCTGTTTTTGAACTGACTGGCAAGGCCAGGCCCTGGACCAGGTCTTCTGATTCCAGATCTGCCTGTGACTCAGCCAGGAACATGAGGGTGATATTCACACACTCAAGTGACGTTCAGGCGGGTGCATCCACACCCTTGGAACGCAGAAGCCTCCAGCTGAGTCTTGGTCAGGTGCCCTGACTGAGTCAGTGGTACATGGGGGGCACATGGTCATTAATTACACTCACAGCTAGGCTATGTCCGCATTCACACACCCACCTTGGCAACTGCAAACAGCAGTTTGGTATTCTGACTGATCTCACGCGTTCTGTTATGCTCCCATTTTTTCTTTTTTGGTCGGCTCCCTGCCTGGCATGTGAAATTTTAGTTCCCCAAGCAGGAATCGAACCGTTGCCTCCTGCAGTGGAAGCTCAGAGTCCTCACCCCTGGCCTGCCAGGGAAGTCTCGTGTTATGCTCCCGTCTGATCCATCCCCAGGTGGCCACAGGGAGGGCTCCGTGAAATACGACAGTGGCGTTGACTTGCTTAAAATTCCCGTGTGCTTCCCACAGCCCGGAGCAGCACTGTTCATGAGAACGTTCTGTGATGATGTTTGTGTTTTGCGTCTGCACTGTCCAGTGTGGTAACCCCTAACCACATGTGGCGATTGAGCACTTGAAATGTGGCGAGTGTGTCTGAGGAAATAAATTCTTAATTGCATTCTATTTCAACCAGTTGAAACAAATTGCCACACATGGTTAGTGGCTGCATATTAGACGGCATCAGCCTGGAGAATGAAATCCAAAGCCTCAGGCGTGTCCCAGTGCTATCTGAGCAGCCTTCATTTTTTGCCAAAATTCATTCAAACTGGGGATTCCAGCAATAGCGAATGACTTACAGCTCCCTAAACCTTGTGCCCACTTCACACCTCCTAGCCTTGGCATCTGCTGTTCTCCCTGCCTGGAATGTTCTTCATCTCCTGCCCAGACATGCCTTTAAACTGCCTGCGAGTCACACAACCCTCCTTCAAGATGTCGCTCCCATGTGACTCCTTCCATCAAGCTTTATCAGCCACCGCTGCCTTCCCCACGCAGAACTGAACACCCCTTCCTTTATGCATCTGGCAAAGACATGCTCTGAGGCCCTTCCACCACGTACACCGCTGTGTTTCCTGATTGTGAGTAGGCAGTCATATTCACCTCCGGGTCTCCAGTGCCCAGTGCAGGGTTTGGCTCAGATCAAGCAGTCATTAGATGGTGGCTGAGGAAGTAAAATTATTGTAGTAGACATGGGTCAGAGTTCAGGCCATCTTGCATCCAACTTTCTGTCCTAATTTACCCCAGTCACTTCTGGGGACTGCTCTTGAGAGTTGGAAATCAAAGCAGAAGATCGTTTTTTCAATTGAAGTGTGGGTGATTTACAATATTGTGTTAGTTTCAGGCATACAGCGAAGTGATTCAATTATATATATATGTATAAATATATAAAAAATTTTTTTCAGATTATTTTCCATTATAGATTATTATAAGATATTGATTATTGTTCTCTGTATTATACAGTAACATCCTTGTTGCTTGTCTATTTTCTACTAGTAATATGGATCTATTAATCCCAAAGTCCTACTAATTTATTCTCTCCCCACTGCCTTTCCCCCTTGGTAACCATAGATTTGCTTTCTATGTCTGTGCATCTACTTTGTTTTGTAAATGGGTTCATTTAAATTATTTTTTTTGATTCCACATGTAAGAAGTGATATCATATATTTGACTTTCTCCATCTGACTTATTTTATTTAGTATGCTCATCTCTAGCTCCATCCCTGTGGCTGCAAGTGGCAAAATTTTGTTCTTTTTATGGCTAATATTCCATTGTATATACGAACCACATCTTCTTTATCCATTGATCTGTCTTTGGACACAGATTGCTTCCATAACTTGGCTATTGTAAGTAGTGCGACAGTGAACAGTGAGGTGTATGTGTCTTTTTGAATTAGGGTTTTCATCTTTTCTGAATACAGGCCCAGGAGTGGACTATTGGGTCATATGGAAAGTCTAGTTTTCTAAGGAACCTCCACACTGTTTTCCATAGCAGCTGCACCAACTTACATTTCAAAGGGGAGGATCTTTTCACTGCCCAGGTCAGTCTTTCTAGAGACTAACAAGAGCATGAGAAATACAGTGAGGCCAGGGCAGGCAGAGGTCACACTCATCATAGCAGCAGCGCACGGGTCACACCCTTTCTGTTGTCCAGCCTGCCGGAGCTCCAAGATTGATTCTCCAGCCTCCCGCCAAGCGTGTGAGCCCCTGATGGCCTCCCAAAAGTTCGCTGGGAGAATTGGCTGGCTCTTGGTCATTGGCCACCAAGAGGCCCTCAGTAGCAGCAGTCATGTGAAGAAGCTTCCAGGCCTGCAGAGCCCTGCAGGAGGAGAGGGCGTGTCCTTCTGTGATAGACTCAATGGGTGACAGGACTGAGCGGTCAAAATGCGTGTAGCTGAGACTGAAGCCAGAGCAGAAGACCATGCCACCCCAAGGCAGCCGAGGAGGACCTGCCCAGCAGTGGACGGAGTATAACTGACCGTGCTCGGAGCTTGGCATCTGCCGGTAGGGCAGAGCACCATCCACTCCAACCAGAGGGCCTGGGGTGTCTGGGCAGTGATAGGCTGGGTCACCCCATGGAGTGAGGGAGAAGAGACTCCAAGTGATGCTGAATGGTTCTGTTGATGAGAATTGGGAAAGTGAGGGCCACCAGGGATTTTCGGGGTGTTCCTGGCAAGTCTTGTTAGTGGAAATTCTTTTCTCTTTAAGTAAATAGCCCTTCAGTTACATTGTGAACTGAGAACTTCACTCATCCATTCCATAAAGTAAGAAGGACCTCGTCCTCTCCACAGCGGACCACGTGAGCACCTTTTCCCACCTCAGGGCCTTTGCTCAAGCTGTGTCGTCTGCCTGGATTTATCTTTCTGCCTTCTCTGAACAGCTGCCCATCATTCACACCTAGTTTAAGTGTTACTTCCCTATGGAAATCCTCCATGACACCAGCTGAGGTCTCATGAACCCTGGTACCTCACGTGACACCACTTACCAGACTTACCATTGTGTAGTTGTTGGTGGGGCCATTTGAAGAACAGCCTTTCTTCTGTCTCAGTGGCAGACTCCTGGAGGGCAAGAAGGCCATGTCCTGTTCACAGATGCGGCCTTAGCACTGCATGGTGCTGTGTCCAGCCCTCAAGGAATATTTGTTGAATGAGTGGGGACGTGAAGAGGAAGGAAGGAGGGGAGGGAGGAAAGGAAGAAAGGCCCTCTGGGTGCCCACAATATGATATTTGTCCCTCATGGTACTCTGTGCCCTCAAAAAGGAAATAATAAGTAGCCTCTCCAGACCATGCACTTGGGGCCAAGCAGGGTAAAGACTGTGTCCTCCATATAACCTCATACCTGATCCTTTGTAGGGGGAACTCCCCAGGGTTCTGGACAAAAACAGTTCAGACTCCCTGCTGCTATGTCCAAATGTTCATGTCCCCTCAGATTTCCAGTGTTGAACTCATAATGTCCAATGGGATGATACTGGTAGGTGGCACCTTAGTGAGGTGATTAGGCAATGAGGGTGGAGCCCTCATGAGAGGGATCAGTGCCCTTAATCAGAGAGGATCAGGGAGCTTTCTAGCCCCTTCCTCTGTGTGATGATACAATGACAAGTCTGCCACCTGGAAGACAGCCCTCACCTGACCTCGCCGGCACCCTGATCTTGGTTATGGAGAGATATCAAAATAGCCACAGCCCCATGATCCATCACACCTTCACGTTTAGTCTGTGTCGGAGATGATTTCACACAAAGTGTGGAACTGAACGCTATGTTTTGGCATCAGAACTGCTGCGCCAGAGGTGTTAAAGCTCACTTCCTAGTGCAAGCACAGCTCACATTGGCCATACCTTCTAAGCATTCTTCATGAGTTCGCTCATTTGATCCTCACATCAACCACCCTTTGAGGCAGGTGTTATTATTCCAGAATACCAGTGCCAGCCTGAGGCCTGGACCATACGTGGATGGCGAGAAGGCAGCCCATCCGGGACTCAGAGTCAGTGTGTGTCGCTTCCCCTCTTGGCTGTTCACGGGTGAGCACGGGACACACAGACAGGCTCTAAAGTCACTGAATCAGACTGTGATGGTGGTAGTTTAGTCGCTAAGTTGTGTCTGCGACCCCGTGAGCTGTAGCCCACCAGGCTCCTCTGTCCATGAGATTCCCCAGGCAAGAATGCTGGAGTCAGTTGCCATTTCCTTCTCAGGGAAATCTTCTTGACCCAGGTGTCGAACCCCGGTCTCCTGCATTTCAGGCAGTCTCTTGCACTGCAGGCGGATTCTTTACCAACTGCGCCACCGGAGCAGCCCTAACCAGACTGAGGCTTCTTTAAAGGCTTTCTTCAAACCTACACATACATAATTGACCTATCTTAAGAGTTCAAAGCCAATGGTACTTGTAGTGCAGGTGATTCTACAATATGATCAAAATACAGATCAGGAGCTTCACCTCGAGGCTTTCCAAAAGGCTTAATAGGAGTTGTGCAGCAGAGACAGTAATTGTGGGAAGTTGTCATCATAAGTGGTGTTAAAAACAAGAGAAATGGAGTTTGGGATTAACAGATACACATACTGTTCAGTTCAGTCGCTCAGTCGAGTCCGACTATTTGCGACCCCATGAATTGCAGCACACCAGGCCTCCCTGTCCATCACCAGCTCCCGGAGTTTACTCAAACTCATGTCCATCGAGTCAGTGACGCCATCCAGCCATCTCATCCTCTGTCATCCCCTTCCCCTCCTGCCCCCAATCCCTCCCAGCATCAGGGTCTTTTCCAGTGAGTCAACTCTTCGCATGAGGTGGCCAAAGTATTGGAGTTTCAGCTTCAGCATCAATCCTTCCAATGAACACCCACATTAGTATGTATAAAATAGATAGACAGTGTCCTACTGTATAGCACAAGGCACTGTATTCAATATCTTATAATAAGTGTATATAGCACAGGGAACTATATTCAGTATCTTGTAGCTGAAAAGAATCTGCATCACTTTGCTGTACACTGGAAAATAACACAACATTGGACATCAACTATTATTTAAAAAAAAGAAAGAGAAAAAAAAGGAAAAAGCACAGAAACTTTTTGGTTTTGGCCTCATGGATGAGAATGATGTGCCCAGGCTTCAGCATTTCAGCCTGCATCCTGCAAAACTTCCCTGACATGGAAATCAGAGACATTGACCTCAGCACCTTCTCTGAGTGGAGCTCTCCCATGGTCCTCTAGGGTTATTATAATATATATTGAATTTTAAAACAGTCCCAATCTTCAGCCCATCAGGAATGAAACTGCAGTCTTTTTTTTCTCTCTCTCTCTTTTGACACTTTTTACAGAGAGGAAATGTGTGACTTTTCTTGATGAGCAGACAGCCAAAGGTGTTTAGGAAAGGTCTGTCATTTTTTTTCTGGTGGCAAGACACCCTCAACTAAATTCATTAGCAGCTCTTCTGTTTGGGGTTTTAAAATATTCTCTGACCTATATAAATTCCTTGTTATGTCCTCTACTAATACAAGAATATTAACTGATGTTTGCTATGCCTTTCAGAGCAAAGAAGAAGCAAAGTGTAATCAAAAAAGGACTTGGGGGCTATTTCACTGTCAAAGACATCAAAATCCATGCTCTACCCATGCTTCTGCTCCTCCTAAGAAAGTTTGTTTTCCGTCTGTGCCAGGTTTTAGTAGTGCCATGCGGATCTAGTTCCCCAACCAGGGACTGAACCCGTCCCCCCCTGCACTGGGAGTGTGGAGTCTTTGCCACTGGCCCGCCAGGAAGGTTCCGAGAAAGGTTTTTCATGTTTATAATTTTGTGAATAATAAATACTGCTTTTTGGACACGAGTCAGGTTTTTAGGTCTACACATGTATGTTGCTTAATTGTGTTCCTGTATTTTCCAAACTTCTAGAAACTATTGGAGGAACACCAGGACAGGTGTATGTCGGTGTCTTATGAGCAGCTACGTGTAATGAGTCATATGGGTGAACACTGAGCTGATGACCACCAGCTCCCGGAAATCGGTTCCCTTCTCAGTTTTCTTTTCCCAAATACATGTGACGCAGTATCCCCATTGGTTCATTTATGTGGCAGATATTTATTGAGCTCTTACTCTGAGCTGGATACCAGTGCGAGATTCTGGAGCTGCGGTGGTGAACAAAATACATGACTTGCCCTCACGGAATTGAAGTACTGGTGGATGTGAAAGCACTGCAGAAGCAGAAGGCAGTATACATATCTACTTACGGACACATTCTTTCTTCCTCTGCCTCTGAAACCAGTGCTTTTGCAGGCTGCACTGTGTATTGGCATTTACTCTCTGACACCTTGGCAGCAAAGGATCAGTAACCTCCTTGAAGGCAAGACACGGCTTATAGTTTTCATGTTCGCAGTGCTTAGGATGATGGCGTTGTTGGCTCTGAGCCCCACACGTGGTCGTAGGCCCAAGAGTCCCCGGTTTCTTTCCTTTTCTAAATGGCCTTTCAGCTGGAGCAGGTTATTATGGGCACTGAAGATTCAATGACAGTGATAATGAGATTGATTCTTCCTGCCAGAACTAACAGTGAGTGAATCTGTTGAAAGATTCCTTTGTAAAAATAAGTTATTTGAATATTCAGTCCTGAGTGTATAGACATTTGGGCATAGTACCTTCCATGTTCAGTAAACCTCGGTTTAGTCTAGTGAGTTTTTCCACCTGGTTTATGACCGCCATTGGTCCCTGACATCTGAATTGGGCCCTTTTGGTTGATTTCATGTGAAGTTAGATGTTATTCACCGAACGGGAAACGAAACAAGGCTGTTTTTACTTTGTATGCATCTGGGTACTTTCTGGTCTGGTTTGGGCTCTGAGTTCACATAAGTGCGCCATTACCTTGAGTGAGAGTTTACCATTTAGGAAGTATGGGGAGTATCATGAATCACCCAGATTGCAGATTATCGCAGATTGAGATCTACTCAGTAACCAGGTCCAGGCACAGGGAGGGGCCGTGAGTACTGATCAGGGCCCAAGGTTTAGTCATCTTCCTGACGAGTCAGGTCCCCGTGTGCTGTAAGGGGGAGCGGAAGCAGCGGAAAGAAGGGCTCAGCTCTTGCCAGCGGTTTTTGTCCCTTTTAGCACTGTCCCACACCTCCATGTCTTCTCTATTCAAAGAGGGCAGAACAAAGGACTGGAAGAGGAGGAAGAGTAAAACCTCCACTGGTCATTTCAGAGGTGGTGGCTCGAGAGAAAGAGAGAACTGAAAGATGAAGGTGTGGTGGGTACCTGCAGAACCCATTCCACTTCTCTCCAATCTTTCTGTCACTTTCTGAGAGACAGATAATTCCTCCCTTTTCAGCATTAAGTTTAAGTTAAACCTTTAGGACAAAAGGTGTCTCTTGAACACCTTAATAAGTCAAATGGTTTACCTTAGAGTCTCGATTGCTGAACGTTTGACTCTTGAAAACCTTTTGTTCAGTTACTCGTATATTCATGAAGCAAGGGTTTGTGGAGGGGTTGCCATGTGCAAGGTGCTGGGGAAACTATGGTGAAAAACAGTCTGTACCTTGGCAGAGCTTGTTAGCTACAGTGAAGGTGAGCAAAAACTATAAAAGTGTGTTGGAAGAACCATGTCAGATGAGCTGTGACTTGCTGTGGGAACACAAAGAAGGCCACCCACATGTACACATTGCTACATTCAAAATGGATAACCAGCAAGGACCTATTGTGTAGTACATGGAACTCTACTCAATGTTATGTGCCAGCCTGGGTGGGAGGTGGTTTGGGGGAAGAATGGATACACGCATACGTATGGCTGATTCCCTTCACTCTTCACCTGAAACCACCACATTGTTAATCAGCTGTATGAAATAAAAAGTTTAAAATGTGAAAAGAAATCCCAAGTAGCTACAAAAAAAATAAAGCCAATAAATTAAAAAAAAAAAATATATATATATATATATAAAAGAAGTCTGCCCAATCTAGTTTGGGGTTCGGGGTGGGGTCAGAGGTTGTGACATTGAAGTAAGCAACAAGGCTGAGAAACAGATGTCTGGATGGCTTTCCATCGCTGTGGTTTGTACTCTGGGGAGTATCAGAGAAACAAAAGGGCTTTCCTGAAGATGGGCCAGGGGGACTCTCTGAGTGCAGACCTCTTGCCAAAGACCTAGCTCAGAGTGGGGAGCAAGGCTCAGAGAAAACTGTGGTCATTTCCAGTTGGGAGTGGATTGCCATGCATGCCACAGTGTATCCCCATGACACTGGGGCCCAAACTCAAGAAACACTGAAGCTATTTCCTGGTTTCCTTTTCTTGACTCAGCAAATTAAAAGCTGAATCAACTCAGGGAGAACTGAAGGAAAGAGTTCCTAGCTCTGAAAGCATGAGTGCTAAGGATTTCATGAACGGTGGTGGTGTTGGCAGTGGTGAGTAACAACACCTTGTTGTCTGTTATAAAATTACTTACAATCCCTTCTGCCGACAACAGATTTGGGTGATGTCTTCTGGAAAGATACAAAAGTGTCACAGCAGAGCACATGATGAATCTGTTGTGAGAATTGGGGTTTGGGGAACATTGGAAATGGCACGTTGGATACTGGTAGAGGGGGGCTCCGCTCATAATGAGGAAGACTTCTAGAATCAGCCATGACATTCAGAAATAGCCTTGGGTTAGGAATGAGAAGGTGTAAATATTCAGGAATGGTTCTGATTCTGACACGTCGTAGTCCTAGCCTAGAAACTTCCACCCTTGGTGTGTCAGACTCCACAGGTACAAAACATAGCAGATTGGATTGTGTTCATACAGTCCCCAAATATTGATTGAGCACCTACTCGCATGCATGCACTGTGTGTTAATATCAGCCTACTATAGAGAGAATAACGGGAGTTGCTTCTTGGTCCTTGACTGAGAGTGGGAGGGAGGGAGGACGGCTCACAGACTGATGGAAAAGAACGAAGGAGCTATTGGACATCAGTGACGAAGCAAAGTGCTTTGGGGACCATGCAAGGAGAGAGGGGAAGCAGCCTTGGGAAGCCCACAGGTGAGTGAGAGCACAGGTGTTGGGTAGGACAGCATCTCTTAAGTACCCCCAGAAACACTGTGCTCTCAAGTACCGACGCATGACATTGCTTTCTGTTCCAGTTTTGGGATTGTAGCATTTGTTTTAGCTTGTATGAAAATAACATCATGAAGGAAAGAACCAGAATTCAGGGACTTTGACAGGATTTTCTTTTTTTAAATTGCTTTCTCATTTCTGTTGCTGTTGGCATCTAGAATGCAGGAAAATCCAATTAAAGTAATCAGTTAAAAAAAAAACCACTTTATACAAAATGTGCAACCATATCTAAGTGGAGGAAAAATTACAGTGAACCCCTTTGGGGATCACCTGATTCTGTTTCCTCTCTACTCTCCCCTCGGCTCCACCACACACAATATTTGTTTGGCTGTTGCTGGAATATTTTTAAAGCAAACTCCAGGCATTATTACATTTCATCCATAAATATTTCAGTAAGTATTCTATCAGAGAAGAACTTTTTGAAATACATAACCACAATGCCATTATCATGGGAAGTAATACTCATAATGTCCCATATTTTCCTGATTAACTTGTATTTTTACAGTTGTTTCATTCAGCTGTAAAAATCCCCGTTTTCTTTTAAGGCCATTCCCTTGAGGAGGGGGAGAAATGAGTCATTTGTCTACTGGAACAGCCTACATTCTGGACTTGGTTGGTGGTTTCCTCCTGGTGTCATTTAACTTGTGCTTCTGTTTCCTGTAAACTGGATTAGAGTGGTATTTTTGTTGTTGTTTTTTTTCTAGAAAACTTCACAGAAGATGCTGTGTACTTTCTGGCATATTACATCACAAGGCTGATTGTCCCATTTTTAGAGATGTGAAAATTGATGAATTTGGGCTCAGGTATTATCAGCATGGTCCAAAATTCCCTGTCACCCTTTTATCTAATTTTATTTATTTATTCATTCATTCACTCAGCTGCTCCAGGTCTTAGTTGCAGCATGTGGCGTCTTTTGGTTGTGGCATGCAGTATCTTTAGTTGTGGCGTGTGAACTCTTAGTTGTGGCGTGTGGGAAAGAGTTCCCTAACCAGGGATCAAACCCAGGCCCCCTGCATTGGGAGCAAAAAGTCTTAGCCATTGTGCCACCAGGGGAAGTCCCTACTTAAGTTATTGACGGTTGTTGCCTAGATTCTTTATTTCAACACGTATTCCAAAGCAGGGGTTTTCTAATTCTGTCCTTTCTGTCTCTGTCAGCTGGAATTCTTCTCCTTGTCATTTCTTCAGGCCTCTCAGGTGGCGCTAGTGGGGAAGATCCTATCTGCCAATGCAGGAGACCTAAGAGACATGGGTTCGATCCCTGGGACGGGAAGATCCCCTGGAGGAGGAAATGGCAACCCACTCCAGTATTCTTGCCTGGGAAATTCCATGGACAGAGGAGCCTGGCAGGCTACAGTCCATAGGGTTGCAAAGAATCTGATATGACTGAGCATCTGAGCAGCAAGTGAGCAACAGCATGTCTTTGGTTTCTCTGAAATACAGTTCAGACAAGGAAGGCAGGATGCATGCTTGGTTATTTCCCTTTCTTCATTTTTAATGTATTTTAATCCACTGTAATCATTGTTTTTTTGCTGCTCATATTGTCCCCTCCTTGGCCAGTGAAAGCCCTTTCAAGTTGGCTTCTCTGTGTTTTGACTTGACCTAGTGGGAATGGATACCTATTTGCTTTGAGAGCAAGCATCCAAAGCTATTTGCCCAGGTAGTAACTTGGGGCATCTTCTCTGGCCCTCCGTCTTTGTTGTTGTTGTTGTTTTTGGCCTGTTTATGACAAGTAATGATTTATAAGAGTTGTGTCAGTTAGAAGTGCCTTCCCTGCTGTAAGCAAGCATAAAGAACAGAGTTTTCCATTTTTTTCATGGTACAAAAAGTCTGGAGCAGGCAGCTGTTAGCATTTGTTCAGCAGCTCGTGAGGTCCAGAGCCAGCATCGCTGATTCTCTTGGCCTCCCCTTCATGGTTGCAAGATGGCAGCTCCGGTTCCGGGCATCACGCCCACTGTCAGGGCAGGAAGAATGGGGAAGGCCAGAGCCAGCTGCAGCTGTCCTTTTGTATCAGAAAAGCAATAGCTTTCCCCAAACCACCCCCACCTCCAGCTGAATTCCACCCAGATCTTACTGGCCAGACTGGATCATATGGCCATCTCTCCTCACAAGGGAGGCTGGGAAGTGAGCAAGTCACTTTGCTGGTCTCTGCAGTCAAGGCTGTCAAGGGACTGGGGTTTGGAAGTGAATCTAGGGCTTCTATTTCTGGAAGAATGGTTTTCAGTCCTGAACCAACTTTCCCTATTCTGCTTTTACTTTTTAAAATTTTTATGTGAAGTCTAACTCTCCTTGATTTGGAACGGGGGTGGGACAGCTAAAAAGAATTGTGAGCCGGAAATGAGGAAAGCTTTATTTGCAAGACCACCGTAAGGAAATAAGGGTTAGCCGTTTTGATGTCCATGATGGTTCGGCTTGGCTCAGTTATCAGATGCCAACTCCAGGGCTGGGGTCCGTGCTGCCGAGTATCATGTCTGCTCCCATGTGTGAGGAGACAGATCAGTTTCACCTTCGTGAAGAGATACTGCATTTGAACTGTACTGATCCATATGATGCCCAGGATATTTTGTGGCCATAGTTTCACCAGAGGCCACCCAACCTTCATACTCTTTTGGCAAAAGAGACATCACTTTGCCAACAAAGGTCCGTCTAGTCAAAAGTATGGTTTTTCCAGTAGTCACGTATGGGTGTGAGAGTTGGACCATAAAGAAGGCTGAGTGCTGAAGAACTGATGCTTTCGAATTGCGGTGCTGGAGAAGACTCTTGAGAGTCCCTTGGACAGGAAGATCAAACCAGTCAGTCCTAAAGGAAAGCAACCCTGACCATTCACTGGAAGGGCTGATACTGAAGCTCTAATTCTTTGCCACCGGATGGGAAGAGCACTCATTGGAAAGGACCCTGATGCTGGGAAAGATTGAGGCCAGGAGGAGAAGGGGGAAGCAGAGGATGAGATGTTGGATAGCATCACTGCCTCAATGGAGGTGAATGTGAGAAAACTCGAGGAGATAGTGGAGGACAGAGGACCCTGGCATGCTGCAGTCCATGGGGTCACAAAGACTCAGACACAACTTAGCAGCTGAACAGCAAAGTGCTAACCTTCAGCCAGCCAGCACTCTGTGGTGAGGTGGGAACACTGAGCTTATTCTCACTGACTGATACAGATCTGCTCCCTGGAGCCTCAGAGTCCTGCTGCCTTGGTCATCCTGCCTCCTCTCTGAGCAGCTCACCTGCCCTGCCCAAGGCCTCCTTACACTGGAGAGTGGGGCCTGAAGACCCTTCTCTGGCCAACATTATGGCCATTCCATTCTGTGTCCAAACATTTGGTGGTCACCTGGGTCTGATTTTTTAAATATTTTTAATTTCTCCCCTGGGAAAGAATACTTGTTACACTCAACTGGTCATTTCCCCTGACTGTTCATGGTTGAAGGGCAGATGAGTAGTTAATGATAACCAACTCAAGGAGGAGCGGTGGGTTAATTACCTCACCAATAGTCTTGGTTTCCTCAAGGCTAATTAATAAGTCACTTGTTAGATTTCATTTATTTATTTCAGCCATGCCACATGGCTTGTGGGATCTTAGCTCCCTGACCAGGGATGGATTCTGGGCCTTTGGCAGGAAAGGTGTGGAGTCCTAACCACTGGACCGCCCGGGAATCCCTTGTATGAATCTATTTAGATGAAGCTAAAAGGAGGAAACACTGTGTTTCAAGAGTGAATATTCTTTGGGAAAACACTGACAGAGAAGGGGCACAAGAGGGCTTCGGAGATGCTGGTCTTGTTCTTTTCTATGATCTGGGTGTTGAAACTGTGGGTCACTTAACCAGTATCCATCCTTTTCTCCTACTGGAGCCCTGACATCCTTGCTGGGGCTGCGGTGACATGTGACAAGATGAAAACATTTCCTGACCTGCTTTGGAACTAGGAGTGTTCACATGACATACTCTTGGCCAATGCAGTGTAAGTGAAGGCTGATGGGACTTCCAGGAAGTCTCTTTCAGGTGGACAGGCTCTGTGGGTCCATGCGTTTGACCCCTCCAAAGTGCACTGAGGTTATGGCGCCCTCGGCCTTATGTCCATTCAATGGTGCCAGATATCCATTCACATGCTCTTCTGTCAGATTCCCCTGCATGTTGCCAGTTTGAGGGTTTGATTCACTCCTTCAGCAGATGATTACTGAACACTTACTATAGGCTGGGCATGTGCTGATCAGGCTGGTTACAGATTTCAGATATCCCAGGGCCAGGCATGTAATTGGAGATGTAGGCCTAGGGTGAAGGGTGAGGGCTGATAGACTGGAGGACCTAGACCCGGGCCAGCAAGGAGGATGGGGAGAGTCACTGCTCTGCTCTTGCCGGTGGTTTGACATGTGAGAAATTCAAATCTCAAATTGCAGCGTCTTCCCATTCTTTCAAGAGAAGCCAGAAATCTTGATTTATTTTTATTTTTTCAAAATTAACTCTGCCATGAGGCAGGTCTTCTACAGCAGAGGGAAACTGGATGAAGTTGGTGTATTGGTTTTCTATTGGTATGTAACAAATTACCAGAAACTTCACAGCTTAGAATTCAAGAGGTGTGTCAGTCAGAAGTCCAGGTAGACTTGACTGGGTTCTCGGCTTAGTGTCGCACAGGCTCAAATTAAGGTGTTAGCTGGACAAGGCTCTTATCTACAGGCTCTGGAAATGCATCCGCTTCCAAGTTCCCTGAGGCCAAAGACATGACAACGTACCACATGAGCGTAAACACAAAAATCAAATCCAGTAACAAAAAATGACCCAGTGAGATTTATCTTGGGAATTTGTTCACTCAGTTGTGTATGACTCTTTGCGATCCCATGGACTGCAGCACACCAGGCTTCCCTGACCTTTACCATCTCTCAGAGCTTGCTCAAACTCACGTCCGTTGAGTCAGTGATACCATTCAACCATCTCATCCTCTATTGTCCCCTTCTCCTCCTGCCTTCAATCTTTCCCAGCATCAGGGTCTTCTCTAGTGAGTCAGCTCTTTGCATCAGGTGGCCCAAGTATTGGAGTTTCAGCTTCAGCAAAAGTCCTTCTAATGAATATTCAGGACTGATTTCCTTTAGGATGGACTGGTTTGAACTCCTTGCATCCAGGGGACTCTCAAAAATCTTCTCCAACACCACAGTTCAAAAGCATCAATTCTTTTATGCTCAGCTTTCGTTATGGTCCAACTCTCACATCCATACATGACTACTGGAAAAACCGCAGCTTTGACTATATGGACCTTTGTCGGCAAAGTAATGTCTCTGCTTTTTAATATGCTGTCTAGGTTGGTCATAGCTTTTCTTCCAAGGAGCAAATGTCTTTTAACCAGGTAGATTTAGCATCTGGAAAATTAAGGCAATATGTCATATTAATATAATAAAGGACAGAACATACTTGGTCATGTTAATATATGCAGAAAAAGCAGTTGCCAGAATTCAACACTTATTCATGATAAAACTCTCAAACTCCAAATATAAGGGGATTTCTTCAGGCAGGTGAAAAAGAGTCTAAGAAAAAAACCTACAGCAAACATCAGACTTACTGGCGATAAGACTAAAGGCGTCTTCCATAATTGTAAGAAGAAAGCAAGGATGTCCATTCTCAATACTTCTGTTTAATAGCATACTGGATGTTCTAGCCCATCAAGAAGATAAGGAAAATAGATGAAAGGTATCCAGATTGAAGATGAAGAAATATTACATAAGACTGTGTTTGTTTGCATATGATTTGATCCTGTATCTGGAAAATCCTAGTGAATCTTAAAAACCAATTGAAACCAATAAATGAGAATGTCAGAGGATACAAAACCCAGTATTTCTACATACTGATAACGGAAAATCCAAGAATGAAATGAAGAACAACAATGCCATTTACAATATAGCACTTAAAGGAATCAAATACTTAACAGAAATATAATAAAAGATATGTGAGAGCTAAAGATTATAAAACACTGCTCACTAAACTTTAAAAGATCTAAATAAATGGGGATATATACCATTTTCATCAATTGAAAGAGTCACTACTGTTAAAATGGCAGCTCTCCCCAAACTGAATTATATATACAATTCAAATCAAAGTCCAAAACCAGGTTTTTGGTGGTAGGAATTGACAAGCTGATGGTAAGATTTATATGGAAATGCAATACACCAGAATAGCAAAACAATTTTGAAAATCAACACCACAGTTGGGGTACTGTTTTACTCATTTTCAAAACTTATTATAAAATAATAGTTGTCAAGACTGTGTTATAATGGTGTAATGATAGATACACATCCATGGAAATCAATAGAAGGTCTAGAATATTCTTATGTTTGTGGTAAATTGATTTTCAACAGAAGTGCCAAGGGAATGAAACTAGGAAAAGATATTCTTTTTAATAAATGGAATGGTTTGGGGACAATTGGCTATCCATATGCAAAAAGATAAATAAATTTAAAAATTTATATCATGTGTAAAAATTAATTCAAAATCAGTTACAGATTAAATGTTAAATTGAAAACTATAAAACCTGAAAAAAAAAAAAAACCACAGGAAAAAAATCTTTGTGACTTTGACTCAGGCAAAAATTTATTAGATATGATACCAAAAACACAATTCATAAAAGAAAAATTTTCTAAATTGTAATTAATTGAAATAAAAAATCTTGGCACTTCCAAAGATATCATTTAAAAGAAGAAAATACATGCCACAGCCTGGGAGAAAATACTTGCAAATCATATATCGTATTAAGGACCTGTATCTGAAATAAATAAAAAAATTTTTATAACTCAATAAGGCAAATGACCCAGCTAAAAATTGGCAACAGTTTTGAATAAAAGCTTCACCAAAGAAGATATTTGTGTGGCTAAAAATAATATTAAAAAATGATCAACATCACTAGTCATTAGGGAAATGCAAATTAAAATCACAGGAGATACCACTATACATTTATTAGAATAAAGATCATCTGAAAGTCTAATGATGCCAAGTGTTGGTACAGATGAGGAGAAATAAGAACCCTCATACATTGCTGCTGGGAATGTAAAATGTGGTACAGTCACTTCAGAAAACAATTTGTCAGTTCCTTACAATGTTAAACATAACAGTTATAACATGACCCAACAATTTCATCTTGCAGTACCCTAGAAAAATGACAGGATATCCCCATTAAGAGTTTATGTAAAATTTCACAACAACATTATCCATAATAGCAAAAATCTGAAAATAAATGAAATGTTTATCACTTGGTAAATGGATAAAGAAGATCTAGTGTATATAATGGAATACTATTCAGCAATTAAAAAAGGAACTAACTGTTTATATAGCTACAACATAGATAAATGTTACGCTCAGTGAAAGAAGCCAGACACTGAAGACTGTGATTTCATTTAAGTGACTTTGTAGAAAAGGCAAATCTGTAAGGATGGAAAACAAATCATTGGTGGCCAAGAGATGGAAATTGGATTGTGACTGACTGTACATGGACAGAGAAAAACTTTTGGGGAGTGATGGAAATATTGGGGTTAGAGTCAATTCCTAGGTAGGTTGATAAGAAGTCCAGGGTCCCCAAGGAGGAGAAAGGGGTCCGGAGCCCTAAAGAAGGAGAAAGGGGTCTGGAGCATCAAGGAGAAAAGGACAAACTTTTTTTCTACATTGCTTTGTCTTAGTCAATATAACAATGTATCTTACTCGAAGACATGTTTCTCCTTAACAAGAACCTTCTGACTAATCTTGATATTTTAAGAGGTATATTGTGGGAGTGGGTCTGGCAAGATCTTTCTATTGTTAGTTCTAATCTTGTTAACTTAAGGTGTATGTTGTGGGAATAAAAGTAAAAGTATATGCTGCTGCTGCTGCTGCTAAGTCTGACTCTGTGCGACCCCATAGACGGCAGCCCACCAGGCCGACCGTCCCCGGGATTCTCCAGGCAAGAACACTGGAGTGGGTTGCCATTTTCTTCTCCAATGCATGAAAGCGAAAAGTGAAAGTGAAGTCTCTCAGTTGTGTCTGACTCTTCGCGACCCCATGGACTGCAGCCTACCGGGCTCCTCCGCCCATGGGATTTTCCAGGCAAGAGTACTGGAGTGGGGTGCCAGGCCTTGCTAAGACTAGTGAGTAGGGGCACTCTGTCCCCCTTCTGATGTCTATGTCAGAAGCTTTCTTTGTTCCCTTTTATACTTTAATAAAACTCTGCTACATAAAAAGCTCTTGAGTGATCAAGTCTGGTCCCTGGTCCAGAAGCTATATCTTCTTCAGAGATCACGAATCTGTCATCATTCACCATAAGCTATCAGGGGCAGATCAGGTGATAGTTTCATAACTTTTAAAATTTACTAAAAATCATTGAATTACCTGGAGGAGGAAATAGCAACCCACTCCAGTATTCTTGCCTGGAGAATCCCATGGACAGAGGAGCCTGCTGGGCTATCGTCTACAGGACTGCAAAGACTTGGATACGACTGAGCAACTGTAATGCTCAAAATTCTCCAGGTCAGGTTTCAATAGTATGTGAACCGTGAACTTCCAGATGTTTGTTCAAGATGGATTTAGAAAAGGCAGAGGAACCAGAGATCAAATTGCCAACATCCATTGGATCATCAAAAAAGCAAGAGAATTCCAGAAAAACATCTACTTCTGCTTTATTGACTACTCCAGAGCCTTTGACTGTGTGGATCATAGCAAACTGTGGAAAATTCTTAAAGAGATGGGAATACCGGACCACCTGACCTACCTCCTGAGAAATCTGTATGCAGGTCAAGAAGCAACAGTTAGAACAGGACATGGAAGAACAGACTGGTTCCAAATCGGGAAAGGAGTACGTCAAGGCTGTATATTGTCACCCTCCTTATTTAACTTATATGCAGAGTACCTCATGAGAAATGCTGGGCTGGCTGAAGCACAAGCTGGAATCAAGCTTACTGGGAGAAATATCAATAACCTCAGATATGCAGGTGACACCACCCTTATGGCAGAAAGCGAAGAACTACTAAAGAGCCTCTTGATGAAAATGAAAGAGGAGAGTGAAAAAGTTGGCTTAAACCTTAACGAAAACTAAGATCACGGCATCTGGTCCCATCACTTCATGGCAAATAGATGGGGATATAATGGAAACAGTGACAGATTTTATTTCCTTGGGCTCCAAAATCACTGCAGATGGTGACTGCAGCCATGAAATTAAAAGACGCTTGCTCCTTGGAAGAAAAGTTATGACCAACCTAGACAGCATATTAAAAAGCAGAGACATTACTTTGCCAACAAAGGTCCGTCTAGTCAAAGCTATGGTTTTTCCAGTAGTCATGTATGGATGTGAGAGTTGGACCATAAAGAAAGTTGAGCACCGAAGAATTGATGCTTTTGAACTGTGGTGTTGGAGAAGACTCTTGAGAGTCCCTTGGACTGCAAGGAGATCCAACCAGTCCATCCTGAAGGAAATCAGTCCTGAATATTCATTGGAAGGACTGATGCTGAAGCTGAAACTATAATACTTTGGCCACCTGATGTGAAGAACTGACTCACTGGAAAAGACCCTGATGCTGGGAAAGATTAAAGGCGGGAGGAGAGGGGATGACAGAGGATGAGATGGTTGGATGGCATTACCAACTCAATGGACATGAGTTTGAGTAGGCTCCATGAGTTGGTGATGGACAGGGAAGCCTGGCGTGCTGCAGTCCATAGGGTCAGAAAGAGTTGGACATGACTGAGCAACTGAACTGAACTGAGCAACTGAGCACGCACACACACACATTGAATAACCATGTATTAATGGTGAACTTTATGGTATGCAGATCATACTTCAGTAAAACTATTTAAAAAATTAAATCTTCCAATTTTAAAATGTTTTTGGGAATTCCTTGGTGGTCCAGTAATTAAGACTCTGTGGTTTCACTGCTAATGGCCTGGGTTCAATTCCTGGTTGGGGAACCAAGATCCCACAAGCCACGAGATACAGCTCCACACACAAAAAAACCCAAAAAACAATATTCTCACCTAGTTCAAATTGTTAAAGAACCTCTGTGGAAAAAAATGCCCCAAGTTTAAGCCCTTGGGCTGCCTACTTGCTACATTAGTGCTAAGCTGCATGAATAGAAATTTGAATAAAATAAAATCCTTGTCCTCCTGGACAAGGATCTCCTTTGAGATCCAAAGGGAGAAAATGGAACAGTTAGCAGTTATGAAACCCTATAATAATAAATATTCATGTGCAAGGAGGTATGGGTTCAGAGAAGGCCTGGCTCTGACTGAGCAGGATTGGGGGTGCCACAGATGAGCCTGGACACTCAAGTGAGGTTTTGAAAGGTAAGTAGGAATTCAGGAGATTACTAGGTATAGGAAGTGGAGAAAAGGGGTGGGTGACATTTCCAGGTAGAGGGAACAGAATGGGCAAAGGCTTGGAGGTATGAAAAAGCATTTCCCTTTTGAAAACTGGGAAGGTCACAGATACAGTTTACCTGGAGATAAGGAGCAGGAAAAGAAGGCAGGGGCCAGATCATGAAGGGTTTGGCAGGCAGTGTTAAAAGTCTTTGGACAAAAGATTAAGCATTAAGAATTTATTTCTTGGAGGAATATGGGCATCCTTCCTGTGGCCTGAATTAAACTGTATCTTGGCAACATCATATTGCACTGATTAAAAAAAAATCCACTAATATACTACTTACCATGTGCCAGCACTATTTTAATACTTCCCTGGTGGCTCAGACAGGAAAAGAATCTGCCTGCAATGCAGGAGACCTGGGTTTGATCCCTGGGTTGGGAAGATCCTCCAGTGTTCTTGCCTGGAGAATTCCGTGGAGAGAGGAGCCTGGTGGGCTACAATCTATGGTATCTCAAAGAGTTGGACATGACTGGGCAACTAACATGCATAAACCCCGTTAATCCCATCTATAGTGGTTCTCAGACTCTCACCTATGTCAGATTCACTTGGAAGTCTTCTTAAAGCAGAGGAACCACCGAGTTTTAAATTTAGGAGGTCTGGAGTAGAGCTGGAGAATTTGCATTTCAGTCTAGTTCCCAGGAGAACCTGCTGCTGCTGGTCCAGGAGGCACACTTGGAGAACAGCTGGCTTACACACACCTTATAAGAAAGGTATCATTATCATCACCATCTTTCCCATTTTACAGAGGAAACAGATGGAAAGTTAAGCAGTCTGCCCACAAGGGCATATAACTCTTGGTGGTGGGGCAGGTGGTCAATACCAGGCAGTGTCTGCCGTTTCCCAGTTCACAGGTTGCAAAGAAGCAGAGTTAAGGGCTGGCATTTTCAGTCCTTCCTTACACCTGTCAAGAATATATTACACATGCACATACACACACACGCATGTACACATATGCACAGGCCTTAACAAACATCTGAGCTAAAAGAATTAGGGATGCTAACGGATGCCAAGTGGGTAGTGAGGGAAACTCTTTGAGAAACTCTTCAGGCCATTCCATTGAAGTATTATTTTGGTCCTACTGGAATGAAGCCAGGATTCAGACATGCACAAGTATCAATGTACAAAATGACTAATTAAATATGCAAAAGGAAATCATAAAATTAAATGTCACAACTCAAAATTGAACCATACATGAATCCTCAGTCTCTGTTGTTTTCAATATATTTGAAATGTTTTTATATTATGAAAATTAACAATATCTAGAGACGATATAACCTTGTTATACATGCTGCTTTAAGGGGGATAGTCCCAAGAAGAAAATGGCAGTTCTTTCATGAATCGGCTTGCTTTTCACATCTTAACCTAATTTGTAGCATCTCCCTGGTTGCCTTCCAATAAACAGCAACTTCCCTAAATCAGTGGCATTATGTTATTTCAGAGATCTGAATCACAGAGAATGTAATCCAAGCCCGCATGCTCCATCTTGTCATTTGTGTGGAGTGCTGTATATCTAATTAAAGCTTCTTACAGGTCCATAAAAAGACCTAACATTAAAAAAGCAGTCTGGGTTGGGGAAAACCCCAGGGCAGACTGAAGAAGGGGGTTCTCATTAACAATGAACACATTTGCTTAAATTCAAAGTTAAGTAATCATATATTTATACTTGAATATTTAAAAATATTGCCTAAGCATAATCAGATCATGTTACAACATTGATGGTGTGGAACTGAAAATGGGTCATGTTCTTGCCAGCAGCACTCCAGCTTCCCAAGAAACACCGGAGATGAATAAATGATTCACCATGTGGCCAGGACTGCAGCCTTTTCTCTGGAAGAGAATTCAAGCCCACTTTATTTAAACCAAGGTATTATTCTGTTCTTTTTTTGTTTGTTTTTATTGTTTTTCTATTCTTGTGTCCCGTTTTCCTTATAGAATTTATTCAAAACCTGAGTTACGTATTTTCCAAGGGTTATCTATTAAGACATTGTTTTGTGATGATTGCTTTATCTCAGGGGCTACAGACCTGGTGGTGGAGGTCTTCAACCACTGGCATTCCCTTGGGAGACCATTAGAATGGTATCTTTTCCCCTTTACTTGGCTATGGGGTTCCCTGAATAGTGATACCCTCCTAAGGAGAAAAGTGCAAGGCCTCACCACTGTTTTTCAGCAACAAAGGAATGAATTCCACAAGCTCCTGCTGGACATACTGCTAGAGTTAGAATGTGTGTCAAAGCGAGATGATTCTTTGAAGGTCTTTGTAAGCCAGTGTTATCCCAGGGATGGGGCCTCGACTCAGCCCCGAGGGGCAGAGGCCCATAGCCCAAGGCTTTTCCCAGCCAGTGACATCACCCCATGCCAGAGTGTTAGGGTAACTTGGAGTCCTCTTTTAACCACCCCCCCCCTTTTTTAAAATAATAATAAGCCTTTATTAGATACCTTTTACATAGCAAGACTGTTCTAATTATTTTATTTTTGTTTTTTTTTTTTTAAATTGGAGTATAGTTGCCTTACACTGTTGTGTTTCTGCTAGACAGCAAAGTGAATCAGCTATATTTATACATATATTCCCTCTTTTTGGATTTCCTTCACATTCATGTCATCACAGAGCAGAGTCTGTTCCACCCTGTGCAACCCCATGGACTGTAGCCCTCCAGGCTCCTCTGTCCATGGGATTCTCCAGGCAAGGGTACTGGAGTGGGTTGCCATTCCCTTCTCCCTTCCTGACCCAGGGATCGAACCTGCGTCTCTTCCTGTACTGCGTCTCCTGCATTGGCAGGCGGGTTCTTTAGCACTCCTGCCACCTGGGAAGCCCCCCTTAACTTTAACCTTCCCTTATTACTCTGAGTGTTTGTACCTCCCAACAATCCACTCTTGCTTTCCAGTCATCTTCGGACATGCAAAATAGATGCCCAGGAGACAGTCTGAAAAAAAAAAAAAAAAAAAAAACAGGCTTCTGACGTTTGCAGGTCGGCAGAGACAATTGCTCAAGCCATCTAGATTTCTTTTTTCCCTCCAGTCGATTTAATCACATTCGGAGCATCTAAACAGCTCACCCCCTCCCCCGCTCTCTACGCAGCAGTTTGTGCCCTTTTTTGCTAGGGGTCTTCTCTTGGGGGAGGGGTGGAGGGCTGGGAGAATCCGAAATGGAAAAGCAGGTTGGAGAATCTGGCATCTGGCGTGTCACTTATTTCCAGAAAGCAAGGGAAGCTAATCTCCATGGTGCGCCAAGCTTCCAAGGATAGGAGATGGGAGCGCCTGCCCTTCTCTCCCACCCTCCCAAACTCTCCACTCTGGCCATCGCTAAGCTCCATTTGGGATCCACCTGCCAGGTGACCATGCCGCTGAACCATCCGGGGCACGGTTAATGCCCGGCATGTTCTGAGTCCCTGACTTCACAGGCTTTAATACTTCTCACGACCTTTCGCCTTTTCACGCTTTTCCAGAGGAGGCACCCTGGCCAGGCAAGGGTCTCCTGCTGACCTTTAAAAGCCAGCGCTGTGTTCAGATGCTAAGCTTTTCTCTTTTTTAAAAATAGCAACAAAATCAAAACAGTTCCTTCTAATTGGGTTCCCAGAGAAGAAACTGTAGAGAAAAAAAATATGTACGTATATTCGTGAACGTATATTTTTTTCCCGCTCTTTGTTTAAACCTGGGCGGGAGATGGGGGTGAACCTTTAGACGGGTGAAGACCCCCGCCCCCAGACGCAGAGTCCCGTGGGGACCCGGTCCCTTCCCTCCGATTTCCGCCACGGCTCGGCTACTTTCTGGGCCATTGTCCCGTGGCCCTAGTGCTTCCTCCTCCATCAGCTTGCTCTCGCTCGGGCGCCTCGCCCGCTTCCTACCGCCAGCCGCAGCCCAGACTCGCCGGGGTCGGGGCGCTGCCAGGATGCCCTGCAGCAGCTCGCGCGCCGGAGCCCGCAGGTGCGCCCCGCCCCGCCCTCGCCGCGGCCCCGCCCCGGCGACCGCGTCACAATGACGCGCGTCCCGCGCAGGCGCATCTCGGTCCCCCACCCCCTCCCCGCGGCCGGCTGCCCGCTTGGTATTATGATTAGTGCTGGGTGCGGGGATTCGGCGGCCGGGAGGGAGTTGTCGGCGCCGCGGCCGCTGCGGACGGAAGCCCGCCTGCTTGCTGAGGTAGGGGCGAGCGCGCAGTGCAGCCGGGAGCGGCGGCCGTGGGAGGGGGACGGGCTAGCCTCCGCCGCCGAGTGGCCTCAGCGGTTGCCGGGCTGGGCGCCGGGGCCCGAGCGCCCGCCGCAGGCGGAAAGTAAGTTGCGCGCTCCGCGCTCCCCGCGTCGCGGGCCCGGGAGGACGCGGGCCGCTGGCTGCGGCGGCCCGGACTCCGCGCGGCGGCGGTGCGGCCTGATGGCCTGGCGGCAGGCAGCGGGCGGCAGCGGGGCCCGCATGGGAGCGGGCATTGCGGCGGCCGGCCACGGGCGCCCCGAGGCCCTGCCCTTGCGGCCGCGGCGGGATTGCGGCACCTCGGGAGGCGCCCGCATCCCCGCGCCCCGCCCCGGAGCGGGCCGAGTGCGGCGCCCGCGGCTCCCCGCGCCCAGGTTCTCTCGTACGGTGTTTTCCTCACTAAAGGTGTTTTTCTTTTTCAAAAGAATCTGGAGATCTGGCGCAGCAAGGGGATTTCTTGCTAAAACTGCAGTCGTACAATAGAATGGGGATATTGTCTGTAGAGAAAGGGCATCGGGGTAAGGAAGGAGGAGCAGTGTCGTTCCCGAGGGACAACTAGAATTTTTGATTGGAAAACCTCCGTTCTTTTCCATAGTCATCGCCTGTTGATTCCTTTCTGGACCGTTTTACAAAACCCTTCCTTCCGTTTGCTTGGACTTGGGATCCAGGAAAGTGACAGCCTTTTATCCTGAGTGGGGTTCCTGGAGCTGTGCTGTTCTTAACAGTTGGGTCAGGTAAAATTCGATAGCTGTATAGTGAGTTCGGTTCAAGTCCAGTATTTGGAGGGGTGAGGGGGCATTTGGCAGTAGGATTCTTCAGCTTCTGGACGTCTAAGGGTATACGATTTTTCACATTATCTAGTTACTTCCCCCCCTTCCATTTAATTGAGTACATTTTCACAATCTTAGGAGCAGGTGGTAAAGCTGACTTAATGCGTTTCACGTTTTATGGTGAAAGGTGAAGCGTGGCTAGCAGGTAATGGAACTGCAAATGTTCCGCGTCTTGATCAGATTCCACCTGATTCCTATCAAACACCAGATGCCTCAGTTTGGGTTTCTTGTATGGGGTTGAGGCGCTAGTCCCAAATCAGTCTAATTTATCAGAATGTGCATCAGTGTACTTTAAAGCCTGAGGTTGTCAAGGCTTATGTAATCAATTTGTTAATTTATAATCTTGTTACATTGCTCTCCAGATTTATAAAATCATTCCCTTAAGGAAATCTGTCCTCAACGTCTGCTTAAATATTTTTCTTGGAATTGGATTCCTGAAGAGGAATGTACTGTACTAGTGGTGATTAAAGCAAACTAATTAGACAAGTTTCTTCAAAAAAAAAAAAAAAATCACATTCGTTCTTTTATTCGACCAATTGTCTCAGGTAGGAAAACAGATGACATTCCCATTTTACAGAACTAAAAATGAGAGAAATGACATGACATTCCCAAGGTCACTTATTGAGGCAAGTCACTTACTGAAGCAGTATAGTAATTGAAAGTCAGGTGCATGGAGTTAACTTTTCTTATTTCTCCATCTTTAAGGTTTTCCTGGCAGGGGACTTTGCCACCTTTCTATTTTTTTTTTAAATTTGCACAATCAGGTTTTTGTTTGTTTGTTTGTTTTCTGTAGTATAGAAAAGTTATTTTCACTTTTTTTCCTTTTTTCTCTGCTCTTCTGAGTAAGTTTTTCTGTGTTATTGCAGTAAGATACATTTGTAGAAAACATACAAGGACTGAGAAGTTACGTAATTTTTGTTTTTCTAGAACAGAAGTAAACATTGGGCCGTTAAGGTTCAAATGTAATCCCATAATCTTAAAATGAAGGCTTTTGAATGTCCGTATTAAAATTGAAGGGCTTTCAGATATTTTTACTGGTTGCAGGAAATATTGTGTGTCTAAACTTTACTATGGGTGTTTCATATAGAAAGTGAAACTAAATAGAAGGAAAAAAATTTTTTTTGGAGCTATTGAGCAGCTCAGGTTCTAAGCATTGGTATAAATAAGGCTTAGTTGCTTCTCTGAAGCAGGTTTTCTGAGCCTAAGAATTCATTACACTGCCCAGGAAAAAGGTGCACTTTCCACATGGTTAGAATTTTAGGAATAAAAAACGTAGATGAGGAACTCTAAAGAATTGATTTTACTGCATGCCAGCTGTTTGCTTAACCACCAAAATTTAGAGTTTCTAGCCAAAATGCTGTTATGAGAAAACTGATTATTCAGAATATAGATACTTCCTAGTGTGTGTGTGTGTGTGTATGCAAGTCTATTCTTAGAGCAATTTAGGTGGAAGAGTTGAGTTGTTTGTAGCAGTTTTGAAGGTAAACTAAACTTCTGATCATTTATTCATGGAGCCTTTGTCTACTTTGGGGGCCCTGGGTTAGAGGGTGGCAATAGAAAAGTGAATAAAAATGAGTTCCTGTCTTTCAGGCTATTGTGAATTATATTTACACTGAGGTAAACAATGACAGTAGGATCAAATACTGTGATGAGGCATAGGCAAAACCCCTGGGCAATTTGACTGGGGAATGCCTCACAGAGAAGGCGATGGTTGAACCAGTCCTGGACAAGGTAGAGTTTCCAGGCAGAGAAAAGGGGAAAGGGCTCCAAGGGTTTAGGGAGGTTGAAAAGACAAGGTCAGATGGTGGAGAAATAATTTAGATCCAAGTGGGTGAAAGGAAGCTGAGGAGGTAGAGACTGTGCAGCTGTTTTTGTTTTTTTAAGGCTGTGGAAAGGAAGGGGGCAGAGAAGGGCAGTAGGTTTGGGGTTGAAGGGGATTTTGGTATTTTGCTTTAGTTTGGAAGGGGCCAGTATAAAACCTCTCAGATTGAATGACCTCATGAGTGAGCGCTGGAAATGCGTTGTCTGGTCTGGATAATCTGGAGCTGTGTTATTCTCACTGCAGATCATTTCCTCATCTTGTTTTCCTGTGTATCTGCTTTGGGTTGAGGCCTTCCATCCCGTGGGGAACCATTTCTTGCTGGTGGAAGGGGAGGAACCTGACTAAAGAGGATTCCTGCTCTACCTTCCCTGAATGTTTATTTCTCTGCCGTTACTTCCAGAGCCTCCTGAGATTCTACTTTGGCACCTGCAGCGTTTGGCCTCTGCTCAGGTAGGCTCTTTGCTGACCAGGCAGGCCTCTCTCCCCCTCCTTCCTGGTTGTGTCTGTTCCCCAGACTGCTGCCCTGTGACCACAGCAGCGACTTCAGAGTTGGAGGGCACTGGCTGCCCATGCACCATGTTTTCAGTTCTCGAGTGTCTCCAGGCTCAAAGCAAGATTGGGAGGAGGGGTGTCCATCTGAATGTCCCAGCACATAAGCCCTCAACTACATGTTGGCCTGAAATGTGATGGGAGTTATGAAATCAGTGCTCCAGAAATGCAGGTTACAGGACATGTAACTGGTCAAATCATAGCCTCACTGGCCTCAGTTTCTCATGCAGTTACCTGTCTCAAACCCAGAAGACTGTCAGCTCCTTGGAGGCAGAGATGCCTCTTCTTTGATTGCTGTATCCCCAGACCAAGTGTTATGCCTCATACGTAGTCGGTGTACCCAAGAAATGTCCTGGTGAAGAAATGTGAAAGATCTGAACTGTAGTTTGCTACCCACTAATGGACACCATACCCATTTTATCCCAAGGGGTTGGATAGAAATGGCTTCTCATTTATAGAATCCCAGAGCTAGAGGCAGATCTTCCACTCTAGAAAAGATGCTCAGGAGATGTTTGTTGCCGTCCTGTATTCCTGGTGTGAGTCAGTTCCCCACCTGCTACCAGTCTCCACTAGAGTCATTTCAGATTCCTGTCTGTGCTTTGCCCCCTGTGCATTGAGCTTCTGGATTCTACTTCCCAAGCGCGTCTCCTCTGTTACATCCTCCTCATCACTGCCCAGACTCAGGCTGCCCTTGTTTTTAAGTCTTTCATCACTTTTCTGGAAACATTTTTCACTAGTCTCCTCACCTGTGTTCAGGCTCTAGTCTTCCCCTTCCAATGTGATCTTCACTTTGCTGCCAGAGTGGTTTGCTCAGCTGTCATCTCTGATTGCCATTCCCCTGCTCAGGATTCTTCCTTGGCTTCTTGGTGCCAGCTTTCATTTGTTCATTTAATAAAGTGTATCTATATATTTCAGGCAGATGCTATACTCGGCGGGCCCAGGGATGCAGAGCTGAATAAAGCAGACATGTGTGTTACGCGGCCTGAATTTATCATGTAGTCTAGTGGGGGATACAGATTATTAATCACATAATCACACAAATAATTATATAACCACAACTGTGACACAGGCCGTGATGGAAGAGGGCATAGTGCTGTGAGAGTGCCCAGGAGCTGGTGTGCAGGCGGATGGGAGGGGAGGGAGAGGCGCTGGTCTGGGTGGTGGCCTCTGTGCTGGCCCTGAGGCATGGCAGAGGCCGGCCAGATGTGGGCAGCATCCACTCACGCGCAGGGACACGAGGACCTTCGGGTGTCCGGTCCTTCCCCGCCGATCTCTCACCTTGTCTCACACCCTGGGCTCCGTGTGGGTTACTGTCCCAGTCACGCTAAGGCCGCTTTTCCCCCTCAGCCAATCTCAGTTCTTAGCTTAAACAGAATAATGTCTCTGAGATGCCTCCTGTGAACTCCCAAAGGCAGATTTAGGGGAAAGAACACCTCTTCCAGCCTTCCAGTGAGACGTGTAAACAGCGTAGGGCAGTGGCCTTCCTGTTATATCCAGTGCAGGCCTTGAGGGGTAGTGTTCTGGGCCAGTGAAGGGTGAGGCTGAGGATGTCACAGTAAGATGGGGAACTTAGTATACAGCTCCTCTCAGATGTCAGACTCTCTGAAAGGGAAGCCAGTTGTGAAAAGCTGGGGGAAAAAATCTGGGTGATTTTAATCCCACTGACACATTGCTAATGTGTATTATCGCCTTTTGCTTTCATGATTGTCCCAGGTGGTGCTTATCTTTGTGTTATAGACAAAGACATGCCTGTTGACAGAAGTGGAATATCTCCTTGGGCCCCAAGTCCTGTGGTACTCTTTTATGCTATGATGCTGCTCCTCATGTTTGCTGAGTAAATGAATTTTGATAATTTTTAATGTGCACCTCTGTGGTTTAGACGAGAAAATTTGGCTCTGCGGCACTTTGAAATGTGACGCTTAGGTTGCTGTCCCAGCTCTTCTCTGATGTTCCCTCCCCTTCTATGTACAGACTTATCTCTTAGGTCATTATATTGTCTTCATATTGCATAGATAGGGGAAAATGTTTAAATAGTATATCTAACTGGGTTTAATATTTAGACACATTGGTTCTTTTGTGTTAAGGAGAGTATATTTTAGGTAATGTAGGTTTCACTCAGATGGTGTAAGGTATGTAGGTAAAGTTCATTTTAGATCTAGGACACTAGACTAACAAATATTCATTGGACAAGTTATGAAGCTTAGAGTGTGCCATATTTATGGGTCTCTTAAGTAGTCCAAATATTGCACAGTAATTTTTTTAATAGTAGACAAAAGTTAAGCGATTGAATTTAAGAGTTAAGCTTTGTGTTCTATCTCATTTTCTGCAGGTTAAACAATTCTCTCTTATTGGTATAAAGCATTATGAGTACTACAGAAGACATGTAGAATGACAGTAGTCAATCTAGTGTTTCAAGACATGATCTGATCCTTTGTTCTCCTCTTTTATGAGTATTTGCTAATCCTCTTGTGAAGGAAGATGCTTTGTTAGAAACAATTGGAGAGAATGTAATTTGCAAAGTACATTAAAATTGTAGTTTGGGTAAGGATAAATTTTTTAAAGCAGAAAATAGAACCTTCTTAAATTGTACTTAAATGATTTGCTTGGTGTTGACTGTTCTGTGCCATTGGGGAGAAATCTTGCCATAACAAAATTGTATACAAACTGTAAAGGTGAAGTTTTTTCCAAGGTGCCGTTGCACTTTTAGATGACCAGTAATTCTCAGTCTGTTTTTTGAATGGTTATTTGCCTGTTGTTTCCTTTCTCAAACTGTAGTTCTAAACATTTCAAAAAGTTCTTAATGGAATTGTTTGTTAATAATGTTTATTAGGTGAGTCCTTGGTGGCACTCTTGTTAGTTGATGGCTGGGTCAGAATTGGAGGAAAAACACAATTGTCAGAATAGATTTATTTTAGTGCTGTTGTTTTCCTGGGAGTTCGAAAGATCCAGATCAAAGTGGGGAGGCATTGTATTATTGCAGGAAAAAATACAGGACTCAGGAGTCAACTCAGGCAGCTCTTAGCTGGACGTAGGACTGGGACATAGAAAGACTTTATCCTGTTTGATCGTCCTCTCTTATATAAAATGGGTATGGTACTTCCATCACATTCCTGATGGTAAGGAATAAATTGTAGAACAAATGTAAAGAATTCAGTGCATACATAGATTCCCAGTAGTTAATTTGTTCTTTTTTTTTTTTTAATTGTTTACTCTTTTTGAAACCTGCATTTAAACAAAAGTAAACTTCTCAAATGGGCAGTTGTGGCAGTGAAAGATATTTTTAAAACTTGAAATGAGACAATGAAAAGAAATGTTAACTGTGGTTTTGCTGTAAGACTCATTTCTATATAAACCTGTAAACCTGTTTAGTTATAAGTTAGTAGGTTTTTAGGAAAGTAGTATGGGTAATAATGAGAGAATCCAGTAAGTCAAGACAAAAATTGGTATTTTATGGAATCTTAAGGTGAACACTCAACTTTTATAATTGGTTTAAATTTTCTAATGACCTTATTCTTCTGTTGCTTTCATGTTTAAACCTAGAGTTTTCCTTTCTTTTGAGGCCTCACATCAGCTCTGTGATGTGAAGCTGCTTCTGTGCATTTTTAACTCTTTGATGACACTTGAATTAATCTAAAGTACAATTCGAAGATAATGTGGTGAATTTAGTTTAGCAAGTTTTCCATTGATGTTGAGAGACTGAGAGTTCATCACAGTTCCCTAAATGGTGAACCACTAGGTAGTTTTCGGGATCAGCCTTCCTCACCCTGTTACATTTATCATCTCACTTTGCCCACCGGCCTGACTTCACCCCACACGGCCATGTGTACCCTGCTGTCCGTTTCTCCTATTTCCAGAAAGGGTGTCCCACTGCTCCTAGTGAGGGCTGAGGCCTGATCTGTGGGCTGCCCCGTCCTTGGGGGTCCTGGCTTTAGTATCCTTTGCCCTTCCTTTGACGTAACTTGCCCCGGTTTTCTTAGTCCCTCAGTCGTGGCCAGCTCTTTGCAGGCCCAGGGACTGCAGCACCCAGGCTTCGCTGTCCATCACTGCCTCCCTCCGTTTGCTCAGACTCGTGTCTGTTGAGATGGTGGTGCTATCCAGCCATCTCGGATAATTATCTTTTTGTATGTAGATAACTTATTTGTAAGATTCTAAAGGACTGGGGGACTGTATTGTCCCCCATAATTCATCCCCCACAATTAGGGCTGAAATATTTGCTAATAAAAAATTAGGCTCAGTGTTCCTGTTCCTTCCTTAGCCTGAAGGAATTGCATACTTTGTCCCTCAAAGGAGGCAGAATATTTCATTGAGTATGTGTGTTTATTAAGATTATATAAATATACATATATTTCAGGGAAATTGGTTTATTTCTTTGGTGTCAATTGAAAAGTAAGTTGAATGAATAATTATGTACAGAAATTCAAAATTTTAGTAACTTCTGTCTTTCCTAGATTATAAAGGCAGCACATATTCACTGCTAAAAATTTGAAAAGAACAGAAAAGCATAAAGAGAAAAAAATCTGTAATTTTAACATTTTTTTTAAGTATATATGCAGGCAGATTATATGTTTTAAAAAAATTTGGGATTCCCAAGCCATGAAATTTAGTGTGTGAATTTTTTTACTTAACATTTTGTTGTGACAATTTCCCATGAGATTGAATAGATTCAAAATATAGCAGCATAGTCTTGTGTTAGCATGCTGGTTCCTTATTGTAGACCATTTGGTTATTTCTGATCTTTTTTTTTTCACATATAAATGTCCCTGAACATTGTGACTAAATATTTGTCTATTTCTTTAAGCCATAAATCTATTAGTAAGATTATTAAATGAAGGATATTAACAATTTTAAGGCTTTTAATACAGGTATTGCCAAATTGCTTTTCAGAAAAGTAATCTGTGGTGCCAGCAATATGAGAAAATTCCCATATGCTTCTGCCTTTTAAGTCAAAGTCAGACATTAGGTGTTGATATTTTTGTTCATGGATTAGTTTTTCTTTTTTTCTTTTCCACATTTTTTTTGATCACTTTTTCATGACCATCTTTGTCACAGTATCAGCAGGGGGTATCAAAAAGATGATATGGAGTTAAAATGAATTTTGACAGTTATTAATAAAAGCTCTGGAAGAGAGATTTAGATTAAGATTTTAAATTCTCCGTAGATTCCACCTTACATTCTGTTTTCCTGGCAAAGGAGCAATTGTGGGTTGGCTTTATTTATTTTGGAGTAATTTCTACACACCAACTTGTGCTTAAATCATTATTTATTATGTGGACACTTTATACCAGAGCTGTCACCATACTAAATTTTAAAGACTCATTTACCCTCAGGTAGAAATGGTGACATGCCTAGCATTTTTCACCACTTTAATGAGAGGCAGTTCTGTGGAAGAATTTGAACTTACTACCTGTGCTGCTGGTCTAGGTTTTGTGGCTTGGATGTTAACCTTTTTCTCTGTACAAATACTAAGTGCTACTTTCCATCAGTCAGTTAATAGATTGTCTGACTCCTCCTTTCATTCAGATCCCTGGAATATAGCTTGTTATATTTAGAGGAAATAAAGATTTCTTAAACCAGCACTTTAAGGGATAGGATCTGTGTTGGCAACCCAGTCGCTGCCTTGAGAGACTCGAGCAGACTTTTCAGCCCGGCGTGCTGGTTACCTCAGGTGGCCCCAAGTCCGTTAAAATTCACTGCCTGGAAGAAAATTTTGAGGACATACTTTAGTAAACAGTGACTCTGCCTTCCCTTGGCAAATGCTTTATTAGACATTTGGAGGTACGTTTTTGCCTATTGGGCCATTTCTCATAATAAATGATTGACTGAAACCTTCTAATTTGCAGTTTCTGTCTTGATTCCATCCAGTGGCTCTAGACTGATGCTGATACCCACATAGTAATATTCAGCCATTCCAGTGAAGAATTCTGGATTCTTCCATAACTTGGGACCTATTGACTTGTTTGTGATGGTTTCTTCTTCTTTTTTCTTTTTTTGGCCATGCTATGAGACATGTGGGTTCTTAGTTCCCCGAGCAGAGATTGAACCCAGGCCCGCTGCATTGGAAGTGTCAGATCCTAACCACTGGATGACCCTGGTTGTTTCATCCTTGCCTTATAGCCTATGTTAATAATGCCCAGGAGGAGTACCAGTCCAAAAATGTGGAGTACTGTTTACTTTGGATGAAGAGAACAGCAATGGTGACTGCCGCTGGGATTGCATTTGTTTTTTTTGTTTGTTTGTTTGACTTGGAGGTTACTGATATTCCTGGAGGATTGAGTCTGTTGCCTTCTTTTCAGCCTATACTGTTTTTGTTATAGGTATCTTCGAAATTTTAGCAGTGAGATCAGGGCAGCAATTTTCGTGAAACGTGCATTAGTTCCTCTACTTGAGTTGACTTTTCTCTAAATGTAGGTTTAGTCTGACATTTCCCATGAGTAAGAGTTACAGTTTTCATATTTTTTCTGTTTGTGAAAGATACCAGATAATTTCCATGTTTAAGAAGCTTAAATACAGTTTTAGCATAGTTGTATAAAAACTCATCTTTTAGCTGTCTATATTGGAGGGAGAGCACTGGCACAGATCATTTTTTGAGGCATGTAAATTGTTTGTAAGGTTTTTCTGTGTTTGAATACTAGTGGTCTGGTTTAAAAGGGAAATGTATAATATCCCAAAGTGTAGAGAGGCTCTGGAGAGGCTTAATTTTTGCATATGGCCTTTTTTTGTGTGACCTGCTTTCTCATGCCATGGCTTGGCAATGATTACCCACACGGAGCCACCTTCGTTCAGCGTGCTGTTCCTTGCCTCTTCTGGGGAGAGGTGTGAGTTGGAGACCTGAGTTTGGTATACAGACCACACTCCGATGGTAAAGGTGTCAGTGAAAAGCTCGAAATGAGTTTTGACAAGAATAACAGGGTGCATTCCAAATTGACAGTAGGTTTAACAGAGGCTGGTTTTACAACTGTTTTCAGCAGCTTGCAAAATGTGTGTAGGGCCACCCACACTTCCTTCCTCTTCTCCAGCCACACCCGCACACTTCAGTTGCTTCTGCTGTCTTTAGTAAACTGGGAGAACATCAATGTATTCTTGCAGCATACACCAGTACGTGTTTCTCAAACATGAATTTACATATTACAAACACCCTGGACTGGATGGTCTGTTTCATTTAGGTCCAGCTGCGTCATATCCATGTATGAGCATATGCTATCATAAGTAAGAAGACTGCTTTAGAATGGCCTAATTTAGTGCTTTTGCTGTTTTAAAAGATGTCATAGTAGTTAATGTAGTCATTAAAAATAGTGATTCAGAAGAACATAGTGCATGGAAAATGTTCATCCTGTAGTAGACGAAAAAGTAGTCCTGTGACTTCATATACAATATCTTAGCTTTGTACAGAAGCCCAGATGTAAAGAATATAAACTGAAACCTGAAGAGAGGGTATCCTGGATGAGATTATAGACGTTTTTGGTTATCTATGGTGCTTTTCTGTATTTTCCAGATTTTCTAAGATGAACTTGTTTTGTGGAAATACTTAGAAAATGGTCACAACTTCCCCCCATCCCCAATGTGTATATATATATATATGTGTGTGTGTTACCCCATTTTGTGTCTGGCATGTAGTATACATAGAAAATAGTTTGGAAGGGCATGTCCAAAATGTTAACAGAGATTATCCCAGAGGGTAGAATAATGGATGATTTTTTTTTTAAAACTTCCCTCTTTTATATTGCCAATATATATGTTCTGATTATACTTTTTCTTACACTGCATAGATGGTTCTTTCATAATGAAACAAAAATACTGAAAGGAAAGTAATTGGTCAATTGAAAAAAGCAGAATACAAGATATAAAGTTATATACAAAATGATCACACCTAGGGTTTGGGGGAGGATGGATACATGCATGAGTATGGCTGAGTCCCTTCTCTGTTCACTGGAAACTATCACAATATTGTTAATTGGCTGTATTCCCAATACAGAATAAAAAGTTTAAAGAAAAAAGCAATTAGTTAGATTTTTGTGGGATGCTTTAATGAAAAATTATCAGACTTTGCTACCCAACTAGAGATTATAGAGATTATAGACCCAACTAGACCCAGCTGCAGCCCGCCAGGCTCCTCTGTCCATGGAATTCTCCAGGCAAGAGTACTGGAGTGGGTTACCATTTCCTTCTTCAGGGGATCTTCCCGACCCAGGGATCGAACCTGGGTCTCCTGCACTGCAGGCAGATTCTTTACCTTCTGAGCCACTAAGGAGTTCTCTGAAAACAGAAGAGATGGTAGCTCAGTAAATTCAGTCTCTTGAAGTGGAGTGGAAGACTGAAAGAGTTTCTGCCTGGGTGGAGGAGATTACTATCATCATAACCGTGGTAGTGGTGGTGTTAGCTAGTGTTTACGGACTGCTTCCTCTGTGCCAGGCTTTATTTTAAGCACCACCCTTATTAACTGATTTAATTCAGCACGATCTGGGCCATGCTCTTGCTACTGGTGTTTTCTAATGAGGAGACTGACCATACAGAGAGGTCAGGTTTTCCTCAGATCCAGTGGCTAGTGGCTGGTAAGCTGGCATTCAGATCCAGTCATTAGCCTTAACAGAACCAGCCCTCAGCCAAGCTGGACCATCACACTGCCTTGCCTGACTGTGGATGAAACCGTCTGTTGGAGAGAGAAGCAGGTGTGGGTAATGGGGGGAGCTATTATATCTCACTTGGAGCTGAAGGAGCAGGTCGGCATCCCAGAGCTCACCTGTCTCTAGACGTGGGCCTGTGCCCATGACTTTGCTTGGCTCACAGTCTGTGAGCAACTGTCTCCATTGCTCTTCATCCCCTCATTCCCAGCAGTAGACTTGTTTTCACAGCCCCCTTTCCTTCTTCCTCCTTTCTCTTTCCTACTTCCCCCAGCCTCTCACGTGCTCTTTTCCCCAGGCTCACACGAGCCTGAGCTTAAGGATTAGCTGGACTCACCTGTAGTGTGTTGTGTGAAGTGCCTTGGCCTCGTTTGGATATTTAGAACTTGAAGTTATTAATGTGATATTCCAGTGTTGAGGAAAGGCCTGCAAGGCTGCCTTAGTCCCCTCCCTGGCCACGGACTTCGGTATCAGTGGTCCTCTCACGGTCTCTTTGTTCGTGGAGTCTCTTCTTTACTCTCAGCTGGAAAGCCTCTAGTGCAGAGCTGTTGTGTGTGTCCCCCAGTGCTCGTGTTGATTTCTGCTGGCCTGCTAGAGGATGGGGTGTTGGAGAGGTTGCCCTCCTCGGCTATTGGAGTGGGTATTTCGTGAGCCAGAGAGGCTCCTGTTGGGCTTTGAAGCCTGGCTGAGCAGCTTGGAGCCGCAGGCTGCTGCTTGTGGGGCAGGTGGAGCCTCCTGGTGCCCACCCCGCAGACCCTGGTGAGGGTTCATTGCGTTGTGGATTCATGCTCATTACCCAGGAGGCATTTCAAAAACAGTGACTTTACTCTTCATTATTATAATTCCCTCCTCCTTCAAATGGGATAATCCTTTTACTCTGCCTACCTGGACCAATCTCCATGTATCTGTTCACTGTGAAATCAGTCAGTTCAGTTCAGTCGCTGAGTTGTGTCTGATTCTGTGTGATCCCATGGACTGTAGCTCGCCAGGCCTCCCTGCCCATCGCCAACTGTCAGAGTACTCAAACTCATGTCCATTGAGTCAGTGATGCCATCCAACCACCTCATCCTCTGTCGGCCCCTCTCTTCCCGCCTTCAGTCTTTCCCAGCATCAGTGTCCTTTCACTGTGAAATACCTGTTGCCTAAAGATTCCTTGAACGGCCTGTAATTGACAAACGGGAGAAAAATAATGGAAGACTGGGTCACTGAAAACAAATTCGCCATTTTTATTTGTCTGGGTCCACTCTGAGGGTTTATATTTTAACTTTCAGCAAAAGTTAAATAGAACTAAACTAATATCTTTGTATTTTCTTTTAGGAAAAAGAAGCAACTAACAAAACACAGTATTAACAAGGATTACTCCACGTGCAGTTTGCAGGGTATGTCTTGGAGCTGGCACAGTCGCCTTTACTTTACATAAGCCACACCTTAACATTCTCCATTGGTGTTCAGAATGATTTTTAGGCATTGCAAGATCCTCAGATATCAAAAAATGATTTAATTATTCCCTATGTTAAGTTGCTCAGTTGTGTCTGACTCTTTGGGACCACATGGACTGTAGCCCGCCAGGCTCCACTGTCCATGGGGATTCTCCAGGCAGGAATATTGGAGTGGGTTGCCGTTTGCTCCTCCAAGGATCTTCCCTACCCAGGGAGTGAACCTGGGTTTCCTGTGTTGCAGGTAGTTTCTTTACCGTCTGAGCCACCAGGGAAGCCTAATTATTTCCTGTAGTAACTCAAAATACACTTGATAGTATGATTAAACAGTATTTTTAAAGGTGTTCAATAACAAGGATATTTTTCCTCTGAACTTTCACTGATTTGTACCTTCCTGTTTTTTAGGTTTATAATTGTAGTTTGAAAGACACTGAAATTCACTCAGTCGTGTCCGACTCTTTGCAACCCCGTGGATCATCCATGGAATTTTCCAGGCCAGAATACTAGAGTGGGTAGCCTTTCCCTTCTCCAGGGGATCTTCCTAACCCTGCAGGAGACCTGGGTTCCACCCCTGGGTTGGGAAGATCCCCTGGAGAAGAGATAGGCTACCCACTCCAGTGTTCTGAACTAGAGAATTCCATGGACTGTATAGTCCCTGGGGTCGCAAAGAGTCAGACATGACTGAGCGACTTTCATTTCACTTCACTTTTAGGCAATGAAAAAGGGATATGTGTATCCAGAGAAGTACCCAAAAAGTGAATTCTTTGATAGTGAAAGCAATTAATCATTTACTACAGGATTGCTTGTCATTAAGAAGATACCCTATGAGATTTTTCCCCATGAACTTGCTAGTAGATTAAAAATTATTTCATTGTGCCCTTTTGCTAACCCAGTTTTGGAAAGATAAATGACAATGTGAATAGTGATTATCTGTGGGTGTCTGAGACCCTAAAAAAAGACCCCCCATATCTGTATATTCCTTTGTAATACATAACTCTTTAAAAAGTAATTAAAATGTAAACCAACTGAAATTTGTTTATAAAGCCTTGATTTCTGTGCCACTTTCCAGGAATACATCTAAAGTGATAGATGAAAAAGTAAATGTTACATAACTTGGGGGCAGCCTGAAGAAGCTTTTTTTTGAAAGCTAAAGTTGCATTTGTAAGCTTGTGCAATAGAAGCATAAACTCAGGTAGAATTTTAAGAGTTACTACTGCCCTTATAATTAATCAAAGTTAAAGATTTAAAGGTAGTTTTCTGCCCCATGGAGTTAGCTTAGAGTTTTTGTTTTTGGAAATTAAATATACTTAAATAAATTTTTTGGGGGGGAACTACTGTTCAAATAAAGCAAGATCTTTCCTCTTGGATTTTCCTGTTATCAATAAAATGAGCAGCTCAGATGACAAGGATAATACACGAAACAGAAGAAATTTGCTTTTTCTCCAAAGAGAAAGCCACATAAGCCGTATCTTAACAGTGCAGATTTCTCATTTTTAAAAGTCTCAATAGAAATAGGATTTTGTTTCTGAAATTAATTTGCAGAAACAGTGTAGAACAGTGGTTAAAAGAACAGGCTTTGGTGAATCTCAGCTCTTTAACATATTGGCCTTATAGCCTAGGCCAAGTTACTCACTGTTTTTGTGCCTCAAAATGAGACTAGTAATCCTATCTCTGAGGGCAATTTTCAATTAAATGAAGCACTCAGAATTACTTTGAGGGTAATTTACAATTACAGAGAAGTTTGAGGTGGCCCCAGATATGTGATTCAGATCATTTTATTTATTTATTTCTTGATTCAGATCATTTTAGCCTGCATGGGAGAATGACTGTGAGAATTTTTTTTTAACTTCCCGATATTATTATCGTAAAAATAATATTGTTTAGAATGGTCATATGTTTATAAGAGGTCTTCGCTTTGAAATAAGAATTTGGTTTGAATCTTAGCTTCAGCACTTATCTGAAACACAGTGCTTTCTTGGCTATAAAATGGGAATAATAGTGACCTCTTAGGATTGTTAAGATCCAATGACACAATCTAATTTGATTCATTTTTTGCAAATATATATAGTGGGTTTTCAGTAAATGTTAACTGTTAGTTTTTCTTCTGTTCTTTTAAGCAAAAATGAGATTTAAAGGTATTTAATGCTAGTGCTTAAAAAAAAACTTTTATGTACATACAGTTTAGGTTGTTGGGATATTTTCACATAAGTAGAGTAACTGCTCTAAGTGCTGTTAATAAAAAGTTACTGAAAATGTGAAGTTGCATATGGAAGCATTAGAAAAGGCTTCACTGCACGGATTAATGTGCACTGATAGGAAAGATCTAGTCTTAGGAGATGGCTGTATTTTTCATGGGATTTTGTTATTCTATTTAATTTTGGTAAAAAAAAATAATAGTGGGAGTTTGTGAGATTTAAAATGTCTTAATTTGTATAATTATATACATTTAAAAATTTTTCTGAGTCAGGATCATTTATAAGAACCTATTTCTGTATTTTAAGGTTTATACTATGTAGGTTAAGAATTTTAAACTCCATATAAAATGAGGTTTTTAAAGCCAAATAATCTTTAACATGTAAATAGTTTAAATGCATGCTTGTGTGTTCTTGAAATGTACGCACATCGTGGTAGGTTTTGTTTGAGAGTTGGAAAGCCATAATAGAGACAAACACAAAGAATAAGTACCTGTCAGTCAGCAAATATTAAAACATCTAATGTGTACCAGATACTGGTCTAGGTACTAGTGATGCAAGAGCAAAAAATTTACTTGTAAATATTTTGAAAAAAGTTGCATTTCAAAATGTGAAAAAATTTTGATTACTTGTTCTATATAAAACACTGTTCTTGGCATTAGCAGAGGGTGGAAATAAAACATGGAACCATAGAGTCCTCAAGAACCTTGAGGTCTCAGGATAGAGATGGTGTGTACTGAAACCTATAAGATTAAGGCCACCTGGGATGGAGGTGTCCTCATGGTGCTTTGGAGATACAGGGGAGGGAAGGTAGATGAAAATACCCCAGAAAACTAAACTGTACTCTTCTGGGAAAGTCACAAGTCTACTGAAGGGATTTTATATTAAATAGTGCTAATTTTGGAATAGCAGGAAGAAGTTGTTGGTTTCTGTCCAAGTGTATATTTATTGTGTTTTCCTTTTCTAGTCAGTCCCAGGCTTCTTTTTTAAGATGCTAATTGAAATTACTTTTGGAAAATATTCTTTAAATGCTTTTTAAAAGCGTATCAAACTTGCCAGTTTTCTTGTGACATCACCCAAAAATTGTTTCAACAGATTAACTTTGTATCAGTTTGCAAAATAAAATGGCACTTAAGTGATCAAGCTTTATAATGTAAACCCTAAATCTGTAAATAGGTAATTATAAATGCCCCTGACTGATTTACTGATTTTATGTTTCAATATATTTATTTCAAGCTTCTTATAAAACAAAATTTTCAAAAAAATGAAGCTATAAAAGGATAAGTCACAGAAAACTTAATTTTATTTCTCTTATTTTGTAGATGTCCATGACGATATTGAAAATGAATTCCTTATTTTCACCAGATATATGAGAAGATCCATTTTAAACAGTCTAAATATTTTTTCTACGTTGGGCCAGCATGGCAGGATTCAAGCGAGGGTATGATGGGAAGATTGCTGGATTATATGATCTGGATAAAACCTTGGGTCGAGGTCATTTTGCAGTGGTTAAACTTGCCAGGCATGTCTTTACAGGTGAAAAAGTGGCAGTAAAAGTTATTGACAAGACAAAATTGGACACACTAGCCACTGGTCATCTTTTCCAAGAAGTGAGATGCATGAAACTAGTGCAACATCCCAACATCGTACGCCTTTATGAAGTGATTGACACCCAGACCAAACTTTATCTTATCCTAGAACTTGGGGATGGAGGAGACATGTTCGATTACATAATGAAGCATGAGGAGGGACTTAATGAAGACTTGGCCAAGAAGTACTTTGCTCAGATAGTTCACGCCATATCTTATTGCCATAAACTCCATGTGGTTCACAGAGACTTAAAACCTGAGAATGTGGTCTTCTTTGAAAAACAAGGTCTTGTAAAGTTGACAGACTTTGGTTTCAGCAACAAATTTCAACCAGGGAAGAAGCTCACTACAAGCTGTGGATCTCTTGCATATTCGGCCCCAGAAATTCTGCTTGGTGATGAGTATGATGCACCCGCAGTAGGTAGGTACCTTTCAGTATTTGCTGTCTTGAATTCTACTGGCTGAAGTGTAGTTGGTCAAATCAGTTGTTGTTTATGGGAAAATAATTTCTAAGAGAATTTCTTTTAAATGGATCTTAGTAAACAATTGGGTTTCATGACTGCCATGTTTCCCTAAAGCTGAGTTTATTTTACCTTATAGATAGCTAATGTCTGAAGTATATTTGTTAGCACAAAAGAAAAAGAGTAAGTTACCTTTTAAGATAACCTCTCATCGGCCTGTTTTTTTTTTTAGGGTCTGAGTGCTTTTCCTATCTTTTTAGATACTTCTAGTTATTTCCTTCCTGTGAATACAGTCATGAGACCCATGTTAGAAAGGTACTGTGAATATTACAGTGTGTAGCGTGAAGAATTCTGGCATTGGGATCATTTATTGTGACCTTGAACAGTGTACTTGACCTCTGCTTCATTCCTCATCCATAGAATGGAATTAGATACAGGTATTGAATGTTACCTTGTTTACTTTTCACAGTGACTCCTGTGGTGGTTACTGTCTGTTTTCCTATATAAGATAGAAAGTTGATGACAGAGTGCCTACTGTGTGGTGAATTCCGAAATAGTTGTAGTTCTTGTCATTCCACCAGCCTGCTCCCTTCACTCCAACACTTTTTCACGCTCTCACTGGTCATGAGTTACTTAGTTGTGACAAAAGTGTTTATTGCTTTTCAGCTTGTGTCAGTTTTGTCCCCTTGGAATTATATTTGTTGTGAAGGTCATTTAGGAATTTATTTTCAGTTTTTAAGGATTTGTTAACCTGAGGGTGTGGTCAGCTTTTAAAATTTTGGGTTTAATCTTAGAAAAATAATATTACATGCATATGATATCAAACTTCATAGATAATGAGGCTTTCATTTGCATTCTGATCATTTAAAATGCAGGTTATAGAAGATTAAAGATACACATTGAAGAGTGCTGATCTTATGCTGAATACTCTGTACACCAAGGCACTGTTTTTCATGGTAAACTATGTGTTCTGGAAAAGAAAGGGTTAATAAATGGTTTCTACCCACTACGGATGACCAGGCTTCACTGAAGTCTTTCATTAGAATACTTGAGGCAGACAGTTTTTGATCAGTGGAGACTCTAATCTGAAAATGGAGGCAAGAATATGCAGATGAAGAAACATCACTGTGTCAATGTGAAAGGATATTCAGCCTCACTAATAATCAGGGAAAGGCAAATTAAAACTTTTCATATTGAGCAAAGCTAAAGGCAGACAAAACCAAGTGTGGAGAAGGCTATAGAACATGAAGAACTCTTGTACTTTGTAGATGACAGTTTGTCAATATCTAGTAAAGCTAAGTAGACATCCTGAGACCCAGTGGTTCTGCTTCCTGTGTGTGCCCCATAGAGAAGCTCTCATATGTGCTGGAGATTTTCAGAGAATGTTTTTAGCAGTATTGACTGTTCATCAACAGGAGAATAAATTGTTCATTATTCATATGGTGAAACTATAGCTTAGTGAAAATTAATTATGTCAGCATGGCTGGAGTTTCACAAACTTGTTTAAGTGAGAAAATGAATAAAGAGTACATATAGTATTAGAACATTTATAGGAAAGTTTAAAATATACAAAGCAGTATGATACATTGTTTAGGGCTGCAGTACATGCTGAGAAGTATGAAGAACTGTGAGATCAAGGTCGTTAACTTCTGAGGTGCAGGCCTGTCTACAGGGTTTCAACTGTATTGGCGATGCTTATTTCCAAAGTTGGGCAGTGAATGCACAGGTGTTCATTGTAATGTTCATTTTTCCCTCCTCTTAAATATTGCATCATACAACTTTAAATACGTTTTTAAAAACAAGAAGAAAATTGTCTGAAAGGATAATCACCAGTCTGATAAATGGTTAACTTAGGTTGGTAAAGTGGAATTGGGTAGAGTTCATTTTCATTATTTGTATTTATTTCCATACATTTTGGGTAATTGTGTGATTGAAATTACTGTAGAATTGCTTTAAAAAGCAAATGGAAAGTTACATTTCTGTTAATGTAGTATTAGTTTATTATGCCAAAATCAGTCACTGATTTTTCACAGATATTTTAGCAAAATTAGTTGGGGATAAAGATTAGAATCTGTCACTTAATTATCAGATATTGTTAAGTAAAACAACTTTGGTTCAGTTTTATAATTAAGTTTTTTAGGAGTGCACTGGTCCTCAACATTGAAAATTAGTTCAGAAATTGCATTTTATTATATTCAAAGATTCAAATTTGATTTTATTTAGCTGTACTTTTTTCTGTATCATTACTTTTTCTTTCACTTTTTATTAATTCTTTCTAGGACCTTCGAGTTTCCCTTCTGACTTCTTTTTTAGTGTCTTGAATTGAAAGCTTTTGTCCTTTATTGTCCTCATTTCTAATGAATACATCTGAGGCTGCGCTGTCTTCTCCCACAGTCTCTGGTAACACCCCAGGAATTTCACTCTGCAGTCGTTGTTGTTCATCGCTCAACTGGACTGCTTTGTTTATTGTTGAGATTTTTTGTTTTTTAAAAATTCAAAATGGATACGTTTATTTTTCCTTTTAGCTATTTGGTTTTAACTTCTAATTTTAGTACATTACAGTCAAATATGCCTGATTGGTTTCTGCTTTGGGGAGTATTTTTAGATTTTCCGTGTGGTTTAGTACATAGTAATTTTTGGTTATGCTTCCCTGTGTGAAAAAAATATTTATATTTTTGGTACATAGAGTTTTTATACATAATTAAGATTGTTAATTATGTATTTTGTTCCTTTGTGTTATGTTTTTATTCTTATCTGTTATTTTTGAGAGAATTATGCTAGTCCCCTACTCAAATCTGTCAATTTTGTATTTTAATCAGTTTCTGCTTGTACATGTTATTTTCATGCTGTTAGGTATATAAAAGTCTATATAATTTATTTTACATGATGGGCTATCACTTTTAGCAGTATGAAACTATACTTATTTGCTTATTGCTTTAAATCCCATTTGTCATTTTGTTTCAGGTTTTTCTTAATATATAATTTAAGGTATCCATAATCCATAAGACTTTTTATAGGTGAATTTGGTTCATTCATATTTGTTTTTTACTGGAATATTTCAACTTATTTGTGCTATTTTGTATTTTTCATTTGCCTTATTATTTTGTCATTACCTTTTGCCATATTTTGTTGGAGTATTCAAGTTTTCTTTGCTCCTCCTCTAGTGGTTTGCAAGACATGCAATCTGTTTCTCTGTATTAGTGTCTACTCTTAATGTCTAGAGTTAATATTTGTATCAGTCCTTCTACCATACAAAAGACTATAGTTTGCTTTCACTTTCCTTTATTTGCTTTTATTTATTTTATTAAAAATTTTTAATTTTGAACTTAATTTTACTAATTTTTTGGTTTACCACTGATTTGTCACCTTTCTATCTTAGATTACTTTTGTTTTGTTTTTTAATTCTTTAGAGAAGATTTGTGAAAAGTTTCCCCAGTCTTTGTCTGAAAGTATCATCACATTTGAATGGTACTTCTGCTGGGTATGGAAGTACATATTGAGAATTGTTTTCTTTCCAACTTTAAAGATACTTTCCAGTCATCTTTTGCTTCAGATGCTGCGGGGGCAAAGGCTCGTGTGAGATTAATTTTATTTTCATTGTTGGGCTATACTTTTCATTTACTCTTTGGTGCATAGTTTCACTTCTAGAAATGCTGTATTAAGTGGTTTTTCTTGGGTGTTAGTTCTGTTAGATGCACTTGGTTCATGTCCCATGCTGCTCATGTTCGCTTGGTGCTTGGGGATTGTTGGTTCTGTGCTTAACTTTTTATTTTTTTTGGAGATTCTCTAGTAGTCTGCAAATACAATGTCTGAGTAACCTCCGGTTGATGCGGGGGAGGAGCAGAGGGTGGCCTGGTATCCAGTCTTAGTATTTGACAGACTGTCAGTACACCTCTGCCCCTGTGCCCACGGTCATTACCCCCACCTGGAACAAATACCTGCTTGTTCATGCTCAGTGAGTTACAGAGTGAGAGAACTGGATTCATTCTTTTTAAAATTTTTTTTGTGGATTCGTTCTTGTAGTGATTGTCTTAAGTGCAAGTCTTTCCTGTTTCCAGACTGTCTCCTGGAAAGGACCAACACAGATGCTTCTATCAGCTGGTTCTTTTAGTCTGATCCTGTGTGCCATCTACCTTTGCTGTCATATCTAGAGGTTTGTGGGGAGAAAGAGAGTTGGATCATAATCAGCGAGCTGTTGATTCCAGTTGCCTCTGTTGGCTTTCAAGAATGTGTACTAAGTTGACTTCAGCGAGGTAGAAGGGGAAAGGGAAAAAATGGGATTATTCAGGCAAGAATACTGGAGTGGGTGGACATTTCCTCCTCCAGGGGATCTTCCCGACCCAGAGATCGAATCTGCTTCTCCTGCATTGGCAGGGGGGTTCTTTACCACTGAGCCACCAGGAGAAGACTTTACTCTGCTTTAAAAAGCAAAACTATACTTTATGGGTTTCTTCAAATACAGAAACTCTAAAATGAAAAAATACTGTTTCTCAGATCATGCAAGGAACTTTTCAGTTGTTATAAAACCCTGACATTGTTTATATCTTTTTACTTCACTGAATTTTTTAAGTTTAGCTTTCAAGTTAACATGAACTAGATTTGGTATCGAAAACTTTATCATCTCACTTGAGATTCAGAGGCTTCCAGGGAGGTTACAGTTTTGGAACTGAAACCCCCTATATTAGATGCTTCCTAGTTTATAGACAGTTTCAAGGATGAAATATTAGGTCTCTTCATTAGTTTATTATTTGCTAAATTAATACGCAGGAGAAATCATTGAAAGCTAAATTATGTAAAATGTGGCACCGTGTTAATACAGTGCAAAGGGTTGGACTTAGAAGTCCGTGTGTATGAACTTTTGGGGATGTAAACAGAAAATCTATACACTGTCCACAATTTGCAGTTCAGTATTTAATAGAGATTATTCATTTCTGGAGTTATAAGAAGTGTCCTCATGCATATGAGTATGCAGAAAACTAGAGTTCTTTTTATAAATCTGTGTTTTGTCCCACATTAAAATATTACTCTCAGTAAACTAAGAATAGAGGGGAACTTTCTCAACTTCATAAAGAACATCTTCAAAAAATCTACAGCTAACATACTTAATGATGAATGACTGAATGCTTTCATCTGTAGCTTTCCAAGTTTGGAAACAAGACAAAGATTTTCACTTACCACACTTATTGGGTGTAGTACTAAAAGGCGTACAGAGTGGAAAGGAAGAAGTAAAACCACCTCAATCTGCAGATGACATGATTTTCTGCATTGAAAATCCCGAGATGTGTATTTACAGAAAAATTCCTAGGAACGAAAAGTGAATTCAGCAGGATCACAGGATACAAGATCAACACACAAAAACCAATTGCATTTCTCTATATTAACAAACATCTGGAGCCTGAAATTAAAAACAATAATATTTACAATCCTGTGAAAGAAAATGTATCTAAGAAAACACATATAACATAGTAATTTATGCTGAAAACTGCTAATGAAGGAAATTTTAAAAGACTTAAATGAATGGAGAGATGGATCATTTTCATGAATTGGAAAACCAGGTAGTACAGATGGCACTTCTTACCAATTGATCCATGGGTTTAATCCAGTTCTGCCACAAGTCCTGCAGAGTTTTTGAGGACGTAGACCTCATTATTCTAAAGCTTGTGTGGAAAGGCCACGGACCTAAAATAACTAAAACAGTTATGAGAAAGAAGAGCTGGAGAGGAATCGCTATTACACCACTCTGGAAAATAGTTCGACAGTTTCTTATAAAACTAAATATATACTTCCCATACAACTCTGCAGTTGCACTCCTGGGAGTTATTTTCACATGAAAATCTGTATGTGGTTGTTCATAGGAACTTTATTTGTAATAGCCCCAAACTGGAAAGAGGCCACATGTCTTTCAGTGGGTGAAAGTGTGGTGCATACTTGCCCTGAAATGCTATGCAACAATAAAAAGGAACAAACAATTCATATAACAGCCTGAATGGATCTTAAGAAAATTACACTGAGTGAAAAAAATGCCAATCTCAAAAATTTACATACCGCATAATTCCCATTTATATAACTCTTGAACTAAAATTATAGAGGTGGAGAACAGACTGGCAGTTGGCAGGCTGGAGATGACAGTGAGTGATGTGGTTATACAGGGATAGCATGAAGGAGCCTTGTGATGGAGCACTTCTGTATCTGGGGTCACTAAATGGGTCTGTACTTGGGATGAAATTGCACGGACGCCGCACACACGAGGGCATGTAAAACGGGGCGATCCGAGTAAGCTCTGTGGAGTACGTCAGTCAGTCTCCTAGTCGTGGTGCCGTGCTGCAGTTCAGTAAGCTGTTGCCGCGGGGAAGGTTGGGTGAAGGGTACATGGGACCTCTCTCTGCTTTTTTTTGTGGGGGGAAGCAACTCTTGTGATTTCAAAATAAAAAGTTAAAAAATACTTAACTATTCTTTGCCTAAAATGAAAGTGAAGTCGCTTAGTTGTGTCCAGCTCTTTGCAGCGCTGTGGACTGTAGCCCACCAGGCTCCTCCGTCCATGGGATTTTCCAGGCAAGAGTACTGGAGTGGGTTGCCATTTCCTTTTCCAGGGGATCTTCCCCACCCAGGGATCGAACCCAGGTCTCCTGCATTGCAGGCAGACACTTTACCACCTGAGCCATCAGGGAAGGCAAGCATTTCAATGTCGATGTTCCTGAGCTGTTGTGTAGGGGTTGTTTTTACTTTATTTTTAACAATAATGCCTGATTATGGTCTGAGAGTGAAGGTCACCATGGAAGAAGCACACTGCATTTTTTCATTGCTAACAAATTATTTTTATATTGTATTTTTAAAAATAAAACCAATTGTAAAACCAGATAATCAGCCAAAAATTATCCTGTATCCATTGAGGTCAGAGCATTTAAGCTTCACCATGTTGAAAATATGTATTTGCAATTATCTTGGAGAAGTGGTTCTTAGGTTTTTCTGACTCAGTGATGCCTTACCATCCGATGAAGTCTATGGACACATCTTAGAATTGTGTCCTTTTTAATTATTATTTTGTTTGTCCTGACATACTGCATGTGAAGAACATCTCGAAATCCAGTGTGAATTTAAAAATGACTGTCTGGTCTCCCTGAAAAGGATTACCTTGTTTTGTCAAAAAGTAGATCAGTAAAACATAAATTCAGACATTCTTGACTGTTAATTTATATGCTAATTGTATCTTTATAATATTTGCGAAATCTTGGTGTATTCAAGCCCAGAGCTATAGTTAAGCTGGTGGCCACATATCATGTGCTTGCAGCAGTCATTCCTCAGTCTGTTCTAGTCCTGTGATAAAATATCTCTACATGCTCTTAACCATGAAAGAGTCAGAGGGCTTAGGAAACGGGAGCCACCAAAAGACCTGTGCTTCTAGCATTATATGTATAAAAACATTTAAATATTCTCTCTGACATTTTTTAAAGGATTCCTCCTTCCCATACAGATAGTGCAACCTAACCTAAACTTTGTGACAGAACTTTGAAATAATCCAAAAAGATGTAAACAGATGAGAAATTTTTTCATAGGTTTACATCGGCCTGCCATTATAGCTTATACCGTGAACTGATGGTGCCTTGCTTTTATTTCAGACTTGTTACAGAAAAGCTGTTTATGTACTTGCTAAACGTCCCTGCCAGGCTGCACGAAATTTGGGTACAGTTTCATTTTTCTCAGTTGTCACTTATTAGAGACAGATGTCTTTGTAATGTTTCAGTATTTTCCAACTTGAACCTTTTCTTCCCAGTCAGAATCTGGCTAAATTTTATATTATTTATTCTTATCCTATTTGTCATTTGAACATCAGGTCTCGATGAGTATAGATTGGAAGACCTTAGGTGTGTGTCAGAGTTTTAGGCCCAAAACTCTGGAATTTGGGATTACGTATTTTTAAGGGATGAGTTATGCCTCTTCTTTGTGTAGGTAAGGAAGTTTGGTCCTTTTTAAAGTAGCACCGTGTTTTACTCTAAAAAAGGGACATAGAACCTACTTGTGTAAGTGCGCCCAGCATGAACTGCCCTGGACTCTGGGGCTCAGGCCTAGTCACACGGGTAGCGTTTGTTTGCCGAGAAGTGAAAAACACATCCATAGAAATGTGGCACACGCCTTCCACAGCCCAGCTATGAAACACAGGGTCACATGCTCTGAAAGGTATCTTTTTCAAAGTATAGTGCCATCACTTGTCATATAAAACCAAAAGAAAAAATGAAAATCCTTCCTTAAACTTTCTGAAATTTCACATGCCTAGGAGAAATGAAAATTATTTCAGAAATCACAATTAAAAATTGATCTGTCACAAACCCTTTGTAAGTAAAAGCACTTGACTTAGTATTAGTTCTGTCTTCACAGTGCGTTGGCTTTAAATATGAATGTTTAATTTGAGAAGGAGGTAGCAATGCCTTGAGTAATAAAATCTTTTGGGTTTTATAAATAAACCGTTACTGAATTTAATGTCTGTACGGAAGATTCTTGAGCAGGATGTGTCAGGTGTGGTATAGTCTTATAGGTACCCTGTAGATGGGGTTTTTTAGGCTAACTCAACTGTTGATTTCTTAATGAAAGGTTTGAGAAACATGATAGAAATGATTTGCATGTTTTTGTTTTCCCTACTGCCTTTTTAGCCGGGGTATATATTATTCTTACTGTGTAATGAGGTCAGATCAAATGAAAGAGATGACTCTGTTTTGAAAAGTATAACTTAATGTCTGGTGGTATGGTAAGATTTAAACCGATGGTTCTTAACTCATCAGTCACCAGTTTCATGGGGGGGGGTGGGGAATTAAAAAAGAAGAAGAAAAAAAAAACAATACCTGGGCAACCCTGCTAGAGATTCTGATTCTGATGGTAGTTGGGTGAGGCCCCCCACCAGAAGCCTTCATGAGATTCCGGTATGCATCCAGCCTTGCCTACCACTGATTCAAATCCATAGAATCAAATGTTTTCAGCCAGTAGTGAAAAAATAGATTCCCAGTATTCAGATGTTCTTTAGAGAATCAGTAAGGAAAAAAAAAAACTTATTTTAACCTTTAGGTTCAAAAACGGTGAGAATGTGGATTCATTTTGTTGATAATGGAGCTTAATTTCTCCCCTCCACCTCCCACCCCCCATTTTTAGGCACACTGTGCTCATTCAGTGAAAACCAAATTTCAGGTCCCTTTGAAAAGTTTTCTGACGCTTCTCCGCTGCCTGGAGCCTGCAGCTAAACACGCACCAGGGTCCCCTGTCCTGAGGAAACCAGGGACTGTCCTGCTGCTTCCTTTCCACAGTGGTCAGAAGGGGGCTTCACTGCATTGCTCAGAACCAGTTTCTTCATCCAGAAGATGTACAGTACCTTTGCGATTTTCTCAGGGCTCTGAGGACTGTTAACTAGACAGGGCTTTCGTTTTGTTTTAGGTGAATCTTAGCGCACCTCTTACTCCCTGTAAAATCTTGTAGAAAGACAAAGGTGTGCAGAGCTGGTAATTGCAGGTCCTATTCGAATAAAACCAGAAGCTGCTGTTGACCTGCGTGCGCGCGCGCGTGCGTGTGTGCGTGCGTGCGTGCGTGCGTGTGTGTGTGTGTGTGTGTGTGTGTGTGTGTGTCCCCCTCTAAGGAAGCAGGTGAGAGGAGGGATCTCAGCAGCAGGTGTCCTTTCCCCTGCTCTGTGCTGCTGCCCTCCTCAGACACTGACAGTTCTGGGGAGAGGCGGCCTCTGGGGCTTGGGCGAGGGCCCAAGAGTCGGGGTTGTCCGGGGAGCAGCTCTAAGGAGAGCTGTAAAGAGGGGGCTTTTCTTGGGCCTGCAGCCTGAGGCCACTGTCTCAGGCACCCAACGCCCAGGAGGAAAACAGTGCTTCTCAGTGCCTTTGAAAACAGGAATCTGTTATGTCACTCCTCTGCCTGGAACGTCTTAAAGACTTGCCATTTCACTCAGTCAAAACTGGCATCCTCACAGTGGCTGCTGGCCTGGCGTTTGAGATTGGTTCCCCCATTTCTTTCCTGACTTTCCCTCTGAGTTTTCCCCGTCATTGCTCAGCCACCAGGCCTGTCAGTCACCTCCTCCTGCTCCAGCCCTGCCCTCAGGCCTGTCTCCCCACCTCGTCCGCTCTCCTTCCCCACGTACCCCGTCCCTCTGTGCTCTGGGGGTCGGGGCAGTTCCTGCCTCGGGTTGTTGTAGGGATTAGGTGAATGGAGACCCCAGGGAGTCCGCCTTCAGCCACCAGCTGTGCGGGTCTGCACAGCCACCCCTGGAAGAGAAACCCGACGCCTTTCACTTCTGGGGCGCTGCGGTGGCCTCCTCCTCCCTGAGGTGCGCTCTCCTCCTCTGGGAACCTGTCCTGGCGGGATTTCTGAAATGTTGGCTGCGTGGGGAAACTGGGAGGAAGGGAAGGCCTCCGTGCCTGTGCTTTCTCGCTCGTGTTTGTAGTTGTGATTAACTTTCAGATTGTTAGGTTTGTGTTGAGGGAGTAGGTTGACTTCCGAAGAAGGGTGGGTATGTGTGTTTTAAGGTTAGGTTTTTTAAAAACACACACAACACGAAGGTCCTGGTATTTACTTGATAACTGCTTAGTTTCTTGCAACTTCAGAAGAGTTGTTCAAAATATCCAAAACAGTAACTATTTTAATACAGAAATACATATGAAAACTGAAGCCACTTGTCTTCACCACTTACCTTCACTTCAGGTGTGACAAAGGAACCTTTGGGGTGTTGGAAATGTCAGACTTGGTTGTTTTTTAAGCCTTCTGTTTGTGGAAAGAAATATACACCTGTTAAAGACTAGTTTGCCGAACAAAGAATCAGAATAATCTCAGTGACACAGGAAATTCGGACTCCTTTCAGTCAGAATGCACACTGGTTGGACAGACTCAGAGCTCCAAATGCCCCCCGAGTGACAGTCGCGTGTTTAAGAACTGTTGAGGGACCTGCATCTGCTTCATCAGGGCTCTGGGCTTCATCCCTCTCCTGTGTGTCTCCTGAGGCGGGCCTGGCGGGACTCGTCAGCGACAGGCCCCCACTTTCTGGGGTCACCCTGCCCAGCGGATCCTGGGGCTGTCGTGACTCCCAGGGTCGCTGTCGGGACGTGCGTTCACAGTCACCTTAGCACACAGCTGATGTACTTCTTTCAAGGGCCGTGACTTCTTTCAGTCAGATCCTCATGGTAGTGTTGACTTTGGTAGAGAAAGGCGGTTCACTCGTGGCCCAGGGCGCCTGGCGCTAGGCCGGGTTCATCAGCAGAGACTCCTGTCGAGCTGGTGCTTGGATACAGCCATGATGCCAATTCGTGTCCTTCACCGGTTTTCATTTCTTAGCCCCATCATTCTGTGTAACCCATTTTCTGATTAATCTGCTCTGTCTTTGGAAGATGTTGGTGTATCTTAAGTATTTTTATTGATTTATTAGCCTGACGGTGATTTAGTTAAAATTATACCCAGTATAAGGCACTGCCTAACTTAATATTTTAGAACTTGTAACTCAGAATTATTAATATTATTTTTTAATATTTATTTATTTGGCTGCATCAGATCTTAGTTGTGGCATGTGGAATCTTAGTTCCCCAACCAGGGATCAAACCTGCATTTGCTGCATTGGAAAGCAGATTCTCAACCACTGGGCCACCAGGGAAGTCCCCTAATTGAGAATTATTTTAAACCCTGACACCTAAGGAAAAATTGTGGGTCCCCAGCATTTGTGACAACATCTGATGAGTAGGAAAATAAGACTGTGAAGTTATATCCTCCTCACAAATATACCCTAGTCCCCCCTGGTGCCTGGGGTGCAGCCAGGCACAGAGTAGGTGCTCTGGTTTGTTGGATAAAAACAAAAGCTTGAAAATGGCTTAAAAAAAAAGAGGTGATGAGATGCAGAGGACATACGTCCTGTTGGCCCTTTCCCTTCGGAATTGGGTGGCATGATGCCAGGTGTAATCACTCCAGATGGTGAGCTTGTCCCGCGTGCTCAGCAGTAAGGTCATGGAGAGGGAATTGCGTTTCTTTCCATCTTGTCTATGTTCCATCCTCATCTCCTGGTAAACACAACGAGCTCTTCCTGTTTGTTGAATAAACATTGCAGAGATGAAATGAAAATTTACCGTCTTCTAAACTTCTTTACAAAGTTTAGTTGTGGCTGCCCTCCTTGACACTTCCTGATCTCTTTGGTCACATCACACCTCCTTTTCCTCACCTTCTGTTTGGATATGTAATGAGTCCTAGATTCACATGAGTCTGATGAGAGCTGTGGTGCTTCTTTGGGAGAAATGCAGAGCTGCGGTTTCTGAGGTGTTTTATGAACCATCATGAAGCCCTTTTTTAAAATCTGACCCTGGAGCCGTGTAAAAAGTGGGCCCACAACTTTTTGACAGAAAGAATGAGCGAGCACTGTTGCAGCAAACCGTGGGGCATGAGGTACAGGTGCAGAGTCGTGGCCTTGTTGTTTGTGCATAACTCTTCAGAGTTCTCATTTTCCTTGTTGAGTTTTCCGTTTCCTAGCTGCGACTTGGGAAGATGGTAATGGAAAATTGGAGGTAGAGTTTTAGAAAGGGCTACTTCCAAAAGGAACATCATATCATTTGAGGGAGCACTGTTCTATTTTTAAAAGCTAAAATAGATTTAATTGGTTGGTATTGGGTGTGTTTGATATGATTTTTTTTTTAAGATTTTTTTGATGTGGACCATTTTCAAAGTCTTTATTGAATTTGTTACAATAGTGCTTCTGTTTTACAATTTGGTTTTTTTGGCCCCGAGTCATGTGGGATCTTAGCTCGCTGACAGGGATTAAACCTGTACCCCCTGCATTGGAAGGCGAACTCAACCACTGGACTGCCAGGGAAGTCCCATGATTTAAAAAAAAAAAAAAAGCAAAACAAAAAACCCACATACTCATTTTTGGGTTGTAACAGAGTTTTTGTGTATTAACTCTTCACCGACATTTGGAGGTTCTTGTTAGAGTGTGAGAGAACATGGATCGGGAGCTCCAGAAGATGCAGGGAAGCCCCTCAGATGGTGTGACCCTGTGTTACAGAGTGTGGAGCCCAGTTTTGTACTTAGTGGTCATTTCTAGAGGGCAGAGACTGATTTAACAAATCCGCAAGAGACTAATGTATACATATACCGGTTCACTGTAAGCTTATATTCTTGCATCACAGTAGCTGCATTTTCCCAACCTTACCTGTTTTTCAGAGTTTTAAAAAGGATGTTATACCTAAGGTACTCATATAGTGTATTAAAAGTTGATTGGGCTTAACCTTTTCAGGAACTTTTGTGATCCATTGAAACTCTGGAGGTCACATGATTCTTGTTTGAGTTGCTGCCTCACCTCTAGAAGGGGCTCTTTCCGATCTGGAATTTTAGTTCACCTGTTCCTCTTGTTTCCAAGAGGAAACATGATTTCTGCAAGTTATCATTTTGTTTCTAGTTGTTAGAGCAGGGCCCTGGGTCTGCTGTAGCCCATTCTGCTCTGCCTGGAAGCAGAAGATTCCCAGAGGTTTTAGACTAGTCTGAATTTTTCCCTCAGTCATGAGTTTGTGGGTGGGACACTGTGCCATCTGTCCCGCGGGCCGTTGTATTATCAAGTTGTCAGTAAACAGCTTGATAAAAATTTCTTGGATTTACAATCTAGCTTCAGTAGTGAAATCATCAGTCAGCAGAGGCAAGAACAGAAAAGAGCTTGTGTTCCGTGACTTCCTGACCTCTGACTCTGAGCTGCTATCTGGAGCAAAGGGAGCAGCGTTTCACATGGTGAGGAGGCTTTCTCACGTTGTTCTCGTGTTGTTTAGGTAGGGTAGGTGGACTCAGAGTCCTTGGCCATCAGTGTCTCATACCAGTTAGGGAGCTACTTACTGATTGCTTCCATTAGATGAACTCTTGAGTTGTCCCAAGCACAGGAGAGCGCTGGAAAGCAAGCGGATAAAGGCGGTCGGGATGTTGGAACGGGCTGTCCTCGGCCATGCGTAAAGCTCATGCATTGTGTTTACAGCTGTCGTTTTCAGCGTCTCATATCCTTGTTTATTAGCTAATTTTACATAAAATTCTGGCAAGATCAGTATATTTGTTTTTCTAACCTTCAGCTCACAGGTAACACAGCGACTTCCTAGAGGCCAGCACACTGATAGCAACAAGAGTTGAGGGAAGAATCATGAAACTGTAATCAACAGCTCTTATTTTTGTCCCTTTGTTTGTTTTCCGGAGTCCAGGCTTTTATCTGGGCTTGTGGGTACTTTGGAGGTAGAGTGAGATACGTGGAAGCCATTCTAGAGTGGGATTCCTAGATGGAGGATAAGATGGAGCCATCTTTTATTATTTTCTCTGTAAATGGATGAACAGAGATGAACTGTGGCAAGACCCAGGACACAAAGGGCAGCAGAGCCTTGTCTCCTGGAAATTCATTACCAATCTATAAGGTCTTATTACATTTCGTCTCCTAACACAGTGCCTGGCAAGCAGTGGTGCCGTATACTTGCTGAACACACGCATCAGTTTCTGCTTGTGGCCTAATCTAAGGACTGATGCTGGTGATTAAGTGATGCAGAAAAAAAGAAGAGTCCCCCCTAATGATTTAAAATTCTTCCATTATCAGAAGGTATCATAGGAAGAATTATTTAGTAAGTTGTACTGGAGTAATTAAATATTTCAAGAAGGGATGATAGATCCCTACCTGTGTCATAAGTCACAGTAAATTCCAGGTGAATTCAGATTTTGTATATGAAGAATTAAGCTCCCCCAGAGTTGAATATTCTTAAGATCTTGGCATTTCTAAACAGGAATCATAAGAAATTGGTGATAGATTTGATTACTTTATGGGTATGGTGCATATATGTTTAAAATAAAGTTATAATGGGAACAAACAGGGGAAATGATTTGTAATATAGGTAACTATTCTTACTATAGAATGAGCTCTTAAGAAGTCATTGAGAAAACTCTCCTAAAGACAGATGCAAAGAGTTGATTTACAGGTCATAAGAATAGCCAATGAAGAAGGAAAAGGTTAACCTTAAAGTAATTAGAATATTTGGTACTTAGTGTAAAGGTACAGTAGACTATGTGGGGGACTCCCCTAGTGGTCCAGTGGTTAAGACTTCACCTTCCAATGAGGGGTGATGCAGGTTCGATCCCTGGTCAAGGAATGAAGAGCCCACATGCCTCATGGCCAAAAACCCAAAATATAAAACAGAAACAGTATTGTAACAGATTCAATAAAGACTTAAAAAAAAAAGACTATATGGTATTTAAAAAGGATTGTGTGAGCCAGTGGAATTGAAAAAAGAATCTGTAAATGAACATACACATGTTGTTTGATAGTTTCTGGTAAAATGAACATACATCCCAGCAAGCCTACTCCTAGGTGTTTACCCAACGCAAATGAAAATTTAAGTTTGCACAAGTACCTGTACACACATGTTTTTAGTGACTTTATTCATAACTGTCTGAAGCTTAAATAAGCTGTGGAACACCTGTGCAAAGGGATACCACTCAGCAGTAAGAAATGATGGATTATTGGCACGTGCAGCAACATGGGCAGATCTCAGATGCATCTGTGAAGAAAGCCAGACTGCAGACAGTACGCACTGCCTGAGTCCATTTATAGGCAAGACTTTCGGGACATAAAACAGACCCGCTGTTGCCAGGGCCTGGGCTGGGGGAGGAGTTGTCTGCCGGGTGGCACAGGGGACTCTCTAGAGTGATGCTCTGGGTCTCTTGGCTCTGCTGTGATGGTGGCTCCATGACTGCTTGTGTTAGAACTTGCAGAGGTGCACACTAACAGTGGTGAACTCTAGCGTGTGTCAGTTTTACATTGGGGAAAGTGGGGGGAAATAACCAGGATGGTGCAAATTAAAACAAATGTGTTAAATCTTTAGCCTGTCTATTAATAATAGGCTAATATGAAAGATCGTGGTATTGGGAAGTGGAGGCTTGCCTTAGGCTGCCAATAAAATCTTACTGTCATTAAACACATATCTCATAATCTGAAGAAAGTAAATGTTAACTTTTAAAAACAGGAAATAATGTGGTTATATTTGGGAGAGCTTCCTAGGTAAAGTTTTAATGTGAAGAAATCTAACAGTTATAATTCTGTGTAGGACCAACCAGATTGTACGTTTATTGTAATCCCTAGAAAAACATATTGATATTTTTTAATGTAGGAAGAGACCCTGTGTATGTTTTTAAACCACACGGCTTGTGGTGGTTTCGTCCCTCAGTCGCATCCAACTCTTTCACGACCTGATGAACTGTAGCCCACCAGGGTCCTCTGTTCATGGGATTTCCCAGGCCAGAATACTGGAGTGGGTTGCCATTTCCTTCTCCAGGGGATTTTCCTGACCCAGGGGTTGAACCCTGGTCTTCTGCACTGTAGGCAGATTCTTTACCGGCCAGGCCACCAGGGAATTCCATGCATTTTAAAACCACATGGCTAGTTTAGGCTTTATGCATTAGAGAACTAACCCAAAGGCACATTTCAAGAACTAATATTTTGAATTTTGAACCTTTTTTAAAATATAGCAAATAACTGTTTTAAAGTTTATTTCTCTTTATCCTCAGATGAGAATGTTAAAATTCCTTGACATGTTTCACATCTTAGGGAGTCTAGAGAAATGCTGTGTCCGTTCAAGGATTCACCTCACTTCACTTTGTGCCTCTGCACCCAGAAAGCTGACTTTGCTGCATTTTCAAAGAGAATCGCAAGAGTCAGCATATGCAGGTGATTTTTATTAACTGGTATTTTAATGGCTTATATATTTGTCTCATGTTAGAACACCTCAGTCTTACACAAAAGGCTCAGTGTTTTTAAAATCAGTTTAAGAAAACATCAAAATGCTCCACTAGCTATTAAACTAAAACATCGAGTTAATGGAGACTTCACATTTATTCTTTAGTCTGCATAATTGATATTGTTTGAGATGACATTTTTAGGTTTGGTACTGAACTTGAACATTTTTTACTTTCTAGATCAGAGTCAGATTGTGACATCACTTCGCATTTGTCACAGTCCTGTAAAATCAGTTCTTAAAATGAAATCAAACTCCCCGAAGTGTCCATGATGTGGCAGTGTTCCCATACGCACCCTCTCCTTGAAAAGTATCCACACTGAAATTTGTAGTAGAAGGATGTCCTCTTAGGCATGTTGCCATCCTCTTGACCTTTGTTACTAGAATAAGAAACTATTTCTCATATGAACATTTTAAACTTTGTGGCTAGTATTGAAATTGGACAAAAGTTAGAGATTTTTCTCATAAACTTATAAAAGGAAGTATTTAGGTTTCACAGGTTTTTGTTCTGAGATCTAATTTTGGAAAGATATGAGTTTGTAACTGACTGTTGCTTCACCAGAGTATATAGAAACCAGTGCTTCGAGGGAGGAAATTTCTAGGATGCCGGAATATCCACACTGACTCTGGGAGTGGACCCAAGCTGGATGACTGGTGGATCTGGCTTCAGGGTCACCTTCCCCTTGAGAACCCTTGGGTTTGTCTGAAGCAGGGAAATGGAGCTAGAGGGTGACCCAAAGAGCAGCACTCCTCTGACCCCTTCCCAGGCTTCGGGAGACCCAGACCCTCTTCCTAGACACTGTAGCACCGAGATACCACCAGGAAAACAGGTTACCCAGCGTGTCTCTGGACCACAGCTTTGCCCTTTTTCTCTTAATCACATTCTGTAAGACTCTCAGGGGTGTTTCTGAAACATCAGTATGTTTAATATTTGTTTTCTCTTAATCCTTGAAGGAAATTTTTTGTGCTAAAAATTAGAAGTAATATAATTCCCATTATTGCTATTCATGCAGTGGGGAGGTTGGTCTGTGAAGCCCTTAAGCGAACCCTGCAGAACCTAATGTCCCCACACCACAGGTTCACTGTGAGCCACTGGCTCAGAGAATAGAGAAAGTGTCCTAGACGTTTTTTTAAACTATCTTTTACATTCCTATAAAGAGGTTTCTGCTTGTTCATTTAAAATATGTACACATCAGAATAGTCTGTTAGGCACAGCTAATTTAGATTTACTTTTTAAAACAAGTAATAAATGAATTGTCTTCTAAGGTAATTCAGATAATACAGAAGTATATTTACCCTTTGCTTTCTCCTGCTGGTTCCACTGGGCCCTCCCAGTTTGCTCAGTAGTAAAGAATCCTGCCAATGCAGGAGATGCTGGAGATGGGGGTCTCCTGGATCAGGAAGATCCTTTGGAGGAAGAAATGGCAACCCACTCCAGTCTTCTTGCTGGGAAGTCCCATGGACGGAGGAGCCTGGTGGGCTGCGCAGTGAGCTGGACACGACCGGGAGCCTGAGCATGCACACCTGCTCGTCCCACTGCTGTGTCTAGGGGAGCTCATTCGTGATCCTCGCAGACTCTGCAGGGATACATGTAGCACTGTTTGCCCGGACATCCTCTCAGAAGGTACCAGATAGGTAGTGGTGTCCGCATTTTGAAGAAAAGAAAACTAAGATGTAAAGAAGCTGGGTCACTTGGCCAAGAATACATAGCTAATTCGATGGCCAAGGTAGAATTTGGACCTAGGTCTCTGATGCTGTAGCCCGGGCATGCTCTTTTCCTTAGGCTACCCTGAAAGGAATCACACAACTATTGTGTTGCCTGGCTTATCTTTCCTTCCTCATCTATGAAGTCACTTCCCAACTGGTATCAAAATTAGACTTGTAAGGTGACTTAGGAAAGCACGCTGAGTTGGAAGAGTGTCTGCTACTTGTCTGGTTTGGATCTGGGTGAACGTGTGTAGTCCTACACTGTGTGCTTCAAAACCTTTGGCTTCTTGAACTTTTCCCTATTTTCTCTTGACTTGAAAAAACAAGTTTGCATAAGGCCTTAAGCAGCTGACTCTGCATCTTGTCCTCATTGACACACCTCCCTCCTTGGCCCCACTCACTCAGAGCCTCCCTTAGTCTCCTTGCCCTCTCACTAGCCACTCACTGCCCCTGTACCTCAAACTTCTGCTTCAGCTGCCTTCTGGGGGCCCGTCAAACAGTATTTGTAGAAGTCCTGCTGTGTCTTCAGTTTCTCATTCACTCCATTCAGCAGACTTCCATTGAGCAGACATTGCCTGGGTGCAGGGGACGAACTCAACACTAAGGAGCTCTAAGCAGTGGAAGAAGACAGAGCCTGTGTGGTTACAGCTCACTGTGGTGATGCTGAGATCACCAGTGGCCCATGGCGCCGGCTTGGAGGGCAGTGAGTGTCAGTGGTAGGAGCCTTTGCTTCTAAGTACCTGTTGGAGCTGGACGTATCTGCCTCATGTGGAGGTCTTCCCTGGTGGCTCACTCGGTAAAGAATCCACCTGCAATGCAGGAAACCTGCATTCTGTCCCTGGGTTGGGAAGATCTCCTGGAGAAGGGGATGGCTCCCCACTCGAGTATGCTTGCCTGGAGAATTCCGTGGACAGAGGAGCCTGGCAGGCTACAGTCCATGGGGTCGCAAAGAGTCGGGCACAACTGAGCGACTCACACTGGAAGTCAGAGGACCCACAGAGTGTAGAGTCTGGGATGTCTCCAAAGTTTTGATTGGGTAGGTGGAGGTGCCGTTGTCCAGGTTAGAACACACATGAGTATAGGTAGGTTTGGGTGATAGGTGATAAGCTTGGTTTGGGCAGCATTGCTATTTGAAGTCCCCAGGGAACGTTTAGGTGAATTCAGGTCTGGGAAAGAAATTTTTTCAGGTAGATGAGAGATGATTACATTCATTCTCGCTCTTTCAGGAAAAGAAATGATTCTTTGTTAATCACTCTTTCAAGAAAAGAAATGATTCTTTGTTAAATTATAAAACTTTATGGGACTTCCCTAGTGGTCCAGTGGCTAAAACTCTGCACTCCCAATGCAGGGGGCCTGGGTTCAAATCTTGGCCAGGGAACTAGATCCCACATGTCACAACTGAAGAGTTTTCATGCTTCAATGAAGATCAAGAGGCTGCGGACCACAACTAAGGCCTGCTACAGCCAAATAAATATTTAAAAATAATAATAAAACTTGGCTTCCAACTAGAGTGTTGATAAAATCAGGAGTAACAGAGCTGTCGTAAAGCATAGACTTATCCACGTTCTGCTTTCCTCTTCTGCCTCACTCCTCAAGGTGTTAGTTCAAATTACCTGACAGTTTTGTACTTTTAGAATGGCCTCTAGTTATGTCCCTTAGATCCAGCCACTGATCTTGTTCAGAACAAGAAAAAAATCCTTAAAAAAATAGAGCGCTAGGTGATTTTGAATGCAGATGAGTAGCTCTTACTGTGTAGATAGGAATTCATATCAGTGAACCATAGAGATTAGGCTTCTGAATCTCATACAAGAAACAGAGGCCCTCGGTTTTGTTATAGCACTCCTGAGACCTGCACACTTCTGTAACAGTGCTTGCTATTCTGAGAAAGCATTCCCTTGAACATCAGTATTGGGTCATATGTCAGTGGCTAGTGACCGTAGTTGGAACTGAAAGTGATTGCATAAATCCTGTCAGTTGTCAGTGGTGTTAGGAAAGGTGCAAGTCCCTGCCTCATCTGTAGCAGTTTTAGAACGTTCTATTCTTGTCGCTTGTTTCATGAGTCATGACTCATGGCTACTGATAAAAGAAAGCCAGAGGGAGCAAATAGAGGGTTCTACCTAAAACCTTCCTTCTGGTCATCCCATTTTTATTACTGTCTAATCCCTGTTCATTTTTCTGCTGTCTAGATAATTCACTTCAAAAATGATTTTTCAGAAAACCTTTCGGTAGTTGTGACGTTCTCCCTTCTACACCCTTTGGCAGTTACTTTTTCTCAGTGCAGTCATTCTTTCATTGTTCTGTGTTCATTTTGTTCTTTTGTTAGCCTGCCTGAGTGAACTTTGAAATATAATCTCCACTTCCAGCACTAGAAACAGCGTAATTCAGTTGTAGTATGATGAATTGACCTACTGAGTGTCAGCAGATGAGACCTCAGTGCTCATTTTTGTCATCTTGTTCCCAGCTACCTTGAGAGCCAGTAAGGGAACCAGTAGTTTCCACCCTTTATACTTTCTTTTAAAAATTTTTTTGTTTATTTATCTATTTGTCTGCACTGGGTCTTAGTTGCAACCCACGAGATCTGTGATCTTCATTGTGACATGCGAACTCTCAGTTGGTGGTGTGTGATCTATCCTTGACCTGGGAATCAGACCCAAGCCACTTGTATTGGGAGTGCAGAGTCTTAGCCACTGGAACACCAGGGAAGTCCCTCCCATGCTTTATACTAAAAAGACTTCATTATCTTTCCATCCCGTTCCCTTCCATGAGTTGAAGGTTTGTTTTTTTTTTTGTTTTTTTTTTTTAAACCACAGGAACTGTATTTGTGAAGTGATACTTTCTTTTTCTATTATTAACCAAGGGCCTATAGTTGGGTATGAAATAAAAACTTATGTTTCAGATAGTAGTATCAAGATTAAGTTTGATTTTTGAGAGAATTGGTATTTGTTTCCCTGTGGACCTTTAATATGAATAGACAGTTCTGTTAACCTTTTTTCTTTTTTAATGAAAATAAAGTCCGTGTTCTATAATCTCTTTCCCCAGTTCCTCACTCCCTCACCACTCACAGACTTGGTGAATTCCTTTCGGTCCTGGGATCTCAAGCTGCGACTGTGATCTATACCTTGGGAGTTTGTAGTTTTATTAGCAATTTTTTTTTAATGGAAAAGGTAATTTAAAATATCCACTAAAATTATTATTATGCCAAGTAGCATTTCCCTTCTCCATTTTGGGTTTAATAATCATTCTAGATTCCATTTAAAATCCTGTTTCACCAGATGTCTAGTCCTGGGGCCCTAACCCGAGTTAACACCTTTTTTTTTAAACCTGAATTGCTGGAAGACCTTCCCTGTCCTCTGGCCCCTCCCGTCTCTGTTAGCTTCTCTCTCTCGTTGGCCTGGCGCCTTCTTGAACTTCTGTCTACTTTCTTTTTCTGTTACCTGCTGTCTGTTTCTCACAGTGAACTAGGAGCCCTGTAAGGATAAGGGTGTCTCCCATTTATTTCTGTCCTCACTGTGGCCTGGCACAGGTGAACAAGAGTGGGGTGGCAGCAGCCTCCTTGGGAATGCTTTCTGTGTCCTGGGTCTGTCCTCAGTACTTACTGTGGATTCAGTTCTCATCTTTTTAATGCCCACAACAGCTTTAAAGGAAATAACGATTCCCGTTTTAAAGATGGGTGACATATTTTTCAGTAACTTGGTTTAAGTCCTACTTTGTGTTCATTTAGTGACCGTTTTTATCTCTTTCCTTTGGCTGTTAGGATGGAAACGTTAATGATTCAGAGATAATAAGGAGAGGAAGAAGAGAAAGATTCTGAGGGGAAAAAGTAAATGGAGTAAATGGTCCCTTGAATGATGTCTCCATGAGAAAGTCATTTGTCCTTTCCAAAACTTGACCCCCGCAATTACACTGCTGTTCTTCTCCAGCTTCACTGCTTCAGATGTCATGTAGCTTTGTAAACTACTTGCCCTAGAATTGTATTTCTGAGTTTCGCAGTTCAGTTCAGTCGCTCAGTTGTGTCCGACTCTTTGCGACCCCATGAACCGCAGCACCCCAGGCCTCCCTGTCCATCACCAGCTCCTGGAGTCCATCCAAACTCATGTCCATTGAGTCGGTGATGCCATCCAACCATCTCATCCTCTGTCGTCCCCTTCTCCTCCTGCCCTCAATCTTTCCCAGCATCAGGGTCTTTTCAGATGAGTCAACTCTTCACATCAGGTGGCCAAAGTATTGGAGTTTCAGCTTCAACATCAGTCCTTCCAGTGAACACCCAGGACGGATCTCCTTTAGGATGGACTGATTGGATCTCCTTGCTGTCCAAGGGACTCTCAAGAGTCTTCTCCAGCACCACAGTTCAAAAGCATCAATTCTTCGGTGCTCAGCTTTCTTTATAGTCCAACTCTCACATCCATACATGTTCAGCAATTATTTGAACCTGAACTGGAAACAGAACAGTGTATACATCTACATTATTTTTCTTCTTTACTCTTCTAGACATGCATCGCTTCATAACAAGCTGAGTATGTTAACTTGCTTGGGCAAATGATCCTGAAGAGAACTTTTCCAAATAGTTATTGCTGTTGAGGTTACTATTTAACAGAAAAAGAAGTTTTTTAAACAAATTAAAATTTGGGGGTAATTATTAGTTGATATTTATATTATTTGTTATATTTTTAAATCATTGGTTTTTTATAATTGTACTGTCAGATGTCACCTCCAGTTTAGCATAGAGAAAAAGTAAAAAAGCCAAACTAGTTTATCTAGAGTGTGAGCTGGCCAAAGAAATAATACAACCAAACTTACTTTATAAAAATATTGGTTCTTTTTTTTTTTTTTTTTTTTTACAATTTATATGGAGAAATATGAATTTGTTATATCTCATATACATATGTGTTAATGGTTAGGTTTGGTTACAGTAGTAGCATTGTCAGTATTTTAAAGACAGAAGAAAGTTTTTAACTATCTTGATATTTATGTTTCTGCATTTTATTGGAGTATAAATGCTGAGCAGCGTTGTGTTAATTTCTGCCGCTCAGCAAAGTGAATCATCTTATGTATACACAGGTCCCCTCCCTCCTGTCCCCCCTCCCGCCTGCTCCCACCCCAGCCCTCTGGGTCGTGACAGAGTTGGCTGAGCTCCCCGCGCTTTGCCGCAGGGCCCCCTAGCTGTCTGTCTCACTCGCGGTGGTGGTTTGTGTCCCAGTCTCCCAGTTCATCCCACCCTCCCCTTCCCGCTGTGTGTCCACAGGTCCATTCTCCGTGTCTGTGCTTCTGTTCCTGCCCTGGAACTGGGCTCATCAGCACTGGCTTTCTAGATTACACAAACGTGTTAATGCACAGTGTTTGGTTTTCTCTTTTTAACTTACTTCACTCTGTACTGGAGGCTCTAGGTCCATCCACATCTCTAAAAATGACCCAGTTTTGTTCCTTTTATGGTTGAGTAATATTCCATTGTATATATGTACCACATCTTCTCTATCTATTCATTTGTCAATGGACATCTGGGTCGTTTCCATGTCTTGGCTGTTGTAAATGGTGCTGCAGTTATGGTTTTATGCCCAGGAGTGGGATTGCTTGGTCATATAGGAGTTTTATTTTTAGTTTTTTAAGAAACCTCCATACCGTTCTCCATCGCTCTTGTATCAATTAGTGCAAGACTGTTGCCTTTCCTCCACACCCTCGCCAGTGTGTATTGTTTGTAGATTTAAAAAATTACTTATGTCTTCATTGCTGTGTGAGGGCTTTCTCTCGTTACAGGAAGCGGGAATTGACTCTGTTGCGGTGCCTGGGCTTCTTGTGGCGCCTCCTCTTGTCGCAGGGCACAGGCCCCAGAGCTCGGGCTCGGTAGCTGTGATGCACACGCTCAGCTGCTCCATGGCCTGTGGGATCTTCCCAGACCAGGGATCGAACCTGTGTCCCTGCGTTGGCAGGCGGATGCGTAATACTGGGCCACCAGGGAGGTCCCTGTGTGTAGAGTTTTTGATGGTGGCCATTCTGACTCGTGTGAGGTGATACTTCATTGTAGTTTTTATTGGCATTTCTATAATAATTAGTGATGTTGGGCATTATTTCGTGTGCCTCTTGGCCATCTGTGTGTCTTCTTTGGAGGAATGTTTATCACTTCTGCCCATTTTTCATTGGGTTGTTTATTGTTTTTAAAAAAAATTTTTTTGCTATTGAGCTGCATGAACTGTTTGTATATTTTGGAGATAAATTGTCTGTTGCTTCATTTGCAAGTATTTTTTCCCATTCTGAGGGTTGTGTTTTCATTTAGTTTTTGGTTTCCTTTGCTGTGCCGAAGAGTTTAAGTTTAATTAGGTCCCATTTGTTAATTTTTGGTTTTATTTTCATTATTCTAGGTGGTGGGTCAAAAAGGATCTTGTTGTGATTTATGTCACCAACTATTCTGCCTATATTTTCCTCTTAAGGGTTTTATAGTGTCTGGTTTTACATTTATGTCTTTTACCCATTTTGAATTTATTTTTGTGTCTGGTGTTTGGGAGTGTCCTGGTTTCGTTTTTTTACACGTAGCTGTCCAGTTTTCCCAGCACTGCTTACTGCAGAGACTGTCTTTTCTCCGTTGTATGTGTTTGCCTCCTCTGTCTTAGGTCATTGACCACAGGTTTCTTTCTGGCCTTCCTGTCCTGTGCCATTGATCTGCGTTTCTGTCTTTCTGCCAGTGCCACGCTGTCTTGATTACTGTGGCTTTTACAGGACATTCTGAAGTTGAGGAGGCCGATTCCTCCAGCTCTGGTTTTTCTTTCTCAAGCTTCCTTTGGCTGTTTGAGGTCTTTTGTGTTTCCATATAAATTGTAGAATTTTTTCTTCTAATTTTGTGCAAAGGTGCCATTGATAATTTGATAGGGATTGCACTGAATCCGTAAATTATTTTAGGTAGTATAGTCATTTTCACAATATTGATTCTTTGAGTCCAAGAACATGGTATATATCTCCATCTGTTTGTATCATCATTGATTTCTTTCATGAGTGTTTTATAGTTTTCTGAGTATAGGTCTTTTGCCTCCTTAGGTAGGTTTATTCTTAGATTTTATTCTTTTTGTTGTGATGGTAAATGGATTGCCTCCTTAATTTCTCTTTCTGATCTTTCATTGTTAGTGTGTAGGAATGCAAGAGATTTCGGTGCGTTAATTTTGTATCCTACAACTTTACCAGATTCACTGATTAGCTCTAGTAGTTTTCTGCCATTATCTTTAGAATTTTCTATGTGTAGTGTCATTTCATCTGCAGTGACAGTTTTGCCTTTTCTTATTTGGATTCATTTTATTGCTTTTTCTTTTCTGATAGGTGTGGCTAGGACTTCCAAAACTGTGTTGAGTAATAGTGGTGAGAGTGGACATCCTTGTCTTGTTCCTGATTTTAGAGGAAATGCTTTCAGTTTTTCACCACTGAGAGTATTTACTCTGAATTTGTTGTCTATGGCCTTTATTATGTTGAGGTAGATGCCCTCTCTGCCTTTTTTCTGGAGAGTTTTTTTTTTTTTTTTTAATTATAAATGGGTATTGAATTTTGTCAAAAAAATTTTCTGCATGAGATCATCTCATTTTTACTGTTTAATTTGTTAATATGGTGTATCACATTGATTGGTTTTGTGTATATTGAAGAATCTTTGCATCCCTGGGATAAATCCCACTTGATTGTGCTGTATGATTCTTTTATTGTACGTTAGATTTTGTTGAGGATTTTTGTGTCCATGTTCATCAAGAATATTGGTTTGTAATTTTCTTTTTTTGTGGTATCTGTGTCTGTTTTGATATTACGGGATGGTGGCTTTGTAGAATGAGTTTTGAAGTGTTCCTCCCTCTGCAGTTTTTGGGAAGAGTTTGAGAAAGATGGGTGTTAGCTCTTCTCCAAATGTTTGATAGAATTCGCCTGTGAAACCATTTGGTCCTGGACTTTTGTATGTTGGAAGACTTTTGATTACAGTTTCAAATTCATTGCTTGTGATTGATGTTTATATTTTCTAGTTCTTCCCAGTTCAGTATTAGAAAGTTATACCTTTCTGAGAATTTCTCCATTTCTTCAAGGTTGTCCATTTTATTGGCATATAGTTGCTTGTAGTAGCCTCATGACTCTGTATTTCTGCCATGTCAGTTCTAATTTCTCCTTTTTCATTTCTCATTTTATTGATGTGAGTCCTCTTCCCTTTTTTCTTGATGATTCTGGCTAAAGATTCATCAGTTTTGTTTATGATCTCAAAGAACCAATTTTTAGTTTTACTGATATTTGTTATTGTATTCTTTATTTCTGTTCATTTTTTCTGCTCTGATGTTTATGATTTTTTTCCTTTACTAACTTTGGGTTTTGTTTTTCTTTCTCTAGTTACTTTAGGTGTAAGATTGTTTATTTGAGGTTTTTCTTGTTTCTTGAATTGCTGTAAACTTCCTCTTAGAGCTGCTTTTGCTGTGTCACATAGGTTTTGGGTCATCATTTGGGTCGTGTTTTCATTGTCATTTGCTTGTATTTTTAAATTTTTTTTTTTTTTTTTGGATTCCTTCAATGATCTCTTGGTTATTCAGCAGTGCACTGTTTAGCCTCCATATATTTGTGTTTTTTACTTTTTTTTTTTTTTCCTGTGATTGATTTATAATCTCACAGCATTGTGATCAGAAAAGATGCTTGATATGATTTCAGTTGTCTTAAATTTTCCAAGGCTTGATTTGTGGTTCAAGATGTGATCTGTTCTGGAGGATGTTCCACGTGCACTTGAGCAGGAAGTGTATTCTGCCCTTTCAAGTGGAATGTCCTATAAATTCAATTAAATCTGTCTGGTCTGTTGTGTCATATAAGGTTGTGTTTCCTTATTTTCTGTCTGGATTATCTGTCCATGGTGTAAGTGGGGTGTTGAAATCCCCCTGCACTATTATTGTAAAGTCTGTTTTATCTAAGAGTATTACTACTCCAGTTTTGATTTCCATTTGCATGAACCATCTCTTCCCATCCCCTCATTTTCAGTCTATACATGTCTCTGGTTCTGAAGTAAGTCTCTTGTAGATGACGTACGTATATATGGGTATTGTTTTTGTATCCATTCAGCCAGTCTGTGTTTCTTGATTGGAGCGTTTAATCCATTTACAGTCAAGGTAATTATCAATATGTATGTGCCTGTTACCATTTTAAAAATGATTTTGGTTTGTTTTTGTCGGTTTTTTTTCTTCTCTTATGTTTCTGCCTAGAGCAGTTCCTTTAGCATTTGTTGTAAAGCTGGTTTGGTGGTGATAAAGCCTCTTAGCTTTTGCTTGTCTGTAAAGCTTTTGATTTCTCTCTGCCACTCTCTCTGGCCTGCATAGTTTCTGCTGAAAATCAGCTGATAACCTTTTGGGGATTTCCTGGTATGTCATTTGTTGCTTTTCCCTTGCTGTGTTTAATACTTTTTCTTTGAATTTAATTTTTGTTAGTTTGAATTTTATGTATCTTGGTGTGTTCCTCCTTGGGTTTAGCCTGCATGGCAGCGGTCCCTAACCCTGGTACTTGTCTGCGGCCCGTTAGTAAAGATGCACATGCAGAGCTTCATCTGCCGCTCCCACTGCTCACGTGACCGCCTGGACCACCTCCTCCCCCCCAGTCCACGGAAAAGTTACCTTCAGTGAAGCTGGTCCTGGTGCCAGGAAAGGCTGGAAACCCCTGCTGTGTGGGACTCTGCTTCCTGAACTTGGGCGGCCGTCTTCTTCTCATGTTAGGGAAGTTTTTGTCTGTGACCTCTTCAAATATTTTCTCAGACTCTTTCCCTTCTTCAGGGGCCCCTATCATTTGAATGGTGGTTCGTTTAATGTCCCAGAGGTCTCTGAGACTGTCCTCAATTCTTTTCTTTTTTATAAATTCTGCTCCTCAGCAGTTATTTCGACATTCTGTCTTCCAGCTCACTTGTTTGTTCTTCTGCCTCAGTTATTCTGCTGTTGATTTCTTTTGCTGTGTTTTTCATTTTGGTTATTGTGTTGTTTATCACTGTTTATTTGTTCTTTTGTTGTTCTAGCTCCTTGTTACACATTTCTTATATTTTCTCCATCTCTGTCTCCACTCTATTTCTGAAATTTTGGGTCATCCTTGCTATCATTTCTGTTCATCCTTTTTCAGGTAGCTTGCCTGTTTCCTCTTCCTTTATTTGGCCTTGTAGATGTTTAGCTTGTTCTTTCATTCGTGACTTGTTTTTTGTCGTCTCACTTTTTTGATGGGTGAAGCCGTGTTCCTGTTTTACTGTTGTTTGGGTTGAGGCATTCAGCCCTGGAGTTTGCAGGCAGTTGGGTAGAGGCAGGTTTGCTGTGGAGGGCAGGGTCTTGGCGAGGGGGGGTACCTAGGCTCAGGACCCCTGTGCAGGGGAATAGGTCCTTGCGGGGGAGGTGCAGGGGAGGGAGCTTAGGTTCTGTGTAGCTGGAAGGGAGAGGTTTGGCCCCGGACCCCAGCAGGCTTGCCAGAACCCAAGCAGGTGTGGAAAATGCTGGCTGGCTCCCCTCTAATTCCCCAGTCCCCTGAAGGTCTTCCCCCATCCTTGCTGATCTTACAGTGAGTGGGCACCCCTGGACGTGGGACGCCCACCCCTCCCCCAGCTGCCCCTTAGGGGCTCCCGTCCGTCTCTCCCCTACTTTTCCTCCCCTCCCTGCCTCCCGTTATCCCCCAGGATCCGCGAGGCTGGAGAGGGCCTCGGGGGACTGAGGTTCAGGCTCTGGACCCAGCAGGCCGCCCGGGGCCTGAGTGGGCAGCAGCAGCACTGGCCCCGTTCCCTTCTGGTCCCAGTCCCCTGAGATCCCCCTCTTTGCTGACCTCCTCACCATGAGTGAGCCCCTGCAAGCATGGGAACCTCTCCCCTCCCTCAGCCGTCCCTCAGGGTTGCTGGTCCCCCCACCTGCACTTCTCCTCCCCTCCCAACCCCCTGAACTCTGCCTGGTCATGAAGGGGGTTCCTCCCGTCCACTTAGGTGTCCAGGGTCCCGCTCAGCGCCTGGTAGTGGCCCTAGTTGTGAGGAGACAAACTCTGCATCCTCCTACCTGCCATCTTGACTCTGCCTCAGTGTTTATGCATTTTTATTGAAAGCAGTTTAAAATCGCCTCCTCCTTTGGGGAGGAGACAGTCAAGTATACATTATAAACGAAAATGTGAGTTTCCGTCCTTGTGTAATGAACATCAGTGGAAGGTTTATTTTACAGTTAATTTCTAGATTATGACCATTGTGTACCATGAAGGACACATGCATTGAAGGGAGAATAATTGTAATTACCACTTGTTCACAGTGGCTTGAGAGTTGGAGCAGGTGACCAGAAATAGCAGGTTCATGTTGTACAAATCTGGTTTAAGTTAAACATCAGCTATATAATTTTCTTTAAAAATCGTAAGAAGGTATTCCTAGAGCTGAGGTTATAAATTCTTCTCATGGAATATTTCAGAAACAGGTGCAAGTAGCCACCATTTCTGATTGTTTGAGTGGAGATGGCCCTTTGGGTTCCAGAATCAAGATAAAGAAGTGTGGGTCAGTGAGGGGAGTGGAATCCGAAGCTACCTGCTGTCCTGGGGCAGGAAAATAATTCCAGCATCCAGCAAGTAGTGCCAGGCGGCCTCTTGGGGACACTGCGGAGCCAAGGTTTGAACTGAGGGATCCTCAGGTTCCTTTCATTCTCATTTTTATAAATGCTTTAATTTTAGTAGATTTCCCCATCTCCTTCAATAATTTCTACTGGGAAAATTAATAAAATTTATTGAACATATAGAAAAACCACAGGTGTGTGTAACTTTTGGGCTTCTGCATTTATTGCCCTTTTTGTTTAGCTTGGAGCAAGGAAAAGATTTTATTAACAAGTCTTAATTCCCATGGAATCTACATAATTTTGAGTATTTAAGTGAAAACAGCAGTTGAGTGTTAACAGATGTGGTGACCAAGGCCACATGCCCTGTCACTTGCTCTCTTCTAAGCTTTCCATGGTCTAGAAAGCTCATGGAATTGATGTTGTGTTACTTGAACATTGATATTATCATGTCTACACTTTTCGTTTTTGGATTAAATGAATGACTTATGATGTCCTTCCTAAATGGAGTCATTCTGTTTTCATCTGAAAGAAACATCATTTTTCCATCTCGGTGATGGCTTCATTTTTTATTTAGTGGCAAGAAGTAGCGGGTAGTTTGTTATCACAGGAGTCAGTGTAATGCTGGAGTTCTGAAGGTCCTCAGATTATCAGCTGGTCCAGGCGCCTATGCAGGAGATTAGACAGATGATTACTCAGCCTTTCCTGAAATACTTAGAGTGATAAGAAACGTACTATCATGGTAGCATCTGCTGTTGAAGTCAGCGTTGCCCTCCTGGTTGCTTACACCCTCAGTCCTAGTTCTTTCCTCTGAAGTAACACATAGCAGTCTTTTTCCTCGTCGACACCCCAGCCCGGGAAAAGTTTCCTCTCCAGGAGCTTCAGTTTTCTGGTCTGTCACATGGTGTGGTTACCTAACCAGGGTTGAGGTTTGAGAACAGCCTGAAGAGTTGTAACCTTGGGCAAAACCCCTTGCATGTTTCAGAGCATTAATGTCTTAGTTTCATCTCTGGTGCATAATGTAATGGGGAAAATGGCAGTGTGTGTCCATAGATTTGGGAATCCTGATAGGTACTTTAAATTTCTATTCTTGTCACTAAGAAATGATAATTCATTTGTTTATTGAACATTTATTGACTGTTCACTGTGTGCCTGACACTTGGATCTTAAGTGAATATAAAAACAGAGTAAGACAGATACCTTCTCTGCCTGATCGGGGCTTACCTTCTCTTCCCTAGATCTTTTTACTTTGAGTTATAGATGACTTTTTAAAATTTCCATTTTCTTTAAATGTTTTTATATTTATTGGAGTAAAGTTGATTGACCATGTTGTGCTAGTTTCAGGTATGCAGCAGAGTGATTTAGTTATACGTATGAATTCTTTTTTCGGATTCCTTTCCTATATAGGTTATTACAGAGTATTGAGTAGAATTCCTTATGCTGTATAGTGGATCCTTATTGATGATCTATTATATGTCTGATCTATATATATGATGATCTATAATATGTATATTATATATACATATATATATATGTATATGTGCGTGTATACATTTATATTTGTGTGTATACATTAAACCCAACCTCCTAATTTTTCCCTCCCATCAGTCTTTCCCCTGTGGTAACCTTAAGTTTGTTTTCTAAGAGTGAATCTCTTTCTGTTTTGTAAGTTCATTTGTATTATTTTTTGGATTCTACATAAAAGTGATGTTACATGATACTTATCTTTGTCTGACTTATTTACTATGATGATGTCCAAGTCTATTCAAGTCACTGCAAATGGCATTATTTCTTTTTTATGGCTAAGTAATAGTCAATTGTAATATATATGTACCACATCTTCTTTATTTGTCTATCGATGGATATTTAGGTTGTTTCTATCTCTTGGCTGTTGTAAATAGTTTGCAAAAAAACATGGGATTGCATGTACGTTTTAAAAGTAGTTTTCTGCAGATTTATGCCCAGGAGTGGGATTGCTGGAACATTCGGTATCTCTGTTTTTAGTTTTTCAAAGAATCTCAGTACTCTTCTCCATAGTGACTGTTACCAATTTACATTGCCACCAACAGTGTAGGAAGGTTCCCTTTTCTTCACACCCTCTCCAACATTTATTGTTTGTAGACTTTCTGATGATGGCCATTCTGACTGAGGTGATGTGATATCTCAATTAGTTTTGATTTGCATTTCTCTAATAAGTGATGTTGAGCATCTTTTCATGTGTTTTTTGGACATCTGTATGTCTTCTTGGGAGAAATCTATTTAGATTTTCTGTCCATTTTTTATTGTTTGTTGTTTTTTTAAAATATATTGAATTGCACGAGCTGTTTGTATATTTTGGAAATCAATCTCTTGTTGGTCAGATCATTTGCAAATGTTTTCTCCCATTCTGTGGATTGTCTTTTTTTTTTTTTTTTATGGTTTCCTTTAAGTTTAATTAGATCCCTCCCCCCTATTTTTTTCATTACTTTAGGAGGTGGATCCAAAAAGAATTTCCTGCATTTTGTGCCAAAGAGTGTTCTCATATTTTCTTCTAAGACTTTTATAGTATTTAACCTTACATTTAGATCTTTTATCCATTCTGAGTATATTTTTGTGTATTGTGTTAGAGCGTGTTCTGATTTCATTCTTTTAGGCATCGCTGTCCGGTTTTCCCAGCACCACTAATTGAAGAGACTGTCTTGTCCCCATTGTGTGTTCTTGCCTTCTTTGCCATAGATTAATTGACCACAGGTACATAGGTTTATTTCTGGTCTTTCAGTCCTACTGATCTATAAGCCTGTCTTTGTGCCAGGTACCATATGGTTTTGATTATTGTATCTTTATAGTATTGTCTGAAGTCAGAAAGCTTGATTCCTCCAGCTGTTTTTCTTTCTCATGACTGCTTTGGCTTTTCGGGATCCTTTGTGTTTCCACATACATTTTAAGATTTTTTGTTATAGATCTGAAAAAATGCCATAGGTAATTCGGTAGGGATTGCATTCAGTCATTGGATAGTATAGTCATTTTAACAATATTGTTCTTCCAATCCACGAACGTGGTATATCTTTCCATCTGTTTGTGTCATCTTTGATTTCTTTCATCATTGTTTTCAGATTATCGATCTTTTGTTTCCTTATGTAGGTTTATTCCTAGGTGTTATTCTTTTTGATGCAATGGTAAATGATACTGTTTCCTTAATTTCTCTTTCTGATCTTGTGTTAGTGTATAGAAATGCAGGATGTATGGCTGATTCATGTCAATGTATGGCAAAAACCACTACAAGATTGTAAAGTAATTAGCCTCCAACTAATAAAAATAAATAGAAAAAAAAAGAAATGCAGGAAGTTTCTGTGTATTAGTGTTGTATCCTACCACTTCACTGAACTCATTGATGAACTCTAGTAGTATTCTCGCAGCGTATGTAGGATTTTCTATGTGTAATACCATCTCATCTGCAAACAGTGACAGTTTTACTTTGTTTCCAACTTGTATTCCCTTTCTTTTTCTTCTCTGATTCTTATGGCTAGGTCTTCCAAAACTGTGTTGAATAAAAGTGGCAAGAGTGGACATCCTTTCTTGGTCCTGATCTTAGAGGAAATGCTTTCAGCTTTTCACTGTTGAGAATGATATCTGTGTGTTTGTCATAAATGGCCTTTATTAGGTTGAGGTAGGTTCCCTTTGTGCTCACTTTCTGGAGACTTTTTATCATAAATGAGTGTTGGATTTTGTCAGAAGCTTTTCCTTTGCATCTGTTGAGATGATCATCTGGTTTTTATTCTTCAGTTTGTTAATGTGGTATATTACACAGATTGATTTGTGAATATTGAAAAATCCTTGCATCCCTGGGATAAATCCTACTTGATCATTGTTGAATTCAGTTTGCTAGTATTTTGTTGAGAATTTTTGTATCTGTGTTTATGAATGATACTGGCCCATATTTTTCTTTTCTGTGATATCTTTTTCTGGTTTTGGTATCAAGGTGATCTTGGCCTCTTAGAATGAGTTTGGGAGTTTTCCTTTCTCAGGCATATTTTGAAATATTTTCTGAAGGATAGATGTTAACACTTCTCTAAATGCTTGATATAATTCACCTGTGAGTCCATCTGTTCCTGGACTTTTGTTTGGGAGCTTTTGGTTTTTTTAATCACAGTTTTAGTGTCATTATTTGTTTTTGGTTTGTACATAGTTTCTGTTTCTTCCTGGTTTAGTCTTGGAAGATTGTATCTTTCTAAGAATTTGTCCAATTCTTTTAGCTTGTGTGTTTTATTGGCAGACACCTGCTTATAGTACTCTTGTGATCCTTTATATTTTATGGTGTCTGCTATAACTTTTCGTTTCTAATTTTATTGATTTGAGCCTTTTTCATTTTTTTCTTTTCTGGTTAAAGGTTCATCAATTTTCTTTATCTTTTCAAAGAACCAGGTTTTAGTTTTATTGATCTTTGCTATTATTTTCTTCATCCCTGTTTCATTTATTTCTGACCTGGTCTTTATGACTTCTTTCCTTCCACTTTTTTGTCTGTTTCCTGAAGTAGGATTGTCTTGCTCTAAACTTCCTTCTTTGAGCTGCTGTTGCTGCATCCCGTAGGTTTTGGATTGTCGTTTTCATTTTCACTTGTTCCCAGGTTTTTTGCCTGTTCAAAATAAAATAAACTTGATAGTGTACTTTTATTCCTCTGAATGTTTTAGTTTTCTTATTAATTTAGTGTTTAACAGTATGTCTTTGATTTACAGATATATGGAGTCTGGGAGTGATCCTTTTCATGTTGGTATGTGGGCAGCCACCCTTTCAAGAGGCCAATGACAGTGAAACATTGACCATGATCATGGATTGCAAATACACAGTACCATCCCACGTGTCTAAAGAGTGTAAAGAGTAAGTAAAAAATAAAAAGTGTATATGTATCTTTGTTCATTTTAACTTTTGAACCCAGTGTTTATGCTCTTGGTAAGAGTGTTTTGGGAGTTAACCCCAGAATGTGATTTGAAATTTAATGTTGGAGAACATAATGTATTAGTTTGTGTTTCAAATAAGCTAGTTTTCAAGAAACCCATTATATGCCTCCTCAGCCTCCAGGAGTGGTGGGTTACTTTCGCTTGAAGAACTGCAGTAAGAACTACTTTCTGTTTTTGCTCCTGGAATTATTTAAAGCTCCAGAGAAGAGTTAGGGGATTTGCTTTCCTGAAATAGACTATCAACACACTATTTTTGGGTATACAAGGCGTGCTTCATAATTTTATTCATGTACTCCTCCCCGCCGTTGACTAAAGAGCTCTGTTTGGTTCATGTGACTATAGGAAGAGTACATGCAAGCTGATTATTTGGAATTTAAAGTACTATATATAGCACTGTGATGTATATAGTGATAAATTCATAATGAAATAAAAGAACTGTTGGAAGTTCAGTATTTCATTGATTTAAAGTTTTTAGTTTCTCCCATCATTTGATATGAAGGAAATCTGATAGTTTGAGGAATCTTCTCTGCAAGTGGATCCCTATCTTAGGCCATAGTTAAGAACTTAGGAATTCAAACTCTCGAGATTCAAATACTAGTTTTTCAGTTTACTAATGATGTGAGAATGGTGGAACCTACCTTACAGGGTTATTTTGGAAATGAAATGAATTAATGTATGTAAAGCTTGTAGCTCAGTCTTAGCACACTCAGAATGAATATTGGTGGTGATTATCATCGTCATCATCCTTATGCCCTGTTGTTATTCTCTATCCCGGAAGCAGGCTGCTGTCTGTGGGTGTATGTTGTGTGTGTGTGTTAGATGTTTGTATTTCAGGAGTATCTTCATAGCCCTTTCTGAAGAAAAAACAGAGTAACATTATGTTTATGTTGACATATATCATTCAGAAGAACAGATAAAATGTGTATGTGATAAAGTGAGCACCTTTGTACCCAGTAGCCAGCTCAAGAAAAGGAACAATTCTAATATTTTAGAAGCCTCTTCTTGGCATCTCCTTCTCGGAGGGATTATCTTTAATTAATCATAGGACCATTCAGTTTCTCCTTTTTCCTGTGTCAGTTTTGCTAAGTTTTGTTTTTTAAAGGAACTTACCATTTTATCTAAATTATCAAATTTCTTGGCCTCAAGTATTTATAACATTCTCTAATTATATTATGAAAGCTGGTTGATTAGTGGATTTGTTGTCCTTTTTTCATTCTAGTATTGATTTTTTTGCCTTCTTCTATTTTTGCTTTCTTTGTTTTTTGTCTTGATCAGGCCTGCCTGAGGTTTGTTCATTTTAATGTTTCTAAGAGCTGTCTTTTGTTTTTCTTGATTTACTGTTGTATTTTTTTTTGCTTGTTTTATGCTACTGATACTATTTTGTCTGTGTTATTTCCTGCTACCTACTTAATGCATTAGCTCATTTTTCCATTTTCTTCTGTTGAATATTCCATAAATTTTTCTTTTCTAATGTAGTGGTTAAGTACCATTTTACCTGCATCCGACTAGTTTTGATTTATAGTCTTTTGTTACTCAGTTCTGATTATTGTCTAGTTTCCGTGTGTTTATTTAACCCATTACTTTTAGAAGGGTGTTTTAAATTTCCAAATGTGCAAGGGTTTTACTAATCAGCTTTTTGTTATTCATTTCTAACTTAATTGCATTGTGATCCAAGGCTATAGTCTATATGGTACTAGTTTTTATTAACTTGGTAAGGCTTGCTTTTGGATTAGCATGGAGTCAGTTTTTGTAAATAATCCTTCTATTCTAGAAAAGAATGTACACTTTCTAATTGTTGGGTCAGACTTCTTTATAAATCCTTAAGACTAAGCTTGTTAATTATGCTGTTCAAAATTATTTAAATCCTTTCCTAGTTATTTGACTTAATCTACCACTTAATGAGATATTCTTCCACTATGTAGAATGCTATCATAGGCAAATAAAGAGTTATTACCCCCATCAATACAACATGACAGGTCAGCTTATTTTTTTGTATTTGGAAGTCTGTCAGTTTTTGCTTTTGGTGTTTTGGGGGGGAATATTATTAAATCCAAACAAGTTGAAAACTGTTGTGTCTTCCTGGTGAGTTGAACCTTTGTATCCCTGTCTATTCTAATAATGCTTTGGGCCTTAAAATCAGTCTGTGTCATCTAGTTTTAGCTAATCACACCAGTCTTCTTTTGGCTAGCAGTCATGTGCTATATAGTTTTCCGTTCTTTAAATCTTTTATTGTCTTGTTTTTAGGTACATCGTTTTTTAGCAACTAGGAGCTAGAATTTGGATTAATACCATCTAACCATTTGAGCATTTTGTCTTTTAATTGGAGAGTTCATTCGATTTATTATTATTGTACTCACTGATAGATATAGATGTATTTGAAGTCTGCATTCTTAATTTCCCATCCTGTCTTTAAGTTCTTGCAGTGGAACTTGGTTTCCATTGCATTTTGTTTTTTTCACTGGGATGTCAGGTTTCTTGTAAGTTCTTATAAGTTATAGTTCCGACACAAAGAATTTGTATTTGCTTTCCTCCTAGCTACCCAGGGGCATTTCCACCCTGAAACCTCTTAAAAGTAACCACACAGATTTAGTGTCATTAATTTGGACCACAAACTTGTGTGAGGACCAGCTTGTACCTAGAAGTTCTTAGAAGAAACTCCCCTCTCCCCCCTCTGCAGCAGTGTTGAGGCAGGCAGGTTTCCACCTTGACATGTTAGCAGAAGATGGGTTTCTCACTTCTCATTCCTCCCCACACTGAAGCTGGGTCCCAGTTCTTTGCTAGGTTCTAGTTGTACTTCTCACCTTCAGGAGGCTCTGCACAACCATTATATTCTGCGTATATTCTGTTTTCAGTTACTCAGTGCAGAAGCAGGAAAAATCAGAGCAAGGCCAGCTTTGTCATTAGCTCCTAAGAGTCTTACTTTTGCTCTATTTTTACTTGCTGAGTAGTTCGTCCATCTCTTCATCCTTCTATCTTTTCTTCCCGTCTTTCATCCCTCCTTCCTTCTTGCCAACACAACCCCCTAAAGGTAGATGACATTTTGGTTGCTTTCATCAGGATGGTCATTCATTCTTCTGGAAACAGAAGTTAGCTCAGCACCCTATTCTCTGTGTTGTAGCTGGTGGTTGTATCAGGTTCTGGTGTGCCACTTCCCCAGTTAACTCAGGGGCAGATGTTGATACCTAGTGTTAATTCTAGGTGATAGGAAACTGCATTTGTGTGTTTGGCTTGTCTGGTGGTTATGATTTTTTATTCTGTGAATCTGTGTGTTGGGCTTGTCTGGCGGTTATGATTTTTTATTCTGTGAATCTGACGACACCAAATCTCCTTCATTCCCATCAGCCCCACCATCAGCACTGGTGAACCTGATAAAATCGATGGTATAAGTTTAGGAAACAATTTTGAAAAATACAGTAGCTCACCATTACTCATCCCTGCCAGGACTTTGCTTTAACAATGGACTTACCTTCCTTTCCAGCCTGATCACACGAATGCTACAGAGAGATCCCAAGAGGAGGGCCTCTTTAGAAGAGATTGAAAACCATCCTTGGCTTCAAGGAGTGGACCCTTCCCCGGCCACGAAGTATAACATCCCGCTCGTGTCGTATAAAAACCTGTCGGAAGAGGAGCACAACAGCATCATCCAGCGCATGGTGCTCGGGGACATAGCGGACCGCGACGCCATTGTCGAGTACGTCGGCGCTCGCCAGTGCAGGGCCGTGGGTTAGGGTTCTTGGGCTGGGCCCTTTAAAAAAAAAAAAAAGTTTGTCTTAAAATTTTGTTTATTTATTTATTTTTGGCTATGCTGGGTCTTCGTTGCTGCGTGGGCTTTTCTCTAGCTGCAGAAAGCGGGGGCTGCCCTCTAGGTGAGGTGCGCGGGCCTCTCAGAGCGGTGGCTTCCCTTGTCGTGGCGCAGGCTCTAGGGCTCCTGGGCTCGGCAGTCGCGGTCCCCAGGCCCTAGAGCACAGGCTCAGTAGCTGTGGCGCGGGCCTTGCTGCGAGGCACGTGGGACCTCCGGGTCAGGGAAGGAGCCCGTGTCCCATGCACTGGCAGGCAGGTTCTTGACCACTGAGCCGCCAGGGAGTCCTGGGCGCTCTCAGTGGGGCGGGGCCTGTGGACGAGGTGTAGTGGTTGGAGTTCCCAGTTGGCAGGGCTTACGTCACTTATCTCTAGAGTTCCTGGCCCCGGGCCTGGCTCATAGGTTTTGTTGTCTTTTGTTTTTATTTTTGTTCTAGTAGACAAGCACACCATTTCTCGTGGTGTCAGTGAGTCCTGTGGCCTTTCTTCCTGCTCACAGAGGTGAATCGGAGTAGACCGTTTTGTGTCCCGGTAGCGACACGGTCCATTGCTGGGTCCTCCTAACTCCTGGGTCTCCCTCTGGTCCCCACGGGGAAGCAGGGGCAGACCACAAGTTCTTCAAGGCAGGAGTCGGCCTGTCTGTAGTCACACATTTTCATAAGTAAGGGTGTAGAGGCCCACAGCCAAGGCCGTGTGTGCGCACGCTACCGGAGTCACTGTGAGAAGGACCATACGACTTAACGAAACTCAGATGTTACTGTCTGGCTTTTTAGAGCCTTTGCTACAGTAACCTGGAGCCCATGAGATGCACAAGTTAGTTGTATTTTTTAAAAACCGAAGCCAGTTTTTTATAACCTGTGAAGTTTGAAATCAAGGGTAATATAAAGATACAGTTGCTTTAACAATGATTCATTTCTCTAAGAGGTCCTGTCTGTAACAATATGAAGTGTTCTACAAGTCAAAAGTCATTTAACCGATTGGATGAAACAGTTGAGGATGATAAATGAGGATATACTCTGGGGGATTCCCCTCAAGGGGTCCACTCTGGCCTGGCTGAGTGTTCTGACCCAGGTTTCTGACCGCCAGGAGGAGGAGGCTGCGGGCTGGACGTACCACTGCAGCGGGGTGGGCTGTCAGGCTCAGCTCCCCAGGTCTGGTCCTTGAGAAGGGTGGTGTCTTTATAAAGGACATGCAGCTTTAGGGTATACGGCAAAGAAGAATTTATAAAAATAAACTCAGGCTCATAGTTTTGGTTTAAGTACAAACATCTGCAGGTTTCTGAGTGTGTTTTGAGTTTTCACAGATTGACCGGTTACTGAAATGACCTAAACAAATGGAGAAGAGCAGGACACTTGCTCTTTTTGCCAAGGATACTCACCGTAGGAATGTGTAGAGGATGATTTTTCACTTTTGAGTGGATAAAAGGCTATTTGCATCTCCTTGAATTGGCTTGAGTCTTAAATAAATACATGCAGTGGTGTCCTGTAGAACTGTTTGATTTATGTAAATTCAATTGTAAATCCAAAAGGAGAGATAATTTGAAGTCTCAGGTGTTCCCAGCAGTTCTCAGGCTAATCTTGCCTGCTGCCCACATTATGAGCAGCTCCCCATTGCAGGGTGCTTCCTGAATTCAGAGACACATTTGTCAGTCCCCTTAACACAAGCCCGCAGCTTTATCTGGTGCTCGGTTGAGGAAACACTCTGAGAAGTCATTCTGGTCCGGGATTTCACCTCGATGTCTGACTTCAGAATCTCTCACCCTGGCCCTGGTGGTTTTACGAGGAGTAGCCTCTGTATCGTGTCCTTCCTGAGTGTTCACCGTGTAAGCTCGCTCACACAGAGGGTCCTGAAGCATCGTCGTGTGTTTCTGGCCTTGTGGCTCCTCCGTAGCGCCCCCTCCAGGGTCCGTCCCAGCTGCGGGGGGCGGGGGGTGCCCCGTGGGCATGTATGTGCCCAGCACAGTGCCGGCCAGACTGAGGACTCAGCACTACTTTTGAGGTGGATGTACAAATTTCATTTTATTCACAGATTTTATTCAAAGAAGAGGCTAATAACATGCTTTCAATAGATTAGTAATGCATTAGTGTCTGAAAATGCCAGTAAGCACATAGTGTAAAAGGAAAAGCGCTTTCTAATTTTTCTGACTGATACTCGTGTTTGAGTGCACGTTCACATAACTCATTTCATAATTCTGTCGGAAGCAAGTAAGCCACTCTCATGAAAATAAACTGACACACATTAAATTTTTGGATAATGTATACATTCTTGGAAATTTCATTATCTTAAGCATCTAAAACTGACATCCAGCCCAGCTGCCATCAGCATTTTGGGTTTTTCCTACTAACCGACCATTTTTATGCAGTTGTTTCTTAGAATTTTAAGAATGATCTACTACCAGGTTTTGGGTTTTTTTTCCCCTCCTTTTTGTGGGGGTTCCCTGCCCCCCTTAATTTTAAAGAATTCCAGGTCATTGGATTTCATTTGCTTTTACTTAAAAAACAAAAACTCAGTTGTGCTGTGCGAAGACAGACCTGCTGATGCGGCTTATGTTCTCTCTCCCTTACTTCCTCAGGGCCCTGGAAACCAACAGGTACAATCACATCACAGCCACTTACTTCTTGCTTGCTGAAAGGATCCTGAGGGAAAAGCAAGAGAAAGAAATACAAACCAGATCTGCAAGCCCTAGCAATATCAAGGCCCAGTTTAGGTGAGAAAAAAATCTTCACTGATTTTAGTAAGTTAACGTTTTGAAATAGCCAACTTTTCCTCAGTGTTTCCTGACTCTGTGGGGTGAGGGGATAAAGAGCGGTGACAGCCTCGCCGAGAGGCCGTGTGGGCTCCACGGGAGGGAGGGGCCGGGGTCCTCATCACCGGGGCCACCGTCCTCTCCTGGGCTCGCGGGGAGATGGGCTGTGCTGCTGGCCTGGCTGGGAAGACGGCTGTGCAGAAGCGGCCTCACGCTAGGGTGTCTGTCGCTGTTTCTGTTAAACTCTTCCAGATCTGACGTGTCATTTTGTTTTTAAGTTTTATTCCAGGAACAAGGCTGGGTTTTCCCTCAGTATCTGGAATAATTTTAGAAAACCTGCAGGGCATATCTGTGGCATGATCTTATCTCAGGATTGCAGGAATGTGACAGATCAGCTAGTTGATTTATTAGCTACTTCACCTTGGGAGTTCACCTAACCTCTGACTCGGCTTCCTCATCTGTGAAATGGGTGGAATAATGCTCTTTACTCCTTGAGGGTATCGTTGCGATAAACGAATTAATATATATGCGAGGTGGTTTGAACTGGGTCCCGTGTGTTTGCTGTCACTGTTGTGGCTTTTCCCCACCATGTCATCTTTGGCAGAGCAGTGACCCTGCACACGTCTCCCCTGTGGTTTCCTTCCCTTCCTTTTCCAGCTTTTTGCTGCTGCTGCTCTCCCGCTGCCTTCCTGCTCTTCTTTTTCTTGTACCATATTAGCTTTCCATTTAACCTCAAAACTTGGGAAGGCTTACAGAAGGGTTACTTTTGTCACCATTATGAAAATTTATTTAGAATTTATTTTTGTTCAGATAAAATAATGGAATTATAGTGGAATTAATAGTGATTCAAAAACAGAAGGATGCTCTTGATTCTTAGTAATTCTCTACTTGTACATCCAACTATATATGAACATATGTGTGTGTATATTTATAATAAATTACTGTTTAAAAGAAGAGTACCATTGGATTTTAAATTACTTGCAGTCAGCTTGCCACGGGTAGGTTGTTGCTTGGGGTGGCGCGACGGAGAAGAGACAAGAAAACATTCCCGGGTGACCAGAGACTAAATATTTAAAAGTTTAGTTTAACTGGAAGATGACTTTGGTAACTTCATTTATATCCTGGATGTTTTCTTGAGTAAAGAAAACCAGGCACTCTGTCTGGTGTCAGCTTGGAAAAGGACTGGGCCCCAGGGAAGGTGGGAACCCTTGCACATGGGACAAACCAGGAAAAGGTCGGTGAGTGGTTAGGGTCAGCCTAGTCCTGACCCGAGCCCTCCTGTGTGAAAGAGCAGAGTCACCGCAGGCCTGACCGCCTGGCCTGGAGCCACCTCAGTGTTTGGGAGAAGGGAACATTTGGAATTGAACTATTTTATTTTCAGTGGAACAGATCAGAATTCAATCTAAAGTTGATCAGACAGGTAAATTTATGAAACTGGCTTTACTTTATTATAGAAGTTACACAGCCAACAGCAGCTATAGAGAAGTACCAGAGCCTTCCATGCAATTTTCTGTTACTCACCTGGGGACTAGGCAGTGGAGATGCTGTGGGGGCCTGTCCTCCTCCTGGGTCCCCGGGCCCACTGGCACGGGTAGATGTCTGCTGACTTGCCTTGTCTTCATTGTCAAAATCCCAGACCCTAACTCACTTCCATTGCTGGGTGCGCCTTGGGGTCAGGGTGACCTGGATGCAGAAACGCGGCCTGAGACAGGAGACTGGTGTTAAGCAGCAGAGTTAGCGGTGGAGGGGGCAGTGGGTCCAGCCAGGGAGAGCCTGCCTGGAGAGGGTGCATTCTTTGTGTCCTGCCAGCGTGGGCTGGAAACACGTGCACTCGGTCAATACGAGAGCCTTGAGAGGTCCTCCGGGAGCCAACCCTCTGCGTGTGAACTGTGCTGTCAGCGCAGCTCGTTTATGGTTCTTGTTAGCAAACTTTCTTATCTCTTGTTAAGATAAGCTGTGATTTTCTCACAATGTCATGCTTATTTAGTCTAGCACAGCATTGGACCCAGATATGTTCTTAATAGATGTGAGCTATTTAACCATCTGATTAACTCACGTAAATGAGAAGTGGTGATGGAGTGGCTGGTTCAGCTGCAGGGCCCTCCCTCTTGTTTCTGGGTGGGCTCTGTTGTGGGGGAGAGAGAATCCCCTCCAGTCTTTGTCCTGCCCGCGAGTGGCCTGGCTGCGGCTCTGGGGGGTCTGACGTGCCTCCCACCGCAGGGCCACCCCAGTGTTTGCCAGGGTGCATTTTGAGTGGTTGCTCTTTGAGGAATAGATCCCGAAAGGAATGTTGGGTGCCATTTCCCAGGGCCCAAGGCTCACCTGGAGTTGGCACAGTTGTGTCGTGAGGACAGAGGACTTGTCCAGAGATGCTGCTTGACCTCAAAAACATTGAACACTCGGCTTCTGTAGATTACCGAGCAATGGGCAGCGAACAGGCCCACTCCATCCTTGAGAGAGAGGAGGAAGCTCTGAGTTGGGGAACAGAGGTCTGCTGTAAACTCATGGGTTTTTTAAAGCTACAGGTTTGATTGGGTTTTATGTCTGGGATAACATAATTGGTGTGAAGTGCAAGTGTCAGTGTAGCTGTGGCTGTTTCAGTGTCTCCTGCTCCCCCGGGCAGAGAGGGCAGTTGAGAGTTCCAGATGTTTATTCAAAAGAGGCTAGAGACCTCACTTTCGAAAGTCTTCCTTGGGCTACCAAGCAGTGTTCTTACTACTTGGGTGACTCAGGATTGGGAGTAAAATCAAAGTTCAAACAACAGTAGATTTTGCTGTTCAGAACTCCTGTGTGGTCATTAAAATATATATATACAGAGAGAGCAAGCTTATGGGGTGCATCATTTAATTGGTAAAGAAGAGATTTATATGTGCCAGTATTCACTGACTTTTCTCATCAGTAGTTTAAATCCATTAAACTATTTTTATTTTATTTTCTTAACACACCAACTTTTCACACCACCCTGTAAAATCTGGAGGACTAGAAATTTCAGGTGAATTTATTAGCAATACTATACCTACAGATTGTGATCTAAGACCAGAAGGAGCAAAACCTGTGTTCAGGTTTGACTCTGGTGATAACTCCCTTGTACTTTTAAAAAGGCTTTTCTTGTGGTATAAAACATTTATATAGAAGAGATGTTTGCCCCCTTTTTGACAGCTGTGATGAAGTTTTCATTTGATCAATAAGACAGAAACTGAACCACATGTGAGAACCACGTTTACCCTTCCAGTGTCCTTGTGATGTTTACAGGATGTTGAATGGGTCTGCAGGGCTGCTCTTTCTTTTGTTGCTTTCGTTTTCTTTATGTCTGTGGCTTTCATCCCAGTGTTTTATATATAAGGTACTTGAGTAAAGTCACATATTATTACATAGCTTTTCTTTTTCTCCCACTCTGTTACATAGGCAGTCCTGGCCAACCAAAATCGACGTGCCCCAGGACCTTGAGGATGACCTCACGGCCACTCCTTTGTCCCACGCAACTGTCCCTCAGTCTCCTGCTCGGGCCACCGACAGTGTCCTCAACGGGCACAGGAGCAAAGGGCTGTGTGACTCTGCCAAGAAGGAGGACCTCCCTGAGCTGGCGGGGCCCGCGCTGTCGTCGGGGCCCCCGGCCGGCCTGAAGGCCGCGGGCAGCGGGCGGAAGTGCCTCTTCCGGGTGGAGGAGGACGAGGAGGAGGACGAGGAGGACAAGAAGCCCATGTCCCTCTCCACCCAGGTGGTGCTGCGCCGCAAGCCGTCCGTGACCAACCGGCTGACGTCCCGCAAGAGCGCGCCGGTGCTCAACCAGATCTTCGAGGAGGGGGAGTCGGACGACGAGTTCGACATGGACGAGAACCTGCCGCCCAAGCTGAGCCGCCTCAAGATGAACATCGCCTCCCCGGGCACGGTGCACAAGCGCTACCACCGCCGGAAAAGTCAGGGCCGCGGCTCCAGCTGCAGCAGCTCGGAGACCAGCGACGACGACTCGGAGAGCCGCCGGCGGCTGGACAAGGACAGCGGCTTCACGTACTCTTGGCACCGCCGGGACAGCAGCGAGGGGCCCCCGGGCAGCGAGGGCGACGGTGGCGGCCAGAGCAAGCCGAGCCGCGGCGGCGGGGGCGCGGACAAGGCCAGCCCCAGCGAGCACAGCGCCGGCGGCGGCGGCCCCACGGGGGGCTCGGGTGGCGCCCCGGGCGGCACGTCGGGAAGCGCGCGCCGCTGCGCCGGGCCCGGCTCGTCCACGTCCACACAGCTGGCCGCGCGCGGTGCCGGGGAGCTGGTGGAGAGCCTCAAACTCATGGGCCTCTGCCTCGGCTCGCAGCTGCACGGCAGCGCCAAGTACATTCTCGACCCGCAGAGCGGCCTGTCCTTCTCCAGCGTGAAGGTCCAGGAGAAGTCCGCCTGGAAGATGTGCATCGGCTCCGCCGGCGGCGCGGCGCCCGCCCCGGCCGGGGGCGGCATGAAGTTCTTCTCCGACCACGTGGTGGACACCACCGCGGAGTTGGACCGGATAAAGAGCAGGAACCTGAAAAACAACGTGCTCCAGCTACCTCTGTGCGAAAAGACCATCTCTGTGAACATCCAGCGGAACCCCAAGGAGGGGCTGCTGTGCGCCTCCAGCCAGGCCAGCTGCTGCCACGTCATCTGAGCTCGGCGCGCCTCCTGCTCAGAGCGGGCAAGACCGGCTCACTCCACTGGTCCCCTTTCGGTTTTAAAAACTCTGTTAAAGCGGGCAGTTATTTATTACTTTCTCGTTTGTTCGCCTGACGACGTGACAAATGCATGGTCTTTGTGCATGCTGCTAGACACTACTTTTCTTTTCCAGCCGAAAAGTCTCGTGTCATTTTTACATTTATAATTTTAATGTGGATGATCAGGATTAAATTAAAATGTATATTTGGAACCTAATAACCATGGAGCACTTAGAAATTTGATGTTCTGCACTTAACTTAGAGAAAATGCTTTTCCTTGTGAAAAATCTAAATTCCCGCCCCAACCTTCAGTGACATGGAATCTCCGTGCTCTGAGGCACACTCTGGTGTCTGAGACAGAACCAAAGCAATAACCTTGTGACGCCGATAGGCCTGGGGCCCGCGAGCGTGGGGAGCCCGGCCTGCAGGCCCTGTGCAGAGCAGAGTGCAGCGAGCGTCTGCACTGACAACCGTAAAACCATGATTTCAGCATAACCCGCACCTGTTTGTCTTAAGCTATAGTGTGGAAACAGTTTGGGCTGTTAAAACTTAACTGAAAAAGATGTTCTTGTTTTGTAATAGGTGAGATAAAGTACATAGATTTATAAGGCAGCTTCCTCTGTAGTGGTCACAAGCAGACAATCTCATTTTGTAAGGTGATAAAGTGAACTGAAGATGTCTTAACTCGACTTCTAGAGTGTGTGTCTGTCTAACAGAACAAAGGGATGCTTGGTGTAAATTCCCTTGAGGAGGGCATACCCCAGGCTTCCTGGACAACCATGTAGGTAGAAGAAATGCTAGGGCCTAAATAACATGGAAGCAAAGGTGTTGGCAAAGTCAAAACCCCATTAAAAAAAAAAATTGGCATTTGATTTTTAGGACCTTGATAATTAGGTTGTCTGTTGTTAACTTCCATTCTTTTATGTCCTTTAGCTCAAGTACCTATGAAAATTGGCTGATTAAAAAGTATACATAAAAGGTTAAATACACAAACGGCCAACAAAAATGCACAAAGCCTGCTTTGTTTTTTGTTTTTGTTTTTTGCTGGAAGTGTTTTTTACCTTACCTTCCTGCCAAAACAATAATCAAAGAACTCTTGCTTTAAAACTACTCCTGTACAAGACTACTCTTGACCAGATAATCATCTTTCGTGGCTTTTATCTTGTAGGACACAGTTATCATTTTGGGAAGGGGCCAGATGCTACTTTTTCTTGCTGTGCCCAGAGGGTCTTAAAAGCAACGCTTAGTGACATTGGTTATAGGATGTGGCCGGTCCCTCTGGCTTTCTCATGCTCCCCAGCGTCCCGTCCTGTCTGAATGACGGTCGTCTGGTCTGTAGAGTGGACAGAGCCGTGAAGGACCGCATTCCATTGGTCACGGTTTCTCCAAGTGTACACCGACTCTGCTACTTTAGGATTCATGTATTTTACTCAGAACTCTGAATTTCACAGTATGCTTATTAACCTAAGTAAAGATGATACTCAAAATACCTATTTTACTTTCTAGACCTAGACTAGATAACGTTTAAGCTACAGCTCTAGTTCATTGTGATATTTATAATTGAAAGCTATGAGAATAGACGTGTGGGTGAAGCCATAGAACATATTTGCTTGAAATTTCTTGAGCAGGGATCTTACAAAGGGCCAGAAATAAGATGTGTGGTTCACATAGATAGTGAGCGTAACATCTGTATTAAACGTAGGAAAGAAGTTTATAAAGGGCATTGGCAATAAACTCTTTGTTGCAGCTGTTTTCCAAGTAATGTAAATACTTTTTCCTGTGATTATGTATAGCCTTGGAATGGCACCTTTTAACTAACCCATGTGTGTTTGGTTTTCAATCGTTTTTTATATTCAGATGTATATATGGTGCTCACTTCTAGGATCAGCAGTGTTGACCATTTACGCTGCATAGCTGTATCATAGCCTTATTAGTCGTGTGTGGTTGGTTGACCCTCTGGGTAGACAGATGTTAGTCTGAGTGGCGTCTTACTCCTTTGTTCATCAGTGAATGATTGTGCATGTGTTGTATGTCACAGTATGTCGTCACATAAAAGGGAGGGAGCAAATAACCATTACGTTAAGATAATATTGGACCAAACGACTTACTTGCTCTAAACAGTTTCTTGTGCCCCTTAACCTGTCTTCAGAAGTTAGAGTTACAGTAGTGTGTAAATTAAATATTGTGGAAAAACAATTAGTCTTGTATTTTTCTGTATGTGTGTGTATATATATATATACATTATATATATATATAAAATTATGTACTTCTGGCAGTTCTATCTGTATTTAAAGTTGTGACAATCTTGACACCGATTTTAAGAATAGCCGTGAGACTGAATCAAATTAAAGATGTCCCTTCCAAGTTAGGATCGATGTGTGTTAAGAGGGTACAGAATGATCAGCTGATTTTGGCTGGTTGCTTCCACTGCTGGTTGATTTTCCTCATTGTATAAACATTGACAGGTATGTGACAAATGGGAAAAAAAAAGTCCAAATAATAAAGTGGCATATTGGTGTTCAGCAATATAAACTGTGTCCCATGTTCTGTTTCTTCTCATGAACACAGCTGTGTGTAGTCCTGGCCTGGGTTAGACCGACGTTCTACATGCTATGTGCGCGCCTGCTTCGCCAGATGTGACTGAAAAAATGCAATCGCGACTGTTCTCACTTTAAACTCGGGACCACAAGTCTCAGGTGGGTGTCAGGACTGTCCGTTAATTAAACTGTATTTCCCCAATTATCTGCTTTCTTCACTCAACCAGTCACCATCCTCCCGATAAATAAACCAAAGCACTTATAACTGCCCCAAGCTCCCATTTCTGTCTTCCTACCTTGCTGTGTATTCACGTGCCCTGTTCTATCCACTTGCCCTGCTCTTTTTTCTGGTGGTGTGATTCCAAGTCAGCCCCTGCTCTTGCCCTTGAAGACTTCACAGGTGTCAGGGAGACAGACCCGAGGACCTTGTCATTCTTTTCTTCGCCTTGCACCATCAATCTTTGCTTTTCCATTGGATCATTCCTAACAGCAAACAAAACAAACATGATTTTATTCCCCTTTCTTAGCAGTGTTTCTGTCCTCTCTCTAGCCGTTGTCGCCTTTTTCTCCTTCCTCTTCTCTCTGAACCCTTCCAACGAGGCAGTGCTGCAGTCACCCCACCAAAACTGCTTTGCTCAAGGTCAGCAGTGATCTCTTCCCTCTGCTAAACCCAACAGTCAGTTTTTAGAAACAGCTTTGAGATGTAATCCTCACACCACATAATCCACCTATTTACATTTTACAGTTCAGTATATTTTAGTAAATTCAGAGTTGGACAACCATAAACCCAAACAGAAACCTCGTACCCTTTAGTACATTCTCCCTTTATCTTCAACTTCTGCCCAGCCTCGGCCAGACAAACCCTGATCCAGTGGTGAGTTCCAGTCCCACGTTAGCCTTTAATAAGGAATCGTCCTTGCAAACTTTGCATTGCTCAGGACCCGACTTCTCCCTTGCTGCTCTTCAATCCGTTAGCTCCACAGTCTCCCAACTGCTAAACCTGGAATACCACAGGATTCAATTCTGGATCTTTTCTGTATCTACACACAGTCTCCTGATGATCCCATTCAGTCTTTGTGCTGACAGAAAGCCCAAAATATATTTAGCCCCCATATCTCACAGGAACGCCAGATCCCAACTACCCATTTGATTTCTCTCCTTGGATGCGTCTGATAAGCAAGTCAATTTGTACAAGTCCCGAACGCCTTCCTAATCCCCCTCAAACCTTTACCCTCCTAATGCTGCCCATCTCATAAGACAACTTTGAATCTTCATTTGTTCTGCACAAGTCAAATATCTTGGTGTCAACACTCACTCTTTGATCCCAGCATCTAATCCATCAGCACATCTTATTCATCATTCAAATATTGACACCTCACTGCCTCCACTTTTAACATTCTGGTCCATGACACCATCATAACTTGCCTCTTAGAGTTTCACCAATTTTGCCCTTGTCTCTTTTCTTCATGCAGCATTGTGAGTGATCCTTCTAAGCGCTAAGTCATGTCATGTTTTAAAAGGGGTTTAATTTCCAAACATTTGAGGATTTTCCACATAAGTTCCTGTTACTAATTTCTAGTTTAATTGTTTTAGTCAGAAGTTGTCCTTTGTGCAACTTAAGGTTTTTTAAATTTACTGAAATTCGTTTTATGGCCCTTACCAATGGCCTGTCTTGGTGAATGCTTATGTGATTACTTGAGAAGTGCTGCTGTTGATGCAGTGTTCCGTATGTTCTGTACGTGTCAGTAATTAAGTTGGTTGGTAATGGTATTCACGTCTTCTGTATCCTTACCGATTTTCTGCCCCATATAAATTACTGAGATAGGAGTGTTGACATCCAACTGCACTTGTGGATTTGCCCATTTCTCCTTTTAATTCTATCAGTTTCATGTTACAAATTTTGAAACTCTGTTGTTAGAGTAAAGATTGTTAAGTCTTCTTGAATTGATCCCTTTCATCATTAGGAAGTGTTCCTCTTTATCCCTAGTAAATAATTCTTTATCCTGGAGTCTGCTTTGTATGATAATGAGAAAGCCGTTCTCTTTTTTCTTTTATACTTATGGGAGTATATTTTATTTTTAGCTCTATATTATTTTTAGCTCTATATGTATCTTTATATTTAAAATGAGAGTTTAGGGGTTTTTTTGGCAGTCCTTTTATAGAAAGCATGTAGCTGGGTCTTGCTTTTCTGTCCAGTCTGCAAGTCTTTGCCTTATATTTAAAGTAGAGGTCCCCAACCCCTGGGCCACAGATGGGTACCAGTCTGTGGTCCTTTAGGAAAAGGGCCACACCAGCAGGTGAGTGGTGAGCAAGCAAGTGTATTTGCTGTATTTATAGCCGCTCCCCATCGCTCACATTACCTCCTGAGCTCCTCCTCTTGTCAGATCAGTGGTGGCCTTAGATTCTCGTAGACTTAGATTCTCGTAGAAGTGTGAACTCTACTGTGAACTGCACACTCAGAGGATCTAGGTTGCGTGCTCCTTATGAGAATCATCATGAAACCATCCCCCCTTAGCCCCCTCACCAATCTTTGGGAAAATTGTCTTCCACGAAACTGGTCCTTGGTACCAAAAAGGTTGGGGACCACTGATTTATTCAGACCAGTTAGTTTTAGTGTAATTGTCAACATAGTTGAGTGTAAATCTATCTTCTAATTGTTTTCTACTTGACTCATCTTTGTTTTTCTCTTATTTACCATCTTCTTTTGGTTTAACTAGCACTTTTTATTGGCTAATTGGCTATGCCTCTCTCCGTTTTTTAGTGGTTGCTGTTGGGGGGGCAGTGTGGGTGTGTATGGTAGACTGATTTTATACAAACGTAATCTACCTTAATGCTCCTTATAGAATATAATGTTACAACTCTACACTTCAATTTTTTTCCTCTTCTTTTGTTGTCATTTTATTTTTATACTTGCACACATGAGTTTGTTTTAGGCAGTTTTCTTTTTAAGAGATGAAATGGGGGGAAAGTCTTTTATTACCAAAATCTTTGTTGATTCCATCACTCTTCATTTTCTTGTAAAAATCTGCATTTTGGTATTTTCCTTCTGCCTGTAGAACTTTAAATTTGTAATATTACAGGTCTGCTGACAATATATTCTGATAGCTTTTGCTTGTCTGAAAACACATTTGTACTTCATTTGTGAAGGATATTTTCATTGGGTATAGAATTCTAGCTTTTTTATTGCAGTGCTAGTCACTATGAATTTCACTTTGTTGAATGCTGGATTTTGTACTCATGTAAAAAGTGCTGGATTTCATTTTGGCATGGGGTTATTTGCAGTTGTTCTAGTTTGGGTCTTGCTTTTAAAGTGTTAGGACAGATCCAGAGAGGTCTTTTAGGACTGACTTGCCCATGACGGAGGCACTGCCCTTGTAAGCAGTCCACCAAAGTCTTTCCACTCTGTCTGGGGCAGCAGGAGTTCTTCCCAGCTTCGCGTAAGTTCTCAGTGTCAGTCAGTCTCCTGCCTTCCTGGGGCTTCTTTCTCCAGCTTCAGGTAATTTTCTACCTGAAAATGTGTATTGATCAGCACTCAATCTTAGGCCACAGTTTCTGGTGCACAAGGCTTGCTCTTTGTGCCAGGGATACGCCAGACTTCAGGCCCCCTCTGCCCTGCAGTCCAGCAGGGATTGGGTCCCTCAGAGTTGTGGGCCTGGCGAGGGATAGTTGAGAAGGGGATGTGGGATCTGGTCTTTCTGGAGCTAATAGAAGCCAGGTGCATTGTGACTGCTGGGGAGTCACTTGTACTCCGGACATCTCTCTCCCAGCAGAGTGCCAAAGGTTGGCAAGTAAGAAGAGGAACAAACTGGAATCTTGGTCCTTGTGAGTTCATGATGCCCTTGGGGAAGAAACAGGGCTTCCAGTTAGCAGCAGACGCCCATCTGAGATGGTGACGGGTCCCAGGGCGCTGCTGGGAGGTGCTCCTGGGAGTTCCAGGAACGGGGGAGTCAGGGAGGGGGTACGGGAGGCAGAGGGGAGGAGGGTGGGGAGTGCAGAAGCGGAGCTGGGCAGGATTCGAGCCCAGAGTTCCTGTGCGAGCCACGGGGGAGAGAACAACCCACTGTTCTTCTTGACTGCGTTATCCCTTCACAGAGACTCCAGAATTTGTGGATTGGGAGCCTGGAAGAATCAGAGGACCTGGGGGCATGGCTAGAAAGAGCATTGCTGGGTGGAACAGCAGCATTAGGGTGGGAAGAAGGCAGAGTCAGCGTCCCACTGTCACTCCGGGAACCCTGCTCAGAAGGGCCCTGTCTCGGTTTAATGCTCTCCTCTTAGTTTGTTGTTCTGAGATTCTTGAAACTTTTTAAGAGGGGCTGTGCATTCATTTTGCCCTGGGCCCTGCAGGTTATGCACCAGGCTGAGGGGTTAGGTCTGTATTCTGCAGGTGTGAAGGAGGTGGCCTCAGCCGTGAGGATGGGAGGCTTTGGCGAGAGCACAGGCCCAGAGAGAGCAGCCAAGGCTAGAGGCAGAAGCCTGGGGGCTGCCCCCCGTGTGGGGCTGAGAGGAAGCCTGAGGACGCCAGGAGTGGAGCCGCAGAGCGGGAGAGCAGCAGGCGAGCGCTGAGGCCGCGGCCAGGTGCTGGGGTGAGCGGGGCGAGCAGCGGGGCTGCCCGAGGCGGGGCAGAGCTGGCCGGGGAGGCAGTGTGTGGGCGTTACTCGGCGCGCCCCCAGAAAGGGAGGGGCAGGCCGGCCGTGGGGACATGTTCTGGAAGGCATGGGGTCTGCCTGTGGGCACAGCGCTGATCTCACCCCGGAGCTCGCCCCAGGGCACCTCCTGCTTGGGGAGAGATGAGACGGTGGTTGACCTCTGACCTTCCAGAAGGCTGGGCAAAGCCCTATTAAACCTGTGGGCTCTGGGCTCCACTGTGAACCACACTAGAGCTCTTACATGGCAGATTTCTGTGCATCTCATCACCTTTCTAACTCCTGAACTGTTCCAAATTCGGTGACACATCTGGTCCTGAGGGCAGCATGTTACCCTCGTGAAGAGAAGGATCTAGACGCAGGGTGAGACCTGGTCTCGCAGCGTGTCCTGGGGGTTCCAGCGGCTGAGGCTCCCCTGGGACCCGCCACCTGGGAACAGGCTGGGCTGAGGAGCGGGGTCTGGGCCCCGGGAAGCTTGTGGTGTGTTAAGCGGCACCTTGTTTTGGGCTCGTGTTCTGGGGCTGGAGGGGCAGCGGCCGCTGTCATTGGCTCTTCAGCCTCCCTTAGGGTGGAAGCCCTTGTTTTCTATGTTTATGGCCAGACAGCTATGTAAAGGGCAGCGTGGATCTGTGTCTGCACCATGATTTTCCTGGTACTGAGCAAATGACAGTCTTCACACCTGGGGCCGGCCATGCCGGCCTGTGCCTGTGCTGGGGGCGGGGGTGCCGTGCCCCCCCGGAGCGTCAGCAGACCGGACTTAGCTGGCTGTGCCTTCCCCGCGTCCTCCCACAGGAGGTGATAGGTAGTGGCAGGAGCTGTGTTCTCCTGTCCCTGGGGGAGTCCGCCAGCACCCAGGAAGGTCTGGAGAGGAGGCCACACGTACGTGGTCCTCGTGATCTGCGCCGCAGCTCAAGGAAAGCCACCACCGTCCCTCTTCTCGGTCAGTTGACGGCTGAGACTCACAGACCCCTGAGCAGGGAGCCCAGCGCCCCCTCCCTCCCGCAGAATGCGGCTCCGCCTCTCACCCGCCCAGTTAGCCAGGGGCTTCCTGAGGGGTTGTGGGGGGCGTGGGTCATCAGTGATGGAAAGCGGACTGGAAAGTCTCTTTGGTCAGAGAGTTCCAGACCAAACTGCCAAAACCCCGTTGCTCAGGCCTGGGTGGTGGCGCCAAGCGTCGCACTGATCAGGGTGCAGGTTCTCTTGGGGGGTCTGCAGCTACACGCTGCGGCCCAGCTGCTGCCGCCGGTCACACTGCCCCCCCCCAGGTGCCGGCCTTGGCTGGGGCTCCTCCTGACTTGACTCTCAGAAAGCTGGGATGAGCAGCGTGCCACACCCTCCCCCAGCACCTACCTCTGCAGCCAGCAGAGACCACACACAGGCCTCTGGTTAGGCCGGGGGGAAGGCTGGCGCCCCGAGGCTGACGGAGAGGCCCGAGGACCCAGCCGCCCCCACGGAGGGGCCACGGCTTCCCTCCAGTCCCTGGTGGCCCCAGCTTCTGTCAGGCCCCTTCTCTTCAGGCCACCCTAGGGTGGGGCACGGGGACGGGGCCCGTGCTTGGGCCTGGCTGAGCAGCTCACAGCTCACCGTTGCTGTCCTTGCGGGGCCGGGAGTAAACCTGGGTGAGGAGGCGTCTGGGGCCCAGGGTTCCCGTTCTTGTTGGTCGTTTCCTGCCGGAAGCGGGGCTGGAGCTCAGGGTCAGGATCGAGGAGAGAGCTGGGCTGTGCGCCGTCCTGGCCACGCCGCTGAGGTCGGGGAGGTCACCAAGGTCCCTGTGGCTCAGCTTCGTCTATAAAACAGGCGGGAGGAGAAACCGGAGCTTGGCGGGCATACCGAGGGCGGCAGGGGCTCCAGGCTGCCAGCCTCACGGGAGGGCTCGGCATGCCTAACCGTTTGCTTCTGGTTTCGTGCCTAAAACCAGAGGACACAGATTTGTTCTCAGGTCTGAGCTGCTGGTGGGGAGTGAGGGAGTGTGGCCACCAGCGGGGAGGGAGCGGGCCACTACCTGCCCCCACCCCACCCAGGCCTGACCGTGGAGAGCAAGGCGGCGCCCATCGGTCGCTGTTGGCCCGGCCCCAGCAGGTGTCAGCGGCAGAACTGAGCGTCCTGCTGGTGGCGTGAGAGGGGGCAGCTTGGCTGAGCGGTGAATCCGGCAGGGCCCACTGGCAGCGTGCGGACTTGGGGAGTCTGGACCTCACGCCCGAGGGAGGCAGGTGGAGGGAGGCAGTCAGGGGAGGCTGTGGGCTCCGCCTGGTCTCCAGGGGCCTCCATGCGGCTGCGCCCGCCTTGCTTGGCTCAGACCCCCCCAACAGGGAGTGGACGGCGTCACCTCTGTCCGGGGCTCCTCCCCGGGGACCTGCCCACGCAGAGCCGTCTGGTGACCTGGCTTGGGTCCGGAGACCCCAGGTCACTGCTGTGTGGATGAGGCCTCGCACGCCCTCTGAGAACCGAGGGGGCTGTGTGCCCGGGGGGCTCCGCACTCCATCCGCCTGCTCCCTGCTTGGTCGGGACACACTGTTGGGGTCTCCTCCCAGCACTGTTTGTTTATGGGTTCGGCTCCACCTCGGGGGGTCTTCTCTGTTTCAGGCAGGCGATGCCTCAGCTCCTGTCAGCCCTGTGGGAAAAGGCGGGCTAGGAGAAGCGGGAGGGGGCGCTCACCGTGGGTGTCGGGGAGGACAGGGGCACGGGGGACGACCTGTGGGTCACCCCAGGGGCCGGAAGCAGCAGAGCCAGGCGGGGGGAGCACGAGGGTCCCAGGGCTAGCAGGGCGGGGGGCTGGGTCTGAGGCTGGCCTGGGGCTCATGGGGTGAGGCCGGGAGGAGGGGACGGGAGGGGGCCGAGCTGGGAGGAGACAGAGCTCGGGGGCGAGGGGTCGTCCGCGTCACACACGTGAGCCCGGTGTGCTGCGGGACAGGGTCCCCCGGGTCTGTCTCGGGTCAGTTACGGTGACGACCATCACCTGTGAGGCACCGTGGTCTGTTCCAGCCCTGCTTCTGGCCGCCTGCCAGGAGCCGGATGCCACCCTCTCTGAGCACAGGACGCAGACGAGTTGCGGGGCCTGGCGGGCCCACGCGGATCCGCTTCCTGCCAGCCCCGTGGACACCACTGGAGCGGCTCCCAGGCCCGTCCTCTCCGCAGCCCCGGAATGCGCCCCAGTGGAGGTAGGTCCTGTGCGTCCAGGCTGCCCCCCGGGTCCCCTGTGCCCCGAGCAGGACTGCCTTAGTGCTGGCTGAGAGATGGGTTCTGCCAGGTCAGGCTGAGGAAGGGCAGGGCAGGGCAGGCTTCTGGGAAGGACAGTCGCGTGCAGGGAGCCTGGGTCCACGCTGATGTGGGGCGGGGAGGGCCGCCAGGAGCAGCTGGGAGCCCGCAGGTGGGAGATGAGCCCATGGGGTCCACACCCCGAACCCCCCACCCAACTGTGCTCATGTGACTGTCCCCAAAGCCCACTCTGGGGGAGATGGAGTTGGGTCCAAGGACCCACCTGAACTTTCTCCTTTCCCAGGAAACACGGGGCACCCTGGCTGGGACTGTGGGGCGGCTCTGGGGAGCTCAGGACTGGAGTGGAAGCTACCAGTCCCTGGTGTTCTGACCCGGGAGCGTGTTCTAGAAAGCATCCACCAGGGAGGACTTGTGCTGTGGAGGGGGCTGAGCCCAGGTTGGGCAGGGCAAGGCTGACCACGGGGGTCCACACTGGTAAAGGTGGGCTGGCAGGACCCCCAGAACAGCCACACAGGGCAGACAGGAGAGTCAGGCTTCCAAAAACCCGTGTGAAGCAGGTCTGCTGCAGCCACCCCCGTCTGGATGAGAAGGTGGGGATCGAGGGGCCGGGCCCCGGAAGGAGGGAGACTGGTTGAGACCGCCTACCCTCCCCGTCTTCCCCTGACCGGTGGCAGCGCCCAGCTTCCCACAGGAAGGTCCCGCTGGCCACGATGCCCGGCTTCGCAGGCCCCGTGGGGCAGGGCTGGCTGGGCCCTGGGGTGGTTTGAGCAGCCGTTGGTGGGAAAGGAAGCCAAGGCGGGCTGGGGACCGCTGCGCCTGTGAGGGCACCACAGCTCCTCGGGCACCCCGCACCCCCACCCAGCTGTGTCCCAAGCACCCGGGGCTTCCGCAGGCTCTAGCAGAGGCCCAGCCTCCAGGCGGGCCCGGCCCGTGGCTCCCCTCAGGGCCCCCCATTCCACGACCGGGTGCAAAGCGGGGGGGCTGCTCTGTCTACACACACGGAAGGAGACGTCAGACGTGCATGGGGCCTTTAATAGCTCGGTGGGCAGTTTCTGTCGATGAAGGTTTGTGAACTTATTGCAGGACAGAGCCAGGAGTGTGGAAACGCCGTCTCACTGGCGCCTGTTCTCCCAGCGGGGGCTCGGCTGGATGCCACCCCCATCGGCCAACAGTCACCCTGAGGATGGTGTGCGGAGCTGGTGGCTGGTCCATATGCGAGGCTGGGCCCTGGTGGCTCTGGAGCAAGGTCAGGCGGCCGGAGTGGGTGTGGGGCTCGGGCAGGAGCCTGGAAGTGGGCCCACCCTCAGGGCACCTTCTCCTTCCCGCCTTCCCTGCACTCCTCTTTCAGGTTCTCGGCTGTGAGCTTCATCTGCTGTTGAGAGAACAGGACATGGTGAGCCCCGCGAGCCTGGGTGGAGGCCCTCAGGGTGCCCCCCAGCGCACACTCCGTGGGAGACGCCTGGCACTGCTCCTTCAGGTCCGGGGACGCACACTTGGAACTGAGGAGCCGGGACCACTGACGCGGCCCGAGGCGTCCCGCGAGTCCGGAGCCTGTTTCTGACCCAGAGGAGGGGGAAACGGTAGGTGTGGGTGGAATGTGTGTGTGCGCCCAGCTCAGCGGGGCTTTTACAGACACTGAAGTGAGAAGCAGCTGGCACCTCCTCCCCCCTGGACCTCCAGGAGAAGGCGGGGAACCACGGGCTGGGGGCTGGAGCCTGATGTGGGGCCAAGTCCGTGCTCTGCCCCTGCACACTGAGTGACCTCGGAAGTGTGGCCGCTGAGCCTCGTGTCACACACGCTCCGTGGGTGAGAGGTGCACACCCTGCAGGCTGATGCTGGGGTGACCACCCCTGAAGCCCCTGGCCCAGAGCAGAGGCCCCAGAAGAGCGGACGTCTCACCAGCCCTCTGTCCCAACAGCCACATCCAGGAGCATCGGGGACACCCTGTGAAGGCTCAGAGGGACGTGTCCGAGGAAGGGGCCTGCACCCAGGACCACGGCCTGTGAGGAGGGAGCGTTCCGGCTCCAGTCCTGGGGCCCCACCCGGCCGTGGGGCCTGGACGCCTCTGCCGTGGGCGCTGGAAACGTGAGCATAGCTCTGCACGGTTGACTGAACCAGTTACGCCTTTGGAATCTGACTTCACACACACACAGATTTTTGATAATAACTTATCTGAGCACAAACACGGCTGGGGCCTGGGAGCCCTGATGCCACACGTCTGGACACGACGCACACTCCCTCCGCTTTTGGGGAGGAGACCCCTCTGCAGACAGTAAGCTCCGCTCTGAAGGCCCCTCTAGATCGCCAGTAACTCAGGAGGCCCCCTTCACTCCAGACAGTCCTCATCTCTCTTGCCCTGGGTTTAGGAGACCTTTCAAATGTCTTTTCATGAGAGAGAAAAAGGGGTTGGGGGACAGAATTTGACGAGTAGCCATCAGAAATTAAAATCTAAACTGATGAGGATAAAATATTCCCAGGTTTCTCACAGAATCATACAGCCAGGAGTCCTCCTCCACATGGGAAGGAAAATCATAATGAGGTGTTTTTTTTTTAAAGTCTTTATCGAGTTTGTTACAATACTGCTCCTGTTTCTATGTTATGGTTTTTTGGCCAAAAGACATGTGACCTTAGCTCCCTGACCAGGGATTGAACCTGCATGCCCTGTCCTGGAAGGCGAAGTCTTACCCACTGGACTGCCAGGGAAATCTCCACAATGGGTTTTAATGAAACGAGTTTTGATTGAAAGGCGCCTCTGAGGTTCCCCTTCAGGTGCAGACAGCAGCCCCCATCTGTGTGTGTGGCTGGGGATAAGCCCTCTCCCCTGAACAACCCTGCTGCAAGTGACCTGATTCCGGAGATGCCTTTTTCCAGCTCCAAGGCCTGGGAAGAGACTCTGAACCCACCGGGCTGGGTGACCCCCACCTGCAGTGCCTGGCCTGCTGAGGGCAGCTCCTGAGGGCAGGGTCCACACTGGACTGCGTGGCTGGATCAAGGGTAGGGACCTCAGCTGGGACCCTCCATCCCCTCGGCCCCTGGGTTGGGCCATCCCTCCCCCGACCTGGCTCCCACCCCAGGTCCCGCAGGGCTCCATCTATCTCATGGGCTTTGTGATCCCCAAAGGCCACATTGCCCGTGGTGGGTGAGGAGCTGGGGCTCAGCCTGTCTCCCCTTTGTCTTTCACACCCCCAGCTGGATATGCTGAGCAGAGAGTAGGACCAGACCTTAAGACCCTAAAGACAAACCAAAGAGGAAACACACTGCCACAGCCCGCCTGCCCAAGGTGAAGCGTTAAACCGCGTGAGAGGTCAGTGAGCGACGCGCCGGCCTTTCCTGCACAATCGGGGCAGGTCTCCACGGCTGCTGCCTGAGAGATGGGGTTAGAGGCCACGTGGCCTTGAGACGGCTCCCCCGGGTCACCCAGTTGCTCTCACTGCTCACAGGTCTGCATCCCCTCACAGTGTGCGGTCACGGAACTCCTAATGAAACTGCCCACTTCCTCCTCGCCTTCCAGCGAAATGGGTGGCTTTAGCAGAACTAACTCTAGAAGCATAAAAGTTCTGATCTGAAGGAACCTTGATGATTATTTGGTGCCGTGGTCCCTGGACCTTGTTAAATGCATACTCAGTCCCTCCCTGAGATGATAAAATGCCATCATGATGGTTTGTAGAGGGAGCCAGGACTCTCTGAACTTTACCAGGCCCTCCAAGTTCCTCCATGGACAAACCCAGGCCTGGCAGTCTGATTTGTGGTCTGCCATCTTTTACCAGAAAGCAAACTGGGTCACTGGGCAGGTCCAGACCACAGTCCATGCTGAGAGTGCTGGGGTGGACCCCACAGCACCCCAGCCTGCCTCCCGCAGCTCAGCTGTTTGGTGAGGGCGCTTCAGCTGCCCGGCTGAAGAGGGTGGGGTGGGAAGGAGCAACCTCATTCCCTTAAAAAAATAGATGGCTTCTTTGGGGATTCTTTAGAATCAAAACCTTTAAAAATATAAGCAGGGTAATAGTGCTGACTTCTTCCCCATTAAGAAGCATCAGAATGAAGAGCAAACGAAAATTTCCTCAACTCACAAGTCATTAAAACACTCATGGTTCCAAATTATTCTTTAAAAAGCACAGATTGATTTTTGGCATCATTATTAGCAATGATTATACAAGCAGACCTGGTACTGTGCTTCGCAGGTACTGGTTTTTGGTTGTTTTTTTTTTTTTAAACACACTGAAGGTTTGTGGGCAGTCCTGTGTTGAATGAACACTTCTGTGATGGCATTTCTTGAACAGCATTATTTTTTAAGGTTATGTACATTGTTTTTTTTAAGACATACTGCAATTGCACTTAATAGACTACACTACAGTGTAAACATTACTTTTATATACAGGAGAAAAAGAAAAATTCACAACTTGCTTTACTGCAGTGGTCTGGAACCAAACCCGCAGTATCTCGGAGGTCTGCCCCTTAACAGGAACCGCCTCACTAAGCGTGTTGGCCAAATGTGCGGCTTCACCTGAGACACGGTGAGTGACAGGACCCCTTTCCCTGCGGAGAAGTAGAGAAGTGCTGTCCGAGACCTGCACTGCTCCGCACGTCCGCAGACACGGCCTTCCCCTCCCAGACACGTGGCTGCAGACTCCCTCGCTGAGCCCACGGTCACTTTCGGGATCCTTCTCTTCACCTGACTCGGGAAGTCAGTTTGGTAGCAGCTGCTCTGTTACCCCTTCCCCCAGAAGGACCCTGTGTGTTCCTCTCCCCCGAATGCTGCAGGGCACCACCCCTGCTTCCCCTGCCCCGTCCATTCTGATTTAATGGGGGGCATGGGGGTTAGGAAGGCTCCCCTGGGTGATTTTCTCGTGCAGCTGGGGTGGAGAAGCACTACCTGGAAAGAAGCCACTTGGGCAGGTAAGGTGGGGGGGTGTGAAGCGGGCAGGAGGGGAGCAGGACCGGGGCCTCCGTTGTCCACAGCTCTGCCCGTGTCACTAGCTTGAGATCGTGCAGTTAGACTCAGGACAGACTAAGCAAGGGTCTGCTGTTCAGTGAAGAAAGGAAGTAGAGAGCAGGCCTTCTGACGTACCTGTCTTCACAAAGGTGAGCTTTGTCTGAGAGACCTAGAGACAAGTCCCTCCAACGAGCAGCACCTCCAGTCTCCCCGCTCAGCCCCAAACCCGAGACGTCACCACGGATGGCTCCCTGCCCCTCCCCGTCAGGCCCGGTGGCCTCTGCCTGCCACGAACACCGCCTCCTCCCACTTCAGGACTGTTGCCCCTCCTGCCCTGAAACCACCTCCCAGAAGCCCCCACCCGTCTCCAAAGGCAACCCGAGCCATGTTTAGAACAGGGGGCCAGAAACATGCCACTTGAGGGGCTTCCCGAAGACTCGGGGCTAAGACTCAAGTCCCCCTTTTCTCTCTCTCATCCTGCAGCCTTGGCTCTGCTCCCCAAGCACCAGCTCCTTCCCCGTCTGCCTCACCCACCCTGCCACTGAGCTCTGCCCTTCAGCCTGGCTCCTCCCGGAACACTCAGCCCGGAGGACGCGTCTCCATCATGTCCCCCTCTCCTGTAACTCCTGGACTGTCGGGTTCTCTGTTTTCTGTGGAATGTCCAGCGTCTCCTCTCCTGACTCCACCCCAGGGCCTGCAGGAGCCCGAGAGAGGACAGCGAGAACAACAGGGGTAAGTGAGACACCCACCTTCCCAAAGTTCGCATCATTTTCTGAACCCAGCCACATGTCTGGGACCTCAGAGCACACGCCATGACACGGGCTGTACGTCAAGTGCCAGGACGTCAGAGTACAGCTGGTGGCCTGGCCTGGTAACCGTGCAGACCTGGGTCCAGCCACGCAGGTTCTCTCCTGGTGGGGACAGGTCTGTCAGCTCCCTAAGCCTTCAGGGACGGCTCTGGTGAAGGGAAGGGGGATCTGCAGATAGAGCTGGGGGAAAGAGGATGATGGGAAAGTCGCCTGATATCAGCTTGGTCCCTGCTGGAAGCCAAGAAAGTCCAAACCCAGCTCCCCCACCCAGTGAGGTGTGGTGTCCACAAGTTCAGTAACTGCATGAGCTGACCCTAAGTGTCAGTTTGACTTAAAACTAATGTCTACTTAAATCGTTTGGAAGGAGGCGATTGAGGTGGTGAAGTAGAAGAATGCAGAGTTCACTCCACCCACAAATACATCAAAACTACACTTAAAACTGGAACAATTTTCACAGAACACCAGCTGAGAGCAGGCAGATCTCAAATACCCAGTGCTGAAAGAAAGACCCCCATGTAACCTGGTAAGACTAAAGGAAAAATCCGGGGCAGGGAGAATGCAGGTGGGGCCTGCGCCCCAAGGGAGGGAGCTGTGGAAGAGGACAGGCTTCCTCACCTCGGGACCCTCCCATGCCAGGACAGAGGGGAGGCTGCAGGGGCCTGGACTTTGCCCACGAGGAATGTGCACTGGCTGCCAGCAGAGAGAGGAACCGAAACTCCCAGCAGCCGCATCCCCGCACTCCCCAGCCCAAGACCCACGCCTGCTGTTGGGCAGTGCCTGGGACTGAAGCTCGGGCGGACACACCCGAGGCGGGGATTTGGTCTGGTGGTGTGGTCCAGAGTGCGGGTCTGCCCTGCAAGCCTTGTTGTCAGCGTGCTCACGGTGAGTGTTAGCATGCCAGAGGCAGGTGGAGCGGACGCACAGACGGGGTCAGTCTTGTGGCTGTGCGTGCTGGGTGGCGGGCAGCGTCTCAGAGTTGCCTCTCCCAGCGGGAGCGCTTCAGTCCCACCTCCCTCTCGCTGCAGCTCAGAACTGGGTCTGGGGGCTTCTACTCCAACAACTGGGGAGCAAACGGGGCAGTGACCAGCACAGAGCAAAGAGAAGGCCCTGATCATCACAGCACCAGGCACACCCCACCCCCCATCAAGGGGACAGTGGCCAGCATAGCCTGCGCCAAAGCCACAGCTGGTGTCCACAACAAATACAGCCTTTGCACCAGAAATACTAGTGTGACATAGTTCTACAGAGGGGTGGTCCCACATAAACATGGTCTTTCAGGACCATAGTACATCACTGTTTCTCCTAAATTTATAAAGAAAAAGAAATACATATAAAATGAAAAAGTAGAGGAACTACTCCTGCTTAAGAGAAATTCGCTGAAAGAACAAACAGACCTTTCCAGTCTAGCAGGCCCCCAAGTTCAAAAGGGAGGTAATAAAAATGCTGAAGTAATTAAGAAGGCTATCAGTAGAAATGTAGATCCTGTAACAAGGAACTAGAAACCATAAGGAAGAGCCAGTCAAAATCAGACAACTCAGCTGCCAAGGTTAAAAACCAGCAAACTAAGTAATTCAGAAGAACCAATAAGTGACCTGTAACAGAAATCACCCAATCAGAACAGCAGACAAAGACAGATGAAAAAAATGAAAGAAACACATTAGGTATATAAGATAATACTAAAGCATGCCAACCTATGCATTATAGGAATTTCAGGAGGAAGAGAAAGGGAAAAGTGGATCAAAAATATATTTGAAGAAATTACGGCTGAAAACTTCCCAAACCTGAAGAAGGGAAAAAGGTATCCAGGTGAAAGAAACAGAGTCCCAAACAGGATGAATCCATACGGACCCACACCAAGATGTGTCATAATGAAAATGCCAAAAGTTAAACAGGATTTTAAAGGCAGCAAGAGAAAAAGGTCAGTTACAAGGGAGCCCCCATAAGGCCACCAGCTAATTTCTCTGCAGAAGCGCTGAATGTGTCTTACCACTCTCTGGCCTGCAAAGTCCTGAAAGGGAAAACTCTGCAACCTAGGACACTATTCAGAAAGATAATCATTTAGAACAAAAGGAGAGGGAAAGAATTTCTCAGACAAGCAAAAACTGCAAGGATACAGCAATACTAAGCCTATCCTAAAGGAAACACTGAAAGGTGTTCTCTAAATAGAAAATAAGCAAGAACTTATAGGAAAGGGAAAGTCACATTAGGAAAGGCAGATACATAAAAGGATTGAAGATCAGTTAAATAAGTCAGCATATAATCAATTTCACACACAAAAAATCTATCAACTACAAGATGTAATTTTGTGATTTTTTGTGATTCATCAGAATCACAAAATGTGGAGGAGGGGAGTAGGAAAATGTGCATCTTTTACAATGTAGAGCAAACAATGCACATGGACTATCAGTCCAAAGCAAGCAGACATGATAATAAATGAGATAATTAATGAATTTGAAAACCAGGGCAACCACAAATCAAAAACATACACTAGACTCACAAAAATCATTAAGAACTCAAGCATAATACAAAAGAAAATTATCAAGCCACAAAGGGAAGAAAAGAACAAAGAAGAAATATAAAATCAACTGGAAAACAAGGTTTAAAATGTCAACAAATACAGACCCATCAATAAATACTCTTATATGTCAGTGGACGAAATGCTTTGATCAAAAGACACAGAGTGACAGACTGAATAATGAAACAAGAACCTACAAGGTGCTGCTACAGGAGGCCCACTTTAGAACGGAAGACACACAGATTAAAAGTGAGGGTGTCTTCTTCAGAGAAATGTCTATTTAGGCCCATTCTGAATTGCATGAGCTGTTTGTATGTTTTGCATATTAATCCTTGTTGGTTGCTTCATTTGCAAATATTTCTCCAAAGAAGACATACAGATGGCCAATAAACACATGAAAAGATGCTCAACATCACTAATTGTTAGAGAAATGCAAATCAAAACTAAATCACCTCACATCAGTCAGAATGGCCATCATAAAAAAAAAAAATCTACAAACAATAAATGCTGGAGAAGATATAGAGAAAAGGAAACCCTCCTACACTGTTTATACCAATTTACATCCCTACTATCACTACATAGAACAGTATGGGAGTTCCTCAAACTAAAAACAGAACTACCATATGACCCAGAAGTCCTATTCCCAGGCATATATGTGGAAAAAAGATACGTAGACCCCAATGTTCACTGAAGCACTTAAAATAGCCAGGACATGGAAGCAACCTAAAAGTCCATCTACAGGGATGGATAAAGATGTGGTACATATGTACAACAGAATATTACTCAGCCTTAAAAGGAACAAAATAGTGCTATTTGCAGAGATGTAGATATACCTAGAGACTGTCATACAGAATGAAGTAAGTCAGAAATAGAAAAAAAGTCACATAATATGGATTCTATGTGGAATCCAGAAAAATTGTACAGATGAACCTGTCTGCAAAGCAGAAACAAGACAGATGCAGAGAACAAACTTACAGATTCTAAGGGGATGGAAGGGGATGGTCTGTGAGGTTGGCACTGTCTCACACACACTACTGTGGATAAAGTCGGTAACTAATAAGAACCTACTGTAAACCACAGGGAACTATACTCAATAATATCCTGTGATAAACCATAATGGAAAAGAATATATATACACATGTAACTGAATCACTCTGCTGAACACCAGGAGCTAACACAACACTGTAAATTAACTACACTTCAATAAAATTAAAACTAAACAAAACATGGTTACCAAGGGTAAGGCGGGTAAATCTGGAGTACAGGATTGAGAGATACACATCACTGTATATACAAAAGAGGACAAGAATTGGCTGTGTGGCACAGGGAACTGCGTTCAGCATCTCGCAGTGACCTACAATGGAAAGAATCTGTAGCTGTGCCCTTGAAACTAACTCAATACTGTAAATCAACTGTAGTTTAATAAAGTTTTTAAAAAGTCATCTTTTGAGCCTGTGTTCTCTGCATATTTGAGTTTCAGAGCAAAACTCCCAGGAGCTAAAGCCATTTCAAACGAAAACCTCACAGATCCACCTTCCAGCTGAGAGCGAGGGGCCCCCAGAAGCCCGAGGCCTGGGTCTCGGCCGCCCCGGGTGTGCACTGCGCGGACGCTGCTGCAGCCGGGAGCCCGAGCCACACGTGTTACCGGCCACAGCCCATCAGAGCCGTTCATCATCCTAGACCTGCCAGGGCTACGGGCCTCGGGGCTCCACAGGTGGCGGCAGCTGGTTGCGAAGATGGCAAAGGGAGTCTGCCCACCTCCCTGGGTTTGGGAAACCTTAGGAAGGACAAGCCCTCATCAGGGCGGCTCACTGCCGGTGTCCTTTCCCACTCCACCTGTGGGTGCTGATACTTCCTCCAACTTAAGTGATCCTTACCAGGTATCCAAAATCCACATGAAATCACTCAGTGAGGAGTCTCTACAGACACCTCTGCGGGCGCCTGGGCCCCCGTGTAGGGCAGACACACTCTGAACTCTGTTTCCCGCAGGCAGTGGGGCTCAGGTGGAGTCCACGTCCTCGCGCTTCACACGCGCTCCTCTGTGCCAGCTTCATGGGCATCTCACTACTGACCTCCCGGCTCCTCCCCATCTCCTGCATTTCTAACTCTGCTTCTATGTCAAAACCTCTTTTTTCCTCCTGCTTTGCTGACGTAACTTTTAATGTCTATTACATTCTGTTACCCACCTGTAACTTAATTAACAGTGACCAACACTGGCCACTTGATGTGAACAGCTGACTTAATGGAAAAGACCCTCATGCTGGGAAAAAATTGAGGGCAGAAGGAAAAGAGTGCAGCAGAAGATGAGATGGTTGGATGGCATCACTGACTCAGTGGACATGGGTCTGAGCAAACTCCGGGAGATAGTGAAGGACAGGGAGGCCTGGCATGCTGCAGTCCATGGGGTGGCAGAGTCAGAACTGAGCGACTGAACAACAAATAACACTTAGACACAGCAGGTGCTGGTACTTTCTCCAAGTTAAGTAATCCTTACCACGTATCCAAAATCCACACAAAATCACTCAGTGAGAAATCTTAACAGACGCCTCCGTGGGCGCCTGGGCCTCAGCATAGGGCGAACACACTCTGTATAGGTTGTTTTCCGCAGGCAGTGGAGCTCAGGCTTACTTACATTACATACAAGGTACATACACTATTTGCTCCTTGTAACTGCACTATGAGAGGCACACCATTATCAACATGTTAAACAAGAGACACAGGGAAGTTACAAATCCTGCCCGAGGTCGCACAGTTCAGAGGGGTTTGCGCCCAGTCCTTCTGGCTGCACAGCCCACGCTGCTAGCCTGAGCTGCCTGGCTTCTGCTTGATAGCCTGCCAGCTCTGGGCTGCTCGTGGACCACCTATAACATCACCCCACTATCCACTGGGTTCGCCTGTGCTGTGAGATTCGGATTCCAATGAATCACACTTCCATCCTGTGAAGGTTTGCCTGTATTTTGGAAATGCTAGGTGAGACTGAAATTTTGTCCTGTCCCGCCTGGCCCAGATTTTTTCTGCTTCAGCTAAATCTCTCTAAACCAGGGGAGTCCAGCTCTAGAACACATCATGTTTACCCTACCCTGACCTTTAAGCACAAATTGAATCAAGATTTTAAAATTTGCTTAAAATTCTGGAAAGTTCAAGAGTTAATAAAAAGCACGGAAATCCATTTGAGTATGTTTTAAAGAAAGGCTTCTAAAGGGCACAAGAACAAGAAAGTGGAAAATGTGGCGGGGAAGTTAGTTGGCAAAGCACAAGCACTTGAGTGGCTAAAACTTGGAAAAGAAAACTAGTGACAGACAAATGGCTTGAGGGAGCATCTCCAATGGAGGGAACATCTCAATGGAGGGAAATGTAAAGAACGAGCAAACCTAAAACTGGCAACAAAGTGCCACTTACTCAACACCTGCGGGGGGTGGTGGGGGAAGTCCAACTGTTAGGAATCATCCAGGAACAGGAAAGGTTAAGATAAGCCATGTCTCCTTTGCTGGATAATGAGAAAAGCGGTAACAGATGCTTAAAAGGCCACTGAGTTGAGTGGATGTAATTTGGACACACCCAGACATGAGTGGAGAGTAGGAGCGCTGGGCTCTGGGTGGCCTCAGGGACACCCACCAAGGGGGACAGCAGAGCAGGGGGCAAGGCCTGCTTAGGTGGACGATGCCTTAACCCTGGCCACTCGGGCCTGGAGCAGTGGGCCCCACCGTGTGGGATAAGGTCAGAACGCAGATGGCGTCTGTAAGACAGAAGGGTATCTGGAGATAAAAAGAATCAGTGCCCGTAAGATCAAAAACAAGCTATGACTAATCATGAGGAAATAATATATATAAATACCATGAAGAATACTTCTGGAACATCGCATCATGTAATGTGCTTCGTGGCCATATCAGAGGCAAGAGAGACATCACAGGGATGGCCCAAAACGGCAGGACAGAAAAGACAAAGGTGACGCCAATTCTGTGTAAGAAAGGGAAAAGAGCATTTTGGCAAGTAATGATGTAAAACTAGTGCAGTGACTCCCAAATCAGAGAACTCATGACCAACTTTCTTGTAAAAAATGGAGTTCCTTTTTTAAAGGCAACACTCACTGTAGTAACTAGATCTCTGGGTGTGATGTTATCCTGTAAATGAAGTACAGGAGGAAATCATTCAGGCTCTGCTACAACACGATCCTGGGCTGTTTATCAGAAGGGAGAGGTCACCAGTCTGATCTGTTACCATCAGCCCACAACACCAACACTTCCACAACGCTGCCAGGACACCAACCCAGTTGTCCAGGCCATCCAGGTGACCCAGAGCATCTGGTCTCCAAGAGGCACTTCCTGGACAAGATGTGCACAGGAAGTAGCTGCCTCTTGATACAGGCCTGGGAGGAAGGGGGTGCCCTTCCTGTCTGGAAGCCTAGGGGCAGAGGGTGGACAGGGGGCTCTCCTCCTGCAGTACAGGTCTGTCGAGGTCAGGAACCCCCTGGAAGTACACAGGTCACTCAGGTTCCCAGGGACGCAAGACCCAAGGAGTCTGGAACCAGCCAAGGCCGTGGCATGATCTCAGTCCTCATCTTTAATGGGCAGTAACACCCCCAGGCTCAGGGTTCAGGCTGGGGCGCAAGGCGTGGATGGGCAAGGACACAGGGATCACAGCACCCTTCCACAGGGGGCCGCTCCACAGAAGCCTCCCCGTCCACCAGCTCCTTCCGTCAGTCCCGAGTCTCATGAGATGACTCGGGGATGGGTCTTCACTGTGGCAGGAAGGAAAAACCCAGAGTTCAGAAAACAACAGGCTGACATAAACAGGCCACTAAATGACACGGAGGAGACCGTCCACTGCCCACACCAGGGCTTCAACCAAGAATTTTAAAAAATTTAAACAGTTTTCTTAAATATCAAGGGAGAACAGCGCTTCATCTAAGAAAACACAGCTGGTTGTCACCAGGAGAGAGAGAGTGGCTGCCTCTGTGCCCACGGTGGCCGCGCCCCTTTCTGGCCCCGATCCCCGGCTGCAGAAGCTCTTCCCCTGTCACAGGCATGACTTCAGGCGACAAGGCGCCAGAGCACCCGTGCCCCATGGCAGCGTCCCTGGCAGTGCTGGGTTTTCTCCCATCTACATGGGGTGTGGCCCTTTGATCAACACAACATCTATATCCTCCATGCATGTCATCGTAATATCTAAAAGTCAACGTGATGACTAAAACCAAGGCCGTAATCACTGTGTTGACTCTGATTTTATTGCCTCCACCCCTAGGGTTAGGAATGGCCAGCTGCATGCCTGTTGATGAGTGCTGCTGCCGGCACCAACGCCCCTTCTGAAGAGCCTGGGTCAAGGTGGGGCCAGAAATGGCTGATGCTTGATCTCTTTCTGCAAGAAAAACACTGTATTAGGCAGACACGTGAGCCTTCATTCTCTTGACTTCCTTTTCCTCAAAACGGCTAATTCCCACCTCTAAGCCTCGTGAACAAGGATGAGGCCCCGTGTTGCCTCTACATCTTCATTCCACTTGAATTCCCCGTCACCTGCATCCCTCGGGGGGCAGGGGGGTGGCAGGAGGTACTGGAACTGACGGGCCGGCCCCCACGGCTCTGTCCTAAAGAGAACAGTTCTAGAGTTCCAGAGGCTCTGTTGTAGAGAGAACTGCAGTGACACACCGCCGTGACGTCCATCCTGAGAACCCACAGCACCCACCCGCACGGGACACGTCTGTGGCTTTCCCACTTCCTCTTTTATACTGATGCCCAGAACTGACCTTTCTTAGAGGAACCAGCTTAACTGTGTGTACACGGCAGAAACACCTGCCTCGGGACACAGCACAGCTTTGTTCGTGAATTAGAAATGACTTCTCCGCAGACCTGTACTCTAGGTGTTTGAGAGCAAAGAACCCAAGACCCCAGTGTGATCAGAGCATCCAGTCCATGTGGTCAGTGCTCTCTTTAGTGTGACCTTTGGAAAAAGAGATCACGGTCCCCTCTGAGATTAATCCGTCAGCCAGTACAATCCTGCTTACGCCTCAGACTTTGGTTCTGACAAAAGTTCTAACCAAAAATCACGTGGTCTGGAGTGGGTCAGAACTCAGCCTCCTCACTTTGTCATTTAGAAAGATGAGCTGCTACATGCAATATGTGTTGAATTAAACATGTCTTCACCTATTCAGTTCTTCCTCTACCATCGTCACTGTTTTCTTGTGTGAAGCCAAGAAGAGCAGACAGCATGAGAGAGAAGCCATTTGCTAACAGGGACTCCCCTGGTAGAAATCATAAAATACAGACGATTTCTGCCTGTTACCCTGAACGACCTGCAAGTCATTTTGTTAAGACAGGTTAAATGTTTTAGGAGCACTCGGCCAGGTTTGGGTGGAGTGATATCTGTTGTCTCCAGCAAAGCCCACGGGTGATTCACAGAAAAGTTATGTGGCTCTAGAAGAGGCGATCAAACCAGTGTTTCCATAAGTTGTTTTGGACAATCAGAACAAACCAGCTTGCACCAAACAAACAGTCACGCAGTTGTTCAGGTTGTGGGCATATATGTTTTTTACCCTTTGAACCAAGCATTCCAGGTAAGTACGTGGCAAGCCACGCAGAAAAATGCTCTTATTCATATAGGCTTAATTAGATGGGCATGAAATGACTGGAAGGGAAGAGAATAACATCCATGATGACTAATAAAATAAGCTGGGGGTCAAGGCCTCAGCATTCCTGTTTTCAAAAAGGAACTGGTATCAGTAGGAAGGCTTCCCCTGGTGGGCTAGAAAGCTAGTGACGCCCTGGGTACACACACGGCCACGTGTCCTGAGCTAGGAGGAAGTGATGGTGACCACAAGAGGAAAGCACATGCTGGACAGAAATGAGACAAAACCAACAGCGGGTGAGTCGGGGCCCAGAGGCCTCGACACACGGAGACGATAGCTCTTTTCCAACAACGCTGCACACTCAAGCTCGCCCCGCCCGCCAGGGACGGCCCCCCGCCCCCCGCCCGCCAGGGACGGCCCCCCGCCCGCCAGGGACGGCCCCCCGCCCGCCAGGAAGCTGAGTTCCACTGACCCACTGACGGTCTCCAGCCCACCCGGCCTGGCATGCTCTGTGCTGGGAAGAACTTGCAGCTCCCGGAAGGCGGTAGGAGACCCCTGGGCTTCCGGCCAGGCTGACACACTGGCCTGGCCCTTGAACCCGCCTGTCGGGCCCTTCTCTGGGCCCTCGAGTCCCCTCCCCGCCTCCTTCTCCCCTGCCCTCAACGCCAAGGGCAGGGCAGCAGGCCTTGCTCGGCTCTCACCTCCCAGACTAGCACCTGGCGGCCAGTCTCCAGGCCCCACCGCTTTACAGCAACCTGTGAATTCCTGCTGCTCTTCAAAGACACACATGTGTTGCACCTTCCGCAAAGCCCCCTGGCTGCCAACGGGCGGTGCCGGCCCACACCCGTGCTCCGGCTTTGCCACGCCTGGGCGCAGAGGCTCCCCCTGTAGGAGCTGGCATGACAGCCCCAGACGGCAGGCTCCAGGGCAGGGTCCCCTGCAAGGGGGGTGATGATGTGCCCGATCTGTGGGTGAGCCCGAGGGGCAGTGGAGCAGACGCACAGCTCTGTGCTGGGACCAGTGGCGCCTGCCCCTCACGGTGACCACAGACACCTCCCAAGGCAATCTTTTCTTCCTGAGGCTTCAGCGTCAGAATCCCTGTGCCCTCAGAGGGCCAGTTCTAGGGCTCGGGGAGAGCTGAAGCTCTGGTGAGGGGATGAACAGCTTGTGGATGACCTCCTTTAGCACAGAAGCAGAAGCCCACTTACAACCACAGAGATCTGATGGCAGCTTTGGAGCAAAGTGAGGTGGGTTCTCAGGCAGTGAGACCCAAACCTTGATGGTCAGTCATCAGCAGTCCATACCTGATGATCTTTCATAAAATGAGTTCCCACTTGCAGTGTTCATCTAGCAGGTTTGAGAATTTCTTTTTATAAACTCTAAAATTTGCTATTATTTCAAACTGACAAAAAATTGCAAGCAGACTACAGAGATCTTAAATAAAAGACCCTTACTCAGATTTACCAGCTAGTTCCGCTTTGCACTCTGCTTGATCATTCTCTTTATATTACCTTTTTCTTAATCATTTGAGAGTAAGTTGTAGACAACACGCCACATGCCCCTAGGCACATACATATATATTTTCTAAAAACAAAGCCTTTATCTTACATAGTACAGGAGAATGTTCCCTGATGGTTTTGAAGGGTGACGTGATGGTCATTTCCTATTTTATCAAACTTTCCAAATGCTATCAAGTTGACAGAATTCAGAAAGTGTAAAAACAGCTGGGAGTCCCTAAAGCATCACCGCCAGATGATGAAACAGCTGGCTCTTCCGAGGAAAAGCAGACAGTGATGCCCGCACACTTGCCTCACGTTCACGGCAGATGTGATTTTGATGAACTGGGGTACAACAGGACCATGTCAACCAGCGTCCCACCGAGCCGGGGTCGATGGTGCGCAGTCTGTGAGATAGCCCCTGTAACAGCCACTGCCTGTGGAAACCCCCCTCGGAGTGCTGGCTGGACCCAGGACTCACCTTAGACCACAGAGCACAGCAGAGTGAGGGGACGTCACTCCAGAGACGAGATCGCAAACAGGCTGCGCTTCCGTCCTGGGGGCCCCTCTCTTACTCGCTGGCTCTGATGGGAGTCGGCGGCCGGGTACGCGCAGCCCCGTGGAGGGACCCACACAGTGAGGGATGGATGTCCCGGCCCTGAGGCTGTGAGCCTGGGAGGGGACCCCCGCTCTGGTCAGCCGTGAGACGCCTGCAAGCCTGGCCGACTCCTTGATCACAGCCTCGAGGGGCACCCTGGTGAGCCCGTGTAGACACACAGACGCTGTGAGGGAGCCAGCGTCCGTTTTGGGGTCATTTGCTATCCAGCAATAGATGCAGGGGCTGGTCATGATGGAATATCACCAAAACTCATCTGAAGTAAAAATATGCTTGATTTCACGAAGCTCCGGTCGGTGGTATAATCAAGGGTCTAGGGGTCCTGGGCACAGAGGAGGGAGGCAGATACTTCCCTCTCTCCTCTTCTGATTATTCAACCTCTCTCTCATATGAATCCTTTTGAATGACTTTTAAGTTTATTTTTAAAATACAAAAATAGATAAAAAATCTTCTGTATAACACAGGGAACTCTACTCAATACTCAGTAATGACCTATATGGGAAAAGAATCTAAAAAACAGAGTGGATCTATGTATAACTGACTCACTCTCTGCTGAACACCTGAAACCAAGACAACACTGTTGAACAACTACACTCTAATAAAATAAAAACACAGAATAAAAGGGCCAGTAGGAGAGGTGGGGTGATTTGCTTATTTTGGTAATACTTATAGATGCACAAGTGTTAGTATTGCTTAATTTTTTTCTCTGTATCTTGCTAAGTAATAAAAAAAAATGTTGGCATGATTAACCATAAAAAAATACATGTGCATAGTTTAAAAGACTCAAGCACTAAAGAAAAAATACTGTGAAAAAAATTGACCCCATCTTGTGCCCCAGTCCCTCACCTTAGAGGGAATTTCTTATTAATTACCAATTTCATGATCATTCTTTCAAAAGCTCCCCCCCCCCCAGAAAAAAGATATGTCGGCATACGTTATTTTTGAGATATCTATCTTCTTGTTTTTAATACAAAGTTTTAATACCCTATTTTGCATTTTACAAAATAAATCTTGGGATGGCCTGATAACAGGAGTTGCAAAAAGTTCTTATTCTTTTGACTATCTGCAAGAACTCTAGTGTATGGACAGGACAATTCACTTAACCAGCCTCGCCAAACAAGGATAGTTAGGTTACAGGTGTGTGGGTGTCCTCATGAACATATACATATAGTGTTAGTCGCTCAATCGTGTCCAATTCTTTGCGGCCTCATGGACTGTAGCCTGCCAGGCTCCTCTGTCCATGGGATTCTCCAGGCAAGAATACTGGAGTGGGTTGCCATGCCCTTCTCCAATATGCATATATCTGGGACATAAATACCTAGGATTCTTCACAACGCCCTAGTTTCTCTCATTAAACAAAGCTCTCCCCTTCACCCCATATCCAAATGCTGACACTGCAGTTAGTGCCCCCCTTTCCTGCCACACTTGGTCAAGTGTCTATCCTGACTGTTTTCTCACCTCTCACTTCCCAACCATTCCAAGTAGCTCCCAGTTGTGTGAACCCACTGCAGCAGACCCACTGAGGTCACCCTGCATGCCATACTACTCAATCCCAGGGACAGGCCCTGATCATCTACTGTTTTCACAGCCGCATTTGACATGGTGCAACTACCCTCTTCCTAACCTTTTGCCCTTGACTCTGTGATGTGACAGCTCACCTGGCCTCCTGGCCTCCCACCTCTCTTTCTGGTTGTCTTCTGGCCTGCCCTCAAGAGCTGGCATTCCTCAAAGATCAATTCTACGCCCTCTCTTCATTCTTCTAGATCAGCACTGTCCAACAGAACTCTCACTGAGGATAGCAATGTTTTATTAAGCACTCAATGTGGTCAGTGTAACTGAGGACCTGAGTCTTTTATCTGATTTAATATGAGCCAATTTAAATGTCAGTAGCCACTGGTTTCAGCTTCAGCATCAGTCCTTCCAATGAACACCCGGGACTTATCTCCTTTAGGATGGACTGCTTGGATCTCCTTGCAGGCCAAGGGACTCTCAAGAGTCTTCTCCAACACCACAGTTCAAAAGCATCAATTTTTTGGCGCTCAGCTTTCTTCACAGTCCAACTCATCCATACATGACCACTGGAAAAACCATAGCCTTGACTAGACGGACCTTTGTTGGCAAAGTAATGTTTCTGCTTTTTAATATGCTATCTAGGTTGGTCATAGCTTTCCTTCCAAGGAGTAAGCGTCTTTTAATTTCATGGCTGCAGTCACCATCTGCAGGGATTTTGGAGCCCAAAAAAATAAAGTCTGACACTGTTTCCACTGTCTCCCCATCTATTTCCCATGAGTTTGAGTAAACTCCGGGAGTTTGTGATGGACAGGGAGGCCTGGCATGCTGTGATTCATGGGGTCGCAAAGAGTCGGACACGCCTGAGCAACTGAACTGAACTGAGCCACTGGTTATGAAATTAAAAGATGTTAACTCCTTGGAAGAAGAACTATGACAAACCTAGACAGCATATTAAAAAGCAGAGACACTACTTTGCCGACAAAGACGCATCTAGTCAAGGCTCTGGTTTTCCCAGCAGTCATGGATGGATGTTGAGAATTGGACCATAAAGAAGTTGAGCACCGAAGAAACGATGATTGTGAACTGTGGTGTTGGAGAAGACTCTTGAGAGTCCCTTGGACTGCAAGATGATTAAATCAGTCAATTCTAAAGGAAACCAATCCTGAATACTCATTGGAAGGACTGATGTTGAAGCTGAGGCTCCAGAACATTGGCCATCTGACGCGAAGAGCTGACTCGTTGGAAAAGACTGTGATGCTGGGAAAGATCGAGGGCAAGCGGAAAAGGGGATGACAGAGGATGAGATGGTTGGAGGGCATCACTGACTCAATGGACATGAGTTTGAGCAAGCTCTGGGAGATGGTGAAGGACAGGGAAGCCTGGCGTGCTGCAATCCATGGGGTGACAAAGAGTCAACATGACTGAACAACTGAACAAGCCACTGGTGGCTAAAGGCTACCATGGCCAGTGCAGTTCGACACGCTCTCCGTAACAGAGATCCCATACACCATGGCCTCAGCTACTGGTTCCGGGCAGAGCGCACACACACAGCTCTCATTTCCAGCCTGGATTTTCTCCTAAACTCACGTAACACACATAACCAAAGCCCACTTGACAGCTTCCTTTGGATGGTACTAAACTGACAGTATTAAATTTAAATTCAAGATCCTCTTCTGAAGCTAGGTTATCTTCCCAATTAGTGAAATGCGTGGATAGAGGAGTCTGGTTGCCTCCGTGTCCAAATCATTGCTCAGCTTAGTCTACCTCTCCACATCTCGACTCCCTTCCCATGAACCCACAATGGAAACTGGTAGAACATGCTCTTTACTGGACCACTGGTATCCTCTCTGGCTCCACCTCCCAGTCTGCCCTCTATGATGTCACATAATGTAATGAAGAAGATGCTCAGGCCCCTTCAGCGGCTCCCTGTGCTTTGGGGATAAGTGGGCAAGGTTCAATGCTGCCAACCACCGGCCAGCTATCGGTGGCCCTCTGCCCTTCCCTGCAGCCACCCTGGGCTTCTGTCTTCTGCAGCTACCCCGAGGGGAAGATACCATTTCTTTCTGATCCTTTTCTTTGTTTTCAACACCACCTTCTCTAACTCTGGGACGCAAACAAACAAAACCCGTCTGTTAGTCACACCATGAAGATTCCCGAAGAGCCGGCTCCTGAGTCCATGTCCCTTCCATACCAATGCACAACCGGAAGGGACTGTGCTGGCTGGCCCTTCACCCGCCCTCCTGCCAGCTGGGCAGCAAAGTCTGTTTAGACATGCCCAGTCAGAGGGAGGGCACCCCTCATAAAGCAGCCTCTTCCATGCCCTCCCAGGGCTAGCTCACGTTGATAATCAGAAAGGTCTTCTTTATACTTTCCACATCTACCCCATCACCCCTTCCGGCCGGCTCCCAGGCCCCCTGCTGGAGTCATAACAGAAATGACAACAGTGAGAGCAGCTACCATTACCACGTGCCTGCACCGCCGGCCTCGCAACCTCTCCACGAGCTGGTACTATCACTGCCGCTAGTTGCGAAGACAAGAACCTAAAATGTAGAGCGACCAGCAATCCTCCTCCAGTATCAGAGCATTCTGATTGCTCCTGAACTCTTCCATGTCTTTCCTGCAGTGCCTGGAATTTAACAACACTCTGGTCCTTGCCACGCCAAGTGTGGCCTGAGGAGCAGCAGCAGCAGCTTCACCTGGGAGCCCGCCCAGACACAGAATCTGGGGCTCATTTCCGGACCAGCTGGATCAGAATCTGCATTTTAACAAGATCCCATGGGCACTTTAGAGCTTGAGAGACACTAGTCTTGGTGTGCCCAGGACACAATGGAACATACACTTATTAATTCACTAGACCAATGACCAATCACAAACACCTGCTATTCGTGCCTGGCATTATACAGGCTCCAGGATCCTCTGAGCCCCTCACAGCTAAGCTTGCGTCCAGCAGAGAGACGGGAGGGTAAGGGAGGGGATAAATGTTAGGCAGGAGTGTGGTGGGGGAAACAAGGTGTTAACGCTCCCGGGGGCCACGGGTCAGGCAGGACTGAAGGAGCTTGCACCTGACCAAGTGTTAAATGAAGGAAGGAACTGGCTGGGCTATCACTGAGATGGGCTTTCTGAGCAATGGGAGGGTGACACCAAAGAATGAAGGCGGCAGAGAAATCCAGGGAAAGAGAGTGGGCAGGAGACAAGGGTGGGCCCAGGAGGCCCTGAGGTTGCACCCCCTTGTCCTGGAAATTATTCTCTTCCTGCAGCCTCTGGTTATGTAATCTTCTCAGGCAGCCTCACCTCTAGCTCATTTGAACTGCAGCTAAGGAGACAGGCCTGCTTTTTCCACATGTACTTGATCTGGTCAGATTTTTTTCTGCCTGTACTTTTGTGATTGATTTTTTTTTTTTTTTAAAGCAGACCTTCAGTTGATCCTGATTAAATTTTAACTTGTCCTTTTTGACCATCATCACTGAAGCCTGCTATGATCTTTTTGAGCGCCTTCATCCAGCACATCCCCCCAGCTTTCCCCCCATCTTTCCTTTTCATCTTCATTCTTTCAGCTCCCTTTAGCTATGCATTTTCCTGATACTCAGAGCTTCTGGCAGACTTTAATCTACCAGAGGAAATTACAGGCCAGTATCCCTGATGAACACAGACACAAATATCCTCAATAAAACACTAGGAAACTGAACTCAACAATACATTAAAAGGATTATACACTGTGATCAAGTGGGATTTATCCTAGGGATTCTTCAACATATACAAGTCAATCAATGTGATACAACATATTAACAAACTGAGAATAAAAACCACATGGTCATCTCAATAGATACAGAAAAAGCTTTTGACAGAATACAACACCCATTTATGATAAAAACTCTAGAAAGTAGGCATAGAGGGAACCTATCTCAACATAAAAAGAACATTTATGACAAATCCACAACTAATGTCATTCTCAATGGTGAAAAGCTGAAAGCATTTCCTCTAAGGTCAGGAACAAGACAAAGATGTCTATTCTTGCCACTTTTATTCAACATAGTTTCGGAAGACCTACCCATGGCAATCAAAGAAGAAAAAAAAAAAAGAGGAATCCAAATTGGAAGACAAGTAAAACTGTTAGCATTTGCAGATGACATGGTACTAAACATAAAAAATTCTACAGATGCTGCCAGAAAACTACTGGAGCATCAATGAATTCAGTAAAGTTGCAGGATACAAAATTAATACACGAATTTCTTGCATTTCTATACACTAACAACACAGGCTCAGAAAGAGAAATTAAGGAAACAATCCCATTTGCCAGCACATCAAAAGTAACAAAATACCTAGGAATAAACCTACCTAAGAAGGCAAAAGACCCACAGTCTGAAAACTGTAAGACACTGATGAAAAAAATCGCAGCTGATACAAACTGATGGAAAGATACACCACATCCTTAGATTGGAATAATCAGTATTCTCAAAGTGACTATTTTACCCAAGGCAATCTACAGATTCAGTGCAATCCCTATCAAATTACCAATGACATTTTTCACAGAACTAGAACAAAAAATTGTACAATTTGTATGGAAACAACAACAACAACAAAAACCTCAGTAGCCAAAACAATCTTGAGGAAGAAAAATAAAGCTGGAGGAATCAGGCTCCCTGACTTCAGACTACACTAGAAAAACAACAGTCATTAAAACAGTATGATACTGGAACAAAAATAGAAATAGATATCACTGAAACAGGATAGAAATCTCAGAAATAAACACACGAACCTATGGTCAACTAATTTATGACAAAGAAGGCAAGAATATACAATGGAGAAAAGGCAATCTGTTCAATAAGGAGTGCTGGAAAAACTGGACAACTACATGTAAAAAAATGAAATTAGAATATTCTCAAACACCATACACAAAAACAAACTCACAATGGATTAAAGACCCAAATATAAGGCCACATTCTATAAAATTCTTATATGAGAATATAATCAGAACACTCTTTGACATAAATTGCAGCAGTATATTTTTGGATCCATCTTCTAGAGTAATACAAATAAAAACAAAAATAGACAAATGGAACCTAATTAAACAAGTTTTTGCACAGCAAAGAAAATCATTAACAAAATGACAACCCACAGAATGGAAGAAAATATTTGCAAATGATGTGACCAAGGGATTAATCTCCAATATACACAAACAGCTCATGCAGCTCAATATCAGAAATACAAACAACCCAATCAAAAAATGGGCCAAAGGTCCAAATAGACATTTTTCCAAAAAAGACAAACAATGTCCAAAAAGCACATGAAAAGATGCTCAGCATCACTAATCATTAGAGAAATGAAAATCAAAACTACAATGAATTATCATTTCACACCAGTCAGACTAGTAGTCATCAAAAAGTCTACAAGCAATCAATGCTGAAGAGAGTGTAGAGAAAAGGAAACCCTCCTACCTGCTGGTGGGAATGTAAACTGGTAACAGCCACTGTGGAGAACAGTATAGAGGTCTCTTAAAAAATGACTAAAAATAGAGCTACCATATGGTCTGGCAGTCCCTCTCCTGGGCCTATATCCAGAGAAAACTGTTAACTGGAAAAAAAATATATCCATCCCAGTTTTCACTGCAGCACAATTTACAATAGCCAGTACACGGACACAATCTAGATGCTCATTAACCGAGAAGTGGATAAAGAAGATATGGAATACACACACACACAATGGAATATTACTCAGCCATAAGAAAGAATGAAATAATGCCATTTGCAGCAACTGAGATGGATCCAAAAGATTATCAAACAAAGTGAGGTAAGTCAGACAAAGACAAATATCATATATCATATGTGAAATCTAAAAAAAAAAAGGAAAAAAAAGATACAAATGAACTTATTTATGAAACAGGTATGTTTTTGAAGATAAGTAAACATAAATAAGTCTGTTATTTACCTCACAGACTTATTTATCTAACAGATAAACAAGACTCACAGGACACATATATACCCGTGGCTGATTCATGTCAATGTATGGTAAAAAACCACCACAGTACTGTAAAGTAAGTAGCCTCCAATTAAAATTAAAAAAAAAAAAAGACTCACAGACTTCAAAAACAAACTTATGGGAGTTCCCTGGTGGCCCAGTGGTTAAGAATCCGCCTGCCAATGTAGGGGACGCCAGTTTGATCCCTGGTCCAGGACTAAGATCCCACATATCACAGGTCAACTAAGCCCAAGCACCAAAACTACTGAGGCCGCACACTCCCAGCACTGTAGCCTGTGTGCCCTGGAGTCCACGCTGCAGCAAGAGAAACCATCTCAATGAGAAGCCTGCACAATGGAGCAGCCCCTGCAGGCTGCAAAAGAGAAAAGCCCATGCAGCAATGAAGACCAGTGCGGCCAAAAATAAACAAATTTATGGTTACCAAAGGAGAAACATGGGAGAGGGTCATAAATTAGCAGTTTGAGATAAATCAACACAGGATACAAAATCAACAAGGTCCTACCGTATAGCACAGGGAACTCTCTTTACTATTCCGTAAAAAACCTGTATGGGAAAAGAATCTGAAAAAGAATGGATACAAGTATAACCGATTTACTCTGCTGAAAACCTGAAACTAACATAGCTTTATAAATCAACTATACTCTAAAAAAAAATAAACCTTTCATCTGTCAGAACAAGGTGCCTTCCCGGTCAGTCTCTACTTCTTCCTTCCTACCAGAACCTGTCTTTCCCTTTAGAATCTGAAGATGCCAGGTGCTTCCAGTCTCCCCATTGGTCAGGGCATGAACCAGTAACCAAATTCTGGTCAGTGGGGCTTGAGGATGAGTCTGCTGGAGGACTTTTGGGTAACGTTTTCTTCCTTAATATAAAGAGGCTCTGAAGAGCAGCGCCGTTTTCTCCCTTGCCTTTGGATGTGGGTGTGAAGCCAAGATGCCTGGGGCTGTGGTAGCCGCCCTGTGACCATGAGGAAAGCCACTGAGGGTGGCTGGACCGGAAGACGGAAAAGGCTTCCCTAGTTCCTTAATGATGTCACTGGCTGTTCCCAAAACCCTGGGCCAGGCCCACTTAGGGATCTACTCTTGTATTATACTTTGAATCCATTTAATAACATTTATTTTTTATAAATAATATTTATTCTTTATATGGGAACAAATCAGAAATATCCCAGGTTATGAAAGTTCCTAAATCTCATCATTCTTACATTCTCCTGTAAATTACTGGGCACTTTCTCAACTAAATGTGTCATCTCTACTGTTTATAATTCCACCTTGTCTGAAGGCTCTGTCTGGGCATGTTTTTCTCCCTTAAATTATAAAGTTCTCTTAACTGCACCAGTCAATTTTCTGACAAGTTCATTCTTCTGGTGTATGTCGAGGTACTGTCTATGGTTCTTAGTTATACTATATTTTATATATTTCATACTGTGATATTTTAAGGTTTGTTCAGAAATCCAAGTCACATTCTTTGACATTCCAGGCAGCTATTATTTCCCTTTTTCTTTGGTTTCTTTGGTTACAAGCTCTTGACCTCTCTCTGCACAGGGAAGCAGTTCCAGGCCCCTCTCTGCACACAGGGCTCCAACACAGTCCAGAAGCACCTTGAGGCCCTTGCTGTGAGCTGACCCCTGTGGCCCAGCGAGTGTGCCCCGGCTCTGGTCTCTGCTCCCCGCTCCATTTTCAGACTCTTTCTTCCTCATCTGCTCTCATCGGTAAAGCAACCTGGCCATCGCCTCAGTCCTCTCTTCACCGCACTGTTCTGCACATAAGCCAGTGCCAAGCTGGCAGAGACAGGACCCTCCCGCAGGAGGTAAGGTGTGGACGCACAGACATGACAACTGTTTTTTCGATCACACTTCATTTTCACAAGAATCAGGGGGAGTTTAGGGTGACGGGCAGGGTGAGAGGTGTTGGCAGATTTGCTTCTGCATCTTGGAAACACATGCCAGAGAGACCACATTCTTCCCACTTGGCAGTGCGGGCCTTATACTCACATCCCCTGGTCCCACTTGGGCCAGTGGCCTGTGTGGTCAGTACCAGGCGTCCTCGGACCAGGCTGATGCTCCTTCTTGTTCCTGGGCCTGGCGTGCCGTTGCCTCTCAAGCCGGCCAGAATCTCCCGCCATGGGAACAGCATCTGCTCTAAATACTCCTCCAGTAGCTCTGCATTTTTCCTTTTCCCTCATGTCAAATTCTTCCACCCTCACCTCTTGACTCTAAGCCTCCTCGGGATACTTGTTTTCCTGGCTTCCTTCTTGAATTTTTCCATCCTGCACAGGAATGTTTAATCACTTCTGAAATGTTAGAGCCTCGACCTTCTCTTCTAACAAGGAGATCAGTGAGAATTCATAGGAAACAAATCACCTTACACTTGCATGCACTTTCCACATGTGATGGGACAGGTTCTCAGGCTGGCTGGGAGACCCAGAGGCGTCCCTGTCACTGGGCACACCTGAGTGAAGAGCGGCTCCCTGCGGGCCACTGGTGCTGGTGTGGGGGCATGTGGCCTCCCCATTTCTAAGTCTCACCAGGCTTCCCGCTTCACGGACGGGGTAACTGTGCTGAGGTCACACGTCTGCAGCTAATGAGCTTAGCAGGCTATAATGCAGAGCTGCCTGGCACCAAACCACTACTTTCCCCGTCCCCTCCATTTCTACATTTTCTGTCACTCAAGGGAAGTATACATTTCTCTGTGACTTTCCTAAAAACAGTTTTGATATCAGGAAACTGCAGTTTTTCTATACTTGTCTGCCACTCTATTTCTGCTCCTACCCTGTGGAGCAGGGCATGGGCTGTTTACCTCAACTCTGACGCAGCACATTTCCAGCTCTGAGTAACCATCAGTGTTCCAGAGGCTGCCCCCCACCCCCACCCTCGTCCCCGGCCCGGATAGTTTTCCAGAAGATTCTCCTGCTTTTCTCTTTTAGCTTTCTCACTGCACAAATGACAGATTTGGAAAAGCATGTTTTCAAGTTTGATGATGTGCCATTTATCTATTCGTCCTTTTATGGATTATGCTTTAGGAGGCTAAGAAATCTTAATGCCTAATGCAAGAGACTCTTGAGAGTCCCCTGGACTACAAGGAGATCAAACCAGTCAATCCTAAAGGAAATCAACTCTTGAATAGTCACTGGAAGAACTGATGCTGAAGCTGATGCTCCAATACTTTGGCCACCTGACACAGAGAGCCAACTCATTGGAAAAGACCCTGATGCTGGTAAAGATTGAGGGCAGGAGGAGAAGGGGACGACAGAGGATGAGATGACTGGATGGTATTACTGATTCAATGGACATGAGTCTCAGCAAACTTTGGCACATGGTGAAGGACAGGGAAGCCTGGCGTGCTGCAGTCCATGGGGTTGCAAAGAGTCAATGCTACTGAGCAATAGAACAACAAATGCAAGGTCACAAAGATTTTGTCCTATTTTCTCTCCCAGATTTATAGTTCTGGGTTTTACCTTGAGGTCTGTGGGCCGTGGTGATGTGAAGTGTGGGTCTGTGTTCATTTTGTTGCATATGGAAGCCCAATTGTTCCAGCACCATTTGTTGAAAAGACTACCCCTTCTCCCCTGCACTGTCTTTGCATCTTTGTCAAACACCAGTAGCACAGCCTGGTGTCCGTCTCATACTATTGGTTTTCCTCACATTTCTGTTGCTCCTTAGTGGTCCTTTGCATTTCTGAAAGAAGGCACTAGGTGGTCTTTGGTGGCCTACTCACCTTTGGGGAAGGAGGACTGGGTGACAAGACGGGGGCGCCTCCGAGGGTTTCCTCTCTCCTGCTCCCCTCTGGATGGGGAGACTGCACCACCCCCAGCCTCTTTCTCTTTGGGGTGTGCGTGCAGGTGGCAGCAAGGGACCTACAGCCCGAAAGGAGTGCAGGGTTAGCATCTTCCAGCCCAGGTACAGGGCCTTTCCTGTGGCCCCTCCCTGGGGTCCACGGAAGTCCAGAATGACTTGGAGATCCCTCACAGTTCCAAAGCTCCTTGCCTGCCTCACCCACTTCCCAACTTTTCTCGCTCTGGGGAAGAGGAGCTCCCATCATGATGCTGGCCTGCTCCCCAACCCCTCCCCACGGTGCCGCCCTCAGCTCCCAGCAGTTGGCTGCAGCATCTCTGCTCCAGTTCTCTGTCGACCTTTCCTAATCTGCTTTCTATTCTACAGAAATCTCTCCCATCTTTTGTGGTTAGCTGAGGGTGCTCTTTCTTACTTTCCCATGTTTTTAATGCATTATGCTTTTATTTTTCCTTTTGTTTGAAATGGTCTTTGGAGGAGGAAGAAGGACAGGAGCTATTTTGAGCTCGGAAGCCCTACTGGATGGTCACAAGGGTTGGGGACACACGAACTCACTGTCCCACAGAACGTCCATCAAGTCATCCCCTGAGACAGAGGGCAGTCTGGGCAGATCACCAAGCTGACTGGATGCACTGTGTGTAGAAAGCGGGCTGGCCGGGAAGTCTGGGAGGGTCCTGAGCTTGTGTGGTCTCGCTCTCCACCTGGGATACACTGCATCTTCTTAACAAAGGCTCCTCTCACCCTCCAGCTCTGTGGGAGGGAGCCAGAGAGCACGGTGTGGGAGGGATGTTGGAAACCGCAAGTCACGTGTGACGGACTGGCCCAAATCAAGCCCATGGTCTGTCACATCAACAACTTTGTTTCTTTCCCTTAATCATCTTTCAGATGGACTAGAGTCTGCCTCTGTTTTCTGGAAGAAAAGTACACATGTATGTATTTGTAACATCAACCCAGTACTCAGTCCTACTAGGCTTTTAAAAACTATATTGAGAGCTTCTCTGTTGTCCTTAAAAGCATCAATACTCTTGGTCCCGCAGACTGTTTTTTTAAGTTTCTGTAGCATTTTCTTCTGTGGTAAGGCCGGCTAGCCACACCACTTATCAAGGAACTACAGGGTGAAGTATCAGGGATCAGCATAGTCAAACATGCGATTTCCATCATATTCATGATCCAAAGAAGGACACAGTTGAGTTTAAAATTTTTCAGGTTCCCATATAGATTGAAGTTCTCTCATCAAATCACTCTGTATAAGAAATACATTAAATTTTTTAAAAAGGGGGGAAAAGTAAACAGAAAAACACACCACAGATATCTTTCAAGACTCACTGCATTTGTTAATGGGTTCCTGCTTCTGCCATTGGTTCTGTTGTTAACTTTGATCTGTGCATTTACACACATTTTTAATTCATTCAATGATTTTACACACCAGCAGTTTCAATTTGTTTCAGGCAAAATGGACTGTTAGAAAAGATCCAGGCTATTTTCAGGTTGGAAAAATAATAAATTGAAATTGGGATGATTCTACAGGATTGATTTTTTTTTGTTCTAATTACAGAATGGAGTCCTTTCCATAAAAGCAAAAATGTTCAGTTCTTGTATAATACATATAACGTGCTCAGTCATATCTGACTCTTTGGGACTCCATGGGTGGTAGTCTGCCAGGATCTGATGTCCACTGGATTTTCCAGGGAAGAGTACTGGAGTGGGTGCCATTTCCTTCTCCAGGGATCTTCTCAACCTAGGAATCGAACTTGTATCTCCTGCGGCTCCTGCCTTGGCAGGTGGGTTCTTCACCACTGAGCCATCTGGGAAGCCCATAGTACATGTAACAAACACAATCAATTCAAATATCCTCCTGTATTTCCTAATCTTTCCTTTGTATTTTTTTCTGCTTTGTTTGCTTTTTGGCTACACCACATAGCATATGGGATCTTAGTTCCCCAACTAGGGATAGAACCCATGCTTCCTGCAGTGGAAGATCAGAATCTTAACCACTGAACAACCAGGGAAGTCCCTCCCATGCATTCTTAGAAGCATCCAAACGTCATCACGTTTGTGGAGGCAGGTTTAACCAATGCTCACGCAGTGCTAAGTGCCAGGTGTGGGCACTGCTATTTCTTCTTCATCTGCACGATGGTTCTGAGGAGTGGAATGACCATCCCATCCTCCTGATGAGGAAGTTCAGCTCTGAGAGAGAGGTCACTGTGCCCAGAGTCAGAGCAGTGCTGGGGGCGTGGACCCCCCACCCCCAGCTTTTCCCTCAGCTCGGTGGCCAAAGAACTCAGTAACCACAGACCGTAGGGACCTTGGAGTACCTGCTCCTTGGCTAGTCTTCCTCAAATTCAGAACACAAAGGGAACAACTTAATTCTCACAAACATGTGAAATATTACTCTACCTATTAAAAATTATAAAATATTTCACACAGACATTGCATGGGAAAGAACTCTGTACAATCTCTGCCCCCCCTCCCCACCCAACTTCTTTAAGAAATGAGCATTGTTTACACGACCCCTTCTGTCCTGACAGCCCCTTGGAGCTCATCCTTCACCCTCCACCCACAGCGGGGTCCACTCCCCTGGATCTGGTGTTTATATTCCCATGTGGTGGCTCCCCCCAGATGTACTGTGCCTAAGCAATATGTTTCAGAGCTTTATGTCAGCGGTGGAGGGGCCCACATGGGGCTCCACGGTGAATGGTTACTAATGTGCCAATTCCCGCACCCCCTGGACAGTGGTCTCCTCTCCCAGCAGCCCTCACCCTGTGTGTAGCAGAGATGCCTTCACCTTTCTGGATGCTGGGGGAGTCCTGGCCCTTGCTGTCACCTCCACCTGTGCCCTCCACCCCACAGCTGTCTTGCATCCTGGCCCCGAGCACAATGCGGGCCGCCAGCACCCAGGACCTCTTGGCCAGCCCAAGGGTGAGTGCTGAGGTGGGACAAGTGACTAGAGTTCACTTAAGCCAATAAAAAAACACACCTCGATGTCCTCATTGAGGATGATCAGACAGCTTACGTCTCAATGGGAAGAAATGAAGATATTAGCGACAGCAGATCACCAAGGCCTCATCCATTGTCGACCAAGGGTGTCAGCTCTGCTCCAGGCAAATGAGAAGGGCATGTTTTCAGGAACCATCCTGCCGTGGCTGACACTTGTTTTGTCTGAAGGCAAGTGGCCCCTTTCCACATCAACCAGGATTAACATGTCTCCTCTGTCCACCCCAGAGGGAGGGCCTGGGAAGCCTCTAGTCCATCCTTCTCAGTGTTCAAGTCCTTGGTTGACATATTCCTTCCTCCACTTGCCACTGAGCCCCAGACACTGGACCCTGCAAACAGTGAGTGCTCAGCAGAGGAGTTAGGGGGAGGGTCCCTGCCAGAGTAGAGAGACAGCTCTCAGCGGCACACGGGGCACCCAGAGCACTGCACTGCGCTCACAGCAGCACCAAAAACACTTCAAATTTTCCAGGGAAACAGTGCCACCCAGCATCAGCTGTCAGAGAGGAGCCAAGGATGTCAGTCTTTCTCCCTAGGTTAGACACAACATGGCAGAGAAGAAGGACTTAAGCTCATCTCCTCTCACGAAAACACCAAAAATCACAACTACCTGCTGAACAACCATTGACAAAAAAAAGACTGGAGCCTATCAAAAAGATATTCTACACCCAAAGACAAAGAAGAAGCCACAACGGGACGGGAGCAGACCCCAGAAGCATGAGGAACTACAATTTTGTAACCTGCAGAACAGAGACCACAAACACAAGAAGCTAGACAAAATGAGATGGCAGAGGAATATGTTCCAGATGAAGGAACAAGATAAAACTCCCAAAGAACAGTTAAGTGAATTGGACATAGGCAATCTACCAGATAAAAGAGGGCTTAGGTTCTTCATTGCCAACTCTGAAGAAGTAACTGACAGGTTGTGAGAGGCCAATGGAGAGGGCTACCTACACAGGAAGGAGCTGTGGGTGGCCTCCAGAAGCCAAGAGCAGCCCCCAGCAGACAGCCAGCGAGAAGACAGGGACCCCACAGTCTTACTGCCACAAGAGAGAAATTCTGTCCATCTCAGAAAATTGAAACCAGACCTCTCTCGACTTAAGCCTCTGATGAGCCCAAAGGCCTGGCCTCCATCTTGACTGCAAGGTGGTAAGACCCTAAGCAAGGGACCCAGAGAAACTGTGAGATGATAAAGGTATGTTGTTTTAAGCCTCCAAGTTTCTGCTCATGGTTACAGAACAATCGAAAACACAGTACCCACACTATAAGCTAATTTATGCTGCATTCTTGATGCACTGAATACATGAAATAGTTAAGCAGAAATTATCTCCAAAATTTTTATGGTTTTAAATAAAAGAAAATTGAGAAAATGTCTCAAACACGGGCCATAATTTTCAGCTGTAAATTGACCTAATATCCTTTCAATCCTAGGCAAAGTCATAAAATTCCTGTGTGTTGCCTGTGTGTAGCTCTTCTGGAAAACTCTTCCTAGTTTTGCAGGATTTTGGCAGCTCTATACTTTTCAGAAATGCTACCCTTTGGTCACATCTGTAGTTCCAAGCAATCCAATCTGGAGAAATCTTGGGGTAAACAGGATGCTGTATCTTTTTTTTTTAATTTGGCCATGCTGTGAGGCATGTGGTATCTTAGTTTCCTGACCAGGGGTCGAACCCTTGGTCTCTACATTGGAAGCATGGAGTCCCAACCACTGGACTACCAGGGAAGTCCCGGGATGCTGCATCTTAATTAGAGGAAGGACTCATGAATTCCTGAAGCAGTTTACAGGGAGGAGGCAGATACGATGTGACTGATCACCTTGACCCAGGAAGTCCCAATGACCTTCTGTAAACTCAGTGTTAGGACTTTATCAAGGTTCAAAACTTTGTGTTAACTTATGAGAAACTGGAAAACTTCTTAAACCTTTTTTAAACTGTAGGTTTTTCCCAAAGAACCTAAAATGTATCCTTGTGTGCGTGTGTGTGTGTGTGTGTTAGTTGCTCAGTCATGTCTGACTCTTTGTGACCCCACGGACTGTAGCCTGCCAGGCTCCTATATTCACGGAATTCTCCAGGCAAGAATACTGGAGTGGGTAGCCATGCCCTTCTCCAGAAAAAATGTATACTTATTATGGCCTAACCATTGATAAATGTATCTGATATTGCTATATTTTCATCAGCTACTTTATCAAATGTAAATTACCTAGTTCTGGCGTGAGGAGAAAAACAATTTTCCTCTAATTTATTTCAAGTGGCACCGTAGGTAAGGTAAAATAATGTTAACTGCTCTTGAAAGTGTACTGTGGAGAAGGAGAAAGAAAAGAAAGAAATCACGACAATGGAGAGGGCCCTGTCAGCATATGAGGAAGCTGATCACACACAGTTACTGGGATAAACACACATCACTCACAGCTGGAGCAGGAGTGACCCCACCTGCCATGGCAACTACTTCAGGCCCCTTCTAAACAGGCCTCTAGATGGAGACAGGCCTGGGTGCAGGACGATGTAAGACTCCTGCTCCCGAGGGGCCACGCCTGCCCCCCGGAGTGCTGGCTGCCTGTGGCGCTTGCTGAGGGGGAGCCCACACGACCCAGAAACAAGAAGGAAACACCAAAATCACCCAGTCTGCAAATGTGTCCACTCACCACTCGACTCATTTCCAAGTCGGCAGGATATTTACTTAAAACCACATTTTTTGAGGCCAATCTTTAAATCCTGCAATACTGAGATCTGGGAGGTTTAAGAAAAAAAAAAAGGAGCCATCATCATCTGTTTATTGCAAAGTCTGAAACAAAAGTCATATTGTTATGCTCATAATGTACCAGTACTTGCAGAATTGTGTCTTGCACACATATCCGGCTGACAGGAATATCAAGTATTAACAACGACACTGGAGGGCTTACATCATGAATTGTGTGATACCCAACTCCTGGCAGCCAAAACATGCAGAATGCACTCTAAAGACATGTGTGCTGGACATCTCTCCCAAAAGCAACTGCTGCTTCATAGCCCTCGTTACCCACAGAGCAGGAAAGATGAAGTGGACACTAAATTCCAGGTACTGTTCCCTCTCCATCCATGGGCCCACAGGCAGCTTTGGACAACGGTGCAGCCGGCCACATGACTACTGTCTGAACACCTGAGGGGAAGCCCGGTGGCTCACCCTACCTCACAGTGTGAAGGCCAAATCTCCGTGACAGCAGATGCCCTGTAACAACAGGGACACCTGGGCGAGCGCGTGGCCCAGTCATCGGTTTAGTGATGGGAGCACAGGCGCCAAGGCTGGGAGACTCGCCCACGCTTCCACCATGGCTTCTCCACCCAGGGCTCAGACCGGAATCCAGGCTTCAGCATCATAAAATCCTAGAAGGCTTCTGGTTAAGGTCCCTTGCTTGACCCAGGGGTCCCCAAGCCCTGGGCCACAGACGGGTACCAGCCTGTGGTCTGCTAGGAACTAGACCACACAGCAGGAAGTGAGCGGTGGGTGAGTGAGAGAAACTTCATCTCTATTTACAGCCACTCCCCATTATTCTCAATACCACCTGGGCTTCCAATGATTCTGCATTATGGCGAGTTCTAGAATTATTTCATTATATATCCTTTGTAATAATAATAGAAATAAAGTACACAATAAATGTAATATGCTTGAATCATCTGGAAACAATCCCCCTCCCCTCCCCTAGTCCGTGGAAAATGTGCCTTCCATGAAACCAGTTCCTGATGCCAGAAAAGGTTGGGGACCACTGCCCTAACCCAAGGAATGTGTCAAACTAACTGCAGGGGTTCTAATCCCAAATAAAATGTTTCTCTCCCCACTCCCCACTTCTCTGCTTCCAGAAACAGGGCCTGTCCCTCTGGATCCCTCACAAGGATGGTACTACCTTCTCTGGGTAAACAGACGTACAAACAGGGGGTCACCAGGTCAAGGGGGAAGATGTCACTCCAGAAGGCACGTCCACGACAAGCTGGGTCCTGAGCACACACAGAGGAGCCGCACTCTGGCTGCGGCCTATCTGGGACGCAGGGGTGTACAGCAGAGAGCGCCGGGGGCAGGACCCATGCCCACAAGTGACAGCCCCCCTGGGGCCACGACCACAAGTCTTCAAAGAGGAGAAGAGCTGCCAGGAAGGCAAGGGGACACGGGAGGCAGCGGAGGGAAGAGGCCGTGCAAAGGCCAGGCGTGTCCTGGGACCAGAGTGCCGCTCTGTGCGGCCGGGCAGAGGGCTCGAGCGGCGAAGCGAGGCGGAAACACGGGACAGTAAGGGGCTGGGTGTCTCCTGAGGCAGGCGGAGGTGCTGAAGGACTCTGAGCAGGAGCATGATGCAGAGGTATGCTGACATTTGGGACAGCAGCTGTGGCCACAAAGGGGGAGCTGGACGGGAGAGGAGGGAGGGAGGTGGAGGCCAGGCAGAGGGCAGGAAACACCCTCCCCCAGGGTGAGAGGGGGGCCTGGCAACACACTCCTCATCACAGTCCTGCTAAAAAGAAAGTGTCGCTAAAAAAAATAGTGGCAAAGTCCACGTACCCTTTAAAGTCACAAGTGTGAGTTCCTAACTCTAGCAAAGGAAACCCTGGGACGACACTGCTTGTTACCGTCACGAGCAGTTCTTGGTCAGAGAGACTTCCCCAGTGATGTAAAAGAAGAATCTTAGTTCTTCTAAAAACTGATTTACATAGTTAGTTTATTAAGTATACCTTAGAGGTCTGGGTTATATTATTATAGTCCTTAGAAATGATAATTTCTGTACTTTTTAAGGCACCAAATGAAAATAGAGACATAAGGAAAACCAGCAGTATATACTGTGATTTTTAAAATGGGTTTGATTTTCAACCCAAGTGCTTCCTCCTTTGAGGAATTCAAAGGCATAATTTAAGGGTCTGGCAAGTGAAGAATTTTAACCAGCACTTAAGAGATATAACGAATATATACCATGTCCCAATCCGCTCTTCTCACACTGCCCCATGTTTAAGGCGCCTCAAAGGTGCACAGCGTGTCTGCTGAGTGAGTGAGTCAAACTGCAGTGCTCCTCACCCTCCCCGAGTGAGCAGACCCACGTGGGCACCCGGCCCTGGGAGTGGGACTGGGTCACCCTCTTGCTGGCTCTTCACTTTTACTTCATCACAGGGTAAGAGTTCTGTACTCCACGTATTTCCTGACTGGTTACAGTATTTGTCCAACATCGACCTCTTCTTGCTTTCAAGTTACCTTAACTATGAAGTATTCAGCACTGTCTGATGATTCTGATTTAAACACACACATCACCACCACCAGTGCCCAGATAGCCAGCATCCATGGGAGAGGACTAGACATGGAACAGCTGGGGCTGAGGCCATGGGCAAAAAGAGGAAGCACCATTCTTACTTTCTCTGTAGTTGAGCATCTGTACCTTTCAGAATCCTGTTTCCTCAGATACAAAACATAGTTCATGTTACTTTTAATTAACTGCTGCCGGGAGACAGAAGGAATTTTACCAGTTGATTTTAATATACAATAGAAGAACAGTTAATAACAAACAAGAAGACCATTCAAGAGCATATGCTTACAACATTACTAAACTGTGAGTCAGATCAAAACCAACCCACCCATATAATTTGTATCTCACACTCAGGGTGAATGTCGTGTTAACAAAACACTGGACTGAAAAAGCACTATCAAAGCTAAGTGTCTTTAAGTGGGGGTTGACTTTTTACAACTTTTTACATTACATACGAATATTATTCTTTCTTTTGTTAGCATTATTACTCCTGAGGATCCATCCTTCGAGAAGATTGAAAGGAGGAAGACAGTGATTTGTGTCCTTCACTTGTGTTAGATGAGAAGCTGGGATACCACCACACTATTTGCTTTGGAAAAAGAACAATAAAATATATTCCATTCTGTGAGATGATCTAACCTTTTCCTGCCTCACAAAGCCTTCCATATTTAACATATGTTGAGAAAAAGGTAAAAACAAAGGGAATGACAATGTTGCACAAGTTGTGTTTTTTAACTGTATTTACTATGAAGTTATGTCAAGAAGATTTTCCCTCCAAGTAATTTTAAATACATCATATTACTGTCATTTAAAAATATATTTTAAAATATTAATATCTTCTTGCTGGCCCCATATCTTATTCTGCTGAGCGATACTACTTGAATTCCATTACCTAGATGGTAATGAAACATTCTATGGCTGTAATATTCTGAGTCCTTCTGCATTTAAATTCTCTTTTAAAAAAAAAAAGACATTCCAAGCCAGCAGCATAGTAAACTATTTTTGATGTGTTCTTAAAAACCATAAGGAAGCACGACGTACCTTTTATAAGACTAATGAGACAGGAACGTTTCCAAGCCCACTGCATCCTATTAGCCTCACCCAACTGAACAGGCAGAGAGACCTGCGCCAGCCCTCTGCACTGAGCTGCATTGGGACATCTACTCTGAGTACAATGGTGCTACACTTGCGAAAAAGATGTTTTCTGTGACCATTTCCAGGTGGAGAATATGGCTGCAAATGGTCTGAAGGATCACTTTCCTCTGATAACTCTTGATAAATGATCGCAGTTCTGGGGATGTGACAGATAGAGGCTAACACCTTCTTCACTGGTTCACCTATAAAAAACATTCCATGATGAGGTTCTGGAGTGTGCACTGAAAACCAATGATTACCTCAACCGCCACATCTAAGGCCTTGGCAATAAGTGCTGTGATTTGCTATTACACGTGAATGTGGCTACCCTGGAAGAGAGCTAGTGTTGGATAACTGGACAGGCACCAATGCCATCCGGCTGACACATTAATCCAGGATGTACTGGGTGCTACACTAGGGATCAGAGGGCAACCCAGCCCACTCTGGTGCCACACTTCATACCACCTTTTCCCAGGAGAGAAACTTGCCTCCCCATTCTCATTCCTTCAAAAGCAGATCATACTGATTTTGGCCACTGTCTTCCAGCTGAAGACTCATGACTTTGTGTGTCTGAAAACAAACAGGTCCCTGATGAAGGAAGATTAAATAAGATTTAATCCTTGGGAAGCCCAGGGGGCTGGCAGAGGAGTGGAGCTCAGTTTTTAAAAGATTCTATTTTTCTTTGGTTCTTTGTCCCCTAATCAAATCGATGGAAACACAACTTGAAGTAACTCACATAGCAGGCTGGTGGGAGTCTCCCGTTCGTCCTGACTTGCTATGGAGTGATGCCATCGTTACGGTGCCCAGAACAGTGGAAAGTGTATACCTAGGCTTCAGACAAGCAGGTGGATTTGAGCCTAGTGGAGGCCCATTGAAAGATACCTCAATCTGTACTGCAGTGCCAGGAACGAGAGCATCCTGGAGTCGAGCCACTGTTTCTCAGAAAACTTAGCTTCAAGGGGATTAACTATGGGCTAACCATTTCTTCCCAAGACTTGGGAAGTTACAGACTTCTTCCCAAGACTGCCATTATGTTAAGATGTAATTAACTCTCAGGAACTTCAGTGTTTTCTGTCTACAGTGAAACTGTCTGATTTGAGTGCCCTGTGTCTGTCTACAGCATAGGCCCAGGTACTGGAGGGGAGATGTGTGCACGTATTTTATTAATTTTTTTAATAATCTTTTTTTCTTCAGGCCACACTGTGCAGCTTGTGGGATCTTAGTTCCCCAACTCAGGACTGAACCTGCACTCTCAGAAGTGAAAGCGCCAAGTCCTGACAACTGGACCACCAGGGAATTCTCATGCGCGTGTATTTTAAACTGACAAGTCCAAATAACAGACACGTCTGAACTGTCACAAGCTCATGACTCAAAAATTAAGATTCCTGAAGCCAGGGATGGAAAAACAACCAGGTCACACAAGCAAACATGAATGAAAACCAAACCCACTCTGCCCTCTGAACTAGTGATACTAACTAGTTACCACTTATCCACCCTCTAACCAAGAACGCAGGGCTCGAATGGAAATCTGAAGAAGGCTGAAGAATGGTGGGTAGAAATGTGGCAAATCAGAAACGCCAGAGCAGAGAGTTGTAAGAACGTGGAGAGGAGGTCATGAGAGCCGTCAGCCCAGACCCCTGGTGGCGCCATCGTTCCCGGTGTGACCGCAGACGGTGGCTGGCAAGGGTGAACTTAGCAGCCAGCCCCACGGAGCGGAGCGCGCGGTTCCCACTCTGGATGGCCCTCGGCCCTTCTCAGTCAAACGCTCATCTTTACAGCGAGGCGTTCTGGTGCCACTGCTCAGTCAGAGAGAGCACTCCCTTTTGATCAGATGAAAGAAACCACACACAAGGCGAACAATGGCCTTTATCCCTGCCTTGTTTGAACAATGAAAATTATGTGCACTATGATCTCAGACAAAATCTTGGCTATGATAGAGCCATAAAGACAGCCTGTACTTGGGATTACAACAGTCCAGATACGTCTGGAGGCCGCAGCTGTTGGAGACCTCAAACGCTCCACTTTTTGTTTCCTGTTCAGTCCTACTTTCCGCTTTTCTTTGCCTATGTCTGACTATAAAAGAGGCCACAGGAGAGCATGAACGAGAGTTTTCTTCACCCTAGAATGTGTGAACCTTTCTGGTTCCAGTTCAGTTAAAGGCACATTCTTGTTTGCGTCTAGTGGGGCAACCCTTACAAGTGAAAAATTTTACAATCATCCATGGAGGCAGAGCATTTTCTTCAGAGAACAGGCAGTTAAATGGGCTGCAGGGCTGCGTCCCTGACAGCAGGGTCTGAATCAGATCCATTTTCACCTCACCTGCTCTTACCAGGAAAGCAGCCTCTGTGTCCCCCGGGGCACCCGCAGGACTCAGCCGCACTGGGAGGGCTTCTCCGAGCCTGCCTGGCCAGAATGGGCCACTTACAGCTGAAAGGGCAGGGCTCTGAAGTCCCCAACCACACAACACCCCCCTCCACCACAACCACTCAGCGAAGCCAGGCCTCGTGAGGGAAGTAATCCTCAACAGCTTTCCCAGCAGGAAGGCTGCCTGGCAGCACAGACCTCTGGGCCTGAGCTCATCCCTGGAAAGGGTGTGAGACTAAGTCCTGGGAGGCTGAAAGACAGAAACAGCAGAACAAAAGGGATGCATGAGCCCCTACAAAGATAAATGGAAGGAAAAGCAGGATAATTTGCTAAAAGTAAATGAAGCCAAAAAAAGAGGATCCACTAGTAACCCAAAGACAAAGAAAGAAGGTTAAGAGGAAGGCTTTTGGACATCAACAAATTCAAAGAGTGGCTACTCTGTCCTTTTCCTTTCTTGGAAAACTGAAAAAGAAAGAAGAGATAAAGATGAGGAACGGGAGAAGGGGGCAAAAGAAAGGAGAGCAGTGACTGACCTGCATGCAAAGATTCTATAGAATTTTATACCTGGAGTTCAGCTCTATCATGCTGAATTAATATCATTATTCTTATGAGAAACTCTAGGCTCTAATTCATTTCTACCACTCAGTGAATTCTGCCACTGAATGGGCAAAGACTTTCAAGCTTGAGCCCAAGAAGAACCATCCAACGAGAGCCCCGCTGTGGTTTCTGAGGGAAGGGCTGCCATCCGGTGACCTTCCACCACTCTTCACTTCCAGAATCCACTTGAAATACAAATTAATTTTGGCTGATTAGCATTTCAAGAGGGCTTGTTAGGGGTTAAAATACAGCTGGACAGCAACAATTTTTAAGGAATCCCAGGGCTTGGAGGGATCCAAGACTGCTCATTGCCAGAAAGCAGGGCAATTCTCAAAGTAAGTAGTTACTTCTCTTCTGCAGGATCTCCACAGAGGGACTACTAAAAAGGAGGACTTTATTTCCTAGTGGCCAAAAGTTTCTTGTGGAATTCCACTGAGAACTCTGTTATTTACCCTGAGAAAACCATAAGTAAAAATGACACATACCTCCCAATGTTCACTGCAACACTATGTACAATAGCCAAGACATGGAAACAACTCATGTCCATTAACAGAGGAATGGATAAAGAAGATGTGATATATATATATAATGGAATACTACTCAGCCATAAAAAGGAACAAAATTGGATCATTTTTAGAGATGTATATGGATCCAGAGTCTGTCATACAGAGTGAAGTAAATCAGAAAGAGAAAATCAAGCATATTAACACATATAGGTGGAATCTAGAAAAATGGTACAGAGGAACCTATTTGCAGGGCAGGAATAGAGATGCAGATGTAGAGAATGGATATGTGGACATAGAGCAGGAAGGGGAGGGTGGGATGAATTGGGAAATGGGGACATATAGCCACTACCATGTGTAAAACAGACAGCAGAGCAGAGGGAGCTCATCCTGGTGCTCTGTGACCACCGAGAGGGCCGGGATGGGAGGGAGGTCCCCGAGGGAGGGGTATATGCATACACAGAGCTGATTCACGTCACTGCACGGCAGAAAGTAACACGACGCTGTAAAGCAACCGTACTCCAATTTAAAAAAGTCTGTTCTTTATGCCCATTTGTCCTGTGGTAGAAAATGGTAGAAAAGCCATAGATTCAGAGGCTCTGATTTGTGCCTCCATCTACTTGCTCACCCCATGTGTTTGTTCCTGACATTATGCCCATTTTACAGAGGATGAAACTGAGGCCCAGAGAGGTTTGGGAACTTGTCCACAGTTATTCAGTAATGGTAAGGCTAGAATTCCCGAGACATGTATACCTGATGCCAAAAGCCATTTGCAAACCACCCACCCAGTTCCTGGCACGCTGTATGTCCTCAGAGGATCTACACACTTCCTTTAACAGTGTTTTGGTGGAGACTGTGAGAATTACAATTCCTTAGTACACTGTTCTGACTGTAATTGTTTAATCACAGTTCATTTTCTCAGAAATGATTTGTGCACGCTATCCTGCATACAGTTTAAAGAAACCAGATTGAAGTTTTTGCAAATAGTTTTCTACAACATACCTTAAAAAATGGTGAACCTATTAGTCCAAGAAGTTTAAAAAAAAAACAATCTGGATTTTTTCTGTCTCTACTCAAAGCAGTATTTATCACATGGAAAGTAGAGGAGGTTGGAGTTGTGTTTTCCAGACATTTGGCAGCTCATTTTCTCTCATGCCTATGACTAAAACCAGACTTGCAAATTTAAAATATGACTATCATTTTTTTTCCCAAAACAATTTAAACAAAAGAGGCTGCAAATCTACCCACACAAACACTGCTTTGAGCAACTTGAATGAAGAACTGGAGAGAAACTTAAGATTCAAAATAACAAATAAAATAACAATATAAGATTCCAAACAAACAAGATTTTTTTCCCAAATTTGCCTTTGGGTTGGGGGAGAATGAAGGATATAAAGCTACAGCCCTGATAACAAAGTTACCTGGCCAGCAGTGCCTTGTAGACTTTATCTTAAAGGACTGCCACCAATAGGAGGAAAGAAATGGAACTCAAAAACGTATGACGGAAAAATTCATTTCCTCCCAACCACATGCTAAGGACAGGAACACACAACATTATTTAAACAGATCTCTGAAAGAAAAAAGGAAAGAGATGATGTCCTGGTGAACTGAGTTTTGGCATTCAGAGGCATTTTTTCACATTTGGCATTTTGCTCTCTGCTCTCCCACTTACCTTCTTCGCCTGTTCTCAAAGTTGTATATCATTTGTAAATGTCATCACCAAGGACATTTGGTTAAGTGTACAGAAAGCATGAGCTGTTCAAAATCTAACACTAAATCTTACTTCATGATTGTGTGGGGAACTACAGGAGCAGAATAATCCAGACCTGTTCTCTGAATCCAACACAGGAACTCTTCTGGGGATCCGTGCAATCAATCAAAAGACAGGTTATTTCAAATATCTATTTCATGCACCTAACAATGAACACATTATCATTTATATTGCCAGTTAAAACCCTGTCAAGGTGATTTCCAATTTCAAAGGTGTTTTTAAAGGGACTGTAAACACGCTGATTGAGAACCTACTATTTGCCAAGCACCGTGTGAGGTATTTCACAGTCATTTTATTTGAAGTCAAATTCTACCTGCTTCTCCTCAAGCCCAGGAGAGCTGGTACAGGTAGGAAGAGAGAACACTGGACCAGGGGCTAGACTCTGGACTCCGCTGAACTCTGGAGTGGGTAGCCACTCCCTTCTCCAGGGGATCTTCCTGACCCAGGGATCGAACCCAGGTCTCCTGCATTGTAGCTGATTTTGTTACCGTCTGAGCCACTAGGGAAGCCCATTTAAACTCTGAGTCTCCAAATTTCTCATCTATAACAGGCCCGAGTGTAACCTGCCAGGCCTACCCTCCCAGGCTGTGTAAGAATTCATTAAGGTATTGGATTTGCTAGTATCCTCCTGAGAGTCAAGATCAGTAAGAATGTAAACTGTAAGTATTATTATTCCCCAGATCACATCAAGGCTGGACTCTGCAGATCTTTGAACAGGGCTCCATCTCTCGGTAACGACTTTTACAGTATGCAGTGTAAAGAGGGGCTTCCCAGGTGGCTCAGAGGTAGAGAACATGCCTGCCAAAGCAGGAGATGTGGGTTCGTTCCCTCGTCCAGGAAGATCCCCTGGAGAAGGAAATGGCAACCCACTCCAGTACTCATGCCTGGAAAAACTCCACAGACAGAGGAGACAGAGGAGCCCGGTGGGCTGCAGCCCATGGGGTCGCAAAGGGTCGGACACGACTTAGTGACTGAGCAGCAACAACAGTGCAGAGGGGTAAAGAAGAGTAAAGCCTTAAAGATGGTTCAATGACAGCAAGGGCATCAAAGTTCAGAGAACCATCCTGGATATTAAGTTGAAGGTATTAACTGGCAATGAATCGATGGAAAAATACAGGCAAACAGCTAAGGCTCTGCTAGAAGAGGGGGCCAAGAGAACACAGGGTTCAGAGCCAGAGACATGGGTGAGCAGCATGAGCATCAGGATTCACTGATGCTGATTTTAGATGATTATCTAATAGTTTCTTTTTCTGTTTTGGGGAGTTCCCTTTAACCTTATATTACACAGAAATAGAGATAATAATATAATGAACCTCCATGGACCTACCCACCACCTAGCTTCAAAAGTTATCAACTCACAGCCAAGCTTGGTTCATCTGTCAGCCAGCATCCTTTCCTGGATTAGTTACTTATTATTGCATTAGTTATCTACTACTGTGTGACAAAATACTTCAAAACTTAGTTGCTTAAACATAAAGTATTCTCAGGAATTTGGAAGCAGCTGGGTGGCTCTGGCTCAGGGGCTCTCAGGAAGCTTCGGTCAGAACACAGGCAGTGACTGCAGTCATCTGAAGGCTTGACAGGCTACAGGAGGGGTGATAAGCTGCAGTCCTCAGGCCAAATCTGGCCTACTGCCTGTTCTTGTAAATAAAGTTTTATTGGAACACAGCCTCTTCCTTTCATTCCCATACTGTGCACGGCAGCTTTTGCTCTATACTAGCAGGACTGAGTATTCAAGAGAAACTCTTATGGCCCACACACCTAAAATATTTACTGTATTTTTACAGAAAAAGTCTGCCAACCCCTGGATTAGACTATGTGCTTCCAAGATGGTTCATTCGTGTGGCTATTGGTGGTCAGTTATGTTCCTAGTCATGTGGGCCTCTCCACTGGTGGCCGGAGTGTTGGTCTGCAACCTCAGGAATCCCCCAGGTGACTGGCCCCCTTCCATGGAGGGCAAAGAGAGACCAAAGAAAGGGGAAGACCACTGCAGACTGCTAGGGGGAAGTTTTAATAAACAAAAGAAATTACATACAAGGCTTGTCTTGGGTGGCTGCAAGACACAGGGATGTCTGCATCCACCCACCAAAACCGTAAAAGTTAATATAAAGGCTTTCACTGGGTTCGGTCACAGGCACAAAACATGACTCCCTCAAGGCTGCGTCCTCGAAACCGCTCCTAGTGTGGGAATGGTGGGCAGAACGTACACTCCAAGGACGGGGGAGGGCTGAGGGGCCTCGACTGGCCACGTCCAGCTCGGGGGCCAACCAGCAGTCATGTCCTCTGGATGACCTACCTCATGTAGAGTGTTCTCACAACATGGCAGCTAACTTCCCAAAGGCAAATGATCCATGAGGGAGAAGACGGCAGAAGCCACAATGCCTGTCTTATGACCTAGCCCCAGAAGAGACATACCAGCACTTCCGCAGTACTCTACTGATTACACAGACCAACCAGGAGAGAGGGGAGGTGGGGACTCCCAGGGTATAGACATTAGGGGGCAGAGGTCACTGGAGACCACTTTGGAAGACAACAACCATGGCTAATGACCCTTTCCTTAGACTGTATAGTCAGCCTTTGGGACAGGATCTTTTCTACAGCGCTTTTCAATTCTACCATTTGACAATTACATGAATTACAAGACTTTCTGATACTTCACTTTATTGTGCTTTGACCATACCATGTCCTCAATATTTGTTGCTGAATTTTAATATCTGTACTTTAATTTTGACTTATCATGAATTCAGTAGAATTAACTACTTATATTCTCAGAGCTGTTATCAACATGAAATGGTTACCTTCCTTTAGTTAAATATTTCAGGAAGTCCTTAAATCTAAATATTTCCTGTTTTCTGCATTCTATTCTTAGGAGAAAGAAGCAAATCACTATATATCCTGCTGTTAGGGATTTACTTTAAAGGCTCAATTTCCAAGGCTCTCAACCACTGTATTTCCAGCCCAATCTCAGGTTTACATTCACTATATGATACGATATTCAATCATATCCCTGAGGTTCTGTAGCATTGGAAATCCATGCAAAATAATATTATTTATTATATTTAAAAAGAGGTTTTCCATTTTAACAGTTTACTTGTAATTAAAAACGAAAGTAATTTTTAAAAAAGTCTGTGGCTTCCTGATACAGTAAGAACTCAAGGATGGTTTCCTAAATCCCTAATCTAACACACAGAGGACAACTCCAAAGCCGAAGGACTACAGTTTAATGACAGAAAAAGGCACAAACGCATGAGGCTGTGGCCCATCATATAATTACTGACTCATTCAGTTATGAGATATGAATTCTGTGTCTGAAGTAATCCTGTCTCTAAGATGCTTCTAGTCTAGTAGTCACAGAAATATATCTTTGATCTTAATGAAGCCAATAATACAGTCTTTTAATATCTTAGAACAACAAAGCTATAGTAATAAAGACAGTATGGTACTGGCACAAAAAACAGAAATACACATTAATGGAACAGGATAGAATGCCCAGAGATAAACCCACACACCTGTGGTCACCAAATCTATGACGAGAGAGGCAAGAACATACAGTGGAGAAAAGACAGTCTCTTCCACATGTGGTGCTGGGAAAACTGGATAGCTACATGTAAAAGAATGAAATTAGAACACTCTCTAACATCATAAACAGAAATAAACTCAAAATGTATTAAAGACCTAAATGTAAGTCTGGACACTATAAAACTCTTAGAGGAATACATAAACAGAACACTCTTTGACATAAATAGTGGCAAGATCTTTTCTGATCCACTTCCTAGAATAATAAAACATAAAAACAAAAACAAAGAAATGGGACCTAATGAGACTTAAAAGCTTTTGCACAGCAAAGGAAACCATAAAGAAGAAGAAAGACAACCCACAGAATGGGAGAAAATATTTGCAAATGAAGCAATGGACAAAGGATTAATCTTTAAAACATACAAACAGCTCATGCAGCTTAATATAAAAAAAAAACCCAATCAAAAAATGGGTAGAAGACCTAAATAGACATTTCTCCAAAGAAGACATACAGATGGCCAAAAGGCACATGAAAACATGCTTAACATCACTAATTATTAGAGAAATGCAAATCAAAATTACACGATATCACCTCACTCCAGTCAGAATAACCATCATTAAAAACAACTATAAACAATAAATACTGCAGAGGATATGGAGAAAATGGAACCCTCTTACACTGTTGGTGGGAATGTAAATTGATAGTCACTATGGAGAACAATATGGAGGTTCCTTAAAAAACTAAAACTAGAACTACCAAATGACCCAGCAATCCCAGTCCTGAGCCACACCTGGACAAAATCATAATTCAAAAAGACGCATGCACCCCAACGTATACTGCAGCTCTATTTACAATAGCCAGGACATGGAAGCAACCTAAATGTCCATCAACAGAGGAATGGATAAAGAAGATGTGGCACATACACATACAATGGAATATTTCTCAGCCATAAGAAGGAATAAAATTGTACTATTTGCAGGGATGTGGATGGACCTAGAAGTGAAGTCAGAAAAAGAAGAGCAAACATTGTGTATTCAAGCATATATGTGGAATCTAGAAAAATGGTACAGATTAACCTCTCTGCAAAGCAGAAATAAGACAGAGACGTAGAGAAGAAACGTATGGACACCAAGAAGGGGGAAGCGAGGTGAGATGAATTGAGAGATTGGGTTTGACATACACATGCTACTATGTATAAGAAAGATAACTAATGAGAATCATGGAGAAGGAAACGGCAGCCCACTCCAGTGTTCTTGCCTACCGAATCCTGTGGACGGAAGAGCCTGGCGGGCTGCTGTCCACAGGGTCGCACAGAGTCGGACACGACTGAAGTGACTTAGCATGCATGCATGCGTTGGAGAAGGAAATGGCAGCCCACTCCAGTGTTCTTGCCTGGAAAATCCCAGGGACAGAGGAGCCTGGTGGGCTGCCGTCTATGGGGTCGCACAGACACGACTGATGCGCCTTAGCAGCAGCAGCAGTGAGACCCTACTGTATAGCACACGGAACTCTATTTGGTGCTCTTGGTGACCTACATGCGAAGGAAATCCAAGAAAGAGGGGATACATGTATACATACAACTGATTCACTTTGCTGTATAGTTGAAAATAACAGAACATTGTAAAGCAATTATACTCCAATAAACTAAAAAAATACATCTTAGAACATTTGATTTAATAAAAAACATAAATAGATGCATTCCTAACAGCCCACGCATTTATGTGGAGAAGGAAGACCTGCTCTCACACATGTGGGCCCTCAAGGCAGAATAATTACTAATCTAGTATAGAAACTGAGACCAGAACTCAAAGAACTTTTAATACCTCACCAGAAGACATCTTTCTTCTCTTTTTAAACATACAGTTTTAAGCATTCTGAAATTTCTAGAATAATTTATTATAGGGTGAATTTTCTTCTTTACAAACACAGACATATTTTAAGGACATGTGGTCCAAAGTACAGGGCATCACTTCCACAGTACAGTGAACCTGAGGCCCTTGTCTGTGGAGGCCCTCTGCTTCCAGGCCCGTTCTGCCTTCACTGCTGCTCTTTAACTCATATGGTGACTAGGAAGATGCTACAGTTTATTCTGTTTCATGACTTGTTCAGTAATTTCCAGAAGAAAAAATAAATCTGGTTCTGATTTAGCCATGTCTTTTACGTCTAGGGGAATAATTAAATATACAAATGTTAAATTTTTCCGAGAGGACTAGGAAATGAGAATAAGTAGCAATTTATATAGACTGTTTACTAGGGAGGCAGAAATGATCAGAGGCTTTCTTGAGCTTTCGTGAAGCATCTTATTCTAGTGTCTGGAAACGTTTTTCCTTTAGTCAGAGCAAAAACTGCAAAGGGGGGTGGAAAAACCCCTAACCAACAGTGGTAAGGACAGGATTATTCCAGAGTCAAGTACAAACTACTTTAGAATTCTATCTGGCTTGATTCAGGGTTATTTTATGGTCTCTTTGGGAACTACCCTTTTTACTGATATCAACCACAGTCAGTCCTTTCAGAAAAAGTAGGATTTGGGCTTCATCAAGGCTGGGCATGGAGTCCTTCTAAAGTGCTCTCATGTAATTCCTCAGAATGTATTCTCTTCCCCAGTGATCCCAGAAAGGCACATGACCTAACTGTTTCCATTTTTGCCTGAGCACCTATTTTAAGATTCCCCTTTTTTTGTCCAAGGACATCATTTGTCATTTACCTAATATATTAGCTTCTGAACTATGTATGAGTCAACAAACTCAGTTTGATTAAGTGGAGATTTAGTCAGAGCTGGCTGAGGGGACTTGGGTACGAAAGGCGTCACCTGGCCAAGGGCAGAGGGGTAGATACACGGAAGTGGGTGCCAGGCCCCTCTGTCACGTGCCAGAGGGGGGCTCTCTGGGGAGGGAGGGTCTGAGCAGCTGGCGGTGGTTGGGGTCCCTGGGTGGTCAGGGTTACGATACAGGAGGGGTGCTTGGGGATCCATGAGCAGTGTGACTCTGTGAGACCCAAAAGTAAGAGGAGACCTACTTTGGGGTCTCAGTAAGAGGGACATGAGCCAGTGTTCGTTAGCGCACTAGTTACTTTGAAGACAGTTATCATTTATGAATTGGAGAGAAATGTACCATGTGAAAAATCAAGTGCAAATGGCTCACAGACCCCACCTCCGAGCACGGCTATCAGGAGTCGCAGCCCACGTGGCAGGCTCAGAAGAGTGCCCGGCTCAGCTGTCCTCCCACTGCTTGCTGTCTGCTGCCACCCTTGGTCGCCGTCACCGCCCGGCTGTGCTCTGGTCATGAAAACCGGCAGGGCTGCTGCAAAGGTGGAACTGACTCGCCATTCCCTCTGGTTTCATGGCACCGTTTCACCAACCATTTCATTCCTGGTTTGCCCAGTGACTCAGGGCACCCAGGCCTGAGGTGGTCCTCCTCCGTCACCAGACTCATCTCCCTGCCACGGCCCTGCTTCACAAGTGTGTCTCACGCTGTGTCACTGCTGCCTCACTCTGCCCGTGTGCGCGGGGACCATCTGCGGAGACTCTGAAACAGGGGGTCAGCCCACTTGCCCCGAAGCTGCACAAGGCAGTGAGACAAACTCCTGACATGGGAGAGAGGGAACAGCCAGCTCGGAGGGGTCTGCTGGAGCTGTGGACTTCAGTTTACCTTTAGGTCGCTTGGGCTCATGAAGCTGGGGCCGACTCGGCACCCAGGGAAATGGACCATCCCCTCCCCAACGACGGAGGCTTCGGCAGCAACTGCCTCCATAACTGGCTCCTCGGGAGCCAATTCTTTATCTGGATTCAATATTTCCTTCTGAACTACACGTTGGCAGAGCAACACATGATTACACATTCAATCGTCAAATACTTTAACATCCTCATTCTATGTTGTGAAACTCTTACCTTTCCATTAAGAATGTAGATCTAGCTACTAGACCTTGGGAGCACAAATAGGCAGGGAAAGGAAAGTTCAGAAGCTCCTGGGAAATGTCAGAAACGGCTGAAATACACTTAACCCTAGAAAACAAAAATGTTACTTAATGCAGGCTGGCCCAGACGGCCTGCTGGTCAAGGTCTCACATCTGGTTAGAACTCTGGAGGGCCATAATTCACATTGTGGCATCTTCTTCAAGTCCTTATTTGTTCTTTTAACTGATTTCTGAGGCTGTTCTCTTTCTCAGGGCTCCACTGGACCAGCTCCCGGGCTTCCGTGGGTGCTCGGCTCCTGAGAGGGCGGTCTGCCCAGAAGGATGACTGTACTGAGGATGTTGTGTCCTTGTGCGCCAGGCCAGCCAGGGAGGAAATGGTACCTGGATAAGACTCCTTTCTATTTTTAACTGGATCTTAAAAATTACTGCGAGTTGAATACATCAATTTGAAAAGAAATAAAAGGGCATCACTAGGCTGATATTTACTGTCTAGAATTCTCTGTAAAGGTCTCACCGACTGAAGTCTAATCATTTCAAGATGCCCTTTGCAAAGCAAACAATTTTATTTTCCCCAGTTTGCCTCTCACCTTCAAGTATATCTCATTTGCTTATGTATTTAGAAATGCCACAGTTTCCTATCTGATGCTGAGAAAAGAACTGCTCTGGGTACCTTTCCTCTCCACGCTCACACCTCCACTCCCCACAGCCCCTGCCCCATGAGCTGGAGGAACAGCCAGGTCCATAGAGCACAGTGGGTCCCCCGGTGGGTCCATACCTCCTGCACTGGAATCAGTTGGGTGCTGGCTTAAACACACATGTTTCTGGCCCACGAGTCCAGCCTTTTATTTTATAAAACAAAATCTGAGGTGTGAATATGCTACCTGACTTATTCCTGGGGCAGAAACTGAGTCAGAATTTGCTCCTTTTCGGCATTCACCTGACGGCACTTGGGATCCAGCTTTGCTGGGGGCCGGGGTTGAGGAGAGGATGCCTGGAGCAATAGGAAGGGTCTTTTAAATGTCGGTAATCTGGGTCCACCTTAGATTTAGGGGAACAGAATCTTCATGGTGTGGTGCCTAAAAATGTGTTGTGTTTTTTTTTTTTTTTTTTTTTTTTGCCACAACACACAGCTTTCGGGATCTTAGTTATCCTACCAGGGGCTGAAGCCTAGGTAGTGAAAGCACGGAGTCCTAACCACTGGACCACCAGGGAATTCCTAACACATGCATTTTTTAAAGTGTTACTTTCAAGATGTACAGCCCACTATAAGAACTTTCCAGGGTTTCCCCGGTGGCTCAGTGGTAAAGAATCTGCCTGCCAATGCAGGAGACACAGGTTTGATCCCTGATCCGTGTAGACCCCCACATTCTGCAGAGCAATGAAGCCCGTGCTCCAGAATTTGAGAGCTGCAACTACTGAAGCCCATGCACCCTAGAGCCTGTGCTCCACAACAAGAGAAGCCACTGGGATGAGAAGCCCGCGCTCTACAATTACAGAGTAGGCCCCGCTCTCGGCAACTAGAGAAAAGTCTGTGCAGCAAGAAACCTCCTAGCACAGCCAAAAATAAAATAAATAAAATTACATATAAAAAAAGAACTGTCCAATGACTTAAATTTCTCAATCACGTTTTGTCCATAAAATGGGAATGGAATTGAAAAGTAGCAATTGGAATATAAATTAAACACAATATAATAATTATTCATGAATAATCTTTCCTACTGACAAGTCTGTTGTCAATTTCTGGTCACTTAACAGTGACAGAGTCTGGGGACAGGCTAGGCATTAATGAGACTTATTCTTAAATACGTTTTCCATGACTCCACTTCTGATCGGGGCCCAACTGACCAGAAGATGTGGCAGAAGGCCTCCTCTCTGCCTTTAGTCCACAGAAACAGCCCAGTGAGGTGAAACTCCGCTTGTTTACAAAGCACACAGTTAAACGTCAGAGTGAAAAAGAAAAAGAAAAACTCTATATCCTAGAAATGACACTAGTTGAGCAAGTAAACTAAAGACATGCCACTGAATCAGAGTTTCTGAAAAGCACAGAATGGGTGACCTTCCACACCTATGACCGTTCAGAACCTGTGCACAGTAAGACGAAAGAGGAAACATGATGAAAATCTCTGTCTCCACTGGCAGCAGCGTGAGCGTGGGTGACCCAGGCAGCGGCGTCAACCACACAGCAAAGCCCTGGGCCAGAAAGAGACAAGAGAGCACCTTCTTCCCAGGTTGTACTCTGGACGGTTTTTAGTCTCAGATTATAATTTTAACAAAAACCAGCAGGGATGGGAGGTGGGGGGAAGGATGCTTTTCCTGGGTTTGTAGTCAAGGCCCTAGGAAACCACGAGTACTCAACATGGCTCCGTCCCTACCTGGATCCAGGACACTGGAGCTGCATCTGCACGGATGATGTCACCTTCAGGGCAAGCCAGAACACCCTCTGTGGAGGCATTTATAAACATACTGAGTCAACAGGCTTCCCAGGGGGCTCAGTGGTAAAGAATTCAACCTGCCAACGCAGGAGACGCAGGAGATGGGGGTTCAATCCCTGGGTCAGAAAGATCCCAAAGGACAGAGGAGCCTGGAGGGCTACAGTCCATGGAACTGCAAAGAGTCGGACACAACTGAGCACGTGTGAACACACACACATGCGTGTGCGTGCGCACGCACACACACACACACACACACAGTCAACACCTTCTGGATATCTCTGTTCCACCAGAAACTTAACAGTAAAATCAACAGCAAAATCACGTTTCCTTAGAAAGGGGATGTTAATCAGAGAATCATGTCTATGTCCTCAGGAGAAAGGACCTCAGACAGACTTAAAATCACTTAGATTTTTTTTCATCTTTTTAAATAATAGACAGACTTTTGGTTAATGTTTCACTTCTCAATGAAGAGTGAGCGTAAACCAAACTCATCTTTGACTTTGGACTTTGCTTTACTGTCAGCTAGGGAGTATCTGAAGGTGAATCCAGGAGCCGAGAGGACTGGGGACATCACTTAGTCACATCCGTAGTAAACACTAATATCCATCAATCCCTCCAAAGCAAACATGACAGATCTAAAGTAGGACTTTCAGGTAAATACGTTTAGTAACATGAGACGTGTTAGTCATCTCCAGCATTGAGAAAGACCCTTTGCTTTTTAGAACAAATTCATGGCAGGGTGAAATCCTAAGTGAGAGGAGAAGAAAGCTTAACAAACATGAAATGAGACCTCCTTGACCTGGAGGAAAGGTGTGTACACAGTCAGCCTGCCCCAGTCTATAAAACGTCACTAGAAATGGAATCAGTGGAGAAACCTGATTTACCAAAACTCTTCCACAGACAATGCTGTTCAATTAAAACAATTTCTGCTTACATCACCCCTAAAAGTTTTGAATGCCAAATGCCCTCCCATACAATTTTAAGCTGACATCTAATATTTAGTCATAAATTAAGATAGCTGCAAAATATATTTTCTAACATACTGTGAATATTGACATTTTAAAAGTAAACTCTAAGGTCACTCTTTTAAAGATATCCAAGAAATGCTTAACATTATAGTGATGTGACATCCACCACTATCAATTCAAGAGACACAAATATAATTCTAATGATAAGTAAAAATTTTGTTTTTCCTTTTCTCCTTCTTTGAAGTACTATTTTCTTTCCACTTCTTCCAAAGAATCTTACCCTAATCAAATATTTTTTTGCTTGAAAGTCTTTATCAATCGTTTTAATACTTTGCTGTAAGAATTTTATGCTCAAAATGGAAACTTAAGAAGACTTTAAAATTTCCTATGAACAGAAGTCTCAAGATAAGTATTTAAATTTTCTTCTGGTCTGACTGATCATTACAATTATTATTAGCCAACCCTCAGAATTAGAGAAAATAGTAGCAAATGAAACAAATGACCAAGGATTAATCTCCAAAATATACAAGCAGCTCATTCAGCTCAATACCAGAAAGACAAACAATCGAAGAAAAAAGTGGGCAGAAGACTGAAACAAACATTTCTCCAAAGACATACAGATGGCTAATCTAATAAACACATGGAAAGGTGTCAACATTTCTCGTTATTAGAGAAATGCAAGTCAAAACTACAATGAGGTGTTATTACCTCACACGGGTCAGAATGGCCATCATCGAAAAATCTACAAACAATAAATGCTGGAAAGGGTGTGGAGAAAAGGGAATCCTCTTGCACTGTTGGCGGGCATGCAAACTGATACAACCTCTAAGGAAGATGGTATGGAGATTCCTTAAAAAACTAGGAATAAAACCACCACACGACCCAACAATCCCACTGCTGGGCATATACCCATGTATATGGGTACACATGTACCCCAGTGTTCATAGCAGCACTACTCACAATAGCTAGGAATGGAAGCAACCTAGATATTCATCGACAAATGAATGGATAAAGAAGTTGAGGTACACATACACAATGGAATATTTCTTAGCCATTAAAAAGAATGAAATAATGCCACTCACAGCAACATGGATTGACCTGGAGATTATCATTCTGAGTGAAGTAAGCGAGACAAAGACAAATATCATGTGGTATCCCTTATACATGTAATCTTAAAAAAAAAACAAAAACAAGTTAACTTATTTGTAAAAATGAGAAACAGGCTCACAGACACAGAAAACAAACTTATGGTTCCCAAAGGGGAAAGGTATGGGGGCAGGCGTAAATAGGGAGTTTGGGGACTGAAATATACACATTGCTATATTTGAAATACAAATCCAACAAGGACCTATACTGTGCAGCACAGGGAAGCGTGCTCAGCATTCTGTAAGAACTTAAAGAATCTGAAAAGGAACGGATACATGCATGTGTATAACTGAATCACTTAGCTGAGAACCTGAAACTAATGAAACGTTCTTCATCAACTGTATCCAAATACAAACTAAAGAAGATGAACTGGAATCTTCTATACTTACTTAAACTGGTTAACTTCAAGGCTGCAGGAAGTGCTGAGCATAAATTCTCCGATTTACGTCTCCTGGCATTTGCTAAAGATACACATTCTTATTTTCAGGACAGCTGCCCTTACCTGCTGCTTGAGTGCCTCCAAAGATTCAAACTCCAATCTGGCCAGTTTCATCTGGATATGCCGTGGCTTATCAGGTATGGCAAATGCAAGGATGAACTTCAAAGCCAGGAGCGTGTGCTGAAAAGAAAGAGCGCACGTTGCTGGGACACACTGGACCACGTGGGCAAGGAGACCAATTAGCACCTAAACACTGTGATCCTGCTCATTAATCTTGGGTCACTTCTAACTACTGGCCTGTGATGAACCACACATCACCCAGGTCCATAACTTCTATTTAATTCACCATACTGCGGCCACTCAATCATTACTGACTTACTTTGCCTTCTTATTTTAAAATCAGTTATTCCCTTACAATGATACCATATGCTAGGCTCAATGAAAAATAAAGTTTGTTCTTAGGAGGGTGGATCGGGATTGGGAATACATGTAAATCCATGGCTGATTCATATCAATGTATGACAAAACCCACTGGAAAAAAAAAAAAAAAAAAAAGTTTGTTCTTAAAAGTCTACTACAAAAAAAAAAAAAAAAGTCTACTACAAAATGCACTTTTCTACTTGTGTCTTAATTCCCAGTATATTTAGGGTGCCACATGTGCAGAGTCAAATGTTTCTCTTTGTGTAACCACACCCTCCTCTCTGCTGTGCTTCAGGCTGAGCTACAGGAAACAAGCATGTGCCTTAAACAGCAGGTGCCTTGAATCCTCTGCTTCCCCAACAGTGTCTGGTACAGTGTCTTTCATGAAATGACAATCAAAGAGCATTGATGAGCTGATTGACTAATGTACTACTTTATGCTGCAGACTCCATATACTGTGAGGCAGAACACAGACAGGTAGAGTATGTCCTTTCCCCTTATAACACGGGAAACTTAGAACCTGGCTATTTTATTTCTCTTCTCTACCAACGCCATATAGAGGTTCTCTAAAATAATCACATGAGGTTTGTGATTGTGCTTCTTTCTCTGCAGAAAGGACAGAGAAAGGAAGCCAGCAGGACCGCTTCCCCTGGTAAGTCTGCTGCTCAGACGTGCAGCCTCGACTCTGTTTCTCTAATGCTGCCATCATCTTGTGACCCAGGGCCAACACCCACAGAAGCCAGAGGGTCATAAGAGTAAAGTTGCCTCTTTCATGATGGCATGAATTAGTAAATATCAAAGGCTGTAAAATAAAAATTCAAAAATCAGTGAAGGAGAGGGAACAGCCTCTAAGATATGTTGCACTGAATAATTAGCAGAAAAGATGGTTAAAAAAAATAAGTGAACTCTTTACTCTTATATTTTCAAAAGGGGGATGAAGGATAAATAACATGTGGCTATCTCCGGGGAGAAGCATGAAATAATGGAGAAAATCAGCATCATGCCAGAACAAGCAATAATTCAATACAAAGACTTGAAAACCGGCAGAAGCCCAGGGCAGGCCAGGGACTGCCTGGCATTAACAGGAGGTCTGGAGTGGTCTAGGGAAGGGTAGTCTTCTCTGAAATGTGACTGTCATGGCCAAAGAAGGCACTGGAAGACACTGACTAGGTGTCTGCAATGTGAAAACAAGGAAATAAAACAGATGATATCATGTGTTGCAATTCTGAACTAAGTGAATTAACAGGAACCTGGATATAATCTACAAATAAGAAATGAATAATTCAGAAAGAGCTATACTGTGTCATTATTTCATTCTACTGGACTACGGAGATAAAATTTTATATAAGACTTAATCTCTTTAGCAGAAGAGCTAAGACAGGAAATCGCCTCTATTTTTTAGAAATGGTGTGGTGTGTCATCAGGTTGCCAGAGCTCCACTATGATCCAGTCATGGGCCCTGTTCCATTTCTCCTAACAAATCTGTCCCTATTTTCTCTTCTTTGGAGTCTCAGTAGGAATTACAGAAAGAAGACCCTGCTGAGGTCTTCCCTTGCACACAGGGGAGTTGTGAGATGTGTCAACTCTTCTTTGGGAACCAGGACCAGCTACTGGGTGACCGGGAAAGGCTGCCACAGACCTTGGTCCTCATGCTTTCCATATGAAATGTCCATAAAACTCTCTTGAATTGAAAAGAACTTGATATTGATTAGACAATACTAGTTAAAACAGGAAGTCATTTTAACATGGTTAACACACTTACATAGCAACAACCTTTGTGTTTCTATAGTGAATCACTCAAAGGAGAAAGGGAAAGATATATCCATCTGAGTGCAGACTTCCAAAGTATAGCAAGGAGAGATAAGACAGCTTTCTTAAATGAAGGATGCAAGAAGAGATAACAAAGCCTTACTAAGTGAAAAATGCAAAGAAACAGAGGAAAACAATGGAATGGGAAAGACTAAAGATCTCTTCAGGAAAATCAGAGATACCAAGGGAACATTTCATGTAAAGATGGGCACAATAAAGTACAGAAATGGTATGGACCTAACAGAAGCAGAAGAGATGAAGAAGAGGTGGCAAGAATACACAGAAGAACTGTACAAAAAAGATCTTAATGACTTGGATAAACATGATGGTGTGGTCACTCACCTAGAGTCAGACGTTCTGGAGCATGAAGTCAAGTGGGCCTTAGAAAGTATTACTATAAACAAAGCTAGTGGAGGTGATGGAACTTCAGCTGAGCTATTTCAAATCCTAAAAGCTGATGCTGTGAAAGTGCTGCACTCAATGTGTCAGCAAACTTGGAAAACTCAGCAGTGGCCACAGGATTGGAAAAGGTCAGTTTTCATTCCAAGCTCAAAGAAAGGCAATGCCAAAGAATGCTCAAACTACTGCACAATTGCACTCCTTTCACATGCTAGCAAGATAATGTTCAAAATCCTTCAAGCTAGTCTTCAACATGTCCTATCTTTTTGTCTTTTTATACTGTAAAGCTATGACCAAACTAGACAGCATATTAAAAAGCAAATACATTACTTTGCCAACAAAGGTCCATCTAGTCAGAGCTATGGTTTTTCCAGTAGTCATATATGGATGTGACAGTTGGACTTTAAAGAAAGCTGAGCACCGAAGAATTGATGCTTTTGAACTGTGGTGTTGGAGAAGACTCTTGAGAGTCCCTTGGACTGCAAGGAGATCCAACCAGTCCATCCAAAGGGAAATCAGTCCTGAATATTCATTGGAAGGACTGATGCTGAAGCTGAAACTCCAATACTTTGGCCACCTGATGCAAAGAATTGACTCACTGTAAAAGACCCTGATGCTGGGAAAGACTGAAGGAAAGGAGAAGGGGATGACAGAGGATGAGATGGTTGGATGGCATCACCGACTCAATGGACATGAGTTTGAGTAAGCTCTAGGAATTGGTGATGGACAGGGAAGCCTGGCGTGCTGTAGTCCATGAGATCACAAAGAGTCGGACTGAACTGAACTGAGGCTTCAACAGTACAGGAACTGAGAACTTCCAGATGTGCAAGCTGGATTTTGAAAAGGCAGAGGAATTAGAGATCAAACTGCCAATGTCTGTTGGATCATAGAAAAATCAAGAAAATTCCAGAAAAACATCTGCTTCACTAAGTGAAAGCCTTTGACTGTATGAATCACAACAAACTGGACAATTCTGAAAGAGATGAGAATACCAGACCACCTGACCTGCCTCCTGAGAAACCTGTATGCAGGTCAAGAAGCAACAGTTAGAACCAGACATGGTACAAAGGACTGGTTCAAAATTGGGCAAGGATTATGTCAAGGCTGTATATTGTCATTTTGCTTATTTAACTTATATGCAGAGTTCATGATGTAAAATACCAGGCTGGATGAATCATAAGCGGGAATCAAGACTGCTGGGAGAAATATCAATAACCTCAGATATGCAGATGACACCACCTTAATGGCAGAAAGTGAAGAGGAACAAAAGAGCCTCGATGAAAGTAAAAGAGGAGAGTGAAAAAGGTGGCTAAAACTCAACTCAAAAAATTAAGATCATGGCATCTGGTCTCTTCACTTCATGGCATATAGATAGGGTAAAAATGGAAACAGTAACAGACTTTATTTTTTTGGACCCCAAAAATCACTGTGGACTGTGACTGCAGCCATGAAATTAAGAGACGCTTGCTCCTTGAAAGAAAAGCTATGACAAACCTAGACAGCATATTAAAAGCAGAGACATCACTTTGCTGACAAAGGTCCGTATAGTCAAAGCTATGGTTTTTCTAGTATTCATGTATGGATATGAGAGTAGGGCAGTAAAGAAGGCTGAGCACCAAAGATTTGCTGCTTTCAAACTGTGGTGCTGGAGAAAGCTCTTGAGAGTCCCTTGGACTGCAAGGAGATCCAACCAGTCCATCCTGAAGGAGATCAGTCCTGGGTATTCACTGGAAGGGCAGATGCTGAAGCTCCAATACTTTGGCCCCCTGATGTGAGAGCCGACTCACTGGAAAAGACCCTGATGCTGGAAAAGACTGAAGGCAGGATAAGAGGGCAGCAGAGGATGAGATGGTTGGATGGCATCACTGACTCAATGGACATGAGTTTGAGCAAACTCTGGGAGATAGTGAAGGACACGGAAGCCTGGCATGTTGTAGTCCATGGGGTCACAAAGAGTCAGACACGACTTAGCAACTGACCAACAACTCTACAGTTTACTTTCCTAAAAATACCGTATTTAAAAAAAGCCCATATGCAGAGAAAGCATTTTCTTTGGAATTATATTTTCAGCATAGGTTCCCAGTAGACCTACTTATTTCAAGCTTTTAACTTCCCACTGAACAGGTCCAGGGTCACGCTCTTGAAGAGCCTCCACAAGCCACACAGCCGAGCATTCTCCCCCGGCCCCTGGCACCACTGAAAGCCAGCAGGGAAGCAGCCCTGGGTGCATCCCCTCTGTTCACGACTAGTGTCCTTAACACTGCAGCGAAAGAGAAGATGTTCTGGCTCCCAGTCTAGGTGGGGAGATGAGTAAAGACAGGCCACCACGTTGTCACGTGGGCATGTTACTGCTGGGTCTACACTGGGACCAGGGGCACTTGGACCAGCAAGAATCCCAGCTTTCACTAGGTCAGAGAGGGTTCCCTGAAGGAAGTGAGTTTGAGCAGAGACCCGATGGGTGAGAAGGAATTATCGAGGCAAGGAGAAGGGGGCTGAAGTGTTTCCAGAGAGAGGATACACACACAAAGGCCTGGGGGTGCTGAGGAGAGAGGGGCTGCAGAGGCAACCGGGAGCCAAGGGACATAGGAGCTGTGCAACCTGGCAGAGTGAGGCGGCGCTGAAGGCAGGAATGCGGGATGACTCCATCAGACTTCTCCGTCTGTGATGAGGGGAGTGAACAAATGTGCAAGCACAGGCAAGTCAGCAGGGCAACCGGAATGTGCGGGAGAGCAGTGGGGCTGCAGCTCAAGGAATCACTGCGGGGCTCGTCAGCAGGAGACTCACCAGGTCCCCTTGACGCGTGCACTCAAATGATAAGCCCAGGACGAGGGGCAGTTGAAGGGGAGGAGGGGTCTGCACGGGCTCTAGATTTTTAGCTATTTGGGGGAGTGTCTAAATGGAGATAGACATCAGCATGCAGTGTGATAGATGGGTCTCAAGTTCGCGGGAGGGCTGAAGGCAGAGACCTGGGATCACCGATGTGTGTGCAAGTGGGCAATGAAGCCACGGGAATGGATGAGTTGCCCAAGGCTGTGCAGTGAGGGAGAACAGATGAGATGCAGCAAGATGATGGCGGAGGATGGAAGTTGGGGAGCCGAAACATGAATGACAGACAAAGGGGAGGGGTCAGCAAGAAGCCTGAGAAGCAGCAGGCGGGGGCAGGCAGAAACCAGGAGGTTCTGGAATGACAGATGCAAAGTGGAGAGAAAGAAGCCAGTCAAGGTGGGTGTTGGAAGGTCAAGTTTACATGAAGCCTGAGGAGGAACGTTTGGGGATAACCACCAGCAGCCTCTGGTGACCCTGGTGGGAGTGGTCACAGAGGCAGGACTCAGAGGGCGGAGAAGAGCCTGGCGGGAGAGGCTGGAGGAGGGAGGGACCAGCGACAGGCTTCAGAGAGTCTGCCTGCCAAGGAGGGCTGAGGGCCCGTCTGGAGGGAGACCTGGGCTGGCCGGGTGTTTGCTCTTAAAAGATGTAAGTCCTAAACATGAGAGATGCTTTGGGGCAGAGGAGAGAACAGCCAAAGCTGAAGATTCTGGAAGAAGTGCCAAGGAACAGAGCCAGGATGAGGGCCAGGTGAAGGCTAGCCATAAACAGGGGGCCTGCACGGTCCCTGGCGAGGAGGGACGGGTGACCCACGACGGACAATGGCACTGAAGGGAACAAATTTGAGACCAAAGAATTTTAAAAGACATTTATTGCTTAGGATATGCAATTTAATACTTAAAGCGAGGATGGACAGGTGAGAATCACATGTAGGGTCCTCACTTTTCTTTCACAGAACTAACTGCAAATCATCAGGAAATATCCTTTCCTCAAAACAGGTAATCACAGTCCTCAGCGGGGTGGGGGGGGAATGTCTCAAAGAACAACATAAAAATGCCAATTCTTTTAGCTAGATTGGAAAAAATATCAACATCTCCATAATGAAAGTTTGTTTGGATGGTGGCACTTTGGGTGATCTCTTTATCTTTAGTCTTTAACAGACATGCATTATTTTTGTACAGGAAAAAATACTTACATGGAAAAGAACACAGGGGTTCTACTCCTTATGTAACAGATGAACTACACGGGCTCTGCCCAGCTCCTAACCCACCTGGTCGCCACTGCCCATGTGCCCAGTAAATAGACCCAAACCACACAACCTGTAGCTCAGAGAGTCTGGCTTTTAACCTCGAGCCCAGGAAGCTGGAGACAGCAATCACTGTGCGTTCGTACAGTCTGCAAATACACAGAGTGTACTGCTGTGGGGCCAGGTCGCTTTGATGGTGGCCTTCTTTCACCTTATCTCTCAATATTTCCTGAACGTCGATTATTCCCCCACTTGGCTACAGTTTCAGAAGTTCCACCAATTATACATTTATTTAGATTAATGCATAGCATCTTTAAAAAGTGAAAATACTCTGGGAGGGTTAAGAAGCATCCCTGTTCACAAATTAATTAATTTAATTGGCTGGAGTTAGCAGACATTCTGGGCTTCCCTGGTGGCTCAGCTGGTAAAGAAACTGCCTGCAAAGTGGGAGACCTGGGTTTGATCCCTGGGTTGGGGAGATCCCCTGGAGAAGGGCATGGCAATCCACTCCAGTATTCTTGCCTAGAAAATCCCCACAGAGATTGGCGAACTGTCCGTAGGGTTTCAAAGAGTACTAAGCACAACTAAGTGCGCCTAAGCACAGCACAGCAAACATTCTCTCTCATTGCATACTCCCCCACCCACCAAACCTGAGTACTAGGAAGTGTGATGGGGAAGGCACCACCACAGTAGCTTCAACACAGGGACCCAGCTTCAAGGAAGAGGGGTAAAGAGAAGCAGAGATGGTTATCTGGCAGCCTGAATGGGAGAGGAGTTTGGGGGAGAATGGACACATGTACATGTGTAGCTTAGTCCCTTGGCTGTCCACCTGGAACTATCACAACACTGTTTATAGGTCATATTTCAATATAAAATAAAAAGTTCATAAAAATTCATTGTGGGGAAGAGAGAAAAGCAAATCATTCCTTATTGGAAAAATAAAACAAATAGAAAAAAAGAGAGAGAGAAGCAGAGAGGAACCAACATTGTCTGAATGATCAGCAAAGGATAAATTAGACCCCACTTCCTTCTTACTGAGTTCTTATACCAGGATCCAGAATTCAAGTTGAGCATCATGATAGATTAAGTGAGCTTTTGTAGTCTAGCCTAGAAACCTAAATAACATTTATAGCACTGTGTTTCAAAAGATCAATTTTTAAAATCTCATTTATATTTTTCCCACAGAAAATCTGTTTCAAGGCTGGGAACTATTTTATGCTAACTGAACAGAGGAAAAAAAATTGTAAAAAGCATTTTAGCTATTTTTACTTGTTTTCATAAATAAAAGAAAGCCTAAGATAAAATACAAATCTGCTCAGTTTTGAGAAAAACACCCTCGAAATGAATAGCTGGGCTGGAGTTTCATAGCCTGTCTGTGAAAAGAGAAGACATTTTGTTGACGATTGTGATTCTTTGCCAATTATCTTCCTTTAAAGTGAAACTCACAAACTTTATTCTAAACAAAGTAAAGGAGAAAAGAAAAAGTGAGGGGCAGGGTGGGGAGATGGGTAGAATGCTGAAACTAACCAATACAAAGAAGTTGGCGACCCATGACAACATGCTTCAAATAACAATTATAGTGTGTCTCAGCTGGGAAACGGAAGAGGAGCAGGCAGGACCAGGGGAAGCTGGCACTCAGGAGCTACACGCTATCTGGTGCCAGCAGTAAAGGGCTGCCGTCACCACGTCACTCACCTGTGGTCACGGCAGGGCTGTCAGACTCTTGGGAGTCTAGCAGCCAGGTGAGTGAGTGGAACCATTTTTATAAAAACTAGAACATTCATAATATGATCGACAGCAGCAGCTGTGTTTGTAGCAGTGTGCCCCAAACCCTGTCTCTGCTGAAACAGAAAATGCAAATAGAGATAAATCCTTGGAATTCTGTAAAGCTAATTTGATTTCTACAGAGGTAAGTCTGCAAGGTTACCTCTTTTCATTCAGAGCCCACTGAATAAAAGAAAGTCCTTCAAAAAAGCATCCTCTTCTCATCATCAGATAAATTAAATGCCAAGTGCCAATTAATAAATGATTAATGAAACAGAGACTGAAAAAATTATTGAATCAAGCCCTTCAGGGGAAAAAAATCAGGGATTTTCATTTTAAAATGGCAGATCATGCACATGTCTTATTCTACCTCCCCAGGGTCTCCTGAAACGACAAAATATATAATCTAAAAAGAACAAGACTGGAAAACAAGAGAATTTGCCAGAACTTCTGGATATAGGGCTTATGGAGTGGAAAGTGCTGCTCAAGTCTCCTGAGACAAAGGCAGGTCCTCCCAAAGGAGACTCAGAAGAAAGCCAATGTGAGATTCAGCCCCACAAAAGGAAAGGATTGGGGCAGGGAGTTAGCACCAAAGTGAATGCATTAAAGAATTGCCTTCAGAAAACCTGGGGCCATAGGAGGTCCTTTCTCATGCCACCCCGTGAGACTGGTTCAAAATGGCAGAGTATAAAGATGTGTGCTCATCTTCTCCTGCGAGAGCACCAAAATCATTCCACCTTGTAACAGAGAAACCTCGAGTTCTACTGTTGAGCTAAAGCCAAAGACTTGCCCTTTAAAGAAAACAGGTCGTCTTCTGGGAGAGCTCCTTGTGCAGGGTTGCCAGGCCCAAGAAAGCTGAGATCAAGGTCATACCAAACTCCTACTAAAGACTTCACACAAGTGGGAGAAAATATCCACTCTTGGCTTCTCCTTCAAGAGTAGAGAAATGAAACATACATTCAATGTTCCATCTTATTGAAGGACTTCCCTGGGAACTGATTCCTGTCTCATTAGGCTCAGAGCTCTGGAGAGGATCCTTCATACTGTGCATGCCTGGGGCGGGCGGGGGCAATGAGAACAAAGGAGAGATTGTTGAAAATACCAGAGAAACTGCAATACTAAAGTTAGACACCAGAGGGAGCAAGAGATTACAAACCCTTTTTTCAAAAAATAACAAGCAGACTTCTCTAACTGGGAAACTATATGAACAAATTCAGCAAAGACACCATCTCCAGAAAAGGTTTGAGACATTCCCAGAATCTCTAGCTGGGCTGACTAATGGAGGTCTTTGCCTGTACAAAGTTAGTCTGTAAACATTGGGAGAGGTGGCTGTTTTTTCAAGTGCCCAAATCTCAGCAAAATTTAACAAGAACACAAACAGGGAAATATAACATAATAAAGAAAAATAACAAATCTCAAAAAAGACCCAAAAGAAACAGAAATCTATAAATTATATAACAAAGAATGCAAAACAATCATCTTAAAGAAGCTTAATGAATTACAAGAGAACACAGATTAAAAAAAACTAATCACAATCAGGAAAATGATGAATAAACAAAGTGAAAATATCAACAAAGAGATAGAAACTATTGGAAAAAAAAGAGAGAACTAAACCAATTCTGGAGTTGAAGAATGTAACAACTAAATTGAGAAGTTCATCACTTCTCGGCCTTTTGGCTAAGATCAAGTGTAAATTGAGAAGTTCACTAGATGGGTTCAACATCAAACTTGCTCAAGCAGAAGAAAATAACCATGAACCCTAAGACAGGTTATCTGAAATTACTGAGTCAGAAGAGCAAAATGAAAGAAGAAGAAAGATGAAGAAAGCTTAAGATACTCAGTGGAGGGACTTCCCAGGTGGTCCAGTGGTTGAGAATCCACCTTCCAATGCAGGGGATGCAAGTTCTTTCTCTGGTGGGGAAACTAAGCTCCCTTATGCCATGGTGCAACTAAGCCCACACATGGCAACTGATGAGCCCGTGTAACACAACCAGAAAGAGGCGCCTGTGCCACAGTGAAAGCCTGCACGCTGCAACGAAGACCCCATGTGCCACAGCTAGGATCTGACGCAGCCAAAATAAAATGAATAAGCATTTACCAAAAAAAAAGATATTCAATGTACATCAGCCAGGCTTCATATTCTCCAAAGCAGGCTTCAACAGTGTGAACCAAGAACTTCCAGATGTTCAAGCTGGATTTTGAAAAGGCAAAGGAACCAGAGATCAAATTGCCAGCATCTGTTGGATCATAGAAAAAAGCAAGAAAATTCCAGGAAAACATCTACTTCTGCTTCATTGACTACACTAAAGTCTTTCACTGTGTGGATTACAACAAGCTGAACGATTCTTGAAGAGATGGGAATAAGAGACCACCTTACCTGCCTCCTGAGAAATTTGTATGCAGGTCAAAAAGCAACAGTTAGAACTGGACATGGAACAAAAGACTGGTTCAAAATTGGGAAAGGAGTTATGTCAAGGCTGTATATTGTCACCTTACTTATTTAATTTATATGCAAAGTACATTATGTGAAATGCCAGGCTGGATGAAGCACAAGCTGGTATCAAGTTTGCAAGGAGAAGTATTGATAACCTCAGATATGCAGATGACAGCACCCTAATAGCAGCAAAGGGTGAAAGCAAAGAGGAACTAAAGAGCCTCTCAATGAAAGTAAAAGAGGAGAGTGAAAAAACTGGCTTAAAATTCAACATTCAAAAAACTAAGATCATGGTATCTGGTCCTATCACTTCATGGCAAATAGATGAGGAAACAATGGAAACAGGGACCGACTTTATTTTCTTGGGCTCCAAAATCACTGCAGATGGTGACTGCAGTCACAAAATTAAAAGATGCATGCTCCTTGGAAGAGGAGTTATGACAAACATAGGCTGTATTAAAAAGCAGAGACATTACTTTGTTGACAAAGGGCCATCTAGTAAAAGCTATGGTTTTTCCAGTAGTCATGTATGGATGTGGAGTTGGACCATAAAGAAGGATAAACACCAAAGAAATGATGCTTTCAAACTGGTGTTGGAAAAGATTCTTGAGAGTCCCTTGGACAGCAAGGATATCAAACCAGTCAATTGTAAAGGAAATCAATTCTGAATATTCATTAGAAAGACTGATGCTGAAGCTGAAGCTCCAATATTTTGGCCACCTTATGTGAAGAGCCAACTCATTGAAAAAGACCCTGATTCTGGGAAAGACTGAAGGCAGAAGGAGAAGGGGACATCAGAGGACGAGGTGGTTGAATGGCATCACTGACTCAATGGACGTGAGTTTGAGCAAGTTCTGGGAGGTGGTGAAGGACGGGGAAGTCTGGCATGTTGCAGACCATGGGGTTGCAGAGAGTCAGACACGACTGAGGGACTGAACAACAACGTATATCAGCAAGCAGACCAATACGTGCATCATGGGACTCTCAGAAAGAGAAGAGCGAGAAAGAGGCAGACAGCGTATCTGAAGAAATAATGGTCAAAAACTTTCCAAGTCTGAGGAATAAAATGGACATTCAAATTCAAGAAATTTAAGACTTCAACTAGGATGAACCCAAAGAATCTGATACTGAGATACACGGTAATAAAACTGTCAAAGGACCAAGAGAGAATCTTTAAAGTAGCAAGACATGTTGTCATGTTCAAGGAAGATCCCATGAGATTATCAGAGGAGTTCTTAGCAGAAAAAAATACAGGCCATAAGGGAGTAAAATTACATGTTTAAAGGGCCGAAAGTAAAAACCTTCCAACCAAGAATACTATATCCTGCAAGACTATCTTTCAAAAATGATAGAGAAATAAGACCTTTCCAGATAAACAGAAGCTAAGGGAATTTATCACCAACATCTTCCTTATAGGCAATGCTAAAGAGAGTCAATCAAGTTAAAATGAAAGAATGTTAGACAGCAACACAACAGTATATAAAAATATAAAATTTTCTGGTGAAGGTAAATACATTGACAAAAACAGTATACGGTAAGTATACTTATACTTTTGATACTTCAAAAGTATCACTTTTGAAGCTGGTGTAGAATTTAAAGGATAAATTCATTAAAATAACTATAACTATAAAAATTTATGTAATGAGGGGAAACATAAAAGAGTAGAGATTTTGTACATGAAGTTTTTATCATTTTTAGAATAGACTATTATAAGATTTTTTTATGTATTCTTCATGTTAACCACAAAGAAATACCTATAGAAAATAGATAAAAGAAAAATGAGAAAGAAATCAAGCCAAGACGCTACCAAAAAAAATCAGCAAAACACGAAGGAGTATATCAAGAGAGGAAAAGGACAAAATAACTATAACCTTACAGAAAACAATGAATAAAATTGCAATAATAATTTTGTTACCACAACTAATTACTTTAAAGGTAAATAGATATTCCCCAATCAAAAGACACAGAGAAGCTGAGTGGAATAAAAAAGATCCAACTACACGCTAGCTATAAGTGTTTCACGTTAGATGTAAGAACACGTATGATGAAAATGAAAGGACAGAGAAAGATACTCCATGCAAATGGTAACAAGCAAAATGAACAAAGACAAACAAAAAATAGGTGGCCATACTTACAAAATAGATTTTAAAGACTGAGATAGACAAAGAAGGGCATTATACAATGATAAAGTGTCAATTCACCAGAAACAATAATTATATATTGTTAACATCAGAGTACCCACATATATGATGCAAAAATTGACAAAACTGAAAGAAAAAGTAGGCAATAACATAACAATAGTAGGAGATTTAAATACTCTGCTCTCAATAGTGGATAGAGTAACAAGACATTAGAGCAATAGGAAAATAAGAGGGCTTGAACAACACTGTAGACCAATTGGACCTAACATGGGCAGAACACTCTGCTCAACAAGAGCAGAACACACATTCTTCTTCTAAAGCACACAGGGAATATTCTCTAGGATAGATTACCTGTCAGGCCACAAAACACATCTTAACAAACTTAAGAAAAATGAAATTATATCGATTATCTTTTAGACAACAGTGGAATGAGTCTAGAAATCAATAGCAAAAGGAAAGCTGAGAAGTGAACAAATGTTAAGTGAAAATTAAATAGCACACTCTTCAACAACCAACAATGGGCCAAAGAAGAAATCACAAGAGAAATTAGAAAAACTTTTGAGACAAATGAAAATACAATATACCAACACTTATGGGATTCTGCAAAAGCAGAACTAATAGGGAAATTTATAGTCTTAAATGCCTTCATTAAAAGAGGAAACATCTCAAATCAACAACCCACTTTACGGCTCAAGGAACTAGAAAAAGAAGACCAAACTAAATCCAAAGTTATCAGAAGGAAAGAAATAATAAAGATTAGAGCAGAAACAAATGAATTAGAAAATAGAAGGCAATTAAAAAAAAAAAACCAATGAAACTAAGAGTTAATTTTTTGAAAAGACCAACAAATCAACAAACTTTTAGTATGACTAACAAAGAAAAAAAGCTCAAATAACAAAAATAAGAAATGAAAGAGGAGACACTATAACTGATGCCAGAAATAAAAATGATTATAAGAAACTACTACGAACAATTATATGCCAAGGAATCTAGGGGAAGAAAATGGATCAACTCCTAAAAACATACAACCAACAGAGACTGAATCACGAAGAAATTAAAAAAGTCTGAACAAATATAGAACTAGTAAAAAGACTTAATCAGTGATTAAAAAAACTTCCCAGCAAAGCCCAGAACCAGATGGCTTTACTTAAGAATTCTACCAAATATATAAAGAGAAATTAACACCAATCCTTCTGAAATTGTCTCCCAAAAAACTCAAGATAAAGGAACACTTTCAAATTCATTCTCTGAAGTCAGCATTACTTTAACACCCAAACCAGACAAATATACTGCAAGAAAACTGTAGACTAATATTCCTGATAAATATTGATGCCAAAATCCTCAACAAAATGCTAGCAAAGTGAATTTAGCAGCACACTGAAAAGATTATGCACCTTTACTTTTAGCCAAGTTGTTTTTGGTTCTGGAATACAAGGATAGTACAACATATGAAAAGAAATCAATGTAATCAACAGACCAACACATCAACAGAATGAAGGGGGAAACGATCATTTCAACTGAAAGAAAAAAGCATTTGACAAAATTCAACTCCTTTTCACGATATGTTTATCATATATCATATTGATTGTATTCAATCAATAAAAAGAAAATAAGGACAGTACCTAAGCATAGTAACGGCCATATATGAAAATCCTATAGCTGACATCACTCAATGGTGAAAAGCTGAAAGCATTTCCTCAAAGATCATGAACAGGGCAAGGATGACCTCTTCCACTCCTTCTGTTCAACGTAGGAAATCCTAGCCAAAGCAATTAGGCAGCTGCTATAGAACACAGTATGGAAGTTAAAAACAGAGTTACAATATGATCCAGGAATCCCACTTCCAGGTACTTATTCCAGAAGAAAAACAAACAGGGTGTTGAAGAGATATTTGCATATCCATGTTCAATGCACTACTAATCACTGCAATAGCCAAGAGACAGAAGCAACCTAATTATCCAGGGGTAGATGAATGGATAAAGAAAATGTGGTGTATATATACGGGGGATTATTACTCAGTCATTTAAAAAGAAGGCAGCGAGTTTCGGTTTAGCAAGCTAAAAAAGCTCTACAGAGATCTATTTTACAAAACATGCATACTGTTAACATCACTGTACTGCACACTTAAAAATGGTTAAGATGCCAAATTGTAGGTCAGGTGCTTTATGCACAGTTAAAAGACTCAAAGGCCAAAAATCCCAATGGTTCCCCTCTCCCCCTGCTAAAGAAAAAGCCAAACAAGGAGCAGTACTGATGTCCAGGATGGCAGACACTCGAAGTTCTTCAGACACAGAGTGAGGCCAGTCAAATCCTTGGGTGGCCAGTCTGCTTCCTGCTCCTGAACCTTTCGGGACTCTTCTCATGTAGAATTCCCTACCAGGAGAGTCCTTCTGGGGAACAGACCTGCACACCCATGCTGGCAGAGGGAAGCCACAGCAGCTCCTGTCTCATCATCCCCAACCACCAGAGGTCTACAAGGCTGAGGACCACCAATGCAAAGAGCAAGATGAACAAAGTTAACCCTTGAGGACAAAAGCAGACAGTTGGGGAGCACTTAAGAACACGAAGTTTACTGTCCACATGTGCTGTGTGAAAAACAAAAATTATTCAAGGAGTTACTCTAGGAAAACGAAAACGGAATCTAAGAGGACAACATGGAAAACAAGAAACGGCAGCATCTGACCATGACTTACAAGAGACTAAAAGAAAACAGGAGATGACCCTTTGGAGTTGAATGTTTAGAACGTTCTTTTTTTAGAAGCAAATTATTAATCCTAGGGTTATATTTCCTTCTCTTCAGGTTCAGTAACATGATTGGTTAAACAGTATATAATATTCATAACATTATAAATTTTCATTCTGTTTCCATAATCAACTGGGAGACATATAATAGCCAATTATAATTATAATGTAGAGTATAAAAATAATAAAGGAGCCAGCAAAAATTGGTAGAGGAGAGGGCAGTGGAAGCCAAAGAAAGATTAACTAAGTTAATAGCCTCATTTTCAAGGAGAGGACACAGTATTGCCTACAGTTAACATATTAAGAGACACATCTTTTAATGAAATTTTTAAAGCTGTAACACAATCTCTATAATAATTATAAAATAATACTATAATAAAAATTGAGAGGATAAAGTGGGAGATGAGATAAGTGGGCTAAATCTTTTATAGCAACCAATATTGTCTAAGTTGATAGATCAAAAAAGGAAGTACGTTACTGAAAGTTACAATGATGAATACAGGGGGAACCCAAAAGAGAAACTGTTAGCAGTTACTGCTTCTGGGTAGAAAGAACAGGAATGGTGCAAGAACTACTCACAATAGTCAAGACGCATAAGCATGCTAAGTGTCCACTGACATGAACAGATAAAGAAGAAGTGGTACATACATATAATAGAATATTACTCAGCCACAAAAAAGAATGAAACAATGCCATTTGCAGCAACATGGATAGACCTACAGATTGTCATACTTAGTGAGGTAGGTCAGAGAAAGACAACACAGGATACTGCTTATATGTGGAATTAAAAAAAAAAGTTACAAATGAACTTATATACAAAACAGAGTTAGAGAGGTAGAAAATAAACTTACGGTTACCAGCAGGTAAGAGGTGGGGAGGGACATATGGGAAGACTGGGACTGACACATACATACGATTAATATGTAAAAAACAGCTAATTAATAAGGGCCTACTGTATAGCACAGGGAAGTCTAGTCAATACTTTGTAATGGCCAATACGGGAAACGAATCTAAAAGAGTGGATACATGTTTACGTGTAACTGATTTACTTTGCTCTATACCTGAAACTAATACAACACTGTAAATCAACTATACCTCAATAAAAATTAAAAAAAAACACACAGACAGCCAAAAGACAATGAGGATTTCTCTCAGGGTCTTCAGGCCCCAGCCCTGCTGAGTCAGCACCAGAAGCTGAGCGGCGCAGTGCCTAGGGTCCCGGCACACTGTTCTCCCGACCAGAGTCTCTGCCGGGATGTACGCGCGGCGGGACTGGGAGCGGCCACCGTCACCAACGGCCTGGGCCTCTGCTCGTCCACACGCTCAGTCAAGTGAGGGAGTCGGGTTTAAGAGGTTCACGGAAAGCTGAATCTAAAGCAAGTGAACAGGGTAAAAAGCAATAGGAAAATGACAGGAGAGCCAATTAAAACAAAGAGAGAGACAAACGTAGTTGATTACTATAAAAACACGAAAAGATTTTTATCTCCTCTTCCTGTGTCTCATCCCTTAACACATTACTGACCAGAGATGTATGAACACCATGGGCATTAGTTTCCACAAAAATCTCCTGGTCAATCACGTGTTAATAAAACAGTGGTTTGAAAAAAACATGCCAATTAAACTAAAAGAATAAAAGGAAATAAATTTAAGGGTCACAAATAAATCAAGCTGAACACCTCATCAGCTTTTCCCTTTAAAAATATAATCGCCATTGTAGGGACCTGCAACAGAAGAGGCTCCTCATGGGTGAAGGACTCAGAGCGATGAGACTGGCATTTGTTGCTGGGGTGGCAAAGCTGGCTTTCAAGGCTTCGGCAATCCCTGTGTCACCAAAGAACACACCTACCCAGCGTGAGAGCTCGTTGCCCTTGACATGATTAATTTATAGGCTCTCTGGGTTTCTCTCAGCTCTAAAGTCTGTGCATTTCCAATAAAGAGCTTGTAAAGCTTGTTCTCGTCCTGATCAGAGATACATTTCATGCACAAAGCCGTTTCTAGGCCAGATTTGGTGATTCTGAAAGGAAGTGGAATCTGTAGGAGGGTTATGTTTTATTTGGAGTTTGCTTTGTTTTTTCAACAATTATTTCCATCACTTGACAAGTAAAAAAAATTCAAGCAACAGTTAATAACTGTGTGCCACCAAGTGCTAACTAAGGCCTGTGAAGCAAAGTGATACCCTGAGATTGTGGTTTCATTTCACTATATACTTACTTCATTTACATTACGTGGACCATCAAGTGAGAAATTAAGTCACTCTGGAGTCACAGGGGCCAGCCTCGGTGCACTCCAGAGACCACAGGTTGGTGGCTCTGCCCCAGCGCCAAGAAATGGAATCAGCCTCCTGGAGTCACCTGCCTGATGCCTGGCTGGTCAGTGAGAGCTGACCCAGCAGCCCTGACTGCTCACCTGACCCCCTCAGGCAAGGAGGGCAGGCTCAGGAGACCAGGTGGTGCGAAGTCCGGCAGGAAACCAGGTGCAATCTGGAGCCAACTGGGCTATCCCTTCCTTCCTGGCCTCCCCAAACACTGTTTATCCTCAGATACATACAGGTACAGTGGACACTGGAAGAATCTCGAAATTGGGGGGAAAAATTCTCCAAGGCCCAATGGCAGGGGGGATTTCAAGCCACAGGTACAAGAGGGGAAAACAGTTCTTCCTCTTCACTGAGGGGGTGGCAGGATGTGTTCACAGCTACAGCACATATGTGACATGAGCCTGTGACCCCTGAGATAGGTCTTCATTCACAGACTTTCTTCTTTCCTCTAAGTCTTTTGTTGTCTTCCTAGTTTTATCCCCCCCTCTAACGCACATGCCATGGCCATGGGAACAATCTGTTCAATGCAGGACTAAAATGAATTAATAACTAGTTATATTTAATCACACTTCCTTCAGTCCCAATGTAAAGTGAACATACAGCTTCACTACATACAAGTGAAGATGCCATTTCTTTAACTCTGTTGGGCAAAAGCTCTCTCCCTTCTCGTCAGGTCCATCTGCCTGCTTTGAACTGGCCTGAACTTGACAAGGCCCTGTCTGAACTTTACCTCTGCAACATGCCCCCTCCAGGGGATGAAGCTTCTATATACTCATGGCCGGGGTCTCTGGAAGGTTCACGCCTCTTCCTTTTCCCTAAAGCATCACTTTCCTTTACTCCTACCACACTCTGGTCATTACGAAGCTCAATCAGGTATATACGGGAGTAAACAGAGGCTACAGTTTTCATGCAAGGATCCCCTGGTGGACAGTGATGCCTGTTGCCACATCAGGTATGCAAAGATTTTAGAGTTGAAACAATCTGCAAGAGTTTATTTAAAGTCACTTCAAGGGCCAGAAACTGACCTTCAGTGACTATGTGCCACAGCTGAGAGCAAAATTCTGGATATTCCTTTCTACAAGACACTTCTCCTCCCCCACGGGACCCTCCTGCTGGTGCCCTGTGAATGCACAGCGGCCACGGCAGAGCGCAAGCCTGGGGACCGGGGACAGACCTACACGCAGACACCTCCCGCAGGCTACGGTGCCCGTCAGAGCTCCGTGGGAGCCTTCTCTCCTCAAGTGACAGAGCACCCTCACACCCGAGGCGTGCTGAGTAGTCAACATATAGAAATGCGAATTCTTGGGGACCTCCCTGGTGCTCCGAAATAGGAAAAGGAGTATGACAAGGGTGTATACTGTCACTCTGTTTATTTAACTTCTATGCAGAGTACACCATGCGAAATGCCAGGCTGGATGAATCATAAGCTGGAATCAAGCTATCCGGGAGAAATATCAAAAACCTCAGATATGCAGATGATACCACTCTACTGGCAGAAAGTGAAGAGGAACTAAAGAGCCTCTTGATAGGAGTGAAAGAGGAGAGTGAAAAAGTTGGTTTAAAACTTAATATTAAAAAAACTAAGATCATGGTATGCACTATCACTTCTCTTATTGAAGCTAAAGTTCCAATACTTTGGCCACCTGATGCAAAGAGCCAACTCACTGGAAAAGACCCTGATGCCAGGAAAGATTGTGGGCAGGAGGAGAAGGGATGACAGAGAATGAGATGGTTGGATGGCATCACCAACTCAATGGACATGAGTTTGAGGAAGCTCCAGGAGACAGTGGAGGACAGAGGAGCCTGGCGTGCTGCAGTCCATGGGATTGCAACTAGTCGGACACAGTGACTGAACACTGGTAGTCCAGTGATTAAGACTCTGTGCTGCTTGGACGTCCTTAGTGGTACAGTGGATAAGAACCTGTGTGCTTCTACTAGAGGGGGTACTGGTTTGATGCTTGTTCGGGAAACTAAGATCCCACATGCTGTGGGGGGCAGTCATAAATGAATGAATGAATAAATAAATAGGGCCTCTTTGGTGGCAAGATGGTAAAGGATCTACCTGCCAACGCAGGACACTTGAGTTCAATCCCAGTATCGGGAAGATCCCACATGCTGCAGAACAGCTAAGGCTGTGGACCACAACTACTAAGCCTGTGCTCTAAAGCCCAGGAGCTGCAACTACTGAAGCCCACCCACCGTAGAGCCTGTGTTCAAGAGAAGCCACCAAAACGAGAAGCTCTCACATTGCAACTAGACAGCAGCCCCCACTCACCACACTAGAGCAAAGCCGGCACAGCAACGAAGACCCAGCACATCCATAAATAAATAAACAAAACTGTTAATAAATACATAAAGCAGAGCTCAGTTTTGGCCATCAAAAAAAAAGAAATGCTAATTCTTTCACTGAGGTATAACTGATATATAACATTATATTAGTTTCAGGTGTACAACAAATGATTCGATATTTGTATACACTGCAAAATGATCACCACAATAAGTCTAGCTACCATCATCACCATACATAGTAATGAAATGTTTTCCTTATGCTGAGAACTTATAAGATTTACTCTCTTAACGCAATACACTATTATTAACTATCACCACTACCCTGTACATTACATCCCTATGACTGACTTCTTTTACATCTGGAATTTCTTGCCTTTTGACTCCTTCAACCTGCCTCTTTGGCAACTACCAGTCTCTACAGTTCTCTATATCTGTGAGCTTGGTTTTTGTTAGTTAGATTCCACATACAAGTGAAACCATACAGTATTTCTCTTTCTTTGACTTATTTCACTTAGCATAATGCTATCAAGGTCCACCCATGTTGTCACAAATGGTAAGATTCCATTCTTTTTTATGGCTCCGAGTATTCCATTCGTGTGCACGCATGTGTTCTCACTCATCTGCTGACAGAAACAGGTCGTTTCCAGATCTTGGCTATGGTAAATAATGTTGCAATGAACACAGGAAGGCATATATCTGAATTAGGGTTTCTGTTTTCTTTGGACAACTATACAGAAGTGAAAATGCTGGATCATATGACAGTTCTATTTAAAAGTTTTTGAAGAATCTTCATATTGTTTTCCATAGTAGCTGCACCAATTTACATTCCTACCAACAGTGCAGGAGGGTTCCCTTTTCTTCACACCCTCTTTAGCAATTTTTATTTGTAGAGTTTTTGATGATGATCATTCTAACCAGTGTGAGGTAATATCTCATTGTGGTTTTGATTTGCATTTCTCTGATAATAATATATGTCTGTTGGCCATCTGTGTCTTCTTCGGAATTTATATCTTCTGTCCATTTTTTAAACTGGATTATTTTTTGCTATTGAGTTGTACGAGATTTTTATATATTTTGGATCTTAACCTCTTACCAGATATTTGATTTGCAAATATCTTCTCCCATTCAGTAAGTTCCCTGTTCATTTTGTTGATGGCTTCTGATGCTGTGCAGAAACTTTTTAGTGTTAAGTAGTCCAATTTGTTAATTTTTGCTTCTGGTGTCAAATCCAAAAGATTCTTGACATTACCAAGACTGATGTCAAGAAGTTTACTGCCTGTGTTTCCTTCTACGAGGATGCCACTCTCTTTTACAGCTTCAAGTCTTAGATTCAAGCCTCTGATCCATTTTGAATTAACTTTTGTGTATGGTTTAAGATAATAGTCTCATTTTATTCTTTTGAATGTGGCTGTACAGTTTTTTCAACACCATTTATTTGAAGAGATTGCCTTTTCCCCATTGCATATTCTTGCCTCTTTTTTTAAAAAAATGATCTTACTTATTTTTGGCTGTGCAGGGTCTTCATTTGCTGCTCAGGCTTCTCTCACGTTACAGTGTCGGGGGGTTACTCTCTAGCTGGAGCGTTTGGGCTTCTCAGTGTGTGGCTTCTGTTACAGAAAACAGTCTCTAGGGCATGCAGGCTTCAGTGGTTGAGGCACATGGACTCAGGGCTCAGGAGCTGTGGCTCCCGGGCTCCAGAGCACAGGCTCAGTAGTTGTAACACATGGGCTTAGTTGCCCCACAGCATGTGGGATCTTCCGAGATCAGGGACTGAACCCCTGTCTCCTGCACTGGCAGATGGATTCTTTATCCTTGAGCCACCAGTGAAGCCCTGTTCTTGTCTCTGTCATAAATTAATTAAACACACACGCATGGATTTATTTTGAGGCTCTCTATTCTGTTCCACTGATATGTCTGTTTTTAATGCCAATGCCATACTGTTTGATTACCACAGCCTTGTAATACAGTGTAAACCCAGGGACTATGTAATGGCTCCAGCTTTGTTCTTCTTTCTCAAGATCACTTTGGCTAGAGTCTGCGAGGTATTAGAAAATACATATTTGGTCTCTGCCCCTGGTTCCTGGCACAGGGCTACTAAAACCCTTTTAACTTCCTATAGTTTAAGAAAACTAGGAACATCTCTTTTTCAAATATTGATCTTTGACCTGTTTCTGACACAGAGCTCCTAAAGCCCTTGTAATTTCCTGGGTGATAGGAGTGTCTTTTGCTCTATTGAGATAATTCTGGATGAGCTGCTAGATGGCTCCTGGGTGAGGACTGGTCACCAGAAGGACGAAGCTAATATTATAAGACTGGAATTTTCAGCCCCACCTCCCAAGCTCTTGAGAAGGGAGAAGGGCTGAAATGGAGTTAATGATCAATCATGCCGACGTGATGAAGCCTTCCTGAAAGTACAGGGTTTGGAGAGCTTCCAGGTTGGTGAACACACAGCGAGACTGGGAGGGCAGTGTACCCGGGAAGGCGTGGAAGCTCCACACCCCTTTCCCACATAGCCTGCACTGTGCATCTCTTCCACCTGGATGTTCACCCGCATTCTTCACTACAGCCTTTCATAAGAAACCAGTAAATGTAAGGAGACTTTTCCTGAGTTCTGTGAGTCACTCTAGCAATTAATCAAACCTGTGGAGGGGCTGGTGGGCACCTCTGATTTATAGCAAGTAATTCAAAGGTACAGGTATGAAGCTGGACTTGAAGCTGGCACCTGAAGTTTGAATGTCCAACCTGTAGCTTATTGGTCAGAAACATAGGTGACATCTGGGCTTTTGATTAGTGTCTGCTGTTGCTGTTGTTTAGTAGCTCAGTCGTGTCTGACTCTTTGCGACACCATGGACTGTAGCCCACCAGGCTCCTCTGTCCATGGAATTCTCCAGGCAAGAACACTGGAGCGGGTTGCCATTTCCCTCTCCAGACTAGTGTCTGAAGTGTGTGTTAATGGAAGTTTTGATGGAATGAGCTATAACTACTGGGATCCGATGCTATCTCTGGGTAGACAATGTCATAACTGAGTTAAATTGTAGGACATTTAGCTGCTGCTGCTGCAGAGAATTGCTTGAATAGAAAAACCTTCACATATTTGGTGCCCCAAAGTGTCAGAAGTGAAGTGTTTTCTGTGAAGGTAAAGGAGACACACAAAGAAAATAGGAAAGAAAGGCTTTTCCCTAAACATAAAGTGGAAGACCAAGGGTTTTCCATTATTGAGTCTTCAGGGGTTCCATACAAATTTTAACATTTTGTTCTATTTCTGTGAAAATGTCATTGATATTCTGACAGGGGTTGCATTGAATCTGTAAATTGTTTTGGGTAGTATTGAGACAGGGTGGGACCTGGGACCCTTTGCCAAAGTGCTCCAATGCTTACACCTGGACAAATATTTCAAGCAAGGAAATACAAAGAAACTACAAGGGACTAAAAACAACTGGATACATGCTCAGTTGGGGCAAATTATGGACAAAAAGATACAGAAAGACCAAAAAAACCCAATACCACTTCTGAAGAGCCCTGGGCAAAAACAGGGTACTGCACAAGCCCCAGGCACACAGCACCACCAAAGGGGTGGGCAAAACACCTAAGCCACCTCCCCAGCCCAACCCCTGGACACACCCTTACCCTCACCCCACATAAGGAACCACTTGCCCCACCTCTGGGAGGGAGCAAGGGAACCTGTTGTTTTTATTCTCTCCTGCAGCTACAGAAGCCCCAGTAAAGTGTTATGTGAATTTCATGTAGGGCCTCCAGTCAATTTCTATTGATTGGGGAAGGCCAAGAACCCTGGTAGGGATCAGAACGGACATTTTAACAATATAAATTCTCCCAATCCAAAAGCATGAAATATCTTTCCATTTATATTTTCCTCAGTTTCTCTCATCACTGTTTTATAGTGTTTCAGTTCAGTTCAGTTGCTTGGTCCTGTCCGACTCTTTGCGACCCCATGGACTGCAGCACATCAGGCCTCCCTGTCCATCACCAACTCCAGGAGCCTACTCAAACTCATGTCCATCGCATTGGTAATGCCATCCAATCATCTCATCCTCTGTCATCCCCTCTTCCTCCTGCCTTCAATCTTTCCCAGCATCAGAGTCTTTTCCAGTATGTCAGCTCTTCGCATCAGGTGGCCAAACTATTGGAGTTTCAGCTTCAACATCAGTCCTTCCAATGAATATTCAGCACTGATCTCCTTTAGGATTGACTGGTTGGATCTCCTTGCACTCCAAGGGACTCTTAAGAATCTTCTCCAACACCACAGTTCAAAAGCATCAATTCTTTGGTGCTCAGCTTTCTTTATAGTCCAACTGTCACATTCATACATGACTACTGGAAAAATAGTTATAGTATTTAGTGTATAGGTATTTCATCTCTTTGGTTATATTTATTCTTTTTGAAGCACTTGTATATGGGATTGTTTTCTTAATTTCTCTTTCTGATAGTTCATTGTTAGTGTATACAAATGCAACATATTTTTGTATATTTACTTTGTATACAGCAACTATACTGAATTCATTTATCAGTTCTAATAGTTTTTTTTGATAGAGTCTTAAGGTTTTCTATATATAAAATCATGTCATCTGCAAATAGTGACAGTTTTGTTTTCTCCTTTCCAATGTGGATTCCTTTTATTTCTTTTTCTTGCCTAACTACTCTGGCTAGGGCTTTCATTACTAAATTGAATAAAAGTGGTGATAGTTGGTTGTCTTCCTTGATTTGTTCCTGTCACCATTCAATATGACATAGGTTGGAGGCTAGTCATATATGACCTTTACTGTGTTGAGATGTTTCTTCTATATCCACTTTGTTGAGAGTTTCTACACAAATGTTGAGAATTCATCCACAAATGGATGCTAAATTTTGTCCAATGCTTTTTCTGCATCTATTGAGATGATCACATGGTTTTATCTTTCATTTTGTTAATGAGCTGAGAGGTTTGAACCAACTGTGCATACTGCAATACATCCCACTTAAGCAGGGTGCATGCTCCTTTTAATGTACTGTAGAATTTGGTTTGCTACAAGGATTTCTGCATCTATGTTCACTGAGGATATTGGCCTGTAATTTTCTTTTCTTGTGGTGTCCTTCTTTAATTTTGGTATCAGGGTAAAGCTGGTCTTGTAAAATGAATTTGAACCATTCCCTCCTCTTTTCTTTTTAGGAAGAAGTTGAGGATTGGCATTAAATCTTTGAATATTTGGTTGAATTCACCAGGGAAGCCATCTGGTCCTAGACTTTAGTTTTGTGGGAAGGTATTTGATTACTGATTAGTATTCTTACTAGGAACTGGTCTCCTCAGATTTTCTATTTCCTCATGATTCTGTCTTGGAAGGTTGTATTTTTCTAGGTGTTTATCCACTTCTTTGAGGTTGTCTGATTTGTTCGGAGTGCTGGGGCTGGAATTTTTGGTGAACTGTAGCTCTTCCTACCAACCTCAATGTAATCCTTTTCTTAGCTGATATGAAGGGGTTATTCAGCTATTTTTCAGGTCTTTTTCACAGGGAAATGTTTCATATGTAGCTATAGATTTGGTGTGTCCATGGTAAGGGGTGAATTCAGGATTTTCAAAGTTGATATTCTTGAACCACACTCTAGAAATGTTAATTCCTAAAGTGAGTATTTTACTGTTTTGTCAGATTGGACTCTCTGACCACCTTCAACTCAGTTTGGGACTGTAGACTTCAGTGGTAGCAATTTAACTAGCTGTTTTTTTGAAGACGTAAACCACTGCAAAGAATGTTAGTGTCCTACAATTGAGCCTCCTAAAAATCAGATGGTATCTATTTATAAATGAAAAGAGAAGGTAACTTCACTTAATTTTGCTCTTCTATAAGTCTTCATTCCAATTCAATTAATATTGCTTAAACGGGTAGCTCAAGTGGTAAAGAATCTGCCTGTAATGTGGGAGGCCTGGGTTCAATCTCTGGGTTGAGAAGACCCCCTGGAGAAGGGCATGGCAACCCACTCCAGTATTCTCTTGCCTGGAGAATTCCATGGACAGAGGAGCCTGGCAGCTCCAGTCCAAGGGGTCGCAAGGAGTCGGGCACGACTAAGCAACTAACACACACACACACGCATACACAAATGTTCCACGGAAGGCCACAATGTCACTGTCTGCAATTTTCACTCTGAACAAATGTTTCTAACCAAAATAAACTTCTAAATCGAGAATCTGCACCAGGATATACTGGGCTTCATATTTCAGGCACCAAACTGCGCCAGTGGCATCAGATAATTAACTGGGTGATGCATGACAGAAAGATCCTAACCTGCTTCTCAGAATCTGCGGGCAAGAAAAGCCTGAAAGACTGGGCAGGAATGGTGGTGGTGAGAGGGGCCAGATTTCTGCCTATCCCACTGTGGATCTTTCACTTATGGTCTCATTAAACATATAATTGGTTTGCTTAATTATTAAAACATTCTACTTTATATGTTTCCCTGAAGCAAAATGTTATCATATTTACTACTGAACATATGCTTCAATTTACTATTTCTGTAACTGACAAATTTTATAAAACCAAGTAAAACTTCCTCAAAAAAGACTTACAAGCATTTCTGGTTTCAGCTCTAACAACAAGTAAAGAGCCTGGAAGATGTCACCCTTGTCAATACAACAAGAAAAAGCTGGACAGACTTAAAATTAATGACTTTCTTGACCTGTCTGAGAAGTGAGGACAAATCACCACCATAAAATCCTGGAGAGACAAGTGCATCTAGAGAACTCTATCAGCCAAGATCCACTTAGCTAGAACAGAAGCTGCAGGAGCCATAAACAAGCAGGAACACTTAACTGGTAATCTGGATGAATCGCTAGTGGTGGGGGGCGACTAGCATGAGCGAGAGACCCCTAAGGGTTGTTGTCTTGTTGGGGGCGGGGGGCACACTTCTACAGGCTTTCGCTCCAGGAACTCAACAACCAGGTTCCCATAGCGAGGGTACAGGAAGGATCCCCTTGTGGGTCCTGCAGGAGCAGGGGACTAGGCATGGGGAAATACTGTTCAGAACCTTCCCCATAACAATGGCTTACTCTCCAGGGGTAAGAGAAAATTAGCTGGGGAAAATTCTGAAACTTGATTTCAACTGGAATAGGGAAATTCCTCCCTGCTCCAGCCCCCTCCAGCCTTTCTGCCTCACTGAGGGAGAAATAAAACAAAAACATAACAAAGTCAACAGAGGTCAGGGTTTCAAAGAAATAGACTGGGAACTCTGCAGGCAGGGAAGGAGAAGGGAGTGGATAGAAAAGCTATACTTGTCTTGAAAGAGTGCCCCCCTAAAAGACTGAGATTCAATCAGAAGATTACAGAATGCGTCCCCACCCCAACATGTTATCACACACCAACAGGGTTCCAGCATAACCACAGTGAATTATAGTTATATGGGCTGCAAGAAACAGACTCTCCGAGGAGAAAAACAGGGAAGCCCAAAGTAAAGAAGGGAAACCAACACAAAGCTATTAGAGAAACTTAGAGCCTGTGGCACCTATAGCCATAGCAAACAAGGAATACAGCCCAACTCCTAGCCAGACTAACATACATTCTTAGACTAAAGGCCTACTGACCGCCTCTGATGCCTGACAAAAGTGTGTCTGGCTTTCAACACCAAATTACAAGCATGCCAAAAGGAAAGGAAAACACTCTGAAGAAACCATCAGAACCAGATATAACAGATTTTGGAATTATCAGGCAGGGAACTTAAAATAACTATGATTAATAAGGGCTCTAATGGTAAAAGTAGGCAAAATGCAAGAATAGATGGGTAATGTAAGCAAAGAAATGGAAATCTAAGGAATAAACTAAAATGCTAAAAATCAAAAACACTAACAGAAATGAAGAATGCCTTCAATACACTCATAGGTAGACAGGAGACAGCTGAGGAAAACCCAGCAATCTTGAAGATGGGTCAAAAGAAACTTCCCACACTGAAATGCTAAGAGAAAAAGAATGGGGGAAAAAGGAACGTGGTCACTCCCTGGGGGACAATATTAACAGGTGTGTCATGTGCATAACTGCGACATCAGAAGGAGAATAAGGAGGAAAAGGAGCTGAAGGAATAGTTGAAGAAATAATGGCTAAGAACGTTCCAAAATTAATGACGGACTCCAAATCAAAGGTCTGGGAAGCTCATAAAATGTGAAGCTGGTAAATACTACAATATCTACACCTAATCATATCATATACAAACTGAAGAAGACCGAAAACAAAGAGAAAATCTTGAGGGGGAAAAAAAAACAGCTTTCCTATAAAGGAACAAGAATGAAAAAGCAAGAAGAGAAAAAAGCTAAACATTCAAAGTGTGGAAAGAGGGAACCCCTGATGGGATTCCTAATCCATCAGTTAGGAATTCATGCCCTTACTGCCCAGAGTCCAGCCAGGTTCAAGCCCTGTTAGGGGAATTAAGGTCTCACAAGGTGTGTGGCCAAAAAATAAAACAAAGTGTGGAAAGAAATCCCCACTAAGCTAGAGTTGACATCCAGTGAAACTATCTTTCAAAAGTGAAGGAGAAGTAAAAATTTTCCATTATTTCAGAAGTTACTACTCTAAAAGTCTGAGAGAAAGGGAGAGAGAGAGAATATGAATGACAACACACTGCCACCAGACCTGCCCTGCAGCAAATTTTAAAAGTTCTTCTGGCAGAAGAAACATGGATCTACAGAAAGACAGTGTATCAGAGAAGGAATACATGAAGGTAAAATATAACACTTTATTTTTCTAATTCTTAATTGATCTCAAGATAACTGTTTGTTTAAAGCAGTAACTGTTATTGGATGATTATAGAATTTGGATAAGTTAAATGAGTGATAGCTATGCTTTAAGGGACAAGAGGGATGAATTGGGAAGACTTTACTATAAGATATATATGTACTACACCACATATGGGGTGGTATCGTACTATTTGAAGGTGGACTTCAGTTCAGTTCAGTTGCTCAGTTGTGTCCGACTCCTTGTGACCCCATGAACTGCAGCACACCAGGCCTCCCTGTCCATCACCAACTCCTGGAGTCTACCCAAACCCATGTCCATCGAGTCAGTGATGCCATCAAGCCATCTCATCCTCTGTCGTTCCCTTCTCCTCCTGCCCCCAATCCCTCCCAGCATCAGGGTCTGTTCCAATGAGTCAACTCTTCGCATGAGGTGGCCAAAGTACTGGAGTTTCAGCTTCAGCATCAGTCCTTCCAATCAACACCCAGGACTGATCACTCCTTTAGGATGGACTGGTTGGATCTCCTTGCAGTCCAAGGGACTCTCAAGAGTCTTCTCCAACACCACAGTTCAAAAGCATCAATTCTTTGGCACTCAGCTTTCTTCACCGTCGAACTCTCACATCCATACATGACCACTGGAAAAACCACAGCCTTGACTAGATGGACCTCTGTCAGCAAAGTGATGTCTCTGCTTTTAAATATGTTCTCCAGGTTGGTCATAACTTTCCTTCCAAGGGGTAACTTAGATGAATTTAAACTCAATGGCAACTACTACAATGTTTTCTTTAAAAAAGAAGTACAGTTGATAGGCTAAGAGAGGAGATAAAATGGCATCATATAAAATGCTTAAGTATTAAAACCACAGAAAGCAGAAAAAAATAACACCTGTAGCAAACAGAAAACTGAACAACATGGTAGATATTAATCCAACAACATCAATAATCATTTTAAAAATGCACAATCTAAAAATACAAGTTAATAGACAGGATATCAGAGAGGATACAAAGTAAAGCTTAACTATATGTTATCTGCAAGAAACCCATCTTACATACAGGGACTCAAGAAAGGTTAAAAATAAAGGAATGCATGCCGTTCTTGATGTCTAATACCATTCTCCAATTTTTAAAAAAGCCTGAGTCGCTTGGTGAACTGCTTGATTCCAAGACTGGGCAAGAGATACATAAAATGAGACTGGGACATCTTACAGTGGCAGAAAATAAGGGGAGTGCTCAAAAAGAAAACACACACACAAACACAATGGGTGCATATGGAAGGGACTCAGGAGTCAAGCAAGAGAGCCCCCAGTGGCCAAAGCTGGAACAATTTGAGCAACAAAATAAAGTAGTACTGTATGATAACCCAAAATACAAAGTAAAAATCCATGAGCCTGGGTTTCCCAGGTGGCGCAGTGGTGAAGAATCCACCTGCCAGTGCAGCTGATGCTGGTTTGATCCCTGGGTCGGGAAGGTCCCCTGGAGGAAGTCATGGCAACCCACTCCTGTATTCTTGCCTGGAGAATCCCATGGACAGAGGAGCCTGGCGGGCTACAAAGTCCAGGCGGGTTGCAGAGAGTCAGACACGACTGAGCACAGACACACACATGCATCCATGAGCCTCTACTAATACATACAAATGACCAGATAACTAAATGGGGAGAAGAGACAGATCTCCCTTGTGGAGAACTCCAAGTAATTCTTACAGATAGCCCTCAAGATAAGTGAAAGAGGAGAGTGAAAAAGCTGGCTTAAAGCTCAACATTCAGAAAACTAAGATCATGGCATCTGGTCCCATCCCTTCATGGGAAATAGATGGGGAAACAGTAGAAACAGTGTCAGACTTTATTTTTTTTGGGGGGGGGGGGCGCTCCAAAATCACCGCTGATGGTGATTGCAGCCATGAAATTAAAAGACGCTTACTCCTTGGAAGGAAAGTTATGACCAACCTAGATAGCATATTTAAAAGCAGAGACATTACTTTGCCAACAGAGGTCCATCTAGTCAAGGCTGTGGTTTTTCCAGTGGTCATGTATGGATGTGAGAGTTCGACGGTGAAGAAACTGAGTGCCAAAGAATTGATGCTTTTGAACTGTAGTGTTGGAGAAAACTCTTCAGAGTCCTTTGGACTGTAAGGAGATCCAACCAGTCCATCCTACAGGAGATCAGTCCTGGGTGTTCATTGGAAGGACTGATGCTGAAGCTGAAACTCCAATACTTTGGCCACCTCATGCGAAGAGCTGACTTATTGGAAAGGACCCTGATGCTGGGAGGGATTGGGGGCGGGAGGAAAAGGGGACGACAGAGGATGAAATGACTGGATGGCATCACCGACTCAATGGACATGAGTTTGAGTAAACTCTGGGAGTTGGTGATGGACAGGGAGGCCTGGTGTGCTGCTGTTCATGGGGTCACAGAGAGTCTGATACGACTGAGCTGAACTGAACAAGATCATTACACATTAGGGCTCAAGAGTGCATGTGCCATCATGAAGCAAGGAATGCTTCCCATCTTCCATTTCCCAGGGCTCATTAGGATATAGCATCCATGTCTACTCCTTGTAGAACTTACCAGCAATATCCTACTGTTTGACAGGTGTTGCCTTAATAGAACATTTTATATCTTTGCCAGAGCAAGGCAAATAGAAAAGCAGTTGCACAAAGGCAGTGGATGTAGAAGAAAGAGGAGGGGGAAAAAAAAATAAAGTCTGCTTTAAAAGAGAAATAACTTCATATAACTGAACAGGGAGTTGGTGTGAAAGAAAAGGGCTAGAACTTTTTATACCTACACATTTAAAAAACAGACCAAAGATAAAATTTTACATTTTCCACTGACATACTTTCTTAGAGGAAATACTAGATTGCTACTTTTTCTCTTCTTACATCAACTAGATATGTTTAATGAACATTATTGTCAGAAAAGTTTAAAAAAAATGAACTTACTTTTTCAGCAAAGTCAGATTTTCACTGGGACTGTTAAAGTCCCCTCACAGTTAAAAAATAACTTTAACAGCTTACCCAAGAGAGGAATTTTCATATGCAAATAATAATAATTTCTAAGTTTTGATAATAGCAAAGAGCAATTTTTCCTGGCTATTCTGAATTTACCATAAATCTGAACACTTTAATTTTTTTTGTCTTTTGAAATACATATTTGAAGGTAATATAGTTCTATGGTTGGGGGGAGACGTATACAGTGAAAAATTTCCTTCTCGCTCTCACCTCTGTCTGCCAAGGGTCATGTTGTGCTCAGGGGCCACAGCCAACTACAAAAGATCACTCACTACCCTGTTTTACAAGAATGAATTCATTTGCCACTGCAGTCACTGACCTTCAACACACCCTGAAAAGAATGGCGCAGAACAGACCTTCAGACAGATATTTTCAGGAGAAATTTTTTATGAACTTGGGTTTTTGCATTTTCCCACACTTAGACAAGCATTAAAACCATGAACTAAAATATCTGTTCCCTGTGACTAGCAGCAACCTTGTTAACGAGATGTGAGCTTGATTTCACATATCCATAGCCAAGATCGCCTATATGCTTAAGACAGGCTGGGACCTGTGACCTGAGACCCTTTGCTGCAATATTTGCATCTGAACAAATGTTTCCAAGCAACAGAATACAAAGAAGCTATAAGGGTTTAAAAATAACTGCATGAATGTGCAGCTGGGACAACTTATGGACAATAAGATACAAAAAGACCAAAAAAACACAACTTCCACTTATGAAGAAACTGGAGTAAAAATAGGATGCTGGGAGCAAAAGCAGGGTACTGCCCATTCCCCCTGCATGCAACCCCACCAAAAGGGTGGGCAAACCCCTCTGGCCCAACTCCTGGACATACCCCTACCCTTACCCCACATAAGGAATCGGCTTTCCTCCCCACCTCAGGGAGTAAGCAAGAGAACCTGTTATGTGTTTTTGCTGTCCCCCTCTACTGCAGTATGAGTCCCAATAAAGCTGTACCTGAATTTCTTGTCTGGCTTCTAGTCAATTTCTATTGACTGGAGAAGGCCAACAACTCTGGTTGGTATCATGCTGACCTCCTCCCTGACTTCTGCAGAACAGTTTCTCAGGGCTATCCCAGAGCCGATCCCTGGGCCATAGTCCTCAGTAAGACACTGGATAATCTCAGCTCACAGCGTTTATGTTGTTAATTGCTTTTTCCCCCCCCCAAGTCAACACAAGTAAATAGGACTATATTATCATTATTCTTCATCTTAACAAAAAAGGAGTATACAGCAATAGGGTTCTGCATTTTTATTTTTATACCTATTATTATTGGAGCTCTTTTCATATTCCTACATAGAAAGCATCCCTAATTTACTGAACCAGTGATGGACATTTATGTTATTTTCAGTATTTTGTTACTACTAGGGATACTGCAATGAATATCCCCATATATTTATCATTTTATACATATGCAAGTATACTTGTGGGATAAATTCTCAAATGTAGAATAGTTTTTCAAAGGATAAATGTTATTGTAGCTTAAATAGATTGTTCCAAACTGCTCCCTGTGTGGTGATGAGCCAGTGTGCACCCCCAGCAGCTGAGTATGAGGGTGCCTGCTCCTCGGGATAATACCCCTCTTGAGGATTTCCAACAGTCTGACAGGTGACAACCTATGTTCCAGTTTAGTTTCACTTTGCATTTCTTACTCAGTAGTGTTAAGTATCTATTTATATGCTTAACAGTCATTTGCATTTTGTTTGTTTGTGAACTTTCTGTTCACACTGAAAAGCATCTGAAAAGACAGGGGCTGGAGAAAAAAGAAAAAGGAAGGAGAGAACAACAAAGTACACTGAGTTTTGTACGAGCACAAAGAACCTGACTTCTGGCTTAAACTTAATGTAATTGGTGTTAGAACAGGTTAAATTATAATGATATTTTTTACTATCATTCTTCATTAAGAGATTTCATTTTTAGAGCAATGTTACCTTTGCAAAGTGACTGCATAGGAAGTACAGAAAGTTTCTAGGTCCCCTTCACTCCCCCCAAAGGCTTCCTCTATTATTAACATCTTATGTTACTGTGCTACATTCGTTACAACTGAAGGACCAATATTGATACATTATTATTAACTAAGGTCCACAGTTCACATTTGGGTCCACCGCATGGGTTTTTACAAACTGCATAATGTCATATACCCACTATTATACAGAATAGTTTTACCACCATAAACATCTGTCAGACATCTCTTCATCCCACCCTTCTTCTCTCCCTAACAAACTCCTGGCACCCACTGATCTTTTTCCTGTCCCTATAGTTTTGCCTTTTGTAGACTGTCATATAGGACTCACAGAGCAGGTAGTCTTTCCATATTGGATTCTTTCACTGAGTAATACGTGTTTAAGGTTCCTTTCTATCTTTTCATGCTTGATAGCTTATTTCTTCCTAATAGTGAAAGCACTCCATTGTATACGTGTGCTATAGTTTATCCAGCCATTTACTGAAGGGGTTCTTGGTTGCTTCAAATTTTTGGCAATTATGAATATGGCTGAAATAAACATTCACATAGAGGTTTTTGTGTAGACATAAGTTGGGTAAGTATTTAGGAGGGCAATTGCTAGAATGTATGGTAAACCTATATTTAGTTTTGTAAGAAACTGCTAAACTGTTTTCCAAGAGGCTATACCATTTTGCATTCCCACTAGCCATGAATAAACCGTTCGGTTTATTTATGGGTTGTTATGTTAATTTATGGGTTGTTACGTTGAGTTTTAGGAATTCTTTGTATGTTTTGTATACAAGTCCTTCAGGAGATATGCCTACAGAAAATATTTTCTCCTAGTCTGTGGCCTGCTGTCTTGTCATTACCTTTTGAAGAGAAGAAGTTTTGTAATTAAAAAAATTTTTTAAAGTCCATCATTTCTTTCATGCTTCTGGAACTGTATAAAAATTCACTGCTAAACACTAGGTCACCTAGATTTTCTATATTATCTTTTATAAGTTTTATAGTTTTTTTGTTTCACATTTAGGTTTCTGATCCATTTTGAGTTAATTTTTGTGAATAATGTAAGGTCTGTTAAATATATATATATATTTGCGTGTAAATAAATGTTCAGTTGTTTTAGCACCCTTGTATCCTTGATTGAAAAGACTATCCTTTCCCCATTAAATTGCCTTTGCTCCTTTATCAAAGATCAGCTCACTGTTTATTTGAGTCTCTTCTGTTGAACTGATATATTTATCTCTTCTTTCACCAATACCACACCATCCTGATTTCTAAACCTTTATGTCAAGTCTTGAAATCAAGAAGTGTCAGTCTTCTGACTTTGTTCTTTCTTTTTCAGTACTGTGTTGACTATTCTGGGTGTTGTGCCATTCCACAAAAATCTTTAGAATGAGTTTGTCAAGATACAGAAAATAACTTGATGGGATTCTGATTGGGACTGCACAGAATATATAGATTAAGTTGGGGAAAAACTGATATTTTAACAATATTGAGTCTCTTCATCCATGAACATGGACTATCCAGACAGATTTTGACTTTATTTCATCAGAGTTTTACAGTTTTCCTTATTAAGACCTTGCACGTATTTTGCTAAATTTATACCTAATTCAACTTTTATTTTGGTACTAAGGTAAGTGGTGATGTGTTTTTTAATTTCAAATTCCAATTTTTACTGCTAGTATATAGGAAAGCAATTGATTTTTGATCTACTAATTTTTACCACTGTTTTTAGAGTCAAGTAGAAAAAAGTTGTCTATATGTTGGTGAATGCAAAATAAAAATACAGAAAATCTGATCCCTGAGTCTGTGAAAAATAACATATTTGGCTCTCTACCCATACCAGAATCAGACATCTTAGAGAGTTCCCTTAATGATATAGAAATTTTATGTTAATAACTTTTCCATTTGTGATACATTTTTAAGACTCAAGCAGCAAACCTGAAATAAGATTCCTGAACAAAATACTCAAGCCACATGAACTAGAGTCATATTAAGGGCACTACAGAGCGCCCTTAGAAACATTAGAAAATGTTGATGAGAAGAACATGCATGTGGTCTCGTGATGCAATACAGCAGTAGGTTAAAAAAAAGACTTCTATTAAACTGTGCTAGAGTTCTGAAAAACTGCATCATGGTCATAAACTCTTTAAGCTTCTAATCCATTCACAGATGAACTTCCATGAGTGGATTAGATGTCTGACAAGTCCAGGTACAGTCGTCTTTTTTATTACTTTTACTTATGCTTTATAATATACTGTATTAATAGCAGATATATTATTCCAGGGAACTAAAATTATGAAATCATAAAGGGTTTTGGAACTCTTAGCTGTTCAGCCAGAGTGAGTGAATGGAAGTTTCTTTCAGTTGGTGGTGGTTTTCTACTCCCAACTGTATAAGGCAGTTTGGCCATCTGGTAAACTCTCAAGATTTGGTACTAAATTATTTTTTCTATTTAAAGATCCACCCTCAAAGGCTAAAAAGTCAACTGCACAGCAATTCTAAAACAAGCTTACCTAACACTCTCTAAACAGGTTCTCCTTAAAAAAAAAAAAAAAAAAAACCCCTCTGATATATGATGTATCATCATCCCATTTGAAGCGTACAATTCAGTGGCTTTTAGTATATTCACAGAAATGTGCAACCATCACCACCACCAAACACTGTCCTCACACCTCCAGTGACTTCCCTGGTGGTTCAGTGGCTAAGAATCTACGCATCCAATGCAAGGGGTCTCCGTTCAACCCCTGGTCCCAGAACTAGATCCCACATACTGCAACTAAAGATCCTGTGTGCCACAACTAAGACCTGGTGCAGACAAATAAATACATATTTTTTAAAAAATGTTACTTCCTTACACCTCCAGAAACATCCACTCCCTTTAGCCATCATTGCTTCATGGTCCCCATCTCCTGGGGCCCTAGGTAATCGTTAGTCTACTTTCTGCATCTACAGATTTGTCTATTCTGGACATTTTATATAAATGGAACCATACAATAGATGGTCCTTTGTGACTGGCTTTTCATTCAGCATAATATTTTCAAGTTTCAACCATATGGTACAGCACATATTAGTTCATTTCTACTCAATTGTAGGGACTAACCACACCTTACTTATCCATTTGTTAGTGGATGGACATTAGGGTTGTTTCCATTTGGGGTCTATTATAAAAAATACTACTATGAACACTGATGTACAAATGTTTCTGTGGACACATATTTTTGCTTCTACTGGGCACGCACATAGGAGTGGAACCGCCACACTAAAGAAAAGTGGTAGGAGGAAGAGCAGGTGATATAGGGTCCTGGAAGCCAAAGGAAAAAAGTGTTTCCAGGAGAGGGGAGTCAAGTCAAAGTAGAAATGAATGGTTAAAAAAAAGATCAAGACAGAGGTGACTGTGTGTTAGCATTAGTGACCTTGAGAGTGGCATTTGGTGGAATGATGGTTCAAGAGAAAATGAAGAATAACTGGAGGCAGTAATCATGGCCAACTTCTTTTAAAAGAGTTTGTTTAAAGAAAAATGGGGCAAAAATTGCAAGGAGATGTGAGGTTGAGGTGGGAGAAACACCGGTATGTTAGTGTTCCAATGGGAATGATCCCATAAGAGAGGGAATGATCCCATAAGAGAGGGAATGAGATGATGCAGGGGAGAGCAGGGGATGCCGAGCCACCTGCTGGAGGGACGTGAGAACGCGACCTGCTCACAAGTGGGGAGGTGTCCTTCGTGGGGTACAGACATGGTTCTCCTGTAGTTACAGGGTAGGTGGGTAAACATGGGCAAAGGTGCAAGTAGCACAGGGGATGGGAGTTTTCATCTGATACCTCTGTTTTCTCAGCAAGGTGAGAAGCGAGGCCATCAGCCAAGGGTGAGGGAGGGGAAGGAGGTGATGGAGGACTGAGAGAGGAGAAGGCATGGAAGGCATGGAACTGTCATCTCAGTGAGCAGGAAAGATAATAGGCCAAAGGAAAACACATGACTGCCAGGCAGCGTCGAGGGCCGCTGAGGTCAGCAACTAGGGATTTAAACTGAGGCCAGTCACATGGCTGTATGGCAGGAAAGAGGTCAAGGGTATGACTGGAGGTGAGGGGCTGAGGTCAGGGAAGAGGTTAAAGAATTTGGCTGCTATGGCAGTGAAAGAGGGATGGGAACATTTATTAGAGACAGCAGTCAATGGCCAGACCCTTGAGGGCTCAAGGAGTTGGAGGGAGGGACCTGGGGAGGCAGGACGCACACTGGAAAGCAGACAGTTGGCGGGATGTCAGGGCCATCTCCCTGGGCATGTTCCCTCCACTGAGCCCTCTGAGGACCAGCTGAGTTAGCTCTCTGCTCAGGCTGGCTGGTTAGCCTTTCCCCCTTTTACCATCTGAGGGCCCCTCCCAGAGCATGGGCACAGCCTGCTCGGTCTTCTCAGAGTCTCCGAGTAAGCTGGGTGTGCAAAATTTCCAACCATGACAATATGATTCACCACGTGCTGGTTCCAAATGTTTTTTTTTTTTTTTTTCATTTTTGGTACCAGACTCTGTCTCTAGGTCTTAGGGCACAAAGATGAAAAAGACATATATAAACCAAGTTATAAAATCCTGTAGAGCGGTGTGTTCCAGTACTGTCATTCCAGAGCAAGGGCCAGGTGCAACAGGAACAAAGAATTGTGTTCACTCTAACTTCTGTTGCATGGAGATGAAGAAAAGCAAAGAGGATTTTTAACATTAAAAAAAAAAAAAGCTTAAATACCTGCTACATGATGAAATACTTAATTTCTTTAAATAGAACTCAATGTACTACTTTGCCCACTCCTCAGATAACTCAGCTTGGTTCCCTCCCTGGGAAGTGAGCACCCACCAAGGAGCGACAGTCACCAACACCTCCGGAGCCATTAGGAGGAAAGGAAAAGGCCGCTGGGAAAACAGAATCTTCAGATTCCTAACGAATCTCAACTGCACATCTGAATGACATCTTTTATACAAAATGTGCATATTTTAAAGCTTCAAAAGTTCGATATTACACTGGTGGCACTAATTTTTACCTGTGGGATGCTAAACATCTGCTAAACCTGGGCACTGTCTCCACCTGTGCTTCAGTGTAAGCTCGTGTACACATCCATGAGGGCGCACACATCATGTAGCAATGGCTTTAGGAGCAAGGAGCTGAGGCAGGTGGCCATTACTAGAAGCATGGATATGTCAATTCTCGTACATTAAAACCACGGAAATATAAGCAGAAGACAATGAACCAGATTTATATGGGCTTTCCAGGTGGCACAGTGGTGAAGAATCTGCCTGCCAATGCAGGAGACCTAAGAGACATGGGTTCGATCCCTGGGTTGGGGAGATCCCCTGAAGAAGGAAATGGCAACCCACTCCAGTATTCTTCCCTGGAAAATGCCATGGACAGAGGAGCCTGGTGGGCTACAGTCCATGGGGTTGCAGAGAGTCGGACACAACTGAGCACACATATTTATATATGGCCACAAAGATGGGTATCATAAACATAACACTGAGCAAAAAAGAATCAGGTAGACATTCAGAGCCCAAATCTATGCACATAAATTAAAAAACAAAAACAGGCAACACAGTTAATAAATAAAAATGAGAAATACACCGGCATGGGTGCCTATGCTAGGGAAAGGCCACACAAGCGGAAATATAAATAAAACACAAACAAAGATGCCTGTGCCGTGAATCAAAGGGTAGGATCAACTTGATCTTGTGTGTGTGAGGTGGTGGTGGTCATAGGAAAGGGGAACAGCAGTTAGTAAGTACGGATTTTGTGTACTTGCAGATTTCCAGTATGTCCTGTCCTTGTAAATCATGCTCCGGAGACAGGTACAACATGCCATGACCTGCACCCAGCAGTCTATTACAATTCTATCACCATGCCATGTTTTGCTACAATCGTCATCTTGATGTAAGGATGGTATTTAATAGGAACCAGAAAGCTCAATTAGCTCATGCTCAATCTAATGCAGAGTAAAGCTTTGAAATAAATGGAGAAAGAATGGTAGAGGAAAAGACTCCTATAGAATTGAAGTTGACACCGTGATGAGTAACTTAGCACACGAAATACCACACAGCAGACCCTGTTAACCACATGCATCCAAGCTCATCCTGACAGCTAGAACTGACTGCAAAAATGGGTGTGTGTTTCACTTTAGAATAAATACATGCTTCCTACAGGCTGCTGGTTTCTAACACACTTTCTGTTCTCTATCTCTAAACTAAAAATTATACCCTAAAATAAAACCAGCTACGAGGAGGAGACCAGCACAGGTGGAAATCAAATGAACTCGTGTGTCGTGCGAAATTGCCAGTCACGAGGCTCCGGCTCCAGGGGGATGAAACAACGCAAAGCCTGGGGCCGGAACAGCGCCCGGTCTGATCGACCAAGACTCACGGCCCCCATTCCTACTCCAGGGGGAGGTTTTGTGTGATCCTGGAACAACTGCTCAGGTTTCTTTGCCTCCCTTTCCCCGAGCGACACTGAGCTCCTGGCAACAAAGACAGCCGATGAATGAGTGCTGGAAGAAGGGTCAGGAGCTCTTGTTTCGTTCCCAGCTTATTACCTATAAAAGGGGCGATTACAACCAATCCCCACTGGGCTACGTATGACCTCTGTTACTTGGAAAATAAAAATATGAAAACCCTGGAGACCTGTTATAAATGCTGATCCCAGAGTCCTTGTCAAGAGACCCCTTACAATGGAGACTATTGTTCAACAAGATCCATACAGCGGGCAAATCTTCTTAAAGGGCTAAGACAGACACACTTTAGAAAAAACTGTTCTAAGGAGAAGTTGAACAAAGATTCCACTAAACCTGTTCTCCTGTTCTGAGGATGCTCTTGGCACAAGACAAGGCAGCCCTGAAAAGCTTTTGAATTTAAGTTGAAATAATTTGATTTGCTCCACCAAATTCCTTCACATCCTCCTTTTGCTTACTGTAACAATAAAATATCCTGAAAATATTTCTACATAGAAAATATTTCTACGTGAATTCTCTCATGAGAATTATGAATCCCATTAACAACAAGGAGTAGACAGGAAACACAAAGTATTAAACCTCCCATCAGTCTTAAACCAATCTCTTGCATTCCGTGAGCTTCTACGTCCCTGCAAGGCCGAGACGGAGTCCCTGAGCATCGGAGCTGCACAGACTACGGCGGGCCCTAAGGACACACGAGGACAGTGGCAGCACGTTCAGCGCAAGGCAGGCGAACCCCACTAAGGGCCATGTGGGCGAAGGCGGGCTGACCCCGTCACTGTCCACCTACTGTGGCTCTCCTCTTTTTCTTTCCCTGACCCGCTCCTGCCTGGGGTCACTTCATCTTTGTTCTGTTCTCCTGGAAGCTACCCCTTCAGGAGGCAGGGTGGCTGTGCACTTGGATCCCAGCTCCATCCTGCATGCTTCCCAGTAAGGGGGGGTTAACAAACTGAGCCCCGCCCGTTCAGTGGGTAACAGATGAGCTGGTGTTACTAGGGAGAGACCAAGTTTACACAGACAGAGTCATCGTGAGGAGGCTGAGGCTTGTTGGTGACTGAATGTGGTTCCAGAGGGCCCGTGGGAACACCCGTGTGGGGGCCGCTGTGGAAGAAGGACCCGTGGGAGAAGCTCGGAGCAGGGAGTGTGAGTGAGGGTGCAGACGTGACTGTGCTGAGAAGGCTGTCGGAACCGCCAGGTCCCACCTGGGACCCTCCTGAGGACAATGCGTCTCAGCTGGCCCCAGAGGCTGGTGAGAGCTTCCCGACAGGGCCTGTCAGGAGCTTCGACTCAGTCTTCCAATCTCTGTGAGTGAAAAGCTGCCTTCTTTGCCTTGGAAAAGCTCTGCCCTGGATGGCGGGCCCTGAGAGGGCAGGGGGCGCTCAACCGAGACAGCAGGGAGGGGCCCCAGGCCAGTGGACTGGTTCTAATCCGGCCACTGCCATGGTCTGCACCCTCCATGTGGGTGAGGGGAGCGCCCACTCCACACCCCAAAACTAGTAGGAATTCTACATACAAATAAATGTAATTTAATTTGTATTTAAATTAAATGTACTTAATCAATAAAATGTACTTAGTTATTACATCTCTGTAGCTGAGGGATCAAAGTATATTGTCCATCCCCATTTGTCCATCACCTTGGAGAAAAGATGAAAACCACCGAGAATCTTCACATCCATAGCTGCTAGGCAGGTAAAGAGCAAGAGAGTTATATGGTCCCTCTGTGAAAATCTGGAGCATGTGGGTGCTGCCCTCTCCCACCACCACCAATGTCCACCTTCTGCAGAATGACTCTCCCAAGATTCCCAGAGCACGACATGGACCCGGGACCCCCATCACAGCACTGTCATGACACACACAGAGAATCTGGAGCCAGCTGGTGAGGGTGTGTACAAACAACTAGCCACAACTGAAAAATTAACACAGAAATATTTACACAGGGCCTACTGATGCTAATTTGTTCTAAGGGCTTTACATGTAGTAATTCATTTAGTGCTGACAACCATCCTATGAAGGGGGTATTCTTATTATCTGTTTTTAAAAACCAAGGCACAGAGAAGTTAAACAACTTGCCCAGGAATGGCAGCATGCGATTAGAAATCGGGCACGCCATAGACTACAGTGTGGAGCGGATAAACAGAGAATGAAGTACACTGATTTAAGATGGGAGGCTGAAGATTCCTATTTCTCTCTGATATCAAAAGACTATAAAAAGGACAAAGAAATTAAAAAGGCACAACTATAATAATGAAGGAAATGGGAAGGGGACCGTAAGAACATAGGATATTTCTACAAATTTCTGGAAATCCAAAAATAGATGAAAGAGTATAAGGCAAGGAAACTGAGTGGAGAAAACGAGGCCCAGAGCCCCTATGGAGGGAGCTTCAGCTATGAAGGACGCTGACCAGTTAGAAATTGGGAAAGTCTCCAGACCTGCACACTCTCTCATGATGGTGGGAACGGTGACATGGGGGCTCCATCCCTCCCCACAGCCCTGTGTGCAAACGTTTTACAGCTAAGTAACAGACCTTATGCACGTGCACATGTGCAAGACACGGGGCACACACACACACACACAAGACATATTTACTAAACACAGGAAGGGAACTTTCTTGGGGTGAGGAGACTAAGGAGCTGAGCAATATGGTCTATATTCTGGTCGTGGGGAATGGGCAGCACATTCTGCCCGTCAGAGTCATCTATCATAGAGCTAAGCCTCTGCTAGCAGGAAAACGTCACTTTTATGACGATATCCTCAGCCAGCCATGCTAGAAACAGCCAGCCAAGAATCACCAGACACTTGAGAAAAGCCATCATAAAAACAGAGAGACAGACAGACACAGTGCCATGCACACATACCCCAGGGTGAGAGAAAGAAAATGAACCTCAGAGGAAACATAATTCAGGTAACTCAGATAATTCAAGGAACAGAAGATATGTTTGTTTTTTTTTAAAAAGATGATAGCCTTAGAGGGAACTAAGAAAATTTTGCATTCATACAGACAGCGTCGACTCTCCTGAGAAAGGAAAAGCTAGAAAACCAGAATGAATTTGTAGAAATTATCAGATGTTTGTCAAAATGAAAACTTCAACAAGACAGTGAGGGAATCTAGTCTAAGAAATTTACAAAATAGAATTAAGAGAGGCTAGGAAAAAAAAAACAACGTTCCCAGTGACTCAGCCATCAGGAATCCGCCTGTAATACAAGAGACACAGCAGACGTGGGTCTGATCCCTGGGTCAGTAAGATCCCCGGAGAAGGGCATGGTAACTCACTCCAGTATTCGTGCCTGGAGAATCCCATGGACAGAGGAGCCTGGAGGGCTGCAGTCCATAAGGTTGCAGAGTCGAACACAACTGGAGCGACTGAGCACATACAGCACAGAAAATGAACAAGATAAACCAAATTAAACAGAATGAAGAGAATACTAGCAGAAAATAAATAAGTAAAATAGAAAACAAAAATACAGAAAAATCAGTAAAACCAAAAGTTAGTTCTTTGAAAGATCTATGAAATTGACAAACCTCTAGCTAAACAGATTAAGAATAAAAAGGAAGACACAAATACCAGTATCAGGAAGAAACAAAATCTGAACAGCTTTCTCTATCTACTGAAGACACAATGCATCATTGAAGAATTTCTCAGGCCCAGACCGTTTTACTGAGAAATTATGTCAGACATACAATAATACCAACCCTATATGACCTCTTGGGCTTCTTAGGTAGCTCTGTAGTAAAGAATCCACCTGTCAGTACAGGAGACACAGTTTCAATCCCTGGGTCGGGAAGATCCCCTGGAGGAGGAAATGGCAACCCACTCTAGTACTTTTGCCTGGAAAATCTCACAGATGGGGGAGTCTTTTGGGCCACAGAGTAGAAAAAGAGTCAGATACGACTTAGCAACTGAGCATGCACACATATGACCTATCTCAGAAAAAAAGGGGAGAGGCTTCCCTGGGGGTCCAGTGGTTAAGAATTTATCTTGCAGTGCAGGAGATACCACTTCAACCCCTGGTCCAGGAAGATCCCACATGCTGCAGGGCAACTAAGCCTGTATGCCACAATTACTGAGTCCATGTGCCACAACTACTGAAGCCCAGACACCTAGAGCCTGTGTTCCACAACAAGAGAAGCCACTGAAAGGAGAAGCCTGAGCACTGGAACTAGAGAGCAGCCCCAACTCGCTGCAACTAGAGAAAAACCTGTGCAGCAGTGAAGACCCAACATACCAACATACAAAAGATTAAAAATTAAGAAAACCTCTTAAAAAAGACTCAGCAATTTCACTATGAGGAACTCACCCAAGAAAAATGAAGACATATATACATGAAAAAGCATGTACAAGGAGAAGGAAATGGCAACCCACTCCAGTATTCTTGCCTGGAAAAATCCATGGACAGAGGAGCCTGGCGGGCTGCAGTCCATGGGGTTACATGACTGAGCGTGTGTGCACGAGGGTGGAGGGAGACGGGTTGGTAGCAAGAAACTGGTAGAACTAAAAAAAAAAAAGAAAAAGCATGTACAAGAGTGTTCACTGCAGCTTCATTCATAATAGTAAAAATATAGAAATGACCAAAATGTTCATCAACAGGTAAATGGATAAGAAAACTGTGGTATATTCATACCATGGAATACTATTAAGCAATATAAAGAAAGACACTATACACAGTGACATGGATGAATCTCAAAAGCATTATGTTGAATTTAAAAAGTCAGACACAAAGAATACTCACTGTGTTGTTCCATTTATGTGAATACAAAAGACAATTCAATTTACAGTGATAGAAAGCATTTCAATGATAGTCTTTGACTGGGAGTAGGAGGGACTAGGGCTTCCCTGGCAGCTCAGCTGGTAAAGAATCCGCCTGCAATGCAGGGGACCTGGGTTCAGTTCCTGGGTTGGCAAGATCCTGTGGAGGAACCCACATGGCAACCCACTCCAGTATCCTTGCCTGGAGAATCCCATGGGCAGAGGAGCCTGGAGGGCTACAGTCCACGGGGCCACAAAAAGTAGGACATGACTGAGTGACTAGGCACAGCACAGGAGGGACTGATTGCAGAGGGAAAGGAGGGAGCTTTCAGGAGTTACGGAAATAGTCTCAGTCTCTTTGTGGTGGTTCTTACATGGGTGTGTGCAAATAAGAACTGTGAACATTTACAATGGGTGCATCTGGTGGTATGCAAATCCTACCTCAATAAAACTGATTTAAAGCCATGCACAAAATGATGCAGAAAATCCTTGACTCGTCCAATTTTATCTGCAATATTAATTGTGTCAGACTGAGATTTGCACAAACCAAACTGTAAAGATACAGAGGAATTCAGAGTTTTCTGTCAATATACAACTATGGAACTACGTAGGGAAACACTGACACTTCATTTAGCTTTCATCATAGTGATGGAACTTCTTAGGATTTGAGCATAGGTCTTCTTTTGAGTTGCCTGAGGAAGTGTAATGCAAGCATTCTGGGTCATATTTTAAGTTTTAATTATAAATCCTTTCACTCTACAAGTTGTTTACTTCAAGCAAAATTACTTTCCTGCTTTAGCTATGATGTCATAACTTTCAGCAGTATCTTCTCATAAACATTATGCAAATATCACTGTTTAAAAGATGAGCTGTGGGCACTATGCTGGATGGGCGGGTAATTCTAAAAAATTCCACACTAGTCTATTCCACTCATTAGTTCCATAGTTCCCACAAATATTTCAGTCACCACTGTATCCCTAGTGTGCAGCACAACACAGGCACACAGGCCCCTGGGAAATGCTCAAAGGATGAAAGAAGGAACTCTCTCTAACCTAGAGATATTTTTGCAACAGGAAATGCCCTGGATGAATGGCAGGTTCTTGTGCAGGAGCTAAACAGAATGACCGAGCCCAGGAGATGGCAAGAGACCAGAGAAAGATCGGCCCCATAGCACCCAGCTTGTCTGTATGTGGTTCAACATGGAACCTGGACTGCAGAAAAGAGCAACCTTATGGGTTTTCCAGCCCTGGCACAAACTATGAATATTAATCCAGCTTTAAAAAGCTCCAAGAGCACCTGTGTGCAATCTCAGGCAGTCAGTCTGTGGTGGTTGGTATGGAAATCTCTAAAATCTCTAGGTAGGTTTTCAATTCTCTATCAAATGGCTTTTCATGTTTTCACCCTCCTGACAATTTTTTCAGGTTGATACTGACTTCATCTATTGATTCATCAAATCAATCAGACTTGAGGGATCAATCAAACAGAGAGGGATCTGTTACTACCCTCTTTTATAATATTTCAGGTATGATGTTAAGATCATCATTTCATTACTTGTACTGTTAGAGGAGTGAAAACTTGAAATGTTTCTGCAAGTGCCAAGAACTGTAACTTTTATATTTAGAAATGAAACCACTCGAAGTAAGAGATGCATGATGGCCATGGTCAGAGGCCTCTTGTCCAGGACCTCTTCAAGGAAACCCAAGGCTGTGGGTCTCCAACTATTCCTTAAATCTTTTAATGACTAAAAGTACTTAAATATTCTTGTAAGCATTCACATATGTCTGTGTATATATTTAAGTCCTTAGACATATTTTTTACATCATCTAGCTTTCCCTAGTTAGACTACAAGTTTCATGAGGCAAGGGGCTTAATCTGCTTGTGTGATGGTGAGTGCCACCTGGAAATATTGTTGGACCCACAGTGGGTAATCAGTCAGTATGAGGTCTAGCAAATATTGTTGCTTAGTCACTAAGCCATGTCCAATTCTTTATGACCCCATGGACTGTAGTCCACCCGGCTCTTCTGCCCATGGGATTGCCTAGGCAAAAATACTCGAGTGGGTTGCCATTTCCTTCTCCAGAGGATCATTCCAACCCAGGGATCGAACTTGCATCTCCTACACTGGCAGGCGGACTCCTTACCATGGAGCTACAGGGAAGCCCAATAGCAAATGTAGATACTGCTTAACTTAAAAGAAGTATCAGCAACTACAACTGTATTTTTAAAATTACATTGTAGTTTGTAGCCACTTTATTTACAACTGCCCCAAACTGGAAGAAACCAAGAGTCTTTTGGTAGATGACTTGATAACCGGACTAAGAGGAACAGCTATACAATGCAGTATTATTCAGTGAAGAGAAGAAATGAACTGTCAAGTCATAAACGACAGGGAGGGGATGTCCCTGGTGGTCCAGTGGCTGGGATTCTGCACTCCTAACGCAGGGTGCAAGGGTTCAAATCCCTGGTCAGGGCACTACATTCCTCATGCCCCAACTAGAAGATTCCTCATGCCCCAACTGAAAAGAGCCTGCATGCCACAACTAAGACCTGACACAGTCAAATAAATAAATCTTTTTTAAAGAAAAGACAAGGATGCCTCTTAGATGCATATTACTAAGTGAAAGAATTCAATCTGATAAGGCTATATATTGTATGATTCTAATTTTGTGACATTCAAGAAAAGACAAAAGTACAGAGAAAGTATAAAGATCAGTGGTGGGAGAGAGAAAGAACTGTAGTGCAGGAGATTTCTGAAGATGCTGGAACTATTTTCTATGATATTATAATGGTGGCATCATGCATTTGTCAAAATCCATAGAATGTTCAACACAGAGTGAACCCTAATGTAAACTGCGGACCTTAGTTACTATTTATCAATATTAGTTCATCAACAGTAATAAATGTACTAAACTAATGAAAGATGCTATTAATAGTGGAAACTGCTTTGAGGAACTGGAGTTAACTCTGTACTTTCAATATAATATTTCTTCAAACTATAACTGATCTAAAAAGTAAAGTCTGTTAATTTAAAAATTACACTAGAAATCAAAATTTCAGAGTTTTTAATATTACATCTTTCAACAGATATATTCTGACTGCAAAATTATTTTCCATTAAAATATTTTTAGAAGGATGTTATAATGATTTCCTCTCTTACATAACACTGCTGTAATGGCCCAGAAAAAATACTCAGAAAACACTTTCCTCCAGTTGAAAACATATTTAAACATTCAATTAAACATCAAATATTCAATCCCATGAATATCGGGATGGGGAAACAATGGAAACAGTGAGAAACTTTATTTTTGGGGGCTCCAAAATCACTGCAGACGGTGACTGTAGCCATGAAATTAAGACACTTGCTCCATGGAAGAAAAGTTATGACCAACCTAGACAGCATATTAAAAAGCAGAGACATTACTTTGCCAAGAGAGGTCCATCTAGTCAAAGCTATGGTTTTTCCAGCGGTCATGTATGGATGTGAGAGTTGGACTATAAAGAAAGCTGAGTGCCAAAGCATTGATGCTTTTGAACTGTGGTGTTGGAGAAGACTCTTGAGAGTCCCTTGGACTGCAAGGAGATCCAACCAGTCTATCCTAAAGGAAACCAGTCCTGAATATTCATTGGAAGGACTGATGTTGAAGCTGAAACTCCAATACTTTGGCCACCTCATGCAAAGAGTTGATTCATTGGAAAAGACCCTGATGCTGGGAGGGATTGGGGGCAGGAGGAGAAGGGGACAACAGAGGATGAGATGGCTGGATGGCATCACCGACTCAATGGACATGGGTTTGGGTAAACTCTGGGAGTTGGTGGTGGACAGGAAGGCCTGGCGTGCTGTGATTCACGGGGTCACAAAGAGTCGGACACGACTGAGCAACTGAACTGAACTGCCTTCAGAATCAGATGTTTTGATATGCTGTTTATTCACTGTTATTTTGTTAACTAGTCTTCTCTGGTGTTAGATTTGAGTGATGTATTTTCTTTTTGGCTATTTATTTTTTCCATATAATTGTCATGTACTTAATCATATTTAACTAAGAACCAAAAGGAAACAGAAGCAACTCAATAAAAATAACTGTCAGGAGACCTGATGACTGTCCCTAAATTTTTGTTTTATCACAGCAGTATCCTGTGCCAAGTCTCTGAATGTTATTGAATCCTGGGGTAGACACAGGCCCTGCTTCTCCCAGGCCAGCTGTTGTCTCTTCAGTTAGCAGGGTTTGCAGTGGTTTGCTGGAATTTAATCCTCATGACATAGAAGCAATCTTCTCAGGAGAGGGAAGTCACAGATTGATTCCTGGCGGTTTTCCTGAAGTTGATCTGTCTTTCTTTCCTTCCCATGTTACATAAGGTAAAAACTCTGTGCTTATAGGATGGAGTGAGCACCAATTCCCTACCAGCCCCCTGTTTCTGTACCAGTGAGGTTTCCCCCCTTTCTTTTTCTTCGTAAGCTTCTCCCCTTACCTCAGCATCTTATCAGGAAATCCTGAGTTAGATCACGTTGTGGAAATTTGTACAAGCAAACTGTACGACTAATAAACATTAAAATAATTAGAGAACCTAAGATTAACTATTAAAGGGGCCTTTTGCAGAGAATAGTCAAGGGTTAAGAAAAAAAAAAAAAACACTAATACTGGGATTCCAGAGGCTTTTGAAACAAACTGATTTTTATTTCTGTTCTTCAAAACCTCACTAAAATAACAGCCCACAGTGTCCAGACCCTAGCAAAACTCAGGAGGCAGGGTTCTGGGATCTCTGTAGGGCCAGCTGAAGGTCTGAAGGACAGCGCCTTCCAAGTCCCTCTCTCCCAACCTTGAGAGCCAGGCCTCCAGCCCCATGGAAGACAACAGACTTTCTCTCCAGCGACCCCAACAGTGAAAATGTCCCTACACTGCAAGAGAGGTCCAGAGACAGGGAACAGAAGAAAACTTCAGAGAGACCACACTGCCTTCACGAAACAAAGTACAAAATATTAGTTTGAAAAGGGAGTGGGAAGGGGTATTCCCTGGTAGTCCAGTGGTTAAAGCCTCCCCTTCCAGTGTAGGGGTGAGGGTTCAATCCCCGCTTGGGGAGTAAAATCCCACATGTCTTGCCGCCAAAACACCAAAACATAAAACAGAAGCAAATTTGTTACAAAAATTTGGAACAAATTCAGTAGACTTTAAAAATGGTCCATGTCAAAAATCTCTTAAAAAAAAAAAAAATTGAGTATGAGTGAACAAAGAAGAGCTCTTGGATGCTAAACATCTCATAGCAGAAATAAATTTGACAGAAGAATTAGAGAATATTGCTGAAGACATCTTTGTAAATAGACAAAAACAAAGCAAAACAAACCAAAAAAGGAGACAGGAACTGAGGGCGGGAGAGAAAATACACAACAAATGATAAGTCCAGATGATGCAAAAGAGGCCCAGAAATAAATAAGTGAGATGATTGGGAAGAGAAGATTTTCAAAGAAATAAATCAAGACATTTTACAAGAACTGAAGAACAAGACTGCAAATGTCAAATTCAACTGATGGTAAAGAAAACAAAAACACCAACCCACAGAGGAATATTATTATGAATTTCTAATCACCAGGGCTAAGAAACAACTGTGGAAGCTTGTAGAGAGGATGAACAGGTCACATACAAAAGACTAGGGGTAAGACTGGTATCAGCCTGTCAACAGCGATGCTGGAGGCAACCAAGCAACGTCTTCCAAATTTGGAAGGAAAACGGCATGAAGCTATTTTCTGACATACAAGACTCCAAAATTTCTCGAATGCTCTTGCCAGCACAGGAAGGGGACTAATAAAAGGTGTAGGATGAAGAGTAAATCCTTAAGACGTTGTAAGTGAGGATGAGAACTGGGAAGCCAAGGAGTAGCCTGACCAGGAGGAACAGGATGACATGGATTACAGGAACACCCTCTACAAAGAAAAGAACACTGACTGGTCACTTATCAGCTCAATTACGTTTAAGAAAACCTGATCACGACACGCTACATGCTCATCTATAAATAATAACTGCAAAGTAACATATCATTTAAAGATTAATTTAAGCAAAAGCTGTGATGTAAAACTACACAAGGAGGGTGGAGCAACAAAAGTATATGGTGGGTATAAAAGCATTCATATTACATAGCAGGAAATCAGTAACCATGAAAAACATTTGGAAATGTACAGGTAACACGCAGAAGGAGGGCTAAAATGCTGAGTCACTGACTCTAGGATATTAGAAAGGGGCAGTGACCTCTTATCTTGTTATCACTTTCAAAAGGATATTCAGTTTTTAAGATTATGGGTATGCGTTACTTGCAAAAGTAAAGCATGATTAGAAAAGGAAATGGACTGTGTGGTCAATTATAAGCAGAAAAATGTGTAAAATCTAGCTTCTAAATTACAATGAGTACTAAGGCTGACCCTTAATTTGTGCCTTTAGAGAACCATAGGAACTCAGGGCTGCAAGCACGTAATCAGTCATCTGATTCATGCCACCTACCCCCAAGAGTGAAACCCACCAGTTTACGAGCGTCTGCTCCAGGAACTGCTCTCAAGACAGCCACGTCCTCCAGAGTGGGCATCTCAGGGGAATGTGCTCACAACAAGCCCTGGCCCTTGAGTCTCTCCCTTTCCTGAGTTCCTACTTCTGGCTGCTCTCCACCTCCTGAGGGGCTCTCTCCACTTTCCAAAATGTGCAACCCAAGCGGCCAAGAACAACATTTCCAGACTTCACCCCCCTCACCAGGAGGGCAGCCAGACCGAGACAGGCGTCCTTGACCGGTGATTCCAAACCCTCCAAGGAAGGCTGCACAGTGGAGCCTGGGCTGAGCGCTCACAAGCTGACCACTGGGCAGGGAATGGGGTGGGGTGCGGCGGGGCAGCTCCCACCAGGAGCCCTGGCTGCACCCACCACAGTCAGGGAGCAGGGAGACCGGCTTCCAGAAGAAACGGGTAATGGGCAGGCAATCCAATAAGTAAGACATCGATGTTGGAGCAAGAGACTGTTTATTGAATTTATGCCTTACGAGATTCAATTTGGGGCCATGCTCAAGAATTATTTAATTATATCTCCTCTTAGGAACAAATGATTGTATGCTCTAAGCTTCCTGTGCTCTGGGCTACAAAGCAGAAATCCAACAAGACGATCATTCTTCGGGGAAAAAAAAAATCCATTCTCTTCTTTGTCAAGGTTTGTCCATTTGTACTGGAAAGTGACTCAATGCAGAGAGAAGAAGGTCTGCTTCCTGCTCTTGGCCTTTTTTCTCAGTGAGTTTAGTAACCAGATATTTTTACAGTGTTTGGAGGAAATCTTGCAATTTTTCCTTCGCGTGACAGGTTTTCTTCTTTTCATTTACATTTCATCAAAGGGACCATACTTCTGCCACTAGATTTGCGTTAATAGTCCCTGCAGATGCTCCCTGGGGTGACACTCAACACGGGGCCTGGTTCCCAACCAAGCTGAAGACACAAATGACTAAAATGAATGACCCCAGCACCTCGTCTGGCTCAACGGGCTCATAAGCCAGGATTGTGTATGGAGGAGCTGTAATCTCCCCCAACGGCATGACCAACCGATTGAGTGTTTGGACTTTCTGAGCCTGCAGCTTACCGCAGTGCTCAGCGGGGACACTGTGTGAGGACCGTGAAGACACCAGGGGCAGGGGGGAGGCGGCGGGCGTCCACAGTGACGCTGTAGAGATCACACAGGCTGGCAGGATGGACTCTTCAACCATGTCCATTTCAGGTGCTCAAAGCATTTTGTGATTCAATTAGCAAATAGTATTGGTACATGCTAGAGAAAATTATTTTTCCTTTTCTTGTGCGCTACAGAAGCATTTTGCTACTTAAAAGGGGGAGTCTATTTCCAGGTGACTAAATAAAGAGGGCACAAAAAAAAATCTTCCTCTCTGAGCACAAGAAAAGTACAGTGACACCCACAAAATTAATAAGGTAATGTTTTGTTCGCTTTCTTAATATTGCTAATGGTGCCAGAAAATTAAAGTGTTACTTGGTGTTACTTGGCCTGGCTCATTAGTATACAGTGTGTAACATCTTTAAAATTGGTATTACATAACAAAATTAAAAACTGTTTTTATATTCTCTCAAGGTCATTAGTGGTCCTAATTTAAAAAAAAAAAAAGATGGTCTCACAATAAATAAACAACTACTTAAACATTTACAAATGAAAATCTCCTTTTGTTGAAGAGCTCTTCTATCATAACTAATCATAATCCCATTAAGTACCTTCTGGATCAATACAGAGCTTTTAAGGTTTTGGAAGGCCTTGAATACTATTTTTCTGGTCTTCATAGAAATTATATTAAGCAGTTATTAGAATAACACACAGATGAGGAAAAGACAACTTGAATCTCAGAGAAGGCCTGCTTAATGTCACCCAGTTTTCAGGGAGTTGGGGCTAGAACCAGGTTTTTGACAACCAGTCCTGTTCTCCTTTTCTTATTAAATCTACTGACATCTCCAACAGCAAAAGCCTTAGCTGCTGTATGTATAGCTCTTCCCTCCATTTGTTCCTTCCTGTTGCAATATGCATTCAGCCTGAAAATTACTGCAACTCTAAAACTTTTCCCATAAATACCAGCAAAATAAAAAGCAAAACATCAAAAGAACCCATATCCCGGCAGTTTGGAAGACAGAGGGAACAAGAATCTGCCTGAGGGATAGGGCTTTCCTTGTAGCTCTGTCGGTAAACAATCTGCCTGCAGTGCAGCAGACCTGGGTTCAATCCCTGGGTTGGGAAGATCCCCTGGAGAAGGAAACGGCAACCCACTCCAGTATCCTTGCCTGGAAAATCTCATGGACAGAGGAGCCTGTAGTGGCTGTAGTGGGCTGCAGTCCATGGGGTGGCAAAGAGTTGGGCATGACTGAGTGACAACACTTCCCCTGAGAGATGGGGTGGGAAGGGAGGTGGCAGGGGGGTTCAAGATGGGGGACACATGTACACCCATGGCTGATTCATGTCAATATATGGCAAAAATCACTATAATACTGTAAATTAATTGGCCTCCAATTAAAATAAATAAATTAATTTTTTAAAAAAGAATCTGCATGCCAAAGCAAGGGACACAGGTTCGATCCCTGGCTGGGAAGATTCCACGTGCCACGGAGCATGTAAGCCACAACCACTGGACCCATGCCCAAAGAGTCATCAAGCCGCAACTGCTGAAGCCCACGAGCCTAGAGGCTTTGCCCTGCAACAAGAGAAGTTACTGCAATGAGAAACCCAAGCACCACAACAACGAGTAGCCCCCACTTGCCACAATTAGAGAAAGCCCACAAAAAAGCAACAAAGACCTAGTGCTATCAAAACATGATAAATAAAAATAAAGTCATAATGGTAAAGATCAAAAGCTTGGTAAAACCCTTATTAACAGTGGGCAGTAGATACTATCAGAAAAAAGACACTTGCTATATACTCAAACCAGTCTAAACCATGGAGAAGGATGAAATGCTACCCCAATTCAAAGAAGCTAGAACTTACATAATACCAAAACCTGATCTTTAAAAAAGACCAAATTCACTTACACATATAGATGTAAAACTTCAAACCTATGTAGTATTGATAAATAGAATCCAACAGTGAATTAACTGAATAATATAAAATGACCAAGCAGACTTAATTTCAAGAATGCAGAAATGCTCACCATTAGGAAAGCTGTCAACATAACTTATTGCATTTTTTTAAAGTAAAAAAATACAAACCATATCAATAAAACATAGCAGCTAAAAAATCATTTGGTAAAATTCAACTAATTCTGAACTAAACAAGCAAGCAAACAACTACCTAAAACAGAAGGAGAAAAGATACATAAATAAAATCAAGACCATTACTACAAACGTATAACAACTTATTAAATGGCGAAACACTTAGGCTATTACCATTTAAGTCAAGACCAAGACATAGATATTTACTATTCAATATAGCTTTGGAGGCCCTAGCTAATGCAATAAAAGAAGATGCAAAATAAATAGTGTGTTAGCAGAGAAGAGAAAATATCACCTGTATTTGTAGCTTTGAGTATAAACCTAAGAAACAACCAGCAACCAATTATTACTAAAAAGAGAGTCTAGTAGTTGGATATATATAAGTTTCTCTTTATAGATATTCAGCACCACTCATTTTCCCTCAAGGCCTCATTTTCCCTTTCTCAAAGAGTCTTTAATAGCTTTCTGGCTGAAACCATGAAAAGGTATGGTTGCCAAATCACTCTGCCGGCAGTAAGATTCAATTTGCCCGTGTACTGATAGTGACAACTATTTCACGGCAGCCACCTGATGACAGACACTGTAACAGGCAGTCGATTTCAGAGGTGTTAAAATGTGGGGAAAATGTGCCCTTAGAATCAATGAAATGAGGTGGGATAATCTGCTGAGCTTTTATTCTAAGCTGTAACTTTACAGACAAACCCCAAAAGTTATAAATTACATACAGTTTATAAAGCTTCATATAGTTATAACTATATATAGTTTATAAAGCTTATAGTTTATACAGTTATAAAGCTATAACTTTACTCACCAAACCCACTCTTGAATGTAATTAATCTGAAGATGAGATTTGTTTTTTAAATCCCAGACAGACATGGGCACACACACAGGTACACAGGTACCCACACACACGTGTACACAGGTACACACACTCACTCACACACCACTATAGATAAGTTTCCTGATCTATATTACTTCCTTCTAGGTCAACCTAGAATGGGGACCAAAGAAACCAAAGATGAAGCGTGCATAAAAGTTTTATGGAGGGTGGGGGGGCCGATATGGCAAACTGAATCACCTCGTATTTTTCAGCAAAGAACTTTGTCATACACTGGGGTAAGGAAGTATAAAATGTTATAAATTCCAGACATTTTTTAAAAGGTGAACGGAGTCTTACTATGATAAGGCCATGCCTGTGAGATGGGCTCAATGAACTGTGGCTTTGGTAGAAAAACTAAAAGCATTCCCAGCCCTGGGTCCTGGGTCAGCCTCACCGAGTCTGCAATCCCAGCTGCTGAATGGGTTACAGCATAAATAGCAATTCTGTTCCCTTCGGGTAGGTGAAGAACCCAAGATGAAGAAGCAGATAGAGTAACTTTAGATAAGTCTTATCATAAAGGTGCAACAACATTTTTTAAAATCACTGGGCTGTTTTGTGCTTCCTTCTTTCCACAAATTTAAAATGCTTAACAGAATTTCATCTACTACTTTTGTGGATTAGATACACTTGATATGAGCTGCCTGACGCTCACAAGATTCTCCTTGTTAGACTGCAGGGATGCTTTATCAAGCTTTTGACAGGTCTGAGTCGGATACATGAAGTCTGCAAATAAAGTCTGTGTGTGCTGTTAGCTGCTCAGTTGCGTCTGACTCTTTGCGACCCATGGACCGCAGCCCTCCCGGCTCCTCTGTCCATGGGGTTCTCCAGGCAAAGTTTGAATGCTAACTAATTTTGTATTGGGGTTAACAGTTTAGGGAACCCTAATGTGTTTGTTTACAAGCTTACTGGATATTAATCAAAATATACATAGAAGTGATGACCTCATGTAAAATTTACTAGGTTTACAAATAAGCTTAATAAGCTGAGTGTTAAGAAACACTTTTTTCAAAAAAATATTCACAGTTTTACTAACTTGAGTGTTAAAAAAAAGTACTTTGAGCAATTCTTTCCATGCACTCAGACAATGAAACACAAACAAAACTCCACTGATGGAAAGACAGAAAATTGAAAGGACTGAAGAGGTGAAGGGGTCTGAGAAATCATGAGGACAGAGCTCTTCAGAGGTGAGAGGGGAGGAGAGGTTGAAAGAAGCCATGACACAACATCTAAGACTAAGTTTCCTACCCTGACAAGAGAGACAGTTGGATTACTCACCTTCTGATTGGCCAGAGCCCAGCATGATACCTACACGTGACTGCTACATCTGCCTGGGGGTTGGTGGAAGGAAAGAGGTGGAAGCTGACAGTGAGTGTTATGGGGAAGATGGCGGGGGGAGAGCCAGGGACCCCTTCCCAAAAAGCCAGCACAAGGTCCTCACTCAAATTACTTCCCCCACTTCACGCTCGGTGACATGGAGCATAAGGAGGACAAGAACACCAATGTAGACAGCGGTTCCAATCTGGTGATTTCTCCTTTCCATCTTAAAAGCAAACGGAAGATCATGAAAATTATGCATGTGTAAACCCCTGATTGGAGGTATCCTTTTCTACAGCCAATAAAATCAAACTGGTATCTGTTAGAGGACTCAGAAATCAGAACAATACGGGCTCCCTCTAGTGGTGTAAAAACCCTTAAATACCCTCAGATACTTAAAAGGATGCTCCCACTTTAGTCATTTTTATATTTTTGTATCGCCTAGTCCTTCTCCTCTTGGAAAATCCAAATCCAACAAACAGTTCACTGCAAATAGTCACCCCAGTAGATGAGGAGACGAAAGTAGGCTCAAAGGCCAAATGTGACAGCTCCCAAGTCACAAAGCGAGTTTATCTGCTCCCTTCAGGATCAATCAGAAGCTTAAGCAGCCACGAATGAAGAGGTGGGGACAGACAGAGCTAAGCCATGTGATGTGGGGGGGCTGGAGAAAGAGGCCTGTATTAGGCAAACAGAAGTGAGCTGTACCATGACATAAAAAATTAGTTTTCTCATACGGCTATAAAATCATCTCTTAAGAAATAAAAAAAGATTCGTTCCTAACAGGCTTTGGGTCAATCCTGGCCTCAATCTGCAGGCTGCTCTAACAGTTAAGTCGGCTTGATTTTCTTCAGTGCTGTCATGTACAGAAAGCTCTCATCACTGCCCAGTCATGCATCTTATCAAAGACTGTACTCCACAGAGGCGGTTTTATGGCGGAGGTAGAAGGATTTTTTTTTTTTTTAGCAAAACTGAGCATGGCTGCCATTTGCATTGAAGCTTTGAGTCTTGTTACATAACGATGCAGCGAAGTGCTGGGGATCTACAGGTGCACAAAAATCAACACAGAGAGGAACCGAGGAAAAAGCATGAAACACCTCCACTAAGAATGTAAATAACAATTATGAAACAGATGGGCAGCGCAATTGGTACTTAACAGATTACAGCTCTGGCTGTGATGGTATCTATTTTCTGCCACTGCTAAGGGAGATAGTCTTTCGTTTTAAAAAATTAGGTTATTTCACCTAGCTGAGAGGAGAAAGTCTTTTTAGAAAAGTATTCTTGAATCAGTTTCTCAAAAAATTACCAACTAGTCCAAAGCCTCTTTCAAATATGATGGTAAAAATCTGAGTGAGGTTCTTATGAATTCTCTAAGTACAATGACAATTTCTCTGATTTTAGTAAAACTAAGGTAGAAAACAGGAAAACAAAAGCATCTTTTTGGCACAGTATGAGACAGTGTTGGCATAAGTAAGATCCCGTGACTGGTAACTGGGTTTCTGAATATTGTATAAGGTTTATACTAAAAAGTGCCATTTACAGTTGAAAATAAATACAATTAAATTCCAATGTGTCTGGTAGTTTCTATAAAATGCCGAACACTGGATGCCTGGTCAGAATAAAATTCTCTCTTGTGTGACTTTTTCTATGGGAAAATCAGAATGAAATTAGAACTGCTTTAATTGCTGGAGCACTTCTCTGGCTGAGCTTGAGGACTACCTACAGGCTGGTTCCCCTTGACACTATGTCACTCGTGGACTGACTGAGGTGCGTGTGTTCTCATGAGATGTCATCATCGCTAAGGGTTTACTCATGTACAGTGATACCCTAAACATGCCACATCAAAGCCCTTTCCTTGTGGTGTGCTGCAAAACCTCAGTCAGCCCTCTTGTTCACTAGGAGTGAGCCAAGACATTCTCTTCACATTCTCTTTTCAGTCATCTTTCAAGTCACAGAACCCAAACACTTGTCACTCTGTGACAGAGACTCCAGAGGAGCAGGTGACACAGACACACACACACAGTCAAGACACCAAAACTGTCAAGTCAGCGGGGTTTGCTTCTATCTGGTTATTATTCTGCAGTTTTCACATCTTTTTTTTTCATGTTTAACAAAATAATATGGTCCCTCGGGGCAGAGGTTAAACCTTTATTATTCGTCTCAAAGGGCCAGGATATTATGAGTATGTGTAACAGGAATAAAAGATACTTATAGAACAAATGAATTTTATATTTCAGTTTGTAGCAGAGACAGATGCACCTTGTTTCTCAGAAGAGCAAAAAAAGGTAAAGAATTGAACATGTAAATAACTGAAGAAAAAACCCTTCCCTCCAAACATTTTTGTGATGAATATTAATAAAATATATTTAAGAGACAGTGTTCCTGCAAAACTACAATTTAAAATGAGCACACTTTGGACTTCCCTGGTGATCCAGTGGTTGGGAATCCTCCTGCCAATGCAGGGGTCACAGGTTCAATCCCTGGTCTGGGAAGATCCCACAAGCCCCACAGCAGCTAAGCCCATGTGCCATGACTACTGAGTCTGCATTCTACAGCCCATGCTCTGCAACAAGAGAAGCCAGTGCAATGAGAAGCCTGCACACCGAAACTAGACAGTAGCCCCTGGTTGCTGCAACTAGACAAAGCCTGCACGCAGCAGTGAAGACCTAGTGCAGCCAAAAATAAATGAAATGAGCACACTTTCATACACTTCACCATATGCTTGTTAATCTGCAACTTTTCAAAAAGAGAAAATGCTATTACAGTATTATCTAGATCTTATTCTCCGAGACTCATTTATAATGCTGTTCTCATCTCAGAAATGACAATTCCATTCTCTAAGCTCTCAGGTCACATCTGGTCCTTGATGTCTCACTTTTTTTTCTTCCCACCTGCAGCCTATCATCAAATTCTTTTGGCTCTGCCTTGAAAATATATCCAGGACCTGCCCACTTCTGCCACCTCCACATTTACTATCCTTGCTGAGGGTCGTAGGTCACTGCCTGCCATGGGCCCCTAACTGGTCCCTCTGCCTTTACCCTTACCCCATTACTGTCACCACAGCAGCCAGAGTGACCCCATTAACACACGGCCCCCACCACTCACCCCCTGCTCAGAACCTCTGGAAGCTCTCACGTCACCCGAAGTTAAGCCAGTCTTGCCCTTGACCTGAAAAGCCCTATATGATAGGTCTTCCCACCCTCTCTACTCTATTTCTGGACTCATCTCCTTCCACACTTTCCCTTGCTCACTACGATCCAGCCACATGTGCTTCTTTGCTTATCTTGAACAGAGCAGGCTGAGGCCTGCCCCTGGGTCCTATACCACCAGGTCCTACCTCCATGTCATCCTCTCTGGGCGCCTTCTCAGACTGAACTCTTAAAACTGGATCACCGCTCCCATCATAACACTGCTCACCTCCCTTCCTCACTCAACCTCTCCCCTTAGCACTTATTACTTACATGTACTGCGTATTTTATTTACTTATTCATTCATTATCTGTCTTCCCCCCTAATATATACTCCATGAGGGCAGAAATTTTTCTTCTTCTTTGTATATTTGATGCTGTATCATCTCTGCCAAGAAAATGTCTGGCACTGAGTAGGTGCTAATAAATCCTTACTGAATTAACTGAATGAGTTACAATTTCTATTTACTTGAAGACTCTAGAGGTCACCTCAGTTTCATATGAAGACAAGTTACATCAGAGCTTTTTTTGCTAATAGACTTGATGTTGTTACTTTTTCATCCAAGGAGTTGATGAACAGTTTCTCTCTGCATCCCCAGTAACAGGAAAAATCACTAGATACCTTCTTCCTCTTACCAGAGTTCAGAGAAGGTGGGGAAAAGACAACAGAATTTTTCTGAAGCCTTGTTTGAGGGAAGCAGGGTGGGTGTCAGAGTCCTCTCAGCTCTGCTTCACAGGAGGGAGGGACAGAGGCCTGGCGAGGCTCAGCGCCCCTCCACCACCACAGCGCCAAGTCACAGGGCACCTGGGCACCCTCCTCGCCCAGAATGCCTCCTCACCCAGCACCGCACACAGACAGTTACATGCGGGAGGGCCCCACCAAGAGCCTGCCACTGCCAGCCCCTCCCTGCAAGCTCAGCCCTGCCTGGAGGTCCTCACGGCTAAGACTGAGCCCTTCACAGAGGCCTAAGGACCAGAAATACTGCAAAGCTCTGGGAGTGTAGTATAGCTGGACTGTGGCAGAGTCACTGGTGGCTCAGCGGCCAGGGAAACTCAGGCTGATCTCTAGGTCCCAACGGATGGGGATGGCCTTCTCCATAGTAGAGAGGGTGAACAGGTTCAACTTAGGGATCTCCGCTATGAGCTCCAGGGAGCCGTTCTGTTACTACTGACTGTGATAAAAATGGAACCCCACTAGCACATGAGTGTGGTTTGGAAAAGAAAGCGAAGATTCTACAGTTAGGATGTGAGTAATGAAGCGAATAAACAACTACCAACAAATGCTTACAAATAACGTGGCCACATGAGAAAGAAACACCCTAGGTGGCTGTGAAGGGTAGCAGGAAAACGGAAAGGTACTTATTTTACAACACTGGAAATAAATTAGAGTTGGAATAATTTACAGTATTTTCACAACCAAGAGAAAGTTGTTGATGTTTAAGGGAAAACAAAAGTGGGAGAAAAGGAGGAAGGGAATTAAAAAAAAAAAATGAAACAGAAAAACGTTCTAATCCTACTAAAGGTACACCTCCATATTTTTCAATTTTTCATTTCATTTTTCAAAAACAATCAAACATTAAAAAGCCATGAATGGGACCTCATCAAAATGGAAAACTATTTTCCCATGAAAGCTTATCTGAAGCTACAGATGGGGAGAAAATGTTTGTAAACCACACGTTCAACGAAGGACTACCTTCTAAGGACACACAACAAACATTTAAAACTCCACCGTGCAAAAAGAAATTCAGTTAGAAAATGGGCAAAAGTCATGAACAGACAGTCCACTTTAGAGGATACAGAGACGGCGAGTAAGTACCCCAAAATATTTCCAGCATCATTAGCCATCGGAAAAATGTAAATTAAAACCAAAATGAGGTATCAATGCAAACCTGTGAGTGTGACTAAAATAAAAACCTGTGACACCACCACTCTGACAAGGGTGTGGAGAACCTGGAGCACACACACATTGCTGGGGGGAATGTAAAAGTCTATAGACGCTCAAACAGGCTGGCGGTTTCCGATACGACTGAACATGCAGTGATCATACAGCCCACCAGTGTTACTCTCAGACATCTATTCAGAGACATGAAAACATGTTCACACAAATCTGCGCCAACATGCCACGGCAGCTTGATCTGAAGTAGCTACAAACCCGAATCAGCGCAGTTGTCCTTCCGCGGGTAAACGGCTGCACAGGTTGTGGTGCATCCACGCCACGGAAAACTAGACACTCAAAAACAAAAGGAAAAGCAGCTGACACACGTAACTTGGGTCACTCTCCAGGGAACTGTGCTGAGTGAAAAAAGCCAATCTCAAAAGGGTCTGTACGGTATGATTTAATTTACCTAACGTGTTTTAAAAGACGAAATTCTGGAAGTAGAGAACAGATTGGTGGTTTCCAGGGTTAAGAGATGAGGGTGGAGGGAAGGATGGTGTGGTTATACAAGGACAAGATGCTTATGGCGACAGAACTGTTCTGTAACTAGACTATGAAGGTTTATACACAAACCTCCCCAGGTGATAAAACTGTACGGAACTGACCACACACATACACATACACATGACTGCAAGTAAAACTGGGGAAATCTGAACAAGATCAGAGGGTTGTCTCAATGTCAATATCCTAACCTGTGACATGACGGCAGTTCTACAAACTCCTGCCACTGGAATAAAGTGAGAGAAAGTTCCCCAGGGTCTCTTCATATTATTTCTTACAACTGCATGTGAACCTACCATTATCTTGGTACAAATGTCAATGAGAAAAATCATGAAGTCATTACTTCGACATGGTCTGATTAGGCACCTTTTCTAAGTGCCTTGGCCCTAAATAAATTTGTCACTATGCACAAGAGAGCAAGCTTGTAGAGTTGGAAAATGTATTTCATTCAACTGACAGTTAATTAAACTCACTAGATTTACATTTAAAACTTGCCAATTATCCTAAGTCAGCTAGAGACTGCATTCTTCATGCTGTACACATCTCCAGCTAGACTGGCAAAAAGGGTTATCGTTTTACATAGTAGGACACAATCTATATTCAGTTTCAGTGAAATAATACTGTTTTCAAGATCACAAAAATTAACTATGTAACGTTTCTTCCATTTCATAGTTAATTAAAATCACTAATAAGCAAGAATGGTAGCATTTGTTTGTGACCAATTACGGAATTTCTATAAGCAATATTCAAAATTTCATGATCACTTTAATAATTTTATTTTTTTAAAGACTATAGCTTTAAGTGATACAAAGACAGTTAATGCAAAAAGAGTTAATGGCAATAAAATAATGCAGTGCAACATGCACAAAATAAAAAGTATTATTATATTTCCAACATAATTTACTTATACACTATGGTTCTTTAGCTTTTTTTTTAACTGCTGCTCTTGTAACACAAATTAAATTTTTTAAATCCACAAAATATAGCCCACATATTAATCTATTGATTTGAGAGTATCTGCAAAATCTCAGAAAAATGTTTTAACAAGGTCCTAGCTCTAGACTGACATTCCCAATTCTATTTAGTCTGAAAGTGGAGTCTGCATGAACTCTTCTACATTGAATTAAAGTCTAACATCTCATTCCTATCTCTGCCTGAAAATAATCTTTTATAACATAACCCTGAGCATCTCTCTTCACCTGTAAACCATGACTGCAGACGCACAGAGTCAAGATTTTGCTCGTGTCTCTCAGCATCACCGGTCTTCCTATGTGGGCTGCCACTTTAGCTCCAACTTTTAGTTTTTGGATGTGCCGTCTGAACCGGCCCTAAAACCCCAGAGGATCAGAGAAGCTCACGTCTGTGGTCTGGCAAGAACAAGACCTGCAGGTTTCTCTGGAGAGAGAAAATGCCTTCCTGAATTCAGAAACCTCTCACAAAGTGCGCCTGCAGGGGTCAGGGCACCAGCTCCCCGAGGCCCCTGGGGCCCTGCCTGCCTCTGGCGCGTGTTTCTGGGCAGCACAGGACAGTGAGGTCCTTGGGGCAAGGGCTGAATTGTAAAGAAGCTCAGTCTTGTCACATAAACCCAGGGGTCACAAGCTCCTTCTGTGCTTCCTTAGAGAAGGGACCTGGGTGTAACTGGGGTGGGTGTGGGGAGAAGGGTGAGCACCCTCAGGGGAGGACAACCTCGCTGTTGGAAGTGGCTGCAGCCCACGGCAGCTCACTCATGTCAGTGTGTGATTCTACCAGACTCGCTGCTGGCTCATGCTGTAAAATTCCAATAAAAAGGCAGAAGTTGCCAGACTGTATCCAGCAATAATACTTAATCATATGCTACCTAAAACAAACACATCCTATTTGTGTTTATATATTTTAAGATGACAGAGGAATGGGATGGGAAGACCATTTTCTCCCCACAAATTCACCAAAATATCATTTGAACGCTGAGCAACTTCCACAAAACAGCTTCTGAATACTGGCGGAGGACACCAGGCACCCAGAAAGGCAGCCCCTTCTCTTCAAAAGGAGGTAGGACAAAATATAAAAGACAAAAAGAGAGACAGAAGAGTTAGGGACAGAGACCTGTCTTAGGGAGGGAGTCGTGAAGGAAGAGAAGTTTCCACACAGTAGGAAACCCTCTCACAGGTGGGTCTGTGGGGAATTTTGGGGTCTCAGAAGGCAACATAACCGGGAAAAGAAAAAAAAAAAAAGAAAAACCCACAGAATACATGCCTAACTGCAACTGCGGAAAAGAGAACTTTCCTGGGAAAGGCTCTAACCTAACCTAACAACTCTCAACCTGGCCTGCTCACAGAACAAAGGATTGAGCGAATACCAAAGGAGAGCTAGCTGGCTGCTTACAGGCCCTTTCCTGCCCAGAGGCAGATAGGCAGGCTTGCGACAGCCAGAGGCTGAAGGCAAGGCTGCTACAGTCTTAGCCCCAGAGACGGCATCTTCCACCAAACTGTGAGCAGCCTTCCAGCCACTAACCACACCTTCCTGAGATCCTGGATGGTTGACATCCAGCAGGAGGGTCGCAGCCTGAGATCAGCTCTCCAGAGGAGACACGCGGCACACCTAGGGAACCGAGCGCCAGGACCCGGGAGGTGATGAAGACGCACGGCCCTCCTGGGACAGTGCGCTCCCCAAGCACCTGGTCACCTGAACTGCTCAGACCTGCAAAGGGTACAAAATGCACGCCCAACCCACAGAGGCTGAGCCAGAACCATGTCTGAGTGTCTCCTGTGGAGGTGCGGGTCAGCAGTGGCCTGCCGCTGGGGCTCTGGGTGCAGCAGATCTGGGTATGGCGTAAGCCCTCTTGGAGGAGGTGGCCATTAACCCCACCATAGAACCACTAGAACTTACACAGCACTGGGGAAACAGACTCTTGGAGGGCACAAACAAAACCTTGTGTGCACCAGGACCCAGGAGAAAGGAGCAGTGACCCCACAAGAAACTGACCCAGACATGCCCAGGAGTGTCCAGGAGTCTCCAGCAGAGGCGTGGGTCGGCGGTGGCCTGCTTCAGGGTCAGAGGCACCTTTTGAAGGAGGTCACCATTATCTTCATTACCTCCACCACAGTTTGGCCTCAGGTCAAGCAACAGGGAGGGAACACAGCCCCTCAACAGCAAATTGGATTAAAGATTTACTGAGCATGGCCTCGCTCATCAGAATAAGACCCAGTTTCCCCTTCAGTCAGTCTCTCCCATCAAGAAGCTTCCATAAGCCTCTTATCCTTCTCCATCAGAGGGCAGACAGAATGAAAACCACAATCACAGAAAACTAACCAAACTGATCACATGGACCACAGCCTTGTCTAACTCAACGAAACTATGAGCCGCGCCATGTGGGGCCACCCAAGATGGACGGGCCGTGGTGGAGAGTTCTGACAAAACATGGTCCACTGGAGAAGGAAAATGGCAAAACACTTCAGTATTCTTGCCTTGAGAACCCCATGAACAGTATGAAACAGCAAAAAGATAGGACACTGAAAGATGAACTCCCCAGGTTGGTAGGTGCCCAATATGCTAGTGCAGATCAGTGGAGAAATAACTCCAGAAAGAATGAAGTGACAGAACCAAAGCAAAAACAAAACCCAGTTGTGGACGTGATGGGCGATGGAAGTAAAGTTCGATGCTGTAAAAAGCAATATTGCACAGGAACCTGGAATGTTAGGTCCATGAATCAAAGCAAATTGGAAGTGGTCAAACAGGAGATAACAGGAGTGAACGTCGACATTCTAGGAATCAATGAACTAAAATGGACTGGAATGGGTGAATTTAACTTAGATGACCATTATATCTACTACTGTGGGCAAGAATCCCTTAGAAGAAATGGAGTAGCCATCACAGTCAACAAGAGAGTCCAAAATGCAGTACTTGGATGCAGTCTCAAAAACGACAGAATGATCTCTTGTTTGTTTCCAAGGCAAACCATTCAATATCACAGTAATCGAAGTTTATGCCCGACTAGTAATGCTGAAGAAGCTGAAACTGAACGGTTCTATGAAGACCTACGAGACCTTCTAGACCTAACACCCAAAAAAGATGTCCTTTTCATTATACGAGACTGGAATGTAAAAGTAGGAAGTCAAGAAACACCTGGAGGAACAGCCAAATTTGGCCTTGGAGTACAGAATGAAGCAGGGCAAAGGCTAACAGAGTTTTGCCAAGAGAACACACTGGTCATAGAAAACACTCTCTTCCAACAACACAAGAGAAGACTCTACACATGGACATCACCAGACGGTCAACACCGAAATCAGACTGATTATATTCTTTGCAGCCGAAGATGGAGAAGCGCTATACAGTCAGAAAAAACAAGACTGGAAGCTAACTGTGGCTCAGATCACAAACTCCTTATTGCCAAATTTAGACTTAAATTGAAAAAATTAGGGAAAACCATTAGACCACTCAGGTATGCTCTAAATCAAATCCCTTACGATTATACAGTGGAAGTGCCAAATAGAGTCAAGGGATTAGATCTGATAGACAGAATGCCTGAAGAACTACGGATGGAGGTTCACGACACTATACAGGAGACAGGGATCAAGACCATCTCCAAGAAAAAGAAACGCAAAAAGGTAAAATGATTGTCTGAGGAGGCCTTATAAATACTGAGAGAAGAAGAGAAACTAAAGGCAAAGGAGAAAAGGAAAGATACACCCACTTTAATGCAGAGTTCCAAAGAATAGCTAGGAGAGATAAGAAAGCCTTCCTCAGTGACCAGTGCAAAGAAATAGAGGAAAACAATAGAATGGGAAAGACTAGAGATCTCTTCAAGAAAATTAGAGATACCCAGGGGACATTTCATGCAAAGATGAGTACAATAAAGGACAGAAATGGCATGGACCTAACAGAAGCAGAAAATATTAAGAAGAGGTGGCAAGAATACACAGAGGAACTATACAAAAAAGATCTTAATGACCCAGATAACCATGATGGTGTGATCACTCACCTAAAGCCAGACATCCTGGAATGTGAAGTCAAGTAGGCTTTAGGAAGCATCACTACGAACAAAGCTAGCGGAGGTGAATTCCAGTTGAGCAATTTCAAATCCTAAAAGATGATGCTGTGAAAGTGCTGCACTCAATATGCCAGCAAATCTGGAAAATTCAGCAGTGGCCACCAGACTGGAAAAGGTCAGTTTTCATTCCAATCCCAAAGAAAGGCAACACCAAAGAATGTTTAAACTATGGCACAATTGCACTCATTTCACACACTAGCAAAGTAATGCTCAAAATTCTCCAAGTCAGGCTTCAACAGTATGTGAACCACGAACTTCCAGATGTTCAAGCTGGATTTAGAAAAGATAGAGGAACCAGAGATCAAATTGCCAATATCCAGCTGGATCATCGAAAAAGTAACAGAGTTTCAGAAAAACATCTACTTCTGCTTTACTGACTATGCCAAAGCCCAAGCCTTTGACTGTGTGGATCACAACAAACTGTGGAAAATTCTTAGAGACACGAATACCAGACCACCTTACCTGCCTCCTGAGAAATCTGTATGCAGGTTAAGAAGCAACAGTTAGAACTGACATGGAACAACAGACAGTTCCAAATCAGGAAAGGAGTATGTCAAGGCTGTATATTGTCACCCTGCTTATTTAACTTATATGCAGAGTACATCATGAGAAATGCCAAGCTGGATGAAGCACAAGCTGGGATTAAGATTGCTGGGAGAAATATCAATAACCTCAGATATGTAGATGTCACCATCCTTATACCAGGTGAAGAGGAACTGAAGAGCCTCTTGATGAAAGTGAGAGAGGAGAGTGAAAAAGTTGGCTTAAAACTCAACATTCAGAAAACTAAGATCATGGCATCTGGTCCCATCATTTCATGGCAAATAGATGGGGAAACAAAGGAAATGGTGACAGACTTTATTTGGGGGGGCTCTAAAATCACTGCAAATGGTGACTGCAGCCATGAAATCAAAAGACGCTTGCTCCTTGAAAGAAAAGCTATGACCAACCTAGACAGCATATTAAAAAGGAGACACATTACCAACAAAGGTCCATCCAGTCAAAGCTTTGGTTTTTCCAGTGGTCATGTATGGGTCTGAGAATTGGACTATAAAGAAAGCTGAGTGCTGAAGAATTGATGCTTTTGAACTGTGGTGTTGGAGAAGACTCTTGAGGGTCCCCTGGACTTCAAGGTGATCCAATCTGTCCATCCTAAAGGAAATCAGTCCTGAACATCCATTGGAAGGACTGATGCTGAAATTGAAACTCCAATACTTTGGCCACCTGATGTGAAGAACTCTTTGGAAAAGACCTTAATGCTGAGGAAGATTGAAGGTGGGAGGAGAAGGGGACGACAGAGGATGAGATGGTTGAATGATATCACCGACACAATGGACATGAGTTTGAGTAAGCTCCTGGAGTTGGTGATGGACAGGAAAGCCTGGCATGCTGAAGTCCATGGGGTCACAAAGAGTTGGACATGACTGAGCGACTGAACTGAAACAGGATAAAAGGATTTTTTTTTTTTAAAGGATACCATATAACAGTAGTTAAAAGGAAGTGGGAGTTACTATATTAGTATCAGACAAGGCAGATTTCAAAACAAAGAACACTAGGGTAAAAGAGATCATAGCATAAAAATAAAGGAACCAGTTCATGAAGAGGACAAAAGAATTATGTGCCTAATAACTGAGCTTCAGATAAAATGAAAAACAGGAAATAGTGATAGAATTATGAGGAGACACAGACACACAATTTCAATAGGAATTTCAAAACTGTTCTCAATAACTGATAGAAGAAGTAGGTAGAAAATTGGCAAGGACATACACTTCACATCATCAGCCAACTCACCCACTTGACATTTAAGGGACTATTTCCCCTAACAACAGCAGAATATACATTCCTTTCAGGTGCACAAGGGACATATACCAAAGAGAGACCAAACTAGAGGACACTGAAGTCTCAATAAATTAAAAAAAATTCAAATCAGACAACATGTATCCTCTGACTACAACGAACTAGAAATCAGTAGCAAAAGATCTGTGAAGAACCCCACGAACATCTGGAAATGAAATAACACACTTCTAAATAATGTATGGATCAAAGAAGGAGTCAAAAGGAAAATCAGAAAAAGTTTTGAACCAAGTGAAAATGCAAACAGCATCTGTCAGAGTTTATGGGGTGCCTCTAAAGCACCTGAGAAAACAGCTTCCATCTGAAGAAACTAGAAAGACAGGAACAAACTAAACCCAAGGTAAACAGAAGAAACAATAAAGAACAGAGCAGAAATCAAAGAACCAGAAGAGTAAAACATGCAGAAGATCAATGAAAAGGAAAGTTTTATTGATTTTTAAGAATCTTTCTAGCCAGACTGAGGATGAAGAAGAGAAGATGCAAATCATCAGTCTCAGGGATAAGAAAGGTACCTCTTGGTGATGGGGAAAGAGAAAGCATGCAGCTGAAACTGGAATCTTGCCCTGGAATCAGGGGAACACTGCATTTGACCACGACTGGCTACGAGAGCACATTAGTCATTGACCCTAAATGGGGAGGCCAGGGGAACCTGTGGGAAAGGTCGGGTCTGAACTGAACCTTCAAGGACAAGGGGTCCTAATGACAAGCAGATGCTGGGTTGGAGAAAAATCCAGAAGAAAGGAAATCCCAGGCAAACACTCAGAGGCAGGGTGGTGTGGTGTGGTTGGTGTGGTATGTATGCTGAAAGGCTGGGGTGACGGTACTGTGGGGAGGAAGGACTATAGCTCAGAGGCAGATTACAAGTGACCTTAAACTCCTTACTAATGAGGCTAATCTTTATTTTTTTAAGAAAGGGAAACAGGCAAAAACTTTTCAGATTCTAAGTGACAGAGTCAGAACTCTGCTTTTCAAAGGTGAGATTGGAAAGGAAGAGACTGAAGTCAAGGACAGCAGTGAGGGGCTCGCTGAATGACCCCAGCAAGGCATGACCACAGTGGCCCGGTGGGAGGTGGCCAGCACCTCAGGAAGGAGACCAATGGAGGCAATTTCTGGAGGCAGAATCAGCAGGTGGGAGACAAAAGAGATCTCCAAAGGGAAACTAAAAAATGTTCCCTGGTTTCAAAGTGAATTACCATGAAGGTAACGATCATATCTGTTGAGATCTAAAATCACGAGAGACAAGGAAGCATGAGAGTGGGGTCCCAGGGAGGAGGCTGTGCTCTCTCCTGAATGGCTGAAATGGGGATGAGGGTAGAATGGCCCTGGGGAGACGTCCTCAGATGGCCAGAGGCCAGCGCCAGCAAATGGGGGCACAGATTTATGAGTCAGCTGCTCAGACAAAGACAGCTATGCTAGAAGAGCAGTGACCATGCTCTAATGACATCAAGCCCAGGCTTCTGTAGGAATTAACTACCCAATCCATCTTTTCCAGTTTTTAATCTAATCTCTTCTAAAGACCTGATGTTTCACACAAAATGATTTTACTGCACGTTAAGACACAGCTCATAAATATCCCAACATTTTTAAGCTAAAGCAAGTACACTTAAATTCGGGTTTGGTTAACTAGCCCCCATTTAGGTCTCCTGCACCTGTGAAGGACCAAGTTGGTAAATTCACAGTCCATGAGGGACCTATCTACAGTCCTATGTGCTCGGACTGAACTGTGTCCCACCCAAATTCATATGTTGAAACCCTAGCCACCCTCCCACCCCAAAGGGACTGTATTTGGAGATAGACAGGGTTTACACGGAGGTAACCGGAGTTAAATGCGGTCACAAGGGTGGGGCCTGATAAACAGAGCTAGCCTCTTGACACAGAAGAGGGCAGTGGGGTGGGGACACTCTCCCTTCTCCATTCTCTCAATGTACTCAAAGAAGAGGCCATGTGAGCACATGGTGAGATGACAGTCACCCGCAAGCTGAAAGGAAGTGGCCTCAGAATAAAATTCTACCTTGATGACGCCTTGAGCTTGGCCTTCCCAGACTTGAGAACTGTGGGAAATCAGTTTCTGTTGTTTAAGCCACGCAGTCTACAGCACTGAGCTACACAGCCAGGGCAGACTAATCCACACTGCCTGCCTTGCACAACACACAGCTCATGGCACGAGTTGAACACTACTCTAATTGACCCATGCCTCTGTCAACAAGCTGAGCTGCAAGGAACCGCAATGTCAAACTGCCTTGTGTGTGTGCTTAGTCGCTCAGTCATTTCCGACTCTTTGCAACCCTGTGGACTGTATAGCCCGCTAGGCTCCTCTGTCCATGGAGATTCTCCAGGCAAGAATACTGGAGTGGGTTGCCATGCCCTTCTCCAGGGGATTTTCCCAACACAGGGATCAAACACAGGTCTCCCGCACTGCAGGTGGATTCTTTACTGTCTGAGCCCTCAAAGTGCCTTAGAAGTTTCTAAATGCTTCCCTTCCGTTTCTGTGCTTATCTCACTATGGAGCAGTAACGAACATTTTGTGGACTAACATCAGTGCTGCAGACCGGTCTGCAGACCGTGCTACGACCAACACTGACTTGGAGTCTTTCTACTGTTTTTTTTTTTAATGCAACATTTAAATGTAGAAGTAGAAAAAAAGGCATAAATTTTAAACACATTAGAAACCAGATGTATGCCTGTGGTGAGGGGACTAACAGAGCAGCTCAGGATTCTACCGTATCATATGCAGGAGAGATCCCTCAAGACACTGCAGACTGCAGCTTCCTAAAAATGAACACCACTGAGCCTTGCTTATGATGCCCTGGAATCCTGTTTCTCTTTAGCTTGCCCATCAGTCTCTGTAATCATATCTACAGAGCACATTACAATTTGATTACAAACTCACAGCTGGAGTATTACTTCTTCTTCAATTGACAGTACACATATCAAACCCACAAAACAGATGCCCTCAAGAGACTACAACTTAGACGGATGAGCAAATTAACTCCCATGATCCTGATGATGAGGTGAAGGCTTCTGGTTCCAATGCAGAGATGTCGAACTTTCTGATGGCCATTCCAGAGGATCTTCAATGAAGTCTAATTTATATATTTGGTTTTCATTCCAAACCATTATTGGTTTCTTTTTCCTATAAAGTGCTGTTTGCTTATCAGAATTGCAAAGCCTCAGATAGCTTTTATACCTCAAATGAGAACCATGTTCATCCTTTCTGTTCACATGGAAACAGGCCAGAGATCAAGACAGGGAATCATGGTCTCAGCTTGCATCATGCCTTCGCAAACACACAGGTGCATGAGATCACAGAGTACATATTTTTGCAAACTGGACTTCTGCGAAAAGCTTTGCTAGCTGAACTTGACTCTTCTTTTATATCCAAGAAAAAGAGAATTGAGTGCTACTTTTCTCGCTTCTTTTCAGTTCTCACAACTATAGGACTCAGTGAGGTAGAGCCAGTGTGGAAAAGAAATTCAAAACGGTAAAGATCCCAACAAATAACCAATGGCAATCTCCTCCTAACAGAAATGAATACCTGTTCACCTAAATCATCTCCGCATCCTTCTGGACACAAAGTTCCTAGCCTCCCAGTGGCCACATTGCTCCCTAATGGCCGTGGGTAATTTTCACAGCCAGCAGAATGTGAAGAAGTGAAAGCGTGATCCTTCCAAGCCTGGTCCATAAAATCCTCTCTCTTGCCATCGTGTAGCTCCCTCCTCCCCAGCTCTTACATTTAGGCCATTGGTCCACTTTGAGTTGGTTGTTGTATATGGGGTTAAGTGAGAGACATTCTTTTGTATGTGGCTATCCAGCTGACTCAGCACTATTCTTTGACAAGCCTGTTCCTTCCCCAATTGAATAATCCTAGCAATCCTGATAAAAAAGAACTGATTATAAATGTGTGGGCTGATTTCTTGACTCTCAAATCTATTCTATATGTATATGTATGTATATTATATATGTATATATATTGTATACTATATACATATATACATCTATATGTATTTTCTCATGACAGAGTCTTGATTACTTGGCTTTAAAAAAAGCTTTGAAATTGTGAAGTGTGAGTTCTCCTGCTTTTTTGTTCTTTTTCAAGATTGCTTTGGGTCCCTTGCATTTTAATATGGATTTTAGGGTCAATTTCTGCAAATAAATTATCTGAAATATTAATATGGATTGTGTTGAATCTGTAGATCAGCTGGGGAATAGTGCCACCTTCATAGTATTAAATCTTCCATTTTATTCTTCTTTATACATTGTAAATGGAACTGTGCTCTTAATTCATTTTTGGTTTGTTCATTGCAATTGTATAGAAATACAATTGCATTGCTTTTACATTCTGTAAACTTGTTGAATTAATATAGTAGTTCTAATAGTTTTTTAAGTAGATTCCTTAGGAATTTCTATTTACTAGATCATGTCATCTGCAAACAGACAGTCTTTTACCATTAAGTATGATGTTAGCTATGAGTTTTACATAGCAGCCCTTTTCAGCTTGAAAAAAGGGATAATTTTTAAAATGCTGCTATCAAGGCTTTACTGATCCTCACAGGGGACTGTTATATTTGAGAGCTTGGTCTGGCCATAAAATGATATATGGTAGAGAACTCATATGCTTATTTCTAGGAAAAATGCAAGTATGGAAATGGATTAGCTGATCAAGATGCCTTTGATACAACTGAGACAGCTGAGATGCTCCACACCCATGAAAAGATGCTGAACATCACTAGTCATCAGGAAAATAAAATTCCAAACCACAATGAGACACCACTTCACACCCACTAGGATGGTGGTAGTTAAAAAGAAACAAACAAACAAACAAAAGCCATAAAACAAACAGAAAATAAGTGTTGGTGAAGATACAGAGAAACTGGAATCCTCATGCACCGCTGGTAGGAATGTAAAACGGTACTGATGCTGTGGGAAAGAGTTTGGTAGTTCCTCAAAAAATTAAACATAGAATTACCATAGGATCCACAACTCCACTCCTGGATAAATACTCAGGAGGAACTGAAAGCAGGGACTCAAATACTTCCTTGCTGATTTCATTGCAGCATTATTTACAATTATGCTAAATAAGCCAGAGGAAAAGTGACAAATAATTATACCAATTCACTGATATGAAATATATAGAATTGGCAACTTCATAGCAAATAAAGGTGAGGTTAGGGTGGACTGCGTGACCAGGGACTGGGGGGTTACTGCTTATTGGATAGTGCTTCTGTTTGGGGTGATTAAAAAAGTTTTGGAAATTGAGAGTGGTGATGGTTGCATAACACTGTGAATATAATTAATGTCACTAAGTTGTATACTTAAAACGGTAAATTTTGTGATATATATTTCACCACAAAATATATAGACACAAACATATACTTTAAAACTAGGACCACAGTTATCAGTACCCACACACCTGAACCACTTCCAGTACCAATGTTTTGCTGTTCTCATCTAGGCAAAGCCCTGTGACCGTAACTATGCCACCGCATACAGAGCACAAGCTCCTTTCGTTCAGGATTGTGACCACTCACTCATGTGCAAGCCAAGAGCTTTCCACGATTCATATGCAACAGGGATGTGTCACGCCAGTGACAGGATGATGCCATTCGGCACTCTGTCCTTACAGGTACTGATGCTGGAAATCTACCTCCATCAAGCAGGGTTCTTATTTGCAAGCCACAAACACCAATTTTGTTTTACTGGGGCAAAGAAGAGATTTGTTAAAAGGCTACTGTGCAGCTCACAAACCCTCCAAAAGGTCTAAAAAAAACCAGGCATGGCCGTCACACGGCAGGAACAATGTTCATGATCATGCAGACAGCTTCTCCAGCAAGGAAGCCAGGGCTGCAGCTGCTAGGCACAGACCTGACACCCTCGACAACAGCCACCACCGCAGTCTCCCTCCCCACAGTGGATTCTGCATGGTCCCTGCTTCGGGGGGTCACTGGCTTCCAGTTCAAAGTCTGGAGTGGCAAGGTTATAACCAAATGAATATAGATCATGGGCTGTGTCCATGCGCTGGAGCAAAGGAGGCCAGGAAGGGAGCACCTGGCACTGTCTGCTTCGAGATTGCGAGTGGTCCTCGGCCTCTTAAGGTCAGTCATTCTTTGGACACAGGAGGGAGCCTTAGAAATGAATGATGAAAGAAAATGACATGTTCACTGCACCATGTCTTCAGGTCAACCAATGTGCAAAAGTAACAATTTAGGCTAAATCTGCCTAAAGTGGTTTCTCAGTGGAGGAAGAAGCACTAAAAGTACCAGGCAAGCAAGAGCTCAGTCCTTTGGAAGAGCCAGGAGGAGCTGAATGTGATTAGACCAGGCAGAGGAGAGCAGCCGGGCAGGGCTGCAAGCTTCTCCATCCGGGGCCTACAAAACTCAATCTGAACTTGAATCCTGAAGATGGTGGAGAGCCAGGGCAGGCTTTCAAGGACAGAATGAGATCAGATTTGTGTTTCAGAACGAGCATTTGGCAAGAGAATGGATTGGAGAGCCCCAGGCCAGGATGCCAGTTAAGAACTTGCTGTTACTCAGCCAAGAAATGGCGAGGCCCTGCTCTAAGGCTATGCACGAGGCGATGAGTGGAGGGGACTTTAGTCCAGATGGACTGACGGGGAGCGAGGGAGCGTCAGCTCCACCTTCCGCTTGACAGCAGGTGGATGTGTCAGACAATGCAGTTTTGGAAGCACACTGGGTGACATTCAGCTGGAGGCAGTCTGGGTGCAGAGATACCCAGGTGGGCGCTGCAGCGGAAGTCACGGAGAAGACTGCTCTCCAGGGCCACAGGGAATGCCCAGGGAGTGAGGAGGGACCGGAGAGGAGGAATGGATGAGTCGTCCAGAGGAGGGGAAGTCCTGGGAGAAGGTCGAAAAGGAACCGCTGAAGAGATGGGAAGGAAACCTGGAGACCAAGCTCTCAGAGCAGAGAATGGATTCCTGGTTGAACTGAGTCCTTCCTCTCAAATAAGTGCTGCGCCTGTGTACCACGTTTAGTCATCCTCTCGGGCTGTTGTTTCAGCAGTTCTCCACACAGATAACAATGGAACTTCAAGTTTCTATGATGGTTGTATGAGTGAGTTTCTAATTAAAAATACATTTTCTACCTAGTTCTGAGGACCTGGTTTCTTGCGGGGAGAAAAAAAAAATCCCAAGCCAATTTGAGGAAGCAGTTTGGTCAAATTTCTAAGTCAGTGCTCCAACTTCCTCAACCCACCCTCTTCTGCGTGTGTTCTGAGACGTGACTTCAAAGTGGTCAGACCAGCAGCTACAGTCTACTGCTTACCACGTCCTAGTCTGGCCGCAGTTCTTCTGGGGCCCACGAGACCAGGAAGGTCTCCCTAACGTACATCTTGTCTTCTCCAAGAGCCCCGTGCACAGGCCGTGAGCATCAGCTGGGCCAGGGGAGCGAGCATGAGGGAAAAGGGAACATGGATTCCCCATGCGGGCAGTTCACAGATGTGGGTTTCTAGCTCATCAAACTGCCCACCGGCCTCCTCCTGCCTGTCATATACGTTCTCGAGATTCAGCAGGACCCAAAAACAAATTCAGGATCTTCTGCCAAAACATAGACCCCTTTTAGCATTCCCTGTCTCAGTGAGCCGGCTCTCCAACCAGTATCCAAGCTGGACACCTCTGGTCACGCAGACAACCCCTCTACCCTAAAACACTCCACATCCAACATGTCACTGAGGCATTTGAATACTGCTTCCCACGCGTGCCACTCCAGAAGAGCTGCTGCCCACTATGGTCCAGGCTACCAGGATCCCTGCCTGGCACCCTGCAGTCAGTTTCACTCTTGACGCCCTGAAACCTCCTCCATCTGAGCATGAGTGAGAAGCACCCTCTATTCTGCACCTCGGCCACTCTTCATCTCCCTGAATGACCATCTGGCACTTTGTATCCACACTACCCAAGGCTCCAAGAGGCCAAGGACCGAGTCTGACTCTGCTCAGGGCCTGGCACAATCTGTGTGTAAGATCTGTGTAAGCCCCCAGATCTGCCAGGTGAACAGATGTCCCCTCAGGGGACATGGCCAACACCACGGTCAGAGGTCAATGAACCTGCCCTCTCTGACACCACAAAGAGCTTTAACCACGTTTGCTGAGGAGGAAGTAATGTAAAGAGAGTAGAATTGAGTAAGAAAAAATGTTTTGCTTTCTCTCCTCTTTCCAAGTTCTTAAAATAAACCTGTAAATGGCAGAGAAAGGGAGCTGATGCATTTAGGAAGAGCAGGGACCGGGTTTTCAAATTTGCTCCTCTCCATTCCAAACTTTTCTTCTTCTGTTTTCAATATCAAAATGCCAGCAGTTCATGAGGAATTTAATGGAGATTGGTCACTCCAAACCTTGGGTTGTCTGGAAACCACTCCTTTCAAACCCAAGTATCCGCTGCCACTACAATGTGCCAACATCATCTCTGCGCTTTGGATTTATTTAGTTTGTTTGTTTTGCAATGGAGTTATCACTTCTATCTTCAAATGACAACATTCAATATACTCTAGCATAGTCACATAATATACTTAGAAAGTATTATGTTTAAATAAAATCACTGAAATCAGCACATTTTAGGGAAATAAAACCAATTGAATGATGAAAACGATGAAGCTTTAAAAAGACTGCCAACTTATCTCTTCAGTTAGGGATATGACTAACGTACGGAGTGTAACATTATCTTTCCCATTTTAGACTCACTTTTGGAATTAGCAACACATTGATTGTCTTGTTCCATCACCAAATTGTGAAATATCTTCATATTTTATTAATCTCTCTAATAAACCATCACTCTGACAATTTCTTTCCTGGATTTAGAGATGTAATGCTGATGATTATTTGTATGAAGCTAGAAATGGCGTGTCTGTGGGGCACTGCAGCTCACCACCAGCCACAGGGAAGCGTCACGGTGCATACCAGCACAGTGATCCTAGATGATTAACTAACAGGTCGGAGGGAAAAACTGCTAAAAAGAGCTATCGCTGGCAAACGACTTCAACAGACTGAGATAATGGGAAAAGAGAACATGGCATGTGATGCAATTTACACAAAATGTTAAAAGAGACAAAAGCAAATGGCAGCAGAAGTCAGGGAAGGTGTTGCTGTTGGGTGGTGGTGAGTAGAAAAGGCAAGAAGAGGCTTCTGGGAAAATGCTCCACGTCTTAGGAGTATGTTCACTTCCACAAACTCATGTAGCTTGCTACTCATTATCAGTAACTATATGTATGCTGCATTTTAATAAAAAGTTCTCCAGGATATTCTGAATATTGACTTAAAATATCCTACAAATATTGCAGGTAACATCTACATTCTTATTTCAACTCCACTTTCAGCAGAGGATCTTTAAATTCTCTTAGGGTCTAAAATAATTTCTAACTTGTTTTTATTTTACTTCAACAAGAGTGGAAAAACCGTGTTATGTTTATAAAATACATACATACAATAGCTATAATATACACACACGTCATGCTACTTTTTAATGGCTTGGGGAAAAGTTACAAAGGATTTAACTCACAAATTTAAGACTGGTAAGTGTGGTGAATTTCTGAAAAATTTTTTCACATTTTGTTCAATGACTATATATTTATAAAAATTAAATTAAAAAATGCCCCTTATCCGATTAAACTATTACAGTAAGTCCAGCATGCTCCTTATAGATGATATATTAGATATAACCGATTAAGATAGATATATTAACAAGAATATATTTTGTAGTAATAAGGTACAAATAAGTATAGTGATAATCAAAATAATATAAAATATGCTGTAAACTAAACAGAAAATGAAGTATTCTTCTTTAGTTCATAAATGAATTATATATTATGTTTTCAAAAATATCAAACTAAATTTGATTCTTTTAAAAGATGTAAAGTATTATTAGAGAATGCTGGTTTCTCACAGAATAATGCAGCCACCTAAGTCCAAATCTGTCCATACATTCTCAAAATAATAATAATAATAAATCAGATGAATGAGGAGAGAACAAATGAAACCACCCATTATTCATGCCTGCAATATAACTAGGAGATAGGGAATGCTGTGAACTTCATCATACATGAAAATAGGAAAAATATCTAGCAAGACCAGCTGAAGAGATCACACCTGTGTGGAAAGTCAAGTCAGGGACTCCGAAAAAAAATGTTGAGAGAAACAGAGTTGGAATGGTGCTGGAATAAGATCCCAAGAAAAAAAAAAATTCTACTGTGAGTGAGGAACCACTGAGAACATGTTTGATCAGAGGTTTCCTGGAGAATCAAAGGGATAGGGCTTCAAAATGAACAGAACCAGAAATGTAGTCTTAGGAAGGCACTATTTCTTGGAGATTACATGGAAGGATCCGGCACCCAGGGAAAATGGTGATTATGGGAAAGAAGAAAGTAAAAATTACAGTCCTTCAGAAATACTTCAGAGCAATGCTTGCACTTCTCACCACAAAGAAGGTACTCATTTTAAAAATGGCATTTTACCAAGAAAAAGAAGCCCTCTTAAACCAAGGAACTGAGTACACCACTCAAACCTCTTATCCTGGCCAACCAGAACTACTATTGCTAGTCCAGGAAAATTAATCATTTTCAAAGTGAACAAACAGCAGATAATATCTATATAAAATTACTATGAAAAAAAAAAAATAAAAAAATAAAATTACTATGAAAATAAAACAAACAGTGAGTCACAGTATTTCAGTTTTTCATTTTGTTTCCCTCACAAAATAAAAAATAAACAAGAGCCAATCAACAAACAAAACATGAACTAGATGAAAATTATAACTTAATATTTGAATCTAAATAAAATAGTCTTAAACAATTATAAATGTGAAAGAAGTAAGTAAGAAATTTTAAAACTCAGAACAGAAATATCAAATGAACAAACAGAAAGATACAAAATGAAAGGGACAACCCAGTAAACAATTAAATAAAAAAGCCAAATTCATGTTAGAAATGGTGATTAAATTAAAAAAGGGCCCAGGGAGAATGGATAGAAACGAAAATAGAATAAGGAGCATTGAAGAAAGGCTTAAAAAGCCTATGGGACAAAAATAAAATAGATGTCAGAATGAAAGTAAGTGACTGATATAAAAGACAAGCAAATAAGATTTCACATAAATGTAACAAAAAATAATAGAACACAATATTGAAAATTATTTAAAAAGAAGACAGAAATAAGAGACATGAAATGGCATTGAAACGACCACCATGACTGTGATCTGGACCAGTCACCTCTGAGAAATATACCTATTAAGTGATTAGATTTAAAAGATAAATTTAAAAAATAATACTAAACTCCTGGACCTCAAAGCAAAATGACTAGGTACACACAAAAGGAAAAAAAATCAAGACTGGCATCACTATTTGACAGCAATAAAACAAAATAATAATGCAGTAGCATTTTCAAGAAACTTTCAGAAATAGTAACCAAAAGATGTTGAATCCAGCCAAGTTGTCCTTCAAATATAAATGCTATAGCAGAATAGTCTTAAACATTCAAGAAATTAAACACTCTTCTCAGAATCTTTGGCTACTCAAAGTAGGGTTCATGGCCCACAGCATTAGTATAACCTGGGACTTCATAAAGAATAAGAATCTAGGCCCCATCTGAGAGGTCCAAATGACTAGTATGCCCAGTATTGTTTCAGAAGCATCATACTAGAGAACAAGGATCATAGAAAAAGAGGTGAATCAGGAAACTTTGCCAAGATAGCTGATGGCAAGCACTGAAGGGATTTAACAGCTTAACCATGGACTAAAAAGAGATATACGTAATTGCTGCATATTCTGACAAAGTAGGGACAATATAACTGAAATAATGAGATAAAGAAGAATACACTAACAGTCAAACAGATAATACATACTCAAAGGATGTTACTTAAAATAGAAAAACCAAACAGTAGAAATCTAAGTAAAGGCAGTGAATCAAGGACGTTATAGGAGGTAAAACTATAAAGGTGTAAGAGAAATCTTTCTAAATACCTCCCATGAAAAATGAAAGTAAGGAAACAGATGATATAGAGAAAGAAACACAGTAAATATAACATAATACCATAGTATATGTAAGTAAAATAACATGACCATGTTGAGACCAAACATATCATGCATCTCAATTAATGCAAATAGACTGAACACACCAATTAAAAGTAAAATATTTTAAACTTCCTTGCAAACGAAAACCCAATTCGAGATTGTATGTAAGAGTCTAAATCAATGTAATTCAGGAAAGCTAAAAATAAAATAGACTAGATAAAATGGAAATCTTAAGAAAATAGGGTATACAATTTGAATATCAGACAAAGTAGAATTTAGGTCAAGAATTACTAAAAGTTACAAAGAAATATTTTTATGATATTAAAGGTCACAATTCAAAATGAAAGCACAGCAGTTATAAATCTCAGTGTACCAAATAGCACAGAACTACATTCATAAACCAGAAACTATAGTAGATGTTTTGTAACAGGAACATACTACGTAAGAGAACACTTTAACACCACTCTTGAACCAAGGAAAGTGGACAAAGGCTAAGTAATAGTTTAGGAGATCTAAACAATATGTTCAACAGAGTGGAGTTTTTGGAAAAATAGATAAAGATATTGATAACATTACATACTTACTAACAGAGAATACATCTTTTTCTCAAGCACACATGGAACATTCAAAAATCATGGTGGTATCTTAGGTCTTAGAAAAAGTCTCAAACTCAAGTGGCATGGATGTTTCTAAAAGATAAAATCTGAATATTCTTTTAATTAAAACCTAAATGTGCAATACTATTAATAAACTCTAGGCAAAAAGATTAAAAAAATAAATTTTCAGTCACAAATATGGGTGCTCTGTTTACTTCACCCACATGCTGTTTAACTAATATTCAACTATTTTGAAGACAAAAGGATAGATTCTCAAGAATCAACAAACATTTTTAAAGCAAATGCCATTTTACTCTGGAAAATATTTTTAACATTTTTTAAAATATAAATCCTATCTTAATCTTTGTTCAAAGAATTCACCAAGGTCTACTTTATTTTAATCTTAGATCTATAAATTATTCCAGATTTTCCAAACTGTTTTATGAGGATGAAGGTAAAATAAGGGTCTGTCCATGACTCATAAAAAACCTCTATCTTTGGATGTCTGTGGCAGAGTTTTTTCTTGCATAAATATTTTAAAATAAAAAAGTTAATATTTTATATTTCTGCTTTGTAATTGCTATAAAAATATATACTATATAGGTCTCAAAAATAAAAACGTGTGATCTCACAATACTATTTTTTATTGTAGTTAATTAAAAAATATTAATGAGAGAGCCTACGACACTGTCACGAGTCCAGTGATGTTCTGCTCAATAAACAGAAATCCTCAATATTGAGAGTCACCACAGATATATCTCTAGCTAAAAACCCACTGATTCATTTGGCAGCCCCATAGGTGACATCAACTGTATCTTGCCAACCAGAAAAGTAGAATCACCAACAGCTATAGGATGAAAGTCTCAAATACTCCCAAAGATACCAACAATGCAAAGGTCTAAGAGCCCTAGGGACAAGGGCCCAGTCCTTCTAAATAAACAGGCAATAAATAGCAACTGATGCTTTAATGACTGCAAATGCTTTTCCTTAACTTAAACTTGGCATATAAATTTCAAAATTTGTATTATGTTTAAAATAGCTCAAAATTCTTCCTAAGGATTTAGGGGGAAACTCCAGCAGCCATCATCACTGACGTGCTATTCTTACTCAGTTTGGAACTGATTTTATACTAAATGTGAAAATACAAGCTGGTGTTTCTATGGAGAGAAGGGTAGGTAGAACTGAGAAATAGTCTAACTAGGTCCTTGGAAATCCCAATGTTTGTAACAGCCATGCAACAGTTCATCCTGTATAAAACTGATTACTTAATTAATGACATCCACGGTTATATCTCTACTTGCAAGAATATATAAAATTCTTTAAACAAAGTTATTTTGTTTTTAAATTTTACTTTTATGCCATATAATAAAATTGACTTTTTTAGCATACAGTTTCATGAATTTTAACACGTGCATGGATTTATGTAAACCACCACCATAACCAGGGTTCCACCACCCTCAGAAATCCCTCAAGCTTTATCTACATAGTCACACAAAGCGAAATTAATTTAATTCACATTATTTTCATGTTTTCTCCCCCACAAAAGAATAAAACAAAACAATCTCTCTGAAACATCTGGGAATCCCTGACCCAAAAAACACAGTGATGAAGAAAGGTTTACATGTGTTCAGGTCCTTTTTTAGTCCTCATGAAGAGAATTCACAAAATGTATATGCCCTGCTCTAGAGGCATTGCTCTCGGATTAGGAACTCTGTGATCCTTGTTCCACAATAGACAGACATTCTCTATCTTTGTGGCCTGTGGCTAAAACGGAGCCTCATCAAGAAGGGGTTTATTACACCTCTGCTTGCTCCCAGCCCCAACACTCAGCTCAAGACCTCAGAGAAACAGGTGGAGAAGAGATGAACAAGGAAGAGGCCTGAAATAGGGGGATGCTAGCAGAAAAGGGGTGGCAATACATTCCAGAGGAGGCAAGTAAGAAATGAGAGGTAGAAGAAAGCTGAGGAATAGTAGGGGTGAGGAAGAAAGAGGAACACAGTAGAAAATGAGGCTGAAAAGGGGGCTGAAAAACCAGAAGGTTAAGGTGAGTTCATCCCAAGAACTGGATCACCGAGGCTCTGCGTCACCCCACTCTCAAACACTCTCTCCTGAGGAAAAATTATTTGAAGTAGGATTTCTAGGTCAAAGAGTATACCTATCTCACATTTGTTTCAAAGTCATGAAGCTTATTTAAAGAAAGAAAAACCCTCAAAAACTTCCTAATCTAGTGCATTTTTGTTGAATTATACTGATTTTTTTCTCATAGTTGCACAATGATCTATTTGAAATTCATTCTTATTTTTAAAATGATAAAAAATGCACAAACCACATAGACTGCTCCTTTGCTTTGGCCCCAATCCAATCCTGGCACTATCCTTGGCAAAAAGCAGGTCAAAATATTTGTTATTAATAATCAGCTTTTGCTCTCCCTCAACTGTAGGTGAAACTGATTTGAACCTGAAATAACAAGCACGTCAGTCATGGTCCTTCAGCCTGTCATGTCCTCATGAGGCAAGGATTTCTACTATCCTGAAAAGGTCAACACTGCTTTGTAAAATACCATTCAAATCATGAATTCTAAAGTTCAGTAACATTGGCTGTCCTCTTACATATGCACTCCTTTACCCAAAAAAATTTTTAAATACAATAGCATTCTTATTTGTACTAAACTAGGTGTAAAACAAACTCATTAACTTCTACTTATGAATCCTTATTCTTACATACAATTTGTTTATCTGAATATTAAATATTCCTCGAAGCCTATATAGAAACCTACCACTCTGGCTGCCCCCATGAAAGAGAATTTGTGGATTGGGAGAAAGAGATACAAGGATTTTTTTTCACTGTGCTTTTGACCTTACACGTTCTGAATCTTATAAATGCATTGCTATTCAAAGAATAAACACCAACAATTTTAAATAAAGATAATTACTTCTGTAAGAAAATGGCTTTGTAGTTTCCACACTGCCAGCTAACAGAAGTTAAACTATATCGATAGATACTGTCTGTTATCAAGCCACATGGGAGATGAGCCCAGCTACCACTGTCCAAACAAAAGATGCATATGAGAGAAAACGACTTCTCCAAAAAAATGATTAGAAGTTATACAAATATGGAGAAGGAAACAGCAACCCACTCCAGTATTTTTGCCTGGGAAATACTGTGGACAGAGGAGCCTGGTGGGCTACAGTCCACAGGGTTAGCAACTAAGCAACAACAATCTAATAATATAAGTAGTATTGTTTTATTTCCTTATAAATCAAAATATAATAGGTAATTTGACTCATTAATAAGAATTCAAAAAAAATTTTTTTTAAGTTATACAAATAAAAAGAGTGTAGAAGGAATGCTTGGAGCTGGTTCTTTCTCTCAAAGGTAGCAATGCCCAACTGAATACCTTCTGCTGTTTTAAAAATTCTGCTCACTTGCTCACTTCTGTGTGTGTGTGCGCACGCGTGCACGCACGCAACAGAACAATGCAGCTGAGCTCATAAACAGCACTGTCTCTATAAAGAGTATAATCCCCTAACCCAGACAACCCTCCAGACAATTTCAACATGCAGAGCCAAACGACGGAGGTGACCTCTCTGCAGGACAGTCCTCCACCCCTCCCCACTGTTCCAGGATCCACCTGGAGATGGACAGCAACAGAGCAGGACTCTGGAACACCAGAGCTCCAGAGTCAAAAATGGGAACAACAAAACAGGCACTGTTCCTCCTCAGAAGCACGAACATTACTCGAATCCAGTGACTCTTAGAAAGGAAAGAATGAAGTATTCAACTGCCATGCTGCAAACCAAAACAGGTCAGGGCACTGTTTCTAGTCCACAAGGAGAGAAGGACTTGCTCCAGAAGGCAAATCAACTGTCAACAGCACACTTAGAACTCGACTGACAGTTTTTCCATAGCTAGACACTTTCAAGGAAGGAGCAGCCTGCCGATTTACATTTTGGTATGAGCTCCTATCTATCTTTCTGCAAACTACTAACCCACAGTTCTCAGACCAGCCCAGTGTGAGTACCACATGGAGTATTATCACTGTAAACTACGATGAGTACAAAGGAGAGGGAGTCTTAGTGATACACGGACCAAAGCAACAGAAAAATTCTGAAAACCCAATACCATTTGTTTCAGCTAATGTGTGAATTAACAACTATGATATCAGTTGACAAAGGCTTGACAAAGTTTCTTCCCAAAGACTTTAGATTATAAACCTTTTCTTTCTCCCAAAAGAATAAACAAACAGGGCTTGGCACCCTAGTCATAAAAAGTCACTGAACTTTACTTTAAAGCGTAAAAACGACAAGATAAGCACTCAATAAATATCTGTTACCTAACTGATCAATCAGCTTTCAACTGGATCATAGTCACATGCTATTTAGTATTTTATATTTTAAAAACTATTCTACAGGCTAAATCTTTAAACAGCCTCTTGGCTCAGAATATTTTACAGGCTTTTTAAATAAAAGTCCCCAGAAAAACTAAACTCAGGAGTAAATTTAATATTCCAAGTTGTTTAAAATGTTTTTAGTTTGAAATTACTTATTTAAAAACTACCAAATGCTAACTTGATGGTTTTTAGTGATTCAACTAACATTGATCTTGATCCCTCACTGAACCATTCCCACTGTGCTGCTTCCTATTTGTCCCAGAATCCTGCTGATTCCAGAAGCACATGAAGGGTATCTTATGCCTCTAAAAGGCTTAACAGCAGTGCATATCACTTTCCACACAATTATTTGCATTTCTGTACATGACCTCCATGTAGAAAAGAGTCTGAATACAATAAAATATAAAGACAGTTAACTCTTTGTGTTCTTGGCATGACCAGTGAATTCTCCAAAGTCTGAGAGCTGTGGCTCACCTCCTTAATTTCCTCTCACAAGCAAAACAATACTCAAGGTGAGCGGCTCCTTTTATGCTGATAGAAAGTTATGAGGGCTCAAAAAGGAAAAGCCAAAGAAGCCTACTTTTCTCATTCTTTTTATTATTATTGCACTGTCTCTAAAAATTCAGCTATAAAATGTCATTTGGAGTTTGAAGAGAGCCACTTGATAGGTAAAATCAAATTTTAGATTAACTGGTATTAGGTTGTTTCATTCTTAATTTTGGAAAAAAAAAGATTTCTTTCATCTTGTAGGGGACTGGGTTGAGTAAACATATTCTGAGCCACAGACAAAAGGTTTCCCAAAGCATATTTTTCAATATTTTCATACATTTTAAGTTTTATCTTTCTAATATATGTAGAGTAAAAATCACTCATTTGGGGGGACAGCTCTTTAAGTTTTAACAAATGCAATGAGCTGTGAGACCCTTAATCTGATTATGATTATGATCAGGATAAAGAACAATTCCATCACTCCCAAAAATGCCCCTTGTGCTATATACCTCTGTAGTCAAATACACATCTCACTTCTAATCCCTGACAATCACCCTCAGTAAATTTTCATGTTCGAATTGAGACAGGGTGCATATTGCAAAAATCTATGTGACAAATTTAACCACACCGGGAAGACAACGCAAGGAGCTCTCCCACGGTCCTGCCCCTCTGTCCTTCCTGACCTCCGTGGAAGAACCGCGCTGACCCAAATGAAAGCTGCTCTTTTTCCCTCTGGTTCCTTTTCTACAACTGACTGTGAAAGACTACTAATAAACTTTATTCTTTCTGCTCCAATCCCATCACCTTTCTGATGTGAAACACTCCCTCAACTTGAGTTCCTTGTGCACCAATGACCATATCATGGACTTAATTATTAGCACAGGTGGTAACCAATCAGTTTTCCTCTGAAGTGCTGAAGTAGAAAGGATAATGCGAGTGCTACAACCTTCATGCACATGTAGAAATGGTTCTGGCTGGGGCCCACTGACATCAGCACAGGGATAATCGTATCTCTCTGTTCTGCAGCTCACCCTCCACCCTGCGCTCAAGATGCCAGGGGAGAAACTTGATCTTTAGGCTGCCAATTGTTGTATCTTATTTTAAAGAATTACATACACACGTGTGTGTGCACGCATACATATGTATATATGAATATGTGCATGTAAAACATAGTATTTACATTTTTTCAGCTGGGATAGAAGAGTTTTTAAAATATGTAAGGTAAAAAGACATTTTCTTGCAAGGTCATCAACATTCAAAATCTTTCTTTCCCTTCCTTTCATGTTTCTTAACCATCTTTGTAAATAGTCCATTTTTAGTAACATTTATAACATAAATGTTATATGGGATTGGGAACACATTTTATTAACTAGGAAGAAATTACAGTGGTAATATTAACCTCTTACATTTATAAGCACCTTGGAGTCTGTAAAAACAGTCTCACAGAGTGTCTAATTTAATCAGTCTTTACCACATGGCCCCTTGGGGGAGCTACAAAAGACACTAAAGCCCCTCTGAATCTTTTAGGCTACAGACCCAAGGAAGGAAGGGAGGAGGAAAACAGAAGTAACAGTGATATAAAACAACATCACAACATATCAAAATAACTACAGAAATCAGGAACTGGTAAAATTGGTATCATTTCACCAAATCCAATTAATATATCAATTTCTATGACACTAAAAAAAATGATATTCAAGCCTGGTTCAATCTTTAATACAGAATTCCAGTGCAAAAAACAAAAGTGAAGGGTTTCCTGAAGTGAGATTTGACCTAGAGGACTAACACGACATTTTGGGTTTGAGTACTGCTCACATGGGAAAACTTTTCTAAAGAAAAGGGATGACTAGGGTTTGGATGCTTAGAAGAACTCCCCTGGTGGCTTAGTGGTAGAGAATATGCCTGCAATGCAGGAGATGTGGATGTGATTGCTGGGTGGGAAGATCTCTTGGAGGAGGAAATGGCAACCTACTCCAGTATTCCTACTTGGGAAATCCCATGGACAGAGAAGCCTGGCAAGCTACAGTCCATGGGGTAGCAAAAGAGTTGGATACAGGTTAGCAGCTAACCAACAACAGATGCTGAGAAACATGAATGTCAAGGCACTATTTTCATTGAGGGAAAAAGCAAGAAGATAAACATCAAAAATGACGACTTAAGTGCTCTGCCTGTGGGTAGAAGTCTCTTTTCAGAGCAGGAGCGTGCTTTCTCTTCTATGTATCAATACTTTCAGTGTAGACCAGAAACAGCAGGTTAAATGGAAGTCAAACAGTAACTCATATGAAAGCACAGGCAGAAAGCTTGAAGATCGGGTCCTTATGAACAACTATTCCGACACCTTCCTGTTCCTGACAGAAGAAATTAACTACCAGGATGCAAGCATAAAGTGCTGGGGCCTAACCAACAGGACCACAGGAACCAAAAAATCCAGGTGGGTTGGAGGAAAATGGAAAGAGGATGTGGCAGACTCCAGCTCGTCTTTGGACCTTTGCGGAAAGATCAGAGAAACCTGGAGGCTGCAGAGAGAGAGGAGGGTGTGGGTGTGGTCCAGACTGGAGGACAGCCAAAGCTGTCTACATTCACAAGGCCAGGCTTCTGAGGCACGAACCCACTTCACCCACTTCATACTTCCATGAAGCAGCTACCCCCTCAGAAGGAAAGGAGCAGAGATACGGTAAGTTCAATTCTCAACCTATTCATTTTCAGGTATCATTGGGAATGGCCAGGTAGGGTTGACATTAATGAGGGGAAACGACTCTTGTGGTTCTGCCTCTGAGCATGTGAAAGGGGACCAATTTGTAATGAAATGTACATGCAATGTGAAATTTTCCTCATGAGCACTGAGCCCTCCATCCACTGCTCCACCCATGACCCCTCAGCCCCCAAATCATGCTCTTCACTCCACGCAAACCCACATGGCCTGCGACCGCACCACTCCCCTGTCACTCCTGCCTCAGGAGCTGCCCCAGTGTCCCACTCTTCCTTCATAGAGGTCCCCTGCCATACAAGGCCTCCCCAAATGAACTCCCCTTGGATTGGCTCTTCTCAACATCCCATCTGGTACTATAAAGAGTGGAGATTTCTTACACTCTTAAAATCTACTTTCAATTTTCTGAAGCACAACTTGCCGCCCATCTTGGCGGGGGTGGGAAAAGCCCAAATGCTTTCTTATCTCCCCATTCTCCAAAGAATAAAACAGAAAAGCAGAGAAAGGAGGCAGGCTTGACTCTGAATTGGCTTATGTATCTGAAAGGGAAGTCTGCTGTCATGTAAAGAGGCAGTTGGCAGATAAAGCCAAGAGGAAGCCAATGAGCTGAGCAGGTCTATGGCTGAGGGTGGGGAGCACAGGCTGGGATGTAATAGGAGACACCTGAGGGAACAGGTAATTGACAGGAGGCTCTGAAAGCACTCGGAGGGGACCAGAGTGACACTTCTCAAAGATGAGTAACCCAAGTCATTTTCTTTATCTGTGGATATATGGAGTATTTGCATTTGAATATACAGGGTATTTTCCAATTTCACTTTAAAGAAAATAATGTAGCTAGACTTTGAAATTATGACTTAAAAGAGTACAGAAACTGTCGAGTTTTCTAATTATTAATCCTTACAAAAATTCTTTTTCTGAAAACAGCTCCATTCTGAGTAAAAATTGATCTCTTTCAGAGGTGTGAGAACTGCCTTTTCCTAAATTTCCTAGGGTAAGAAACAGGTTAGGTTACCAGTGTTAATATCTTAAAAGAATGCAAAGCAATTTACAAACACTGGACACAACAAAGTCATATTTAAACGGATTATGTACTAACATTCAATTTGGAGGGCACTGGGTCCTTCAACAACAAAACAAATATTTCCCATTAATTGACAAATTTAAGGGCCAGGCCCCTAATCCCATACTCCCCAAGGACAGAAGCTCTTTTAGGCGGTTCACCTAGGTCAGAATTCCACAGCTAATACAAAAAGTTAGTCAAAATAAGGACCTATTAAAAATGCCAACCTTTAATGCTATATTTCAGCAAACATTTAAATGTACATTTATTTGCAAATCTTTTAATGTGGAGCCAAGGCCTTTTCTTTGAGTAGGATCCAGTGATGGAGTTTGTCGTGGTCTTCTAGGCATAAATAACACCCATGAGACAATGTCAAAGATTCCCAAGTTTGTTTTCTTTCAAGAAGAGTGAAAATTTTAAGACACTTGTGAAGCAGTATGAAAACAGAATCTGGAAGCTGCCCATATTTTTATGATTTTCCCTAATCTTTTATAATTGACTCATCTTTATCCAATCTGATAATCATTTGTCTTCATGGAGTCTTTCCAAAGGTTTTCATGAAAATGATGGCTCTTTCTATTTTAGCACACAGATTTCGTCAGTTTTCATTCCATTTAATTAATTTATGCCAATCATAGTTGCAAGAATACCACACATAAACAGACTTGGGAACTAAAGGCCTCATGGTGAGTACTTCCCTCAGTGAGTGGACATCCTCCCCATGGACCCCCACCAGCAGGCTGGGAGAGTCTATGCCAGTGGGAGGACTGTCAGGAGGGGATGGGAAGAGCTGGTTCACATGGGGGAGGTTAGGAAAGTGGCTTTCTACTTACTGCACTGTGATTTAGCTCTTGGAGGATTCTATCTGTGAGCATTTCTAAAGCCAGGACTATATCTTGGTATGTGAGTATGTGTTAGTCACTTAGTCGTGTCCGACTCTTTGCGATCCCATGGACTGCAGCCCACCAGGCTCCTCTCTCCATGGAATTCTCCAGGCAAGAATACTGGAATGGGTAGCCACTCCCTTCACCAGGAGATCTTCCTGACCTAGGGATCGAACCTGGGTCTCCCATATTGCAGGCAGATTCTTTACCATTTGATCCACCTTGATAATGCCTGCCATATTATAAGCACCCAATAATTATATATCCAATGAAAGAATTTACCTTGACTGTCTTTAATTATTCCCACACTGTTAAGAGAACACAGAGCAATGTTTCATTTGGATAATACTGAAGAGGGGGACAGTACATTAAAAGACCAGAAAATTACCACAATTATATGAAGCAAAAGGAAGAAGGAAAACACCCAGCTCAATAATTCCATCCCAAAGGACTCTAACCCAAAGGTCAAAAACCTTTACCTTCCCGGGAGCCCAACACATGCTCTGACACTGGCAAGTGGAGATCAGATGAAGAGTTAGTTGCGAGTTCCTTCCTAAGCAAGTTTTTAAACTGAAATTCCAGAATTTAACCAGACTTTTCATCCAGGTGAAGAGACTGTTATGGGAACAGGTATTTTCCTCTGAGACAACAATAACAACTAACAAATATGAACACTTAATCTTGCCAAGCACTGTGGTAAGCACACCAATGCATTTATTCATTTGTCAGCATAACAATTGTACTGAATTGTTCAAATTCATTCAAAAACACATAACTTGTCAAACTGGAGGCAGGATTTGAATCCAGAGCCTATGTTCTTAACCACTGTACCATACAGAAAAGTCAGTTCATCTTTTCTTATAAATAGTATAATTTTAATATTTTGCCCTGGGATTTTGTTAGTGTATTTCCCAAATGTACAGCAAAATCTTTCATTAAAAAGTTGATGTTAGGGACTTCTCTGGTGGCCCATGGATAAGAATCTGCCTTACAATGCAGAGGACGTGGGTTCGAGCTCTGGTTGAAGAACTAAAAGCCCAAATGAACAACTAAGCCCATGTGCCCCCACTACTGAGCTAGGGTGCTTCAACTAGGAAGTCTGAGGGCTGCAAAGAAAGATGCTGCATGACAGAATGAAGATCCTGCATGCAGCAATTAAGACCTGATAAAGATAACAGAAGTTTTACTCTGCTATTGCAGAGATGGTTAGAGCTGCAGTTCATATCCCCTGAGCCTTGACCAGGTGCCCAGCTCTGTGTCTGGCATTTCACATGCACAATATCCTGTCTTGAAAAGGTGATAACAAGACCTGCATTATGTTCAGTACCTGCTCCGTGCCAGACGCTTCTGATCAGGGATACACACATTTCATTTCTTACTCTACTCCTCACAGCATTCCTGGGGAGGATGCTGCACTGGCCTCAGGCAGTCAAGGAGATGAGCTTACGAGACCACGTGACTGGCCCAGGGCAACAATGCATTAAAAGGCAGTGCAGAAAGAGAATCTCCATAGTGTGAAATACCTCTGTGTATCAGTAGATACAGATGTAAATCAGTCAAGAGACAGAGAGAGCAAGCACACATATGGCAAAATGTTCCAAATTAGTAACCCCTAATAAAGGGATACACAGGAATTAACTGTACTATGTTTGCACCTTTTCTTTAAGTTTCAAACTATTTTTTTTTAAATAGGAAAATAAAGCCTTGAGTCAGGGCATAAGAATCCTAAAGGTTCAGTTCACTCTCAGCAGACACCTTTAGTCATTACAAAGAGATGAGAATCAACCCTGTTTCCTTAGTTGTTGTTTAGTCACTAAGTTGTGTCCCATGGACTGCAGCATGCCAGGCTTCCCTGTCCACTATCTCCCGGAGTTTGCTCAAACTCATGTCCACTAAGTCAGTGATGCTATCCAACCATCTCATCCTCTGTCACCCCCTTCTCCTCCTGCCTGCACTAGAAAAAAAATGACCTAACTTAAATTCTTTAAAAAAAAAAAAAGACGATGACGAAGAAACTGCAATAAACTGATCTTTAAAAAACTATCAATTAAACATGCATGGTGCAGACTGGCTTGCTGGTCACGAGAACCTAACCATCAGAAATGCAGTGTAATTTCTAACCTGAAACTATCACAACATTGTTAACTGGCTATACTCCAATATAGAGAAAAAGTTTTTTAAAAAAGAAATGCAGTGTAATTTGTAGGTGAAAAGTTGATTCACTTTCTCCCTAGAAAAAGAACAGCACTTAGTAGGTGAATTGTTAGCATTCAAGATGTTTTAAGCATCTTGCCAAGTTAAGAATTAAAAGAAAACTGTGAGTGCATTTAACACTAAAATAAAAGATTATCAAACATTTGATATTTAAAGGAATTTCAGCCACTTCTATCTTTTAGGAAATGGAGATCTTTGTATAATTCTGCATTTAAAACAGTGATCCTTCAATAAAAAGTGAGCTAAATTTGTCTCAGAAGTGAGGATAATGATTATTATTTAAGAGAAACTATTTAGGTACTAATTTAATCCCGTGGGATGAACTTGATGAAGTTCCCACTATTTGACTATTTTAACCTAGAAAATGGTATTTTTATATGATTCCATTATATAGTTTCATATATTAGTAGGCTATTCTCTGTAATAAATTTCTGCAACTATTATACAAATGAAAGTGTCACGACTTTTTAGAACACTAGATGGCAGTAAATACACAAACGTTGTAACGACACAGCTACCAGCATAAAATGAAAATTATTTTTGTTTTTTATTCAATTTTAGCATTGCACATTCACTCGAGTTTAAAAAAAAAAGAAAGAAACATGGGATTTTTTTAAAATCCAAGACATCCCTAGTAGTCCAGAGGCTAAGATTCTGCATTCCCAATGCAGGGGGCCTGTGTTTGATCATTTGTCAGGGAACTAGATCCCACATGCCTCACAACTAAGACCTAGTACAGCTAAATAAATAAATTAAGTATTTTGAAAAACTCTGAAGAGTCAAAAGCCTAAATAAAATTTAAAGTTTCCTGGCTTTGAAAATGTGAACCAGAAAAGATGCTGAAATGACCAATTAATCCACAATTTAATTATGAGAACACTAACTCTCAATATCAACTATATTAAATTGTTGCATTTTCTACATCTTTGTTTTGTTAACAGATTCTAATCACATAAATCTATTTAAATGTTACTTAATTTGGAGGAAAAAACCTTTAAAATTTCTTAAATTTCTTTTTTCCATGAAGATGTTAAAAATTATATAAGAAACCACTTTACATATACATGGCTCAGAGGTTAAAGCGTCTGCCTGCAATGCGGGAGACCGGAGTTTGAACCCTGGGTCAGGAAGATCCCCTAGAGAAGGAAATGGCAACCCACTCCAGTATTCTTGCCTGGAAAATCCCATGGAGGAAGGAGCCTGGTAGGCTACAGTCCACGGGGTCGCAAAGAGTTGGACATGACTGAGCTACTTCACTTTTTTCACTCACATGGCCTATTTATTATAGCCTTTTGAGATTAGTGAAATTTCTACTTTTTCATGGGCCATGAGTGTATATATAAAAGTACACCATGTTGTTTATTTAATATACTACTAACAAAATATCTTTTTAAATATTTAACTCAATAGTAACATTTCACCTAAACTATGGGAAAAATAGGAAATAAAATATGATTTTAAGATTTGAATTTGGAAAACATTTGCAATCAAAGAGAGAAATCTTAGAAATATTAATTTGATCCATCAATTCTTTTGATGGACTTTTCATAATATTCTGAATTTAGAATTTCAGTATGATTTTTTTTAATATATATGGTAAGAAACCAAAAACTTACATTTTCTAATTTATTTGTAAACTTTCCACTTTTTGGATTCATTACAAGACCAGATGGCATTCAGCTCAGGTCTCAGCAACACTGAAATAAAATTAGTTAATGTACTCAATTTTTTTGGTTAATTCTAACACTTTCTCTGAGCTTGATTTTGTTCTGACACACAAAATTTCTCTATTATTTGAAATTTCATTTTTTGGCCACACATGGATCCCACGCAGTTTGGGGGAATCTTAGATCCCCAACCAGGGACTGAACCTGCACCCTCATCAGTAAAACACGGAGTCCTAACCACTCGCCCACCAGGGAATTCCCTAAAATTCCCAATTTAGAAACCAAATCTAGGTCCACTCAATGAAAGTAAATAAAATAAAAACAAATAAACCTTCAAATACGATATTGTGGCAGAAGAAGAGGACTTATTTCAATACCAATCTGTGCCAATATAACCCAGCTTTTGAGCAATAGTTTTAAAACATCAGAAAATAAGTAGCTATGGTTACTAAAAGCATTTTAAAGCAAATGCACACCCAAATAGTCAAAACAATCCTGAAAAAGAAGAACAAAGTTGGGCAGTTTCCTATTTTCTGACTTCAAACCTTAACTACAAAGTTATAGTAATCAAAGCAGTGTGGCACTGGCATAGAGAGAGCCATTACTTGTTTCCAAACTCACCAAGCTGTATTCATCAAATATACACAGCTTTTTGTATGTCAATCATACCACAATAAAGTGGCTTAAAGAAAAAAGACAGATATATAGACCAATGGCATAAAGAGCAAAGAAATAAACCCTCACATATATGGTCCAATGATTTTTGACAAGGGTGCCAAGACCATTCACTGGGGGAAAAGACAGTCTTTTCAACAAATGATTGTTGATCTAGTTTTCCCAACTAGATAATCAAATGCAAAAGAATGAATCTGGACCCTTTTCATATACAAATTTAGTTATACAAAAATTAAGTCAAAGATCTGGACTTAATATCTAAAACTATTAAACTCCTAGAAGACAACATAGAGCAAAAGCATCATGACATTAGAGTTGGTAATGAATTCCTGGATATGACACCAAAAGCAAAAGAAAAAAAAAAAGAAAAAAAATAGGTAAGTTGGACTTCTGTGTATCAAAGGATAGTATCAATCAAGTGAAAAGGCAACCCACAGCATGGGACAAAGTATCTGCAAATCATATATCTAATAGGAGACTGACATCTAGAATATATAAAGGATTCCTACAACTGAAAAATCAACACCACAATTAAAAAATGGGCAAAGGACTTGAATAGACATTTTCCCTGAAAAAGATATACAAATGCCAATAAGCACATGAAAAGATGCTCAACTACCACACACCATTAGGGTGACTTATCAAAAAACCAGAAAATATCAGTGTTGTCAAGGATATGAAGAAATTGGAACCCTGTGCATTGCTAGTGGGAATATAAATGATGCAGCTGCTATGATAAATGGTATAGCAGAGGTTATGACAAGAGGTTCCTCAAAAAATTAAACCTAGAATTACCACGTAATCCAGCAGCAACTCTCTGGCTATATACACAAAAGAAGTGAAAGCACAGATCAAACAGATATCTGAACGCCCATGTTTGTAGCAGCATTATTCACAACACACAAAAGGTGAAAGTGGTAGTGTGTCTTTCCATTGATGGATCAAGAGATAAATAAAATGTGATATATAGGCATATATGAATAGCATTTTCAATCTTAAAAAGAAATGAAATTCATAACATAAATGAACCTTGAAGACATTATGCTAAGATAAATAAGTCAGAGGATAAATATTTTATGATTCTACCTATATCAGTTTTCAAGAGGTTACTACAGGCTAGAGGAGGGGAGAATGTGGAGTTGGTATTTAATGGGTACAGCACTTCAGTTGGGGAAGGTGAAAAAGTTCTGGAGATGGACGGTGGTGATGACTGCTTAACAATATCAAGGAACTTCATGCCACAGAACCATACACTTAAAAATGGTTAAGAAGGTAAATTTCACACAATGTGTTTGTTTATTAATACAACTAAAAAATTTAGAAGAGGTTAAAATGGTAAATTTATGTTATTTATGCTTTACTACAATAAAAGAAAAAGAAAGTGAAAGAGCAGTACACATTTATCTATTACAACCTCCTCACACCTCCTGGCCCTTTGACTTATTCTGGGTGATTGCCACATTAGTAATGATCTCCATATTAGTAAATATTGGTAACATTACAGTTATATCCTCGTAAAAACAAGCACACCAAAAACAATCATTCTTCTCTTATAGGAAGTTAGCCTTGGCGACCAAAGGAAATACTTCTTATTTAGAGGTATAAACGTAGAAGAAACAAAACAGCCTAAAACACTGCTGGTATTTTGGCCTATGTGGATTAATTTTAAACACCTTTCTTCTATGTCATGACTGACTCTAAATGAGCCCATGGCTGTGCTTCTGTCTCCTATGCTTCAGGTCACCAGGAACACCTAACTGACATCCTCAGAGTAGATTAAAATAGGGTCAGAATTCTGAGTGAGATGTCTCCACCAGCATGGAGGAAGGTGCTTTTCAAACTGCTCTGGGAAATCAGAGTGAAGTCACATCCAGGACTTTTCAAAACAGGCTACAGAGGCCCCAAGAGCTCACCAAAGGAAAAAGACAGGAAAGGGTCTGCTGTCTTTGAAAGAAATTCATGGGTTTCTGCTCCACGGACCATTCATTTGGCACGTGCTCCTGCCCAGCTGCATCTCTGGTAAATGTACTAAACTAAAGATATCTGTGGGTGTGTACAGTGTGGTATTAGATATCCATTTCTTCTTGACTACATTAAGAAGCAGAATTCTTCACAACATTGTAAATCAACTATACTTCAGTGAAAAAAGACAGAACAGAAGGAGCAGAATCCCTGAAGACAAAAATACAAAGATGGCTTTGTCTCCTCTTAGCACCAGATTCAGTGAAATATACATAGAGTTAGCGCTCAGTCGTGTCCACCTCTTTGTGATCCCGTGGACTGTAGCCCACCAGGCTCCTCTGTCCATGGGATTTTTCCAAGCAAGAATACTGGAGTGAGTTGCCACTTCCTCCTCCAGGGGACCTTCCCAATCAAACCCACGTCTCTTACATCTCCTGCACTGGCAGGCAGGTTCTTTCCCACTAGTGCCACCGGGGAAGCCACACTCAATACTGAGTATAATTTAATTAAGGAGTGAAAAGGATGAGCACTGGCCACCCTTTTGTGTTGTACAGGCAGGACTCAGAAAATGTTATACACTAACAAATACAGATACATAACTAATACTGAAAATAAATCTATCCAAAAATATCCATTTTCCCTTTTTCAATAAACACTGAAATTCCCAGCTTCCTTTTTAAAACTCCATTGATTCAACAGTCACTGAAACACTGAACCGCATCCCTATAGTGTTTCAGGCACTACTCTAGGGAGTAGCCTACTTTCTGAGATAGAAGAGCAGACATCATTCTGTTCTCATGAAGCCAGTGGTGCACAGGAGGGTTGAGACGAGGTCCTGAAGGTCAGTAAGAAGGCAGCTCTCAGCAGGCCAAGAAGGCTCTTACAAGCACAAAATCTACCAGCGCCTTGATTTTGGACTTCCAGACATCAGAACTGTGAGAAAGATATGTCTTATTTAGGCCACCCAGTCTCTAGAATTTTGTTAGAGCAGCCTGAGCGAATACAAGTCATTGTAAAAAAAAGTTTCAACAATCAAGTACAAATCCTCTTGAAACAAATGGGAAAACAAAATCTCAGCAAAACAAACAAAACCCAGATGTTATAACATAGAACTAAAGGGAACTTTTAGAACTGAAAAATATAATCACAGAAAATTTTAAAAACTCAGTGGATGGGGTCAACAGTACAGTGGATATGACAGAGGAAACAATCAGTGAAGTTGAGGAATATGAATAGAACTCTCCCAAACTGAACCTCAGAGAGAAAACAGGCCAAAAAAAAAAAAAAAAAGCTGAACAGAACCTTAGCGATCTGTAGGAAAATACAAAAAAATAAAGAAACAAACCCAACATTCAGATCATCAATCCCAGATGGAGAAAAGGAAGAATAAAGAGTATCTGAAGAAATAAGGCCTGAAATTTCTGCAAATTTGGTGAAAGAATAAGCCTAAATAGATCTAAGAAGTGAAGTAATCCCCAAACAACTAAATCAATCCACACCAAGACCCACTATAACTCAATTTGGGAAAACTAAAAATAAAGAAAGAACTTTGAAAGCAACCAGAGGAAAAGTGCAACAGTACCTACCATCAGTCTGAATGAAAGCAAATTCCTCATCTAAACCAGATGGAAGGAAGTGCCAGAATATTTTCAAGTGCTGAAAGAAAAGAATTGTAATCCACGAATACCATACCTTATGAAACTATCCTTCAGGAATGAGAGAGGCGGGAGAAAAGTGATCAGATAAAGAAAAGCTAAGAGAATTTGTTGCTAGCATTGGTTAAAGGAAGTTCTTCAAACAGAAAGGTTATTGTGTTAGTTTTCTAGGCCTGCCACGCCAAAGTATCAGGAACTGGGTGGTTTAAACAACAGAAACTAGCCTCCAACTCATAAAAAAATAAAATAAACAACAGAAATTTATTGTCTCATAATCTGGAGACAAGGAGTCTGAAGTCATGGCTTCTTGGGTCCTGTTCCCTCTGAAACCTGGATGGGGGACTCATCCCTTGGTGCTGCCTGGGATCTGGTAGTTGATAGCAATCCTTGGGGTTCCGTGACCTGGAGCTAAAGCACTTCCATCTCTGTCTCCCTCATCACAGGGCATCCTCCCCTGGCTTTCTCTGTCTCTTCTCTTCTTGTAAGGACAATGGTCATACTGGATAAGTGTGTCCTCTACTCCAATATGACCTCACTGGAACTACTTAGAGCTGTAACAACTCCATTCCAAATAACGTCACATTCTGAGGTGCTGGGGCTCAGGTATTCAACAGACCTTTGGGGGAGACACAATTTACTACATAACAAGTTACCAAAGAAAAGTTTACAGACTGTAGGTTGCCATTCATATAACACTCTCAAAATGATAAAATTATAGAGATGGAGAAGAGATTCATGACCGCTGATGCTCAGAGAGGTGAACTGAGGGACCAGAAAACCATGTGTGACTATAAGGGGGTGGGAGGAGGGAGACCTTTGTGATGATGGAAACGTACATATCTTGACTGTAGGGGTTTAATGAATCAATACATGTGATAAGATGACAACTACACACACACACTATACCAGTGTCAAGGTCTCGGTTTTGAAACCATGTTATAGTTACGTAAGTGGTAACCACTGGGGCGAACTGGGTGAAGGGTGCATGGGACCTCTGTACTATCTTTCCAACTTCCTTTGAATTATAATTATTTCAAAATAAAAGGCTTAAAAACATAACAAAGTAAAAATTAAAGTCACAATTAAAGAATAATAAGTTTCCTATAGAAAACTTAAGGTTTTTCCTCACAGGAGTTTTTAATCGAGGCTTTTATCTGTTGTACTCTAAAGAACCAGTTTAGATAATGATAGTAAAATAGTTGCTTGAATACTACAAGAAGAGACTAAAATGGTAAGAGGAGGCATGAGGGTTAGAACCTCAGGACAACAACAAAGTTTCTGTTAAAACTGATTAAGAGATCAGTTCCTGATACCTGACTAAGAGATCACTGATACAGAAGAAAACACTGGCCTAATGAACAGGAATATATAGGAAGGCTGGGCCAGCCAGGAGTCTAGAAAAAGTAACAGCAAAATCAAGAAGTGGGAAGTGCTGAAATCATCCATCACTGCTTAGAAGCTGATGATGGGCACCGAGACCCAGCTCAGACAGAGCTCTGCGCTGTTTGAGGGGAGAAATGATTTTTAGGTTTTCTGCATCTCTTAAGACTATTACACTCCTCTTGCTCTGGCTCTAAATTCACTAAGAAACCGTCCAATAACCAGTTCCACTTCTACTTGAACACGAACTGTTATAAGCATTGGAAAAGTCTCCTTATGGCAAATTAACTACCTGGTATTCTGGTCAGTTCCTTGTGAGTCTCATGATTTTTAAGTGAAAGCCAGCCCCAAAGCTGAAAGCTCCTAATTATTAGCTCCTGACATGCTGACAAAGACAACCTCCAAGATCTGCAGAGTTAAGGGCCATGTCTTAAATCAAGAAGATGCCCTGTGAGCCTGGTCAGTTGGCCATTCCATCTAAGGGACCTCTGTCTTGGTCTTTAACTGCCACAGGTGGTAAGTCACCTTGCAAATAGCTCTCCAAAATCCTGTTCAACCAACAAAATTCAAAACAGGCTTACTTTTATCTGCAAAACATTCTTTCTCTTCCTACTTGCTGCTGTCTAAAATCCTTCTCCGAAATGCCTACTCTACACACAACTTCTATCATGAACAAGATTCCTATCAAACATGCTAAAAGAGCAAACAGAACAAAGCAGAATCTCTTTCTTCTACTGCCAGAAATGTACAAGTTCATAATTTCATTTCTTAGGGTTAGCCCTAAGTCCTGAATCACTGCTCTGTGATCCTACTAAGCTCTGCTTTGACAAACTTTTACTACTATTCTATTTTTTTTAGTATCTAAAAATGAAAGATCACAGTATCCTTGACAACTATAATCACAACAAGAAAATTCCTGCAAATTCTTCCATTTTTTATTGATTAGAGCTTCATTTTTAAGATGTACAGTAATCTGTATTCAGAAATATGATAAACAAGTTAAATATCAAGGAAATACACAGACAGCCAACTTATACTTTGTATGTGATATTATGAGTCTTCCTATTCTTTACATCTTGGAGTTTTAGAGTGTTTTATGATGAATCCCATACCTGCTGCAAATGAGACTTTAAACAAGCCATGATCAAAAAGCATTTCTTAGGATTTATTTGCTTAAGAAAGTAGAAGTTAAAGATTCCCTAAAACTGACTAAAAAAAAAAAAACATTAAGTCCACAGAATTCTATTTCAAATAGGATTTATCTCCTCAACACTAGACACAGCAGCGCAATGGATGGAAAAGTAACAGTCCCGTTTGTACCATGGTGACTGTTCTGTACGGAGACAACAACCAGGAATGCACAGCCTGGGTCCTCGTGTGTTCCCATTACCTGAACTGCTTTGCCTTCTAACTAGTTAATGCAAGTCACTGAACTCCCCATCACTGACAGGCAGAGACATCACTGCCTTAGAAAAATATAGGCATCTGACATAGAGACTATATAAAATAGATTTAGATGTTCACTTACCTCCACGGCTACTACGATCAAAATGAGGTCTGTCTTTGACTCTGGGAAGAGTGCATTCACTTGTGGTGACATTCCAATCAGAGCACAGTTGGTGACCACAGATATAACACTCATCGTTTCAAAAGCCAACTGAAAGAAAAAAAATGTGAAATGAAAAATCACAATTGCGTGTGTGCTCAGTCGTGTCCGACTCTTTGAGACCCCATGGACTGTAGCACGCCAGGTTCCTCTGCCTTTGGAAATTTTCCTGGCAAGAATACTGAAGAGGGTTGCCATTTCCTTCTCCAGGGGATATTCCTGGCCCAGGGATCAAACCCATGCCTCCTGCATTGGCAGGCAGATTCTTTACCACAGCGCCACCTGGGAAGCTCAAAAACCACAATGACTGAATCTGTATTGCCTCCTTCTTTTTCATATTATTTAAAGTCAAAGAAAAAGTCTTTCCTTAGTTTTAAACATTCCAAGAACATGTAAAACTTTTTCTCTATAATGCCATGATTTTATTTAGCTCAAAAAAGCCATACTGTTAGAAGGTGTTTCAGATACTTTAAGCTTGTCTATCTCAAACAATATGTTCTATCTTTCCAACTGGAGGTGGCCAGGGCCCTGAATTTGGAACACATCCAAGAAAAATACACTATTAAAGTTACTTGACTCTATGCATATCTAAAGGGAAACTAAAGCAGTGCAATCAGAGAGAATGTTTTATATTCAAAAACAAAGATGACTTTAAATAGAATTCATTTTGTGAAACTGTCCTACTTAACAGACCACACATCACATCTGGTTCAGCCATACCCAAGGCACCAGTTACAATGATCTCTTTCTAGTGGCATTTACCAAATCACCTGCAGAACTTGAGAAAAACACAGATACCAGGCCCCACTGAGACCTACTGAGACCTCTGATCCAGGGTCCCACGAGGAGACCAGTGCACATTCCTGAGTGTGGACTGGGGAAATGTTGTGACCACTGTTCTCTTCTTTCTTTTTCGTGGGCACAGCACTTGGTGATCACTACTTAAGAACTTACTAATTCTAAGAAATGCAGTTACCACTAGAAATACAGAAGCAAAACAAAACATGATTGAAGCTCAACTTAATAACATCTTGTCCCATGAAGATTATCTACCATCTTGTATTTTAAAAAATCCTTTGTGTAATCTTATTATTTTTTGACAGCTTTCTTTATAACAAATCTACGTAGGACTGTACATTCTCTTAAACTAGCTTTAAATTTCTATTTATTTAATTATTATAAATTCAATCAAAAATCAAATGTTACCAGTGTACAGGGAAGAGTCTCCTTGTCCCCTTTCTCCCCCATGTCAGTTTCTGTTCTTTCCACAAGACAACCACTATCATTAATTTCTTATATAACTTTCCAGACACTTTGTTTGCAAACAAATATAAGCAAACTTGCACATATACAAATTCTCCTTTCAGCATAATACACATTGTCAAGTCCCTTGCTTTGGTCACTTAAAATGCTGTGGAAGTTATTTGTGTCAGGACACAGAGACCATCATTCTTTTTTTTTTTTTTTAGTTTTTTTTTCCATTTATTTTTATTAGTTGGAGGCTAATTACTTTACAATATTGTAGTGGTTTTTGTCATACCTTGACATGAATCAGCCATGGATTTACATGTATTCCCCATCCTGATCCCCCCTCCCACCTCCCTCTCTACCCGATCCCTCTGGGTCTTCCCAGTGCACCAGGCCCGAGCACTTGTCTCATGCATCCAACCTGGGCTGGTGGAGATCATCATTCTTAAGTCACAACTTAAGACTTAAGTCACAACTGCTTAAGTATTTTATCACATGAATGTACCAAGGTTTATTTAATCATTTCCTTATTGGTTATTACTACAAACAATGCTACATTTAGAAACTTTGCAAACACATCCTTTAAGAAGTGTGGAAGTAGGATAAATTCCTACTGAAAGTGGAATAGTTGAGTCAAAGGTGCTACTGTATTCGTTATTCTGAGAGACAGTACCAAGCTGAACTCCCCAGGGCTGACCAGTTCGCCTTCCCATCGGCAGCACAGGACAGTGTCTGACTTCCTGCATTTTTAATACATTCCTATCCAAACTTTTCGATTTTTAAATATCACTTATCATGAGTTATAATTTACATAGAATAAATTGCACTCATTTATGGTATATACTTTATTAAGCTATGCTCACCTGGGAAACCACTATCACAAACAGGACATTTCCATTTTCCCCCAAAGATTCCTCACAATGCTTTGCAATCCACCCCTCCCTCTATACCTGGCTCCAAGCAGGCTTTGATCTATTTTTTTTTGTCACTATATATTAGTTTGTTTTTCCAGAGTTTTATATAGTTAGATTCACACAGCATATATGCTTTTATGTCTCCTTCTTTCACTCAACATGATTCTGAGGTTGATCCATATTATATGTTATCAATAATTTCTTCTTCTTTTTATTGCTGAGTAGTGCTCCACTGTATGAATATATCATTTTTTTTTACCCACTTACCTAGTGGGTTGTTTGGCAAATGGGGTTGTTTCCAGTCTTGGACTGTTCTGAATAAAGTTACATGGACACTCCTGTGCAGTCTTTGCAGGGATATGTTCTTTCCCCTGGATTTCTAAGAACAGAGATGCTGGGGTATGGTAGGTATATGTTGAATTTTTTTTTCCCCACACACTGCAATTTAGCTTTGCAAAGGAACCACTCACATTTTTATTGGTAATGTATGAGAGCTCCAGGTCCTACACATTACTGCCAACAGTTGGCACCATTAGTCTTTATTTTAAAACAGGTATATAGTGCGATCTCACTGTGGTTTTCTTGTGCATTTCCCCGGTAGCTAATTCTAAATCTTTCCTTGAGTTCATTGACCATTTGCATATATTCTTTGGTGAAGCATTTCTTCAAATCTTGTCCATGTTTTTATTTAATTGTCTTATTACTGAGTTGTAAGAGTCCTTCACATAATCTGACACACAAGTTCTCTGGCAGACGTATGTGTTGTGAATATTTTCTCTCCTTCTGTGTCTTGCCTTTGTTTCCCTCTTAACTTTTGAAGAACCAACTCCCTTACCCCCTCCTTTGGAGATTTAATTACCCCAATACTATCAGCAGACAGTTGATGATTTTCTCCATTTACCAGATTTCACCTATATCACATATTGAATTTCTGGACCCTTTGTTCCATTGATCTGTCTAATAATGCACCAGCACCACTCTACTTTAACGACTGAGGTTATGTAACACATTTTAATATGTAGGAAGGCGTGTCCCTGCCCTTCCTTACAGTTTTCCTGCTATTCTACTTCATTTCTTTTTCCCTGTGAACTTGACAGTAAGTTTACCTAATTAAAAGAAAAACTTCCATGGGGATAGTGCTACATTTATAAGCTAATTTGTAGATTAATTTATTTTTAAATTAAAGGAGAACTGATACATTTAGGATATTGAGTCTTCCTATATTAGTCAGGTATTGCTGTGTAACAAATCATCCCAGACTCTAACTTAAAAACAACAATCATTTCTTTAGTTCATTATTCTGCAGGTGGACAATTTAGACTATGCTTATCTAGGGAATTTTTTTGGTCTAGCTGACCTTGACTGGGATTCCTCATGTACATGTGGTCAGTGGGTGGGTAAATTGGAGACATAATTGGCCTGAGGAGGCTAGTTAGAATTTCTAGAACAACAGTCAATAAAAGTAGTGACAGTGGACATTCTTGTATTGTTCCTAATCTTAGAAAGCATTCAATCTTTCACTAGCAAGTATGGCTGTTAGCTTTAAGTTTTATGAAATAGATGTTCCTTATTAAGTTGAAGCAGTATCCTTCTATTCCTATGTTTCTGAGAGATTTAAAAATGAATGAGTGTTGGATGTTGCCAAATGCTTTATATATACTGACTGATACAATCATGAGATATTTTTTCCTTTGGAATATTAATATGGTAGACTACACTGGTAGATTTTGAATACAGAACCAGAGCTTGCATTCCTGGACAAAATTCTACTTGTCATGGTATATAATTCTCCTCATATATTGCTAAATCTTATTAGTTAAGATATTATTAAGCTGTTCTTAAAGAGATGGGAATACCAGACCACCTGACCTGCCTCCTGAGAAATCTGTATGCAGGTCAAGAAGCAACAGTTAGAACTGAACATGGAACAACAGACTGGTTCCAAATTGGGAAAGGAGTACATCAAGACTGCATGTTGTCACCCTGCTTATTTAACTTATGTGCAGAGTACATCATGAGAAATACTGGGCTGGTAAAAGCACAAGCTGGAATCAAAACTGCTGGGAGAAATATCATAACCTCAGATATGCAGATGACACCACCCTTATGGCAGAAAGCAAAGAAAGGGCCTCTTGATGAAAGTGAAAGAAGAGAGTGTGAAACTTGGCTTAAAATTCAACATTCAGAAAATTAAGATCAAGGCATCCAGTCCCATCACTTCATGGCAAATAGATGGGGAAACAATGGAAACAGTGAGAAACTTTATTTTTTTTTTCTTTGGCTCCAAAATCACTGCAGATGGTGACTGTAGCCATGAAACTAAAAGACACTTCTCTTTGGAAGAAAAGCTATGATCAATCTAGACAGCATATTAAAAAGCAGAGACATTACTTTGCCAACAAAGGTCCGTCTAGTCAAAGCCGTGGTTTTTCCAGTCACGTATGGATGTGAGAGTTGGACTATAAAGAAAGCTGAGCACCAAAGAACTGATGGTTTTGAACTGTGGTGCTGGAGAAGACTCTTGAGAGTCCCTTGGATAGCAAGGAGATTCAACCAATCTATCTTAAAGGAAATCAGTCTTGAATATTCATTCGAAGGACTGATGCTAAAGCTGAAACTCCAATACTCTGGCCATCTGATGCGAAGAGCTGACTCACTAGAAAAGACCCTGATGCTGGGAAAGATTGAAGGCGAGAGGAGAAGGGGACGACAGAGGATGAAATGGTTGGATGGCATCACTTGACGCGATGGACATGAGTTTGAGTAGGCTCCTGGAGGGTGATGGACAGGGAAGCCTGGCGTGCTGCAGTCCATGTGGTCGCAAAGAGTCGGACACAACTGAGTGACTAAACCAAACTGAAAGCTGTTCTGTGTATTTATTCACAACAGATATTAGTCTGTTATCTTCTTTCATTCTCTGTCCTGATTTACTACCATACTAACTTCACAGAATGAATTGGAAAGTATTCCTTCCTCCTCTGTTTTCTGGGACAAATTATGTAAAATTGATGTTAATTTCACTTTAAATGTTAGAATTTGCCAGTAAAACCATTTGGGCCAGGATATTTCTTTTTTGGGAATTTTTAATTGCATATTCCATTTCCTTGTAATTCTGAGGATACTCAAACTACCTATTTCACATTGAGTGAGTTGTGGTAGTTTGTACTTTTGGAGAAACTGGTCTATTTCATTCAAGATGATATGTAGCCAAAAGATACAAAGAACTGATTGAAAATGAAAACACAGCATATCAAACTTTTGGGGATACAAGGAGTGCTAACAAAGAAATCTGTAGAACTAAAGGCATATACCAGAAAAGAGGAAAAATCTCAAATCAATAGTCTAAGCTCCTACTCAAGAAACAAGAAACAAAGAACAAAATAAACACAAAAGAATCAGAAAGAAGGAAATAATAAAGATAAGAATACAAATCAATGAAACTGAAAGCAGTAAAATAACAGAGATCAATGAAACAAAGAGTTCTTCCTTGGAAAAGATCAATACAATTGTCAAACCTCTAACAAGACTAATAAGAAAGAAGAGACAATTCTCACACTTCACACTTTCTCTTTCACCCATGATTATTTACAAATGTGTTGTTTAGTTTTTAAGTGTTTGGTGATTTTCCTATCATCTTTCTGTTACTGATTTTCAGTTTGGTTCCATCATGGTCAGAAAGCACATTGTGCTCAATTCTTAAAAATTTTGAAGTTTGTTTTATGCCCCCGGAGATGGTCCATATTATTGCATGTTCTATAAACACTTGAAAAGAAAATATATTCTATCATTGTTGAGTAGAAAGTTCCATAACATGGATTAGATTCTATTTTTGGATGGTACTTTTCCAGAACTCTCCAAAGAGCTTTTATTTAAAATCACAATGCTTCATTTTTTTTTTTAAAAAATAATTTTTTCTCAAATAATTACCTGCCATACACCAATACTGGCTGAGGGTTCTGAGAACGGACGTTTGAAGACTCTGCACATTTTTAAGGCATCTGAATTAACTTCGGTGAGATTATTTAGCACAGCGAAGGCAGCTGCCAGTGGGTAAACACAGGAGAAAAGGCTCACATAACCAAACTGCAGGAATAACTCCAAGTAATCATCAAAGGTACCCTGAAAATGTAAACAAGAAGAAAACAGGCATTGTTTTAATACCACTTAATAAGAGCAGTCTTTCACAATACTATTCAAGGCAGGACCCTCTAACAACAACAACAAAAATCTCAAGAGTTTCTCCCAATTCTTTCTTCTCAACAACAGAATTTAAATTCAAAGACCATTTTATATTAAAGTCCCTGAAATAAAGAATAAAAAATGATTTTGCTGCTCATATCATGCCAAATCACTGAAATATTACATTTTTTTCCTAAGGTAAATAAGAGCAAAGCTAAAGCAATTTGCTCTTGACCAAGTAAAGAGAAATGATCCATATCACTATTAGAAATCTTACATGATGGTTCCTTCACATCATGGGTACCGCAGAATCTCTGCCCTTGACCTTCCATTAAAAACTTGATGGTGGTGATGCCAGCAAAAATGGCAAAGTAAGAACATCCAGAAGTTTGCCTCTCCATAAAAGCAAACAAAAACTAACTATAAAATCTGTCAAAATCCACTTTGTTAGTATTCTGGAAATTAACCAAAGGCTTGCATCATTTATGGGCTTCCCTGGTGGCTCAGACGGTAAAGAGTCTGCCTGCAGTGCAGGAGACCTGGGTTCAATCCCTGGGTCAGGAAGATCCCCTGGAGAAGGAAATGGTAACCCACTCCAGTATTCTTGCCTGGAAAATTCTGTGGATGGAGGAGCCTGGTGGGCTACAGTCCATGGGCTCGCAAAGAGTCTGACAGGACTGAGCAACTTCACTCACTTTCACTTTGTATCAATTATGGAAACATTTAGTCAAGAATAACAGCTCAATTTTGAGTCTCACCTTCTGCTCCCCAGTTCTGCAGCAGCTTCGAAAAATAAGAACAGCATGCATTCCCATACCAGAGGGAGGAGAATGTGGCTGCAGATCTTTGAAAGTCTTATCCAAAGGGAAAGCATTATCTGGCCTGGCTCTAGAAGACTCCACTCAAAAGAATTCTCCCTATTTAACCTCATTGAGTCTTTGGGTGCTAAAGGTTCCTCCCCCACAGATGTTAATTGAATGTTTTAACATCAGACTTGACCTGCATACAGATTTCTCAGGAGGCAGGTCAGGTGGTCTGGTATTCCCATCTCTTGAAGAATTTTCCACAGTTTGTTGTGACCCACACAGTCAAAGGCTTTGGCATAGTCAATAAAGCAGAAGTAGATGTTTTTCTGGAACTCTCTTACTTTTTCGATGATCCAGTGGGTGTTGGCAATTTGGTCTCTGGTTCCTCTGCCTTTTCTAAATCCAGCTTGAACATCTGGAAGTTCTCGGTTCACATATTGTTGAAGCCTGGCTTGGAGAATTTTGAGTATTACTTTACTAGTGTGTGAGATGAGTGCAATTGTGCAGTAGTTTGAGCATTCTTTGGCATTGCCTTTCTTTGGGATTGGAATGGAAACTGACCTTTTCCAGTCCTGTGGCCACTGCTGAGTTTTCCAAATTTGCTGACATATTGAGTGCAGCACTTTCACAGCGTCATCTTTCAGGATTTGAAATAGCTCAACTGGAATTCCATCACCTCCACTAGCTGTGTTTGTAGTGATGCTTTCTAAGGTCCACTTGACTTGACATTCCAGGATGTCTGGCTCGAGGTCAGTGATGACACCAGCGTGATTATCTGGGTCATGAAGATCATTTTTGTATAGTTCTTCTGTGTATTCTCCCTGGAGAAGGAAATGGCAACCCATTCCAGTATTCTTGCCTGGAGAATCCCATGAATGGAGGAGCCTGGTGGGCTACAGTCCCTGGGGTCACAAAGAGTCAGACACGACTGAGCGACTTAACTTTAACTTTTCTGTGTATTCCTGCCACCTCTTCTTAATATCTTCTGCTTCTGTTAGGTCCATACCATTTCTGTCCTTTATTGAGCCCATCTTTGCATGAAATGTTCCCTTGGTATCTCTAATTTTCTTGAAGAGATCTCTAGTCTTTCCCATTTTATTGTTTTCCTCTATTTCTTTGCACTGATCACTGAAGAAGGCTTTCTTATCTCTCCTTGCTATTCTGGAACTCTGCATTCAAATGGGTATATCCTTCCTTTTCTCCTTTGTTTTTTGCTTCTCTTCTTCTCACAGCTAATTGTAAGGGCTCCTCAGACAGCCATTTTGCTTTTTTGCATTTCTTTTTCTTGGGGATGGTCTTGATCCCTGTCTCCTGTACAATGTCATGAACCTCCGTCCATAGTTCATCAGGTACTCTATCAGATCTAGTCCCTTAAATCTATTTCTCACTTCCACTGTATAATCGTAAGGGATTTGATTTAGGTCATACCTGAAATGGTCTAGTGGTTTTTCCCTACTTTCTTCAATTTAAGTCTGAATTTGGCAATATGCAGTTCATGATCTGAGCCACAGTCAGCTTCCAGTCTTGTTTCTGCTGACTGTATAGAGCTTCTCCATCTTTGGTTGCAAAGAATATAATCAATCTGATTTCGGTATTGGACATCTGGTGATGTCCACATGTACAGTCTTCTCTTAAGTTGTTGGAAGAGGGTCTTTGCTATGACCAGTGCGTTCTCTTGTGAAAACTCTATGAGCCTTTGCCCTGCTTCATTCTGACTCCAAGGCCAAATTTGCCTGTTACTCCAGGTGTTTCTTGACTTCCTACTTTTGCATTCCAGTCCCCTATAATGAAAAGGACATTTTTTGGGGTGTTAGTTCTAAAAGGTCTTGTAGGTCTACATAGAACCGTTCAGCTTCAGCTTCTTCAGCATTACTGGTCAGAGCATAGACTTGGATTACCGTGATACTGAATGGTTTGCCTTGGAAATGAACAGAGACCATTCTGTCATTTTTGAGACTGCATTCAAGTACTGCATTTCAGCCTCTCTTGTTGACTATGAGGCTACTCCATAGCCTCCATTTCTTCTAAGGGATTCTTGTGAGAGGTGAGTGATCTTTAATAACTGGAAAAAGGCACCTGCATTGAAGTGGGATGCCTGGGCACTGGTGACTCTGACTTGTCACCTGAGCAACATCACCGCTCCTCCTCAGGACCCAGAGGCCTGCTGCTCACACAGTTACCCCGGAGGGGTCAAGCAGTGCTCTACATGGTGCAGTGGCGGGGTGAAGGAGCCATCCACGCCAGCTTCCAGCCTTCTCACTCTCAAGATCATTCAGTGCACATGCAAAAATGACAGTTTCAGTTTAAGAAAAACACTCACTGCAGTATTTTAAAGCAACATGAAACGATCATTATAAATTCATAATTTTAAGTATTATTACTGTATTTCACAATCAGTCTTTCACCAAGATATGCATGCCAGGTTCAGTGGATGAGAGCTTTAGTAGAAGTCAGATTCTACTTCTAGTCAGTCTCTTTGTTTTCTATTTTACTAAAATACAAAATACCCAAACAAAATTACTGGGGAATTACAGAGTACTGGGGATAGCAGGAAGTGCTTCTTCCAGATGCTCTGGATATTTGGATGAAGAATGAACCCAGGGATTTTGAGTGAGTTTCACTGACTGTCTGCAAGCCTTGCCAAAGAGTAATGCCAACCGCATGCGTTTTGGGAGCTGGCAGGTTGACACTCAGCTGGGGATTTAGTGGTGAACAGTTTCTAAACAACTCTTTGGTTTCATTTGGCTCTAGAAAGAATTTCCTTATGTTCTGTTGCAGCATTCAAATGTGGTTTTTAAATACATCCAGCAATATAGCATCGATTTATTTCTCTGAAGAGTGAAGAAATCAAGGGTTGGGAAAGAGTGAAAATCTTAGCAACCAAGCCATTGTTACCGCAATTCATTCTTAAGAAATCCTGATAGCCTATGCTTGGCTTTCAAAATTGCGTTGCCTCAGCCTGTAAATAAAAGGTCAAGTCTCTGCAGAGATGTCGATGACAGTTTCTTTCTGATGCACCACAGGGCAGCCTCCAGAAGTCACATAAACATCATCTGGCCTTTCTAGCATCCAGAACCCAGGGAGCCCCTTCCCCACAGAACAGCACACCTCACATTCCACATTTCCATATCACAACAGGATTTGCAGTGGTAGTATTTACATGGTAACACCATCAGTACTTTGACACTTCTGAGTACTTTTGGTTCAGTCAATTCAGCAGACCAGGGAGATAATCTTTCAGCAAGAAGCCAAAAAAAAAACAAAAAAAACCCCCAAATCTAACAAAGTAAACAATCACATGTTAAAAAAATACACTAACCAAGATACACGCTACTCTATCAGCTGCAAGTCACCAAAAGAACAACTTACTAAGATGATTCTGAGGACCTATTCACAAACTTTAAGAACAAAGCAATTATTTATAATGCTATGGTATATCTGTGACATAGTAATTTTACATATCTAATTTATTACATATATGAAAACCAAGTTTCAGGTTTCAGGGGATCCATCCCACCAGCCCCTCACACTGCCCCTGGAGAAACATCGCGTCTCAGAGTTTCCCGCCCAGAGTACGTGAGAAGGAAAGAAAGTACAGGATGAAGGCAGCAGGCAGCAGGGGCTGAGCCGCTCTTTTCCTGAAGCTGTCCTTTATGCGACATTGAACTGAGTGCCTGTGAATGCCAGGCCGTCTGTTAGCAACAGAGTTTCCACGATAAGTAACATGGAGACCCTATCCCAGTGACTGAGAAAGGACAACTGCTAGCAAATGGCACAAATCCTAAAAAATATTAGCATATTCAACATCACAATGTAGAATACTGAGCAAGTGAAGTTAATCACTTAAATGCAAACGTAGTGGTCCATTAAGAAACTTATGAAAATACTAATTGAAGGAGGTAAGATGATTGCAACAGAAGCCAAAAAAAATGCTTTTTTGATAAAATTCAACATCATTCACGATAAAAATTCTTCTCAAATAGGAAAGAGAAAAAACTTCTCAAACTGATTAAGTTACTACCAAAAATATGGAACAAACATAATACTCAATGGTCAGGGAAAAAAAAAAAATCAGGAACAAGATAAAGATTCCTGTTTATGTCCAAATTGTATTGAACATATTAGTGAGTCAAACAATAAAAAGTTTAAGGACTGAAGGAAGAAAGAAAATAGCCATTAGTGAAGGGGGGAGGGTTAAGAGTTTGGAATCAGCAGACACAAACCATGATATTATATATATAATATATTATTGTATTATAAATATATTATAAATTATGATATATGTAATATTAATATATAATTGTATATAATTATTATATTATATATATTATATTATATATATTATAACAAGGTCCAAGTAAATGTGCACAGGGAACTATATTCAATATTCTGTAATAAACCATGTTAGATAAATCATGTATATATATATATTCCTTTTCATATATATATATACATATATATATATACACTTGCCCCCTGAAAAACCTGTATGCAGGTCAAGAAGCAACAATTTGGAACGGATATGGAACAACAGACTGCTTCACAACTGGGAAAGGAGTATACTGTCAGCCTGCTTATTTAATTTCAATGCAGAGTACATCACACAGAATTCCAGGCTGGATGAAGCACAAGCTGGAATCAAGATTGCCGGGAGAAATATCAACAACCTCAGATATGCAGATGATACCACTCTAATGGCAGAAACTGAAAAGAACTAAAGATCCTCTTGACGAAGGTGAAAGATGGGAGTGAAAAAGCTGAATTAAAACTTAACATTCAAAAAATTAAGATCATGGCATCCGGTCCCATCACATCATGGCAAATAGATGAGGAAACAATGAAAACTGTGACAGACTATCTTCTTGGGCTCCAAAATCACTGCAGACAGTGACTGCAGCCATGAAATTAAAAGATACTTGCTCCTTGGAAGAAAAGCTATGACAAATACAGACAGCATATTAAAAAGCAGCAACATCAGTTTGCCAACAAGGTCCATATAGTCAAAGCTATGATTTTTCCAATAGTCATGTATGGATGTGAGAGTTGGACTATAAAGAAGGCTGAGCACCAAAGAACAGATGTTTTCAAACTGTGGTACTGGAGCTGACTCTTGAGAGTCCTTTGGACAGCAAAGGGGTCAAACCAGTCAATTCTAAAGGAAACCAACCCTGAATATTCATTGGAAGGGCTGATGCTTAAGCTGAAACTTCAATACTTTGGCCACTTGTTGTGAAAAGCTGACTGGTTGGAAAAGTCTTTGATGCTGGGAAAGACTGAGGGCAGGAGGAGAAGGGGACGACAGAGAACGAAATGGTTGGATGGCATCACCGAATCAACGAACATGCATTTGAGCAAACTCTGGCAGATAATGAAGGACAGGGAAGCCTGGCGTGCTGTAGTTTATGGAGTCGCAAAGAGTCAGACACAACTTAGCAACTAAACAACGACAACAAAATAATTGAATTACTTTGATGTACAGCAGAGATTAACACTATAAATCAACCACACTTAATAAAATTAAAATTGAAAAAGAAAATATCAGGGGACATATGTATACCTATGACTGATTCATGTTGATGTTCGGCAGAAACCAACAAAGTACTGTAAAGCAATTATTCTTTGATTAAAAATTAATAAATTTAAAATTAAAAAAGAAAATGTCCATTTTTTATTTGTAGCTGAAATAACTGTCTACATACAAAAATCCAATACAATTTTTAAAAGTTGGAAATAATAGGAGAATTCTGCAAAGTTTCTGGATAAAAGATATAAAAAACAATGAGCATTCCTATACGCCAGCAACAAACAGTTAGAAATTATTTTTAAAGAACTACCATTTAGGGGGAGGGGTAAAAAAAAAAAAAAAGAACTACCATTTGTAGGGAATGGGAGAGTCTCAGTATCTATCACAGATGACCTAGTCAATGCAAAGTGCAAAAGAACCTAAGCAAAAAAGAACCTTTCCAAACTGTCTGTCACTGGGTCAGTCATGTGATCTAACAAGGCAGCGCTACACATGGAGCAACCCACCCCCCATGCTAATGGAGGTCCACCTCCAAAACTGCTGAACCTGAATCTCTGGGGGAAACAACGGGACAAACTGGCTTCACAAAATTCATGCTCTGAAAAACAAAAAGGTCGGGGGGATTACTGTAGATCTGCAGTTTTCAAACTTTCAGGTCTCCAAAGCCCTAAGCTCTTTAAAAGCACTGATGATATTACAGACTTTTTGTTCCTAAAAGCTATTATACGTAGCATTATTTACTGTGTTAGAAATTAAAAAGCCGAACTGAAAAAATATTTCTCATTGACTCATTTCAATAATAAAAAGCATATTAACATAAATAAAATATTGTTTGAAAAATAATTACATTTTCCAAAATGAAAAATGTTGAGTGTGGAGGGTGGTGCTCACTTACATCTTTGGCACACATTTTTGATGCCTAGCTCGTGAGAAGGCAGCTCGTTTGCTGTGTGTCAATACAGCATTCTGGTTGGAATACTCACCATGAAAACAGCCTCACACAGCTATGCGGTTGGATACGAACCGCCCCCAGGAGTGAGAGAGCAGTGCACAGTGAGATCTGAGGGGCTACACAGCCTTGGCCCTGTTACTGGAAGACCTGGGTCAGGAGACCCCAGTGGATGACCTCTGGTGGAGACATTATGGAGAATTTCTTTTTCCTTATACTCTGTCTCACATTTTCCAAGCTTTCTACAGTGAGTAAGCAAGAATTAACTCTTTGGAATAATGTTTTAGTCTCAAACTCCTTTTTCCCAAAGCTTGGCAACACTGTTTTAGATTCACATGTAGCACTCAGGATGACTTTACAGAAAATACAATTCTAAGCTCACTGGCTTCAGTGAGGAACCAATGTACCTGGGGATAAGGATGAGTGCATAGCAAACAACAATCTAGAACAAATGCATCCCCAAAGCACAACCCCATTTCCAAATAAATGGAGAGAGTTAAAACAGCAATATCTGACGTCGATCTTGTGAAGAGAGTGAAGGAGGAACTTGTAGGAGATGAGGCGGGAAGAATGGTCAGATAACGCAGGACCCTGCAAGCAAGTTAAGACACTAAGGATAGACACTGTTGAACCCCAGCGTTCACTCAGAGCCCACTGCCTGGAGGGGGTGGGGCAAGCAAGTTAAGTTACTAAGGAGAGAGACACTTAAACCCAGCGTTCACTCATAGATCCACCGCCTGGGAGGGAAATTAGTACACTGCTTCCTTCACTTCACATCCGAGAGCCCATACTGAGTAACAGAAAGACTCTGAATAGAAAAGTCTTGAATCTTATTTCTTTAGGCACCAAGTGATTAACAACACAGAGCTTTATCTACTTATTATCAACATGAGAAAAGTGGCCTTCCACCGTTAGCAATGGGCTTCCATTTTTTGAGTACAAAGCGTCCAGAGCACAGAATGGCTCCACGGCTGTCTTGCCTCTCCCCTGCTCTGCCATCTTGGAAACATCCCCGCCACCCTCAGCACAGCAGTCTCACAATTCATGGGACTCATCCTTTGGATGTTAGGCATAAACTTCAGGTTCAAGACAGCAGCATCTTGACACACTCTTCCATCTTTTTAACTGTGAAGTACTTCATGGTAAGGAAACTGGCTGGAATACAGTCTGGACATGACTGCTATTATTCACTTTCAATGTTTAATTCAGCAATATCCAAACTTACCAAGTAAGTTCCCATTTCCTTTTCCAGAACGACCTGTTCATATAATGTAGCATCGATGTCTGCCTTTAAAGCTTCCACCTTCTTCTTCACCCGCACATGGTGCTTCTTTTGGAGCCAATAAGGAAGAAGAGATTCCACAATTTGGTTAAGGATCTGGGAGGTAATCAGGAGAGTAGCCAAGCTCTAAAGAGAAGCACATAAATGATATTTGGCAATGTGGCTTAACAAAACCAAAGCATGTGTACAATTATGCAGTAAAAAAAAAAAAAAAGGAATCGTAACAAATAATGTATTAGTATGTTATAAAAACTAGTATCAGAAAAGCTAGGTATAAAAAAAAATAAAGAAGAGCTAAGTGTTAGAATGATGTTTCTAATTTACTGTTTCTTCACAAGACAGACAGACTAAAATAAAAAAAGAGTATAATACAAATAAGATTATAATAGAAAACTGGTTATGAGTTGGGAGGACAACAAATTAAATTGAAATTGTGTTTTTTACAATCTCATGTGAGTTGAAATGATGTTCTCTCCCTTTGAAAGTTTAGTCAGAACTTACTACAAAATTAATATATCCTCCCTCACTGTAGAAAAACTTAAAAAAAAAGTCAGCCTTACTGCACAACCATGTCAGAACCACTGCTAACATCTTACTTAAGTATTTCTTCCTAATCATATGTAAAAACAAAAGTAGAACACCTGTATGTATACAGCTTTGCAGATTCCTTTTCTCACTATCCTGTGAGCACTTTCCCTTGTCATGAGTAATTCTTTGTTACCAGCCCACGCACTGTGGTTGAATCTAAGTACCATTTCCAACTCCCATTGTTACAAGTGCTGCTCCTCACCTACGTGCATGAATCTTCATCCCACTTTTGGTGATTTACTAGGAATGGAATAAGGTTCTTAGGAAAGTCACTCAAGTGGTTTCCAGAGGTATTGGGTCAATTTCCATTCTTTCCAGGTAGGCTGAATCAGTGTTTCCATCACAAACCACCTTTGCTGATATTAAAATTCTTTGTTTCAAAGAGTTCTTTCCTGCCCCTCATCCCCTGTTAAATAAAGGAGACTCTCAAAAGTATAAGAAATAAGGGGTCATATCTCACTAATACACTAATGGTAGGACTGGAGAAGGTATGTATGTTTAACCTATTGATTCCAAATGCATTATTTTCAAAAATAATTTGTAAAAGTAGCATTATATTTAGTATAGTTACTAGGAACACAGTATTTTACTTTTATGTCAGCTTTTAGAACTGTAACTACAAAATCTTTTTAAATTTCTCTGTTATACACATTTTTAAATTTCTTGAAAAATGATCCCAAGCTCTCATATAAAGATTAAGAAACCTAAACTTTGAGACACTAACAATCACAGTATATCAAAACCAGAAAACCAGTATATCAAAACCAGCTCTTACTGGTGGGTGGCTCAAGTATTAAAAAAAAAAAAAAAAAAGAGAGAGAGAATTTAGAAAGCAATAATTTATACTTCATTTATTATTCACTATGATTATGAGATCCAGAAATGGTAACACAACAAAATATATGTCAGACTTTCATAAATACCTTAGAAATGATACAACACTGCATAGCATCTGCTGGTCTGCAAAGTTTAACAACTTACTAGTTTAAAAATGAAATGTGGAAGACCTACTTAAGGTTATACCAATCACCCCCACCCTGAGACACACACAGAAGTTCAATTGATGAATTCACTTTTTTGCTGTTAAAATTGCTTTTACAAGTTTTGGTATGAATTATATATTTGATTTTAGTGCCCTAAATGATTAATTTTGCACTTTGGTTAGCTTCAACTAATTTCTTTCCAATTGAGCACAATACATACTGCAATTGCTAATTTTTTTTTTTTTTTTTTAGGACTGAGCTTAGAAATACACAAAATTTAATAATCTTGTCAAGATAATAAGGGGAAGACCATTACATTACTATACTATAGGAAACCACCTTGCAAATCAAAAAAATTGATACCTTCTGTTTTTCACACTCACCTGACGCAAAAGCTTCATATCCCTCAGGACAAAGGCAATGTAGAAAAGTGAGGCAAAGCAATTCAGAAAGTTGAACTGCCAAAAAAAAAAAAAAAAGAAAAGAGAGAGCAAGCAATATTTAATATTGCGTCACTGAACTTTATTACAATTTGTGGAGCCCTATACCAAGGCCACAGATGCAGCACCCCATACCAAGGTCATCTCTGGAACTGAGCAAGCCCCATAGCAACCACGGCCATGAGCCTTCCCGATCTAAATTGGCCAGCTCCCTAACCCCATATTAGGTAAAAATACCCACCCTAACTAATCACTTAATGCCACCCTTCTAGCAGGTATTTTCTTTGTCTTGAGGCTGTAAAGACTGGCTACCAACCCAGGAAAACCATCTGCTCTCCCTTAAGCCGACGCACTGTTCCTGCTCTAATAAACTCTATTTTCCTCTCATTCTGCCTCTTGTTTGGAAATTCTTTTCCCAACACATACAGGCCACGACACAACTGTAAATATCACATTTAAAGATGTCATGAGGGACTTTGGTCCCAACAAGATGGCAAAGACTTGTTTCTCCTACGCCCCCCATCAGGAAGCACACCTACGAACTCCAGAAATATCGCGAGACGTGACCAAAGCGGAACTCGGAAAGGTGCTGAGCGGACTACACAGCATCAGCACATCTTACGTCCCTACTACTTTCTTATAAAAGAGAGAGTTCAGTGTCTCCCACCTCCAACCTCGTAATCTGGGCAGCCCAGGGAGGCACAGTCCCTGCCCACCCTGCTTAGAATAGGAGTCCTACCACAGGCAAGCCCAGCGTCGCTAACAATGAGCTGCCAGGGGATGTGCTCTCCTTCCTCTCTGCCCTGCTGGGCCTGCCACTCCCCGCCCCACAGACAAGATACCTGGATGGAGGGGTCAGGACCCAGTAAAAAGGGACCCAACCCAACAAGCAGCCCAGCCCTGGAAGCCTCTCTGTGCCCCAGGAATCTGAGACCCCCCCCCCCCAACTCTCCCAGAGACACACCTAGGAAGCCGGGTGGCAAGAGCAAGAGAGACGAGCCACAGCAGCCAGCCGGGTAGCATCTTTGTCGCCATGGGCCTGAGACTGCCCTGCCCAGACACCTGGTCCGGGGGTCGGGGGTGTAGAAGTGGGGGTGGGGATCCCACCATAACAACTGCCATTTCCCTTTTTTTTTTTTTTGGTGGCGCCATGCGGGTGTGTGGGATCTTGGTTCCCTGAACAGGGATGGAACCCATGCCCCCTGCCCTGTAAGCATGGAGTCTTACCCACGGGACCACCAGGGAAGTCCCCAACAGGTGCCATTTCTTCCACTAGTTCACCTGCTCAAGAACCTGCAACTACCTCCGGGACACGCAAGATTCCTTCCTGTCCCCCAGCCCCACGCTGGCTACTTCTGGCTTTCCAACGCTGCTTTCTGAGACAGAAGACTGCTGTGTGCAGTGTGAGCACTTCATTAGCCACGGAAGGGGGAGTCGTTGGAGAGAGTGGGCAGTGACATAATGTGGGGCAGGGGTAGGGATGGGGGTGCTAAGTTACAGTAGAAGTAGAATAGCAAAAGCTCGGAAGGCCGAGAAACACCTTCCCCACAAGATTAAACAGGGAGAGTCGGGACTTTTCTGAAGGTCCAGTGGTTAAGACTCCACACTGCCAATGCAGGGGGGTAAGTTTGATCCCTTGTCAGGAAACAGGAAACCAAGATCCCACATGGAGAGTGGCATGGACCCAAAAAAAAAAAAATTTTTTTTTAAATAAATTAAAAGGGAAGAGAGAGACCTAACACACATAGGAGAGGATGAGCAGACTCTCAGGAGTGAGTCTTTTTATAAGATAGTCACCTGTCACTGTATCTAGCACCAACAGAGAGTAACCTGGTTTTACAAATGGCTAAATTCTTTAAGACAAATGGGGTGTTTTACCTCTAAGGGCAAGAGCTCTGTTTTGTGATCTTTTTCAAAGAATCTTTTAATGCATCACACATTCCCCTGTTCACATTCTCACACAGACAATACAGAATGTTAACATCCTTGCTGAGTCAGCACCAACATTTTGAATTATTTTACAGGGCTAGAATGAGGCCCTCAGAGCCTTTTTAGATACAGATGGCTGCTTGCCCCTTTTCTAATGTCCAAATTGCTAAAGCTGCTGAAGTCTCATTACTTATTTATGAGAGGTTTTCTATTTCCTTCCCTACTCTTGCTTCTATAAATGTACCTACTTGCAGAAACCTAATCACCTTCCTAATGATGGCTTCTGAGCCTTTAAGGATGGAAAAAACCGATAAATAAGCTTCTCAGAATGACTTCTGGAGCTGGAACAAAGGCTCTTTCTAAGCGAGGGCCTGGATTCCTCTCTCGGGAGTAAAGTACACGGACTGTGTTAAATCAATTCCAGTGCAGAACTGCAGAGTTCAGAGGACTCTCTATGCACCTTTCTTGATTCTCAGCTCTGTTACAGATGGCTGAGGTAATCTCCTGATACACAAGGTGCTTTCAAGCCACCTCTTTCTTATTTCTAATAATGGTGGGAAGAGGCATAATTGTGAGCTTTTATATAAGCAGCAAGCAGGTTACACAGTACTTACCCTCCATCCCTTTCCTCCTGCCCTTCAAAACATGCTAGAAACCTCTTGGACTTTGGAAATTCCTTAGACAAAATTTTAAAAAATAATAATTTAGCACTCTATCACTAAATGGTAGGTGGGTAACTGGAAAGATTGGTGAATAATGAAACATTCAAACCTGAGTCACCAAAAGGAAAATAACAGAAACATGTCTATAGTGTTTCAAACAACTGGAAATTAGCTATAATACTAATTTTTATATTTAAAGTCTTATATCATGGACACATTTGTAATAAGACTGCTGAGTGTGTATGTAAATATACTTATTAATCAATCCTTGCCTTTATGGACAAAGTATGTTAACTACTATTTCCTGATATTTTAAATTACAATCAAGTCTTCATATTTATAGTTCTAAATGTTAAACAGTATACACTAGTTTCATAATTACAATGGATCTGTATATAAAAGTTCTACTTACCACTAACACTTTCAGAATTAGGTGATTCTGGTAGGCAGATTCCAATCTGTGATTCTCTAAAATATTAAAAGGGAGAAGTAATGTCTCTCAGATAAGAAAGTAGAACGGGAGTTGTCATGAGGTGAGGTGAAGCCTGTGCTGAGGGCAGCCATGTCCAACCACAGAGCCTCAGTCAGTAACCGCGCTAGACAGTCAATCACGGCTACTGCTTCCCACCAAGAACATCAAACAACAAATAAACTAAAGACACATTTTTCGAGGTCCTGAAATAGCACTGTGGTCTGAAATTATTTTTTAAAATATTAATGCAACGAAGAAATGATCCCACACACAGCCACCAGAAAAGACTGTGTGAGCAGTAATAGTAAAATTGAGAGCAACCTCTGAAGAGTAGTAGGGCAAGAAATCAAATTTACAAGGATTAATTTAAAAGGAAACTCAAGTTTCCATCCTCAGAAAAAGAGACACTGTGCGGGTCCCAAGTTGTTGTTATTGTTTAGATGTGTCTGACTCTTTGCAACTCCACGGACTGTAGCCTGCCAGGCTCCTCTGTCCATGGGATTCTCCAGGCAAGAATACTGGAGTGGGTTGCCATTTCCTTCTCCAAGGAATCTTCCAGACCCAGGGCACAAACCTGCATCTCCAGCATTGGCAGGCTGATTCTTTACTGCTGAGACACCACAGCAGGGCAAAAGGACAAAAGAGGCAGATTCTGAACAGAAGTATCACCTTGCACAGAGAGGTAATGTTAGGCTGACCTGGATTTGAACCTAAACTCAGTCAGTCAGTCACTGTGTGACCTTGGGCAAGTTACTTAACCTCCTGACACTCAGCCTCCTTGCCTACAAAACAGGCCTGACGCTACCCTTCTCCCAGGGTTACTGTCAGGATTAGAAATACTACAAAAACCACAGCTCAGCTTAAGGAAAGCACTCGGCAAATAGTAGCTGGCAACTATGCTCCAATAAAAGTTTTTTAAAAAAATCTCATGAGAACAAAAAGAAATAAACGGTGTGTGTTAGTCACTCAGTCGTGTCCAACTCTTTGAGACCCTATGGACTGTAGCCCGCCAGGCTCCTCTGTCTGTGCGATTTCCCCAGGCAAGAATACTGGAGTGGGTTGCCGTTTCCTTCTCCAGGGGATCTTCCTGACCCAGGGATCAAACCCAGGTCTCCCGCGTTGCAGGAAGATTCTTTGCAGGCAGATTCTTTACCGTCTGAGACACCAGAGAAGTCCCAAATAAATAGTGTCTGTTGTTATATAACTAATATAAAGAATTTAAAATATCTGTATGGTCCAGAAGTTCAGGCCTAGACTTCTTCCTAGGGGTTAATATATTAATAGCTTATTTATTTGTTTGACTGAATAAATTAATTAAAGAGAAAACTGCCTATCAAGACCCTTTTTAAACTATAACCAAGTTCATCTTTTACCACACAGACAGACAAGAACAGCCTCCTTCACTGAGTTCAATGGCAGGCCTGTGCCCCACACAATTACACAAGTGGTTTTCAGATCCTAGACACAGAATATGGTGATGATTCAGTCAATCTTATCCCTAGCATAAAACATAATATAGTATGAGAAGCACAGGTTGGATAAGCCTGGCTCTGCCATTTGCTGTCTGAACCTTGATAATACTCAGTATCTTTCTCCACAAAATTGTGAAATAACTTCTATTTCATGGTGCCCTGAGGAGGGGAAAATGAGGAACTATGGATAAAGTGCTTAGCAGGGCACCTAGAACACAGTAACTAACAATACATCAGAGCTGTGAGCACCGTGACCTGGAGATCATGGGAGTTCCCAGAGCCCGTGAACTTCTCCTTATGTCTCTACAACGAGCCCAGAGCAACATCTATCTGCTTTGCCAGGTAGTGGTTCTAAGAATCCTATGATAGAAGCAATGTTTCTTATAGGCAGATAAGACATAAATACAAAGTGTCAAGTCTTACCCCATGAGGTTAAAAACTCAGCAGCGTATCGATAGAGGCGGTTCATGATCTCGATCACAATGGCATAGATGACGCTGGGCACATACAACAAGATGCTGGTCCACTCGGACCCGCTGTCCTCATGCAGACCCAAGGCCCAGGCCTCCATGTCGAAGTAAATCATCATGACAAACAGAGAGAAATACAGACAGAGGCACACGAAGGGCAGGGAGACCAGGTAAATGCGCAGCTGTCTCTTGTAGCTGGGGTAGAGCGGCTCCTCCCGGCCAGTGACTGCATTGATACCCAGGACTCCGTGATACCCTGGCCGGGGCTCCTCGAACTTCCTCTTCATGACCAGGGTACCCCACCGGTAGGTCATGCTGGCACAGCCTCGCTTCCACACTTCCAAGATCACCGTGGACCAGATCAGGTTGAACGAGGCGAAGATCACATACTTGTCATAGTCTTCCCATGCAAACAAGTAGTAAGGTAACCCAATGATAGCCATGGGGATTAAGGCAAACGTGAAATACTCCAGAAAGCCAAAATAAAGAGCGATGGTTTCTCCAAAGTAGCCACGAATTCTGTCTACAATCAAAGCGGGAAAAAAGAGACCATTAGCACAGACTGTCGAAGAATTTTTTTTTAATCATTTCAAGTAAGCATATTCACTTTAGTTAAGTGGGGATCATTTAACAACCTTATTTCCCAATCAGTGGGTAATAGTAAATTCATCCTCCGTCAAGTACAAAGGTCCCACTTGTCTGCAGAGCAAGCCTGACACCTCCCTGGGCTTCGGGCTCAGGCCATAGCTCCTGGGGCTGCTCTGTCAGGCATCCTGGGTCTGCTTCTCTTTACCTCCTCACTGATGGATGCCCTCTTCACAAGGAAAAACTCACCTTGGGCTCATCCCAAATCTCCAAGTTGCCTAGTTGAAATTCAGCCATGGCCAATGAACCATCTTTTTATTTTTTTAATGGCCATACCTCTCGGAATGCGGAACTTCCCCAACCAGGGATGGAACCCACGGCCCCTGCAGTGGATGCACAGTCTTAACCACCAGACCACCAGGAAGTCTCACAGCCAATGAACCATCTTAATTTGGGGGGTTATTTTATGGTCCCCATTTTTCTCACACTTTAATACTTTAGAGTAATAGAGGTTATTTTCAAAGAAGACTCCCCATCCATAGTATCCTGCTCCCCTCCGCTACCCAAAGCTATATATTTTCATCAATGTGTCATGGCAAACTTTTCAATACCCTGAAGAAAAATTCTTCAAAAGCACGAACAATATTCTACATGTTAACTTCTAGAACAGCCATGGAACACATTTATCTAAACGTTCATACACCCACTGGGCAGAAGAAGGGCCAAGCAATGTCACTGTTAACTGTCTGTGAACTTGACACAAGCTAACTAACACAAAAGAGGTCACAAACACTGTGTCCTTTGTCAGCCACATCTACATGGGTGAGTTCTTAGACTGCAAAAGCGCCCTGCATTGGGACCAGAGTGGGATGCAGGCGGTAAGGGAGGTGTAATAGTCAGAATTAGTATTCTTGGTTAATTACATGCAGTTTAAAAAAAAGAAAAACGCAGTGTTTTAAGATAATGTATCAGATCAGTCTATAGGGATGGTTCAGACTAAACAAAGACACTGTTTTCCCCTATCTTTAATTCTCCTATTAACTCAGGAGCATGTTAAAATTTAAAAAAAAAAAAACAAACAAACAGAGGGTATGATAAACTAACCTCAAATGAGAATCAGGTTAAAAGATACCCAAGCAATTAAAACAAACAAAAAAAAGACACTCATGGGCCTTGGCTCCAAATCAAACCGCCTCTCTCTTTTGATCTCAGGACAAGTTCAAGATCTTCCTGAGCCCCAGCTCTCCCAGAGGCCTCAAGACCACCACTAACCTGTGCTCAGCCTTCACCATCAACTCGCTTTTCCCCACTTGCTTTCTAAGATATAGCTACTGGAGACTGTTACTTACAAGACCTAGAAGTAATATTTAAATTTACAGCCACTTAAAGGCTAAACAAAGTGAAGAAACGTCGTATAAGTGAAACATAAAATGATTTTTACATCACCTGGAAGTATCAACATTCTTCCTTTCAAAGAATTCAAGTAAAAACTCAAAATGCAATTTTAAAATTGGACCCTAAAATGACTTTTTGCTCATTATGACAATATTATAATGACCGTTTTCAGAAATGGAAATTGGAAGGAAAGAAAATTTTAGAGGAATTCCCTTAAACAAAGAGAAAAAGGCAATCTTCTTTAAAGAAAAACTGACAGTAATACTTATAGTGAAAACTACCAGCTTAAATATAATCTTTACACTTAAAAAACATCACTAAACCACAAACCTTGAACATCCATATTGACATAAGTTTACACAGAATAATGTTCAACATCCACTGAATAAATTAATGGTTATTCTTCTAAGTGAGAGAGAAAATGGACAGATCCAGTAATGCACACCAAGATCCTTACGAATTATCTCAAAAGATGCTTAGGCCTCCTAGTCTGCTGCTAAGAATGAGCAGGGCTTGGCCCACTCCAAATAATTAGCTCTAAAGAAACAGCAACTTTCAAATATGAAATATTCATGGTCAAAGTGAATTCTTACAAACTATGTTCTACAACAAATCAGACACACGCTCAGGATGGCCACTCTGGACTGTCTGTGTCATTGGTGACATTTAATAAAAGTCTGTAATTCACTTCATCTAAAATGATATTAAGAATAAAATAGATCATGCAACCCACCTTATCCTCCTCACCACTTTTTTTGCCCACACAGCTGCTGAGTCCTGCCTATCACAGCATTAAATATCCACCCAAGAAGGACATCACCAACTGCTGTGTCCTCCTCTAAGAGAGCCGGCACTTACACGTACCTATGGGCTGGAACTTCAAGGTAAATCGAGTATACCAGGTGTCCTCAAGCTTCTTCAGGGCCTCATTGTCATGCAGTGGGAACACCTGAACCACAATGCCAGACGTGAGCAGCCTTCTCACTGCAGAAGGAAATTATGAGATGGGTTTGACATTTCTCATGACACACTTCCATCAAATGCTACCCAGACTCTCCAGGAAGAGAAAAGGGCTACATAAAGACCAGTACTGTCCTGCCTGCTCCCAAGGGATATTCTTCTGTTCTTCAGGATGTCAACATCTTTACTATTTCCTTTGACCATGAAAGCAATACAAGTTGATGTAAAATTTTCAATCTTACAGAAATGCACAGATTAGTACTGGAGAGGCCCCAGTATTCTCTCCCTCCCACAAAAAAATAACCACTCTAAACGCAATTAAGTGTATAAGCTGACTTCAAAATAAACATCCATATTTATTTTAGATAAAAAAGGAACCATTCAAAAAAAAAAAAAAAGGAACCATTCGCTACACATCATTCTGTAATCTTCTCATGGAGTGGTAGTAAATGATGAATATTTCTCAATGCCAATGTAAATAGAACATGAATATCCTTTTACATAGTGTCATAATATTTCCTCCCATGAAGTGCTATAATTGAACTAACCCTCTATTGAAAAATATTTATTTCCTTTTTTGGCTATTATAAATAATGATAAAATTCTTGTAGATATAACTTACCCCACGTGCCTATGATTTCCTTTATATATACTTAGAAGCGCTAGGTCCAAGAGCAGAGCATATGTGTATTAAACTTAGATACATATTACAAAACAGCCTCTAGAAAAATTTTACTCATCTGTCTTCCCACTACAGTGAAAATAAGACAATGTTCAATTCATGCTCACTGATATGGAGTATTTTCAAAACCATTTTTCTTTTCTAATCTGCTAACAAAGGCTTTGGAGAAGGAAATGGCAACCCAGTCCAGTGTTCTTGCCTGGAGAATCCCAGGGACGGAGGAGCCTGATAGGCTGCCGTCTATGGGGTCTCACAGAGTCGGACACGACTGAAGCGACTTAGCAGCAGCAGCAGCAGCAGCAGCAACAAAGGCTTAAGTTCACAGCCAGCAAATACCAAAAAAAAAAAAAAAAAAAAAGACTTCCTGCTTTCAGCAATCATTTGGTATGATTGTAACACTTGTGCACATATCTAGGCGATGAGACAGGCTGGGACCTGGGACCCTTCACAGAAGTGTTTGCACCTGGACAAAAGTCTCTTGCAGCAACAGAATATAAGGGACTAAAAGTTACCTTACACAGGCCAGGTGCAGTTGGAGCAAATTATGCACAGTGAGATTCAAAAAGGCCACAAACCAACTGCCACTTCTGAGGCGCTGAGAGCAGGAGCAGGTACCGCCTGCTTCCATCCCCGCACAGAGCACCACTGAGGCGGTGGGCAGGGCAGGTAAGCCCGCCCTCCATCCTGGCCCACCAATCCGCGCCCGCCCTCTTACCTGACCCCGCCCCCTGCCCCTCACCCCCAGGAGCGAGCAAGGGCGCCTGTTACTGCTTTCCCATGAGCTGCCGCAGGAGGCCCAGTAAAGCCGTGCCTGCATTTCACCTGGCCTCTTATCAATTTCTGTTGAATAAAGAGGCCAAGAACTCAGGTCAGTTACAGAAAGACAAACACATTTAACCGAAGACAATATCCCCCAGTGATAATAAATGAACATGAGGTAATCTTTCACCCATAATTATTTAGACTCTGGGTGGGTGGGTCTTCGGGCCTTTCCAAGGGAATGTGTTCTGCTCATGGAGAACTCAGATGCACTGCCTTGTGCCCTATCTGGGGAGATGGGACTTTTCACACAAGTTCCCAGCAGTCTCTTCCTAAAGACTATGGCCGCTTATAAAATGGAACTCATCAAGAAAGAAAGGCCTGCTGTTTGCATCCATGGATAAGCTCTGAGTTCTTTAAGGTTTATCAGCTCATCTCTACTGAGGGCTGCCTGCTTTATCTCCAATCTACCTTGTTCCCACAGACAAGTGATGAGCATATCAGGCAACAGGCCCCTCCAGGAGGACAGCAAGTCAGTATCTGCAACGTGGAAGAGAAATAGGATTTAAGTTTTCCATGTAGATATACTACATGTAACAAAGAGAGATGGCATCTCAGGACAGAAGTCCTGTTACAAAACCTTCAGTGTAATTTTAAAGAAAACCTAACTTCTTAGAAATGGGGGGAAAAAAGGATAATAAAGAGGAGATATTTGATACTAACAACAGGAAAAATTATCAATATGATCACGAGGGATACTGTCTTTGGTTAAATTTGTTCATCCCAGATATGTGTAGAAGTATTAAAATCATACTGGTCAAATGACTGCTGGAAGCAGGAAGTGTTTTTCTGATTTTGATACTTGCTATTTGTGAATGTAGGCCTTTGTTATCAGGTTAGAAAAAAATAAAACTGATTTTGAAGATACAAGAAAAAGTACGGATCTCAAAAAAAAAAAAAAAAAGGATTCTTAATAGCTGGTTCTCCTTACCTCTCATGCATAAGTTATACACATAAGTTCAAGAAAAGTCTTGAAAAGCCAGGGATGTGATAAAAACCCTCGTTCTCCATGACCGAAAAAGGTGTATGGTTTAAGTTATATCAGCGCTGGTGCTGTCAAATCCATTTTTTAAACATTTTTATTCTAAAGTGTTTCAGAGAATTGTTTTCTTCAGCTAACAGGAGTGAAAGTCAATCACCCACATCAGTTCTCGTTCTTAGCTCTTACTGAGGGATGCACAGCTGTATCTTATTCTTCTATCACTATCCTTTTCAACTACTACATCAAGTTTAACTTTGAACTGACTTATGGCATCTAAATTACTATTTTACTATTTCTAAGCTCTTTTTAAAGAAATGATTCCATTCTGCTATAGAAGACATTCCAGGCCTGCATAAAAAGCCACTTGTAAACCTCTAAAAATAGGGTTGCAAACTAAGGGACTCAGAGAGACCATAAAGCTTCAAGTCCTAAATCACTGGGCGTCACTTCACCACCAATGCCAAAAGCATGGTTCTGGTTTCAGCCTCTAAAAATAGAGGAGGTGTTTTTTTTTTTTTTCTTCAGTCAGTCCTTGGACTTTTCTCTTGTCAGCTAAAAATGTAACTAACTTAAGCCTTACCATCAAAGGAAAATAATGCTGTCTATGCCTATTTAAAGAAAGGAACAATTTAGGACTTCCCTGGAGGTCCAGTGGCTGACTCTATACTCCTAATGCAGGGGGCCCAGGTTCGATCCCTAGTCTCCCTGGTTGGGCAACTAGATCCCACATGCTGCAACTAAGAGTTTGCATACTGCAACAAAGATCCCACGTGCCGAAATCAAGACCCAGTGCAGCCAAACAAATAAAAATAAATATTAAAAAATAGGGGAGGAGCCAAGATGGCAGAGGAATAGGACGGGGAGGCCACTTTCTCTCCTACAAATTCATCAAAAGAATAACTGAACGCAGAGCAAACTTCACAAAACAACTTCTGATCGCTAGCTGAGGTCATCAGGCACCCAGAAAAGCAACCCATTGTCTTCGAAAGGAGTGCTGTATAGTTGGAGAAGTCCTGAGACTACTGGAAGAATAAAACTGAAATCCAGAGCAGGAGACTTAAGCCCAAAACCTGAGAACACCAGAAAACTCCTGGTTACATGGAACTTTAAGTAATAAGAGACCGTCCAAAAGACTCCATACCTACACTGAAACCAACCACCACCCAAGAGCTAGTAAGTTTTAGAGCAAGACATACCACGCAAATTCTCCATCAACGCAGGAACATAGCCCTGAACGTCAACATACAGGCTGCCCAAGGTCACACCTAACACATAGACCCATCTCAAAACTCACTACGGGGCACTCCATTGCTCTCCAGAGAGAAGAAATCAAGTTCCACGCACCAGAACACCGACGCAAGCTTCCCTAACCAGGAAACCTTGACAAGCCAATCGTCCAACCCCACTCACTGGGTAAAACCTCCACAATAAAAAGGAACCACAGACCTCCAGAATACAGAAAGCCCACTCCAGACACAGCAATCTAAACAAGATGAAAAGGCAGAGAAATACCCAACAGGTAAAGGAACATGAAAAATGCCCACCAAGTCAAACAAAAGAGGAGGAGATAGGGAATCTACCTGAAAAAAAATTTAGAATAATGATAATAAAAATGATCCAAAATCTTGAAAACAAAATGGAGTTACAGATAAATAGCCTGGAGACAAAGATTGAGAAGATGCAAGAAATGTTTAATAAAGACCTAGAAGAAATAAAAAAGAGTCAATTAAAAATGAATAATGCAATGAATGAGATCAAAAACACTCTGGAGGGAACCAAGAGTAGAATAATGGAGACAGAAGATAGGATAAGTGAGGTAGAAGATAAAATGGTGGAAATAAATGAAGCAGAGAGGAAAAAAGAAAAAAGGATCAAAAGAAATGAGGACAACCTCAGGGACCTCTGGGACAATGTGAAACGCCCCCAACATTCGAATCATAGGAGTCCCAGAAGAAGAAGACAAAAAGAAAGGCCATGAGAAAATACTCGAGGAGATAATAGCTGAAAACTTCCCTAAAATGGGGAAGGAAATAGCCACCCAAATCCAAGAAACCCAGAGAGTCCCAAACAGGATAAACCCAAGGCAAAACACCCCAAGACACATATTAATCAAATTAACAAAGATCAAACACAAAGAACAAATATTAAAAGCAGCAAGGAGAACAAACAAATAAACACAAAGGGATTCCCATAGGATAAAGCTGATCTATCAATAGAAAACCCTCCAGGCAGAAGGGAATGCAGACATACTGAAAAAGTAAGAAAGAGAATTAACCTACAACCTAGTTACTGTACCCAGCAAGGATCTCATTCAGAATATGAAGGAGAATTCAAAAGCTTTACAGATAAGCAAAAGCTGAGAGAATTCAGCACCACCAAACCAGCTCTTCAACAAATGCTAAAGGATCTTCTCTAGACAGGAAATGCAGAAAGGTTGTATAAACGTGAACCCAAAACAACAAAGTAAAAGGCAACGGGACCACACCTATCAATAATTACCCTAAATGTAAATGGGTTGAATGCCCCAACCAAAAGACAAAGATTGGCTGAATGGATACAAAAACAAGACCCCTATATATGCTGTCTACAAGAGACCCACCTCAAAACAAGAGACACATACAGACTAAAAGTGAATGGCTGGAAAAAAATATTTCATGCAAACGGAGACCAAAAGAAAGCAGGAAGTTCGCCAAGCTCATATCAGATAAAAAGACTTTCAAATAAAGGATGTGAAAGAGACAAAGGACACATACATATTGATCAAAGGATCAATCCAGAAGAAGATATAACAATTATAAAAATATATGCACCCAACATAGGAGCACCGCAATATGTACGGCAAACACTAACGAGTATGAAAGAGGAAATTAATAGTAACACAATAATAGTGGGAGACTTTAATACCCCACTCACAACTATGGATAGATCAACTAAACAGAAAATTAACAAGGAAACACAAACCTTAAATGACACAACGGACCAGCTAGACCTAATTGATATCTATAGGACATTTCACCCCAAAAAAATCAACTTCACCTTTTTCTCAAGTGGACATGGAACCTTCTCCAGAATAGATCACATCCTGGGCCATAAATCTGGTCTTGGAAAATTCAAAAAAATTGAAATCATTCCAGTCATCTTTTCTGACCACAGTGCAGTAAGATTAGATCTCAATTACAGGAAAAAAATTGTTAAAAATTCAAACACATGGAGGCTAAATAGCACGCTTCTGAATAACCAACAAATCATAGAAGAAATCAAAATATGTATAGAAATGAATGAAAATGAAAACACAACAACCCAAAACCTATGGGACACTGTAAAAGCAGTGCTAAGGGGAAGGTTCATAGCATTACAGGCTTACATCAAGAAACAAGAAAAAAGCCAAATAAATAACCTAGCTCTACACCTAATGCAACTAGAGAAGGAAGAAAGAAGAACCCCAGGGTTGCAGAAGGAAAGAAATCTTAAAAATAGGCAGAAATAAATGCAAAAGAAACTAAAGAGACCATAGCAAAAATCAACAAAGCTAAAAGCTGGTTTTTTGAAAAAATAAACAAAATTGACAAACCATTAGCAAGACTCATTAAGAAACAAAGAGAGAAGAACCAAATTAACAAAATTAGAAATGAAAATGGAGAGATCACAACAGACAACACTGAAATACAAAGGATCATAAGAGACTACTACCAGCAGCTCTATGCCAATAAAATGGACAACTTGGAAGAAATGGACAAATTCTTAGAAAAGTATAACTTTCCAAAACTGAACCAGAAAGAAATAGAAGATCTTAACAGACCCATCACAAGCAAGGAAATCAAAACTATACTCAGAAATCTTCCAGCAAACAAAAGCCCAGGACCCAGATGGCTTCACAGCTGAATTCTACCAAAAATTTAGAAAAGGGCTAACACCTATCTTACTCAAATTCTTCCAGAAAATTGCAAAAGGAGGTAAACTTCCAAACTCATTCTATGAGGCCACCATCACCCTAATTCCAAAACCAGACAAAGATGCCACAAAAAAGGAAAACTACAGGCCAATATCACTGATAAACATAGATGCAAAAATCCTTAACAAAATTCTAGCAAACAGAATCCAACAACATATTAAAAAAATCATACACCATGACCAAGTGGGCTTTATCCCAGGAATGCAAGGATTCTTTAATATCCGCAAATCAATCAATGTAATACACCATATTAACAAATTGAAAGATAAAAACCATATGATTATCTCAACAGATGCAGAGAAAGCCTTTGACAAAATTCAACACTCATTTATGATTAAAACTCTCCAAAAAGCAAGAATAGAGGGAACATACCTCAACATAATAAAAGCTATCTATGACAAACCCACAGCAAACATCACCCTCAATGGTGAAAAATTGAAAGCATTTCCCCTGAAATCAGGAACAAGACAAGGGCGCCCACTCTCACCACTACTATTCAACATAGTGTTGGAAGTTTTGGCCACAGCAATCAGAGCAGAAAAAGAAGTAAAAGGAATCCAGATAGGAAAAGAAGAAGTGAAACTCTCACTGTTTGCAGATGACATGATCCTCTACATAGAAAACCCTAAAGACTCTTCCAGAAAATTACTAGAGCTAATCAATGAATATAGTAAAGTTGCAGGATATAAAATTAACACACAGAAATCCCTTGCATTCCTATATACTAACAATGAAAAAACAGAAAGAGAAATTAAAGAAACAATACCATTCACCATTGCAACAAAAAGAATAAAATACTTAGGAGTATATCTACCTAAAGAAACAAAAGACCTATACATAGAAAAACTAAACACTGCATGAAAAAGAAAGAAATCAAAGGGGACACAAACAGATGGAAAAGCATACCGTGTCAATGGATTGGAAGAATTCAATATTGTCCAAAATGGCTAATTTTACCCAAAGCAATCTATAGATTCAATGCAATCCCCTATCAAGCTACCAATGGTATTATTCACAGAACTAGACCAAGATAATTTCACAATTTGTATGGGGAAATACAAAAAAAAACCCTCGAATAGCCAAAGTAATCTTGAGAAAGAAGAATGGAAACTTGGTGGAAATCAACCTGCCTGACTTCAGACTCTACTACAAAGCCACAGTCATCAAGACAGTATGGTACTGGCACAAAGACAGAAATATAGATCAATGGAACAGAATAGAAAGCCCAGAGATAAATCCACGAACCTATGGACACCTTATCTTTGACAAAGGAGGCAAGGATATACAATGGAAAAAAGACAACCTCTTTAACAAGTGGTGCTGGGAAAACTGGTCAACCACTTGTAAAAGAATGAAACTAAAACACTTTCTAACACCATACACAAAAATAAACTCAAAATGGATTAAAGATCTAAATTTAAGACCAGAAACTATAAAACTCCTAGAGGAGAACATAGGCAAAACACTCTCCGACATAAATCACAGCAAGATCCTCTATGACCCACCTCCAGAATATTGGAAATAAAAGCAAAAATAAACAAATGGGACCTAATGAAACTTAAAAGCTTTTGCACAACAAAGGAAACTATAAGTAAGGTGAAAAGACAGCCCTCAGATTGGGAGAAAATAATAGCAAATGAAGAAACAGACAAAGGATTAATCTCAAACATATACAGGCAACTCCTGAAGGTCAATTCCAGAAAAATAAATGACCCAATCAAAAAATGGGCCAAAGAACTAAACAGACATTTCTCCAAAGAAGACATACAGATGGCTAACAAACACATGAAAAGATGCTCAACATCACTCATTATCAGAGAAATGCAAATCAAAACCACAATGAGGTACCATCACACGCCAGTCAGGATGGCTGCTATCCAAAAGTCTACAAGCAATAAATGCTGGAGAGGGTGTGGAGAAAAGGGGACCCTCTTACACTGTTGGTGGGAATGCAAACTAGTACAGCCACTATGGAGAACAGTGTGGAGATTTCTTAAAAAACCGGAAATAGAACTGCCATATGACCCAGCAATCCCACTTCTGGGCATACACACTGAGGAAACCAGATCTGAAAGAGACACGTGCACCCCAATGTTCATCGCAGCACTGTTTATAATAGCCAGGACATGGAAGCAACCTAGATGCCCATCAGCAGATGAATGGATAAGGAAGCTGTGGTACATATACACCATGGAATTTTACTCAGCCGTCAAAAGGAATTCATTTGAACCAGTCTAATGAGATGGATTGAAACTTGGAGCCCCTTATTACAGACGTGAAGTAAGCCAGAAAGGATAAGAACATTACAGCATTACGTAACACATTATATATGGCAATTTAGAAAGATTGGTAACGATTAACCCCTATATGCAAAACAGAAAAAGAGACACAGAAATACAGAACAGACTTTTGAACTCTGTTGGGAGAAGGTGAGGGATGGGATGTTTCAAAGAACAGCATGTATACTATCTATGGTGAAACAGAATCACCAGCCCAGGTGGTATGCATGATGACAAGTTCTCCGCCCTGGTGCACTGGGAAGACCCAGAGAGGGAATCGGGGGAGAGGGAGATTGGAGGGGGGGATCCGGGATGGGGGAATAAGTGGTAAATCTATGGCTGATTCATATCAATGTTGAACAAACCCACCTGGCAAAAAAAAAATTTAAAAATTTAAAAAAAAAAATATCAAACATCAAAAAAAAAAAAAAAAAGAATGAAACTAGAACACTTTCTAACACCATACACAAAAAGAAACTCAAAATGGATTAAAGGTCTAAATGTAAGATCAGAGACTATAAAACTCCTAGAGGAGAACATAGGCAAAACACTCTCCGACATAAATCACAGCAAGATCCTCTATGACCCACCTCCCAGAATATTGGAAATAAAAGCAAAACTAAACAAATGGGACCTAACGAAACTTAAAAGCTTTTGCACAACAAAGGAAACTATAAGTAAGGTGAAAAGACAGCCCTCAGATTGGGAGAAAATAATAGCAAATGAAGAAACAGACAAAGGATTAATCTCAAACATATACAGGCAACTCCTGAAGGTCAATTCCAGAAAAATAAATGACCCAATCAAAAAATGGGCCAAAGAACTAAACAGACATTTCTCCAAAGAAGACATACAGATGGCTAACAAACACATGAAAAGATGCTCAACATCACTCATTATCAGAGAAATGCAAATCAAAACCACAATGAGGTACCATCACACGCCAGTCAGAATGGCTGCTATCCAAAAGTCTACAAGCAATAAATGCTGGAGAGGTGTGGAGAAAAGGGGACCCTCTTACACTGTTGGTGGGAATGGAAACTAGTACAGCCACTATGGAGAACAGTGTGGAGATTTCTTAAAAAACTGGAAATAGAACTGCCATATGACCCAGCAATCCCACTTCTGGGCATACACACTGAGGAAACTAGATCTGAAAGAGGCACGTGCACCCCAATGTTCATCTCAGCACTGTTCATTAATAGCCAGGACATGAAGCAACCTAGATGCCCATCAGCAGACGAATGGATAAGGAAGCTGTGGTACATATACACCATGGAATATTACTCAGCCATTAAAAAGAATTCATTTGAATCAGTTCTAATGAGATGGATGAACTGGAGCCCATTATACAGAGTGAAGTAAGCCAGAAAGATAAAGACCAATACAGTATACTAACACATATATATGGAATTTAGAAAGATGGTAACAATAACCCTATATGCAAAACAGAAAAAGAGACACAGATGTACAGAACAGACTTTTGAACTTCGTGGGAGAAGGTGAGGTGGGATGTTCAAAAGAACAGCATGTATATCTATCTTATGGTGAAACAGATCACCAGCCCAAGTGGGATGCATGAGACAAGTGCTCGGGCCTGGTGCACTGGGAAGACCCAGAGGAATCGGGTGGAGAGGGAGGTGGGAGGGGGGATCGGGATGGGGAATACATGTAACTCCATGGCTGATTCATGTCAATGTATGACAAAACCCACTGAAATGTTGTGAAGTAATTAGCCTCCAACTAGTAAAATAAATAAATAAATAAATAAAATAAATAAAAAATAAAAATAAATATTAAAAAATAAAGAAAGGAACAATTAAAACCCAAGATACCGTTCTTTTAGAATGCTGAATGATCCACTGTCAAGCACTAGGACTATTACTATTACAGATGTTTAAGAATTAGTCACACTAACCATAATCTAATTTAAGGGAGACTGTAACTTGGCTTATACTAGTTAAGTATAGCCAAAGTAAAGTACTTTACTATAAAGTACTTTATTATAAAGTAAAGCCAAATAAAATAATGCAATGACAATACTAACACAGCCTTCAGTTAATGTGACATAAAAGTAAACACAAAAGCCACTCTCACAATTCCTTACAGTGTCTCGGTGAGACAGGGAGGAACAGGTGATGCTGCCTCCAGTCCAGCAGACGGGTGATGAGCACACAGCGCCCACAGGGAGAGGAGGCTGCGCGGGGACACAGGGCCCCTGCCGCCCCTGCTGCTGGCCCCCCTCCCAGGCCCTGCCTGCGTCTAGGGCCCCTCCTGTCTTAACGAGGAATGAACTGCTTCTCAGGGATACCTGTGTTTTCTTTTCTTTTCTTTTTTTTTTTATACCTGTGCTTTCAAAATGCATTTTTATATTCCTGTATTGTTTTCATCCCTGATTAACATAACAACTACAAATATGTATGTGGCAAAACACAGTGTGTATAGAGACATACAGATATATATACAGAGATATATGGTACCATACCCAGCAATACACAAAAACCCACACATCAATGGTTTGTCTTATATGCATGCCTGCTACAGGATATTTACTTGACATTCTATTATTCTCATAAGGCAATAATTTTAGGAGACAGAATATATCTGACCAACTAAACATCTGTATACATAAGATATTCAGAGGTAGTTACTGTAATGTCCTAAAAAAGAATAACAATATAATATTTAAAAACCTCACAAGAGATTGCTATGCCCCATCTATCAAAACATGACAATCATCTGATAAGACATTTTGAGACAGAGCTTTTACCTAAACTGAATAATATCCCTTAGGATAAAGTTAATATATAAGAAAGTCGCCCCTCTCTCAATGCCTCTTTCTAAAGAGTTTTTCACTAGGTTACTTGCATGACTGTTAATTGCTAGGAATCAACAGTCAAAGGCAGTCAGAGAGTCTGGGGAGATCTCAGCTCACACAGAAAACTAGAAAAGGGATGCCCCAAGATGGCCACTGACAACTAAGACACACGTATAACCAGAAACAGAATGTGGACCTCCTGGTAACAAGTGGGGGCAGAAAGACATCCTTGTCCTGTTCTTGTTCATGAGGCCAAATTAAAAACAACAAAGGAAATAAGAACCATAAAGCGAAACCCTACCTTTGATGATAGTAAAACAAACAAACGAACAAACAAAAAAAACTATAAAGTGAAAAGAGAAACTATGAAAAGTGGCCTTAAAAATCAGCCCAGGGTTCTAAGCTAAGAGCAAGCTGGGGCCAAGCAGGCAGGCAGCAGCGTTCTCCTGCACACCGAGGGCTGGGAAACTACTGTCCCCGAACCCAGAATGCAGGCTGAGGGGGTGCTCCCTGCCTGGGACCACAGCCGGGCCAGAGACACATGGCTGGAGGAGGGAGAGAGCTGCCCGCTGGCACGGAGGGATGGATATAGGCAGCACAGCAGCTGTGGTCTTGGTTGGCCAGACAGACGGAGAGGCCAAACCCAGCAACACTCCTCTTAAGAACAGGGCTCCAGGGATTTAACCCTCCCTGGTGGTCCAGTGGTTCAGAATCCCCCTTCTAAGGCAGGGGATGCGGGTTCACTCCCTGGTCCGGGAACGAAGATCCCACACGCTACAGGGCAGCTAAACCCATACACCACAACTGCTGAGGCCAAGCACTGCAACGAAAACATCCTGCGTGATGCAACCAAGACCCAACACAGTCAAATAAATGAAGAAATAAAGAAAAGGGCTCCACCGAGGCTCTAAGATGATTCAAGGAGAACACACTGTCAGGCAGAATCCCAATTCCTGACCACCACAGTTCCTGACTGGAGGCCCCCCAACATCCCCTCTTCCCAATACACACACTTCCTTCGCAAAACAGCTGGTCTGGAAAAAATACGGGTTCATTAAAAAAATAAGCAAATGCCACAAAGAAACTGACATCAAACTATGCAAGAATACTCTAAGAGAAAAGAGGAAAGTCATTTTTTAAAAAGGCAGAGAAGAAACACAGCAAAAAAGTTCCAGCATAGAGCAAAGAAAAATTATGGAATTCTTCAAGGAGTTCATGAAATTAAAGCAAGCCATATCTCTGAATTAAAATGAAGGAAAACCTCTGAGAGCTGAAGGTGGGAGCCTGGAAAAGCAAAATATCAGAAAAATAAAACTATTACAGATACAAAGAAAGTCACAGTAAAAGCTACTGAAAAAGTAAAGACTGAAAGAACAAAGCTGGAAAATGGTCAACACGCCTAAAAAATTACATAAAAGCTTTAAAATATTTCAGAGAATATATGACATATATACAAAGTATATACATTACATACATACGCGCATGCGCACACACACACACACAAATGGCATTCTTAAAGACAAGAACAGAAAATATAACCAAATAACTCTTCAAAGGTAACTGAAGAAAATGTTTTTGAAATCACGGTAATCTTTAATCTGCACAGCAAAAGACGATATGTCCAACAAAACTGCTACAAGATAATTAATATCAAGACACACACAGAAACTGCAAATGCAGACAAAGAGGAATGATAAGTACCTACATTCAAGTTTCTAGACACCTCCCGAAAGTCATACAGGTCAACCAGGAGAGCAGGCAAAAGCATCTGTACCACACGACCAACCCAGAGACAGAGGCATCTACAAGATGCAGTTTACATGGAAGCCAGGCAGTAAAGCATGAACACACTCTTGGTTCCCGAGTGTACACGGGACATTTTCCAAGACAGACCATATGTTAGGCCTCAACAGATTTAAAAAGATATGGATTATAAAAAGTATCCTCTGACCACAGCGGGATGAAGTTGGAAATCAATAACAGAAGGAAAACTGAGGAATTCACAAATGTGTGTAAAGTAAACATCACATTTTGAAACAGCCAGTGGGTCAAGGAAGAAACTACAGAAGAAATTAGGAAATACCTAGAAATGAATGAAAACCAAACACAATATACCGAAACACATGGGACACAGAGAAAGCAAGTCTAACAGCGCAGTTAATAGCAACAAATGCTTATATTTAAAAAACAAGAAAGATCTCAAATAACAACCTAACTTTACTATTAGGGAATCAGAAGAAAAGCAATTTAGACCTAAAACTAGCAGAAGGAAGAAAATAAAAAAGATTGGAGCAGAGATAAATCAAACAGGATAGAACGATAACAGAGTAAATTACAAAAACCAAAAGTCGGTTCTTTGAAAAGATCAACAAAATGGACAAATCTTTAGCTAGATGAACTGAGAAAAACAGACAACATAAATTACTAAAATCAGAGATGAAAATGGGTATGTTACTACTGACTCTAAAGAAATCAAAAAGATTCTAAGAGTATACTATGAAGACCTGTACCCAACAAACTGGCTAGCCTAGATGAAATGGACAAATTCCTGGAAACACAAAACATAGCAAAACTAAATCAGGAAGGAAGAGAAAATGTGAACAGATTTATAATTATAAAGGAGTAACTAAAAAAATCTCATGACAAAGAAAAAACCTGAACTTGATACCTCCACTGGTGAACTTTACCACTATTTAAAGGAAAACTAATATCAATCCTTCTCCAATTTTCCCCAAAAATTTAAGAGGAAGGAACACTACTAACTCACTCTATGAGGCCAGAATTACCCTGACACAAAGTCAGACAAAAGCACTACAAGAAGAGAAAACTGTAGACTAATATCCCTCATGAACAATGATGCAAAAATCCTCAGCAAAATACTAGCAAAGTCAATTCAGCAACATGTTAAAAGGATTATACACTATGACAAGTGGGATTTATCCTGAGAATTCAAGGATAGTTCAATACACTAAAATCAATCTGTGTAATACATCACATTAACAGAATGAAGGGGAGAAAAAAAAAACAAAACAACCACCACCCACATTATGTTGAATGGTGAAAGAATGAAAGTTTTCCTCTAAAATCAGAAATAAGACAAAGATGACCACTTTCATCACTTTTATTCAACATGCTATTGGAAGTTTTAGCCTGAGCAAACAGGCAAGTAAAAGAAATAAAAGACATCAACACTGAAAAGTTAGAAGTAAAACTGTCTCTGTTCATGGATGATATCATCTTATATGTAGAAAACCCTAAAATTTCCACAAAAATACTATCAAAGCCAATAAATGAAGTAAGGAAAGTAGCAGGACACAAAGTCAACACCTGAAAATCAGTTTCATCTCTATACACTAACAAGGAACTATCTGAAAAGGTAATCATGAAAACGATTCTATTTTCAATAACATCACGAAGAATAAAATACTTAGGAATTAACTAAGGAGGTGAAGGGCTTCCCTGGTGGCTAAGATGGTAAAAAATCTGTCTCCAGTGTGGGAGACCCAGGTTGAATCCCTGGGTGAGGAAGATTCCCTGGAGAAGGGAATGGCAACCCACCCCAGTATTCTTGCCTGGAGAATCCCATGGATGGAGGAGCCTGGAAGGCTACAGTCCATGGCATCACAAAGAGTCAGACATGACTGAGCTACTGACACAAAACCACACAACAAGGAGATGAAAGACTTATACAAATAAAGACTATAAAACAATGATGTAAGAAATTAAAACATATATAGAGACATATCCCATATTCATGGGAGTTTATCTTGTTAAAATCTCAATACTATCCAAAGTAATCTACAGATTCAATGCAATTCCTACCAAAATCCCAATGATGTCTTCTGCAAAATTAGAAACACCCATCCTAAAACGCATATCGAATTTCATGGAAACTCAAACAGCCAGAACAATTTTAAAAAAGAAAAACAAAACTTCCTGATGTCAAAACTTACCACAAAGCCATAATAATCAAAACAGTGTCATACTATCGTACAGACAGACTATACAGGCAAAGGAAGAGAATAGAGAGCTCAGAAATGAACCCTCACATATGTGGTCAAATGATTTTTACAAGAGTACCAGGGTGACTCAATGAGTGAAGAATAGTTTTTGACTATGCTAGGAAAACTGGATATCCACATGCAAAACAATTAAGTTGCTTAGCACCATACACAAAAATTAACTCAAAATGGATTAAAAACCTAAACATAAAATCCAAAGCTATAAAGTTCCTAACATAAAACACAGAGAATAAGCTTCAGGACAGTGACTTTGGCAATAAGCTCTTAGATATGAACCAAAGGTACAGGAAAATGTTAAAAATTTTGTGCATCAAAAGACAGTATCACCAAAGTAAACAACGGCAGCCCACAGAATGGGAGAAAACATCATTTGCATATCATATTTGCATAAGGGATTAATATCCAGAATACATAGAGAATGCCTAAAACTCATGATTCAAAAATAGGCAAAGGACATGCACAGACATTTCTCCAAAGAAGACATATACTCAGTATCAACAATCGCTAGGTAAATGCAAGTCAAAAACTACAATGAGATAGCACCTCATACCTGTTAGGATGGCTACTATCAAAATATCAGAACATAATAACTGTTGGCAAGAAAGTGGAGAAACTGCAATGCTGTACACTGTTGGTGGGAATCTGAAATGATACAGTCCCTGTGGAAAACAGGGTGGAAGTACTTCAAAAAAATTAAAAATAGAATTACCATATGATCCAGGAATTCCATTTCTTGTTATATACCAAAAAGACTTGAAAGCAGGATCTCAAAGAAATATGTGTATACCCATGGTCATTATAACCAAAAAGTGGAGGCAACCTAAGCAACCACTGATGAAGGAATGAATAAATAATATGTGGTACATACATACAATGGAGCACTGTGTAATCTTAAATAGAGGGGAATTCTGACATATGCTACAACAAAGATAAACCTTGAGGACATTACACCAAGTGAAATATGCCAGTCACAAAAAGAGAAACACTGTGTGATTTCACTTATTTGAGATACATAGAACAGTTGAAACCATAAAGACAGAAGTAAAGTGGTGGTTGCCAGGTCTTAGAGCAAGACAAGGTGGGAGAGTGATTATTTAGTGGATACAGAGTTTCAGTTTCACAAGACAGAAAGAACTATGGAGATGGACGGTGTTGATGGCTGTAAAACATTATGAATGTATTTAATACCACTGAACTGTACATTTAAAAGTTTTTAAAATGGTCTGTTCTGTATTTCTGTGTAAATCTTCTATGTACTTCAACACTTTTAAAAAAGAGAGAGAAACTTAAGAGATATAATAACAACCAAAAAAATGAGTGATCTATGATTGGATCTTGGTTTAAACAAACTATTTGGTGCAAGTGAGAAAATCTGAATACGCACGGACTCGGGCATCTGTCCTCCTGGATGACACTGACTATTACAAGGAAATCAGACTGGGGACACAAAAACTGGTATGTTTAAAGAATTTCTTAGGCAGCAAAGATGTTCTAGGCCTTGGTATTATCTAGGTTTCAGGAAAATTTGGAATTACATGTCGTAAATACTTTCAGTCTACACACTGGTATTTTCATTCAAATGGAATTACACAAAATCAGAAAGTTACAAACTGCTAATTTGCATTCAGGTATGATGTCCCACTGTGACTCTTCTTAAGTCTTTCTATGTTTGTATCTGTTCATACCCAGTGAGAGGAGAGGAGATGGGAAGAAGGCTCCAGGAAAAGACCATGTGTCTAGTTTTTATTCCTCCACAGATTTTCATTACACTATAATGTCTGGGCATACGGTAAACTTGGCTAATTTTAACTGAGTAATATGCAAATACATTCACACTGAATTTTAAGCTTACTGAATGCTGTGAACCTTGATAAAGAAGAAGTTGAGAACCATAAAGAACAAATAAGTTGATCTAAAGCTACAAAATCATGAAGGTCTAAAGGCAAAATATATAATGGTGAAAAAATAAATTATTGTAAAGTTGTGTAAGTTTTTCATTAAGGGTGGAAAAAGTCATTATAATTTGTTATTTACATATACTAATCAAAATATAATTGCATTAAAATGTATATTCATGAAATTAGTTGATACAATGACTTACATAATGATTTTCCTGGGTACAATTTTGCCTGGGGGTAACCAGGGATCATTTTTTCATCTCTGGCTCGAAGATTTTCAAGTTCATGTTTGATAATGAATTGACGTTCTGCCATGCTGAGGAAATCATCATTATCATCTAAAACAAAACAAAAATTCATAGTTATTTTCTCAGTATTAGCCAAAATAAAATCTAAAATATTCAAATAACCTGGGATTATGAAATAATGGTATAGACAATAAATAATTGCCATAAAGAGTAATCCAAGTAATAAAAAGTAAATAGAACAGGATATTTTATAAGAATAAAAATATTCTGTGATGCCTTCACATAATATAGTTCTTCAATCATTATGCTAGTGATTATATTATATGGTTCAAACAACCAAATGGTAGACACTTGCTTGCCCTCATTTAACTGAAATGAACAGAAAGTAATATATTCTTTAATTTTAACAATATTTTTAATTAGGAATGGATCTGAAGTTTGCCTACATGGCAAATTCTCTTCCAAACTCTCAAGCCCAGGCCAATTTCCTTGTGGAATCCAACATCTCTCACATAAATGAAGAAGAAAGTCTGATAAGAAAATAGTGTCATTTTTTGACAGGTGAATCCCCTCAAATGTGGTGAATTTCACCTCGATCGTTTATTCACCAATATATAAAAATCCAGAGTGACTGAGTCTGAAGAAGTCCAATCGTATCTTCTAACTTTGAAAGGCCTTGGAAGGGACTAGCTAGTTTGGTTCTGAAAGCAACCTCCTACTCTGCTATCATAGCCATCCTGGATTTCGCAGTTCTTTCCAGAAATCTTTCTCTTATGAAACCCCCTTTGAGGCCAGAACAGAAGCAGGATAGGGGATTACAGGATATGAAATCCTACTGTGCTTCTTACTTATATCAACCTAATGAACATCACCATTCTAAGACTTAAAATTATTTTTTTTTTCAGTGGGTTTTGTCATACATTGATATGAATCAGCCATAGAGTTACACGTATTCCCCATCCCGATCCCCCCTCCCACCTCCCTCTCCACCCGATTCCTCTGGGTCTTCCCAGTGCACCAGGCCCGAGCACTTGTCTCATGCATCCCACCTGGGCTGGTGATCTGTTTCACCATAGATAGTATACATGCTGTTCTTTTGAAATATCCCACCCTCACATTCTCCCACATAGTTCAAAAGTCTGTTCTGTATTTCTGTGTCTCTTTTTCTGTTTTGCATACAGGGTTATCGTTACTATCTTTTTTTTTTTTTTTTTTTTCTTTGAAATAATTGATTTATTTAGCTTTTTTTTTTTTTAAGCGTCTTTTAATTTTTTTTATTAGTTGGAGGCTAATTGCTTCACAACATTTCAGTGGGTTTTGTCATACATTGATATGAATCAGCCATAGATTTACATTTATTCCCCATCCCGATCCCCCCTCCCATCTCCCTCTCCACCCGATTCCTCTGGGTCTTCCCAGTGCACCAGGCCGGAGCACTTCTCTCATGCATCCCACCTGGGCTGGTGATCTGTTTCACCATAGATAGTATACATGCTGTTCTTTTGAAATATCCCACCCTCACATTCTCCCACATAGTTCAAAAGTCTGTTCTGTATTTCTGTGTCTCTTTTTCTGTTTTGCATATAGGGTTATCGTTACCATCATTCTAAATTCCATATATATGTGTTAGTATGCTGTAATATTCTTTATCTTTCTGGCTTACTTCACTCTGTACAATGGGCTCCAGTTTCATCCATCTCATTCGAACTGATTCAAATGAATTCTTTTTAATGGCTGAGTAATATTCCATGGTGTATATGTACCACAGCTTTCTTATCCATTCATCTGCTGATGGGCATCTAGGTTGCTTAAGACTTAAAATTATATAGATAAGTGACATACGTCATCTTAGTTTATGTTCATCTATTTAAGAGGTTGAATGGCAACCCACTCCAGTGTTCTTGCCTGGAGAATCCCAGAGACGGTGGAGCCTGGTAGGCTGCCATCTATGGGGTCGCACAGAGTTGGACACGACTGAAGCGACTTAGCAGCATTCCAGAGGTTACAAAGTAAATCTGCAACCCCAAGTCTGATCTTACCTGGTTTGATAAATAAAATTTTATTAGTACATAGCCTCATTCATTCGCTTCTCATGGCTGCAGGCTGCTTTTGCTTGACACTCGTGCTGAATAAGAGTAACTATGAGAGATCATAGTGTCCACACAGCCTAAATATTTACTATCAGGCCCTTTACTGAAAAACTTTGCTGACCCCTCATCTACTCATCAAAGACTTCCTTTTGATAAATTGATTCTGACAGAAACAATCTTGGAACTTACCATCAAAATTTTTGAAGTTGTGTCGGGTTCCATACGTGAAGGCTCTCATGGTGTTATCACTGCACTCTTTTACCAATCCCACTGCTTCTGCCCCCAGCAACAATCGAATCTTGGAGGCACCGACAAGATACAAGTTCTGATTTTCCAGTGTTTCTTTCTCATATTTATTTAACAACGGTCTAAACAACAACTGAGCACCTTTGGAAACAAAAGATGAGCACAATCTTGGAAAGTGATAAACATAAAAGTTTCAAATATGAAAGCCTTTTAAATAAGTATTCTGTTTCTAGTTTGGCAGAAGGCAAATAAATTATATTAACAATTTAAATCCAGCTCCCAAATAAATAATAAATAAAAGTAAGTTGGGGAAGGCAGTTTTTATAGCTTTTTGAAATAAGTGCCAAACCTGGAAAATGTAATAAGTGGCTTGTCAGTTACTCAAATTAGAAGTAGCTATTAGACAAGAATCAAATATTTGTTAGCTCTAAATATAAAACTGCACTAAGTAAAAATATGAAGCAAAAGGATATAGTATAATATAAAAAATACAAAAATTTAAGAAAATTAATTTGAAATAAAATATCCCAATAAAAATGCAACAAATGTAACACAATTATATAAGACTACAACAGATTGTGTGAATGTTAAATACTGAATAATAAACAGTGAAATAATTTTTCAATGATTTTTCCCATAAATATTAATACATTCGATTAGGTTTAAAGATAAGTACATATTGTTATTTGATACTGCATATGTAATTATTTCACTTCAAAGATTGTAGAAAAAGGAATTTTTCCTAATTTCTAATTTCTATCTACATCAGACTTTTTAAGGTGCATTTATATCTTTACTATTTATCCTCTATAAAGTGTTGACAGGAGTTATAAAAATACCAATCAGATGGAACAGGATAATGAGCAGAATTTATATTTTACTTACCCAGGGGGTTAATAAGGTTAACTTGCCATGGCATTATTATTTAGGTACTTTACAAGAGGCGTTAAAGGCTTTAATTAAAAAATAAATAAGAGATATGTTCAATTTAAAGAAAGCACAAATGGCTCTTAAATAGAAAATCCTTAATGTCATCCATATTAAGATAAATGCAAAACACCACCAATATGTTTTCACTTCTCACACTACAAAAATCAAGTTAGATTGAAAAAATAGATGGTGGGGGTGTTAGCCACGAAAGTGCCCCACTCCACCCAGATCTCCCCTCCAAAGAATTTGCTGTGAGAAGCAGAGCTGACTGACAGCCGTCTGTTTGTCCCTCTTTGGCTGCAGCACCCCAACACCTAGGCCGTGGGCTGAACCCCAGGGGACAGTGGAATGAAGCCACTGTGCAACGCTGAGCCTGGCAAACATGTTCTCAGAACCATGCTGTAGTCTGAGGCTTTTCCTATCCAATTCTCCTTCCTTCCCTCTCTCCTTTCACAAGCTTCAGACACGCACCAAAGTCAGAAGGCTATCAGTGTCTAAGCCTGCTCCTTCCTACTTTATCTTTCTACAGATGATCTCCTCTACAAACCTCCTGTGCATTAAATCCCACTTGGCATCTCTTGCTTGGAAGACCCAAATGACACAGTAGGTAAGGTACTCTCAGACACGGCTAGGGGAACAGAAACTGCTGTAACCTTCATGGAGAACCATTAGTGAGAATCTTGTTCTGAAAAACAGCACTCTCTCATCGCAAGCCCCCACCCCTGAAGCAATGACTTTCAACTTGTTCATGTGATTCCTTTAGGATTTGTTTTCATGTCACCAGACAACATGCTTTTAGAGCTATTTTTTTTTTAAACTTTGGCAATTGAGGATTAAACTTTCCAACCCCCCTCCCTCATTTCCACCCACCATTTCCAAAACACCATTCTCACAATATCATTATATCATCCTTTTCATTCCATCAACAGTACTTTTATTATTATGGCTACATACATTATAGTTGAGCCTTACAACATGCTATGATTTTCCTTTCCTACAACTTACCATTTCCCAAAAGTTGGTATTTATCTTGTTTCATAATGTGCTTAGTTTATTATATACTTATCAATTATTCAATCCCCCAAGCTAACTGTTTAAGTCTTCCCTCAGTAGAGGGAAGAGAAAGAGTCTGACAACACCATCTTTTTAGAGATCTTATCTTTCTTTACTCTACCCTCACATCTTGTTCAGAGAAGGCAATAGCACCCCATTCCAATACTCTTGCCTGGAAAATCCCATGGACGGAGGAGCCTGGTAGGCTGCAGTCCATGGGGTCGCTAAGAGTCAGGCACGACTGAGCGACTTCACTTTCACTTTTCACTTGCATGCATTGGAGAAGGAAATGGCAACCCACTCCAGTGTTCTTGCCTGGAGAATCCCAGGGACGGGGGAGCCTGGTGGGCTGCCGTCTACGGGGTCACACAGAGTCGGACACGACTGAAGTGACTTAGCAGCAGCAGCAGCACACCTTGTCGGCAGCTAGGTGAGTTCAGAATACTAGACTGAACCCATTTTCCTTCAGAAATGAAGATATTACTTCACTGCCTTCTAGCCTCCAGTGTTTCTGACCTATTTTCTTTTTTGGAACTTCGTAGTGTCTTCCTGTCCCCAGGATTCTGAAACATTCCAATCATATATGCCAGTTTCAGCCAGTCTGGGCATTGCATGGGCCCATTCAATCTGAAAAAGCATACACCAGTCTTGAGTTTTTCTTTGATGATTTCTTCCTCTCCTTTTTCTCTGCTTTCTTTCTGGAACTCCTTTTATTCAGAGGTATATACCTCCTAGACATTTTTAGGGGGTGTTTTGTGTAGTTTTATGAAGTGTCTGATGAAGGACTAATGCTAAGGCTGAAGCTCCAAAACTTTGGCCACCTGATGTGAAGAGGCGATTCACTGGAAAAGACCTTGATGCTAGAAAAGATTGAGGGCAAGAAGAGAAGGGGATGACAGAGGATGAGATGATTGGATGGCATTACTGACTCGATGGGCACGAGTTTGAGCAGACTTTAGGGAGATAGTGAAGGACAGGGAGGCCTGGCATGCTGCAGTTCACGGGGTCGCCGCGAGTCGGACACAACTCGGCGGCTGAACAACAACAAAGTGTCGCTCGTGTAAAATCCCCTCCATCTCTCACCCAGGTCCAGCCCCCTTTTTGCAAGAGAGCAGAGGGTTAAACTTTGGCTTCTTCCATGAAGTCGTCCCTTACCACCCTGAAAAGCATCACCAAGCGTCACTTCTTCCTTCCCTTTACTTTGATAGCAAGTACACATACGAGACTCATTTTTAAGTATCATGTGCTGTTTTGTAACAGCTTTTTCACTAGCTTTTTTCCTGTTCCTTCGACTTCCTGGATCTAGCACTCAGTCTCCTTACCCTGACAGTAACATCTTTGCTGCAGAGACATGTTTCTGTCCCTCTCAGCACCACAGCCAACACACAAAGATTACTCAAAGATATTCATACATTTGACAAATATTTATTAAGTACCCACTATGCACCAGGTACTGTACACAGGCGCAGAGTTTACACCTGTGAACAAAATCACTCAGGTTGTTTACGATCTAAGAGAGACTTACAATCTAATGTTGATTTAATACCTCCTTTCAAGTCCTAGGTATAGAACAAAGAGCAAAGAAATGAACTTGAATTTTAAAAACAGATCAACCAGAAAACTGTGAAACACATTTGTCAATACAGTTTTATTCAAGTAGGCACGACTAAATCGGAGTAACATTTATTTTACTCACCTCCATCTTTCTTTTTAGTGATGATTCTGTTTTTCAGCCATTCTTTGGTTTCTTCCTTGACATCCTGAGCGAGTTCTATGATGACCAAAGGCGTGAAAGAACTCTCATGAGTATCCAGAGCTGATAAGGTCACTTTCATCTTTGACAAATTTGCTGAAAATAAGAAGTAAACATAGGTTCTCATGGAAAAAAACAAATATAGACTATATCTGTATTTTCTCTTGGTGAAAATTAACCACCATTCACCACAAGTCTGGCTTCTTAGACAAAAGAAATTTTCTCATGATCCAGATGGGCTACATGTCAGGCTCACCCAATGATTCACAGCACCTGTGGGTCCAGACCCTGTACAAAAACAAGGGAACAACACCCTTGTCTGTAAGCAGATCAGAATATGGTGGAGGGGACATTCAGGTAAGCGATGGGGTAACAGTATAAAAGGTACTCTCACAAGAGGCCTGAGAAAGTATTTACAGAGGGTGTGACTGACCTGAACAAGACTTAGAAAGATGAACGAGAGTTTGCCAGATCGACAATGGATGGCATTCCAGGTAGAGGAAATAGAGTGCCCCCTACAAAATAATGATGAAAAATAGCCAAGAGACTCAGAGAAATAGAAGTGATTAGTTATGGCTGGAGCATGAACTATGTTTTAGGGGAGGGAGGATGGGAATGGACTGGTATCTAATGAGGGCTCCTGACTATTACAAAGCAACTGCACCTTGTCAACATACAACAGAAGTCAGCAATTCATTATGAGCAGAGAACTGATACAGGCCAGTTTCATGTTGTGGTATGCAGTCTGTGTCCCCAGCATCAGCTGCCCCTCCCAGGGTCCCTATCTTTCTCAGAGGTATCATCTTTATCTCTGTTACCAAGCCTGAAAACTGTCACAGTCAATCTGGAGACCCTCTGATGGCATCAGTCACTAAGGCCTGATGACCTCCCTCTAAAGTGTTTCTCATGTCAATATCTCTAACTCAGTGATTCTCATCGGGGCAATTTTCAGGCTTTAGACTCCTTTATTCTAACTTTGTACTTAATGGAAGTTTTAATGACTCCAAAGCACAAGTGCAAATCGATTATTGGGTACAATCATAGAAGGGGTGACCAACAACCCAGGGCATCTTTCCTTTCTTTGGGGGAACTCACGGTCTTGCAGCAAGCTGATCAAACAGACCGAGACCGGCCTGGACTCGTAAGCTTTTGCTTTTCACTAACAGAGCATAACTCTTGTTTGGGGCAACACAGGTATTATAAATTAATGCTGGATGCAAATTATACTACAAATACACCAGGAATGCTATTTCCAGGTATCAGCCAAATGAGAGTCAGCATGCTAGGCTGCCAGGTCAAAATAGGAATGAGTTCTCACCTTCAAATAGCTATAGAATGACAAGAGTTAGCAATTAGAGCTATGGGAACTCAGAATACCTCATACACAAAAGTTAATGGTCCAGCAAAAAGGGAAGCATGTTCTATGCAGGGAACAACACGTGTAAAGTCAATGAAGCGAGGGTAAAGTCCTGACCAGAGCAGGGTGATAAAATGTTTGTAAGCTGCAACCATATAAGAAAGTCTGCTGCCATTTACATCTGACTCGACAGTCAGTAAGAAGTCACTGGAGGTTTCTGAGCAGAGGACTGACTATGTGCCAGGGTGATATAAATCCCAACAGGTACATTTAGGGGGCTTTAGTCCTGATATTCCTTCAATTCCTTTGAACCTCTGACATTCCTCGTAACAAAAAAGTTTGGGAAAAGTTAATCTACCAATAGACTGTAGAGGCTTACCATCATCATCTTTTACATGGAAATATCAAATACAACAAACATGCATCATGGGGTTACTATGGGCCAGGTCATGATGGAGTCTAAAGATACAAAAGTAAATAAGGTCAACATCTTACTTTTGAGAAGCGAGGATACATCAAATCATTCTAACACACAGGCTCAGTGTTGGGTTGACCAAAAAGTTCATCCAGGTTTTTCTGTTGCAGCGTATGGAAAACATGAAAGAACTTATTGGCCAACCCAGTATAATAGCAATAACCAGAGGGGTAGGGGCAGACTGAGGAGGGAAAATGACTTTCTGGGAAGGGAGCCTGAGAACTAGAAAGCCTTCAACTTGGAAAAGATACACAGATGGCTCCAAGGTTTCTAACCGGGGACATGAGAAGAATGGTTGTGTGTGAGCAAACAGCGAAGAAGGAAGGAATGGTGAGGTTAAGGTGACAATGAAGGGTTCAACAGGGCATATATAACAGGAATCAAAGGTCAAAGCTTTTTAGCCTTTATGCACTGCCTAATGTAAGTGAAAGAAATGGCAACCCCCTCCAGTACTCTTGCCTGGAGAATCCCATGGACAGAGGGGCCTGCTGGGCTACAGCCCATGGGGTCGCAAGAGTTAGACACAGTGACTAAACTACCACCAAAGTGAGTGAGAATTATTCACAATCAACAGGTCATAAGACAATCCTTCTGAGAAACTAGAGGCAGGTTTCAGTTTTCAACTTGAATATGAGCTTTATCTAGAAATTCACAGTAAATACTTGCTCCTTTCAGACTTGAAGCATGACCTTAACCTTAAAAAGATGTTCCATACCTTCCAGACAAAATGTCACAATCTCTGATATACAAAGAATTCTTACAAATCAACAACAGAAAAAAAAAAAAAAACTGAAATGACAAGTCACAAAGAAGAAATAAAGTGGACAACACACTTGAAAAGATGTTCAAAGTTACTAAGAAAAGAATGCAAAATAACAATGAGATGTTTTCCCTTTTCAGATTTGTTGAAAGGTGGACAGAACCCAGGTCTGGCACAAGAGCAGAAAACTTGGCATTTTCACATATTGCTGTCAGATGTTGTTACTTGATGCCACCTTCCCATAAAGAACAGTAGCAATCTGGAAAATGGTATTAAATACACCATTCTAGAGAACATTGCCAGTTCTAGGAATTTATGTTGTTGTTCAATTGTTCAGTCGTGTCCGACTCGGATCCCACTGACTGCAGCACTCCAGGCTTCCCTGTCCTTCACTATCTCCAGGAGTTTGCTCAATTTCATGCCCATTGAGACAATGATGCCATCCAACCATCTCTTCCCCTGTGGCCCCCTTCTCCTCTTGCCTTCAATCTTTCCCAACATCAGGGTCTTTTCCAAAGAGTTGACTCCTTCACATCAGGTGGCCAAAGTATTGGCGCTTCAGTATCAGTCCTTCTAATAAATATTCAGGAATTTATACCAAAAATATAATAAAATAAAAAATGTACACAGAAGAAGTTCATTACAACTCTCCTTTTTCCTATCTTTCCTATAGTGTCAAACAGGAGAGCGGCTAAATAAAGTCTAACTACACAACAGAATCATTAATAACAGACGGAGAAGGCAATGGCACCCCACTCCAGCACTCTTGCCTGGAAAATCCCATGGATGGAGGAGGCTGGTGGGCTGCAGTCCATGGGGTCGCTAAGAGTTGGACACGACTGAGCGACTTCACTTTCACTTTTCACTTTCATGCATTGGAGAAGGAAATGGCAACCCACTCCAGTGTTCTTGCCTAGAGAATCCCAGGGACGGGGGAGCCTGGTGGGCTGTTGTCTATGGGGTCGCACAGAGTCGGACACGATTGAAGCGACTTAGCAGCAGCAGCAGCATTAATACCAGGATACAGATCAAACTCCATTAACATGAGAATGTTTCCTAACACACTATAAGGTAAAAATGCAAAGTGTGACCCCATTTATGAATTTATATAATCCATAATAATTGTAAAATGACAACACTAGCTGCTGCATTCAAAGCACTGGGCTACGTTTTTCTTTTTAATTTTCTTTTTTGGCTGTGCTGCTCTGCATGCAGGAACCTAAACTTCCTGACAAGGGATGAACCCATGGCCCCTACAGTAGAAGCTCAAAGTCCTAAACACTGGATCACCAGGGATTTACCCAGGTCTACACATTTTTTGGCTCAGTCAGTAAAGAATCTGCCTGCAATGCAGGAGACCTGGGTTCGATCTCTGGGTTGGGAAGATCCCCTGGAGGAGGGCATGGCAACCCACTCTGGTATTCTTGCCTGAAGAATTCCCATGGACAGAGGAGCCTGGTGAGCTACAGTCCATGGGGTCACAAAGAATCGGACACGACGGAGCGACTAAGCACACGAGAGTCTCACACCAACCTCGTGAAGAAGGAGCTTTAATGTTTTCACTTTACAGATGAAAAAACTGAGGTGAAAGAAGTAAACAGTCCACATCACAGTTGCAAAGAGGGGAAGTGGGCTTCAAAACCAGACAGCCAGATGCCAGAGCTCACAACCTTAACCACAAGTATGTATATATACCTACTCATCACATATGACAGACTTGTGTATTACACACACTTGTGTTAGTCACATGTGGGTATGTGCGTTTAATAAAAATTCCATCAATGATTAGGCAGATATATTTTTACTTGGCCATGTCCAGGTAGTGGGATTCGTGATGATTTTTATTTTCTTTACATTTTTCTAATTTGAATTTTAGTGAGCAGGTATTTCTTATGATTAGAAACAAATATCTTCTATGTTTATAAAATAGCATACTCAACTTTTCAATAACAGGTGTAAAATATACACTGCAGTAAAGACCAAAAGATACTTCGAAAATGACATAGTATTTTGCTTTACTCCTAAGATTAAAAACATATTAACTTTGAACACAAGAAATTGCCTAGCTTCAAAAGATTCTTTTGTTTAGTTTTGGGTAAAAGCATATAAACTGAAAGAACTTGTTACTTATTCAAGAGACTGGCAAAACCACTGCAGAAGCTGGACTAGGACAGAATTTTTACAGCAAAAGGAGCCTTAGGGATCAATTAGTCCCAAGACCACACACTGTTTCACATTAACAAACCCTGAAGTTACACAACCATTCTGGCAGAAAGAGGACTGAAATCCAGCACTCTTTCAATGATACCATGCTGTATGCAAAGAACCTTGTATCCCCCTTTTTATGGACTTAGCCAATAATGTTGGTTTACTGTCTCACCACAGCAGTGGCCTTACCACACTGTGGAGCCAGCCACGCGCTTTCGATCATTAAGAGACTCACAGACTAACAGAAGTGTCAGTGTTGCTTAGGTTCTGCTCTGAGCAGTTCAGTGGAGCTTGGTAAGCTTTGACCCCTTCAAGGCTCCGGATGCTCTCGGAGGTTTCAACACTGCTTGTTTTCAGACGCTTCACACATGTGTCATCCACTGGGCCACAGCACACTTACGGGCTGGGTGACCCAAGAGACAGGAACCTCTCTTACATGACCATGGTCCTGTCCCTGAAGCCCTGTGCCCTCCCTTCCGGGCCCTCTGCTCAGGGAATTTCCATCACTGCACAGTATCACGCCTGGGGATGCTCCCTCCTCGGGCAGTCCTGCCCCTCTCTGGGCTCTGCATGCAACATCACTCTTATGGTTCGCTGGCCAGTACAATCCAGGCCTGCTCCAAACCCACCTCTCCACAGGGGCGGGCCCAAAGGAGTAGATACCAAGTGTAAGGTGGTAAAAATAAGAAACCTCACGGCGGCCAGGGCTGAGTTCTGCAATCCAGTTTCACCAGAGGGTCTTAATAGAAGCTGGCTTCACCGTTACCATGAACACTAGATGTGTGTGTGATGTGTGTGTGTGTGTGTGTGTGTGTGTGTGTGTGTGTGTGTGTTGTTAGTCACTCAGTCGTGTCCAACTCTTTGCAACCCCACAAACTGTAGCATGCCAGGCTTCTCTGTCCATGGAATTCTTGAGGCAAGAATACTGGAGTGGATTGCCATTCCCTTTTCCAGAGGATCTTCCCGACCCAGGCACTGAACCCTGGTCTCCTGCATCGCAGGCAGATTCTTTACCACTTAAGTAGTATGTGGAACCAAAAAACCAGGTGGGGGGACATGGTGGGTTTAAGTGTGGGCATGGCAGAGGGCCTCACAGTTCTTGCTGAGGCCAATCTGAAAACAGGCAATGATTCAACACAAAGATTTCCTGGGCACAAGAGAGTAGAATGATTTCTGCTACCATAGCCAGTGTCCCCCTTTCATCCAGAAAGTTGGCCAGGCCAGCACCCAGGAATAACTACAAGACACAGAGCAGCTAGGTTCCATATACCCTCGGCACAGGATCAGTAGACAGCCATCCCAAACCCTTTCTCCTTTATCACATGTTGAATTGCACACAGGGCTAAAGGAGACCTACAAAGGAACTGGCTCCTGGTTGCTTTTACATTAGCTATTGGAATCACCTGCCTATAATAAGAGCGAAATCCTGACCACATGGTGGCCGAAATGCACGTGTGCAAAGAAACTCACTGTGAGTACAACCAAGAGGGTGGGGGGTGTTCACATATTTTATCAAGGATCGAAAAAAAAAAGAATAACCACCCTTTACTTCTCGAGTTTGAGCAAAGAAGAAAAGTCAATGGAATTATAAATTCAAAGACTAATAATAAGTAAATGGACAAGGCTGTCTTTAGGAATCACCTTATATCAGACTCAAGCAGAAGCTCTCATCAAATTGACAAAATTACTTTCAGCCATAAAGTAGAGCAGGAACACGTCAGTGAGAGAAAACTGAAGGGCTACACTGATCAAGCTGGAAGACGAGAGAGATTTCCTAGGAGAAAAGTTGCAATTTTAATGGCCGGTGCTAGAAAGAAAAAGGACAGGACCCCTCCTAGGGCTCCCAAGGTCTAGGACAACTTAGAGACAGCCTCTAAAACCTCGGCAGGTAGTTAATTATGAGAGCAATTGTGAGACAGTCCCCCTTGAGACCTAGGGCAGCTGCCCCTCAGGAGTCACCTAAGATGTGGGCAGATCTGAGAATAGAACTTGAGCACTGCACACCCCCACCCCTCACTAGAGTTCCACAGGGACACCCCCAACACAGGGAAGATGGTGAGGCCCATTCCCTGAGGCACATATCTAGGACCGTCCCGGCCTCAGGACTCCACAGAAAGGTGTGGGAGAGCTGAGACATGATGCCATAAAGATGACCTGGTCACAGCAGCCCAGACCTGATTACATGCTGCACTCAACAGTCTGTCTACATTTAGCACCCCACACACTGTCAACATTTCTGCTTCTTCAGGCTGGAATAATGTCTGAGAATCTAGAGCAACACTGAATCCCCTCCCTGAGCACAAGACCTGGCACACAGCTGAACCGCTCCTAAGCGATAAAAGAATGAATTCACCTGATGAAGCACACTACCACTTACGAAGATGTTTAGGGAGAATTTTTAATGATCCAGGAAAATGCTAAAAATACAAAAGGAAAAAAGCAAAACACAAAGTAATACAACAATATGACCCCAATTATGCAATATGTACATTTAGTTATTTAGAATTCCCTGGTAGCTCAGTCAGTAAAGCATCTGCATGCAGTGCAGGAGACCCGGGTTCTGTTCCTGGGTTGGGAAGATCCCCTGGAGAAGGAAATGGCAACCCACTCCAGTATTCTTGCCTGGAAAATCCCAAGGACAGAGGAGCCTGGCGGGCTACAGTCCATGGGGTCACAAAAGTCGGACATGACTTAGTGACGAAACCACCACCGCATTTAGTTATGCAAAAAACAAAAAGAATTGCGCCAAAATGCCAGGGTTGGTGAAATAACATGGAGTTTTAATATTCATTCCTTATACTTTTCTCTGTCTTCTGAGTTTTCTTACAATGAATAAAAGTTTCACTGAGCTTGTTGGTTTGTTTTTCTAAGTGCACACGCTTTCCAATATACCAGGACTTTTCTTTCCCTTTCCAGTACTTTAGCTCTTTGCAATTTTATTCTTCATTTCCAGTTCTACAATTTAGAGATAGCTGGTCACAACAGATACAGTCTACTTTCCACAGTTAATTTACAATTGTCTGTCATACAGAATGGGCTGTATGGGAAAACATCTAGTTCTCTAGCTCCGTGTAACTTTAAATTGAAAGTAGTCACAAAAGATTTAAAATTTTTAAAAAACCCCACAGAATTCGATTTTTAAACATTAAAACTCCACACGATTTAAAATATTTTAAATATTTGTGATGTTTTTTAGCCCGAATAAACCTCAACTCTGAACTCAATAAGGGTGGGACCTCCATACACGGTCTGGGTTGCTGGAATAGGGTTTTACAGAAGACAGCGCCCACCAACGCTGGCGCGGCCAAGGCTCCAGGTAAATTAGGAGAAGCACCCCGTCCAGTCACAGTTCTCAGGTGTCCCAGGCACTACCCTTGATTTACATCTATTATTTAAGCTACACTATGTGTCCCAGTTGAAATCCTGGAAACTCGACCACCCCTGAGGAACAGCAGAACCCACAAGCTGGCTGGGGTCACATGCGTTCCGACTGTCCAGGGAAACGTGAATCACCGGACCCCGTGAGCTGGTCCTTCCCCAAAATGCCCTTCACTGGGCTTCGCCGACTTCTCCACCCCGAATCACCTCATTCCCCATAGGTCCGGAACACCTCAAGCCCCGGCATCCTGCCTCTACAAGCCACTCGAGTTCAACCTCACCAGATTTTTTCTATTTACCCTCCACCTGAGACCAACCTCGGCCCTCTGCAGCGTCCAAATCTGCGAATGCCACTCCCACCTTCACTCCTCCCCGCTCCTCCCCCTCACTCGAAAAATACCCAACCTCGGCGTCCCCCCCCGCCCCCCCACCGGTCCCATTTCTCCATTCCCGGATTGCCAGCCCCGGAAGGTACACCAGGAAGGAAGGGTAGCGGCTAGGAGTCCCTGGAAGCGTCGCGCCGCCGCCCGGCAGCCCAGACTCAACGACCCGCATCGACCTGAGCTCTGGCAGCCGAGTGCGAGGGGTCACAGGCCCCCTCCCCGGCTCACCCGCCGCCTAAGCGCTCCACGTCTTCGGGGGCGGGCCCGAGAGCCGGCGAGTCCCGGAGGCCCGGCGAGCAACTCTCGGGGCTGGAGGAGGGCGGGGGCCTGCGGGGCGGGCGCCGCTGAGCGCTGGGCGTGGCGGGCGTGGCGGGCCCGAGACGCAATCTCGCGCAGGCGGGGCGGGGCCGCGGTGGGGTGGGCGGGGCTTGGTGCTGGGGCCGGGCGGTGAGTCGGGCCCGGCGGTGAGTCACCCCCGGCGGAGACCTGGCTGTCCCAGAGAAACGCTAGACGAGTCAAACCCGGCTGTCGCCTGCAATGAGAGCTGAGGCTGCTAAGGAAAACGGCTGCCTTTGGGGCTGTCACTCCGCGTGGGGGCGGGACCACGGTAGAAGAGGCGGGGCCTCGCAGGGCTGTCCAGCAGGACGGGGGCAGGACCAAAGTGGGGAGGCGGGGCCTCCTACGACTGGGCTGTCACTCCAAGAGTCCAACGGCGATCCCTAAAGAAACAGGCCCCTTTCACATTTTCCTCTTCCTGTCTCTTAAGGCCCAAACTGGGGCTTTCCAGGTGGTTCAGTGGTAAAGAATCCGCCTGTCAATGCAGGAGACGCAGGAGATGCGGGATCGAGCCACCGATTGGGAAGATCCCCTGGCGAAGGAAATGACAACTTTCTCCAGTATTCTTACCTGTAAAATCCCACGGACAAGAGCAGCCTCGCAGGCTGTGGTCCAGGGGGTCGCAAGGAATCGGACACCACTGAGTGAGCACATAAGGTCCAGAATCCAACTTTCTTGTCACTTTCAAATATAAGAACAAGTCTCATTTAGTAGATATTCACTTTCACGTAATGACAAGTCCAAATCCAGTATATTATTAAAACTTCATATCCAATATAGCCAAATATCTTATAGATTATAGCCTCCTAGCCCCGCCTTCCCCTACCTCGGAGAAAACCTCTTACTCTCCCTTTTTTCTCCACCCTAGATACCTTAGTCTCCCTGCTCTGTCGGGAATTCACCAGACACCCTCAACCACCTTTGCCACCTCCCACCTCGGGATCTGTGCCCTGGGGCTTTGTTCCTTCTGCTTTCAAAGCTCTTTGTTAATTAAGGAGATGATTTATTTCCTTCCTTCCCTCACAGGAATCTGGAATCAAATCCCATCTTCTCACCGAGGCCCTTTCTAACTATTCTTTAATGGACTGCTCTCCAGTCCATCCCACCATCTTACCTTAACATACTCCTAATGCTCTGTCATAGCAGCTCACAACTTATTGATCAGTTCTCCCATGGCCATCATGGTAGGGGGCCAGAAGTTCTTTCTCTTCTGAAAATCAGGACAAACTGTTTTCGAGGTTCAATAGGTTTAGACATTGATTTCTCAGTGGACTTTTTTTTTCAGCTGCACATTTCCTATTTTCTCATTCTTTGAATTTATGGCCATCTCTCCATATAACATCTTCTGATATATATATGCTGGAAGGACTGGAAAAATAAAAATTGAATGGAAATATTAAAAATGCCTTTCACAAAGATGGTCTCCTTTCATCTCTACAATTAACACATTAAAACTCTAAGTATGACAAATTAGTTGTTGGAAAACACAAATGGTAGACTTCAGTTAATGATATGGACTCCTGTATCAGTTAGCTGTGGCTGCATAACAAACCACTACACAGAATCAGGGATTCCCTTCTCCACCACTCTCCTTTGGGGCATCTCTTTCATAATCTCTGGCACTCAGAACATCCTTTATCCAGTTCTGCTGGCCAGAAAGAGGAGTTCCTCTGGAGTTTGCTATCCTTTTTATCTGTTGTGCTCTCTGTGCAGCTGGGGCTGCCCTCAGGGCAAGGTTGAGGGGAAAGAGAGAGAAAAACTGACAAGAGATTCTCCCCCCTACTTCATACAAGTGTCCCTTTTCCCATCTCCTCTGACCAGAGGGATAGGTTTTCTATTAGGGTCTAATTATCCATGTCACTGTACTATAGTAATGAAGTACTGTGACTAAGGAAGCTCCAGGACAGAGAAGGGAGAAGAAAAAACAAACATGAATTTTCACCCCTCTCTCCACCTTGTAGCAACCTTTTCATATTTTGTCCAGAGGTTTCAGTAGTAATCAGTGGCAGACATAGGCTGCAATGGAGTTACTCCATTCAGAACTTATCGATAAATGAAAAAATGTATTAATTTATATTGCTATTATGAATGATGAGACATTTGCATTTCATTTGCTACAAATTATGTATTCTGTCTACTTTTCTACTGGATATAGAAATACTTCATGTAATCATAAAAATAATTCCTTTCTTAGAAATGAACATCAAAACTTGTTCTCAGTTTGACATGTCTTTTGACTTCTCGTATGCTATTTTATTTGCTTTGTTTTTTTCCCTTTGATTTTTTTGGTTTTACTGGTCATGCAGACCTTTCCCATTTCTAACTGGTCAATTTTTTACCAAACTTTTGTTTTACTACTTACTACGTTTAGTTACATTATACTTAGACCTCACCTCTCTTGTATTACTTTGAAAATCCTTCTATGGTTTCTGTTCTTTTTTTTTTTCTTTTTGGAAGAAGAACTTTTTAATACTTTTATGTACAGAAAGCTCAATAACGTACACTTGACCAAGTTTGGTGGCTAATTCTTTGATCTTTGCCTTCTCTGGCAATATGAGCTACTGATTTTGAACCCAGGACACTGCCTCCCCATTGATGGTGGGTCTCACCATATCTGTCATTGTAATTGGTCCTGATGATGTCCACCAGTTTAGCCAGTGTACCCTTGTCTTCTGAGTTGACTTGCATGAAGGCCACAGTGTGTACAGGTCTTCCCATGGACCAGACGCTCCAGCCTGGCCTTCTCCTTGATTAGACCCCATCTTACAGCACAGGGCAGGCAGGAAGACCACAATCTGGAAGACAACATTAACTCTAGAGTGTATTTTGAGCAAAAACAATTAACTTAAAAGCTAATGTAGAGAACCTACTGTCTAGCAAAGAGAACTCTGCTCAAGGATCTGTGGTGACCTAAATGGAAAGAAAATCTAAAAAAGAGTGGATATATGTATATGTATAATGGATTCACTTTACTCTACAGCAGAAACTAACACAATGGTATAAAGCAACTATATTCCAATAATTTTTTTTAAAGAAAAGCTAATGTGGTAGCAGTTGCTCCGGGTTAAAAAGTTCATGTATTTCCACTTGAAGCTTTAATTGAGAAATTCACATGATTGCAACATGGTTTCTTCTTAATGTTTCATGATTTCATTTTCCTTTAAAAACTGGACCCATCAGGAATTTATTTTGATGCAAATTACGTAGGGTAGATCCAACTTTACTTGATATCTTGATAGCTATGCATCTGCCCTACCTCATTTACTAACTAATCCATCTTTCGCCTGATAGATTTTAAATGCCACTGTTACATTAAATTTACTTCTGTATTTTTTGACTTTTACAATACATCATTTTGTTTCTTTAAACTCTCCAATATAACACACCCCATCAGTTCTTGAATACCTCATTCCCACCATGACTGTCTAGGAGAGCAGCCACTGAAGCCTGCCCTTAAGTAAACTTGTTCATTCCAGGCAACCATGCTGCTGCTGCTGCTGCTACTAAGTCGCTTCAGTCGTGTCCGACTCTGTGCGACCCCACAGAGGGCAGCCCACCAGGCTCCCCCGTCCCTGGGATTCTCCAGGCAAGAATACTGGAGTGGGCTGCCATTTCCTTCTCCACCAGGCAACCATAGGGGATTATTTATGGAACTTTTCCCACTGCATGCCCTAGATTTGCTATGACCCATTTCCCCTAGTAGCTCAGCTGGTAAAGAATTCGCCTGCAACACAGGAGATCCTGGTTCGATTCCTGGGTCGGGAAGATCCCCTGGAGAAGGGATAGGCTACCCACTCCAGTATTCTTGGACTTCCCTGGTGGCTCAGATGGTCAAGAATATGCCTGCAAAGCGGGAGACCTGGGTTCAATCCCTGGGTTGGGAAGAGTCCCTGGAGAAGGGAACAACTACCCACTCCAGTATTCTGGCCTGGAGAATTCCATGGACAGGGGAGCCTGGTGGGCTACAGTCCATGGGGTCACAAAGAGTCAAACGTGACTGAGTGACTTTCACTTTCACTTTTTGGGCTTCCCTGGTAGCTCAGTTGGTAAAGAATCCACCTGCAATGCAGGAGACCCTGGTTGGATTCCTGAGTTGGGAAGATCTCTTGGAGAAGGGATAGACTACCCACTCCAGTATTCCTGCGCTTCCCTGGTGGCCCAGTCAGTAAAGAATGCGCTTGCAATGTGGGATACCTGAGTTTGATCCCTGAGTTGGGAAGATTCCCCTGGAGGAAGGCATGGCAAACCCACTGCAGTATTCTTCTCTGGAGAATCCACATGGACAGAAGAGCTTTGTGGGCTACAGTCCACGGGGTTGCAAAGAATAGGACACAACTGAGTGACTAAGCACAGAACAGCATATTTTCCCCCAGTGGCAAGTTCACCATTGTCTTCAAACCTAGCCAGGTCAGACCCAGTCCCAGATTCCCATCTTGAGGGTCTCATTTCTGCAACCACTTCCAATATCAAATATGTCAGACAAATTTCAATACAGAAAACAGAAATTACCCTGTGTATTTTTCACAGGAAGAGATTGAATAAAGAGAATTAAGTCCTTATCAAATCATCGGGAGGCCTGGAGAAGCGCTTCTAGGCTAGATATCTTGGAGTGAATAACACTGCCAAACTGGTCCACCAAGGGAGCTGCTACTTCTGAGGCTACTGGAGCCATGCTAGGGCTGAAGCCACAGCCTCTGCCTGACTGTAGAGAAGGGGCATCTTATCCTGTGATCCCGGATCTCAGAGTTGGATCAAAAGGCTGCCACAACCACTGCTGATTCTTGACACCTGGGAAGCTTGAGAATAAAGAAGGAACTAGCTGCAATGAAACCACATCCTTCTCCTCCTGTGCCAGGGCCAGAAGCCACAGGAGGATGGTTTCCTAACTTCCACCTTCCTGATCTTAAGAGAAAACATCTAAGTAGGGAACCAGGTGCTATTTTTAGGCTTCCAACCCCTTACCTAGCACTTCTTCATATAAACCTTTCCCATTTCTTATGAAGTTTATTCCCAGGTAATTTACCTTTCTCATCACTAGTATAAATAAGATCTTTTCTTCCATTATAGCTTCTATTTGGTTGTTGATACCTGTTACATGAACATTATGCATACAAATTTTATGCTCTGAATAAAATCTTTTACAGTTTATATGTGGTTTATTCCATGACAATCTCCAATTTTAGTCACGCCATCTGAAAATTATACTTTTCCTTCCTCCTTGTCTGATTTCTGACATTAATATGCTCACTCTTCCCTATAGCATGGGATTCCCAGATCACAGTGGTAAAGAATCCAACTGCTAACTCAGGAGACACAGGTTCGATCCCTGGGTCAGAACCCCTGGAGGAGGAAATATCAACCTACTCCAATATTCTTACCTGGAAAATCCCATGGATTTGTGATGGGGTCACAAAGTGCTGGACGCAACTAGGCAACTGAGCATATCCCTAGAGTACAGCTAACCCCTTCACTCCTGTTAAGACTTTGTTTAAGATGTCATTCTCTCAATAAGTCCTACTCTGATCTCCCTATTGAAAAGTGTAACCTACTCTCTAATCCTTTGAAACTCTATCTTGCTGTGTTCATTCCTGCTCTCCATGGTCCTTATTGAGTTTTCTTTAGTGTCTGTCCTTTCACGAACTGCTTCCAGTTTTCCTTCAACTCTTTGATGACTTTTTCTCTCCCCCTTCACTTCTTTCTGAAGTGCTACCAGCTCCTGTTTTACCTTCTGTCTCACCTTCTCTCACGTGAGCTGCCTGCAGGCTTTGGATGTTGGTAGGGTTCAGGTTCCTGGCTGGAAGGAGTTTTTCTCATGGCTTGGCATTAAGCGAGTGAATTCAGCCTTTATTTCTTCTCAGGGAAACAACAGGCAGCTGGAGGGCTTCTCATAGCACGGTGGTCCTCTCGCCGAGCTCGCTGGCAGGTTTTCTCCTGAAGATACGTGTGATTGCTGCCTGCGTCTTCCCTGAGCTTTGCCCTCTTTGCTTCTGCCTTCATTCTCTGCATGCTGCTCTTCGAGCTGAGGTTTGGCTTTGTTCACCATCTACTTGGAGCCCTTCGCCTTGGAGGATCCACCAGCCCCACCTGAGATCTGCTCTCATGACATGGGTGTGCTGACTCCACTTCTGCCCATGTCCGTACTGATCCACACCACCCTGGGGATCACTGCCATCAGTTTTGTATGGTTTGGAGCCTCAGATGTCTCCTTGTTTCATCAAAGATGAGTGTTTTAGTCAGTTCTGGCTAACATGTGCATGCATGCTCAGTTGTGTCTGACTCTTTTGTGACCCCATGGACTGCAGCCCACCAGGCTCCTCTGTCCATGGCATTTCCCAGGCAAGAATACTGGAGTGGGTTGCCATTTCTTCTTCCAGGGGATCTTCCCAACCCAGGGCTCAAACCCGCATCTCCTACATCTCCCTCTGGATACTATAACAGCAAAAAAAAATCATAGATGGGTGACTTAAAAAAAATTTTTGAGGTTTTCCATATTGACATCTAAAAATAAAAAGCAGAAATTTACTTTCACTTATTAAAAGACCCATCTCATCCTCCTAGAAAGAAATGTATAAACAGTTTCCTTCCTCCCTGTAAGTGTTGAATACAAGCACCTATTTGCTAGAATAGATGAAATATTATATATGTGTTTTTAGTATCTTGGAGAAACTAATTGTTTTATTTCTACCATGTTTTTACTGGAAACACATAACAGAGAAATGGCCATTTGACATCTGCCAAATAACCAAGGACACAATATGGCTCCCAGTGTTATTTCAATTTCTTGTCTTAGCAGGGAGCAGGCTAAATGGCTCATGGCTCTTTTCTGTCGTCAGTGTATCTAACACATTCCTGAAATAAAGCCATTGAAATAATAGAATTCCTCTGTGAAATTGTTCACCTGAGGAGAACTGCTCATCCTAAATATTTGGATTTTGATTAAGATGAGTATCTTCAACAATCAAAACCTCTATTATTAGTGCCAAGAACCATAAAGGGTATGACATCTTACCGTACTTGTGAGCTAGTAAGTTAACCCGTCAGTTTCATAGATGCCAACAGAGGACACGAGACCCCTGGGTCAGAGACAGAGGACTTTATCACTCATTGCACAATGGTCAGTCTGAGCTCCATGCTTCTGTCAGCTCACCTTGTCCCCATGGGAAGAATTTGTGAAGCAGTCCAGATAGATTCAACACACACACCCATGGCTAAGAAACTCTGGGTTTAGGTAACTTCTAATGGGGCAGTAGTAAGCCTGCTCAACCTTGACCCCTGAGGGAGATATTATCTTTATTATTCTAGACAGAAAACAAACCTGCCCTCTGCTGCATAGGGAGAAACCAGCTCCATTTCAAGGCTGTGTGCTATACAATCCATCCTTCAAAACATAGTTTGGAACCAACATGTCAGTGCCTTTACTCAGAAGACCCGTGTGGAACTTTCTCCCGACAATTAGTAGCCTTGCCACCAGCCCAACTCAGGAGTTTTCCAAAACAGAAGTGTCTTCTGCAGCCTGGGAAGGCAGCCAACCTCAGAGTCACAGACACTGTGTAAGAGGACAAAGTTTACTGGATATCGTCTTCCTGTGTTTTTTAATCTTAAAAATGTTAAACTACACGACACAGGTACTTAGTACAAAAGTAAAAACTAGAAGAGAGTAGGCAGTAAAACGTAGGTCTCTCTCCCTATGCCCCAGTGAGTCAGCTTCTCTCTCCAGAGGAAATCAGGTGATTTTGACTTTCCTGGAAATTTCCCTTCCTCCTGCCCTTCCTTCTTGCCTTCTGTCTAACTTTCTTTCTCTCTCCCCTTTCTCTTCCTTTTCCTCTTTCTTTCCCTTTCTCTCTTCCTTTCTTCCTTCCTCTCCTTCATTCTTTCCACAAACACACACGCACAAGGGCTGGATGTGTGTGTATACTCAAGTTTTCCCTCTACGTGGAATTCCTGTTTATTCCTCTGCACAACCCAACCCACCAAAAACAATTAAAATTAAGACAGATGAAAAATCTATAACCCCAAACACTCCAGTTCCATACAGTGACTTTCAAAATTCCTGTATTCCCTTATTCCTGCGTTCCACACTGGTGACCACTCACTGAGCTCACACATGTAGGGCAGTCAGGACCTAAACACACAGTTCTAAGCTAAAGAATGCAGCTGCCCTTTGAACAATGCTGGGATTAGGGGCACCGACCACTGGCAGTCAAAAATCTGTGAACAACTTTACAGCAGGCCCCCTACTGCTGTAGGTTCCACTCTGCAGACTCAACCAAGCAGATGGTGTAGTATTGTAGTACATACTTATTTATTGGGAAATAAATCACATGGAGGGGACCTGTGAAGCTTATACCTATATGGTTCAAGGCTCAACTGAAGACTTCCCTGGTGGCTCAGACAGTACAAGAATTTGCCTGCATCGTAGAAGACCTGAGTTCAGGTCTTCTCAACTGAAGACTTCCCTGGGTTGGGAAGATCCCCTAGAGAAGGGAATGGCAACCCACTCCAGTGTTCTTGCCTGGAGAATTCCATGAACAGAGGAGCCTAGCAGGTTACAGTCCATGGGGTCACAAGGAGTCAGACACAGCTGAGTGACTAGCACTTTCACTTTCAACTGCAGTTCGAGCAGGAAGCATAAATGTACTATAGGCGATCAGAAGAGGGATACGTGCTCAGAGCTGGAGGGACTTCTCGGAGGATCCATGGCAGATGTGACATCCACGGAAGCTTGAGGAAAGGGACAGAGATACATGTGAGCTGGGTGGCAGCTGGGGAGTGGAGGAGTAGACAGGCATTAGGGAAGAAGGGAGATGTGAGCAAAGGTACAGGGAGGCAGGAAAGTGAAGCACACACTTGAGAAACAAGGAGCATTCCATGGAGCTGGGCAGAAGGCTGCTGAGGAAAGAGGAGTCGTTCATGGTGAGGGCTCAAATATCATGCTGCTGCCAATTTTGTTCTTCCTGGGCATGATGAGTACAGCAAAAATGACCGCTTTGGTCCCACCACATGACGAGGTTCCTGAAGCCACGTGTGATAACTCATGCACCATTCAGGACATCTTACTGCTGGCATCTACTTCTGTCACGGCAAGCAAAGCTTTCTGAGCCTAACTTGAGTCCCCGAGCCCCAACTGTTGCTCATTACTCACATCAAAAGTTGGTGCTCTGAACCCTGGAAAGCCCTACACATCTTCCCGTCTTCTTTCATGTATCCTGGACATAATTTAAAATCATTCAGGGACTTCCCTGGTGGTCCAGGGACTTATGACTTCGCAGTCCCAAAGTAGGGGGCCCAAGTTTGATCCCTGGTCAGGGAACTAGATCCCACATGCCACAGCGAAGACCCAGTGCAGCCTTATAAGTACTTTTTTAAAAAAGAAACTTCTATTGTTTATAAAATAAAATCCTTCCATCTGACATCTTCCAGAATATCCTACAGATATTACTCTGCTATTTAAGTGTCGTCAAGTACGCCTAAGTCCATAGACGAAAATGAATTGTGACTTTTTTAAATTCACACAGTTCATTAATCTATAGAAATAGAAATGAGCAATCAAATAGATGAAATAGAAAAAGGGAATGTGTTAAAAGTCTGTGACTTACTGTGACTCATAGTTTGGATTTATTTTGTTCCCATAATTTGGAAGTTCTGACAGGTTCTCTTTGAGGAGCCCAGTGAGTGAGAGGTATTCTCATATGGCGAATCCTTAACAAAAAGGCAAAAAACATACACCCAAATCAGTGTTGTCTTCGTGTGGGTTTCCTCAGGAGAAGACCTGGAGACAAGCAGTTCATTTGGGAGGACAGCCAGGGGGCACTGGTGGGGGCGTGAAGGAGGGAAGTGGGGAATGGAGGGTGTGGTCAAGCAGGCCATCTGTGGGTGTAGGGGACTGAACCCACCCTGGGCAACTCTGGGAGCTAGTGGAGAACACAGTACAGTTTCCTGCCTGATAGTGAGGCAGCTGGCTGAGAGCTGTTGGCTGGAATAGGTTTGTGTGCATGCATGCATGCGTGCTAAGTCACTTCAGTCGGGTCTGACTCTTTGCGACCTTATGGACTATAGCCCGCCAGACTCCTCTGTCCATGGGATTCTCCAGGCAAGAATACTGGAGTGGGTTGCCATGCCCTCCTCCAGGGGATCTTCCTGACCCAGGGATCGAACTGGCATCTCATAAGTTTGTTCTCTGGTAATTCTGGCTGCAATTCCTGGAAGCACCACAGGCACTCTCAAGCTACCAGATACAGTGCTGGCGGCTAAACAGTCAGGAGGGGATACAGGTGGGTTATGCTTGTATCTGCTACAGGGGTCATTACTGGGCCAAGGGAGTCCTTTGGTGCATGTTCTACATTCACAAACACTTCCAGATTTAAGTTAAAACATCATCTCCACAGGTACAGAAGGAAGTAGTTACAGAGATATACACACAAGATTGAAGGAAGGTGTCTATCAAGCAAATTTCACTTTGTTTCCCTTCAACAGACCATGGTAGTAATGGTTATATATGATGAATTTAATATTTGTCATTATCCTGTAATTAGTATAACTATATTGTCTTGCACTTTTGTGTTAAAAGATGTACTTCATTAAATGTGGATGTTTAAAATATTTAATTAACAATTTAAACATTTTATATCCTTGCTTTGACTTTTTCATTCTTTCATATATTTGGAACCTTGAAAATTTGACCTGAGCCTCTGTTTCCATTGGAAAGGTCTCCATTAAAAACAAGAGAATCATGGAGAAGTTAGGAGTCTCTAGGGCCCTCTCTATATACTATATGTTATCTGAAAATAGTAATAGTTTTTCTCCTTCCTTTCTGATTTGGATAACTTTTATTTCTTTTTCTTGCTTAATTACTGGGTTAGGACATCTTTTCACACAGTTTTTAGCTTGGAATCATGTAACTTTTATATATTCAAAAGACTTTTTTAAAAAGACAAAAATAAATCCCTAAAGTAGAAAACAGTTTGGGACAAATGAGCCTAACTTTATTTGAAATGTGGCAACATAGCTACACAGAGAACAGAATTATTTCAGTACTCTGATAATCGACTCTCTGTGGCATCTGATCTAAGGCTAAATGAAGAGAATGAAAACTCAGACTTCCCTCCAAAATGTATTATTAATATAGTGTTATAATTCTAATCTAGGAGAAAACAAATATATCATTGGAATTAGGACAAAACAAAAAGTACAAATCAAGATTTTCAGTATAAGAGATGCAAAAACAAATGTTCAGTCAAAGAAGTTAAAACACTGTAAAGTTAAAATGTCTATATGAACTCATCCTTTAAGAGCATATATGTCTTTCCTAGATCTGTACAGTGGACACTCACTCCAAGATGAACCACTTTACAACACTCCGCTTGAAGAACTGATGTTTGAACATATCAGTCATTAGACACATTTATATTCAATGGGTTTAAATTTCACAGTTCTCACTAGTGGTTGCATGTTTTCTGAATTGGGAAGAAATGGTTGGAAAGTACACTCCCAGTTCATACTGTGGAAAGAGTTTACTGAAACTGCTCCTCTCAACCAAATCTGCTCTGATGACATCTTCAAATGAGCACAAAGCATAGTAAAGAGAAGGCATCTGGATCAATGTTGGCTAAAGAAGAAAAACTATTGGCAGCAAAGCATCACCCCGTCCAGTAGAGAACTTGCCATCTCTGACTAGCACCAGTTCACCCCCTCTCCCCACACCATCACCCCAGTTAGCATGCACCCTCAACTTCCAGGCCCCTGCAAACCAAAAAGACTCTGCAAGGTTTGCTTCTAATATTCCCATTTTCCTCATCACATAGCAGAAGGGGAGATTCACACACACCCAATACAATGATGACTTCTTTTACTTGCAATATTCTACTAAACAAAACTCTTTTAAAATACACATTTCCATTGCCACATTACAGTGATAACCAATATTCATAATAATGACCTTGAAGGTCTGTCAGACTCTGAGGAAACTAATGAATAATTAAGAAAAGGAGACAGGTTTTCAATAGGATTTCTTGCTTAGCGCTTTTTGAATTCTAACAGTTTTAATAGATGGTCACGGTTGAGTGTCTAATTCCCCAGTCATGCGAATAAACAAAGGCTTTATTGTGTTTCAGTGGCCCGCCGTGGTAAGTTTTTGTGGTTCTATTAAACCAAAACTGAGGTTTTTTACAAACCCTTAGCCAACTCGAGCACAACCATACAGGCTGCCACATGAGCTGCAGCCAGAGGGAGTTGCGGACAGCTGGAACCACTCAGAATTCATCCTTTTCCTTCTGGATTGAAAAATAACAATAATTGTGGGAACTGAGGATTACTATAAATGAAATCATATGCCAAGATATTGTTCTTATTGAGGAACCATTTGTTACCCTTAGCCATACTAACATGTTTAAAGAATCTGACAGAGGATTAATAAAATCTGTTAGAACTAATAAATGAATTTGGTAAAGTCACAGAATACTACATCAACATAAAGAAATCTGTCACCTTTCTATATACCAATAACAAGCTATCAAAAAAAGAAATTTAGAAAACAATTCCATTTACAATTGCATCAAAAAGAATAAAATGCCTATTTTATATACAGTAGTATGTATCTGTTAATCCCAAACTCCTTATTTATCCCTCCTCTTTCCCCTGAGTAAGCAAAAGTTTGTTTTCTATGTCTGTGACTCTGTTTTGTAAATAAGCTCTTTTGTGTCATTTTTCAGATTCTACCTACAAGTGATATCATATATTTGTCTTTCTCTGACTTACTTCACTTAGTATGATCATCTCTAGGTCTGTCACGTTGCTGCAAATGGTATTATTTCATCTTTTTATAGATAATATTACGTAAACACATCTTTATCCATTCATCCGTTGATGGGCACTTGAGTCGTTTCCATGTCTTGGCTACTACAAACAGGGCTGCTATGAACATTGGGGTGCGTGTATCTTTTCTTTTTTTCTTATGGAAGTAGAGTTGATTTACAATGTTGTGTTAGTTTCAAGGGTACAGCAAAATGATTCATTTTTTAGATTCAGATTCAGTCCCTTTACGGCTTATTATTAAGTATGGTTTCCTGAGCTATACAGCATGTATCTTTTCAGGTTAGAGTTTTCATCTTTTCCAGACATACATGGTTTCTCCATTTTTAAGAGCTCTTTGTGTACTTGCCCTCATTTGTGAAATAAGTTGCAAATATTCTCTCCCAGTTTGTCATTTGCCTTTTGATTTCGTTGACCGTGTTTCATCCTGTTTTTAGGTAGTAAAATTTATTAACCTCTTCCTCCTTTATGTTATTCCTCCTTTTGAGAGGCTTTCTTTACTTCCAAGTTATAAAGTAATTCACTTCTTTGGTTTCATGTTCTACATTTGGGTCTCTGATCCATTTGGAGTTTATTTCAAATAGTGTGAAGTTCAGACTCATTTTCATTCTTTTCCAGATGGCTTTTTCTCTGTCCCAACACCATTTATTAAAAAACCCATATTTTCCTCAGACAGGAATAACTTGATTGATTTTAGACATTAACTTAAGATAAAGGAGCACACAGACTAAGGAGCAAACCTCGGTGAGAAACGAGACCCACAAATAGACACTTTAACTCTAGGGGGAACTGAACCTCTCCTTCACTATCTGGAACAACGCTCACAATGGTAGACCAGTGCTGTCCTCCCCTGGCCGCTCCAGATCCACGCTCCATCCTGCCCAGTGTCTCTCTCAGTCCTGCCGACACCACTGTAAAAAGGCCCTCCTAAACCCTTTTCACTTACACCTCTCTGCCTCTGAGCACGCAGTGTGTGCCTGCCAGAGCCTGACATCCCAACAGCATCACAAATACACACCAACCTATCAGCACAAAGGTAGGAAATAATGGTTCCATTCCATCGCCGCCAAATTAGAAACTTTACAGAGTGAAGCTAAAAATTAGGTCACACTTCATTTAAAAGTTCAGTGAGGTGCAATTTCCCTGGTGGTCCAGAGGATAAGATTCTGTGCTCCCAGTGTTCAGTGCCTAGTTTGGGAACTAGATCCACATGCCACTAAGAGTTTGCATGCAGCAACTAAGACCCAGTGCAGGCAAATAAATAAATTTAAAAATACACATTTTTTTAAAAGGAAAGAAACTCAGCATGGTATTATCTTGATCATCTTCCTTATTTACTATACAAGGCTCTGGTCTAATTTGTGACTGGTTTCACAAATCAAGTCCACCTTCAAAGGCTTAAGGTCAATCTCCTAGGACACTAAAGATGGTATTCTCTCCCTCTGAAGAAGATTCCACTAAAGCATTCCTAAAATGCTTTGTGCTGGAATTTTCTCTGGGGTGATTGCTTTGAAGTCAGAGAGGAGGAAGTACACGCTCTGGTGTGTGCGTGTGTGCTCAGTCGTGTCTGACTCTTTGTGACCCCATGGACTAGCCCGCCGGACTCCTGTTCATGGAATTTTCCAGGCAAGAACACTGGAGTGGGTTGCCATTTCCTACGCTAGGAGATCTTACTGACCCAGGGATGGAACTCAAGTCTTTTGCATCTCCTGCATTGGCAAGCAGATTCTTTATCACCGCACCACCTGAGAAGCGCACAGGCTCTGGTATGTTCGCTTAAAAAACAAAATCCCTTGACTTACAGTCAAACCCCAGATGCTACTTCCTGAGTTCATTTCTGCACCCTGATATTTCTGTTCTTTGCTTTTAAAAGGTTCTAGCAAAGGTTTTTAAACAGCTCTGCTGGCTACAAGTTGCTCAGTTGACCAGTATCAAAACTTCCACTGGAGGTTTATTATTCTACTGCTGAGTCATGATCAAAGTTATGACTTAACCTTTGGTTCAGTGAATAGTGACCTTGGGAATAAATCTTAACTGTCTCACTGCTATATAAAGTAAAAACAAAAGCTACCAGGAGTTCTATTTCCTATGCTTATAAAAGGGACACTTCCCAGTCCCCGATTTTGGGCAGGGATGACACGGAAGGAGAGACAGCAGAGACTGCACTTCTGTACGGTAACTGTCCTGCTCCTCTATACTCCGTACTTAGAGCAGGTGTCACTCTGATTCTGAATTTGTCTGTGAGTTAAACGTGTAACATATCAATGAAATAAGAGGGAACTGAGCAGGGCACAACCTTTAAAAGAATGACATAGCACAAGGACATGACATAAACTAATTAGAACCAAGTGGGTCCAAGATGGCAGCCGAGTTAACTTCCACTAGACCTTGAACCTCAATATACACTCATTATAACACATCAGCAAGCTGAGTGACACATCCAAGGCACCATGACAGTTCCAAGACTGACCATGAAGGTCAAAAAGTGGGCGGTGGCCCAATTCCTAGAAATTTCCATCCTCTTGCCCAAAATAGCTGGAATAATCTTCTCATTCAATAGCCAACCCATCCTATAAAAACTGACAAGCCCATACCCTTGGGCCACTGTCATTTTCTGAGATGGCCCAAACTCTGTACAGTGTGTTTCTTCCACTTAGGCCTCTTTCCTATCACTTTGTCTCTCACTGAATTATTTCTGGGATGAGATGTCAAGAACCTGAGCTTCAATAAGTCCTGAGACCAGGTGTGTGATGTCAGTTAAAAGACTATTGGTTCAAGACCCAGTCAGGGTTTGGCTGGGTTTCAGTCCTATCCATGGATTCAAGTCCCAATCTGAGTCACACAGTTTCAGCAACGTTATGGTGAAAGGGACTTCAGAAGTCATCTAATCCAGCCTCCAAATTTTACATGCAGGAAACTGTAGCCCTAAAAGAATGATATTCAGAGAGCCATAGTCATGCTGAGTCAGAGGTCTCTGTGTTCTTTACATGGACCATTAGGAGTGTTTAGTTCCAGCTCAGTTCTAAAATGACAAATTGGTATTGATTACATGAAATCCTCCATTTCAAATATTGCAGTCATCCCTGTGATGAAGGTAAACACTAACTTGTTGCAAAAGATGAGAAAGAGGGAAAGCGCCCTCTCTTCCCAAAGGAGGAAATTCTTTTCTGCCTTCTAACCTTTGATGTCTAGAATTCTGTCATTAGAGAATCATTCCTTCACCTATTGAGTCCAGTCCAGGAGACTGGGTTACTTAGTATTCAAAGTACTCAAATCTGTCTAATTTCAAATTACTTTCCAGTTATATTCCCTTGGGCTCTGGAAGGAGACAGACTGTAGGGTTTGGGATTTTTTATGCAATCACTGTGCCACAGTGTGACATATGCATAGACTTGACTCTTGCGGATCTCATCTTCTTCATTTGTAAGTAGGGATAATACTAGCTCAGAACTCAGAGGTTTATATAGAGATTAAACAAGCTTACTACATAAACAGTGGTAACTGTTTAAAGCTGCCTAAGGTCATTTATAGCTAACAAGAGGCTGACCAAAAACTTAAAAAAAAAAGCCCACAAAAACTGGGGAGTGTGATATTCACTGGAGGTTTTGTGAAGCTCTGACATATTCCTGGGAATCTAGATGCCACATGCACACAGAGGGCAGCGTGCATCTTTCATCTCTTCCTGAGCTTGAAGTTCTATGCAAGTAGGAAATGAAGATTAAGACCAGCATGTAAATAGCCTGCCCCAACACACACATAAAACCTCTAAGGAAAGGCTGGGAGACTTATTGGATACAAAAGTATAAGGAAACCACTGTCCAGTTATTAGCTCACCACCAAACTAATTAAGCAGTACTTTGGCAGCCACACATGGCAGAGAATATAGACTTTAAGAATCACATCAGGAAAATCATGAAGCCAACCAAACAGCAGCAGCAGCAATAGCAAAAGTGAACAGTGAGAACCTCAGCAAACCTGGGGGAAGGAGGAAAAATCATCTGATTTCCAGAGTTACCATGTTATATGAAATGTTGTCTTCAGCAAAAATTATGTTATCCAAAAGTAAAAAATCCCAAGCAAAAGACCCAATAAAGAATGAAGAAAGGACAAAAAAAAAAAAGCAGTCCAGAGAATCTGCGCCTGAGGAAGCACAGCTGTTGGACTTACTGGACAAAGAGTTTAAAACCAACTATTATAATAAAAAAATTCTTGAAGAGATGGAAGTACCAAATCACCTTACCTGTCTCCTGAGAAACCTGTATGTAGGTCAAGAAGCAACAGTCAGAGCCAGACATGGAACAATGGCCTGATTCCAAATTGGGAAAGGAATATACTGTCAGCCTGCTTATTTAATTTCTATGCAGAGTACATCACACAGAATGCCAGGCTGGATGAATCACAAGCTGGAATCAAGATGGCCAGGAGAAATATTAACAACCTCAGATATGCAGATGATACCACTTTAATGGCAGAAAGTGAAAAGGAATTTTTTAAAAGTCTCTTGATAAGGGTGAAAGAGGAGAGTGAAAGCTGACTTGAAATTCAACATTCAAAAAACTAAGATCATGGCATATAGTTCCATTACTTCATGGCAAACAGAAGGAGAAAAAGTGGAAGCAGTGACAGATTTTCTTTTCTTGGGCTCCAAAATCACTGTGGATAGTGACTGTAGCTATGAAATTAAAAGACACTTTCTCCTTGGAAGAAAAGCTATGACAAACCTAGACAGCTTATGAAAAAGCACAGACATCACTTTGCTGACAAAGGTCCATCTAGTCAAAGCTATGGTTTTTCCAGTAGTCATGTATGGATGTGAGAGTTGGACCGTAAAGAAGGCTGAGCACCAAAAAATTGATGCTTTTGAACTGTGGTGCTGGAGAAAAGTCTTGAGAGTCCCTTGGACTGCAAGGAGATCAAACAAGTCAATTCAAAAGGAATTCAACCCTGAATATTCATTGGAAGGACTGATGCTAAAGCTGAAGCTCCAATATTTTGGCCACCTGATGTGAAGAGTTGGTTCATTGGAAAAGACTATGATGCTGGGAAAGATTGAAGGAAAAAGAAGTGGTGTCAGAAGAGGATGAGATGGTTAGCATCACCAATTGAATGAACATGAATTTGAGCAAACTCTCGGAGATAGTGGAGGACAGGGAAGCCTGGTGTGCTGTAGTCCATGGGGTTACAAACAGTCAGATACAACTTGGTGACTCAACAACAACAAATTACTATTAAAGTATTCAAAGAAGAAAGCCATGTCTAAAGAATTAAGTGTGAAGAAGATGTCAAGAAATTAGAAAATTCATAAAGAAATAGAAATTATAAAAAAAATAATCAAACGGAATTTTTGGAGTTGAAAGGTATAATAACTGAAATAGAAAAAAAAAAAAATCACTACATGGACTCAATGTTTGAACTGGCCAAGAAGAATCAACCAATTGAGATTATCTAGTTTGAGAACCAGAATGAAAAAAATGAGCAAAAATAAACAGAGTATCAGAGACCTACAGGAAAACATCAATCATACCAAAATATACATAATTGAAGTTATAGAGGAGAGAATAGAGAAAAAAAGAGGAAAGAAAAGGTAGTATTTTTGAAAAAATATGGTCCAAAATGTCACAAATTAGATGAAAACATTAATTTGCATATCAAAGCAACACAACCAGTTTCAATTACAGCAAACTCAAAGAGGTTCACAACTAGACACATCAGAGTTAAACTGTGAAAAGCCAGAGAAAACCTTGAAGCAGGAAGAGAAAAGCAACTTATGTGCAAAAGACCCTCAAGAAGATTAGCAGTTGACTTCTCATCAAAAACCATGGAAGCCAAAAGACAGTGTGATGATTGATATACTTGAAGTGCTGAAAAAAAGACTGCTTTTTTCAGTTCAGTTGCTCAGTAGTGTCCAACTCTTTGCGATCCCATGGACCACAGCACACAAGGCCTCCCTGTCCATCACCAACTTCCGGAGTTTACCCAAATCCATGTCCATTGAGTCAGTGATGCCATCCAACCATTTCATCCTCTGTCGTCTCCTTCTCTTCCTGCCCTCAATCTTTCCCAGCATCAGGGTCTTTTCAAATGAGTCAGCTCTTCGCCTCAGATGGCCAAAGTACTGGAGTTTCAGCTTCAACATCAGTCCTTCCAATGAACACCAAGAACGGATCTCCTTTAGGATGGACTAGTTGGATCTCCTTACAGTCCAAGGGACTCTCAGGAGTCTTCTCCAACACCACAATTCAAAAGCATCAATTCTTCAGCACTCAGCTTCCTTTATAGTTCAACTCTCACATTCATACATGACCACTGGAAAAACCATAGCCTTGACTAGACGGACCTTTGTTAGCACAGTAATGTCTCTCCTTTTTAATATGCTATCTAGGTTGGTCATTAACTTTCCTTCCAAGGAGTAAGTGTCTTTTAATTTCATTGCTGCAATCACCATCTGCAGTGATTTTGGAGCCCAGAAAAAGACTGCTAACTAAGTCTATTCAGCAAAACTACCCTATAATAATGAAGTAGAAATTAAGACTTTCTCAGGTACACAAAAGCTGAGAGAATTAATCACTAGCAGACCTACCTTAGAAGGATACTAAAGGGAGTCCTCAGCTGAAATGAAAAGATACTAGACAGGAACTTGGATTCCCATGAAACAATAAAGAGCACCAGTAAAGGTAAATTAATACATATATAAACATAAAAGACAGTATAAATGTACCTTTCTTCTATCTGATTTAAAAGATAACTGCTGAAGCAATCATTATAAGACTGGGCTGATGTGCTTATAATGTATAAAGATGTAATTTATCTGACAATAATAGACAATAGAGGGAGCAGAGAATGGAGCCATGCTGGAGTTTTGTTCAACATTTAGTTGGAGTTATGTTGTAATTTTGTATACTATTAAAATCAAATTGGTATTAATCCAAACTAGATAGTTCTAAGTTACAATGTTAATTGTAATTCCCAGGCAACCTATGGGAAAAAATGGCACCAAAGTACAGTAAAAGAAATAAGGGAATTAAAATGATACATTATAAAATATTTATTTAATACAAAAGAAGACAGTAATGAAGTAACAGGGGAACAAAAAGACATGAGACATGCAGAAAAAAAAAAAAGTAGTGACAGATGCAATTCTTACCATATCAATAGAATGCATTGGAATACACTTTGGAATTGTATGAAACACAAAGGGAATACACATCCCACTCAAAAGGCACAAATTGGCATAAAAAGAGGATTCAACTAAATTGAAAGACATAAATAGGCAGAAAGTAAAAAGACGGAAAGACACGTAGCAGGTCAACAATACCAAAAGGAGAGCGGAAATGGCTATACTAATACCAGAAAAAATAGGTTTTAAGTCTCAAATCGTCATTAGTGCAAAAGAAGGACATTTTACAATGATAAAGGAGTCAGTTCTTCTGGAAGACATACCATGTACAAACATGTATGGAGCTAACAAGAGAGCCACCAAACACAAAATTAAAGGGGGAAAATTCAACAATTCAGAGACTTCAATATCCCACTTTCAATAATAAATAGAAAAATCAGAGAGAAGATAAAGAAGGAAACAGAAAACTTGAATAGCACTATAAATCAATGAGACCTAACAGACACTACAGAATACTCTACCCACCAACCGCAGAATACACATTATTCTCAAGTGCACATGTAACATTCTCCAAGATTTACTCTATGCAAGGTCATAAAACAAGCCTCAGTACATTTAAAATAACTTAAAACATACAAAGAGCGTTCTCTGACAACAATGTAATAAAAATAGAAGTCAACAATAAAAAAGAAAATCTGGTAAAGTCTCAAATATGTGGAAATTAAGCAACACACTCCTAAATAACTATAGGTTAAAGAAAAAAAATCATAAGGAAAATTAGAAAATAACATGAATGAAAATGAAACATGAAATAGTAAAACATATAGAATAAAGCCAATGTTTTGACTGAAATTTACAGTTGTAAATGTCTGTATTGAAGAAGTAACAGTTTATATCAGCAACCTAATTTTCCACCTTAAGAAATTTTTAAAAATAAGAGCGAACCAAACAAAAATCAAATGGAAGGAAAAAATAAATAGTGGAGTAGAAATAAATAAAAATAGATAACAGAAAAATGATGGAGAATATCAAAGAAACAAAAAATTGGCTCTCTGGAAAGAGCAATTAAATTGACAAGCCATTACGTGGCCTATATAAGAAAAAGAGTGAAAATGCAAAGTACTAACACCAAGAATGAAACAGGGATCAGCACTATTAGCCTTTCAGAAATAAAAAAGAATATTGAAATACTAAGAGCAATTATATGACAACAAATTAGAAAGCCTAGATGAAATGTACAAATTACTAGAAAGACAAAAACTAACTCAAGAAGACATTAAACACCTGTATCAATAAGAAGTAAAGAGACTGCTTTAGTAATTTTTTTAAAATTCCCATGTCCAGATAGCTTCACTGGCAAATTCTGCATAACCTTGAAAGAAGTTTTGGCACCAATCCTTTACAGATTCCTTCAAAGACAAAAACCACTACAATCTTGTAAAGTAATTAGCCTCCAACTAATAAAAATGAATGGGAAAAAAAGAAAGCTATAAGGAACAACAATTCTTAACTAAATATATAAGACCAATATTACCATGATACCAGAACCAGACAAAGGCATCACAAAAGAAGCTAGACTTACTTCCCTTACGAATGTGTTGTTGTTGCTATTCAATTGGCTCAGCTGTGTCCAACTCTTTGCAGCCCCATGGACGCCAGGCTTCCCTGTCCTTCACCATCTCCCAGAGACCGCTCAAACTCATGTCCATTGAGTCGGTGATGCCATTCAACTATCTCATCTTCTGTTGTCCTCTTCTCCTGCCTTCAATCTTTCCCAGCATAAAAATCCCTTACAAATAAGCCAAATGCAGCAACATATAAAAGGGAATATATACTACGAGGAAGTACAATTTATCCCAGGATTATAAATGTGGTTTAACCTGTAAAATATACATACCTAAATAAAGTATATATACACATACACATAATATTAATAGATTAAAGGAAAAATCCTCATGACTATTTCAGTGGATGCAGAAAAAGCATTTGGCAAAAGCCAACATCCTTTACGAACAAAACACTTCCCAAATTAGAAATACAAAAGGATTTCCTTAACCTTATAAAGGACATCTAAGAAACATTCACAGCTAATATCACACTGATGGTGAAACACTGGGTGATTTCACTCTTACATCAGGAATAAGACAAGAAAGTCTACTGTTACCACTTCTACTCAATACCATATTAGAATTTATAACCAGGGGCAATTAGGCGAGAAAAAGAAATAAAGGACATCAACTTTGAAATGGAAGAATTAAAACTATCTCTATTCACAGATGACATGACCTTATATATTGAACATCTTAAAGAATTCACAGTAAAACTGTCAGAATTTAATATAAGACTTTTACTAGATAGGAGGCAACAGGTCACAGGATATAAGATCGATACACGGAAATCAACTATATATCTATATGCTATCAATGAACAATCTGAAAAGGAAATTAAAAACACAACCTTGTATACAGCTTAATAAAAAAATAAAATAGTTAGGCATTAATTTAACAAAAGAAGTTCAATACATGGACACCAAAAATCACAAAATATCATTGAGAAAAATTAAAGAAGCCTGAACTAAATGGAAATACATCTCATTTCACATTTTACTCCTTGAAGTGATCATAGATATGAACAATGTCTGTCAAAATTCCAGCTGCCTTTTCCCACAGCATTTGACAACTGATCTTAAAATTCATATGAAAATGCAATGAACCCTGAAGAGTCAAAACTACCTTGCAAAAGAACAAACTTATTTTATTTACGCATCCACATTTCAAGTTTACTAAAAAGTTACAGTAATCAAGAATCATGATACTGACATAAGGATAGACAAGCAATGGAATAGGATTGAGTCTAAGGCTATACCCCTACATTTATGGTCAATTAATTTTTGGCAAAGGAGCTAATGGGGGAAAATAGTTTTTTCAGCAAATGATGTAAGGACCACTGGATATCTACATGCAAAAGAATGAAGTTGGACCCCTATTTCATACCATACTTAAAAAATTAACTAAAAACGTATCAAAGACATGAATGGAAGGGCTAAAATCATAAAACACTTAGAAGGAAACATAGGATTAAAAAATCATGATCTTGGGTTAGGTAATGGTTTTTTAAATATGACACCAAAAGCACAAGCAATCAAAGAAAAAACAGATGTTCATGACAATTTAAAAGTTTTTTCGGATAAATGATACCATCAATGAAACTCTCACTCAGAACGGGAGAAAGTATTTGCAAGAAATTTACCTGATAAGAGAGCTGCATCCAGAATTTATGAAGAACTCTTGCAACTCACAACATAAAGAAGACAAATAATTTAGAAACAGACAAAAAAAAAAAAAAAGGACAAAGACAAAAAATGAAGAAAGTAAAAACAGACAAATGACTTCCTGGGTGGTTCAGTAGTTAAGAATCCACCTGTCAATGCAGGGGACACAGGTTTGATCCCTGCTCTGAGAAGATTCCACATGCCTTGGGGCAACTAAGCCTGTGCACCACAATTACTAACCTGTATGTCTAGAGCCCAAGCATCACCAGAGAAGCCACAGTAAAGAGAAGCCCATGCATCCCAACTAGAAAGTAGCCCACACTTGCCGCAACTAGAGAAAACCTGAGTGCAGCAATGAAGACCTACACAACCATTAAAAAACAGACAAAGGATTTGAACAGCGATTTCTTCACAAGAGATATATAAAGAGCTAACAAGCATAAGAAAGATGCTGAAAATCAGTAGCACTTGTTGTTGTTCAGTCACTAAGTTTTCTGATTCTCTGTGACCCCATGGACTGCAGCATGCCAGGCTTTCCTGTCCTTCACTATCTCCTGGAGTCTGCTCAAATTCAAATTTATGTCCATTGAGTCAGTGATGCTATCTAACTACCTCACCCTCTGTTGCCCTCTTCTCCTTTGGCCTTCAATCTTTCCCAGCATCAGGGTCTTTTCCAATGGGTTGGTTCTTTGAATCAGGTGGAAAGGCTAATCAGTACCATGATGAGATACTATTTCACATCCAGTAGGGTGGCTTTAATCAAAAAGGATGACAAGGGACTTCCCTGGTGGTCCAGTGGTTAAGACTTCATGCTTCCACTGGAGGGGGCATCAGTTCAATCCCCACTTGGGGGATTAGGATCTGGCAAGCTGCGATGTTGTGCCATGTGGCTTAAAAAAAAAAAGGACAACAACAGGATGTGGAGAAACTGGAATCCTCATATACTGCTTGCCGGTGGGAATGTAAAATGCTATGCCTGCTTTGGAAAATGTTTTTGCTATTCTTCAAAATGTTCAATATGAAGTTACTACATGATGCAGAAAACCTACTCGTTGGTATATACCCAAGAGAACTGAAACTGATTGTCCACACAAAAATGGGTCCACAAATGTTCATAGCAGCATTATTCATAATAACCAAAAACCATAAACCAATCATATGTCCATCAACTGACACATGGGTAAATATTATGTGGTATGTTCATACAACAGAATATCATTTGGCCATAAAAAGGAATTAAGTGTTGCTATATGATAACAAAGACAAATGCTAAATTTAAGAAGTCAGTTATAAAAGGCCAAATATTGTATGATAACATTTGTTTGAAATATCCAGAACAGACACAGCTGTAGAGGCAGAAAATAAATTAGTGGTTGCCTAAGGCTTGTAGGAGAAAGAGATGCTAATGTTTCCTTCTGAACATGAAAATGCTGAGATGAAAATGATCTGAAATTAAACACCAGTGATATGCTTATAACACTGTAAATATATCCAAAAGCATTGAACCAGACACTTTCAAAGAGTGAACTTTATGGCATGTATACATCAATAAATCTGTTAGAAAAAAAAGAAGACTGCATACCCTATGTTAACGTATCCAGTGCTATGTCTGTCTATAAGACTAGTCCCTCATCCTCTCCACTTGGAGTGTCACGACTCCTGTTAGCAGTGTCCACACACATGATCTGACAAGGTCCTCACTCACATACATACGTATCATCCTGTGACTGACACATACCTCCACAAGAGGATAGAGAATTTCACAAGAGTAGTGGAGCTGAGCAGTGAGGGTGGAGAAATCACCAAGTACAACAGAATCTGGATGGGAGGCAGAGGCGTTTGGAATGTTCTGCACCCAGGTAAGAGGATATGATAGGGGCAAGATTGAAAAACAAGTAGTGGGAAGGAAATGTTGAACATTGAGGAGAACCACTGATTTACAGAGCAAAATCATCAAGGATATCGTCTGGTGTCCTTTTCGGGTGGTTAGAAAAAGAAGCAACAGGAAATCAAACTTTAAAAAAAACAGGGCCTCCTCTGGTGGTCCAGTGGTTAAGACTCTGCAATTCCATTGCATGGGGCATGGGTTCATCCCTGGCTGGGAAACTAAGATCCCATGTGGCATGTGGCATGGTCAAGAGGTAAAAATTAAAAAAAAAAAAAAAACCAACCAACTGCAGTAACTTGCCCTTTGGGGGGATATATCATAAAGAATTTCAGGAAAAATGCAATCAGAAGTTCTTTTGCAGTAAAAAAAACCTTCAATAAAAAGCAAGACTGTCATCAAAGAATTTCTGGGTAGGGATTAGAGGGAGAGTTTAGGGAAAGTACACATACAAGAATTGAAGTAGTCGATCATTATTTTCTAGGTTTTAGGTTGACTTGAGTATTTCTTCATAGCCCTAAATAATTCTTAAGCCAACTGTGTTCCGACTTTGTGTTAATTCAGCATCTTTTATTTCCTGTCTGATAAGTTGCATTGTTGTATATATTAACATAAATGTAAGAAATGAGCAATTTATTATCTCTGAAAGAAGTCAACAGCCTCCAATTCACCTGTGGAAGTTGTATTTATAATAACAAATACCTGTGTTAATTTCCTTTCACAAGAAACACAATAGCATCCTCCTTCAGGGAGCGCTTTCTGATGAAGTGAATAATAAGCGCTCATCACATCATTTATTCCTTGTCTCTCTGATGTGCCAGCAAGTCTATGTTCCTTTCAATTAATATTCTACTTCTTATACAAAAGCTGTTTGGCAGTAAATGTGATAATTTTGAAGAACAGTAAAATTAGGTTAAATAATGGATGTGCAATTTGGACAAAGTTTAGGATAAAAGGACTATTCATGTTTTCCAAATGACTGTATTCAGTTCTATCCAACCCAACCTACAAATAATAAATATCTACTATGTGTCCTAAACTGTCCTCAGTTTCACAGAATTTATTATCTTGCAGAGAAGAAAACTTACGCAGGATGACGTAAAAAACAAGATAAAACAAAAACAAGCTTATGCCTTAAAGACAAGCTGTAAAACTTTACAAAATTCCTCTTTTAGGACTTCCCTGATGGCTCAGTGGTAAAGAAATCACCTGCTAACACAGAAGACATGGGTTTGATCCCTGATTCGGGAAGATCCCACATGCTGCAGGGCAACTAAGCCCAAGAGCCACAGCTACTGAGCCCACACTCGACCCTGGGAGCAGAAACTACCGAGCCTACACACCCTAGAGCCTGTGCTCCTCAAGAAAAGCCACTGCAGTGACAAGCCTGCGCACTGCAACTAGGGTCTCTGCAACAAGAGGAAAGCCTGTGCAGCAACGAAGGCCAGCACAGACAAGAATAAATAAAATTACGAAAAAGAAATACATCCAGAAAAATTCCTCCCTTTAGAACGGCCATTGTGTTCAGCTGTGCAGTCCATGTTCTATACCAGACTCTGAGGGGTACCATTCACATGGTAGATATCGTAGATTTGTAATTTATTACACTTTTTTGAAGATGGAAGCAAAAGGTGTCTGAGAAAGGATGGGGCTTTTCTTCTAAATTAGCACCGAGATGCTACAAGAGCTAGAGGCAGCCTTAGCAAAGTGATTCAGTGCAGGCAAGATGATGAATTTCTTTATATATATATACTGTGAAAGTGAAAGTGGAAGTCACTCAGTTGACTCCATGGACTATACAGTCCACGGAATTCTCCAGGATAGAATACTGGAGTGGGTAGCCTATCCCATCTCCAGCGGATCTTTCCGACCCAGGAACCGAACTGGGGTCTCCTGCATTGCAGGCAGATTCTTTACCAACTGAGCTCTGAGGGAACCCCATATACAGGAGGATTGGAGTAACTGGTTTATGGATGATTATATTATTCAAACCATTATGAGTAAAAGTGGGAAATGTGCTCCTTGTAAGTCAAATAGAGAGAGGACTGCTATCTGAAACATTCATCAATTTTTACATTTCCCAACTTGAGGATGTTTAACGATACATTGATGAAGACTTTCTAGCATGTGCTTTCAGTGTTATTTACTGAGTTTTGGTTTTGTTTTCAGAACAGTTTTAATCTATTAATTGTGAGGCTGCGCCATGACAGGCAGCCTAGATTAAGAGTAGGCCTGGTTTTCCAGGGTAACATGATTATCAGGCCACCTGGAGCCAGCCAATCAATATGCGCCCAGTAAGGAAAAGGGAACCTATCAGGGGAAAGCTGAAAAGCCCGCGAACGCCCAAGTTTGAAAAAAGCCCACGAAGGTTTGAGCCAATAAGATTACTTTGCAAACATGTAACCAATCCGCTTAAGCCAGCTACCAACTGCTTATGCACACATTATAAATTGGGTAACAGCTCGGGCTCAGCGCTCCCTGACCCCGTACCACTGTGTTGGACGCGCGGCAGGAGCCCTGACTAGAGTCAGCAATAAACTTCCCTTTTTTTGCAAGTTGCATTGTCTTGGAAGCCTTCTCTCTTCCCGCTCAGGGATTCGGACATCGGGCATAACATTAATAATAACTCCAAAGAAGCAAGATCATGTATAGATGACCAAAATATAGTGATAAACATGATTTAAGTCATTTACATGTTAAAGACACGTTCATTTAAAATAATACTATCTTTCTATCATAGGTTCAGGGTTTTTATTTCAAATTCTGATTTGCATGCTCTTCAAAGTGCAAACATCAGCTTAGGTATTAAACCTGTATTTTGAGTGCTAAGGATAATAAAAAAAGAAGTACTTAATGTCTCTTTGTTTCTCTCAAGAGAAAAAGAAGTCTTCCAGTTGAATACAGGCTAAATTGTAGTGACAGTTAAAAAATTAAGAAAAGATTGGGAATTGCAGTTAAAAGAATGAAACATCTCATCCTGGATTTAGAGGACTGAATTGTTAATTTGGCAATCTCTTTTTCTGTAAGTTGTTAAAATGGTTAAAAATGAATATGAGAGACCAAAATTCTATCTTGTGTTGGAAAGCAACCAGGATTCTATATATTTTGTCTAGAGATAATTGCTCTCTTCTTTCATTTTCAACCAAAAAAGAGATAACATTATGCTGACAAGACACTCATGAGGAGAAAAAAAACAGTGGCTATATCTATATACATCTTTATCTATCATAGATATCAATCTTATCTTTTATCATTAAGCAAATTTTCAGTATTTAAAAAATTTTTTTAAATTATTTATTTACTTATTTTTGGCTATGCTGGGTCTGTGGCTCAGCTGGGAAAGAATCTTCCTGCAATGCGGGAGACCTGGGTTCAATCCCTGAGTTGGGAAGATCCCCTGGAGAAGGGAAAGGCTACCCACTCCAGTATTCTGGCCTGGAGAATTCCATGGACTGTATAGTCCATGGGGTCACAAAGGGCCGGACATGACTGAGCGACTTTCACTTCACTTCCCTTCACTTCATGCTGGGTCTTGGATGCTGTGTGTGGGCTTTCTCGAGCTGTGGCAGGCAGGGGCTACTCTCTAACTGTGGAGCGCAGGCTTCTCATTGCAGCGGCTTCTCTCATTGTGGAGCCCAGGCTCCAGAGTGCAAGCAGGCTTCAGTGGTTGTAGTTCACGGGCTTAGTTGCCCCATGGCATGTGGAATCTTCCCACACCAGGGATCGAACCCATGGCTCCTTCACTGGTAGGCAGACTTTTAACCTCTGGACCACCAGGGGAGTCCTTTAGTTTAAATGAAATTCTATGGCCTAAATCTGGAGATCATTCCTAATCTTCTAATAGGTTGGGAGACTTATGGGTAAGATCCTAAAATTTTCAGCAGATTCTGCTGGTATTTTTTACATAATATTTATATGACTGGACCAACCTGATTTCCAAGTTTCCAATTAGGGTGAAAAATAATCCATCTGTTCCAATCCTCAGAAGTGAAACTGGGCAAAAACTGTGGATTCACCATTCTTATAATTAAATGACCCAAGTGTATAACTGATTTACAAATGTAATTGACAGCTGAGGTCTCAGTTGTTCTAATTGACTAGTTACACCATTACTTGGATGGGCCGATTGGCAATAAGAACAGAGTACTCTGGCTGGTGACAGTTGCATTATGGCTCTAAAGTGTATCCTTGGCTGGTATCCCAGTGGTTATTGCTTCCCACTAAAGAAGGCCAACAAAGCTAGTCTTAGGTTCATAGATAAAGCTGCCATTGCTCGCATCTTTCAATTGCCCTGTAATAGATGCAGATCTGTTACCACTGCTGGAAACAGAACTCCAAGAGAGTGCCTTAGCAGTGGAGGCTGGGAAGGGGGTGGGATAGCCTTTTATCTTCCTCATGGGACAGCCATCACTATGCTAGGACATATATGACACAAGGAGACAGAGAAAAGTCCTTTTTATTGTGGACAAAGAAGTCTGGCAGACTACAGTCCATGGGGTCACAGAGAGAAAGATATGACTGAGCGACTAACACTTTTACCATCTCTCTGTATACTTGTTGGTAAGCAATGGAACTTCTCTATTCCTTGATTTCCCTTTTGTATGATGGAAATTAAACGAGCTGTGAAGAGTGATGGAGGGGATTTCCCTGGTGGTCTAGTGGTTAAGAATCCACCTTTCAATGCAGGGGACACAGGTTTGATCCCTGGCTGAGGAACTAAGATCCCACATGCCTTGGAGCAACTAAGCCTGTTCGCTGAAACTGCTGAGCCTGAACACTGCAATTAGAGAATCTATGAGCTGCAAGGAAAGACCCCTCATGACTCCACGAAGATCCTTCGTGCCACAACTAAGACCCAATGCAGCCAAATAAATAAATTAATTTACAAAAAATGAAAAGAATGATGGAAAGATTAATTAGCTTAACCAGGCAGCATTTTTAATTCCTTGCATGTGTTACTTAAACCTGGCTGTAACTCAGTCAACAAAAAGGGTTTATTTGGTCACCATAGTATATAGACTACAATAGAGTTCTAAGTATTTCTGGGATTTATAAATGAAGTAGAAGACAAATTTCTATTCTCAAGGAATTGTCATAGTTCAGGTGAGATAGTACCAAGCCCAGTGAAAACTGGTAAGCAAACGAATGAAAATACAACTAACTGTAGCCACTAGCTAGGACTCTGATGTTCCTCCAATGGCTCCATGACCAGATTCAGAGGTGATGAACAGGAAGGTCTGCTAGACTCAAGGAAGGAAAACTAGGTTTATAAAATAGATTCACTGTTGAGAGTTTAATTATTTTGGGAAATCCTTTAACACAATCTCATGCTGTTGTGTAATTTTGTCTGAAAGGCTTGATTACCATGAACAAACAAATTTTGATTACACTGAGAAAACAAATTTTGATCACAAAAAAAATGCCAGATTCAATCTCATATAGACATGTGTCATCACTAAAATGATCCCTTTTATTTACATACAACCTCCTCTCAAGAAAAAAAGGCACAAATGTACATAAATGATAGTTTAAATGTACAGTTTGGGGAGACTGAGTCATTAATAATGCTATTAATAAATACTAATGTAGCAGACAGGGACTTCCCTGGTGGTCCAGTGGCTAATACTCCCAAGGCAGGGTCCCAGGTTCCATCCCTGGTCAGGGAACTAGATTCCACATGCTGCAATTGAGTTTGCATGCTGTAACTATAAAAAAAAAAAAATTCCACATGATGCAACTAAGACCCAGCACAGCCAAATAAATAAAGTAGCAAATGGCAATATACACATTGCATTTGCCACTGAACTTGGAAGAATAATAATAGCCAATTTTCCTCATCTGCAGCTGAAGAAATTATATTAAATTAGAGATGACACACACACACAAAAAACAGCGGAAAGTAGCTAAGCAACACTTTCAAACTTCAAAGGAGAAAAGCCCTAAATTTAGCTTTTGAACATATATTCATCAGCACAGCTAAAAAAAAAAAGTCTTCATAAACTGATTTGCAGCATCTTTTAAAATAAAAGCCTGGAGCAGGTTGCAATGTCTAGGTGAAATTCTTGTTCAATGTGTCGTGAAGCTGCAAGCCACCTCTACTGCCATGCGCCTTTCTGGATTGTGCACTCCATTAATCTCTATCAGAGTGTCCCATTTTCTCCTAGAAAATTCGCTTAATAATCTGGATTGTGCTTATGTGATTGCGTTCACTTTGGGATCATCATTGCAATCTGCTGTGTAATTCAATTTAAAAGAAAACAAGCCTTATTTGAGACACGTTCATAAATCATTACTGTACTTGATTTATCTAATAGCCAGGTCTCTGTCTTTTCAAAGCTTAAATGTGCTAAGCTATGCCTGTGTACCTTCACAGAAAATTGTTAATATCCTTGTCATCCACTGCTTTGAAAATTTCTAGTTGACTTGTGCTCATTCTCTCTTACATGTGAAACCTTAATTTTCTGGCTTACCATCTGCTTTGTAATTCTCCTCTACTAAGATAGCGTAGACAGTGAGAAGCTCTTAAAAAAAAAAAAAGAGCACTGATTTGAAGTGACTGCCAATTTCTGGGGTGTAAATACTCTTAATTTCAAGTCTCACAAGGTTTAACATCCATCTCACAAAATTCTTGAATATTTTAATAGTAGACACTCATGAACCAACAAGAACCAGCTCCAGCAACAAAGGTGAGCAGTAAAATCATTGCTAGTTTTGCACTGACTCGGAACAGTATTTTCATGAACTGCTAGCTCACTCACACCACCACAAAGTTCCTCCAGCTGTGGGCATACGCAATCATAACATATTTTAGTGTGGAATCAATGATGGGTGAAAATTGCTCCCTCTGTGCATCCCTGCAGAGTGAAAGCTAAATAAGCCAATTTCCTGAATTACTTAGAACTAAGTATTTATTGCATCACAAACAGATATTTCCCACTTGTCAGAAAATGTAATAGAGCCAAGACACCAATTGCTGTTTGCTTTCTGCTACAAGTGCAGACTAAACGGAATGGATATTCAATAAACTGTGTTAAACTGAAGGATGCATTTTCAAAACGGTAAGGGCGGTAAATGAACAGGCAACATAAATGTCAGAGGGAATTATGGGTATGAACACCTTCTTTCTGCTACTGTATAAACCAGCCCCTGTTGCAAATGTTCAGTAGCATAATGACTACATAGATGAGTTTTGCTCTTGGAAGTTCAAACACAGAAAGGCAACTGACATTTTCAATGTCAACAATTTGGAGGGCAACATTTATCCTGGTTTATGAGAATGCCTATTATTTCAACATGAATTGATCAGAAAAAAACCAGCCAGAATAAAAGGTAAAAGATGTGAAACAGGGTGAGAAAAATCCTTTTCAAAAACACTGATCTTACTGAAAAGGAAAATCTAGGACTCCTCTATTGTAATTAAATGAAGTGGAAGGTGGAGAAAAGGGATACAGTGAAAATTCTCTCCACGAATCATTCTGACGTCCTATCTTCTGAGGCCAAGAGACTGTAAACTGAGTGCTAGCCCCATCTGGCTTCTTCTTTCCTCCTGCCTCCAACTGCAATGGCATTTGAGACTGAAATTAGACCATCACCTCTATGACTTCCTTCTCTATCCAAGTTTGGATTTCCTAAGAAGTCACGCAATTATTAGAAAGACCTTAGAAGAGGAGCTGGTATAAGCATGGGATTATTTCAACGGTTGCACCTATCTGACTTTGGATCACATGTTTTTGGGGGAGAACTGGCCTTGCTGTACGTCTGGATGTTCATCCACACATCTGTCTTTCTGGTGTTGGAACCAGTACAAGCCGCGGTGACAGAGGAGTGGACAGCATTGCACAACTCTCACAGTGTCTCGCTTGTGATCTCTCTGTGTGTGCCTGGGCTACTCTGACCCGCACACCTATCCTTTCCCCAGTGCTCAGCTCACTTCCTCTTTGGCAGCGGTGTGTTGTGACACTAGACTTTCTGATTAAAATGTTCCTGTTGTGATGGATTCCTGTAACAGTGGTGTGAAGACCATCAAGTTATAACCTTTTTGCCATTCTCAGGACCTAAGCCAAATGCCGTGCTTATCAGGAAATAAGAACGAAAACGAGTGTCACAGTTTGGAATCTGCAGGAAGCAGTCTCTGAGACAGAGGTTAATGCTCAGGTGTGCCCTCAAGATCACACTGGTGGGAAGGAGGGGAGAAAGTGGGATCGGGCGGAGGGAGAAGTTTGAGCCGTGACACAAGCTTGACAGCCTTAGCCACAGAGAGTTCTGGAGCAGAAATGACCCAGCAGACCTGTTCCACTTTGGGTGCAAATGATTGGTCCTTTAATATCTCTACCTCCAGCCTTCATTAGATGTGAGTCTTCCTGAGAAGGACATGCCTTTGATGAGGCGGCCCGCTGTAGCTGATGTGCTTCCTGAAAGGACGGTAAGCTGGGAGCTGTTCCACTGAAACTCTCACAGCAGCTGGGGCAGTAAGTCCCTCCGTGAAGAGGGGTTTGGGCACCACATCTCCGTGGGTACCACTACAAATCTCTTAACCCTGAAAAATACCTATCATCATTCACACAGCAGATAGCCTTTATAAAGAGAATGACAGGCTACCTAGTACAAGTAGGTAGTATTAGCAAGTAGTTCACTTACATGTGGAATCTAAAGTGAACTTATTTACAAATCAGAAACAGACTCACAAAACAAATTTATGGTTTCTAACAGGGGAAGGGGTGCATAAGGGACAAATCAGGAGCTGGGATCAACAAAAAGAAACTACTATATATAAAAGAGATAACCAACAAGGTCTAGCTGTAGAGCACAGGGAACTATATTCAGTATCCTGTAATAAATGATATGGAAAAGAATATATATTCTGTTCACCAGAAACTAACACAACATTGTAACTATACTTCAACTTAAAAAAGAAAAAAATAGTTAAAAGAAAAAAAGAGACTACCAAGTAATACGTTAAAAACCATTGGTTAAAAAAAAAAAACAAAACCATTGGTGATTTCAACAAGTGGTGCTGGGACAACTGGATATCCCTAGGCAATAAACGCATAAACCATTCGCCCAAACTTCTCACTTTATACAAATATTAACTCAAAATGGATCATGGACTTAAATGAAACATGACTAAACCATAAGACTTTTAGAAAAAGACAAAGGAGAAAATCTTAAAGACCATAGGTTAGGCAAATAATACTTAAACAACACCAAAAGTATAAGCCATAAAACAAATCAATACATTGGATTTCATTAAATTAAAAAAATGTTTTCTCTGCAAAAGCCCAAAAGGAAAGAATAAGAAAACAAGCTGAAAGGATAAGCTTTCAGTGAACAAGTGAAAAGGATAAGAAGACAAGCTGCATATAGGAGAATATATTTGCAAACCACGTATCTAACAAAGGATTGACAGCTAGAGAATATTAAAAATTCTCAAAAGTTAAGTTAAAATGGGCAAAAGATACAAATGAATAGACATTTCATTGAAAAGAGTATACATATGTGTATAAATAAGCATGTGAAAAGATGCTCAAAACCACTAGTTATCAGGAAAATGCAAATGAAAACCACAACGGGACATCATTACTGGTCTACCAGGATAACTAAAACCAAAAAAAAGAGAACACTAAATATTGGTGAGGATATGGAGAAATTATATCAATTACATTTTGCTGTTGGGAAAAGAAAGTGGTACATCTAATCTGGAAAACAGTTGGCAGTTTCTTTAAAAAAAAAAAGGAAGAAAGAAATATGCAACTATCATGTGACCAGCAATTACACTCCTGGGCATTTATTCCAGAAAAATGAAAACTTAGGTTTCCACAAACATCTGCACACAAATGTCTATGGCAGCTTTATTTGTATAATAATATAAAAAAAAAAGAGAGAGCGAGAGAGAGAGAAAACAACCCAGATGTCTTTCAACATGTGGCTGATTAAATGAACTGCGGTGCATCCAACCATGGAAAACTACTCAGCTATAAAAAGGAGTGAACTATTACATTCATTCAATGACAATTATGAATTATCATTAAGAATTGTCCAGGGAGTTATTCTGAGAGAAAAAAAGTCAACCTCAAAAGGTTACACATGGTATGATTCCATTTATATAATTGAGGGTGGGTGGGTCTGGCCTTTCTCCTACACACATGCATGTGTTTGTGTGTGCGTAGTCACTTCAGTCATGTCCAACTCTTTGCAACCCTATGGACTGTATAGCCCGCCAGGCTCCTCTGTCCATGGGATTCTTCAGGCAAGAATACTGGAGTGGGTTGCCATGCCCTCCAACAGGGGATCTTCCTGACTCAGGGATCAAACCTGTGTCTCTTACATCTCCTGCATTGGCAGGCACGTTCTTTGTTGTTGTTCAGTCGCTAAGTCAGAAAATAAAAATCTGTCTTTGCAACCCCAAGGACTGCAACACATCAGGCTTCCCTGTCCTTCACTATCTCCCAGAGTTTTCTCAAACTCATGTTCATTGAGTTGATGATGCTATCCAACCAACTCATCCTCTGTTGCCCACTTCTCCTCCTGCCCTCAATCTTTCCCAGAATCAGGGTCTTTTCCAGTGAGACAGCTCTTCGCATCAGGTAGACAAAGTATTGGAGCTTTAGCATCAGTCCTTCCAATGAATATTTAGGATTGATCTGCCTTAGGATCAGCTGGTCTGATCTCCTTGCAGTCCAAGGGACTTTCAAAAGTTTTCTCCAGCACCACAATTCAAAAGCATCAATTTTTCAGGGCTCAGCCTTCTTTATGGTCCAACGCTCACATCTGTACATGACTACTGGAAAAACCACAGCTTTGACTAGACAGACTTTGGTTGACAGTGTGATATCTCTGCTTTTAACTATGCTGTCTAGGTTTGTCATAGCCTTTCCTCCCAAGGAGCAAACGTCTTTTAATTTCATGGCTGCAGTTACCATCCACAGTGATTTTGGAACCCAAGAAAATAAAAATCTGTCACTGCTTCCACTTTTCCCCCATCTTTTTGCCATGAAGTGATGGGACCGGATGCCATGAGCTTAGTTTTTTGAATGTTGAGTTTTAAGCCAGCTTTTTTCACTTTCATCTTTCACTCTCATCAAGAGGCTTTTTAGTTTCTCTTTGCTTTCTGCATTAGAGTGGGATCATCTGCATATCTGGGGTTGTTGATATTTCTCCTGGCAATCTTGATTCCAGCTTATGACTCACTTGAAATGCCTGGCATTTCACATGATGTATTATTCTGCATCTAAGTTAAAAAAGCAGGGTGACAATATACAGCCTTGACATACTCCTTTCCCAATTTTGAACCAGTCAGTTGTTCCATGTCTGGTTCTAACTGTTGCTTCTTGACCTGCATACAGGTTTCTCAGGAGACAGGTAAGGTGGTCTGGTATTCCCATCTCTTTGTAGTGATCCAGTCAAAGGCTTTAGTGTAGTCAATGAAGCAGATGTTTTTTCTGGAATTCCCTTGCTTTCTCTATGATCCAGTGAACGTTGGCAATTTCATCTCTGATTCCTCTGACTTTTCTAAACCCAGCTTGTGCTGCTCAGTTCATGTACTGCTAAAGCCTAGTTTGAAAGCTACTGAGCATAACCTTGCTAGCATGTGAAATAAGTGCAATTGTGCAGCAGTATGAACGTTCTTTAGCACTGCCCTTCTTAGAGACTGGAATGAAAATTGATCTTTTCCCAATCTGCTGATGTACTGAGCACAGTACTTTAACAGCATCATCACTTTTAGGATTTGAAATGGCTCAGCTGGAATTCTATAACCTCCACTAGCTTTGTAGTAATGCTTCCTCAGGCCCACTTGACTTCACACTCCAGGATGTCAGGCTCTAGGTGAGTGACCACACCATCATGGTTAATCCAGGTTATTAAGACTTTTTTGTATAGTTTTTCTGTGTATTCCTGACCTCTTTTTAATCTTTTCTGCTTCTGTTATGTCCCTCCCATTTCTGTCCTTTATTGTGCCCATCCTTTTATGAAATGTTCCTTCAATAGCTTCAATTTTCTTGAAGGGATTTCTAGTCTTTCCCATTCTATTGTTTTCCTCTATTCTTCTTTGCAGTGTTCACTTAAGAAAGCTTTCTCATCCCTCCTTGCTATTTTTTGGAACTCTGCATTCAGTTGGGTACATCTTTCCCTTTCTACCTTGCCTTTCACTTCTCTTTTCTCAGCTATTTGTACAGCCTCCTCAGATAACCACTTTGCTGTCTTCCTTTTTTTTTGTCCTTTGGGATGGTTTTGGTCACCACCTCCTGTGCAAGGTTACAAACCTCTATTTATAGTTCTTCAGGTACTCTACCTACCAGATCTGAAAGTGTGAAAGTAAAAGTTGCTCAGTCATGTCCAACTCTTTGTGACCCCCAGGAGCCTGCCTGGCTCCTCTGTCCATGGAATTCTCCAGGCCAGAATACTAGGGTGGGTAACCATTCCCTTCTCCAGGGGATCTTCCCAACTCAGGGATCGAACCCAGGTCTCCCACATTGCAGACAGATTCTTTACCACCTGAACCACCAGGGAAGCCCCAGATACTGGAGTGGGTAGCCCATCCCTTCTCTAGCAGATCTTCCCAACCCAGGAATCGAACTGGGGTCTCCTGCATTGCAGGCAGATTCTTTACCAGCTCAACTACCAGGGAAGCTGCTGAGCTACCAGGGAAGCCAGATCTAATCCCTTAATCTATCTATCATTTTCACTGTATAATCACAAGGAATTTAATTTAGGTCATCCCTGAATGGCCGAGTGCTCTTCCCCACTTTCTTCAACATAAGTCTGAATTTTGCAATTCAGATTCAGAATTGCATTGCATTGCATTGCATTGCAATTGCAATTCATGATCTGAGCTACTGTCAGCTCCAGGTCTTGTTTTTGCTGACTATATAGAGCTTCTCCATCTTTGGTAGCAAAGAATGTAATCAATCTGATTTCGGTGTTGACCATCTGGTGAGGTCCATGTATAGAGTTGTCTCTAGTGTTGTTGGAAGAGAGTGTTTGCTATGACCAGTATGTTCTCTTGACAAATCTCTGGTAACCTATGCATGCTTTATTTTATACTCTAAGGCCAAACTTGCCTGCTACTCCACATATCTCCTGACTTCCTACTTTTGCATTCCAATCTTCTAAGATGAAAAGGACATCTTTTTTTGGTGTTAGTTCTAGAAGGTCTTGTAAGTTGTCATAAAACTGGTCAACTTCAGCTTCTTCAGCATTAGTGGCATAGACTTGGATTACTGTGATGTTGAATGATTTCCCTTGGAAGCAAACCAAGGTCATTCTGTTGTTTTTTATGACTGCACCCAAGTATTGCATTTCAGACTCTTGTTGACTGTGAGGGCTACTCCATTTCTTCTAAGCGATTCTTGCCCACAGCAGTAGACATAATGGTCATCTGAATTAAATTTGCATAGTCCCATCCATTTTAGTTCCCTGATTCCTAAAATGTTGATGTTCACTCTTACCATCTCCAGCTTAACCACGTCCAATTTACCTCGATTCATGGACCTAACATCACAGGTTCCTATGCAATATTTTTCCTACAGCATCGGACTTTACTTTCACTACCACATATATCCACAGCTGAGCATCACTTCCGCTTTGGCCCAGCCTCCTCATTCTTTCTGGAGCTATTAGTAATTGACCATTGCTCTTCCCCAGTAGCATACTGGAACCTTCTGATCTGAGGTGGGGTGGGGCTCACATTCTGGTGTCGTATCTTTTTGCCTTTTCATACTGTTCATGGGGTTCTCATGGCAAGAAAACTGGAATGGTTTGCCATTCCCTCCTCCAGTGGACCACATTGCATCAGAACTCTTCACTGTGACTTGTCCATCTTCGGTGGCCCTGCGTGGCATGGCTCATAGCCTCATTGAGTTATGGAAGTTCCTTCGCCACGACAAGGCTATGATCCATGAAGGGCTCTACCAACATAATATCTGCTTAGTCAAAGTAACTGGTGAGAAGGTCACCAGAAAGAAGTGGATTTGGAAATAGGGCAACAGGCTGCCCTGGAACTCTGTGGGGGTGTGCTCTTGGATCCCCACCAAAGTGAAGGGAGGCAATGATGGAAAAGTTCTGGCCCAAGCAGTGACTGAGGTTGGTGTAGGAAGGGCTGTCCAGCTATAGACTGCATCAACAGATTTTGTGCCTCCCAAGAAGACACAGTCTAGGAACTCCAGGGTGGTGTGGAATTAAAAATGGAGCAGTAGGGTTCCTCCACTGCAGGCAGCATCCAGAGGCTGGGTAGATGGCTAATTCCAGCTTGGACATGTTGCCATGGTCACGGACTGCTCTACCACCAGCAGGAGCAAGCTAAAGCCTCGGTGGAGCTACCCTCAGAGTGGGGGAAGATCATGAAATCCCACAGCCCTATGCACTGCTGTGTCAATTTCTGAACAGACTTCAGTACTGGATCAATGGTGATTTATTTAATTTTTTTTTTTTTTTACTGCGCAGCAGCCATAGGCATCTATGAGAGTGGGCTCCAGGTCCATAAAGTCTTGTGGGTGCATACTCGCCAGTTCAACTTTCTGAAGGTGCTGCAGGAGTTGCTTTCATAGTCTTAGGTTGATACTGAACTCAGTAGCACGGGACTGGGATAGTACTCCATACAGTGGAGTCCTCAATAACCAGTCTGGGCTTTATAAAAAGAGGTGCCCTCAGTATAGATATGGTCTGATAGATGGAGATGTTAGAGGGTCAGATTCTGCAAACACACTGCAAGTCTCTAGCAACACCATGAATTCCTGAAACAGGTGGTTTTATATGTTCTACTCTTCCCTAACATATTTATGAATTGGATCAGATATAATAAAAACACTTATCAGTTATTGATATGCCCCAAAAGATAGTAAGTTGCGTTTCCCCCCTCCTCAATCACAGAGGACGCCATCCCTATCCTCAAGGAACCTCCAGTGTAGTTGGAAGAATATTCAACAACGTCCGTTAAAAAGTCACAACAACTAGACAAGGCTGAGAATCTGAGTATCAGATGAGTGCCAGAAACTCTCTGGGTTGGGCAGCTCAGAGGAGAGAGAAAGAGGCTTCAGAGAGAGAATAGAATTAGGGAAGGAGAGCGAGGAACTGCATCTAAAATAAAGGGTAATATATTACAGTGTGTGTGCGACGCATGCTAAGTTGCTTCAGTCAGGTCCAGCTCTTTGTGACCCTATGGACTGTAGCCCACCAGGCTCCTCTGTCCATGGGATTCTCCACGCAAGAATAGTGGGGTGGGTTGGCATCTCCTCCATCAGGGGATCCTCCTGACCCAGGGATCAAACCTGTGCCTCCTGGGTCTCCTGCATTGGCAGGTGGCTTCTTTACCACTAAGGCCACCTGGGAAGCCCAATATATTAAAGTAGGTTCCAGAAAGCGGGAGCCTTGTTTCAATCCATTGTTTCTTAGTGCCTAGAAGAGAGGGGTTGGATGGCATCATGGACTGAATGGACATGAGTCTGAGCAAGCTTCTGGAGATAAAGAAGGACAGGGAAGCCTAGAGTGCTGCAGTCCATGGGGTCGCAAAGACTGAGACACCACTGAGGGACTAAATAACAACAACAAAGAACAGAGTGGGCACACAGTGGGCAAATGGTAAATAGGAAAGAATGAATGGTAGGGAGTGATAGCAATACAAAAGCAGGCAGTATCTGATGGCTAAAAGACTTGAAAACAGGTCAAGAAGTTTTGATATTTACATTAGTGATGCCCCCTCAAGAACTCTTAAGTATCTAAACGCTGACCCTTCTCACCCATCCCTTGTGTACAGAGAGCGGGGATGGACGCGGGCTGCTGGTATGGGTCACTCCTGTTAACTCCAGGGTCTGGAGTGGTGCCCGGCTGTATCAGTGAATATCGACTGACTAAAAGGCCAGTCGCCCTCTCCCTCTGGCCACCCACCTGCGGGAAAGGGTCGGCCGAAGGCCACTCAGCTCCTCCATCAAAGCATTTCCATTCGAGAACGCAACATTTACTGAATGCTAGCCGGGTTCTTTCTGGACAAGTCGCGCCTCAGTCCCCAAGATACTGCTAGGTAGGTACTAGTCCAGTGCCCAGCACCTGACACTCAATATCAGCGGATGATGCATTAATCAGTCATTATTGAAGCTGGTTACCACCTAACGCTGCCGGACGAGTCTCACCGGTTTCCCGCAGGTGGACGATACCGCCAAGCGCTCACAGCAGAGCGCGTCAGACAGGATGACGCCGGCGTGGCTGGTGGGTGGGGCGGCTTGGCCCGGCACGCGCACGCGCGCTGCCGCGCCGTCCTGTCCTGCGAGTGGGCGGGCGACGCATGCGCGGGCGGCGGCCTTAAGGCGGCCGCGGCCCCAAGCATCCCAGTCGGCCTGTCAGCCGGCTAGGAGGTACTGTCAGGCCGTCGCACGGCAGCCATGGCGGCAGAGGAGGAGGAGGTGGACTCGGCGGACCCGAGTGAGAGGTCAGTGCAGCGGGGGCTGCGTCTGGCTCGGGCGCTGCGTCTGGCTCGGGCGCGCGGGCAGTGCTAAGGACTCTAACCTGCCCAGTAGTTCGGTTGTCCCGCCCCGACGCGAATCCGCGCGGCGCGGGGAAGAGAAACCTCTGGCCCCGCTCTGCCCTCAGCGGGCGCCCTTCGGGTCTGAATGTGACCCCGGCTGCGCCAGGAGGCCGCTTGACCCCCACGCCGGCGGGTCCCGCGGGGTCGTGTGAGCGGCTCCGCCGGGCGGCCGCGGAAGTGGCTGGGCACCCAGCCCTGCTGAGGTCAGTTTTGCGGCAGAGACGGCTGCGGACCCCAGCCCTGCCCCAGCTGGACCCACGGGCGCTGAGCGGCGTCGCTGCACTTGACTCGAGTAACGGGAAACGGCCGAGTCACTGTCCGCTTCCGAGCGCAGCTTCCGACCTCAGTTAAGCGCTGCGCTCGGTGCAGCCGGGAGCGAGGGCGAAAGTGCAGTCCGCCCGGGTGTCTCCGGAGCCTGAGGAAGGGGCGGCGCTTCCTCGGGGCAGTGGTGGACCGACAGTCCAGGTTCCCATGATAGATGGGGTGTTTGGAAAGATGACAGAAGGGAAAAGTTGTGAAATAGTAGAAACTAGCTTCTTCCCTTGACTTTTGTTTACGTGAGCCACTCACTTCACAAGTCCATTGTTTTGGTTTGTTGATGAATTTACTTGTTGAGGTAAGATGCCTAATGTTGTGTGATCACAAGTAGGAACCTGTTAGCTGTCACCATCTAGTTCATCACAACATTTTTGGCTCTGAGACTACTTTTATGGGGTCTGTTTGGCCTCCATGTTGTTGGGAGGCTTGCGAGTCCAGGGTACAACCAGGAAAGGAATTTGCCGTTTTGGGTGACAGCAGGAGGTCCTGTAGATAGAGTATAAACTATCCTTAGCAGCTGACCAGTCATAGTCCCTTGTTAGAGGTGGACCTCTTTGGTGCTCTTGGTGATACACTTGAGCAGTATCCAGTATATAAACTGCTGTGGCCTTGTGAACTCTACTAAGCAAGTACCTGCTTATGCTGGGTGTTCCCTCCTGTAGTCATATTAAACTTTAAGGTTGAGCCTATGTGCTAGGTATCACTATACCCATTTTTCAGGTGCAACTGCAGCTGGGACTGCACCAGTGAGGAATGGGAGTGGATTGGAGCTCCCTCGGTATCTGGATTTAGTCTAAGGAGCTTTCCCACATCTCTGCTTGTTTCTCACTGGGATTGGGTTTACTAGGATGTTTAGTTATTATTTCCTTTGCTTCACTGATACTTTGTTATTTAGTCCTTCATTGATACAGAGCTCACTTTAATTTTTTTAAATTGGTTAATCAACAGTCAAGAGCAAAGTGGATTGTGAGAAAACTGAAGTCTTTGAATCAAGTTCCTTATTCTTAAGACATTTCAGATCTAGATGGGGCAATGACATTAACAAAGGAAACAATTATAAAACGGTCATTTTAAGGCTTTTTGTTCTTCACTTGCTAAATCATGTCCAACTCTTTGCAATCCTTTTAACTGTAGCCCCCCAGGTTCCTCTGTCCATGGGATTTCCCAGGCAAGAATACTGGAGTGAGTTGCCATTTCCTTTTCCAGGGGTTCTTCCGGACTCGGATCAAAGCCACGTATCCTGGTTTGCAGATGGATTCTTTACCACTGAGCCACGCTGAGAAACCCCAAAGGCTTTTTGGATCATTTGATTCTTATCCTTTCCTTCCTAGTGCAGACGGTCATGCCTCAGAGCCATTTGGTTTTCAACATCTAATCCTTTTCAGTTGCAGTACAGTTGAGAAAGCAATATGTAACAAGAGTTAGGTAGACTTCTGTTAATTGCTGCAAGGGTTGTCCTAGAGATTGTTTAAGTATCAGTTGGGTTTAGAGGAAAGCTGTCATGGAATTGCCTAGTTGCAGAGTAGACCATAGACTAGCCAACTTGCAGTGATGGTCCAGGGTTATTGCTAAATTTTCAGGAATTTTGCCAACAGTTGGCAGCTTGAAATCAGTCATGGTAGTTGTACTTACATCATGGAAATCATCAAATAGTATAAATAAGGTATTTTTCCCCCTTCATCTCCAGTGGGTTTATCCTACTGGATTTTCATTAGTTTTGATTGTGTTTTTTTGCCTTGGAGATAAGATAGAGAAATCCACTCTCCTATCTTTTAAAAGACTTTTCATGTCAGTGACCCCTCTCTGTTGCCATCTCCCCTTTCCAAATCCTTACCTCTTGACTTCTAAAAATCACAGAACTCCTCAGTGTTACATTCCAGTGGACTTCTATTTTTCTTAATACTTAGCCTTTCTTGGGTCCTTTTTAGTGTTTGACACTAAAGATAGCTACTCCCTTTGGAGACTTTTATCAGACCTTCTACCTCTTATGACATTTTGCTTCTTGTCTTACCTGAGACCAGTAGTTAATTTTGTTTTTTACCCTCATTCACTCTCTGCGATTCTGTCTCCATCTGTGTTTTCATTGTGTTGTTTACTCACAACTGCTTGAGCTATCCTGTCTGTAGGGAGGGCTCAGAATTCCTTAGGATTAAGCCTTCTTCAGTACTCTAGTGATGTTTCTAATTGGGTATCAAGTGTTTGCAACTGGTTTCTCAAATGTAACAAGTCCCAACTAGGACCTCATTTGCACCTCCTTCCCTTGAGCTAAATCATACAAGAAGCTCAGTGCTTCCCCTTGACTTCCTGTTTTTGTTAGGGTACTTACACATTACCCAGATAATCATGATGCTGTGATCACTCACCTAGAGCCAGACATCCTGGAATGTGAGGTCAAGTGGGCCTTGGGAAGCATCACTACAAACAAAGCTAGTGGAGGTGATGGAATTCCAGTTGAACTATTTCAAATCCTGAAAGATCATGCTGTGACAGTGCTGCAGTCAATATGCCAGCCAATTTGGAAAACTCAGCAGTGGCCGCAGGACTGGAAAGGGTCAGTTTTCATTCCAATCCCAAAGAAAGGCAATGCCAAAGAATGCTCAAACTACTGCACAGTTGCACTCATCTCACACACTAGAGAAGTAATGCTCAAAATTCTCCAAGCCAGGCTTCAGCAATACGTGAACTGTGAGCTTCCAGATGTTCAAGCTGGATTTAGAAAAAGCAGAGGAACCAGAGATCAAATTGCCAACATCTGCTGGATCATCAAAAAAGCAAGAGAGTTCCAGAAAAACATCTATTTCTGCTTTATTGACTATGCCAAAGCCTTTGACTGTGTGAATCACAACAAACTGTAGAAAATTCTGAAAGAGATAGGAATACCAGACTACCTGACCTGCCTCTTGAGAAATCTGTATGTAGGTCAGGAAGCAACAGTTAGAACTGGACATGGAACAACAGACTGGTTCCAAATAGGAAAAGGAGTATGTAAAGGTTGTATATTGTCACACTGCTTATTTAACTTATGTGCAGAGTACCTCATGCACAATGTCGGGCTGGATGAAGCAGAAGCTGAAATCAAGATTGCTGGGAGAAATATCAATAACCTCAGATATGCAGATGACACTACCCTTTTGGCAGAAAGTTAAGAACTAAAAAGCCTCTTGATGAAAGTCAGAGAGGAGAGTGAAAAAGTTGTTTTAAAGCTCAGCATTCAGAAAACTAAGATCATGGCATCAGGCCCATTGCTTCATGGCAAATAGGTGGGGAAACAGTGGAAACAGTGGCTGACTTTATTTTTGGGGGCTGCAAAATCACTGCAGATGGTGACTGCAGCCATGAAATTAAAAGACGCTTGCTCCTTGGAAGGAAGGTTATGACCAACCTAGACAGCATGTTAAAAAGCAGAGACATTACTTTGCCTACAAAGGTCCGTCTAGTCAAAGATCTATGGCTTTTCCAGTAGTCGTGTATGGATGTGAGAGTTGGACTATAAAGAAAACTGAGCGCTGAAGAATTGATGCTTTTGAACTGAGGTGTTGGAGAAGACTCTTTCGAGTCCCTTGGACTGCAGGGAGATCCAACCAGTCCATCCTAAAGGAGATCAGTCCTGGGTGTTCATTGGAAGGACTGATGCTGAAGCTGAAACTCCAATACTTTGGCCACCTGATGCGAACAGCTGACTCATTTGAAAAGACCCTGATGCTGGGAAAGATTGAAGGCAGGAGGAGAAGGGAACGACAGAGGATGAGATGGTTGGATGGCATCACTGACTCAATGGACATGAGTTTGAGTAAATTCCGGGACTTGGTGATGGACAGGGAGGCCTTGTGTGCTGTGGTCCATGGAGTTGCAAAGAGTCGGACATGACTGAGCGACTGAACTGAACTGAAGTGAACTTAGGTATTTAGGTTCTTCTGGTCCTCCAGATTAAGAGATGTGGTACTGTCTTTTCACTATCCTTCCCCACCTCCATTGATCCAAGCACAGAATCTGTTCCCACGTCCAGTAGCCTCTAAGTGCAGCATCACCTTTCCAGCCCTGTTGTCACCTGGGGGCCACTTGGTTCAGACTCTGATTACTCCCTTTTCTAAATTATTGCAGGTTTTCGGTACGTGTTCAGTGCCTATGCTTTCCACATAACTTACGTTTTTTAGTTACTTTTACACCCCCAGAGGCACAGACACCCACAGTAGAGGGCTTCCCAGGTGGCTCAGTGGTAAAGAATCTGCCTTCCAGTGCAGAAGATGCAGGAAATGTGGGTTCAATTCCTGGATCGGGAAGATCCCCTGGAGAAGGAAATGGCAGCTCACTCCAGTATTCCTGCCTGGAAAGTTTCTTGGACAGAGGAGCGTGGCGGGCTACAGTCCGTGGGGTGGCAAAGAGTCAGACACTGCTGAGCGCTCATGCAGTCAGTTGCACACACAGTGTGGTGTTATTATATGTCCTCAGCCTGACTTCCAAGCCCTTTGCAGGCAGTGAGGCTGCTAACTTTGGAGTCTTATTTCCTTCCTGTGCTCTGGACTCAAGCCAAGCTGTGTCTTTCATTGTTTCCAACACATGTTCCTTGCTTACCTCCTATTTTTCCATGACTTGGTTCAAGTTGATTTCTCTGACCCCAAACAGATGGTGATCTCCCTTCTTTTAAGATCCATGGTGTTTTCCTACACTTTCTTTATGGCACCTCCATCGTGTCCTGTAGTATCGTTTTTCTGTACTTGTTTTGTCAGATCATTGAAGACAAAGCTTTTGTGTTACTGAAATGTCTGGTTGAGCCCAAAGGGGCTTTATAAATAGAAAGTTTCAATAAAATTTTAAGAATTAAACATTTCAACTGTTTTAAATTTATGCTGACACAAACATTATGATAAAAAATCCTAGTACTTGATTATTTATTTTGTAGTTGATGATTTAAATTTTTTCATTCCGAAACATCAAGTACATCAATAGATACTGTTATAAGAAATTCAAAGTTTAAATTTGTCTAGGATGAGTTTGAGCAGTTAGAATCATAAACGTAAATTATGTAAGAGAATTGTGAATATGGTTCTTCTCCTTGACCTTGGATGAACCAACAGGGAACCATGCTTCGCTGTTTTGCCTGTTCTCCAAAATGCCAGTTACAGACCAGCAAATGCAGATGTCATTCCTGTGACAAAGAACCTAACAAAAGATTTTAAAGTCCCATGGGTGGTACACTTAGTAAAAACAACACTGACTAATACATTTCAGAATAAAATGTGCCTCTGCATGAGTCCTTAAAGTGTATAGTATTTATAATAGACATTCAGAAACATTTTATAGTTAGATTTTTGGTCTAATTCCATAGTTCTGTAATTTCTCACTCCTGATTGTGAATCATGAAATAATTGTCTGGAAAAGTGTTTTTTTTTTCCTTAAAGTTCATTCAATTTGATACCTAGGATCTTTAGTCTTTCATTTTCTTTATATAGTGGATGAACTCATTTCGAAACTAACAACAAAATGTAACTTGGATTTATTAAGCAATGTAAAATCTAAGAACTCCATGTGTAGCTTCTTAATTATGTATGTTGGATGATGATGCTATGTCTGGTTCCAGAATGGCTTTCTTACTATGTGCAAGAAGATATGAAGCAATTAGGGGAAAAGATTTCCAGCACATGGAAAAAGTTATAAGTTAGGAAAATAACCTTAAAAATTGTACAAAAATATTTTTAAATAAAAAAAAATGAAGAACAATAGTTACAGGTTAAAAAGTTAAAAGAATGCTAGTTAATGTGTTGAAATATTAATATATTCAAGAGCCTATGTTGTCATTGATCTCATGGTTATGATAATTTGCTTCCCTAGTATCATTTATTTAAAATAAAATGGCATGTTAATAAATTATGACTTGTGTGAGACATACTCTTTTTTTTTTTTTCTTCTTCTTCTTCTTCTTTTCCTGAGTAGGATTTAAGAAGTCTTTTCTCAGGAAAAAAAGGTCTTTATTTGCCCAAGGGTTATCATTTTCAGTCTGGAAGTTTTCAGTCATTCACTGGTTAAGGAATTATTTCAGAGGAATACATGTATTCATAACTCTAGTCAGTTTGGATATTTATAATAAAAATGAAAACCTCATCATTTCTCTAAATGAGGTAGATAGAATACTTGCTTAGAGTAGCTTATAGAGAGCAGTAATAAACATAGTTTTTCTTTCTTGATAGTACCAGTCAGTATAGGCCATTTTAAACAAACCTGTAATATAATGAAATTCTCTTTACTTGTAACCTAATTAGAAATGTTATTTAAGTAGCCAAAACTATGTGGAAACTGACCAGACTTCTGTATGTTTTCTTCAGAATACTTTGAAACCTCTTTCACTGTTTCACAATATTTACAGTTTGTGCAATTCAGATTTAGTAACACTATGGATAGTCAAATGCCTTAGACAAGAAAACAGGAATTACTAGGAAATTTAAATGTTGATAGCCTAGGATACAAGTACAATGTTAATGCTATTTTATAAAAAAGAGAGAGAGTACATAGAAAATTCAGGGGGAAAGTTTCAGTTTTCTTTGTAGAACTAGGGATACCTAAAATCAGATTCTTGGGTTAACAAACTGTTAATATGCTAAGTACGTCTTATTTGGCGTTCCTTAGAGTTGCCACCTTTGGTATAGTGTTTTAAAGCTTTTACTCAGAAGTCTGCTCACTGAAAGTATTGTTTACATGTTACACGTTGCAAAGCAAGTTTATTTAGTATTTTGTTTAGATGCTTTAGGGCTTGGGTCCTCAGCCTTCCTAGTGAGGTTGGTTCTCAATAGATAAGACAGTGTATGATAAAATCTTCTTGATGCCATAGATAGATAGAGTCCCTATTGTGAATGTCTTATCTTTATATTACAGCTGACACTTTTCATCTCTTCTGATGTCAGGGCCTCAGCAACGTATGATGGTGTTTCCTATTCATCTGCTTATTAGAGAAGTTAATTTTTGCTTTTCTGTGTATTTCCCAAAGTTCTGAGGAGGCAGTCCTGCATCTTGTTCACTGTATCATGGCCATGGTAAATTGAATTGTTCTTTTGAATTTTGTGCCCTCAGAAGTATGGCTGGACATCTGACAAACTTCAGACTGTGTGGTTAGTTCCAGTCTCAGTCTTCCACAAAGTAAGCAGAGAAATGCAAAAACAACTCTGGATGGCATAGGAGATTTTGTGGAAGAGGCAGAGGGTTTCTTTGAAGATGGGGTCAATTTACCCCAAAGACAGGAAGTGAGGTTGGATGGGTGTCTTAGAGAGTTGAACCGCAGAGGTTGCCAGCTGAGTAAGGTGTGGGAACTCATGAGCAAAAGCTTATAAACTGAAGGGAGGAAAAGGCAGACCCTTGCTGTCACTCTTTAAAAATGTGCCTTTGAACCTATTATGCGCTAACACTCAATCCTGTAGAGTAACTCTAAGAAAAAAATAAAGGCAGTTTATTTAAAACACTGTCATCTAGTTAAGGCAAAAACTGATTAGACAGAAACATGAGGGCCAAGGGGAGAGAGGTATCTTTACAGTTCCATTAACAGTGAAGATAAACTTTTACTGTATTTTGTTAAATATATTTTTTTCAGTTTAAATATACTTTAGAAAAACTCCACTTAAAAAAAATTATCTACTTTGTTGAAAAAGCTGCTGTAAAAAACCTGGAGAGTTATTATTGGCCCCTCTTGTGGTTGAAGAGCCCTTGTTTTTAATGTAATGCAATAAATAGCCTTGCAAACATAAAAACATTATTTTGCCCCTTCTCTTTGAGTTAAGGCAATCACTGGGAGGCAAAATGCATAGACAAGACAATCCTATCTCTTAAAAATTGGTTTTATGATGAGTGGTGAATAGGTGAAGGTAGGCATGATTCCTATATTAATGGCTGACACATCACATTTTAAACCCTAGTGCCTTGTGCATAGTAGGCATTCAGAAACTAAAATTTTTTATATATAATTTGAATACTGAAACAAAGATTGCATTTGTGTTTCCTCTGCCCCAATATGTTTGTGATGTGAGGGGGAACAATAGTAGATTATAGTTCATTTTACTTGTATTTATTGTTTTTGTTGTACTGGCCTCTGATTCTCTTTGGCCAAGAACTGTGCTGTTATTGAGGGATATTTGCTGAAAAAAATTAATGAAATTGAGTTGTGAGTAACTTCCTATTGGTACTAGTTCATGTATTTATGGCCAGACATAGACGTTGATGACCATCTTGTTAAGAACTTTTTTTAAATTTAAGCTCTGAAGAGCATGAGATTCTTATAGTTTCCTGTTAAGCTACAACTGAAAAACAATAGCTTTAGTTGCAGCTTTAGCAGGCAGTTGAATAAATTGGAAGTTTCATTGCTGAAGACTTGTTTTTCCTTTATAATTTGTCTATATTTGCAAATAAACTGATAGTAGTAATGCTTTCTGTTATCTTGATACCTTGATAATAAGTTATAGGTAGCATTTGTCAGAGATGCCTAGAGGTCTTTCCTCCTGTTAATTCAGAAGATTTGAAACCGGTAGCAGAGAATGTTAGACTGGAGCCTGATTTTAATATAGGCTATTATGGATCTTCTCTTCTATCCTTCTTTTTTATTATTGAGGCATAATTGACATATATCTTTGTATTTGTTTCAGGGGTGTAACATAATGATTTGGTATTTTTATATATTGTGAAATGATTATCACAGTCAATCTAGTTAACCATGCATAGTTATAGAATTTTTTTCTTGTGATGACAACTTTTTTAGATTTACTCACTTAGCAACTTTCAAATATGCAGTACAGTATCACTAACTAAAGTTTCCATGCTATTCATTACATCCCCATGACTTACTTATTTTATAGCTGAAAGTTTTTACCTTTTACTCTCTTCACCCATTTTTCCCACTCTCCTCCTCTGTCAACCACCAGTTTATCTCTGAGCTTATTGTTGTTATAGTTGTTTTGAAAGATTCCACATGTAAGTGAGATCATATGAATTTGTCTTTCTCTGTCTGACTTAATTTCACTTAGCATGATACCCCCTAGGTTCACCCATGTTTTACAGATGTTAATATTTCATTCTTTTTTATGGCTGAATAATATTCCATTATGTATATGTTTTGTGTAACATACACTCTCTGTCAGCTTGTTGATGGACACTTAGGTTTTCCTGTATCTTGGCCATTGTATTATAGATAATGCTTCAGTGAACACTGGGGTTCATGTATCTTTTCAAGTTACTTTTTTTGTCTTCAGATAAGTACCCAGAAGTGGAGTTGCTGGATCCTAGGGTAGTTTTATTTTTTGAGGAAACTTCATACTGTTTTCCACCAACAGTGTGCCAGGGTTCCTTTTTGTCCATATCATCTCTAACATTTTTTTCTTTCTTACCTTTTTGATAATAGCCATTCTAACAAGTGTGAGAGGGTATCTCACTATGGTTTTTTTTTTTTTCTCACTATGGTTTTGATTTACATTTTTCCGAAGTTAGTGATCTGAGCATCTTTTCATCTGTCTGTTTGCCATCTGTATGTTGTCTTTGGCAAAAAGTGTATTCAGATCCTCTGCCCATTTTTTAACTGGACTTTTTTTTTTTTGCTGTTGAGTTGCATGAGTTCTTTATGTATTTTGGATGTTAACCTTTTATCAAATTTATGATTTTCAGATGTTTTCTCCCATTTTGTGGGTTGCCTTTTCGTTCTGTTGATTGTTTGCTTTGCTGCACAGAAGCTTTTTAGTCTGATGTAGTTGCACTTGCTTATTTTTGCTTTTGTTGTGTTCTTTAAAAACTGATACCTGGTGCTCGCTTCGGCAGCACATATACTAAAATTGGAACGATACAGAGAAGATTAGCATGGCCCCTGCGCAAGGATGACATGCAAATTCGTGAAGCGTTCCATATTTTTAAAAAAAAGAAAAAAAAAAAAAAACAAAAACTGATACCTGAGTGTTTGGCTTCCAGTCAACCTAAATCTAGGTGCTGACTGAGATCCTCCCCTTTGGGACACTGTGTTGGCATACCCTCAACTACTGGGAACTAGTAAAAATAAAATTAGCTTCTTGGACAATCACAAAGGATTGAAAGATGGCCAGGAGCTAGGGCAGGGCTGAACAATAAGATTCATCTCCTGCAACCAACCCTTTACCATTGGGAGAAGTGGTGGTTTTTCATCTAATGCATAGAAACCAACACAGAGAATCACCCAAAATGAGGAAACAAAGGAATATGTTTCAAACGAAAAAACATGATAAAACCTCAGAGGGGAAAAAACCCTACTGAAATAGAAGTGCGATGGGACTGCAGTCAGAAGCCTCCCCACTGGTCCCAGATCTGGAGGTGTCCCCTGGGCAGCAGTCATGCAGATCAGGGCCCCAGTGGACTGGACAAACTCCCTTCTGGAAGATGCTGGTGAGCTATAGCAAGGCAGGGTGAGTGTAAAATGGCATCCCCCAGCCTGCGCTCCATGAACGCACCTCTGTAGCTGCTCATGTGCGCCACACCAGAAGCCTGCTCCTTAGGCCAGAACTCCTGGACAAGTGAACAGGCCTCTTCTGAGAGAGATGAGGGGTGGGTTTCGTCTGTGTGGTGTCCTGGGGGTGGTAGTCTCCGAGAACTGTCTCTGTGATTGTTACAGCCCCATGGCACCCAGGAACACAAGCCCCTCTGCCAGAGCCAGGGAAAGAAGGGGTGTCCTCTGGATAGCAAACCTAAAAACTGGGTTAAGACTAGGAAGCGAGTCTCTCACATGAACCCGGGGTGCTTTCAGAGGGCTGCTTCTGGGCTGGGCCCTGGTGCCCGTGAGGCTACACACAAGCCCTTTGAGAACCATTCCTTGGTGTGCCACCCCCCATGTGTGTCATGGCCTTGAGCCTTAAAACCAGGCATTTTGGGGGCTCCTCTTTCAGGTGCCAGTCTGTAAAGTCAGGGAGCCCTATGTGGGTTATGAGCTGTTTTCTCCTCAGGGAGAAGCAGCTCTGGATTTGTGTTACCTCCTGATTGTGGGTCGCTGTGCTGTATAGTAGGATTTACAGTGAGATTCTGTCTCAGCCTTTCCCACCTGCTTCAAAGTGGTTTCTCTCTAGGTGTGCCCCTTTTATGGAGGGCTTGCTCAGCCAGCTTTTAGGTTGTTGTCAGAGGAGATTGTTCCATCTATAGCTGTGGATTCAGTGTGTGTGTGGAGGAGATCAGAGCAGGATCTTCCATCTAGAACCGGAACCCCAGCATTCTTCTTTTCACATATTATCTCCACAGTATAACCCACCTGCCATGAAAACCTGACCAAGTACATTTGCTTATGTTGTTGTTTAGTCGCTCAGTCATGTCCGACTCTTTTGTGGCCCCGTGGACTATAGCCCGCTAGACTCCTCTGTCCATGGGATTTCCCAGGGGAGGATACTGGAATGGGTTGCCATTTCCTGCTGCAGGGGATCTTCCTGAACCAGGGGTCGAACCTGAGTCTCTTGCATCTCCTGGATTGGCAGGTGGATTCTTTACCCCCCGAGCCTCCTGGGAAGCCCAGTTTGCTTATAGTCCTGTCCTGTAATCCTCTGTGTGTAAGTGTGTTCATGTGCATACATGCACACATAGTTATGAAACTTACTATGAAGTCTTTATATCTAAAGATCAAAAGACAAGAAGAAATTTGACTAGCAGATAAAAAGGAAAAATTATATGTATTTGAAAAAAAGTGTGAAGGACAATGCTTCCGATCACCTTCCTAAATTGTTCATTTTGTTGATTACCCTTTTCTTGACTGACCTTTTTGCACTGACATTTGTTTGTTTTTTATTTTGTTTTGGGAGGTTCAGGCCTGTAACTTGCCCGCATCCTATCTTCTAATGGGAACTGGTGGTACTGGAGGTGCTCTCTGCCTATAGAAATGATCTTTATTTGCCTTCCTTCATCCACTTCTTTTATTTCTTATGACCAAGGCCTTCATTTCACACACACAGTTATGAAGCACTCACATGGCCATCAGCCAGTTAGTGTTTTTGGCACTGGCAATATAAGAATGACGTTAAACGTGGGTTTAGCATTTATTATGCTCATAGTGCAATAGGGCAAATAAATACATAAGCAAGTAACCAGAGCAATAATAATAACTGTATCTGTGACAAGGGTCAGAGGAGTGACTAATGACTCTTGGCATCAGGATCAGGGATAGTACGTATCTCAGGAAAGACAAGGTATTCTGGACAGGAGGAGAGCCACAGAGGCATAAAATATTATGAAATTTGGGGAGTTACGAGGTACTGGAAAAGTACAGTGTGAAAAGATTTAAGATGAGGAGAGGGTAATCTATGGATGGAATGTGAAGCATCTTCTGCGCGGGCCTGAGGAATATGACTTTGTTCTGTAAGTAATGACAACTCCTCAGGCGTTTTAAGGAAGGTGGTCGCCTGAGAAAAGAGTTTTGAAGTCACTCAGTTCAAGTCACATCTCTATTTATGTCATTTAATTATGGATGGCATCACCGACTCGATGGACATGGGTTTGGGTGGACTCTGGGAGTTGGTGATGGACAAGGAGGCCTGACGTGCTGTGGTTCATGGGGTGGCAAATAGTCAGACATGACTGTGCAACTGAACTGAACTTACTAGCGGTATACTCTGGGGCTTGGTGCTTGACATTTCTGAACCTCAGTGTTCGCGTCTGTGAAATGGGTGTAGCCCGAACTGAGAGTATCTTGGATTGTGAGTGACTTAGTCATTCAGCAAACATTATTTATTGAGCACCTGTTATACATAATGCCTAGAGAAATTTTATAGGGAAGGGAAGTGCAGTAGGATGAGCCTACAAACCCTAGAAAAATGTGGTAGATGCTGTATCAACCTATTCAGAACTTAGCATGTTTTTCTATTCAATGCTGTTCTTTTCTTTTTTAAAGATTTTGTTGTTGTTGTGAACCATTGTGGAAGTCTTTATTGAATTTGTCACATTATTGCTTCTGTTTTGTGTTGTCATTTTTTTGGCCACAAGGCATGTGGGGTCTGAGCTCCCCAACCAGGGATTGCACCCACACCCCCGGCATTAGAAGGTGAAGTCTTAACCACTGGACCATTACAGAAGTCCTTCACAGCTCTTCTTACTCATGTATTCTCTATTGTTATTGGTGGCATCTCAGACAGAAACCTAGGAATCCTCTATTATCCCTTCTTTGTAACCAATTATCAAATTCAGACTGTTTTACCTTTTTTTTTGTTATAAAATTTTATTATGATGAAATGCTTAAGTTTTATGTGTTCATTTGCTGAATTTTGACATACATACATACATCTGTGTAATCCAGTTGTATATTAAGATGGAGAGCTTCACAGTCATCCACTTCTAATTCATTGCAAGCAGTACACTTAAGGTGAAGCAAAAAACTTCATATCATGAAGGCATATTAACATGCTAGGTATTGGGATAGAAACTGAGCATGCAGTGAGTCCTCACCTTCAGGGCTATTTTAGTTAGGTGAGGATACTGATGAGGAAATGTGAGCTTGAGGACGCAACTTGAGAATTAAGAAAATAGAGCTTGATTACAGGAGTCCATCCTGCCACCTTGATCTAGTCCTCTTTGGGTATGTGGGAGAAATGGAATCTAATCTGAGGTTGATAAGAGGCTAATGAATCATGGGAAGAAGGGGAGAGGTGTATTCCATGATATTCAGGTCCAGGAACAAGAGGACAGGGAATGTTATATGTCTAGAGGACAGAGAATAAGAAATGCCAAAAATGACATTAAAGCTTGAAGTGAAAGGCTGGAGCAAGGCTGCAGGTCCCAGTGCAGCTCAACTGGAAGTAGCCTCACCTTTGAGACAAGCAGTTCATGTAAAATGACAATTCTCTGTCAATTCTTATCTTTGCGCTCCCTCTGAACCTTATATAAAACTCTTATTTTATGCCTCATCAGTGTTAGTGAATCATAGCTATTGTTGTCAGTATAATAACTACTATTTACTGGGTGTATTTACTCTACCTTGGAGCATACTTCCTGCTGCAGAAGACTTGCAGCACTGGGAAGGCAGGTAGTAGGGGCACAGGTAACGGGAGTGATGCTGCTCCGGGCTGAGGAATACCAGCAGCCACCGGAACCGCGAAGAGACTAGGAAAGAGTTTTCCCCTTAGAGCCTCTATTGGGAGGCTGGCCTTGCCAGCAGTTAGGTTTCAGCCCAGTGACCCTGAATTCAGACTTCGGGTCTCCAGAGCTGTGACAGAGTGAATTTCTGTGGCTTGAAGCACGTGGTAATTTGTTAAAGCAGCCTTTGGCAACAGGGCCCTTGTCAGCTCGCCACATGCACGGCATGCTTCATTGTGTACACGTGCTCATGCCTTTCCTGCACGGGGGATGCCTAAACCGCCACTGCAGCTTTCAGAATATCCGCTGGTTTCGGTTCAGGATGGTGGAGTAGAAGGATGTGTGCCCATCTCCTCCTGTGAGAGCACCAAAATTGCAACTAGCTGTTGAACAACCTTCGACAGGAGGATGCTGGAACCCACCAGAAAAAAGACACCCCACGTCCAAAGACAAAGAAGTAGTCACAGCAAGACGGTAGGAGGGGAGCGATCACAATAAAATGAAAATCCCAAACCCACCAGGTGGGTGATCCACAGACTGGAGAACAATAATGCCAATGAAGTTCTCGCACTGTTGTGAAGTTTCTGAACCCTACATGAGGCTTCCCAGCCTGGGGATCTGACAAAGGGACTGGGAATCCCCAGGGAATCTGGCCTTGAGGGCCAGCGGGATTTGATGATAGCCTTTCCAGAGGATGAGGGAAAGCAGAGACTCCAGTCTTTGAGGGCACAAACAAAATTCTGAGCACACGAAGACCCAGAGGAGAGCAGCAGTAACCGCACTGGAGACTGAACCAAAGCTGGTGTTGGAGGGCCTCCTGTGGAGGCGTGGGTCAGCAGGGGCTCACTGCAGAAACGGGGGCATTGGAAGGTCCCCCTTGGTGTAAACCCTCTTGGAGTTCACCATTAATCCTACCATAGAGTCTGTAGACCCCAGGACTGGGTCGCCACAGGCCAAACAACTACCAGGGAAGGAGTACAACTCTACCTATCAGCAAATAATTGGATTAAAGCTTTACTGAACAAGGCCCCGCCTGCCAGAGCAAGACCCAATTTTTCCCATGCCAGTCCCTCCCATCAGGAAGCTTACACAAGCCTCTTAGCCTCATCCATCAGAGGACAGACAGAAGCACAGTTTTGCAGCGGCTAAAACAAAAACCATATTACAGAAAGTTAACCACAATGAAAGGAGAAGGCAATGGCAACCCACTCCAGTACTCTTGCCTGGAAAATCCCATGGACGGAGGAGTCTGGTAGGCTGCAGTCCATGGGGTCGTGAAGAGTCGGACATGACTGAGCAACTTCACTTTCACTTTTCACTTCCACACAATGGAGAAGGAAATGGCAACCCACTCCAGTGTTCTTGCCTGGAGAATCCCAGGGACGGGAGACCCTGGTGGGCTGCCGTCTATGGGGTCGCACAGAGTCGGACACGACTGAAGTGACTTAGCAGCAGCAGCAGCAACCACGACGAAAAAGCAGAAAGTTCTGTCCCAGATGAAGGGACAAGATAAGACCCCAGAAAAACAACTAAATGAAGTAGAGGTAGGTAACCTTCCAGAAAAAGAATTCAGAATAATGATAGTGAAGAAGATCGAGGATCTTGGGAAAAGAATGGAGGCAAAGATTGAGAGGATACAAGAAATGTTTACCAAAGACCTAGAAGAATTTAAGAGCAAACAAACAAGAAATGAAGAATACACTAGAAGGAACCAGTAGCAGAATAACTGAGGCAGAAGAATGGATAAATGACCTGGAGGACAGAATGGTGGAAATCACTGCCACAGAAGAGAAAATTGAAAATAGAATGAAAAGAAATGAAGACAGCCTAAGAGACCTCTGGGACAACATTAAACACACCAACATTCACACTGTAAGGGTCCCAGAAGGAGAAGAGAGAGAGAAAGAACCTGAGAAAATATTTGAAGAGATGATAGCTGGAAACTTCCCAAACATAGGAAAGGAAATAGTCAACCAAGTTCTGGCAGTACAGAGTCCCAGGAAGGATAAACCCAAGGAGGAACCCACTGAGACACATAGTAATCAAACTGACAAAATTTAAAGACAGAGATAAAATATTAAAACCAAAAAGGAAAAAAATGACAAATAAATTACACGGGAATTCCCATCAGGCTATCAGCTGATTTCTCAGCAGAAACTCTAAAAGCCAGAAGGGAATGGCATGAAAGATTTAAAGTGATGAAAGGGAAGAACCTACAACCAAGAATACTCTACCCAGCAAGACTCCTTCAAATTTGATGGAGAAATCAAAAACTTTTCAGACAAGCAAAAGTTAAGAGAATTCAGTACCACCAAACCAGCCTTAAAACAAATGCTAAAGGAACTTCTCTAGGCAGGAAACAAGAGAAGGAAAAGACCTACAGGAAATAAACCCAAAACAATTAAGAAAATGGTAATAGGATCATACATATCCTTAAATATCATAATTACCTTAAATGTAAATGGATTAAATGCACCAGCCAAAAGACATAGACTGGCTGGGTGATGAAAACATGTGCACCTATGCCCTTCCACTTACCACATCACTCTGCTTGACCCTCCCTAAATTGTATGTAATTATTTTATATTGTTAGTCATGTTCCAGTTATGACTTGCAGTTGTAATTATCTTTTATTTTTTGTCTATTGATTGTGAAAGCTGATAAATATCTTTTACTATTGTGATTACATAACTATGATCATAGTATTAGTCATTACTATTGTATCATGATTGATCAACAGAAAAATAATAGAACTCCGTATCACCAAAACTAGGATCTAATAGAACCTGTCATCACTTTTTAAAATCCAGATGCATATCAGAATTATCTTGAAATTTTTTGAAAAGTACAAATACTCAGGTATTACTTTTTTTCTCCAGAGCTCCAGATATGTTTCTAATGTAGCAGTCGTGTTTATAAACAACTGGACTATATGATGATATTTTACTTTTATCTAGTTTGTTTCATTTTTTGTATTTCATATTCAGTGCTCCCATTTCATTTAGTTTATGTTCTCCAGTTTCTCCATCTCTTCTTTTTTTTTTTTGGATGTTCTTTTTCAAGCCTTTATCAAGTGTAGTAGAAAAGCTTTTGTATACATTATATATGTAAATATGTATGATATATGTATTTTAGAAACATGAATTTTTGCCTAATTGGAAAAATTATGGCATTTTGATTCTATTTGACTTAGTATGAATAGAATGCTATATTTCTAATTAAAAAATAGATAGTCAACAAGCAACAAAGTTTTACTGTATAGCATAGGGAACTGTAGTCAATATCTTGTAATAACCTATGATGGAAAATAAATTCAGAAATAATAAATGTGTATTTGTATAACTGAATTACCTTGCTCTGCACCTGAAACACTGTAAGTCCACTATACTTCAATAAAATGTATTTTTTTAAAAAAAGAAAGAAAAATCCTATTTGTGAAGATCCAGCCCAAAAACAACTTCCTGATCCCTTTAGGGAGAATTAAGCATTGTTAGCTCTGTTTGGTAACTGATATGCCCCAAGTGAATAGAATAGTTCTGTAAAGATAGTGTGTGCTTAATAAGTAACTGTAGAGTGAGTTCATTCTATCATGTATTAGAGTTGTTGGGTCTCCTGTTTCTTCCATTAGATTTTTTTTTGCTTTTTTTTTTTATTTTTAAAATTGAGATATAATTAACATGTAACATTGTTAAGTTCAAGATACACACTGTGTTGATTTATCCACTTATATATTGCAGCATGATTCCCACCATAGCTTGGCTATCACCTCTACCATATCACATAATTCTCTTTTTTGTGTGTGGTAAGAACATTTAAGATCTGGTGTCTTAGTTATGAAGTCTACCGTACAGTATTGTTGACTGTAATCACTATGCCATGCATTCAATCTCCAGAACTTATTCATCTTCTAGTTATAAGTTCTTACCCTCACCTGGTTTAATTTTTCATCATTCCTCATCTTCTCGTCTCCATCCCTGTTGCCCGAGCCTTCATTCTGGCTGTTGTGTCTCATCTGGAACCTGCTTCCTCTTGTTGAATTCTTTTTCTCTCATGAGAAAGGTCACACTTTAAGTGATGCGGGTCAAGTGCCGAGCGCTTGGGAGCTGTCAGGTGACCGCTGATGTCCCGCGTCCTGTCAGGATGTGCCTACGTCTGCTGCTGAGTCAGGATTTGAAGGCTCCCCCTCTGTTTGCTACGAGCCCCACTGTACCTTTCCTCACCTCTTGCCCAAGGCCTGCTTGCTCGTCCTCTGTTTAGCTATCTCCCACCAGATGCCTGGGACATTCTCATCATTTGCTGTTTGCTGGAATCCAAAGCTTTTAATAGTTACCCAGGTCATGCTATGGTAGATTGTACATGGGCCCGACCTCTGCATTTGTTTTAGGAATGTGTTCTACTCTTAACCATGAGATTTGAAGCCTTTTTTTTTTTTTTAAATCTCATTCTTTAGTAAGGTTTCTCTTCTCTCTGCCCTCATAGAAAATGTGTTTTACATTTGCTGTGAACTTGCCATTGAAATGATCGAACTCATGGTCTTTGACTTTTTGTACTTCCACCCTGATAAACTGTCTGGCAGTGGGGTGGGGGAATGCCTTTTTTCTTTCTTCTTGCTCTGTCCATTTTTAGTCTACTTGACTGTGTGGAGTGTGACTGTCCATGGAGGTAAGATGGACTTTGAGATCTACATGGAGGTTCTCAGCTTGAAGCTGTCTGTATCTCAGTACTTTATCACAGCGCTCTGTACCTATTTGGTGGACTTGTCACCTGCAGACAGCTTCCCTATCACACAGTGAGCTTTCTATTCTGCTTTTCTTCCCCCTGTGCAGCAGTTGGGAGTTGAGAAGAGCATGAACTCACCTCTTTGTATTTTGTTTTGATGCTCTAGGTCAGGATGGCTAACTGGTTGGCTTCCCACATGGTGCCCTACGTCAACCTCACACCTTAAAGAAGCTGAAGAGAAAATTTTAAAATGTAAGGTTTTCTTCTTGTAAGTGAACTGAGCCGTTTACTAAAATAGGTCCCATATACTGCATTGCCTTGAAACTGAAGATAAGATTCTGTGGTGTGTTAGTTGTTGGCAAAAGAACTTTTTTTCCTTTTTCATGTCATCAGTAAGTATGTAAGTGTGGAAAGAAGTCAAGGGTTCTCAAACCTTTTGGTCTTGAGGTCCTTTTATACTCTTCAATTAAGAAGTACCTCAAAGGTCTTTGTTTAGCGGTTATAGCTATTAATAGTTACTGTATTAAAAATTAAAGCTGTATAATTTAAACTGTGGTAACTTATTAATTTACTTTAAAACCCTAGCAATAAATGCACTGCAGCTTAAATAACGTTTTCTAAAAATAGCTATTTTCTGAACAAATGTATAGAGACTAGTAACATTGTTTACAAGTTTACAGATCTGTTTAATGTCTGGCTTAAGGTAAGACCCCTGGATGCCTATATGTGCTTCTGCATTTAGACTGTTGGTCATCACTTACCATGTGTTCTCTGGAAGGCTCCACTGTATACCCATCAGAGAATGAGAGTGGAAAAAACAGGTAACGTCTGAGAGTATTTTGAAAATAGTTTTGACCTGGGAAGGCCTCCCGAAAGGGTCCCCAACTCACCAGGGGTGCTTTGAGAGCATTCTGCAGGTGCTGTGGTGCAAGCAGCCTTGTCTATTGGAACAGATGGTGGAGTACAGCCATGTAACCTGCTCTAAGCCCAGGGCTGCAGCCAGGGTTTACAGGATCTTGGGCAAGTCCCTTTTCTCAGTCTCCTAGTTTCTGCCTATAAGAGGAAGTGGGTGTGGTGATCCTTAGAATTCTTTCTGGTTCTAGGATTGTAGGATTCTTTATGTTGGCATTCATAGTAGTACGGAAACTTTTTTGTTTTTCTTGTTTCTTGTGAGTGCTGAAGTTTACCCACACGTGTACTCTCAGAGTATTCCTAGGTATCTGTGGATATACTTTCAAGTAATGTTCTTTACTGTGTAGTTTTGTTTAGAGGAGGAGATTAAATGGTGTACATCTGTGATTATTGTGTATGTTTGTACAGGTACTTACACCTGTTTTTCATCCTCTCTGCTGCAAATGAATTTCCTTTGTAAATTTGAATGATTAAGGAAAAAGTGACCGTAACTGGATATATCCCTGGAAGGGGACATTTAGCCTTTTTACATGGATTTTTAACATGAAACTCCATTGGGTAATCTTGTTCTCTCCAAAGCTGGGAAGGTTGTCATTGCGGTTTACTAAATGAAAAAATTCTTGTCTGGAGATTTTTTTTAAAACAGGGTGGGAGCGCTAGGAACTCATTTCCTGTATCTAATGAACATACTGATTTCCTCCTGCTAGGTTCTAGGGATGCAAATAGGAGAACTGGCCCCCGCTCCCGTGTCAGACACAGGAGCACAGTGAGATGAGCTCTCATAGAGGTCACAGTAGTTTTTATGAGAATACTCACACAATATCTGTGTTCAAAATGCCAGTGTGGTTGGGCTTGGCACTAACACCAGCTCACCTCCCTCTCCAGATTGCTGTCATTTCCCTTCACTCAGGTAACGTGGACTCTTAATATTCTCAACAATTGCTGGGTTTCCCTTTCGGCCACCATGTGGGGACAAAACCGAAAGTGATTTCTCAGGTGAAAGTGCAGAAACTCGTGGCTCTCCGGTATTTGTCCCCTGCAGACATACATGCGCAAATCTTTAAGGGATATATCTAAAGTGTAGCTGTTCAACTGATAATGTGAGGTAAAAGGATTTCAAATTAGTTCCATCTTTAGTCAGTTTGGGGGGAGATTTAAAGTATTTAGTCCTGTAGCACTGAGGATAAGAACGATGTTTTATCTACACAACTGTGATTGTTTATTTTCTCTGAAGTATTTACTTTTGTGGATCTGAACTCAGACTACCCAGCACTCACACTGAAGAGTTCCTTCCATACCCTGTGATCTTTTTCTACTAAACCTTGTGGTGACTTAAGATTTCAACACATGTTCAATACGCATGCTGTTAATCCTTCCCTAAATTCATGATGACTTTTTAGGAAAAAGTATTTCTTTTGAGTCTGACTTCAATCTTTAATGCTTAACCTTCAAGTGTTCTACACATACAAGATACTGTTACTTTGTTATTGTCGGTAAAGCCAGAGACCTTAAAATAATGGATTCAGTGACCACTATGTCCCTCTCCAGCACCCTCCACTGATGGATGTGTAAGGAAGTCCAAAGAGCTAATATGACTTGCCAGGAAACCTAGGACACAGGTACTTGAGACTTGTCTGAGATAGCTCTTCCTACTAAGGTGTGAGATATGGTCATTAAGAATTACCTGGTTCAATAAAATGTGTACATTTTTTTAAGGGCTGACATAATAAAGGCTAAAATCATGTAAATGCATACTAGGTGGTTCCTAGGTGATTAATTTCCAGTTGCTCTGAGACTACTCCCCTTCTCAGAAGTCATGAGGCTAAACAGAATTTCTCTTTTTATGTTCCCGTTAGGTGTCCCCTGCACATACAAAAAAGGATCCGTTCGTATATCTAATGGAAATAAAATATGGACACTGAAGCTCTCTCATAATATTTCAAATAAGACTCCACTTGTCCTCCTTCATGGTTTTGGAGGAGGTCTTGGACTCTGGGCACTGAATTTTGGCGATCTTTGCACCAATAGACCTGTCTATGCTTTTGACCTGCTGGGCTTTGGACGAAGTAGTCGACCCAGATTTGACAGTGATGCAGAAGAAGTGGAGAATCAGTTTGTGGAATCCATTGAAGAGTGGCGATGTGCCCTTGGACTGGACAAAATGATCTTGCTTGGACACAACCTAGGTGGGTTCCTGGCTGCTGCTTACTCACTGAAGTACCCATCCAGGTGAGTGGGGGTGTCAGAAGAGAGGCACCCAAGCATCCGTTTCCGGTTCCCCTCTTTGGTGGTGGTTGGTGTCTGATCCTTCGAAAACAGACATTCTCTTAAAGGACCCTGTAGATCAAACAGCCACAGCTGATGGCCAGTTTAGTAGCAGAAATAATATTGTCAGGTTTTCCTGTTATATCTGCTACGTAGGAGGCTTGTAAAAGGACTTTTTATTTATTAGAATGTACACAATTTAAGCCACAAGTTGTGGTTGTTCTGTTGTTACTATTTACTTAGACCTATAGATCCAGCAGGCTTTTCCTAGCCTTTTCTAGGTTTCAGGAAGCAGCAGTAAGAAACCAGAGAAATTAGAACACATAGGCTCTTGTGCTGTCTTTATGGCTTAGAGGAAATCACTTAACTCTAAATTTTAGTTTCCTCATCTCTTAGGTACAGAAAATATACCCACATTATATCTTGTAGCATTTTTATTCTACTGTGCCCTAACCTTTATTGCTATAGAATTTTTTTTCAGAGTCATTAAATTAATGATTGTTTACTTCAGAATCTTTGTAGTATCTACGCCTTCCTTTACCGTATTTTCTTATGCTGTTTCCTATTATTTATGTTGCTAATCTGAGAGGAGGTCACATTGGAGTGCTCAGAAAATAGAAGCAAAGCTCATTTTTGTTTTGTTCATCTTTTTGGAAAGAAAACAAAAAACTGTCAGCATTTTTGTGCCGCCAGTGTATTTTTCCACTGGAGTAGTGGACTAATCCAGAATTGTGACCGACTTTGACGCTGAGGTCTGTGAATGGGATGACGGTCCTTTTCAGAGGCGGGGGTGCACGTGTCGGGCCGTCCCGTGGCAGAACTGCGGGTGTCCTGTTCACACAGCACAGTCCTCTCCGCGCTGGAGGGTAAAGCGGGCTTGTCACCGTGCAGGTCTGTGCTCTCAAAAGAAATCCAGATTTCCTTCTTCTAGTTGGCTTTTTGGGGATTATTGTCTTTTATCAAGTCCTACTCTCAGTGATGAACAACTGCCTGTGTTTGTGGGGAAGGAGCGATTACTCTTCTGGTATAATGAAACATGGCTGTCTGTGGAGGTTGGGCTTCCTCTGGTTCTGGTCAGGTATTTATTTTGTTTTTATCGGAGTGGAATTACTTTACAGTGTTGTGTTAGTTTCTCCTGTACAACAGTGTGAATCAGCTCTGTGTACACATGTATCTCCTCCCTTCTGAGTCTCCTTCCCAGCCCACCCCGCCTCCCACGCCTCTGGGTCATCACAGAGCCCTGCGCCGAGCTGCCTGTGCTGTATAGAGGCTTCCCACCAGCTGTCTGTTTTACACATGGTCAGTGCTGCCCTCTCAACTCATCCCACCCTCTACTCTCCCTCTGTGTCCACAAGTCCATTCTTCTTGTCAGGTATTTATAATGTCTATCCTGTGGTACTCATTCCCTGGAGGTGGGACATGGCACTCCGTGGGCCAGGCTCTGGTCATGAAACCATACGTCACAGGTTCCTGTCCCTTCAAGGCTATCTGCCATTTAGATCACTTGGTGAGATTTTCATTTGCAGTTGGGAACTGCTCTAAAGAAATAAGCTACTTCAGTGATTTAGAAGGGAATAACCACTTGAAAACCATCTATAAAAGAGAATAAGGGAGCAGAACAAGTATGTAAAATAAAGCCAGTGATCCCTGCATTGAACTGACTACGGTTTAGAAAATGATTCTTGAATGCTTGTGCCTAATAAATCTGAACTACTGTGTGAGGACCAAGAATCACTAAGTATTAGCAATGGATGAATGAGAGAATGCTTGAAATAATTAGCATGTTTAAATTGGCTGCTTGCTGCTAAATATTGAGTGAAACTCTACAGAATGTGTTGGATATGAAGGCCTATATTTTTTACTGCATAAAAATTGAATCTTGAAACACAAGTTGATTTCAAAATAACAAGGTTCTTCGGGTTTTCAGAGATCCCAAGTCATGAGTGAAGGCCAGTGTGTTTTTTTCTTATTACTATTAATGGTCCCGACTTGTGTTAATTTCTTACCTTACAGAAAATTTTCCTCCTCCATCCTGACCAAGCAAATTCATTCAAATTTACATAGAAGATCTGATGTTATGGCTAACTGAACAATTCAGCAGATTCACAGATCCAGACATAGTTAAAAACAAGTGATGGCCACCTACATGTGTTCATAATTATAGCAAGCTCAACAGTCAGTGAGGTTTAGCATTAGGTGTTTCTTCAAGTTTCACTCATACTAAACATCTGGGTGGTCGTCAGGGTCACCATCTGTGTGATCTGAGAGGTTTTACCTGAGCCAGAAAAGCTGCTGGGTGGCATATACATATTTCCTCTGGTGCAGTAGCATAGTCTGTTTTGTAAGGAACTGCCTGCTCTAAATGTCACTTATCCAACTTTAACTTGATCCAAGTACCTTTTTAAAAACTTTTGTTTAGAATTATTTTGAGAGAGAGGTACAGAGATTCCTTATGTAATCCCCGTTCCTACATGTGCACAGCCTCCCCTACAAGGACCATTTTTATTACGCTGTCTTGAGTTTAAAATAAATCTTTGCATTTCAGAAAGACTTTGGTGGGAGGGTGAGAGGAGAGGGGAAATGGTCTAATAGAGACCAAATGAAATTCAGTTAATTTCCTTCACTCACTGTGCAGCTTGTCTTTTTTTTTTTTTTTTGAGTGGACTTTGAGAATACCACTTTCTGCTTTGCTGCCTCAGGTATGACAGATATAGTTTTCATCATTTTTCTCCTAAGAGAACCACATCTCTTTAACTTCTGTTGTTTCTATGCATGGAGGAAAAACCCACAAAGGCAACATTTTTTTTGTTGCTTACTGGGACTTAAGTCCCAATCTATACATATTAACCCTGTCTTTTATGGGCAGTCCCATTCTTTCATTCTTGGTTTATTTTTATAGGACGGTTTGGGAAGAAGAGTAAAAATTCCCAGTTTAAAGTACTTGTTTAGGAAGAATTCCAATAATAGAGAACAAGTGAAAACTGATTTTTTCCAGTTTTTGGTACATTAGGTCAACCTGTGTGCTTGATCTCTATGAGCAGCAGAGTGCCTCTGTCCGTAAAAGTTGTCCTACCTTGTGGCAGTGACCCCATATATTTCCCAGATTCTTGATACTGATTATCAAGAATCAGTACTCAATGATTCAGCAATTGTGATACTTGATGTTAAAGTACCTGGATGGCTGATTCATATCAATGTATGACAAAACCCACTGAAATGTTGTGAAGTAATTAGCCTCCAACTAATAAAAAAAATAAAATAAAATAAAATAAAAGTACCTGGCTGAACCCTCCATTGAAATGCCAGTGTTGAATGAAACACCCTAACATTATAATCTAGCAGGTTGTGTGTTTAAATAATGTTGAGTGACTTTGTGTGCCTGTAAGGCTTACAGTGCATTGGGGGGAGAGACAGAAATAACCTCGTGAGTAGCATGCCAGTTGTGAGGTCTCTTGATGAATACCTGGCCCTGTCTCAGGGTCCATTATGGTACTCTAAAGAGGTACAACTGGAGCTGCCGTGGAGGTCTCAAAGGAAAGTAGCAGGAGAGCATTCTAGGCAGTAGGGACAGAAATCGCAAAGGGCCTGTGCTAGGGGGACACCTGGGCCATTCTGGAAAAGCAGTGTAGTGGATGGGCAGAGAACTTACGAACTGATTAATAGATTATTCCATATGGAGGCACATACCCCTTGTTCCTTCCCCCAAAATGACCTTAGTTCATCTCGGTTCTCATACCATGATGTGTAATAGTTAGACAGGTTGCCTGTGATTTTACTTGTAGATGGGTGTGCTGTATTACAAGCAGGAACCACTCACTGGGTGAGGTGTCCTGGGCTGCCATGCTACACCACAAAATCTTCTTCATCAAGCAGTGTCTGATCACCACAAGGCGGCCACAGAGGGAGAGTAAACCAGCAGAAATAGCCAAAGATCCCATCTCCTTTCTTACATCTGTGTGTTCCTTTTTAATTTGCTTTTACTTCTGGCTCCTGCCACTCAGGATCCCATGGGCTTCTCCGATGGCTCAGTGGTAAAGAATTCACCTGCCAAGTAGCAGAGATCCAGGAGATATGGGTTTGATCCCGGGGTCAGGAAGATCCCCTGGAGGAGGAAACAGCAGCCTGCTCCATTCTTGCCTGGAAAATCCCATGGACAGAGGAGCGTGGCAGGCTGCAGTCCACGGGGTTGCAAAAAGTTGGACATGACTTAGCAACTAAACAACAACAACTCAGGATCCTGTACAAAGACAGTCTTTTTTATAGGTATTTGTCATAAACTAAGGAAAAGGACACTATGAGAACTTCTGTTAACTTAGAAAGTGTTTAACAAAGAGATCATTCCAAGTCACAACCGAATAGGTTACATCTGGTCTTTTTCACTCAAAGGTTTTCAGATCATCTTGCTTTTTTGATCTTGCCTGGCTGTCTCCTGACCATGTGGAGCTGGGCTGAGCATTTCTTATTGGTTCCTCTTGAGATGAAAGACTGTTCTACTTGACCCAGTTAGGGGTATTTAAGTTCATTGTTCTGTGCTCCATCCTCCCCTCAGTAGCTTGGAACTAATGGGAAATACCTGGGGCTAACTTCATCTCAAGAATGTCTCATTTGTGTACTGACTTCTTTCTAGTCCTTTTCCTTGCTTCTTAGTAGGTCCTGTAAACTCCTTTGTACATTTTGGTTCTGAGTCTGGCTGTTTTGTTGTATTATTACTGGCTGGTGGCTGACTTTATGTCACATGAATGCCTGGTTTGTATAGCCTTGTTGGCCTTTAGGCTTAGCCCTTACATGAGCATGTTGAAGCAGGTGTTATCTACTTCTTAGGCCTGGAGGCTGTAATCTGGTCATCATCTTCAGACTCAAGACCTACTGTAATGACTAAGCTGGAGAAGAATGCTTCTTTATGTTTTGAAACTGATGAACTGTTCTCTTGTTCCTGCTTTGCTGGTTCTTTGTTTTTCTTGTAGTTTGCATTAGTCTCTGAATCTCAATAAAGATGTCTGATAAGCTGACTCACATGCTATCTGGCTAGACCCATTCTTTAAGCCTAGATGTGAACTGACAATCCCATCAAGCTGTCCTCTTTGGGATATTAGAAGGTGGGTTCTGGATTACTATATGAGTTTGGATCCCAGGTAGAGCAATGGTAAAGAATCCACTTGCCAGTGCAGGAGACACAGGTTCAATCCCTGCGTCGGGGAGCTCCCCTGGAGACAGAAATGGCAACCCACTCCAATATTCTTGCCTGGAGAATCCCATGGACAGAAGAGCTGGCCGGGCTACAGTTCTTGGGGTTGCAAAGAGTCGGATGCGACTAAGTGACTGAGCGCGCGCGCGCACACCCACACACATTAAAAGTAAATAATTCCTGTCAAATGAGTCACACAGTACAGCTCAGCTTTCTTCTCATGTCATGAGATGAAAGATGGGGCTGAGTATTCTCCAAGAGTCCATGGAGCTCTATGCTCTGGGTCTGTTCTCTGAAGCTTTCTGTCTGAGAAAATGCTGTCATAGCAAAGTACTCTTTACTAACTAATCTGTGCTGACAAAAATACTAAAACTTTTTATTATTTATGTATTTGTTCTGGCTTTTCTGGATCTTGGCCGCTGTGTGGGCTTTTCTGTAGTTGCAGCGAGCAGGAGGTACTCCCTGGTTGCGGTGTGTTGGCTTCTCGTTGCAGTGGCTTCTCTTCTTCTGGAGCACAGGCTGTAGGCACACGGGCTCAGTAGTTGCGGCACACAGGCTTTGTTGCTCCATGGCATGTGGAATCTTCCCAGACCAGGGATTGAACCCAGGTCTCCTGCATTGACAGGTGAATTGTTTAGCACTGGACCACCAGGGAAGTCCGGAAATAATAAAACTTTTTACATTGGGAATAATAGCTATTGTTCCCATATTCTGGTTTCTTTACCTTTCTATTTCAATTGTGACTTAGGAAAGGGACTTCAGAATCAGTGTCAGTTCATCCTTGGGAGATCTTTGCTGGCATTTCTTGGCTGTTTTGGCTACAGTTGAATATTGTTTTATGTCAGGATATTTCTGTTTTGTTGAGGATCTTGATGATGTGTAGTACTGTGTTGCAATCATGAAGACATGGTTCTGGTTTTCCCTCATCGGAAAGATGCTTCATTAGATGGAAAAATTAAAACTCTTGGTGCTGCGAAGCAATTTGATATGGGTTTGAACTGAAGCTATTCTATCTCTTTAATCAGTAAGGAAAGAATTAGGAACAGAATCTCATGCCAGGATGTCGTGATGTTATGGGTAGGGTACATGTGTTCCTGTTCATCAAACTGAAATCCCAAACCAGGGGGTATATTTTCGGCCCATAGTGTTACATTATTTTCGTGTTTGTGAAAAGTTCATTCAAAGTCCTTTTGAATCCACCCAAAGTCCTAATGCTTCTTAAACTTGTAGAATGATTTGGTTCATAGGAAATAACTATTGTTGGTGCCTGAAGTTATTTTATGAGTGTAATATTAATCTCCAGTCATTTCTGAAGTATCAACCTTGAGATATATGGAACCATATCATTTGCCAGAGTGTAGCTTAAACAACAAATGCTGTCTTTTCTTGATTCTCAAGAATAGCTACAGTTATCGTATACCCTTTCACACATCCATCATCCATTCTTATCTACATTTAGATGGATTAAATATGAAGCCCTCTTTCTACCAGACACCTCTCGAATCCTACCAGATCTCATCAGTTTACATATAATAAGAGGAAGATGTAACCTGTTCAGTCCTCAGTTTTCTCTTCAATGCCAGGTGTTTGAAGGAGGTTCATTCTGCCTTTATAAATCATGTAAGTTCTTTGTAGTCCTGGGGTGAATTTGCCAAATGATCTTTAGTCTGTTCTTTCCCGTACAGGGTTAGTCATCTCATTTTAGTGGAGCCTTGGGGTTTTCCTGAACGACCAGACCTTGCTGATCAAGAGAGACCAATCCCAGTTTGGATCAGAGCCTTGGGAGCAGCGTTGACTCCCTTTAACCCTTTAGCTGGCCTCAGGATTGCAGGGCCCTTTGGTGAGTGCTTTTATATCTGTATCCTGTGTGTGCGTTTGTGCTCAGTTGTGTCCCACTTTGTGACCCCACCCACCAGACTCCTCTGTCCATGGGATTCTCCAGGCAAGAATACTGGAGTGGGTTGCCGTTTCTTTCTCCAGGGGATCTTCCCAACCCAGAGGTCAAACCACATCTCTTGCATCTCCTGCATTGGCAGGTGGATCCTTTACCACTGTGCCACCCGGAATGCCACATATCTGTATCCTGGGAGAGCAAAATGTTTATAGAGAACAACAGAGGTGTACTTGCTGATTACCATTGTTAGTTAAAATCTTGAAAACAAAAACAAACCTTACTTTTTCTCCTCCTTTATAAAGTACCGGTCAATGCCTAAAGAGGACTGAAACCAGGCTCCTCTCCTTAAAGAGGAATCTTTATATGGTAAACATTACAGATTATTAGCAGGCAGAGGACATGGAAAATGCTAAGGCTGAGGTTAGGCGACCTTGAACATTCTGAAAAAGGCCAAGCCAGCAGTGTCGTCGGTAGTGTATCTACTAGCCCGGGGCATGGGAGGAGGTGATCTGTTGGGGCCTGTAAGCAGCTGATGATATCCAGCTGACAGGTTACAAAGCCAGACCTAATCGACCTGGGATAACAACCATCACTCAGATTCCTTTCTTGCCCCATAATGTTAGTGTTTAGAAGATAAAGTCATTCTTTCCTACAAAGATTTGGGGAAGTCTCTGATTTAAGTTCATTTCACTCTTGACTCCTCTTTCTCAGCCTCACTCACCTCGTTGTCACAGATGGTGACACCTGGTCTGCACCTCTGCCTTTCCCTCTTACGGCTTGTGTCAGTGAGAAAGGCTTTAGGCTGGAAGTAACAGAAGACCTCAGCGGCCTAAAGCAGAAGGCCTTTTATTGTTTTCTTAACAGTCTGGAGGCAGGTGGTTTTAGCATTTTTTTCTAGAAGCTGGCTCCTTGGTGAAAGGGTCTGGGTCTACGTATGTGATTCTCTTGACCTTTTACCTCACAGTTCAGTGGTTGCTGTTACAGAAGTGTCAGCTCGCCAAGCAGCACTATGAACAAGAGGAAGAGAAAGCATAAGGCTCTATGTCGGGGAAGAAGGTCGCCCCTGGGAGCCCAAGCAGGCTTCCCCGTGTGTCTCTGCCCACTCCTGATGTTCTTCCATCAACCAAGAAGAAGACTTTTCTGTGACTAATCAGTCATCCTTCATTCATTTCCAAGGGTTTGAGTGAGGGACCTGCTTTCCTGGGCACGTTGCTGCCTAACTGACACACAGAAGTCAGGTTCGCTTAGTAGGAAAAAGAAGATTGGCGTGGTGGATGGGTGAGGGTGTGGCAGTAACTTCTGTGTAGGTGGCTATAGACTCTGCCACCCTATGCCCAGACCCAGCCCCTCCTGTCCCAGTGCCATCCCTTTGGGGTGTGGAGAGCAGCGGGACGCAGGAATGAGAAGAGGGCATAGAGACTGAATTGGTGACCACGCCACATGCCCTCAGTACTGATGTAGATAACCTCTCTTCACCAGGCCAGTTCAGTTCAGTTGCTTAGTCGTGTCCAACTCTTTGCAACCCCATGGCCTGTACAAACCAGTCTTCCCTCTCCATCACCAACTCCTGGAGCCTACTCAAACTCATGTCCATCACGTCGGTGATGCCATCCAACCATCTCATCCTCTGTCATCCCCTTCTCCTCTCGCCTTCAATCTTTCCCAGCATCAGGGTCTTTTCCGGTGATTTGGTTCGTCACATCAGGTGGCCAAAGTATTGGAGTTTCAGCTTCAGAATCAGTCCTTCCAATGAACATTCAGGACTGATTTCCTTTAGGATGGACTGGTTGGATCTCCTTGCAGTCCAAGGGACTCTCAAGAGTCTTCACCAACACCACAGTTCAAGAGCATCAGTTCTTTGGCACTCAGCTTTCTTTGTAGTCCAATTCTCACATCCATATGTGACTACTGGAAAAACCATAGCCTTGACTGGATGGACGTTTGTTGGCAAAGTAATGTCTCTGCTTTTTAGTATGGTGTCTAGGCTGGTCATAGCTTTTCTTACAAGGAGCAAGTGTCTTTTAATTTCATGGCTGCAGTCACCATCTGTAGTGATTTTGGAGCCCCCAAAATAGTCTCTCACTGTTTCCGTTGTTTCCCAGTCTGTTTGCCATGAAGTGATGGGACCGGATGCCATGATCTTAGTTTTCTGAATGTTGAGTTTTAAGCCAACTTTTTCACTCTCCTCTTTCACTTTCATCAAGAGGCTTTTTAGTTTTTCTTCACTTTCTGTCATGAGGGTAATGTCATCTTCATATCTGAGGTTATTGATATTTCTCCCGGCAATCTTGATTCCAGCTTGTGCTTCTTCCAGCCCAGCATTTCGCATGATGTACTCTGCATATAAGTTAAATAAGCAGGGTGACAATATAGAGCCTTTACGTATTCCTTTCCTGATTTGGAACTAGTCTGTTGTTCCATGTCCAGTTACAACTGTTGCTTATTGACCTGCATACCGATTTCTTAGGAGGCAGGTCAGGTGGTCTGATATTCCCCTCTCTTAGAAGAATTTTCCACAGTTTGTTGAGATCCACACAGTCAAAGGCTTTGGCCTAGTCAATAAAGCAGAAGTACATGTTTTCCTGGAACTCTTTTGCTTTTTTGATGATCCAGCTACTCTACAGGTAGCAATAATGTGGAAAGTAAAGGATGAGAGGAAATCAGGAGATAATGATGGGGAAGGGAAAGGCCGAGGAGGGCCCTTTAAAGCCATGCCCTCTGCCTCCCATTGGTGCTCACACAGGGTGGTGAGGGTAGTATAGAATGTCTCCTGCATCATGAGAATCCTTGGTGGAGCTGTGTGGTTCCTTCAGAGAATCAGGGAGGCAGGTGAAGGAAGCAAGTAAGACCTTGCTACAGTAATGGGCAGTCGCAGCAGAGAGGGAAACCAGTCAGTCCTTGGGCCCTAGAAGGGAAAACAGTGACTTGATAAAAGGTTCCTACTCTTCTTCCTCTTTCCTCTGGGGGCCCTGCCCCTGCCTCTCATCTCAGGGCTGGGACTGTGGGAGCCACTGTGGATGACCTTAGTGGGCAGTAAGTACTGCTAGTGTTCCAAGAAGAAAGTCTGAATGCATTTTCCCAAGAAATATTTATATCCCAGTTCACTTCATTTGGCTTCCCTTGTGGCTCAGATGGTAAAGAATGCCTGAAATGCAAGAGACCCAGGTTCAATCCCTGGGTCAGGAAGATCTCCTGAAAAAAGAAATGGCAACCCACTCCAGTATTCTTCGACAGAGGAGCCTGGAGGGCTACAGTCCATGGGGTTGCAGAGTCGGACACAACTGAGTGACTTTCACTTCACTTTACTTCATTTAGATGCTAATGTGTTGTAAATGTGGAAAAGATATAAATTATTAAGTTAATTTTATGGTATGCCTTGTCATATTCACCTGCCTTGTTTAATAGAATTTATTTTCCTACAAAAACAAGTTTTAGGCAACTGTTTTTGACCTCCTGAAGCATATCTGTAAGTCAGTATATGAGAGTCTTTCATTCTTATTTTAATCTTTCCTTAGGGAACTTGAGAGCAATTTCTAGGATCTGTGCTTTTTTGAACCTAAAATGCATGTTTGAACATATGCATAATATAGCATTTAATATTTATTATAGAAGCAAACACTGAAATCTTCTCTTGTTTAGTATCGTTTAGTGACTCAATCATGTCTGACTTTTTGCAACCCTATGAACTGTAGCCAGCCAGGCTTCTCTGTCCTTGGGGTTTCCCAGGAAAAAATACCGGAGTGGGTTGCCATTTCCTTCTCCAGGGGATCTTCCTGACCCAGGGATCAAATCTGCGTCTCTTGCACTGGCAGGCGGATTCTTGACCACTGAGCCACCAGGGAAGCCCCAAAGTCTTCTCTGCTAATATATAAATTAATTACAACTTAAAATGTTTGTTTCCTATTACATAGGTTTAAGTCTAGTACAGCGTTTAAGGCCTGATTTCAAACGGAAGTATTCTTCAATGTTTGAAGATGATACAGTGACAGAATACATCTACCACTGTAATGTCCAGACTCCGAGGTAAGGGTCTCGATTCTAAATTTACTGTGTTTGTGTTTTAGACTTTTCTTTTTTGAAAATGTGTGAACAGTCCAGGAGATATTTATCAGTATGTAAATGACTCAATTTTAAAGGACAAGTAGTTTTTTGTTTTTTTTTTTTATGTCTCTCTTTTTTTTTTTTTTTTTTATTAGTTGGGGCTAATTACTTCACAACATTTCAGTGGGTTTTGTCATACATTGATATGAATCAGCCATAGATTTACACTTATTCCCCATCCCGATCCCCCCTCCCATCTCCCTCTCCACCCGATTCCTCTGGGTCTTCCCAGTGCACCAGGCCCGAGCACTTGTCTCATGCATCCCACCTGGGCTGGTGATCTGTTTCACCATAGATAGTATACATGCTGTTCTTTTGAAACATCCCACCCTCACCTTCTCCCACAGAGTTCAAAAGTCTGTTCTGTATTTCTGTGTCTCTTTTTCTGTTTTGCATATAGGGTTATCGTTACCATCTTTCTAAATTCCATATATATGTGTTAGTATGCTGTAATGTTCTTTATCTTTCTGGCTTACTTCACTCTGTATAAGGGGCTCCAGTTTCATCCATCTCATTAGGACTGGTTCAAATGAATTCTTTTTGGCGGCTGAGTAAAATTCCATGATGTATATGTACCACAGCTTCCTTATCCATTCATCTGCTGATGGGCATCTAGGTTGCTTCCATGTCCTGGCTATTATAAACAGTGCTGCGATGAACAGGGCAAGTAGTTATTAATTTATTCATCTATTCATGGAGGACCTGTGATGTAGAACACTGTACTAGAGTCTGATGAGAGATGAAAAAGTCAGATGTACTTTCTTCCCTTAAGGGGCCCATGGACAAGTTGAGGGAAGTCTTGGTCTTGGGTGTCTTGTTAAGGTGACCCGAGTTGAGAGATCATAAAGAATTTCAAATAAAACAGTGTTCTCAAATTGAGTATGAATGTTGTACAAAAAAGGAGCTCTGGTGTAAACAAAAGTAAATGGTCTTCTATACCATAGATCTTCTTAGAACCCTTTATTATGCCAAAGGGTTTTAAATCTGCCAGGCGTGTGGCAGAGACAGGGCAGCCTTTTCAGGTTCGTTTGCTGTTGGCGCCCCTCTGTACACAGCACCTCTTCAGTCCTGTGCGTCAGCCTGAGAAACACCGAGAAGGGAGAGGGGGTGGGGAGTCTGACAGTGATTAGGGGAGAGAGCACAGTAGCTAGAGGAAGCAAGAGAGCCAAGCAAAGGTATAGCTTATTAAAAAAAAAAAAAAAAAAAGACTTCTAGATCTCAGATACAAGGTATGAGTGGAGAGAATGGAGCTTGAAAGTCTTGAGGAGCTAGGAGGAGCCCCAAAGCCAGAGCCTAGAGTCTGTAGGCAGAGGATCGAGAACGGAGTGTGATGGTGAGAGCTCCGGTTTCCGTTCTGCGTTCTGCACCAGGATTGTTGAAGGAGTTTATCAGAAATGTGATGTCTGAACCCTGCCTCTGAGACTGATTGAGCAGTTCTGGGCTGCATCTTTACCAAACACTTCTGATGACTCCAGTAGAGGTGGGCCATAGACTATACTTTAAAATGTAAAAATGGTTACTCATCCTTTCTAAGATCCAGACTTGGGTGAAAGGCTGAGAGGTGAGATGCAGAAATAGCTCCTTCAGTTTCGTTTTCTTTGCCTCTCTCACTTCTCTCAAGGCTTCTCTGGTGGTCAGATGGTAAAGAATTTGCCGCCAGTGCAGGAAATCTGGGTTCAATCCCTGGGTCAGGAAGATCCCCTGGAGAAAGAAACGAGAACCAACTCCAGTATTCTTTCCTGGGAAATCCCATGGACAGAGGAGTCTGGCGGGCTACCTTCCGTGGGGTTGCAAAGAGTCAGACACAACTGAGCAACTAATACCACTTCTCTCAAAGAATATGTACACCTACTTTATTAGAAAGATTGAGGCCATGAGAGCACTGGAGGTATAGCTGTAGCTTCCTTTTTTTTTGATAAAGTAGGTTATAGGTTGTCTGCCAAAGGGAAGGGAGGCCAGAGAGGTTTGGAGTCCGCAAGTGACTGATGTTTTGTGGCTCACCAGGCACTTGACTTGGGTGGATTAGGTCTGAACACTTGACTGATTTATCCCAGCAATTGTCAGTGGCCTGTTCCGGGGAACTCATCTGTCTGTCTGTCTGGTCTCACTGTTTTGTTCTTCACCTGCTCACATTTCACAATCACATGTGCCCGTGTAGGCCTAGTTTGTGGCCTGTCCTGTGGTGGCCCTTGAACTCACAAGTGTCCATTCACAAGTATGCCTCGTACCACAGAGAGCAGAGAAGTGACCACAGAATGGATCTGTCTGAGGAGTTTGTCAGATGTTCTGTATTCTTTTGTGTGACGGTCAGTCAGGTGTGGCCCACATGAGAAGACGTAGGAGAGGCTCGAGAGAACAAAGTTTTGTACACTCACGGTTCCTGAAGCGGAGTCACTGAGGAAGGCTCACAGAAGATGCAGCAGGTTTTGATCAGGTGGTAGAAGACAGGCGTGAGGGGAACTCCAGGCAGGAACCTTTATTGGGTTTTGTGGGAGAGGCAGGCAGCGCAGGGTGGGCAGCGTAGGATGGACTGTTTAAATTATTTCAGCAGGCTCTAAGATATCCAGGGGGTTTCCAGTTTGGCACCTGGCCCTGGGATGACTAAGGCAGAGGAACATCACCTCCTGGGATGTGCAGGCCAGACAGAAGAGGCGCAGCTCCATGTTAGTTAGTTTGCATATAAAGGGGTGGTCCCAGCTGAGTCCTTTGGTATCTCTAAAAATAAGAGCCCAAGAGGCAGGCTCTTACCAGCCAGAGCGATTTTTAGGGGGACTTCCTGACAGTCCATTGGCTAAGACTGCACACTCCCAATACAGGGGGCTCAGGTTCTATCCCCAGTCAGGAAGCTAGATCCCACTTGCCACAACTCAAGATACCAAATGCTGCAGCAAAGATTGAAGATCCCACACGCTGCAACGAAGACCCAGTGCATCCAAATAAATAAATATGTTTGTTTTTTAAAAAAAGATTTTCACAGGTGTCAAGCATCATAATATGCAGAAAATTAAAAATATGTAACAGTTCACAAAGAATACTTAATCTGAATTTGTTCTTATCTTGGTGTTGATGTTGCCATTGTAGGTAAAAAACTGGTGTCATGAACCTGTGGAAAAGCTGCCTTGTGACTAAGTTAGAGTGGAAAAAAACAAACAAACATATTTCCACTCTCCCCAAAGGAAATTTGATAATTTTATGATAGGGACTTAGGGTCACATGTTTTGATTTGAAGGAGGATCATTTTTTGTAAGAGTTTTTTTTTAGAGGTTAAAACATCCTTGTTTATCTAACAAAAAAAGTATATCTTCTGTGAGGCTTGTTCCTTACACTTCCTAGTAAATTATTTTCTGTGCAAGCTGCAGTCTTTCTTAAATGGGGGAGAATCTGAATATATGAGCGTGTTTTAATAGAGGTGAGAGTGTGATGTGCGCTAGCCCCGAGAATCATGCATGTGATTTTTCTCTCTTTAAGTGGTGAGACTGCATTCAAAAACATGACTATCCCTTACGGATGGGCAAAAAGGCCAATGCTCCAGCGAATTGGCAAAATGCACCCTGACATTCCAGTTTCCGTGATCTTCGGCGCGCGATCCTGCATAGATGGCAATTCTGGCACCAGCATCCAGTCACTACGACCACAGTCATATGTGAAGACGATAGTAAGTGTGTGGTGTAGTTTTGGTTCTCAGTTGCTTGTGAAGTCTGTTGTATTACCTTTGCTTTCATTGAGCTGTCTGGTCATCCCTGCGCCTTCACATCGAAGCTGTACCTGCAGTCTTGGTCAGAGACCTGTAGTCGCCTGTGGTGGGGGCAGGATTTGATCCAAACAAATCTTCATGTCCAGACAGCAAATTGCCATTCTTGGGGCCTTGTCTGTCCTGGAGCCACAGCATCTCTGAGGTGGGAGAGACCAAACCAGGGATAGACAGGCCCAGTAGCGTCTCTACCACCTCCCAAGGCAGCACATTCTCACCTTGGGCAGTGTTTCCGTTGGCCCTACTGTTAGAGATCAACCTAGAATGTTATTTTTGCATCTTAAAACTTTAGTACGATTCACTGGATTTTCTCTTTATTCTCAGATCCTTTATTTAATCAAGTATACACTAGTCACTGCAGATTAGTATTGCTTTTTCTTTCCTGTTTCATTCATGTATAGCTGTTGTCAGTTGCATTGCTAAGTGTCTTTAAGGGTGTAAAAGCATTCTTAAATGCTTTTACTCGCTGACCACCTGACCGCTTTTGGTTTCCTAGGCCATTCTCGGAGCAGGCCATTATGTGTATGCAGATCAGCCGGAAGACTTCAACCAGAAAGTGAAGGAGATCTGTGACACCGTGGACTGAGCACACTGCAGATGATGTGGGAAAGCCACACGGCCAACAGGCTCCTCAGCAGTGATTTGCCGTCTGTGACGCAGAGGAAGGAATCTGACGCAAGAGCCAGGCAGTCTTTCTGACTGTACTTTGCACATGTTTTCTTTATGAAGCTGCTCACACATTTAGACCAGTTAGTGCCTTCTAGAGGAATGACTTTCCCTTGTCCTACACAAAATCAAAATATACAAGAGTCTCCAAATCCAATAACTGTAATAAAAGTTTATTTGTCCCTCTGCCATAGTGAAAAACTGTAATTTTTCAACTGAAATTTTTATTTCTATCTAACTTTGCTAGGTCCGGTACTTTTTATATTGCCAATTTTAACAAGTGATTTTCTGAGTTTATATACTGTAAAGGTGCACTTTATTTTCCTTGCTTATATATACCATTTCTAATAACTGATAGAGTTACTCAAAATTCAGTGTGTTTTTATGTTAAAAACTTGTCATTTTATTAGAATATGTCACTTCATTTTTGAAATGGAGTGTTGAGACAGGGTTCTGGTTAGGAAGATGGGAACTGATTTCTAGTATTGATTTCTCTGAGTATTTCATCTACTGAAAAACCTTAACTAAAAGTCTCTCCTTTTTTCCCCCATTGATACTGTTATTCTTTTCTGTGAGCCAGGATGCAGCAGAAGGAACAGATTCCCTCACTGAGGGGACATTAAGGCTATTACCTTCCAGTAGGCCAATTATATATTTTCATCTAACTCTTACAGACGGGTGCTAAAACTGGATTATATTTTTACCACTAAAATATAAAATTGGTGGTGCCATTATGTCTCATGGCACCAGAAGTCAACTAATATTGGTTGGTTTTTTTTGGGAAGAGTTTTGTGTTGATTAAATAACTTACATACTTGAAGTTATATGACAGAAGTTCTGTAAGGTTGGTTGAACAATGCGACAGTAACTACCATCAAGTGTAGCACTTTCTTGCTATGTTACTACAAGGGATGCTTCTCTGAAACTGTGAAAAGGCTCCACGTGGTACCTGGCTACTACTGAGAAGACCCTCTGCAAAAGGAAATGGCAGAGGGTGGTTACCAGCAAGGCATCTTAGCCTTCTGTTTTGCTTCACGTTGCTGGTCTAGGAAAAAGATGGTTATGTAAATAAAAATGGTGAACTAGAGCAAACAATGACTTCATGGTTTTGATTGTTGTATTCAATTAGTAAAGTTTTAGCTGTTAGGAAGTGAAAGGTGGTTATCACTGTTGATGAACTGTGAGGGAGACCAGTTGTTCTGTTTTCAACATTATCTTCCCATACAAAAAAAAAAAAGCAAATTTTATTGAAGCACAACAAAAGCTTCCCAGTGAGCAGTTTGGGTCTCTGTTTTGGGATGGACTAGGTTAGGACAGACGGAGAAGGCAATGGAACCCCACTCCAGTACTCTTGTCTGGAAAAATCCCATGGACGGAGGAGCCTGGTAGGCTGCAGTCCTTGGGATCGCTAAGAGTCAGACACGACTGAGCGACTTCACTTTCACTTTTCACTTTCATGCATTGGAGAAGGAAATGGCAACCCACTCCAGTGTTCTTGCCTGGAGAATCCCAGGGACAGGGGAGCCTGGTGGGCTTCCATCTATGGGGTCGCACAGAGTCGGACACGACTGAAGTGACTTAGCAGCAGCAGCAGCAGGTTAGGACAGAAGGTAACAGGAGAGCTAACCCTAGCCTGGAGAATAAAAGTAGTGTTTACTTTTTAGATTTAGAACTATCAATGGTGCAAATAATATGGGTTATTTTGGTATTTTTATTTGATATATTCTCCAGTCTCTGTTATTTCCTTTGCTGGGTAAATGGCAGTTTTCAATTGTCCAAGAAGGTTTCTGCATAGGAAATGTGGTCTTAACCCTTAGAGGGAAGTTACCAGGTTCACTTAGTAGATGGGGCCTCTGGCCACTGATGTTCCAGGTGATTTAGGGAAAAGATGTACCCAAATGTCAAGTGGGACTTATCTTCCTACCAACTGATTTTGCTTTCTTTGAAAATGGTTGTCATAATTCTTTTTTTAAAGGCTAATTTTACCTTGGGCTGTTGCGTATGTCATTTTGTGAAGATTGATTTAGCACAAAAGTTCACAATCCTTGAGTTCCTGAAAATACCATGGGTCCTAAATGTTTTCTTTTCTTAAAAGGATCTATTTGAGCATTTGACCTTTGCTACATCATGCACAAGGTACCTTATTTTACAGAAAAAAAATGTGACTGTGATAGTTATAGTAGGACCAGTGTGTGTTTTCTTGTCTTTGGTATGGCCCTGTTGGTTTATACTAGTTATCACAGGACCATGGATGCAGTGAGTGTTGAGGAACACTTGTCTACATTCTTCCCTTGCAGGCCTTCCCTTGTGGCTCAGCTGGTAAAGAATCCACCTGCGATGCGGGAAACCTGGTTTCGGTCCCTGGGTTGGGAATATCCCCTGGAGAAGGGAATGGATGCCCACTGTAGTATTCTGGCTTGCAAAGAGTTGGACACAACTGAGCAACTTTCACTTCACTAGTGTCTGCATTCTAAGGGAAGGCTGTTCCACCCCTGGCTTTACCTGTATCCACGTGTCCACTAGTATGATATCTGTTTTCTTCTAAAACTAATTTTAAAACAAACTCTAGTTTATCTGGAGTTGGTTTTAGAATATCATCTAGAAGTACTTTTGAAATTTCTCCATTCACATACATTATATATTTATATTTAAAGGGCACACTAAATTCTAGTTAAACAAGAAGCTTTTTCCTATATAAAGGTATTGTAAAGAATAAACTGTAATAGCCAGAAGAACTCAAGAACAGTGCAGAAGGAGGGATAACTCTACTAGATATTATATCACACTATAAACAATGGAGGAAAAGTCCAGGAATTTATTGTATGATAAAGGAATCATCTTATTGGTGGAGAAAAAGACTTTCAAAAGGGATGTTGAAACAAGTGTCGTTAACCATATGGAAGATAATAAAATTGAATCCATTTCTCATACTGTACAGAAGGATAAAATCCGAATGGATTAGAGACCCAATTGTAAAAATGAAACCTTCTAAATAGCTGGAAGAAAACATACCTGAATTCCTTTGTGACCTGAAAGTGGGGGAAATATTCCTGTGACTGAAAATCCAGGAACAATAAAAGGAGGAATTTATATCTTTAATGAAAGAGTTTTGGATGGCCAAAAAAAGCAAAGTTAAAAGTAAATAATAAAGTGGCAAAAAATATTTGCAGCATTTATCACAAAGGGCTGATATAACCCTAATACATAAAGAAATTCTAAACTTTGAAAAGAACCAGAAAGAATGGGCAAAAAGATATGGACAGTTCACAGAAAATAAAATGCAAATAAATAGCTCTTAAACATATGAAGATATACATAAAAAGAGAAATGCAAGTTAAAACCACCAAGATAACCTTTCTTCCCTGTTGAATTGCAAAAAGTGCAAGTTATACAATGCACTGTTAGTGAGACAGTGTGGAAACAGGCACTCCAAACTGTACCGATTCCTGTGGGTGGAATTTGTTAAAAGCTCTCAAAATTAAAAATGAGTTTATCCCTCAACCTTACAGTCTCACTTCTAAGTATCTGGTGTACTGGTAAAAATATGAGTCAGTGTACAAGTAAAGATCTTCATGGCAGTGCTTTTTATAACAGCTAAAGAGTGGAAGCCACCCAAATGTCCATGTAGAAGGGATCGATGGAAGAAACATGGCGGATTCATACAGTGGAATACTGCACAGCTGTTTTTAAGAAAAAAAGTGAGGGAACATCTTTAGGAGGAAGAGGGAGAAAGCTTCAGAACCACCCACCCTTCCCCTGACCCCCAACGGAGACTCATCTCAGTTGGTCTCTAGTCTTATTTTTAAGGATTCTGCTGCTGAATGCCTGAAAAGGGTGGTGAGATGGCCTTCAGGTTGTACCGACTTTGCTAACATTGCTAACCAATTGTTGCAGGCTCCGAAAATACAAACAGTCTTGAACTTCTGCCCCTTCCCTCCCCCCAAAAATGCTGTCCTGGAGTCGTCTTCAGAGAAGAGGAAGTGAAAATGAAGAGCAGGAGGTTGGGTTACCTGATTGTGTAAGAAAGGATGAGACAAATGAAAAAATAAACATGTATTTGCTTCTATTTTTTTTTTTTTAAAAGGCAGTGGTAGGATTAGTTACACTAATAACTAAGAAATCAGTTCTCTTGGCGGGGTGGGGGGGTGTGTGGGGGTGTGGTGGTAAGGGGTAGGGAGCTGGCCAGAGGTGGCCCCTAGAACTGTACCCTGTTTTATACTTTTTACTTTGGAACCCAGTCAGTGTTTTCTGTCATTTAAAAAAATCAACTTTTAAAATGAAAACTTAGGGAATTTCCTGGTGGTCCAGTGGTTAGGACCTGGTGCTCTCACTGCTGTGAACCTGGGTTTGATCCCTGGTCAGGGAATGAAGATCTGCAAGTCTTATGGGGACCAAAAAAAAAAAGGCTGAAACTTAACTATCTGTGAAGTTGGTGGTATAACCACACATAGAAGAATTACTTCAAGCAATTACAAAGCCCAGCATTTTGTTTGCACTTTCCTAATGGAATATATCCTATAAACTGAAGAACTACAGAACTGCATTTAGTATTTTTATTTTCAGCAGTGATATTGGTATTGTCCTTCTAAAACTGTATAGTTACATGTGATAAAGCAAATATTATGTCAAAGGAATTAAGAGCCAAGGTTTTTGTATAAGAGAGGAAGAGATACAAGAATAAAATCAAGTAAAAACCCTGTAATTGTATTTTTTACTGAAAATACCAGCAAAATACAGTGATCTATTTTTAATCTTCCTAAGAAATGCATATTGCATAGCTTTACCCATTGAAAAGGCCTGGAAGCAATCAGAATCCAGGAGCAAGGCACACCGTAGCACCAAAACTGTCCCATTAAAAGGGGCAAGGAAGACTCAAGATGAGGTTGGACAATCTTGTGTCTGAAAGCAAGGAAGCAGTAAGAGTAAGGTGATGTCAAAAGGACCCAGGAGCCAACTATAAGGAGCTTCCATTGGCCAAAGATGGAACAATTTGAGCATCAAAAAAAATAACAGTTGATATGAATCTGTAAAAATCTGTGAGGTCATAATAATCTATTAGTCATCTTTGGAGACTACTAGTGTACCAACTTAGTATTTTGAAAATTGTTGACTGGAAAAATGAAGTATTTATCCTGGCGTCTTTGTGTATCAGATTAACTTGATAAGAGAAAGTTTTTCACTGAAGGATCATAACAAAATGCCAGAGATTTGACAGGATTAGGAAATCACCCTTTTGTCACCTGTTATGAAATAATGGATCTATGCTGCTGAAAGTATTTGGTAAAAGATTTATGGGGAATGCCAATAAAGATGGCTCAGGTTGATAACATCTGAACCCATTGATCAACATTTAGTGTTACTAAAAAAGGAACAGCCAGAAGTTGCATGCCTCTGACCTATTGCAATAGCAAGAACCCAACACCAAGCATGATGAATTGTCCAAAACAAAGTTGAACCACAATCTGAGCAAGCCTTTTATATCTGAGGATCAATTTGTGAAATGAAAGCACAGGATACTGAGGACCATGTTAAACAACAGGCTTAATCCCAAATATGGAAATAATCCACTTTCTTCAGCACATTGAAGACATAAAGCAAAGATGGTGGTGGTAGGACTTAAAGTCTGGAGAAACTTAAAGGACTTGTTCGCATCCTGATTTGCACAGAACCAACTTAAGACATTTTGGAAATCAAAGAAAAACTTAGGACAATTGTATATCAGATGATATTTCATGGGGGGAAATAGGTACAGTGACTATGTGCTGTTTTTTTTTTTAAGCTGTTATTTGCTAGAGGTATATATTAAGTATTTGTGGTTAAATTTATGACTGGGATTTACCTGAAAATATTCCAGAAAGAAAAAGGAAAGGAGCAGGAAGTAGAGAAAATAAGCAGAATGTTATGTTGAAGCTGAGTGACAGATACATAAGGGCTTATGTATTTGAGAGTTTATTATTCTATTTCCTGTACTTTTATGCATAGCTGACAATTTCCATAATAGAAATTTACAGGACAAAAGAAAAGGGAAGAATGGAGTAGACTGGAAGTTGCCAGTATAAACAACTTTGTTTTTAGGAGTAAAGAAAGAGCAGAAAAAAGTGAGTAATAGCCAGAGGAGGAAACTTTATGATTAACTCTACAGAGGAGGAATAGGATGATGCAGAAAAGGATGGTTAGGGTGATGTATTAGCAAAGCTCAGGGCAGCTAGGGACTCTCACATACTATTGGGGAGACTGTAATAGGTAATCACCCCTTTGAAAAATAACTTACAATATTGGGTTGGCCAAAAATTTCATTTGGTTTTTCGGTAGGATGTCATAGACAATCCTGAACAAACTTTTTGGCCGACCAAATATTCCCTAAAATGATACGTGCCCCAAAGCACTTGATGCAGCAGTTTTGTTTCCAGTGTCTAGTCCCACAAATACACCAACACCAATGTGCAGAGACAGCTATCAGCTGTTCATTGCAACTTTGTAGTGTGAAAAATCTGGAACCCAATATATGACTAATTAAGTTCCACACTGGAATATTTATGCAGCTTTAAAAATGAGGTAGATCTCAATATATACATGTATCAAAACTTACTCATATTCTATGAGTTGCAATAACTTACTCATGTTCTATAAGTTGAAATAAATGAAATATATGAGGTAGGTCTATCTATAAAGTGACAATATGAAAAATTTCCAAAATATCTTTAATGAAAAAACCCAAAGGAAAACCCCTCAAAATTCAGAATAGCATTTCTTGTGTGCATATATATATATATATATATACACACACAATATGTGTGCATGCTAAGTTGTTTCAATCGGGTCCGACTCTTTATGATCATATGGACTATAGTCTGCCAGGTTCCTCTGTCCATGGAATTTTCCAGGCAAGAATACTGGAGTGGGTTTCCGTGCCCTCCTCCAGGGGATCTTCCCAATCCAGGGACTGAACCCATGTCTCCTGTGTCTCCTGCATAGGTAGGGTTCTTTACCACTATCTCCACCTGGGGAGCCCCCATGTACATATACACTCATAAATATATATATACAGAATATACTTACCATGTACTCATATATATATAGACTTTTTGATGATTTTGTTAATAATAGTTAGCTTTGAAGAGGACAATTCCTTGTCATACATGTTTTTGTAAGTTTTGAATCCTTGTGCCTTCCTTATGTGTTAATAAAAACCTTGTTAAATATAGAAAGACATCTTGTTTACATACAAAGCAGGTAGGAAAATAACTGAAGAGGCTTACTGGCTCAGTGTTCTGTGTGGAGTGAGACCCAGAGTGTGGGGAGAGGGCCAGGTGTTCAGAGTATGAATGGCTATAAGTCTCGGTCATTTAATTGTTGAAAATCGGACTATGAAGTTGTAACAGGCTTTTGTTGGCCTTTAGGTATTAATAGAAACACAGCCGCAACATGAAACTGCCCTCTTCGCCGTCTTTTGCATAAGCATGTTGAAAGGGGGACTGGAATTAGAATATCTGCCTCTCTGTATATGAAGCTCTCCCTCTATTTCTGTCTCTTCCCCACCTCACATGCACCCCATATTTCTCCTGTTACTTCCTCTAAAAACTCTCTTTAGGAAAAAATGTTTAAGATTATACTTAGAACTGGTTAGAATATCTTTTTTGGCTAGAGTCTGGCTTTTAGGATTACTTGATGAGCTCCCAGATTTAAAATTGAAAAACACTCCAAAATAAATTCATTTATTTATTTATTTTGGCTGCTCTGGTTCTTAGTTCTGGCAGTCAGGATCTTCAGTCTTCATTTGTGGCATTAGTGACCTAGTTCCCTGACAAGGGATTGAACCTGGGCCCCTTGCATCCGGAACACAGAGTTTTAGCCACAGGACCATCAGGGAAGTCCCTGAAAAACATTCTTATCAAAGTAGTTTACTAAATAAATGGGTAAAGAATTTTATTCCACCAACTATGTTAATCCTTAAAACAAATTTCTATATACTCACTTAAGGCACAGAGAGTTTTCATGAAGTGCCCGTTAAGTGTTTGAAAATCTAAATTAACCCAGGCTTTTTTCTTTATTGAACAGTGCGTCCGTTTTGAGGGAAGTGTTGCTTAGCTGACAGATGTGAGGGCTGAGAGTTCTAAATCAGGTTTGTTGCACTGTATGACTTGGGACACTTGTGGAGACAGGTATGAAAAGCTGAATGACTGGCCCATGTCCTCCTTGGTAAAATTAGACATATTAGTCACAATGACCAGGACAAGGGGATAAATGCATTACAAACATTACTATTGTGTTTGTTGTGTTCATTATGAGCTATAGCCTAGTTTTTACCTGTGAATGTTTTTATAGCTGGAAATTACAGCGGTGGAAGCGATGAAATATTGTGACCAAGACGCCAGACACGCATGACTGGTATTTCACCTTCCTGTGCCAACCAGCTTGCTCTATCTGTGCTGACTTACGGAAACCCCAGCATATCTTTAACTTACATCTATTCAAGTCTTGCACATGCTGCTTTCCATGGAGTCCGGGGAGGGGGGGGCAGGGGGGTTCGGGGGATCCAAAGAGGAAACGATGGCGGAGGCAGGAGGCCTCGTGCTGGCCTCAGTAGACTACTGAGGGGCAGCTGTCCTGTCTCTGTGTGATGGGACAGACCATGAAAGTTTTCAGTGATGATCTGAATGAGGGAAGCATCTCCTCTGTGTCTCCACATGACTTCTCAGCTTCACGTGGCCAGCACCAAGAATGTGGGTGGCTGACACATTTCTCTTGGCAGACAGACATTGCATCTTCAGGTGCAGTCTTTTCAGCAAACATCTGAGAACAAGGTGCGGACTGCGTCAGCTCTAGAAACAGCAAGGCTGAATCTCTATGCTTGAATCATTGAGGCTGCTTATTACAAGCACGGAGTTGAGGCCCTCCACCCAGGAGATTCTGATGCTGTTGATCTGTGGGTGGGCCTGGGAATCTACATTTTAACACCCCACCCCCACCCCCAATACATCTGACATAGGAGGGTTGATTTTTTTGTTTGGTTTATCAGTCGTTTAATTTGATTGGATTCAAACCACTACAAACACTTCTCTCTTGGTGACAGCTGAAATCTCAGTTCAGTTGTTATATCCTTAGCTATAATCTGGACCTGGCAACCAGCTGGAAGTTTGGACAGAGATTATATACAGACTTTAAGGCTCCCTTCTCTGGCTCTCCCCTTTACAGAATTCCCCATCATTTTGCAGTGACCGTGCTTGCCAACAAAGGTTCATATAGTCAAAGCTATGATTTTTCCAGTAGTCATGTGTAGATGTGAGAGTTGGACCATAAAGAAGGCTGAGCGCTGAAGAATTGATGCTTTCAAACTGTGGTGTTAGAGAAGACTCTTGAGAGTCCCTTGACTGCAAGAGGATTGAACCAGTCAATCCTAAAGGAAATCAACTCTGAATATTCATTGGAAGGACTGATGCTGAAGCTGAAACTCCAATACTTTGGTCACCTGATGGGAAGAGCCAATTCATTAGAAAGGAGCCTGATGCTGGGAAAGATTGAAGGCAGGAGAAGAAGGCTATGACAGAGGATGAGTTGGTTGAATGGCATCACCGACTCAATGGGCATGAGTTTGCGCAAACTCCATGAGTTGGTGAAAGACAGGGAAGCCTGGCGTGCTGCAGTCCGTGGGGTCGCAAAGAGTTGGACATGACCTAGTGACTGAGCAGCAACAATGCTTGCCCTATACTCTGCTCTCTGGCTCTTGAAGCCAGAAAGACTGCTGGTTGTCTACCAGGGTCCTGGGAAGTGGCAGAGTTCCTCAGGCTAAGAGTTGTGAACATGCTGTTCTCTCCATTCCAAGTATCAAGTCCCTTCCTGACTCTGCCTGCCTGTGTTTCCTCTCTGGTACCTTCAGGGAGCTGTTTCTTGGTCTTGTTCAGTTTATAGTGGTTACAGATGGGTGGATTGGTCTCCAGTCGGATCTTCCCCAGCTGTCCTAGAAGCAGAGCTCTTGGATCAGACTGAGATCACTGTTGTCTAGCATTCCTTTTGTACAAACTTGGGATCTGGCTAGGGAGAGGCTTCCATCACTGCAAGACACACTTGCATCTTGTTTCCATACTTAGTCTATGGCGAGTTCAGTTTACTGCAGAAAGGTCAACAAGAATTAGCCAGTGCAGGAAAAGTGGTGTGGGATTTGCACTGCTTTTAGAGAATTTGACCCCAAACCTAGCTGAGATGAAAACCAAATATAGTTTGCAGTCAGTACCCCATCTGGAAACTGTCATTTCTACGTCATCTCCCTAAAGAAGCTTCCTTTTAAACCTTTCTATCTTTAGCTTTTGTGGGCCTCACATGCCTTGCTTACCATGCCCACCAGTGGCTCCAGCGCTTGCAGTGTTGTGTTGGCCCATTATTTCCAAGGCCTTGGCCCTCCCTAGAATTACATTCTCATTCTTATGGTTGGAGCAGTGCTGACTCCTTGTCATCTAATAGCCATAGGGCTATACATTTCTACCAAGCCAGAAAAAGCAAAATGCTTACATTTTTGAGAAATGCCAAATTCTCAGAAATCAGGAATGTTCTGACAACATCAGATAGTAAAGTACCCCAGTATTCTGCATTGCTCAAAACCCCATGGCACCAACTGTAGGATAAGATTAGTGACATCTTTTTAGTCTGAAAGCACAAATCTTGAGGGATGAATGCTTTTAAACTTCTGCATGACTGATGAACATGATTCACAACTCCCTAAACCTAACCCATAACAACCCTAGGAAGTGATGCTCTTGATACATTCCCTCCATAGCTCCACTCCCTAATGCTGATAAAGAAGGAATCTGAAAATAATAAGCTGGCTCTACTAAGGGGTTGTTTACTATTATAATGGAATTTTTTAATTAATGTAACATGGAATTCTGTGACTCACAGTCCTGTGACCTGTGAATTGGAGCTGACATCCAGCTCACCCTTCATCTTTGGCCTGTGGGGACAGGAACCAGCCATTAGCTCAGGTGTCACACGCATAGCTGTTGAGCAACCACCACTGTCAGAGATGAGACCCCAGGAAGAGGAATGAGGCCTGAGGGCTCAAAATGGATATCACCAAGACTTGCCCGTAAAGCCCTGGGTGTCCGAAGATAGACCCATCCTCAGCATTCAAGCAACCGGCATTCTTAGCACACTTCCAACCTGCTCTTTATAATCTGATGTGTGGCTCAGAATTCCTTGTAAAAGCCAGGGTTTCCTGCTTCCTGATCTGTTTGCTGGAAGAGAGACTGAGCAGCAAAGAATAGCTTCATTTTAAAACATAAGCTTTTCATCTTTTTATTGCAACTCAAACCATCATGGCCTTGGATGGAGCTCCCAAGAGATCCACTCATGGAAAAGCAGTAGGTCCACTCCCTGTAAATGAGCAGTTAGTAAATGTTCAACGGCGGTGACCTTGTGATGAGCTTGGCAGAGAATATAGAATTGGGAATCTGGTGGGTCTGAGGAATGAAAAGATGGTCATCAAAAATACTTTGTCTCATCCTAACTATCTGTTCTGGGTACCTCATAAAATTTTGGATTTCCCCCTATGGACAACAGGTGGATGTGGAAGTATACATGGAGAATGTAGAGGATGGAACCAGGTACATTTGAAAGGTGTCTCCAAAAACCATCCCCATTTTATCAAGGAGTAAAATGAAGCCCCGAGAAGTTAGGTGACTTGCCCAAGATCATATAGCTAAAGAGTGGTCAGCCAGGACATTGGTACCAAAATAGTCTCATTCCCTTTAGAGGTTTTGTTTTGTTTTGGAGGTTTTTGTTTTTTTTTAATTTGGACTTCCTTCTGCATATTGTTGCCACCTTACAAATAATGTGTAGATTTGTCCTGACATGTGTTTGAGTGAGCAGGATCTTTACAGAAAAGTACAGACACCACAAAGGTAATTCGGTCATCTAGCTAAGTTTTTATCTAAATCTCACGAAACTGCCATCTCCCTTGAGCCAGAAGTACAGAGATATTTTCAGAATGATTACAAGTTTCTCTGCGTTGGAAGGTGCGCCAACAAATGTTGTAACAGTTCGGGCCAAATTCAGTGCTAACAGAGACTCCAGTCAGGAAATTGAGCAAGGTGTACAGTCTCGCCTACTGGGTCATAAGCTCTTTGGGAGTCTGTTTCTGCTCATCATTATTTTTGTGTACTTTTGTTAACTAGACTTTAAGGTAAACATGTTGCATTGTTCCAGAGGGAGAGAGATTGCATCTGGCCCTGGGGGGTCAGGAAAGCTGAAGCAGGAGGTGGCATAAGAAGGAGGTATGCAAAATAAAACTAAGTGAAAAAAAAAAACAAACCAAAAACAGAAGTTGGTGCTAAGAAGCTGGTGTTTAAATACTATTCATCCTTCATGAGAACTAACATTTATGGAACACTAATAATGTGCTAGGAGCTTTGAGACATTTATCTTGTTCCAGCAGACATGCCTGGTGCCCTGTACACATTGCTTTGAAGGGTCAGCTTCTGCTGGCATTGGCTGTCAACTGGTTCACCTTGACCTTTCTCCTGAGGACCACTGTTGGCTGATGGGAAAACCCTTGCCTGGAGATGTCATCTGGAAGTCAAAGTTAAGGAAATCTGACAAAGAGATAGAAAATCAGAAAAAACAAGTGATGAGGGCTATGAGTAATGGATTTCCCAGGTCTGTCTTCCACCTAAGTTTCCTTGGTGGCTCAGTTGGTAAAGTTGCCTGCAATGTGGGAGACCCAGGTTCGATCCCTGAGTGGGGAAGATCCCCTGAAGAAGGAAATGGCAACCCACTCCAGTGCTCTTGCCTGGAGAATCCCATGGACAGAGGAGCCTGGTGGGCTGCAGTCCATGGGGTCAAAAGAGTTGGACTCAACTAAGCGACTAACACTTTAACTTTCATCTTCCATCTAATAAACATTTCAGAAAGAGGAGCTTTAAACTTTTTAAAAATAGAGAATGGAAAATAGTTTTTTTTTTTTTTCTTTCTTTCTGTTTTTTTAAAAGTAAATTGGTTTGAGGTGCCCTCAGGTGGCAAGAAGCAGTAATGGGGGAAAAGACATACGTGGCCATCACCTTTTATCTGTAAAATTTCAACCTTTTACAGATGCCAGGGATCCTTGGCTAAGTATAAAGAGAAAATCCTACACGTTTCCTCAAGGAGACATAACACGTGAAGTTTCAACAAACAGACTAGCATCTGATTGCTCATCTTCAAAATGGGAACTGTCTACACAATTCAGAAGGAAATTGATACCAAACCTAAAATTCTATGCCCAGTTTACTGAGAACAAAGAAAATGTGAGAACAAAATAACAGTGTTCTTGAACATGCAAAACTCCGGACTGGACTGGACATATAATTTGTGGGACTCAGAGCAAAGTGAAAATGTGGGGCCCCTTGTTAAAAAATACTACAACTTTGAAGAAGACAGCAGCAGACCATTAAACCAAGTGTGGAGCTCTTCTGAATGCAGAGTCCCAGGTGACTGCCTGGGTTTGCAAGATCATGATGATTCCCTGGACTCAGAAAAACTTACCATCTATGAGCTCTTTCTGGAAAAATGAAAAATTCATTTAAAAAAGAGGTGAGGGGGGAATTCCCTGGTGGTCCAGTGGTTAGGACTTGGAGCATTCCCCAGGTTCTGGCCCTGGTTAGGGAACTAAGGTCCTGCAAGCTGTGTGGCGTGGCCAAAACAAAAAGTGAGGAAACAAACTTAAACACCAAAATACTCTCCTAGTAAAACTTATAAGGCCTCGGTGGGCCATAGTTTGCTAACCCCTGCTTTAGAAGCACGTGACATAGATCAGGAGGGGTCAGGGTGAGGTAGATGTAAGGATTAGGGTTAGCAGGACATTCATTGCCTCATTCACCTCAGATTGTGTAAAGAGCATCCCATGAAGTTGTGCAGTGCACAGACAGCACAACTGTACATGATAGACTTGAGGGTAAGATTTTTTAAAAAGCAAACCTTCCAATCTAGACTGTCGTACCCTGAGAATGTCTGAGTGCTAGGGCCCTAGACAGCACCCTATTCCTCAGTGGAGTGGGAGTGACAGATTTCCTCTTCCTTGGAGAGGAAAGTGGGGATAGAGGAGTATACTCTCTTGCTGAAAGGTAATACACTTCGAAAAATATGAGGTTCTCAGCTTCACACAATGTCTTACTTCCCAGAGGATGAGGAAGTCAGACCCACCCAGTGAGCTGGTCTCATGGAATTTGGCCTCCCTGCTTCATGGGGCCTGTCCAGCTCTGCCACACCATGGAAACAGGGGCAGCCACACAACCCTCCTGAGGCAGAATCACACATCTCAGAAAGGACCAAGAAGGTCATAGTTCTTCTCACTTTCCTGGAACTTCATCCCTGGCCTCCTGGGACAGCTCAGGACACAGTTGTGCAGCAAAGCTGAGGTTACCTTTGGCCGCTCTTGGCAGCAGCTGCTCCAGCAGGACAAAGTGCAAGAGAGATTGAAGCAGGTGCCGCTTTGAGCAAGTTTGATCAGGGCTGGATAAGAAAGACGGAAAACTCATTCGTCTGACTAGCTCCGAGCTGTTGGCAAAGACAGTCACCGGGAGTTCTGCTCTGGACAGGGGAGTTTGCCCAGCAAAGGCTGGGACGTGGGTGTTGTGCTCGGGAGTCAGGAGCTAAATGAGGCAAAGCTGGAGAAATGAAGTTGGAGCCAGAAAGGGAGATGTTAGATCAAGGGACGTCCCGGTGGGAGATGGGGTGGGCCACTGCTTTTTGAGGGTCTTGCCTTCTTGGCAGGACCATGGGTATCACCTACCAGAGACACACACAGGCCTCACTCTGGTAAAAACAGCAACATTTCCACCAGCCACTTTTAAACATTCTAATCTCAGCTGTGGAGCTGGGAATCTATTTTGTGACAACAGCCTTCACAAGACCCACCCAGAGATTCGACAGAAACTTCTCATGGTTTGGCTCAAGTCCCCATGAGTGTCCTGCTTCAGAGCTGGTTATTTACTCGGGGACTGAATGGGTTGCTCAGGAAACGTGTGACTAACACCAGGAAGGAGTAATTGAAAGTAGTTTTCTGAAAAAAGATCTCCAGAGAGAAAAGCCCTTGCACAGGTTCTGAGACTCGAACAGGTGAGCTGCTTCCTGGAGGCAGACACTGGATTGAAGGGTTCCGATGCTGGTAGAGCAGAACAACCTTGGGGTCTTGTTAGAAATTCTAAGGCCCTGCCTACTGAATCAGGTCCTCTGGGCATGGAGGCCAAAAATCCATATTTGACAAGTTTCCTGGGTGCTTTAGACATCCAGCCTGGTTTGGGAAACCTGGCCTAGGGGATTCTTCCTGGCCTGAGAACAGAGCTGAAATGACGGCCCCGAACTTCCCACATTCCCCCACCACTCCTGCCCTTTTGCCTGCCCGCACCACCGTCCAGAAGATGGAGACCAGAATCTCCTGGTCAGGACATGGTTCCTACTTCCAAGAGCCCCCAGTGCAATGTTTAAATCCTGGTACCATCCTCCTCCACAGCCTCAGATAGGAAGTTAGGGAAACCAGCCCTTGACTGGCGTAAGTATAGCAAAGCAGTGTGCAAACAGCAGCCTGTCGCCCATACAGGTTGCCCTAAGGGACATTGGAGACAGCCCTTTCCACTGGACACTCATGACTGGCATGCTCCCCTCTCTCTATGCTCCAGACAGGTATGTGTGGTGCCCTTAGAAAGCCCTAGGGCACAGCGGCCAGAGTCCACATTGGCCAAGTTGTAACATCCATCTACACCAAGCTGCAGAATGAGGAGCATGTGATTGAGGCCCTCCACGGGGCCAAGTTCAAGTTCCCTGCCGGCCAGAAGATCCACCTCTCCAAGTGAGGATTTACTAAGTTTAATGGGATGAATTTGGAAACCTGGTGACAGAAAAGCAGCTCATCTTGGATGGCTGTGGGGTCAGATACATCCCTAATCATGGCCGCCTGGGCAGTTGGTGGGCCCTGCACTCCTGAGAGCCTTGGTTCTGTCCGTTCCTGACTCGTGCCCACCAATAAATCCTACTTGCCTGTCAAAAAAAAAAGAGTTATCCTGCTGCTTTGGTGGTAGTGGTGGTGGTAGGGATGGTTTGCTTTGTTTTTAATTGATGCTGGGGTATTTCCAAAGGAGCCACGTCAGGCCACTATAAAGGCAGTTGGTACCAGGGATTGTTCACTTCCATCTGAATATGTTTCAGATTCCATCAGCAAAGTCATGTGTCTACAGAGAAAGAGAAAGGAAAAGGAATTAAAGCTTCTGATGGAAGAATAAGAAAATATGCTAAAATATGCAGACTGAATATGGATAGTAAGTATACAAACTCAGAATAACTGCCCATAGTCTAGTGTTCAATACTGAAGACATAAATACGTAACTGGACACACAAACTAAAAATACATTCTAAGTTAAAGATGAAAATTTGTGCTAATGGAAAGAGGATTCAATCTAGAAAATCATCCAGGCAGAGCATGTTGTTAAATCAAAGTTGTAGGACTCTTCAATTTTGGTGGACTCCTCCAGTGAAACCCAGAGGCTTGGAGATCTTTTGGCTTTTGGAGGAGCTTTTAAATTACAAATTCAACTTCTTTAATGGTTGAATAGTCCTTGAACCACTAGAGAAATTGAATTCATAATGTAAAAGCTCCAGAAAAATCTCTTCTGGTTTCAGCTCTGACACATAAAGAACTTAGAAGTCGTTGCTCTCATTCTTAAGAAAAAGCTGAAAAAAATTGCAAGTCAAGGACTTTTCTTGGACTTATCACAGGACTGAGGTCACAGGGCAAACTGCCATTTCAAAACCTGGAGAGACAGACAAATCCAAGACTCACAGCCAAGATCTGCTTACCTGGGGCAAAAGCAAATGGTGAACTGGGGCAGATGGTCTTCACAGTTAGACAAACGGATGCTGTCTCTTGCGCCCCCTGGAGGAGGACCTGGCAACCCACCCCAGTATTCTTGCCTGGGAAATCTCATGGACGGAGGAGCCTGGTGGGCTGCAATCCATGGGCTCGCAAAGAGTCGGATATGACTGAGCGACTCAGCATGCACACATGCGTGAAGGACTCACACCCATGACGGGGAGACCACGCGGACCTCAGAGAGAACTCAGATGAAGACTGTGGATGGTCAAGACGAGACATAAAAATGCTCAAAACAGTTGTTGAAAAATTTTCAAGTTCACTAACAATTTGAAAGAAAAGCAGAGTAAGCCCCTGAGATAGGTTTCCTAAATTCTTGCCCGGCTGGCTGCACCAAAGACTCTCTGGTGACCACATCACACTGTTACACCCTTTGCGGAAAGCAGTTTGGCAGCTGATGTCAAGAACCTTAAACACTTGTGAGCCCTTTCCCCTGGTACCTCCAGTTCTAGGAAATGGTCATGGAAAAACAGCTGGGGTAGAAGTCTCACACCCAAACATGTTTGTCTTGCACTCTAGTGATAGGGAAGTGCTAGAATATGCAAAATGCTAGCAAGGAATGGTGGTTTAAACAATTCATGGTATCCGTTAAAATGAATGTGGAGGACTTCCCTGATAGTCCAGTGTCTAAGACGCCACGCTTCCAACGCAGGAGGCAAGGGTTTGACCCCTGTTCAGGGAACTAAGATCCCACTCATGCTGTGTGGCCAAAAAATTTAAAAAAGAATGTGGAGGACCCACTAAAATTACACTTTGAGTTCTTGATCGTAGGATAAAATGCTTATGGTGCAGTCTTTTTAAAATTTTTATTTTTAATTGAAGGATAATTGCTTCAATTCTGTGTTGGTTTCTCTTTTAATATGATGCAGTCTTAAGGGGAACAAAGAATACATATTTGTGTAATTCACATATTTTCACCTGCACTTAAAAAAAAAACAGTCAAAAAGAAACACAAAATTTTAGAAGGGGCTTCCCTAACAGTCCAGTGGTTAAGACTCCACCTTCCAATACAGAGGGTGTGGGTGCAATCCCTGGTTGGGGAGCAAAGATCCCACATGTCTCATGGTCAAAAAAATAAAAACATAAAACAGGCAACGAGTTTTATTATAACGAGTTCAATAAAGATTTTTTTAAAATGGTCCACATTAAAAAAAAATTTATTTCTGGGTAGCAGCAGCAGTAGCTGGTAAGGAGATTGGGAAATACAGATAAATATTCCAAAGACTACAATTTTAGTAATAAACAAGCCATTTTATGTGAACTTCTACAAATCTTTTTTCGTTGAGCCTAAAAACCTTTTTTAGACTGTAACAGTCAATCAACTCAATGAAAGTTAATTAACTTGAACAATGTGCTGAAATAATTAAATTGATAAGAAAACTCATTGAATTTTTAAAAAGCCCTAAGACTACTTACCTAGATTATATAAATTGTACATACAGAGAAAATTATTTTAATGATGGGCGGAAAGAGAGCAAGGAAAGGACTATTAGCCTGTGTTGAAACTAGTGTGTGTGTGTGGTGGAGGGTTCATGTGATTCCTTTATGAATTCCTTCATGAATTCACATCAGCCATTCTTTCTCCATTTTTCCATCCCTTTAAAAATATTTTAAACACAGAAAGAATGACAGAATAATATAACCCACTCCTAGATTCAACACATGTTAGCATTTTGCCCCATTCAGATTCTTCTGTTTCTAAGGAAATAAACATGATGGACACATTTGAATTCCTTCCTTATACCTCCACCCCCTCCAATTTATTCTCTCCACCACACCCCACTCCTGCCACACTCACGTCTGTTGGTTCGCTGCTTTTCTATCATGTGAGAAAGGAGCAGTCAAAACCCTAGCTATGAACTTGAGTTATTTGTGCATCTGTGACAGCAGGGGGCTCAGGACTGCCCCTGCCCTAAGCCTTTCTAGGCAGCCTCTGCCTGCCGGGTGCGTCCCTGCCGTGACCCTGGGACTGTATCCCTCAAAGGGCACCCCACCCACTCAGAGCCCCTGGATGCTGTCTCCCTAAGCCCCATGGGCTGTGTGACCTGGAAAAGCCTTCACTGCAGAGCAGCCTCTTCCTCCATACCAGAGGCATCCAGGCTGTGAGCTGTGGTCCCTGCCGGGGTGGGAGAGTAGGAGGCTGGGCAGCATCCTGGGCCCCTCCCCCCATCGCAGCCTGTTTTTCTAGCTTTCCTTTTTCATCTTTCTTATGCTGACTGAGAAGTGTTTCCCCACATTTCATCTTTTGGGAACTGCAGTGGTTGAGGAAGTGGACATGAGGAGGAGAGTGAGGAGCTGGGGGGTGTTATTGTGTGTCTACTGGGAGCTTTACCTACTAGCTTTACTTACGCCACCTTAGGTGGCTCTGGTGGTAAAGAACCCTCCTGCCAATGCAGGAGACATAAGAGATTTGGTTTTGATCCCTGCGTAGGGAAGATCCCGGAAGGAGGGCGTGGCAACCTGCCCCAATATTCTTGCCTGGAGAATTTCATGGACAGAGGAGCCTGGCGGGCTATGGTCCATAGGGTTGCAAAGAGTCCACACAATTGAAGTGATTGAGCATGCACGCACACAAACTGACTCATTTTTGAAAGTCCCCTCTGGATGCATGATGTGGAGATGACCCTAGGAAGGGCATTCTGACCTTGGCCTGTGTGATAGAGAACAGTGACTCCCCTGAAGAGGGTCACGTCTCAGAGAAAGACAAATATATGGTATCACTTATATGCAGAATCTAAAACAAAAAGAATTATAAAAATAAACTTATTTGCAAAGCAGAATCAGACTCACAGACTTAGAGAAGGAACTTATAGTTACCAAGGGGGAAGGGTGGGAAGGAGGGATAGTTAGGGAGTTTGGGATCCACATGTACACAGTGCTATTTTAAAATGGATAACCAGCAAGGACCTACTGTATAGCACAGGGAATATTCTGTAACAATGTATATGGGAAAAGAATTTGAAAAATAGATACATGTATAACTGAATCACATTGTTGTATACCTGAAACTGTCAGAACATTGTTAATCAACTATACTCCAAAATAAAATAAAAAGGTAAAAAAATGTATGTATATGAATACCTGAATCACTTTGCAATAGCAGAAATTAACACAACATTGTAAATCAACTATACTTCAATAACTAAATGTTTAAAAAATCATTATTAAAAAGGCTGTGTCGTCATTTATGGAATCTGTGGATGTCCTGTTATGAGGTTGGGGGAATTGAGTGGCAGATGGAATTAAGTTGCTAATCAGCCGACCTTAACAGAGGGAAAGTGGCCTGGATGAGCCAGATGGTCCCAGTGTCATTACTGAGGTCTTTAAATGTGGAAGAAGGAGGCAAGCAAGTCTGTATCACAGTGACGTAAGGGAGACTCAACTGAGCGTTGCTCACTTTGAAGGTGGAGGACGGGGCCATGAGCCAAGGAGAGCAGCAGCTCCAAGAAGCTGGAAAGGCAAGGAAATGAATCCTCCCCTTGAACCTCCAGAAAGGAGCTTGGCCTTGTGGAAACCTTGATCTTGATCCAGAGAGATTTGTTTTGGACTTTAGAACTCCACACCTAGAAGATGGTGGATTTGTGTGTTGTTTCAAGCCACTAACTTTGTGGTCATCTACAGAGCAGCAACCAGAAACTAGCACACTTGGAAGTTTTAGGATGTCATCAAGGGTTAATTCGGGGAGTGGGGAGCCACTGAGGCGGGGCACTCGATCAATTGTTCTCTTAAAAGGCCTTGATCCTGGGATTTGGGGAACTGGAGACTTGGTTTTCCGAAAAAGGAATCCAGAGACTTAGAGTGAGGGATAAAGCACTTGACCTATGGAAGAACAGAGGTAAGAATTTACATCCAGCTTCTCAAAAACCACAGAAGCAGGAAGCCCTGGAGTGGAGTGAAGTATTTAAAGTGTTAAGAGAAAGAACCTACTAGCCTAGGATTCTGTGCTTTGTGAAACTTATTTTTCAAAAGTGAAAGAGAAATCAAGACTTTCTCAGACAAATGAAAATGGAGGGTGTTTGTTGTCAGATCCGCCTTGCAAGAAAAAGCTAAAAGACGTTTCTTCTCTAAGAAGGAAAATAATACAGATCAGAGACTCAGATTGACATAGAGGAAGAGCATCAAAGAATAAGTAGAGGTTAAAAAAAAAAAGCTTGGAATTTTCTTAATTGATCTAACAGATAAATTTGCTCAGCATAATACTGACAGTGTATTTACTGCTGTGTCATTGTGCTCGGGCCACACTGCAGGAAGTGGTGAAGAGAGTGTTCACACCCTGTCAGCTTGGGAAGGCAAAGCCCTGCTGAGAGCTTCAGCCCCACCGCCACCCCTCCCCGTCTATGAGCTGAGCTGTCCGGAGCCTTGCTGGGTAGAGCTTGTCCAGCTGTGGTGTGAGCTGTGAACATCTTCACATCTGCCTCGCCCCAGGTGGGACCCCAGCACATGCGGCCCCTGAACCAGCCAAGGGCATAAAAGCCTGGCCATTTGGGCCGCACATGGACGCTGCCAGGCGATCCTTGCTGTGGAGCCCTTTGCAAGACCGAATAAGTCTTTGGACAGCAAAGACAGTCCTTGGAGAGATGGAGGCCACATCTGGGGGCTGGGGAAGGCCAACTTTGCATTTCAGGTAATATTTCCAGGCTGCTTTTGTTTCTCAGCACAGCAAGATGCAGTCGGAGCCTTCCCATCTTTAATGATTGTCTCGGTTTTTGAAGGTGAGGCGTGGGGGCTTGCACATGCGTCTTGATAAGCCAGGGCTTCTGGACCACGGACTCCTGCGGAGCTAGCGGCCTCCCGCCCTGGCTCAGTCGTGCTCAGGCGCCTGCCTGGCTGTACTTCTCATCTTCCTGCCCCTGCTGCCCCCAGCCGCCTGCAGGCAACAGAACAAATTCAGCACTGGGCAGGGGCAGACCCGATTCAGAGTCTGAGAGGGAAGCGGACCTTACCCATTCAAAGGACGGGGTAGCCATTTGTCCCCACTCATCACACCTTCCTCTGAGATCCTGCCTCCACTTCTAGGGGAAAAGGAGGCACCCCAGCAGGGTAGCTGCCAGTGAGGACGAAGCGGGTGGGGCGGGGCTCAGGCAGCCACGAGTAAAGACTCAGCAAGCTACAGGGACTAGGAAGCAATAGGGATTCGGATACCAGCAAACCATTTTTCTAGGCAAGCCTCCGAACAGTATGTTTATCAGAAATTCTCTCTCTAAATATGCAGGAATTTTACGGTGTCAGTTTCACATGAAAGGAGCTTGGAAGTCCTAACAATACACAAAAAGCCGAATAGTGTAAAATCAACTCCTCCTGGATCCGTAAGAGGGGAGGACACCGTCAAACCACTGCCCCCCAAGACTGGAGAGCCGACCGGTGAACATAACAGGCACTTACTCACCTGAGCAGAGACTCGGGAGTGGAAGCCAGCGTGGGAACCAGGGCCAGGGTAGGAAAATCTCAACATAATTGATAAATTACTGGAGCTCAGTGTGGACATCTCAAGAGTTCAAAACTCCAGAGGGACCTGAAGACTACAGGGTTGTTCCCACAACACTGAGATTTACCTCTTGGAGCTCTATCAGATTCCCACAGTAAATATCTGAGAAAAATCTACTCAGGAGGCTGGCAGGTAGAGGGGGAAAAAAATCATTTTGCAATGCTTCTTCAAAAGGCTGCCCCCAAGAGAAACTAGTTAAACAGAGCCTAAACCTGCTGGGGTGTTATCAGAGCCTGAGTGATCTAGGGGAAGAGAAATACCCAGCTCCAGGCCACGCAAGCCTTCCTGTCCCACCTAAGGGGAAAAGAATAAACAAACTCTTGGGAAGTCCACAGACCAGGACCACTAAAGGACTGAGACCTAATTGCTGGACACCGCCCCTCCCTCCCACCTCACCACCACATTGCTAAAGGCCTATTTATAGCAGTTCTTTTTTTTTTTTTTAAATGAATATAGCAATTCCTTTTATCCAGTACATCATGTCTGGTTATGAAATAAAAGATACAAGGCATACCCGAATGATAACACAATTTGAAGAGAAAGAACAAGCATCAGACACAGCAGGGATGCAAAAGTTTAAAACTAGGATTGATATGGTAAGGGCTCTAATGGGTGAAGCAGACAGCATCTAAGAGCAGATGACCAATGGAAGCAGAGAGAGAAAGCCTAAGAAAGAACCATGAGAGAAGTGCTAGAGCTAAAAAATACTGACAGAAGTAAAGAATGCCTTTGATGGGCTTTTTATTAGATTGGACATGGCTAAAGAAAGAACTTGAGGTTATCTCAATAACCAAATAGCAAAAGGAACCAAAGCAGAACAGTATCTGAGGACTGTGACACAACTACAGAATTGTAATATGGTGATGGGAAAGCCAGGGGGAGAAGAGAAAAGGACAAAAGAATATTTGACGAAATGATGGCTAGGAAGTTTCCAAAATAATCTCAGACATCAAACCACAGATCCAGGAAGCTTGTAGAATAACAAGAGTAAATCCACCCGCCCTTTAAAAAAAAAGTTATATATAGGCAAGTCATTTTTAAAGTACAAAGAGAAAGACTTAAACAAAAACACAAAAAAATCTGAAAGAAACCAAAGGAGAAAAAAGAAAAGAACTTTACCTATGGAAGAACAAAGGTAAAAATTATATCCAACTTCTCAAACACTTTGCAAGCGAGGAGACAGTGAAGTATTTAAAGTGCTGAGAGAAGGAAGTCGCCAACCTGGAATTCTATACCTTGTGAAGTTCTTTTTCAAAAGTAAAGGAGAAATAAAAAAAAAAAAAAGTAAAGGAGAAATAAAGACTTTCTCAGACAAACAAAAATTGAAGGTGTTGTCAGTAGATCTGCCTTGTAAGAAAATGTTAAAAGACATTTTTTTCTCTCTAAGAAGGAAAATAATAGTGGTCAGAAACTATATATGTTAAATATATAGTTTAGTACTATATAGTAAGGATCAACATATAGTAAGGAAAAGCATCAAAGAAAGAATAAAGGTAAAATTAAAAACTTTTATTTTCTTTTTCTTAATCTCACAGATAAATTTGCTCAAAATAAAGCAACCATTTATTTGCTGATGTATAATTGTCTTATGCATATATATATATGCTTTTGTATGCTTATATATAAGTGCGATGAGTGACAGCAATGAGACAAGGGATGGAGGGAGGAATAGGATGATTTTATTAGTGTAAAGAAATGCAACAGATTTCTGTATATTAATTAATCTGATATCCTGCTACCTTGCTGAATTCATTTATTAGTTCTAATAGTTTTTATGTGGAGGTTCTGTGTCATAGAGGATCATGTCATCTGGAAATAGTTTTAACTCTTCCTTTCACCACTTCCCTGGTGGCTCAGATGGTGAAGAATCTGCCTGCAATGCAGGAGACCCGGGTTCGATCCTTGAGTTGGGAAGATCCCCTGGAGAAGGTAACGGCAACCCACCCCAGTTTTCTTGCCTGGAGAATCCCATGGACAGAGGAGCCTGGCAGGCTACAGTCCATGAGGCGCAAAGAGTCAGACAGGACTGAGTGACTAACACACTTTCACTGCTTCAGGTGGCGCCAGTGGTAAAGAATCGCCTGCTGATGCAGGAGACGCAAGAGATGCAGGTTTAATTCCTGGGTCAGGAAGATCCCCTGGAGCAGGAAATGGCAACCCACTCCAATATTTTTCCTGGAAATTCCATGGACAGAGGAGCCTGGTGGCCTGCAATCCATGGGGTCTCAAAGAGTCAGACACGACTGAGCACGCACACCATCCATCACCACTTAAAGGAAAAAAAGCCGATGTATGATTCTGAGGGATAAGTGTGTATCATACTCCCACTTCTGTCAAAACACACTCATATTCAGTTTCTCCCCCATTTAAGAATAACCACAGCTCTGATCTGTAACCTTTGGTGATTTCCATATTATAAACATTCCACTCACAGCTGATGTCAAGCTTCCAAGGTGACATGACCGAACACAGGAGAATGGCAGCAGCTCGCTATTTTATAGCATTGCTGCCACTCAGACACAACAAACATAAATATCCTCAAAGCACAGAGAATAGAGAAACATAGTGGAATAATTCGGGAAGTGATGATTTTGAGTATTACCTTTATTTTTAATATCATTTAATTGTAAATTTACATCATTTAATTTTATAATGGTTGTGTTTGACAACCCGCTCACAAAATTCCTGAACATTTACCAACCAGTTCTCGTGGACCAGGAGAGAGCGGGCTGCGGCACAGTGCCCCATGTGGGACCATTTAGCAACTCAGAGTCACTTCAGGGCCCTCATCCAAGATGCCACTAGGATTAAGTCTGTGGGTTCAAATACAGTACCAGATGATCTGTGTGCCCCCCATTTCCCCCAGGCTCAGCCTACGCTCTCTTTTGCAATATCTGGAGGTGATAGATGAACTTCACTTCTTGGAGGGGAAGAGCATCATACAGTGGAGAGAGCACAGGCTTTGGAGTCAGAAGCAGCAGGACTGTTCAGTTCTGCACTCATGGTGGTGTGGCTTTGGCTGAGCTAGTTAACACTTTGAGCCCCAGTCTCTGCTTCTCTAACATTTGGGTCATAGTGATTATTTCACAAGGTTATTATGGCTTTGATAGTGGTTATTAACTATAACCCATTCCCCTCTTTTACAGAGTTACTGAATTTTTAGCCAGACACATATCTATCTGGATGAAAAATTGCATCTCCCAGCGTCTACTGCACCTAGATGAATATGTTCTGATTGATGGGATAAAGGTGGAAGTGATGTGTGTGATATCCAGGCTGTACTTCTAAAGGGAAGAAGCATACCTCCCTTTCCCATGTTCTAGCTTCTTGCTGGCTGGAATGCTAATGTGATGGTGTGGGCAGAAGCAGCCATCCAGACCATGAGGGGGAGACCTGGTGTTAAGAGTGGCAGAGTACTCAGGTCGAAGGAGCCTGGTATCGCCTGGCAATTGTGGGTTCACCTTACCAGCCTTGGATCACCTATTTAGCCTTTTACGAGTGACAGGAATGGCATTTAAGCCTCTATTATTTTGAGATATTCTTTAAAACACTTTTTATTGTGGTAAAATATAAATAACATAAAATATGTCATTTTAAATGTATGATTCAATGGCATTAAATACATTCACAATGTTGTGCAATTGCCAGAACTTTTTCAACACTCCAAACAGAAACCTGACCTCTTAAACAATAACTCTCAATTTCCCTCTCCTTCACTCCCAAGTATTCTCTAATCTACTTTCTGCCTTTTTGAATTTGACTATTCAAGGTGCCTCATATAAGTAAAATCATATTAAACTTGGCCTTTTCTATTTCATTTATTTCACTTTGGAATAAGGTTTTCAAGGTTCATTTGTGTTGCAGCACATATCAGAATTTTGTTCCTTTCTAAGGCTGAATAGCATTTCATTGTAGATATATACTATATTTTGTTTATCTATTCATCTGTTGATAGACGTTTGAATTGTTTCCACCTTTTAGCTATAGTGAATAATGCTGCTATGAACATTAGTATACAAATTATTTTGGGTCTCTTTGTTAAAATAGTGGAGCCAAATATGACTAATATCAGCCTGAAATTAAATAATGCGGACAAAATATTGTCCCAGTGACTAGATGATCCCTACTCATTTTTTGAGAGAGAACAGGTCATGGGGTATGATGAAACAGTTTGGGGTGAAACCAGTATGTAATAGAGCTGGCTTATGTCAGCTCACAAGAGCCAATGTGAGCTTGATTTTAGAATCTTGGTGACCTGAAATCATTCATGGTGGGAGCATTTACACCATGATAACTGGTGAAATGTACAAATCAGGGCTTTTTAAAAAAAAAATTATTTATTTAACTGCACTGTGTCTTAGTTGAGGCATGCCGGATCTTTTCAATTGCAGCATGCAAACTCTTAGTTGCCGCATGTGGGTTTTAATTCCTTGACCAGGGATTGAATCCATGCCCCCTACACTGGGAGGCGGAGTCTTAGTCACTGGATGACCAGGGAAGTCCCCACTTTTTGGTTTCAGAGAGGGCTGGTTGTTGAACACTAACTAGTTCAACACTGGTGAGCCCCCACTGGGGAAAGCCCTCCCTAGCTGAAGGCCCAATCCTTTACTGCCCACAATACCTTATGATCACCCCCTCTTAGGTGGAAATGTTAACTCCATTCCTGGAGAGTGTGGATTGTTGTGTTTGAAGATGATGTGGACATTTATTTGTACAATCTAAGTACCTATATCCATTCTGAAAACTGCTTAAGGTAATAGCAGAGAGAACACTAGTTAGACATGCCAGAAGTTGGCAGCTAAGAAAATGCATGATTTTTCATGCTGTCTTCTCTGTCAGACCATACCCGAGGCTTTGTGTTATGATGGCTGTTAATGAGAGTGGAACCTCCATCAGCACCCAGGTCCCTGATGGATAAGCATAGAAGCCCCAGCTGATCTGTGGTGAACAGATGCCACAAGCAAGAAATAAACCTCTGTAGTTTTAAGCCACTAAGATATTGGAGGTGTTTGATCTGCATTGCATGTGCGTGTGCTCAGTCGCTTCAGACGCGTCTGACTCTTTGCAAACCTGTGGGCTGTAGCCCGCCAGGCTCCTCTGTTCATGGGATTCTCCAGGCAAGAATACTGGAGTGGGTTGCCATGCCCTCCTCCAGGGATCTTCCCCACCCAAGGATTGAATCTGGGTCTCTGGCATAGCAGGTGGATTCTTTACCGCTGAGCCACCGGAGTAGCCTGTTGATCTGCACTGTAATCTAGTTTATCCTGACTGACAAACCTCCAGATGGAGCTGCCAGGTAGGTAACTGCATAAGGCAATACTATTGGGCTCCATGTAGGTGGCACTGAAATATCTGGGATTAGACAAGGTTGCCAAGGGAATGAGCATGAATAGAAAAGAAGTCCAAAGACTGAGCCCTGGGGCTCACCAGTGTGTAGATGTTAGAAGGAGGAGCAGGACCCGGGGAGGCAGGGGGAAGCCAAGAGAATGTGTGATTCTGGAAGGCAAGTGTATCGGGCAGAAGAGGGGCAAATCCGTCAGGCTCAGCCCAGAGCTGTTCTGACATCAGCAAGGGTGGGGTGCTCTGGTGACCTGTGGTGGGTGGAGTGAGAGGCTGATTGGCACCAGCTTACAGCAGACAGGTAGGAGGCAAGCAGGAGACAGGAACTGTTGCAAGAAGGAGGGTGTACTTTTAGGGCCCTAGAATGGGTTCCTAACACAGAGAAATGAATTGCCCCGGAGGCACGTGGTGGTGACAAAGCAAAAGATTATTGGGAAGGTATGCTCAGGCGGGGAGCACCAGGGCAAAGGAGCGCAGGAGAATTGCTCTGCCACGGGCTCTGCTCTCAGGGTTTACAGTAGTAGGGTTAGTTTTCGAGTTGTCTCTGGCCATCTGACTCAGGGTCCTTCCGGGATGCCCCTGCATCTCTCATCTAAGGCGGATCCCAGCCGGGAGACTTCTGGGAGGGCCCAAAAGAGGGCGGAGTCGACCAACCTCCCAGAACCCTTTGCGCTGGAATCCATCTTGACTGAGAGAGGGACCGGGCGGCAGCACCACGTTCCTTTCCAGGACCTCCTGTTGTGAGACAGTTCAGGCAAGTGGTTATCCTCCTGTCTGGCCAAGGTGGGAGGATTTCCGTCAACGGTGCCCTGACAGAATTACACGCCACTTTTCAAGGACTGGTCTACTTAAGGGAAGGAGAAATTGGACAACACTTGGGAGGGAAGGGGCTGAGAGGGTTATTGTTTTTTTAAAGACAGAAGAAGTAAGATGGTGTTTGTATGCTGGCGAAAGGAATGGAGAGGGGAGAGTTACTGGTGTGTGGAGTGCTGAGAGAGGAAAGTTGGACCCAGTCAGTATGTCCCGCTCTAGTACCAGAGGGACAGGGACTGAGGCAGAGCTCAGAGGAGGGGTTGGGGAAAGGCCGCGGAGTTTCCCTCAATGGCTTCTACCTCCTCCTGGCAGTAGGAAACTGGTCAGAGGCAGGGAAGGGACTCGAGCCCGAGGTTGGAGGGACAGTAGAACCAGGAAAGGCGGAAAGCCCTGGAACGAAGTCAGGCCTGAGGTGGGGGCGGGGCTGCTGCCTTTCCTGCAGCCTCTCGCCCTGCACACGATGCTCAAAGTGAGGAGCACGCTGGTGTCCTGGCTGCTCTCTCTGCTGTTAAGTCACTACGTCACGTCCGGCTCTGCGACCCCATGAACTGCAGCACGCCAGGAGGGGACTTCCCTGTCGTGGAAATAGGGTCTCAGAAGGGAAAATATCTAGAGTAGAGAGTGAAGCTAGAACCGGAAAACATTCCTCTTAGGCCAGCTGCAGTCAGATGAAAGTTGCCTGCCATCCACTGCTCAGTCAACAAACATTCATCTTAGTTACTAAGCACCTACTAAGCTGCGGACCCTGAGCGGTTGCTGAGGATATTAAAGTACGCCTTTGCTTGTTGTTGTTCAGTTGCTCAGTTGTGTCCGACTCTTTGTAACCCCATGGACTGCAGCACACCAGGCTTCCCTGTCCTTCACCATTTCCCGGAGCTTGCTCAGACTCATGTCCATTGAGTTGGTGATGCCATCCAACGATCTCATTCTCTGTCATCCCCTTCTCCTCCTGCCTTCAGTCTTTCCCAGAAATCAGGGTGTTTTCTAATGAGTCAGCTCTTTGCATCAGGTGGCCAAAGTATTGAAGCTTCAGCTTTAGCATCAGTCCTTCCAGTGGATATTCAGAGTTGATTTCCTTTAGGATTGACTGGTCTGCTCGCCTTGCAGTCCAGGGGACTCTCAAGAATCTTATCCAGCACCACCATTTGAAAACATCCATTCTTTGGAGCTCAGTCTTCTTTATGGTCCAACTCTCATATTTGTACACAACTACTGGAAAAACCATAGCTTTGACTATACCGTCTTTCCTGCTAGACTGACGTGGCTGGAACTCATTCAGTGATGACACTCTGAAGAGGGAGCTTGTCTTTCTGCCCAAGGGGAGAGGACAGACAGTCTCAGGAATGGGCCTTAAAAACAAGCAGTCTGTTTTTTGTTTTTTTTTTTTGGAATAAGGTAGAAAAGGCTTTCCTGCAGAGGGAACAGCATCTGCCAAGGCTCCAAGGTGTAATGTACTTGGCCTGCCAGCCATGCTTGGGGTAGAGGAAGGTCCCACAAGAACTGCCAACTCTGTTCTCCTACTCAGACACTCTCAGTTCCCTGAATACACCTCACCTTGTTCCCTCTGCCCTAGCTCTTTGCAAGACTGATTCCTTATCCCTTAGATCTTATCTCAAAACCCTGTGGGCCTCTACCTAGATCACCTTTGGACTCTTGTCTAGAAGGCCTCTCTCCCACTCACCTGTGCTTCCTCCTCCTGTTTGTCTGTTCTTCATCTGTCCCCCTCCCCACCTCTAACCTTTATTGAAGTCTAATTGATAAAATCATAATATATTTAAAACATATAACATACTGATTTGATATACATCGATGTTGTGAAATAATTCTCCCAGTGTGTTAATTACCACATCCGTCACCTCAAATGTTTGATTTTTCTGTGTGTGTGGGAGAACATTTGAGCTCTACTCTTAGCAAATTTCGGTTACACTATACATTGCTGTTAACTAGAGTCACCATGTTTTACATTAGATCCTCAAACCTTATTCATCTCATAGCTGAAAATCTACCCTTTTAACTTTTACCAGCCTCTCCCTATTTCCCCCACCGGCAGCCCCTATTACTCACCTTCCTTTCTTCCTTTTTTTTTTTTTTAGATTCAACATATAAGTGGTACCATGTAGTATTTGCCTTTCTCTTTCTGTCTTACTAGACTTAGTACACTATCTGCTAAATTCATCATGTTGTTGCCAGTGGGAGGATTTCCTTTCTTTTAAGGCTGAATAATTAATATTCCATTGTATGTAGGTACCATGCTTTCTTTATCTGTTCATCCACCAATGGACGCTTTGTTCAGTTGTTACCTGGTGAAGTCTCTGGCCAGGCCCAGCACATCTGCTCCCATTCACTCCTGCATTGTCCTTCACTACACTTAACCTATCCCACAAAATTGTTGTTGTTCAGTCACTGAGTTGTGTCCAACTCTTTGTGACCACATGGACTGCAGCATGCAGATTTCCCTGTCCTTCACTGAGTTTTCTCAGACTCATGTCTGTTGAGTCGATGATGCCATCCAACCATCTCATTTGCTCTTGTCCCTTTCTCCTCCCTCCTTCAATCGTTCCCAGCATCAGGGTCTTTTCCAGTGAGTCAGTTCTTCCCAACAGGTGGCCAAAGTATTGGAGTTTCAGCTTCAGCATCAGTCCTTCCAATGAATATTCAGGACTGATTTCCTTTAGGATTGACTGGTTGGATCTCCTTGCTCTCCAACAGACTCTAAAGAGTCTTCTCCAACACCACAGTTCAAAAGCGTTAATTCTTCGGCCCTCAACCTTCTTTATAGTCCAACTCTCACATCCATATGACTACTGGAAAAGCCATAGCTTTGGCTGGAAGGACCTTTGTTGGCAAATTAATGTCTCTTGCTTTTTAATATGCTGTCCAGGTTGGCCATAACTTTTCTTCCAAGGAGCAAGTGTCTTTTAATTTCATGGCTGCAGTCACCATCTGTGGTGATTTTGGAGCCCAAGAAAATAAAGTCTGTCACTGTTTCCCCATCTATTTGCCATGAAGTGATGGGACCCGATGCCATGATCTTAGGTTTCTGAATGTTGAGTTTTAAGCCAACTTTTTTACTCTCCTCTTTCACTTTCATCAAGAGGCTCTTTAGTTCTTCGCTTTCTGCCATAAAGGTGGTGTCATCTGCATATGTGAGGTTATTGCTATTTCTCCCAGCAATCTTGTTTCCAGCTTGTGCTTCATCCAGTCCAGCACTTCTCATAATGTATTCTGCATGTAAGTTAAATAAGCAGGGTGACAATATACATACTCCTTTCCCCATTTTGAACCAGTCTGTTGTTCCATGTCCAGTTCTAACGGTTGCTTCTTGACCTGCATACAGATTTCTCAGGAGGCAGGTCAGGTGGTTTGGTATTCCCATCTTTTGAAGAATTTTCCACAGTTGGTTGTGATCCACACAGTCAAAGGCTTTGGCATAGTCAATAAAGCAGAATTAGATGTTTTTCTGGAACTCTCTTCCTTTTTTTATGATCCAACGGATCTTGGCAATTTGATCTCTGGTTCCTCTGCCTCTTCTAAATCCAGCTTGAACATCTGAAAATTCATATACTGTTGAAGCCTTGCTTGGAGAAGTTTGAGTATTAGTTTGCTAGTATGTGAAATGAATGCAATCGTGGGGTAGTTTGAGCATTCTTTGGTGTTGCCTTTCTTTGGGATTGGAATGAAAACTGACCTTTTCTAGTCTTGTGACCACTGCTGAGTTTTCCAGATTTACTGACATATTGAGTGCAGCACTTTCACAACATCATCTTTTAGGATTTGAAGTAGTTCAACTGGAATTCCATCACCTCCACTAGCTTTGTTTGTAATGATGCTTCCTAAGGCCCACTTGACTTAGCATTCCAGGATGTCTGGCTCTAGATGAGTGATCACACCATCGCAATTATCTGGGTTGTGAAGATCTTTTTTGTATTGTTCTTCTGTGTGTTCTTGCCACCTCTTCTTAATATCTTCTGCTTCTATATCTTTGACTAAACCGACCTTTGTTGGCAAAGTGATGTCTCTGCTTTTTAACATGTTGTCTAGGTTTGTCATAGACAGCTCCTTCTTCCAAGGAGCAAACATCTTTTAATTCCATGGTTGCAGTCACCACGAAGTTGTTATTTTACTCATTTTCCTGCCTCTCCTACCAAAATGCAAGTACCACAAGGTCAGGTATTCTGGTCTCTCTTATTCATCGTATAGCTCCAGGGCCAAATGTCCAGCATAGGGTTTAGGCTCCAGAAATCTTTCTTGCTTCAGGGAATGAGGGAAGGAGACAGCATCCTGAAGAGATATACTTAAAGGTCAGAGAGACTTTCCTTCCGGCTGCCTCCATAGTTCCTCCTGCCCCTGCTTGTTTCCTTTATAGCCCTCATCCACTCTGAGGTTCTTTATTTTTTTCTCTTCACGCAAGGTGTTGAAGATCCATGGAGCTAGTTTTTCTGTTCTTGTTCATAGTGGTTTCCTCCAGCATCTGGAAAATGCTCATCACAGAGTAAGAACTTAGTGTGCAGTGAAGAAATGAAAGAATGAATGGATGTGTGTGACTGTCTTGCACACCTGGAGGTGGCAAGGGTCACACTGGGCATTGGTGTTGGTGTGTGGGTGGGAGGAGCCAGCCCTTCCTGTTGTGAGAAGTTATGAGAAGTGCTTAGAAGTTTTGAGTTATGTATGAGGAAATGTGTGTAGATATTTTAACACATACACAAAAATTCTGTAAATGGTGGTCAACATGTTTATTTTCAGTTTTATCTATGTATTTTGCATAAGTGGGGGTTTCATAGAGAAACTTTGTAATTCTTGCCTACAGCAAAAGGCAGTACAGAGGGTCTCCAGGGAAACTTAGATATTTATTATACAGAGCATTAGATTTCTTAGGGTTTATGACTAGTTAGTAACTGGCCTAAATCTCTTTCCAAAGCCTTCAGTGAGATCCATAAATTGCCTGGTTCTCCACAGGGCAGGAGCCCGATGTTTGTGAGAAATCACAGCTGCTAATTGCCTCCTCCTGGGGACTCAGAGAAATGAGTTGTGTGCGAGGGGGATGATTTCTCCCCACTTCACAACGCCACCTGCACCTCCACCTCCAGGAATGGGACTGTTGGATGGGTCTGAAATCCAGATTTTTGGTCTTGCTGTTATCAGATTGAGGCAGCCCCGAGGCCCCCTCTCCTCTCCAGGTGGTCACCCCTGGGCGATTGGCCTTGGGGGCCTTCAGTGCAAACATGGTTCCCAAGTCCATCCATCAGTGGGATTTTCTGGCTCTGTTGAGTGTGAGCACTTGCCCCATGGTTCTACTAAAGTGCGAGTATGTCTCTGCAGCTGTAGAGAAGGTTTTTTTGTGTGTGGACACGAGCAGCAAGGCGACATCAGGAGTGTGTCTGGTCGAAGTTCGCTTGTATCACTCATGAGGCAGCCTCCACCAGGGAAACGGATCTGTGCTAGTAACTGCTCTTGCAGGAAGCCCTGTCCCTCTGAGAGATGCTTGCTTCTGAGTGGGCCAAGCAAAGAGAAACCTAGAGCCTGGCTTTAGCACTGCACAGTAGAACTTCCCACAAATAAGATAAAGAATGTTCTAAGTTCTTTACTTCAGCCAGTCTCTGAGGTCCCCTTCCCTCACAGAATCCCTGCATCATCTCGCTCAGGAACCTATTTCAGATACTTCCCACACAGAATTATCTGGCTGAGCCTGAGGAGTGCAGTGGGGAGGGGTGTGGGCTGGGGTTGCTGGGGACGGGGCACCATAATGAGACGGCTGTTTCTGAGATTCATGGATCCAAGATTACTTTTTTTTTTTTCCATTTTTTAATTGTTTTAAATGTTCATTCAACTGAATATGTTCTTTTTTTTTTTTGAGACGTATAGAAAAAAATTATTTACTAGAGGACAGTTGCGTTACAAAAAATTGTGTTAGCCTCTACCACACATCACCACAAATCAGCCATAGGTATACACATGTCCCCTCTCTCCCGAGCCTCCCTCCCATCCCACCCCTCTAGGTTGTCACAGAACACTGGGTTGAGCTCCCTCTTTTACACAGCAAATTCTCACTTACTACCTATTTTACATATGGTTCACAAGTCTGTTCTCCATGTCTGTGTCTCCATTGCTGCCCTGCAAATAGGTTCGTCAGTACTGTCTTTCTAGATTCTACATGTATACGTTAATAGACAATATTTGTCTTTCTCTTTCTGACTGACTTCACTTTGGCTTCCCTGGTGGCTCAGAGGTTAAAGCGTCTGCCTGAAATGTGGGAGACCTGGGTTCGATCCCTGGGTTGGGAAGATCCCCTGGAGAAGGAAATGGCAACCCACTCCAGTATTCTTGCCTGGAGAATCCCATGGACGGAGGAGCCTGGTGGGCTACAGTCCGTGGGGTCGCAAAGAGTCGGACACAACTGAGCGACTTAACTTAGGTTCATTCATCTCATTAGGACTGACTTGATTGCATTCTTTTTTATAGCTGAGTAATATTCCATATACATTAATTGTGTATATATACACCACAATTTCTATATCATTCATCTGTCAGTGGACATATAGGTTGCCTCCATGTCCTAGCTATTGTGAAAAGTGCTGCAATGAACCCTGGGGTACATGTGCTCTTTCACTTACGGTTTTCTCATGGTATATGCCCAGTAGTGGGATTGTTAGGTCATATGGTAGTTCTGTTCCTAGTTTTTAAAGGACTCTCCATTCTGTTCTCCACAGGGGCTGTTTCAATTTACATTGCCACCAACAATGCAAGATGGTTCTGTTTTCTCCATATCCTCTCCAGCATTTACTGTTTGTAGATTTTTTTAGTGATGGCCATTCTGACCTGTGTGTGGTGATACCTCATTGTAGTTTTGATTTGCATTTCTCTAATAATGAGTTATGTTGAGCATCTTTTCATGTGTTTTTTGGCCATCTGTATGTCTTCTTTGGAGAAGTGTCTGTTTAGGTCTTCTGCCCATTTTTTTGATTGGGTTGTTTGTTTTTCTGGTATTGAGTTGTATGAGCTATTTGTATATTTTGGAAATTAATCTTTTGTCAGTTGTTTCAGACCCAGCACTTCTAAGGAAGGCTGGGTGGGTGGATTTTCAAGTCCATGGTGACAGTCACCAGACACATTTCTTTTCTTTCTACATAAGGTCATATTAACAAGGATGCTATTTTGTTTTCCCTATTCTGGTATAATTTCCCCACAATGGTGAGACAGGGAAAAAGCCCTCTCTCTCCACTCTGGCCTTTGCTTCAACACCACTTTGGTATAAGAAGGTGTGAACTGTAAGTGCCTGGCGGGTATCATTTTCCTTCTGTCTGTGAGTGGGAGGAGCTGCAGAAGATGTTAATTCACACACATCAAAAATGCACACTTTCCTTTGGCTGCCAAAGAGAGAGCAATAGAAGCTAGCACAGAACTTCAGGCTAATCAGTTAACTCTTTGCAAGAGAGATTTGAAAGAAAAAAAAAATCTCCAGGCTAAGGAAAGCCACCCCAGCTTCCAAAAACTCTAGCAACTTTTCTCCACTGTAATGATGCCAGAAATACTCTCAGAGGACACACCAGTGTCTGTTTGCAGGACCCTGGGAGAGGTGTTAAAACTCCAGGTTGCCCCCAGGTAGAGGCTGTCACAGCCAGTGTTGATGAGAATTCTAGTTTAAATCTCCCATCAATCTGGGGGTTTGCTGTTATGTTGTTGTCATTGTTTCTGCTGGGGTGGTACCTTGTTTGAGACAGTTTACACAGTGAATAGTTGAACCTGAATTTGAACTCAGACTCCATCTCTTACAACCAAGGGATATCCCGAGTCTGGTTCTTCAGAAGCAGAGGCTTTACATGCAGTGTTTAACTGGTAAATACTCCCAGGAAAACCCAGGAGAGACTGGGGAAGTGGGACCCTGTGGGGAGGGAGCTGGGAAGGGATGAAATATGCAGCATCAGATAATATCCCACAGAAGGAAGGCTCTCACTTGGCTCCATTCCCTGGGAGCTCTGGGGTCAGAGTCCCATTGGGAGTAAGGGCCCTAGTTATTTATCCATTTCCCGGGGTCACAGTTTACCCACCTGCCTCCAGCTCCCCAACATAACACACCGTCATAAACCCCCTGGTATTTTGTGAGAATTTCCATAGGACTTGTGTACACAGGAGGAGGCTTGCTGGGTGATGGAGATTTTGCTAACTGCTGCCTGAAAGCTGTCGAGAGAGGTGGTCGCAACGTCCCCCTCCCAGCTGTGCGGGGTTCCTACCTCCCGACATTTCTCGATTTGCCTTTCTAGTGGGTATGAGCAGGCCTCTTGTTTGAATTTGAATTCCTCTGATCACTGCTGCCCTTGAACTACTCTTCACATATTCATTGGCCATTTGGTCTCCCCACCTGTGTGTTGCTTGATTACCACGTTGTTTCCTCCTAAAATTGGTGGCATTAGAGTTGTTGATTTGTAACCAAAGGTATATTTGAGAGTCTGGATACATGTCTTTGGAATTTCGGTACTGAAAGTACCTTCTCAGTTTGTCACTGGTATGGAAATGTTCTCACATGTCCTTTAACCAACCAGACATGCAACTGTTTAGTCAGAAGTGTTAACTGAACGTGTACTATGAGCCAGCCCTGTGTGAGGCACTTGTCCTAGTTTTCTTCTCCTTGGAGCAGACCTCAAGACTGGGAGGTGGGTGGAAGTAGTTCCTTTGGGCTGTGAGGACAACACTTGCAGGGGTGTGATCTGGGGAACGGGGAGGCAGCCAGTAAACAGTGTCATCCAGCAAGTTACCATGTCACGTGAGGGGGACTTCATTCTGCAGGAGACATCAGGGCTTTAGAGCCATCCTCTTGGAGAGGCGAGGGAGCCAGGTTGTTTATACACCAGTCAGTTGTTACTTGTGGAGGCCGGGGAGGGTGTGAAGTCCCCAGCACTGCAGGCTTGCTGCCGAGGCAGTCAGATGAGCTCTCGCAGCAAGAGAAGGGCCTCCCGCAAAGCAGTGCAGGGCCTTGGAATCCCCTGCCCCCTGCCAAGCGTGCCCTGAAATGTGAGGGTGTGTAGACAGGGCACCAGGAGGGCCTGCCACCTTGCTGTTCACAGCATCCCTAACCAAACAGCAGGCAGAACCAAAACAGAAGCTCTCATGAGCAGGCGTGATTATACACATTTTTTAAAAGATTGGGACCAAGGGTGAAGTAAGCGGCATGGAATAAGTGGCAGAGCAGTAATTCAAAAAGAGAATGGCCTGAGGAGTTTAGAAAAGGCAGGTTCTCGGCCTGGGGTGAGGCTCAGAGATCTGCATTTTTAACGAGGGTCTGATGTAGGTATTTGTATTAGTTACCAATTTTTGTAAAACAAATGAGCTCAGTACTTAGCCAAAAACAACGAAACATTATCTCCCTCAGTTTCTGAAGGTTGTAAATCCAGGGTGGCCTGCTGGGTGGATCTGGCTCAGGGTGTCTTACAAAATTGCTGCCCACATGTAATTCACTGTCAGGTTTGCTCATGTGTTCCTCATGGGCTGTTGGTGGTGGAGCTGTTCGGTGTCTACAGCTACAGGCGTGATAAAAGTGCGGAGAACTTGGGAATTCCCTGGTGGTACAATTGTTAGGATTTGGTACTCTCACTGCAGTGGCCCTGGGTTCAATCCTTGGTCCGGGAACTAAGATTCCAAAAGTCACGGGGCACAGCCAAAAAAAAGTGTGTAGAACTCAGTACACACATGCACTCATGTGCGCACACACACACACTTGTACAAATAAAACTGGGGAAGACTGAACCAGATGCACAATGGGTTATATCAATGCCAGTGTCTTGACTGTGATAATGCAGTGTGGTTTTGTGAGATGTTCCCATGAGGGACCCTGGGTAAAAGGCACATCAGGTCTCTGTATAATTTCATACAACTGCATGTGGATATACAGTGATCTCAAAAAGTTAATTAAAAAAAAAGCAAACTCAGGCAAGAATATCCATAGCAGCCTTATTCATAACCACCTTTAACTTAAAACCTCGTCAAAGCACATAAAACCAAAGTCCAGGTAACCAGACTGAGGTAGATTGACCCAGTGGGACAGTGTAGAACAATAAACATGAATGAAGTACAGATAGCTATACAGAATGGAATGGATGGCACATGATGTGGAGTGAAAGAAGCCAGGCACAAAAAATACACACAGTGTGAGTCCATTCCTATACATAAAAAACCTGGCAAAACCCAGTCTACATTATGAGAAGTCAGGAGAGTATTACCTTTGTGGTTGGCTGTACTGACAGAAGGAAGGCCCGCAGGGGCTTCTCAGTCCTGGTAATGGTCCCTCAATCTTCTGAGTGCTGGTTGCATGGGTGTGTCCTGCTTGGGGAGATTCATCAAATCGTACGTTTATGATATGTGTGCTTCTCTGTAAGGGTGCATCAATAAAAGTTTCAGAAATATTTAACTTATGAAATCAGTCCTGAATATTCATTGGAAGGACTGATGCTGAAGCTCCAATACTTTGGCCATCTGATGAGAAGAATTGACTCATTGAAAAAGACCCTGATGCTGGGAAAGGTTGAAGGCAGGAGGAGAAGGGGATGACAGAGGATGAGATGGTTGGATGGCATCACTGACTTGATGGACATGAGTTTGCACAAGCTCTGGGAGTTGGTGATGGACAGGGAAGCCTGGTGTGCTGCAGTCCATGGGGTCACAAAGAGTCGGACACAGCTGAGCGACTGAACTGAACAGTGAGCTAGGAGGGCATTATGCTAAGTAAAATAAGTCAGACAGAGAAAAGCAGATACTGTTTGGTATCAGTTATAAGTGGAATCTAAAAAATATGACAGACTAGTGAATATAATAAAAAGGAAACAAACAGATATAGAGAACAAACTAGTGAATATAATAAAAATGAAACAGACTCACAGTTTTAGAGAACAAGCTAGTGGTTACCTGTGAGGAGAGAGAAGGGGGTAGAGGATTAAGAGGTACAAACTGTTACGTCTAAAATAAATAAGCTACAAAAATAGATTGTACGACACAGAGATTATAGCCAATATTTTATAATAACTGTAAGTGGAGTATAACTTTAAAAATTGTGAGGGGCTATGCTGTACACCTGTAACTTATATAATATTGTATAGCAGCTATATTTCAAAAAAATTTTTTTAATTCTAAGTTATCTTAACAGCTAGTATTAACTGAACGCTGCATGCCGGGCCCTTTCCTAGCTGCTTTCTGTATTTTGTCATTTCAGTTTTTGAGGAAGTTTTCATTATTTCCCCATTGTACAGATGAGAAAACTGAGGTGAAAGGAAGTCGTTTTCTAGGGCCTCCCAGATGCCCTGTGAAGGACTTGGAAATCCCCAATGTTCATAATCACTTTGGGTTCATAGACAAGGCCGAGCCGTTAGCAGCATCACTGAAGATGGTCCTGTTCACTCAGCAACACACGATTGCCCTGGTAACGCTGAATGTGGCCCTTTGCCCAAAGGAGGAGGACCCCTACAAAGAACCCTTGTGAAATACAAGCACTTTATCTTTCACTGAAAGCCAGGATAAGCCCAGGGAAAGGGATGAACTGTTAATTAATAAACACTATAATTAAGTAGGGAGGTCTCCATTCAAACCACCAGGATTGTAGTTGACCATGGAAGTGTGAAAATGACCATGATTAATGAACTAGCTAATAGCGTTGTCCCCTTAATGACATTCTTTCATGTTTTAGCAGGAGCGCATGTGGTGATGCAGATCTGCCAGTGGGCAAACCAGTGTAACTTTCTTTAACTGTTTCTGGTTTCTACCCTGGAGCCCCATTCAGGTGGTGAGACATTTTCAGTCACTTCAGGGCTTTTCCCCTTCCCCTTGTCCCCGGGGGAGAGTCCCAGGGTGACGGTATGTGGTGTCCAGGCCTTGGCAGGCAGTGGTAAGGGGGCCACCTGGTTCCGATTGTCGTGTGTCCCCCCCAGCATCTCTGGGTGACAAACTCCAGATACGACAACGCACGCTGGCACTCTGCCACCCTGGCTGCTGCCGTGACAGCCTTGTCCCGCCTTGGCGGGCAGTCCTCTCTCCTATTCTGCTGCTGTGTTCTCCTTGTCTTGGCCACAGGCTTTGCCGAGTTCCTCTTGTCACTTCCTTCAGCGCCTTCTCAGAGGGGGAACTGGAAATACTGACCATACCGGATGCTCTTGGTGCTGAGGTGGAAAACTCGGCCTCTGCACCAATGCGGAATCGACTCTTGGAGGCAGAGTTTGGGGTGAGGTAGAAAAGAATACCTTTATTTCTTTGCCAGGCAAAGGGGGACAAAGCACGCTCCTGCCTCAAAAACTGTGTCTCAACCTGGGAGGATTTAGTGAGGAATTTTTTTTTTTTTTTTTTTAGTGAGGAATTTTATACAGTGGTTTAAGGGTAGGATTGCTAATAAGGATTAGGGTGTGTGCAGGGTCGGCACTCCTTTAATCTGGGCTAAGGTAATCTCTCTCTTTCTCTCTTTAAATATTTATTTATTTGGCTGCACCAGGTCTTATGGCAGCACACAGGATCTGTGTTGCGACATGCGGGATCTTTATTTGTAGCATGTGGGATCCAGCTTCCCAACCAGGGGTTGAACGTGGGCCCCCTGCATTGGGAGAGTGGAGTCTCAGTCACAGGACCGCCAGGGCAGTCCCTCAGGTAATCCCTTGAGGAGCCTCTCCGATTCCTTTAGTCTGGCATCAGGTAGTCTCTGGAATGAAGAATGCTGACATCTTCTATTTGTTGGGGATTTTAGTTCTGTGAAGAGCTCAAAGATACTGTCGTGTGTATCCCTTGAGGTAGGACCAGGACCCCCCCCCCCCCCCCGAAGCTGCATTGTTGCTTCTGGGCTGCTCCCCCCTGTCTCTGTGTCCCCTGTCTTCCCTGATTGCCAGCTGTTTGAATTTGGCCATTGGAACTCAGGGAACATCAGGGAAACTGCAGTCTGTTCCCTCCAAACAAGAACCGGGGGACACGGAAAGGCTTCTGTGCCCAGGAACCCCACAGGGTCCTCCTCGGTTCCAGTGCCCCATTCAGAACCTTTTCTCTGGGGCTGTGCTTTCATCCCCCAGGCGCTTGTGCACTGGAAGCTAAGACTTCACAGTCACCTCTTCCAGAATTGTCCTTGGATGATGGGAAACACCTCACCTGGGGAGGGGGCAGTTAGGTTTTCCTCCTCAGGGCAGCCCACAAGCAGGACTGATTGGTGAGTGTGCAGAGCCCACTCTCTTGCTTGAAGATGGTGTGATGTTCTTTTTCCTGACATCAAATAGACTGTTTTTTCCAACACCAATTCTGCAGTGTACCAACAATTTACCAACAATTGGTTGTCCAGCAATTCATTCAATAATGACACTAACTCCCGAGTCGGACTCCAGGCTTAAGGGTTCAGTTCTACAAGATTGCCCTTACTTCAGGGGCCAGCTTCAAATGGGGTGTCCAGGCCACCCACACTTCTGCCTGGCCTCCTACAAATAGAGGGGATGCCGTGATCCCCTCAAGTTGATCCCCTCAGTGTGTTAGAATCATTCACAGGAGAGTGCTTCACTTACTGCTTTATTGTAATGGCTACATCTCAGGAATAGCCAAATAGAAAACATGCAAAGAGAGAAGGAACGTGGGAGAAGGAGGTGAAGGAGAATGTAGTTCCCATGCCCTCTCTGGGCCACCACCCTCTTAGGACCTCACTGTTCACCCACCTGGAAGCCCTCCACCCCATCACTTAGGGGGTTTTGTAGAGGTACATGGCATGATTGAGTCAGTCATTGGCCATTGGTCAATCATTAGCCATTTGAATTTAATCTCAAGCTCTCCTCTCTGGAGGTCAGGGAGTAGGGTTAAACATTCTAACCCTCTAATGATGGCTTAATCTTTCTGGCCACCAACCCCCATTCTGAAGCTCTCTAGAGTCCCCTCGTCACCAGGCATTCATTAGCATCCCAAAGATGCTCTTACACTCCCTTGCCTCTCTAGTCCCTACACTCTCAGATCATTTCCATTGGTTGGGATGCCTTGAGATACAAGTAAGAAAACCTAACAGAAACCAACTTAAATGATTTCTGGATTGCTCATCTAGAAGCCCAGGGGATGGGTGGGCTTTAGGGTTAACTTAACCTAAACCCCAAGTCTGATGCCTAGGAGTTGGATTTTGCTTCACTCTCTTCCAGGTATTGGCATCATATTCTGTTTAAGGACAGGTAAAGCCCAGGCAGCCCATCTGCAGCTCACATTCAAGGGAAGAGAGTGACACAGAAAAGTCAGGAAGTCTTTTCAGCAGAGTGAGGGAAACTTCCCCCCAAACCTGCTGGCAAACTTTGCTTGGAATCTCAGTGGCCTGAATTTGGCCATGTGCTCATTTCTGAACCTATCTAACCCAGCCCTGGAGCTAAGGATGGAATCTGATTCCCTCCCAACTCTTAGGCTGTTTATAAAAGGAGAATTCATGAATAACACATCAGGGTGCTCCCCCCTCCCTGAGAAATGAGGTGCGGGGGGACTTCATGCAGGGTGGACAGACAGTAATGTTCACACATGATACTAGCCAGTGGCTGGGGTGGGGGCAGGGCTCAGGAGGCTTTCCTGGGAACTCCTCAGGTTCAGTATCAGCAGTTTTACATTGCTCAACCTAATACAACAGTGAGATGCTCTGTGAATGGCTACACAAATTTACATTCTAAACGAATAGCTGGAGGGTTCTCATTTTTTGACATCTTCACCAGTCCTTAGTATTACCTCCCTTTCTAATCTCATTATTACTTTAATTTTCACTCTCTTGAATTCTGGAGAGAATGTTCATTTTATCATGTATGAGCAGATAGTTCATTTCTTCCCCAGTAAATCACCTATTTATAGATTTTCCTGGTACATTTCTTGGCCCATTCTCTACATATCCTAGATCGGGGTCAACAGCCTTTTTCAGTAAAGGGCTGGATGTGAAACACGTCAGACTTTGTGGGCTGCACAGCTGGTCACAACTACTCAACCCTGATGATACAGCACAGAGCAGCCACAGGAAAACAGGCAGAGCTGTGCTCCAATAAAAGGGTATTTACAAAACACGCAGCATATACTGAATGTAACGCCCTGTGCTGCACAGCAGGACCTTGGTGTTTATCTATTTTGTATGTCATAGTTTGTTTTTGCTCATCCCAAACTGCTAATTTATTCCTTTCCTGTCCCCTTCCCTCTTTGGTAACCATAAGCTTGTTATCTATGTCTGTGAGTATCATATTTTGGATTCCACATACTAGTGATATCATATATTTGTCTTTCTCTGTCTGATTTACTTCACTTGGAATGATCATCTCTAGTTCCATCAATGTTGCTGCAAGTGCCATTATTTCATTCATTTTATGGCTGAATAGTATTCCATTCTGTATGTATACCACATCTTTATCCTTTCATTTGTCGATGGACATTTAGGTTGCTTCCGTGTCTTGGCTGTCATAAATAGGGATGCAGTGAATATTGGGACGCATGTGTCTTTTTGAATTATGCTTCTCTGGGGATATATGCCCAGGAGTGGGATTGCTGGATCATATGATAGCTCTATTTTTTCATTTTTTAAGGAAGCTCCATACTGTTCTCCATAATGGCTGTTAACAATTTACACTCCCACCAACATTACAGGAGGGCTCCCTTTTCTCTAGGCCCTCTCCCACATTTGTTGTTTGTAGTTTTGATAATGGCCATTCTGACCAGTATGAGGTGGTCCTTCACTGTAGTTTTGATTTGCATTTCTCTAATAATTAGCAATGGTGAACATCTTTTCATGTGCCTATCTGCCATCTGGATGTTTTCTTTGGAGAGAAATGTCTATTTAGAACTTCTCATTTTTTGATTGTTTGTTTGTTATTAAGTTGTATCAGCTCTTTGTATATTTTGGAAGTTAAGCTCTTGTCCGTCATATCATTTTGCAGATATTTTCTCTGAGTTTGTAGGTTGTCTTTTCATTTTGTTTATGGTTTCCTTTGCTGTAGAAAACCTTCTAAGTTTGGTTAGGTCCCATTTGTTTATTTTTGTGTTTATTTCTATTGCCTTGGGAGACTGACCTAAGAAAACACTGGTATGATTTATGTCAGAGAATGTTTTACCTATGTTTTCTTCTAGGAGTTTATGGTGTCATGTATTAAAGTTTTAAGCCATTTTGAATGTTTGTACTTAATCTCCTTCACCTGTTTCACCCAGCTCCCAGCCCCAATCCCTCTGTATGTGAGTCAGGTTCTGTTTTGTTTTGTTTTGTTTGTTCACTTGTTTGGTTTTTTAGATTCTGCATACGAAACATGCAGTATTTTTATTTCTCTGTCTGATGTATTCACTTGGCATAATATATTCTAAGTCTGTCTGTGTTTCGCAAATGGCAAGATTTTATTTTTTATGGTTGAGTAATATTCCATTGTGTGTGAGTGTGTGTATATATATATATCACACATATATATACATCTTCTTAATTCATTGATTTTCAATGGATATTTAGGTTGCTTCCATATCTTGGATATTATAAATAATACTGCAGTGAACATAGCAGTGTCTATATCTTTTTTGAATTAATGTTTTCATTTTCTTTGGCTAAATACCCAGAAATGGAATTGCTGGATCATAGGGTAGTTCTTTCCCCAGTGGCTCAGCAGTAAAGAATCCACCTGTAATGCAGGAGATGCAAGAGATGTAGGTTTGATCCCTGGGCTGGGAAGATTCCCTGGAGGAGGAAATGGCAACCCACTCCAGTATACTTGCTGGGAAAATCCCATGGACAGAGGAGCCTGGCAGACTATAGCCCATAGGATCCCAGAGTCAGACATGACTGAGCACGTACACACTTGGTAGTTCTTTTTAAGTATTTTTAGGAACCTCCATACTGTTTTCCTTACCGGCTGCACCAATTTACATTCCTACAAACAGTGCACAAGGATTCCCTTTTCTCTGCATCCTCACCAACACTTGTTATTGTCTTTTTTGAGAATAGCCTTTGTAGCATGTGTGAAGAAATGTATCATTGTGGTTCTGATTTGCATTTCCGTGATTAATCCCTTCATTTTAGACAATGCAAAATCTTCTCGAAGTTTTCACCCAGCTGTTAGCTTTGTCTGAAATGTTTTCTTTCTTTCTTTGAACAAAATCCTTAATTTTGATGTAGTCTAATGCTTCCCATTTTCATCTGAAGGTTGTATTTTTGGGATTATGTTAAAAGACCCATCCTTGTCGTCCCAACAACACAGAGATATTCTGCTCCTTTCTTTCCTAATAACTCCTTATTTCTGCAAGCTTTCACACTGAGTGTAGCCTTGGACATGTCAGGTTTTCCTTTTGTGTATAATGTGGGATGTAGTTTTATCTTTCTCCCTGTGATGAACTACTCTCCTCACGCACATAGCCAAGCCATCCATCCTTTCCTCACTTACCTTTTCTTGGAAAGAAGAAAGGAGAAGCTAAAAGTCTTCCTTTCCAAATAAATACTGGTCCTCGGTGCTTAGGCTGCTCACCATGTTCAAGCCTAATGGCCTCTTTCTGTTCCCCTGTTCACACACAGGGCCTCTGGCCTCAGTAAACATTGGACAAGCTTTGGACTGTTCCTTTGAAACTGTGTGTAATTATCAGTCAAATCCATTTCATTTACCTTCATGAATCAAGATCATTTTAAAACTTGCATGTCCTCTGAGTGGCTGTAGCCTAAACAATAAGATGTTTGCCCAAGTTGTTTTCCTTGGAGTCACTTGTGTGTAGTTTGAACTGGTTAAGACTGGATGGGACTATCGACCCTCTAACTGGGCATGTGCGAGTGTCCTCGATGACCCTTTGAACATGCAGAGACCTATAGCTTAGTTATGCCTGTGCAGAAGGATGACCACACCTTTCTCCAATCACCTGTCCACTATGCCCCACCTTCCCCAGGCTCCCTACGCCTCAGACCACCCTGTGTCTTCATTCATTATCCCATAAATAGCCCCAACCCCTTCGTTTTAGAGAGGGGGATCTGAGATTTTTTCCCCAGCTCCTCGGTTGGCTACTTTGGGAATAAACTATCTCTTCGCTGCAAACCTTGGCATCTCAGTGTTCTGCCTTGCTGAGAGTCTCTCAGAATGAACCTTTGCCTGGGCTGTTCCCTTTCTGCACAACGGGTCCTTCCTCATGCTTCAGACTTTATGTCAAATAACAGCTCACAGATGTCTTACCTGAATCCCAGCTCATCTGCTCTGCTGTTTAACCCAATCAGAAATTCCCACTTTCACTTGCTTACCTGTTCATCGTCTGGTTCTCCCGATCGTGGTGTGAGTTCCAAGCAGGCAGAGGCCGGAACTGCATCACTCACCAGTTACTGCCTCCACTGTGCCTGACACTTAGCAGACCCGAATTAGAGTTCTCAGAAAAACAGAACAAATGAGCAAGCGTAATTGATTTTTCAGAGGCAGTGGGTCATTAGATTGCACCAGCGTTGTCCAATAAATTCTCTTACCCTCTTTGACAATGTACAGAATTAGAATTAAGGTTTGTCCTTCAGCCCCACCCTCCCGTACACTTTCATCATTTAATGAAACGTCTCAGGAGCTGGAGTGTATTTATCACACCTGCATTTATTCACAGTTCGATGAGAGCCCTTGTTAACTCCCTTAAAATGTCTGATTGAATTTCATGTGGAAGCGAATGCCACAGATTAAATATATGTTGTGTGAAGCAGCTTCCCATTTTATCACAGTCTGTGTGCTGCCAGAAAAGCATTCTGCATGTTAATTAAGATAGCTGGGGAATTTTTAAAAGATTTCTTTTTCTCTCTTTAACTTTCTAATGCATTCAGAGAAAGGGAACTAAGGCAACTCTTTGCAAAGCTGTAAAAAATCAGTGTCAAGTCAGTGGCTTTCAGGGTCCCGGTGAGGTTCAGTGACAGGCCTGGGCCCTGTCTGCGGGTGCCAGCAGCAGGCGGATCCTGAGAGCTGGCCGCCGAGGAGCTGGGGGACACTGCAGGGAGGAGGTTCTGACTTCTGGCTTCAGTAGGAACAGTGCCCTTTTGGCTAAGACGGGAATTTCACCCAGAGAATGGTTAAGCAAGAGGGATGCGGTATGGGAAGTGATCAAATCCAAGAATCCAAGTGGACAAGATGAATCGGGGTAGTGGGAATGTGGAAAAACCCGACCCTCCTCCCAATTAGAATGTCAGCACAGCCAGGACAGTGTGGCAAGCCCGAAGGGGCGCTGCTGACACCTGCTTTGGCTGCAGGAGAACAAGGGCATGTTGGTCTCCCTCAGGGGCCCAGAGTCAGAAGGTGCATAGTGATGTGAAAACAGCAGGGGCTTGGGAGCATGGGTCAAAACCCTGGCTCAGCCCCTTGCTTGGGCAAGTCACTAACTGGTGCCCAGTATCTCCGTCCCTGAGATGAGCACGGGGTCACTGCTGGGTCTAGGAAGCTTGGGTGCTGCTGGCTCCTGGCCAGCCTGCAGCAGACGGCACTCGCTGCCATGAGGCAAGAACCTGAGTTCACTTCTTGCTGGAGGACCCAGCGCCCTGATGAGTGTTTGATCCCCCTTTCACTTTTCTGCTCCTCCCATCCAGCCCTCGCTTACTGTTAAAACACAGCCAGCTGTTTAGTGGCAGAAAAGATGTGAGGATGACATGGGAGTAGTTCTAACTGAATGATCCCAGTGAGCTCTGGTGAGGGGGAAATCACCCTTTCACGAATAGTTCCAGAATACTGCTGCTTATTCGAGAACACCTGACCTGGAGTGTAGGAGCCAGGCTTTATCAAAATAGTGTTCCAGGTGGAGCGATGCTGGAAGCCGCAAGCAAATGTCTGCCTAAAACAGATGCGAAGTTTCTCCTGCCTGACACCCCTGTCCTGGGCCCTGTGTATTGCCGTGCCTTTCCCAGTTGTGACCAGCAGGGGGCGGCACCTCTCGTGTCCATGGGCACAGTCCTCTGGGTAGGGTTGCCTGCCTCCCAGCCGGATCTGACTCCCTCCCAGTCTCAGCTTCCTGCCTCCCAGCCCCTCTGAGATGGGACCCTGGCTGCTGCTTCCTGTGTCTGGTAGACTGCAGGGAGGGGCCGTGGCTGAGAGCTGAGCTGGGATCTACCCTGCTTCTGCGCCCCCTGCCCCAGGCTGGGGAACAGATGCCCTGACATTCTTGGCACTGGGTTAACTGCTTGCTCTCCTTCCCAGTTCATTCCATGTAGGACAAGCTCTGGGAGAGACCCAGGCGAGTCCTGTCTCCAGCGGGGACAGAAAGGGCTTAAGGGACCCTCAGTCGTGAGACAGCCCCATCAGAGTGAGGGCTGTCTGAGACCAGGGCTGACACACACCCTGAAGATGTAATATGCTCTGAAGAGGTGACATGCCTGTCACCCCGCAGAGGAGACACAGCCTGTGGAGCTCAGCACACCCCTGCCACTTTGGGTGTCGGAACCACCTCTGTGACCCAGCGTGCCCCGCAGTGTCCACCCCACAGCCCTGCTCCTCGGTTCCAAGATCACAGTCCAGAGCGCAGCCGACAGACAGCCCACAACAGAGGCCTGGGCCGGCTCAGCTCTCGGGCCCCAGCCTGAAGGTGGCTGCTACCCCTGGGTGGGGTCCCTACTCAGGGGGAAGGGGGCCTCCAAGCTCCAGCCCTCCTGCCGGTCAGAAGCTGTTGCAGTTTCAAGTCTGACAGACAGAGATAAGAGACAAGAACTGGTGAGAGGGAGAGTCATTTCTGATGCATGAATAATGAACTAATTTAATCCTGGGTTCCTCTTACGCCTCCCATTTAGTCATTTGTTCCATGTCTTAATGGCTTGAGTTCTTTATCAGGCTGTGACAGGGGAGCGGTGAGTCACCACACCAGGGACTGACGGTGACCCACATACCGGGCCCCGGGAAGCAGGTGCTGACAGTCGGGTGTCAGCTCCACCCTCCGTGTCCTCCTGTCTCTGCACCCAAGTGTGGGAAGGAGGCAGGCTCGGTGGCCTCTGGGCACAGTTGCCCATGCAGAGCTTGTCAGCTGGGTCATAGGCAAGCCCTCTGATTATCTTAGGATCAATGTTGGGGGAAGATGGGGATGATAGAAGTCTAGCCCCTGCCACGCAGGCCACCTTCAGCTGCTCTCTGAGTGGGACAAGGCCTGGACGTCAGGCTGCCTCAGTCCTGCTCACATCCCAGCTGGCTGCTGCTTTCCGTCTCTCTGACCCCAGTGCATCGCTTCACTGCTGGGTGTCAGAAAAAACGCTCCAAACAGTGAAGGCTCTCACCTCCGCCTGGCGGCCTGAATCTGTTCTTTGAATCAGAATCTGTTACCTTCAGCCTGCTAGGTCTTTTACGTGTTATTTTTCACACAAGGATACTGAGCCTGGGGAGCGGTGAAGCCCCTTCAGGAAAAGGGTGAGAGAGGGACTGGTGACGAAGGCAGGGGAGATGAGAGCCTGGGGAGGCCGGGAATCGGGACACAGGACAGGCTCTGCTAGGTCAGTCCCTGCCCTCCTCCTCGGGCATCTGGCTCTAAAGATGGCCTCAGGCAGGATGAACAGGCAGGGCGTGGGTGTCTGGGCAGACTGCAGTGGCCACTGAGAGGCAAGGAAGGAGATCACGGGGGTGAGGGGAGCTACTGTGGACAGGACATCAGAGAGGGTGGGGAGAGGAGAAGAGAGGTGTGGGCGTGGTGTTTGCATAGTTAGTACCCCCGTTGGCATTTAACCTGCGGAACAGTGACCGTTGTGTCCATTTTACAGGCAGATGACCTCAGGGCAGAAGAGTGATTAATCTGTGCTTGGCTAAGCGGCAGAGCGGCTGCTGGTGGCACTTGTCTTCCGCCAGCGTCTCTGCCTCCTGTCCCCTGTACAAGGCCGCCTGCTCTGTGATGACGGTTGTCCTCCATGGCGGTTGGGAGGTCCCTGGTCCTTGCCATGTACATCACCCTCTTGGAGTCTCCTCCCACTCCTGGGAGAAAGGCCAGAACAAGGACCACTACACACACACACACACGCACACACACACACACACGGAATGTCATATTAAAGCATGTCATACAGACAGCTGTGCATATTGAAAGTGCACAAGCCCTCTGAATAGTCATAAGGACTACAATTTTAACCTCATTTCGCCCAAAGAAAACTGGAGTTTAGGGAAGCTAGGTGATATCCCCAAGTCCTGAGCAGTGGGGGCAGCATTCCAGCCTATATTTCAGCATAGTTGCTTTACAGTGTTGTGTTAATTTCTGCTACACAGCAAAGTAAATCAGCTATGAATACATATAACCTCTCTTCATCACCACAGAGCACTGAAGAGAGTTCCCTGTGCTGTGTAGTAGGTTCTCATTAGTTAGTTATTTTATACGTAGTAATGTATGTAGGCTTCCCTGGGGCCTCAGATGGTAAAGAATCTGCCTGCAATGCAGGAGACCCAGGTTTGATCCCTGGATCAGAAAGATCTCCTGAAGAAGGGAATGAAAGGGAATGGCTACCCACTCCGGTATTCCTGCCTGGAGAATTCCATGGACAGAGGAGCCTAGCAGGCCATAGTCCGTAGGATTGCTGTATGTCAATCCCAATTCATCCCATTTCCACCCCGCGCCCCCCCCATCGCCACCACCCGCTTCTACCTTTGTTGTCCATGCATTTGTTCTCTGTGTGTGTGTCTCTATTTCTGCTTTGCGAATAGGTTCATCTGTACCATTTTTCTAGATCCTACATGTATGCATTAATATACGATATTTGTTTTTCTCTTTCTAACTTATTTCACTCTGTATGACAGGCTCCGGGTCCATCCACGTCTCTACAGATGGCATAGTTTTGTTTGTCTTGGAATGGATTTTTATATTTAAAGTTTTGATTTTGATTTCTTTGGAGAGCGATGCAATTTAATGGAAAACAGCAGTGCTTTTATCTTACTAACTTCATTACCACAAGTGGTTACATGAGAAGGAAGTTGGACGCTGTAAGTCATGCACTCTTCTGGATTAAAACTCTTTATTTGGGGGATGAGAGTTCTGTTGAAGGGTCTTAAGGAGAATTTGTTAAAAACTTGCAGGGTAAACTTCAGGGTGAAGTCTAAAGTTTGCAAAATCAGAACGGCTCCAGGAAGGAACGTGTCCTTGAATCATTTATTTTTGCAACATTTAATTTAGCAGCCATTATTTACATCAACACTTTGGAGTATTTTGGAGAATCAACAAAGCCTTCTTAAGAGCGGACTGATCCTCTGCTTGCAAGTCTGTTTTCTAGCTGCGAAATGGCTTTTTTAATCCTGTTTTTCAGAGGGAGGAAAACATTTCTGTTCAGTTAAGTGAAGGAAGAGGGGAGCTGTCTTCTTGGTGTGCAAGGGCAGAGACCTCCCTGAGGATGATCTGGCCCCTCCCCTTAGAGGAGGGGAACAGGGAGAGGGTCTCTCCCAAGACTGGGGGAATCTGGTGAATTCCCCCTTGTCTATGTTTTCGTGGGACCCCTGGGTGAAAGCAGGGGTGGAGGGTGCATGAGGGTGCATGAAACCCTTCCAGTTTCACGAGAGCATGATTTGGGACAACTAGAAACTATAACACTTGAGTCATCTTTTCTTTCCAAAGAGATGGTTGGGGACTTTCCCACCTGCCTTTGGAGCAGAAGCAACAAAACCCAGTCAATTAGCCAATATCCATCGACTGAGGAGGACCGCATCTTGGGATGGGAATGGCTGGGGAAGCACAGCCTGAAAGGAGATCCATCTGGCAGGGAAGGGAAGATGAATCCAAAGACTGGGAGATCTGGACGGGCTGGGCCACACTGGGCTTTGCAGACGGGGCACGGAGGGCCGGGATGAGCAAGCGGCAGATGTCACCCCTGCTTCACAGTCCTGCCCTCAGGTCCAGCAGCCTCAGGCAGACGGACAGCGGCTGGAGGAGCTGCTCTGTGCCCTAGGCAGGAGGGAGAGTGCTTTGCCAGCAAAACCTGCAAGTCATCCTGCGCAACTGCAGGGCTGCGGGGGGCGGGAGGAGGGGAGCATCTCATCCGTTTTTGTTTCCACATAGAACTCCCTGCAAGGTTTCAGTGCAGTCTGAGCCACAGGCTGACTTTCTCCATCACACTCACAGACGCACAGACATTCTGTTCCCACCCAGAGGTTTCACTCTCCTGCAGTCACAAGCACTTAGAGACAATGCATTTGGTTGGGTCCCTGAAGTGATGGCTGGATAGATTTCACTGTTTTATGAAGCTAGTTGCAAACCTCTAAAAATTAGGAAATTTCACATATAAGGCCAGTCTTCCTGCTTCTCTTGAAAGCAAGAAGCTCTGGGACTCTGGGCCAAGTCCCTGCACGGTCTTGGAGAGTGTGTCATCTCCAGGGACCGCGGTCCCTACTTCTCCCATTTTCCACACACCATGTATATACCTGGCTGTCCAGGGCCACTGAGTTCACGAGCACTCAGCTCGCACCTGCAGAGGTGCATGGCAAGTGGTTGGCCTTCTGCCTCCTGGACCACCTCCCCAGGGAGGGGTGCCTCCTCTGCCTCCAGTGTCCCAGCCTGAGGCCATCATGGCCCTTCCCACCCTGTGTTGAAGTGATCCGTTTACACCACAAGGACTGCAATCATTTATGGGCACTGGTTTAAATCTCCTTTCTCATGCATGGGCTCAGAGGATTTGATCTCCTTTGGAGAGACATACTGAGACATGATTCCCCTTTTCTGTGACCCAAGGAAGGCTGAGTGGATCCAGTGATTTGTCTTGTTTTGGAGATGAAGAAACCAGGTCTCAGAACGGTCTCCCAGGGTGACGCAGCTCACAGGCACACGGGAAGATCCTTCAGGCACAGCCTCCTTCTGGAGCACCATCCCCTGTGGGAATGGCCCTCACAGCTCCTGCCGGCAGGGAATCAGGTGGTGGAGCAGAAGGGACAGTGATCCCGGGAGCTGACCTTACGCACAGTACAGGCACCCCCGGCCCCCAGAGCGCCCCTCCAGAGGTGGCTGACCCCAGAACCTGTCAGCCCATGCCCTGCTCGGCCTCCACATTCAGATCCCTCAGCACTCCACGTTCAGAGCGCTGGATCGGGACTCAGCCGGAGAGGGAGTCAGTTCCACTCACCCTCGCTTCCAGCTCAAGGCCACCATCCAGGAGCCGCTCCCTCTGCAGGATGGGAAGTGGGCCAGGAAGACAGAGTAGGTAGAGGAGAGTGAAGGACTGTGAGAAAAAGCTGCTTGCTTTCTCCAACTCCCTTTCCAGTCTATTCAGGGCCATCCTTAGCATCCCATGGCCAGAAGGCAGGCCCTGCAGCTCTGGGTGTGTGTGGAGGCTCTGGGCTGACATGGATGACAGCTTTGAAAGGGTGTCGCAGAAGAACTCCTGAAGACTGATTTTTTTTTTTAATTTTTAAAATTTTTATTATTTTTGTTGAAATATAGTTGATGTACAATTTTATATGAGTTTTATGTACACAATATAGTGATTCACAGTCAGTTAAGCTTATACTCCATTTATAGTTATAAAATATTTGCTAGAGTCCCTGTGTTGGACAATATATCCCTGCATCTTATTTTATACCTAGTTGTTTGTACCTCTTCATCCTTTACTACCCCGCCCTCCTTCCCTCTCTTCACTGGTAACCACCAATTTGCTCTCTCTGTGTCAGCTTCTTTTCTGTTACATTCATTAGTTGGTCATATTTTTTAGAGTCCACATATAAGTGATAACAGATAGTATTTGTCTTCCTCTGTCTTCACTTAGCATAATACCTTCTGGTTCCATCCATATTGCTGCAAATGGAAAGATTTCTTTCTTTTTATATGGTTGAGTAGTACTCCATTGTGTATGTGTATCACATCTTCTTTATCTGTTCATCTGTTGATGGACACTTGAGTTGCTTCTGATAGGGCCCACATGGGGTCTTGTTAACAAGATGGCTTGTTATGTCGACCTCACAAACAAAGAATAAATCACAGTGATCTTGAGACTGACCAAATTGCCCAAATGGCATCCTGTTATCTCACTGGCACCTGTCTTCTCAAAGCTGCGACACCACCAGATTCCAGACCTCCAGCTCCGTGACCATCCCTTCAGAGAATTTTTCATTGGTGGGGTAAGAGAAGGACCCTGTCGGAAAGGGAGAACGCTGGTTCTCCTTAAGGGCCAGTCACCCTCTCTTTGCCCTCTAATAAATTTCCCTTTTCTTGCCTGACTGCCCCGCTCGCTCTCTTTGTCTCTGCACTCTCCTTACAGCTTCTGTATCTTGGCAGTTGTAAATAATGCTGCTGTGAACATTGGGGTGCGTATCTCTTTGAAATAGTGTTTCTCTGGGTTTTATATATATATATACACACACACCCCCAGAACTGAAGACTGATCTTGAAGCACAAGTGGGTGAGCCCAGGGGGTGGTGTGCCGTGAACGTGTGTTTGTGTATGGGGGTCCGGGGATAGGTCCCCCTCGTAAGGGCTCCAAGTGATCTCACGTGTCCTCAGTGAAGGGTAGATGCTTTGGGCAGTGCTGGTTGACCGGTTATCCTCATAACAGGATGCTTCATGTATTAGAAAAATAAGAAAGGGTTTGTTTCATTTTTGCTCTGCCTGTACCCTTTTCTAGTTGTTGGGCTTCAGGTAGCCCAGAACCTCTCTGTCAAATGGGGGGACTACCTCCTGCCCTCCCTGCCCTTCCATTTCACTGTGACCTCCATATGGCGGCATTCATGTTGTAGATATTTTGCAAGCTGTCCAGGGCTTTGCCAAAAATGAAGTACATGATTAAAACCCAAATCCTTCATCACGATCATCTGAAGCTCAGCTGGCTGTGTGGGGAGCCAGCCTTCTCTGGGCACTGTCTGTCCAGTCCTATTTCGTTTCCTCAACAATTGGCATCTCAGCCTTAGCCTTCTCTTTTGGGTTAACAGGAAGTGGCATACCTTCTCAGAGAGTCAAGTGGGCTAGAAGACTGGGATGGGGAAATCATGACTTTTCTATTAAAACAAATACTTACACATGATTGTGTGGAATGCAGAAGTTCATGAATTTTAATGTTAAAAAAAGAGCAAAGAAATGTCCTTGTGGAGAGATGGGAAGTTGAGGCTGCATGGCGCTGCTTCCTGAGAGGACTCGGGGACTTCAAGATTGTCCTCTGCTGTTAAAGATGTTTTAGTGCAAAGTGTGAGACACACTGCAAGTGGAGGAGGCTCTGTGCTCTGCTGGGCTCTGCAAGAGGAGCAGCAGTCAGGAGCGGGCCTGACCTGGGGGAGCCCTGCAGAGGAACAGCTTCCTTCCTAGGCTATATGGGAGTGCAGACAGAGGCATCAGAGGAAAGGGAGCTCTGGTCTGGTTGGAATGATGGAGATAATCTGAGGAGGCTTCCTGGAGGAGGAGGAAGGGCAGGAGGTGCGACTTTAGGACCCCAGGAACACATAGTCAGAAGTGCAAGTCAAGCTTGGTCACTGGCGGGAGAATCAGACCTGGGCCAAGGGTTCAGAGAAAGGGAATGTGGCAGATGCGAATAGGACCCCTGGTAAGGAATCTGGGATGAATACAACAGGTCTCGGAAGTCCCGGAAATTATTTGAGCAGCAAGATGACAGTGTTGAAATCTGCTCTAGGGTGATTAATTTCGTGTTGGAGATGGATTTCTAGTTGCTTCTTTTGCTCAGATAGTTGGCCAGACTGGGGGGGGTGGGGGGGAGGTGGTCCTTTAATGGATCTCTTCTTCTAGAAGAGAAGAAATCCCTTGGAGAGAAATATTCTCTTAGTTCAAACACAGCCAACGTTTCACAATAACCTTTTATTTCTTCTTGTACTCAGATGGAACTGTGGCCTAGAGGGGCCAAGGACCTCACCTCCTGTTGCCCAGCAAATTTGAGATGAAGTTGAACGGCAAGAGTCACAGATCATTGGGGTAGATGGGTCCCAGCAGGTCCTCCAGAAAGGCGGGCGCCATGTGCATCACATAATATTGCCATGGAACATGATGCTTTTCGTTATGCATGAACTCTCCACAGGAGCCTCCAGCCTACAGGCTGAGCAGATGGGAATGGCAGCAACCTTCTTCCTCACTGCTTGTAAGGGGATTTGGCCCCTCAGATCCTCTAGACCAGTAAGATTTCACAGTAGACTTCAAGTCTTGCTGAAGAATAAGATCCACCCCACACCTGGACACATATATAGTCTTTCCACCTGGAATGGAACATGAGGTAAAATACGTCGAGGCTGTAGCTAGAGGCTGGTGGCTGAGACCCCCATGCTGGGCAGGGCACAGGGCGACTGAACAAGTCTCAACCTCTGCCCCCACTGCAGCCTCCCTGACCCACATCTTTTATTTATTGGTTTGGCTGTGCTGGGTCTTAATTGTGGCACACAGGATCTCAAATTACAGCATGTGGGATCTCGTTCCCTGACCAGGGATTGAACCTGAGCCCCCTGCATTGGGAGTGTGGACTCTTAGCCACTGGACCACCAGGGAAGTCCGACCCTGCCCCTCATCTTATCCTGTTCTCGCCTTACCACTTCCTGGGCTGTCATCAAGGGTATGAATGGCAATATGATCAATACTCCAGCTCCATGTATATCTGTTAATTGACTTGTCAAACATGTATGAAGTGCCAGGTGGATTTCCAGCACCCTCTAAATGCTTGGGTAGAGGGAGGCAATGCCCACTCTCCCTGAGGGAACTGGGAGTGAGATGTGGAAACAGCCTTAGCGCGTGCGCGCACACACACATGCACACCCACCACGGCAGGCTGAGATCCATCTGCACCACAGAGGAAAAGCCCAAATACTTAAGGAGAGGATTCCAGGCCATCAGCTTCAGCTCCAAGGAGCGGGTGACAGGGGAGAGCTCTCTGAGGATGGGACCTTTGTGCTCAGACCTGGAGGAAGAGACATTGGCCATTGGCCGAGGGAAGGCAGAGGCTTTGAGGGGAGGGGAGGGTTAGGTGTTAAAGGCCCAAAATGAAATCCCAAGCTCAGGAGGTGGGGGAAACCCTGAGGGGCAGGTGTGAGTGGAGCTGGGACCAACTGGAGCAGTATGGGGGGGTTGGGGGGTGTGTGTGACAGTATCCCAGCCTGGCCTCACTGCCGTGAGCCCGGCAGATACTCAGAGCCCAAGGCCTGCCTTTCCTGACCTTGCTTGGGTAAACCCCGATGTCGTCTGGGCTGCCCAGCTCTGCTGTGATCACGGCCACGCCCTGGGGCCTGATTCAAGATTCTGGGGATTTCTTCTCCTCTGCTCTGCCTCTGTGACTCTTCTGATACCTTCACTTTTATTTTTATCCATCACAGAGCACACTTCTTTCTTGGTTCTACTCCCTAAGCAACCACAAGCACGAAACAGTCGCTCCTAACAGAATCCTCATTAACGATCTGTGGATTGTGAAGAGCCTTGTCAAACATGCTCCCAGACAAGTTAGCATCAAGGGATCAGGCGTCCTGTCCTTAACCCTTGGCTGCTCACCAGCTACCTGGTCCCACTTGGCACCAGGCACAGGTCACCTTTGGCTCTCCTCTGCCTCCTCCCCGACCTCCTCCGGAGAGCACCGGAGTCCTCTCTCTCTCTTCCTGTCCCTTCACTCCTCACTCCCAAAGGCAGCTCCCCGACTCCCCAGGGGTCTTTGGTTTAGCCAGGAGCTTCCCTCCTTAGCAGACAGTTGTGGCTCTAGGCAGCACACCCTCTCCCCAGCCCACCACACACATCTGCAGAGAAGGGACTTTGGAGGACATCCTCCCACATCTGTCATTGTACGACCAAGGCCCAGGGCCCAAGGAGAAGGGGTGACTTGCTGAGGCCCCAGCTGTGGTCAGATCAGGGCCTGGAAGGCAGAATCCTCTCCACACTGTGTGTGTGTGTGTGTGTGTGTGTGTGTGTGTGTGTGTGTGTGTGTGTGTGTGTGTGTGTGTGTGTGTGTGTGTGTGTGTGTGTGTGTGTGTGTGTGTGTGTGTGTGTGTGTGTGTGTGTGTGTGTCGGGGGGGTGGGGGTGGGCTGGCGCCAGGGCAGAGGTCCTGGGCTTGCTGTCCCAGCTTGATGTGAACCCCCAAGCGAGGCAAGGTGAGGCCGCAGACTTGCTGACCTGCGCTGTTCTCCTCCCCAGCCCCTCGATCCCCGCAGCCATGCACACATGCCCAGCCCATAAATATCTTATTTTGTGTTCCTGCCAGCCCCCACTAATAGGGATAATGCTTCCTGAGGAGCAGCCCAAAGCTGCATTAGTCGCAGATGTTTGATTGATTTAAAACAAAGAGCCTGACCACCAACCTCTCTCTTTGGTTTCTCTTCCTGCCACTTTGCTTGCAGGGTTATCTCTGAAATGCAATTAAGGGGCTTAAAAGTACATTTTCAGGAAGATGCAGAATTGATGAGAGGAGCTGGCCCCTGTGGGTGCCTCGGATTGTTCCAGCTCCAGGGAAGGGAGTGGGGACCCTGCCCAGAGCTGCAACCACCCCCACCAAAGTCGTGGGTCTCCAGGGTAAAATCCGCAGCCAGCAGCCCTGGAGGCTTGGTGGGAGGGGCTGCCTTTCCAGTGGAGCTGCTGCCCCTTCTGGGGTCCTGTGCTTTCCAGCTCTTTAGGGGAGGCCTCTGGGAGGGAGCCGGGGCCATGGGTCCACAGACTGTTCTGAGGGCTGCCAGCTACGGAACTTCCAGCGAACATCCTATGGGTGTCAGGTTTGACCAGGACCAAGCCTAGGGAACTTGGGGCTGGAGAAAATGGTATTTACCAGAATGTCTTTTAGGAAATTTTGCAAGGTTGACAGGAAGTGTCCGAGATGGCGAGCATGTGGGTTGGAGAATGCCCAAGGGTGGCCCAGGTCACAGAGAGCAGCGCTGAAGGGCATCTGCTTGGCAAATAGTGTGTGGAGTTGGGAACAGAGGCTGATCCTTCCCTGTTAGCTTCTCTGCTCCCTCTGAGACATCCCCCTGCTTTGAACACACTGTTTGAAAATGTGAGGTTTAAAGGGATACTTAGCCTGCGCAGCCTGGAAACTCTCCCCATCCCTGTTTACCAGCACCAGAAAGAGGACAGGATCACATTTCTGCCAAGGCCACTGGAGAAAGATTCACCCGGGACATTTCATTCCAGCCAGACCAGGAAGAATGGGCCAGGTGTTGACAGTTGGAGGTGCAGAGAAAGGGCCTTTCTGCTAAGGGCACACAGGAAGAAGTGAGAATTTGTGGCGTAGGTATGGAAAGTAGCAAATACTTGGTTTGCTGAAGCATCGTGGTGAGTGAGAAGAGTAGAGACAGCGGTGGTGTATTTCAGTGTTGTGCTCAGAAGTTTGGGATCTAGTTGCTTGACAATGGTGAGCATAGATGGGTCTAGGGAGGGGAGAGTCAGAGTTAGAAAGAGGCTTCTTGAAGACTTCCCTAGTGGCTCTGATGGCAAAGCATCTGCCTGCAGTGTGGGAGACCCAGGTTTGATCCCTGGCTCAGGAAGATGCCCTGGAGAAGGGAATGGCTATCCACTCTATTTATTCTTGCCTGGAGAATCCCATGGTCAGAGGAGCCTGGCAGGCTACCATGCATGGGGTCGTCAAGAGTCGGACACGGCTCAGTGACTCACACTTTCACTTTTCTCTCCAAGACTAATCTGGTTGGGAATGGGGAGAGAAATTAAATGCCTTTGTGATAATTATCAGCATCCCTGAGTCTCTGAGAGGGAAGTTTATCCCAAACTATAGAACACATAGCTTTGATGTTCAATGGAACAAGTCCCTCAGTCACCTTACCTGCTGCCAACATGTCCTCCACTGTGTCTGTTTCTCCACTCTTCTGGAAACTTCCAGACAGTTCCAGCTTTCCCTGGCTACCCACTCTGCTTCTTTGAGGAGCTCATGGCACTCAGTCACCCCATTCCACCATCATCTGCTGAACTTTCAGACCTTCCCCTCATTCATCCAAGACTTGGGCAAGCAGGATTGCACTCTTCCTCTGGCCTTTGTCCTAGGAGATGTCAGCTTCTGGCTCCCAAGCCTCTCAGCCTCTTCACCTCCTCAGCAACCATCTCCTTCATTTTTCTCAGCCCCCTCCCAGCTGCACCCTGGACCTCATCCTCACTGTGACTGCATGGCTTCCAAAGCCACCAAATCAAACCCTTCTTCTTATCTTAATCGAGGGTGTGGCACCCAGTGTGGCCCACTGACTGTTTTTGTGAATAAAGTTTTATTGGCACACAGCCCTCCCCATTCACGTACTTACTGTGGATGCTTTCAAGGTACCGTGGTGGAGTTCCGTGGTTACAACAGAGACTATATGGCCCACGAAGCCTGAAATAGTCACTGTGTGGCCCTTTACAGGAAGGACCTTGATCCATCCTAACGTCTCCATCCCACATTTTTCTCCTTTCTTCCCTCCCCTCCTGATCCAGGCCAAGTTCATAATGTTGATGCCTCTTTCTGCCTTTATCCCCATTCTGTGGTCCCCTCTGGGTAAGCCCAACTGCCCACTTCGTCTTTCCCTACTGCAAGCTGAGAGCTACCATAGAAACTTCCCCCACAGGGCAGATTGATTCCATCCTACATTTTATTTATTTATTATTTGCTGTGCCGTGTGGCTTGCAGGATCCTATTTCCCTGAGGTGAATTCTCCTGGTCTTGTGGAGGTGATTTTCTTTCTTTCTTTTTTAAATATTTATTTATTTGGCTGCATGAGGTCTTAATTGCAGCATGTGGGATCTTTAGTTGTGGCATGTGCGATCTGGTTTCCCAACCAGAGATTGAACGTGGGGCCCCTGCTTTGGGAGTGTGGATTCAGCCACTGAACCACCAGGGACGTCTCTAGAGGTGACTTTCTATCTGATTTCTGCTTACTCTTGGGACATAGACTGGGAGCAGAGGCTGTGTCTGGTTTGGATCCCCACTGGGCCTCCCCCATGCCCAGCTCAGTATTTGGCCCACTGTGGACACTAAATCAATATCCATTGAATGAGAGACTCCATGTGAGAAATATCCCACTCAATAGCATTGGGATTGGGTCAGTTCACTGAGCCCAAAAGCAGTAATTCTTAATGAGAAGATGGGAACAGATGTCAGAACCTCCTTGAGAGGATTTCCAAAGCGAACCTTGTCAATGGTTTTATCTCCATCCTTAAGATTCCTTCTTGAGGGGAAAAGGGCGATGTGTGAATATTTTATTCCTTTCTCTCACAGGAAGATGAGTTATATGAATTTTATGGCTATTTGGTTGGCAGTAAAGAGTCCTTGGATGACGAAGGCTCTGGCATCATACCACCCTGTGTTCAAATTTTAGCTTTGCCATTGCACAGGCCTGTTATTTTGTTTTTAATTGAAGGACAATTGCTTTACAATATTGCACTGGTTTCTGCCATACATTAACATGAATCAGTCATAGGTACATATATGTCCCCTCCCCCTTGAAGCTTCCACCCCTTCCCACCCCTCTAGGCTGTTACAGAGCCCCGGTTTGAGTTCCTTGAGTCACAGAGCAAATTCCCATTAGTTATCTATTTTACACATGTTATGGATATGTTTCTGTGCTGCTCTCTCCATTCCTCCCACCCTCTCCATCCTCCTATTTGCAGGAAACAATGTGTCTCCATTGTTTCCTGCAAATAGTTCATCAGTACTATCTTTCTAGATTCTGTATATATGCGTTAATATATGATACTTGTTTTTCTCTTTCTGACTTCCTTAAGTCTGTATAGTAGTCTTTAGGGTCTTGGATGGACAGGCCTCTTTGAGTCTCAGTTTTCTACTTTGTTAATTAGGGATCAGAAGATCTGTTTCTTAGGGAGATCTGGGGAAACGCTGGGTGTCTGATGGTAGACAGAAGCCATGTGAGACTGACTGCCCTTCCCTTCCTGACTCACAGTCAGAGAGTCACTTGTTTCAATGCCTTTTCATCCTGTTTGTTATTCCTTGAGCAAGGTTGCTGAAGACCCACCCAGGAAGCTTTATTTCGACTTCCTCCTCTTGCCTTCCTGGGTCTCGCTTTGGTTTGTCTTCCATTCTGCAGAGATTCCTGAGAGGGAGGCTGAAAAGATGAAATTGTCTGTCAGAGGTTTTTGCTAACCATACAGTTGGGTTTTCTGCAGAGTGATTCATGGAACTGAATTTACAGCTGAAGTTGTAGATCTGTTTTTAGAAATTATTAGCAGGCATTAAACAAAAGCAGGCCTTATTAATAATTCACCAGAATAAAAAGATATGGCGTAATATCTCACAACAGTAACCTCTCATGCTGGAATAAGTATTCCATTTATTTGTGGGTTTTTTCTGTCTTTTCTTTCCTTTGACATAAGAAAGACCCAAATCCTCTGTAAACTAAAAGAAAGAAAGGTCTAAGTGGGTGTATTTATCAGATGAGCAGAGCATGATTCTGCCTCTAGAGTCAGAGACACAGGACACACTCTGGGTGCCTGGGCTGCTATGCTTAGTCGCTCAGCCGTGTCCAGCTCTTTGTAGCCCCATGGACTGTAGCCGCCAGGCTCCTTTGTCTGTGCGGATTCTCCAGGCAAGATTACTGGTGTGGATTGCCAGGCCCTCAGGGGATCTTCCCAACCCAGGGATTGAACCCATATTGTCTCCCATATTGCAGGCGGATTCTTTACTGTCTGAGCCACCAGGGAAGCCCAGAAATAAAGTGGAATCATCTGAAACAAAAGCAGGGAATGACGGTCTATGTTAGGGGTGTAACGTTCTGCTTCTCAGGTCCCTGGTATTTTTTGTTTTTCTTTTCTTTTTCCTCTGCTTTGCTTTAGCTTCAAGGCCTCATTAGTTCATGGATGTAGCAAACCCCACAGCCACACCCATACCTTTCTCTCTCCACAAGAGCACAGAGGAAAGGCCATGTTTTGAGGACCCAGAGAGAAGGTAGCTGACTGCCAGCCAGGACGGGAGGTTTCACCAGAAACCAAGCCTGGCACATCAGTCTTAGACATCTAACCTTCAGAAATATGAGAAAAAAATGTCTGTTGTTTAAGCTACCCAGTCTGTAGCGTCTTGTTATGGCAGTCCAAGCAGACAACAGATGTATTAATCTTCACCAGTATCCCATTGCCCTTCTGACCTTAGACATGACCAGAGGTTTGATCTATGAAGCAGGAACAGGAGGAACATCTGTGAGCCATGGTTATAGAACATTATTAATCAGGACATCTCACACTTCTACTGGTGTCAGTGCTGTGAAGACCCAACTCTTATTTTAGTAAAACAGCTCAAGCCATCTCCAGCTTGCTGAAGTCAACCTGCATAACACAATGGCCTTAAAGTGTGTACAGGAGGATATATACCCAAGGATAACCAGGAATCACTTGGAAATGAAAGACAGTAATGGTGTACTTGCCTCCCTTGATGATAAAATATGATTTCTGTTGTCCGAACTGTATAGTAATAATAAGGAAATAGGTGAAACAGAATAAGGAAGCGAAAAATATATCCTAGTGTGCGGGTGTGTATGCTAGGTCACCTAAATCTTGTCCGACTCTTGTGACCCTATGGACTGTAGCCCGCCAGATTCCTCAGTCCATGGGATTCTCCAGGCAAGAATACTGGAGTGGGTTGTCATGCCCTCCTCCAGGGGATCTTCCCATCTCAGGGACCAAACCTGTGTCTCTTAAGTCTCCTGCATTGACAGCCAGGTTCTTTACCACTAGCGCCCCCTGGGAAGCCCACATCCTAGTATTTTTGTATTTTAATGTATAAGAAAATTGTTATCTAGGAATTCCCTAGTAGTCCAGTGGTTAGGGCTCTGCGTTTCCACTGCAGGGGGCATGGGTTTGATCCCTGGTCAGGGAACTAAGTTTCAGCATCCCACATGCCTTGAGGTGAGGCCAAAACAAACAAAGAAAAAAGTAAAAATAACAACAAAATCCCACAAAAATCAGAACAGCTGGTATTTACATAAAACAAGATTATGATATTTTATTTGATAAATTAGAGTGACATCACTGATTATCCATCATTAGGAAATAAATTTGGGTTCTTATGTTACACTTCACACAAAAATAAATTCCAGATGTATTAAAGACTTCAGTGTAAAAAATAAAATCGTGAACATTCCATTTCCCGCCAAGATGGCATAACCCTGTTTCTTTCATTTCCTCTTTTTTTTTTTTAATTTTTTTATTAGTTGGAGGCTAATTACTTCACAACATTTCAGTGGGTTTTGTCATACATTGATATGAATCAGCCATAGATTTCATTTCCTCTTACAACTAAAAATCACAACACATTTGTGTAGGAAGACTCTGAAAGGTGGAAAAAAGAAAGGCTGCCTAAGAACCTCTGTGCCCTGATTCCACCTTCACGTGCTCTGGTGGTATCGGAGATTGGGGCCAACGGGGAAGTAATTTTCCTTCCCGCACTGTGTGGAAGCAGGAGTTCTCAACATGTTTCATTTCCCTTGCAGGGATAGCGCTGCTGGGAGCGGGTAGGGAGCTGATCTTCCATCCCCCACCAGTAGAGGGAGGCAGTGCTCCAGTCCTCTGCCTTGGCAGTATCAAGGCCATCCAGGGGTGCCTGATCCTTTAGCCCCACCCCGCAGTACAAGGCTTCACGCGGTGGTGCCAGGCTTGTCCCTCCACCCTTCACCCTCTTCTCTGGTGTCCGCAGGCCCAAAGGAGGGCTGGACCACCACGCCCACCTGGCATTATGGAATGGAGTAAACAGTGCGTGGGAGGTGGGAATTGTTGGCACTCCGCCTGCCATCCCCCCACCCGCCCTGACAGGGCTCAGTGGGGAGCTGAACTTGCACATTTATTGGAGGCAAAGAGGTGGTGCAGGCAGTCCCGCATTTCTAACTAGGAAGCCCTCCATGGGGCCAGGAGACAGCTGAACCTCCACCGCATCTGTCTGCAATGAGGCAGTAAGAATCAGTGTTCTCCTTTGCCTGGGGTCATTTCCCTGGAGCCCAGAGGGAAGATATACATGCCACACCTCCACATCAGGACTGCCTGCTAAAACACAAGATCGAGTACAGTCCAGAGTCTCATAATATAATATCCAGAATGTCCAGAACACAATAGAACAGTCGCTCATCACACCAAGAACCAGGAAATTGACAACTTGAATGAGAAAAGACAGTTCAGTTCAGTCACTCGGTCGTGTCTGACTCTGCAACCCCATGAACTACAGCACACCAGGCCTCTCTGTCTATCACCAACTCCTGGAGTTCACGCAAACTCATTGAGTTTACTCATTGAGTCGGTGATGCCATCCAACCATCTCATCCTCTGTCATCCCCTTCTCCTCAGGCTTTGCCAGCATCAGGGTCTTTTAAAATGAGTCAGCTCTTTGCATCAGATGGCCAAAGTATTGGAGTTTCAGCTTCAACATCAGTTCTTCCAATGAATATTCAGGACTGATTTCCTTTAGGATAGACTGGTTGGATCTCCTTGCAATCCAGACACTGAGATAAATCAGATGTTCAGATGTTGGAATTATCTGATAAAGAGGTTAAAGCAGCCGTCATGAAAATACATCAACAAGAAAGATTCTCGTGAAGCAAATTTAAAAAGTAGAAAATCTGTGGAAAGAAAAAAGTTACTAAAAAAAAGAAGAGCTAAAAGGGGATTATAGAAGTGAATACTAAGTGAAATAAAAAATAAAATTATAAAAATCCTAGAGAAAAATTTAGGTGATTATATCTTTAACTGTGAGGAGACTGTTTTTAAAAAATATATTAATTTTCTTATTTTGGCTGCGTCGGGTCCTAGCTGTGGCATGCGGGATTTTCACTGCTTCTTGCAGGATCTTTCATTACGGCTTAGTTCCCCCTGCAGCATGTAGGATCTTAGTGCCCTGGCCAGGCATCTAACCTGTATCCCCTGGATTGCAAGGTGGATTCTTTTTTTTTTTTTTTCATTTATTTTTATTAGTTGGAGGATAATTACTTTACAATATTGTAGTGGGTTTTGTCATACATTGACATGAATCAGCCATGGATTTACATGTATTCCCCATCCCGATCCCCCCTCCCACCTCCCTCTCTACCCGATCCCTCTGGGTCCAGTGCACCAGGCCCAAGCACTTGTCTCATGCATCCCACCTGGCCTGGTGATCTGTTTCACCCTAGATAATATACATGTTTCGATGCTGTTCTCTCGAAACATCCCACCCTCGCCTTCTCCCACAGAGTCCAAAAGTTTGTTCTGTACTTCTGTGTCTCTTTTTCTGTTTTGCATATAGGGTTATCATTACCATCTTTCTAAATTCCATATATATGTGTTAGTATGCTGTAATGTTCTTTATCTTTCTGGCTTACTTCACTCTGTACAATGGGCTCCAGTTTCATCCATCTCATTAGAACTGATTCAAATGAATTCTTTTTAACAGCTGAGTAATATTCCATGGTGTATATGTACCACAGCTTCCTAATCCATTGGTCTGCTGATGGGCATCTAGGTTGCTTCCATGTCCTGGCTATTATAAACAGTGCTGCGATGAACATTGGGGTGCACGTGTCTCTTTCAGATCTGGTTTCCTCGGTGTGTATGCCCAGGAGTGGGATTGCTGGGTCATATGGCAGTTCTATTTCCAGTTTTTTAAGAAATCTCCACACTGTTTTCCATAGCGGCTGTACTAGTTTGCATTCCCACCAGCAGTGTAAGAGGGTTCCCTTTTCTCCACACCTCTCCAGCATTTCTTGCTTGTAGACTCTTGGATGGCAGCCATTCTGACTGGCGTGTAACGGTACCTCATTGTGGTTTTGATTTGCATTTCTCTGATCATGAGTGATGTTGAGCATCTTTTCATGTGTTTGTTAGCCATCTGTATGTCTTCTTTGGAGAAATGTCTGTTTAGTTCTTTGGCCCATTTTTTGATTGGGTCATTTATTTTTCTGGAATTGATGCAGGAGTTGCTTGTATATATTTGAGATTAATCCTTTGTCTGTTGCTTCATTTGCTATTATTTTCTCCCAATCTGAGGGCTGTCTTTTCACCTGCAAGGTGGATTCTTAACCACTGGACTACCAGGGAAATCCCAGGAGTCTCTTCTAACTAGACAGAAAGCGAGAAACTAAACCCTTTGGCTTAAGTTTGTCTGGTGCCCACAGATAATATCATATTTAAAGGTGAAAGATGGAAAGCTTTCTACCTAAGATCAGGAACAAGACAAGATGTCTGTTCTCACCACTTCTATTTGACACTGTATTGGAGATTCTAGACGAGGCAGTTAAGCAAGCAAAATAATTAAAAGGCATTCAGATTGGAAGGAAGAAGTAAAGCTGTCTCTATTTACAGATGTTATGATCTTATATGTAGAAAATCCTAGAGAATAAAAAGAAAAACTAGAACTAATTCATGAGTTCAACAACGTTTCAAGATATATAGATAACAATATCTTGATATATCTAAACATATATAACAAATATATAACAATTGTGTTTCTAATGGACTGGCAATGAACAATCCAAAAATAAAATTAATAACAATTTAATAACAATTAAGTTTACATGAGTATTAAAAGAATAAATACTTGGGAATAAATTTAGCAATAGAAGTACAAGACTTGTACACTAAAAAAGCCTGCAAAACATTGTTGCAAATAATGAAAGAAAAATGCTATGGATGATAAGATCTCATGTTATGGATCAGAAGACTTAATAAGGCTGGTAATAATGCCCTAGTGGATATGTAGACTCAATACAGTCCTTGTCAAAATTCATGGTGTTTTATTTGCAGAAATTGACAACCTGATCTTAAAATTCACATGGAAATACAAAGGACTCAAAATAGCCAACGCAAGCTTGAAAAAGAACAAATTTCTCAATTTCAGAACATCCTGCATTGTTGCAGTAATCCAGACAACGTAATACTGACGAAGGTAGACACGCAGATCAACCGAATCAAAGTGAGAATTGAGAAGTAAGTCCTTGAATTTATGCTCAGTTGATTTACCACATAACTAGTCTTCAGTCTTGCCTTGTGGCTCAGGCTGTAAAGAATCTGCCTGCAATGAGGGAGACCTGGGTTCAGTCCCTGGGTTGGGGAAATCCCCTGGAGAAGGGTCAGGCTACCCACTCCAGTATTCTTGGGCTTCCATGGTGGCTCAGAAAGAATCCACCTGCAGTGTGGGAGACCTGAGTTCAATCCCTATGTTGGGAAGATCCCCTGGAGAAGGGAAAGGCTACCCACTCCAGTGTTCTTGGCTGGAGAATCCCATGGACAGAGGAGCTTGGTAGGCTTCCTTCCATGGGGTCACAAAGAGTCGGACACTGAGTGACTAACACTTCCACTGTTTTCACCCTTCAGTCTCTCTCTTCCCTCCCTCAACCAGTTCTCCTGCCCAGTGGTAAACGAGTCCCTCTGCCTTCCTGGCCTCAATGAGGCCAAAATGTAAGGCGATTCAACCGAAAAAGGATCGTCTTTTCAACAAATGGCGCTGGGACCACTGAATATCCACATGCCAAAGAATTAATTTGAGCCTCTATCTTACCCATTTATAAAATTTAACTTAAAATAGATCATAAGGCTACATAGAAGAGCAAAACTATAAACCTTTTAGAAAGAAAAAATAGGAGCAAATCTTCATGACCTTGGATTATGCAATGATTTCTTAGACATGACACTAAACCATGTAAGTGACAAAAAAAAAAAAGGGAAATTGGACTTCATCAAAATTAAAAATTTTGTGCTTCCAAGGACACCATTAAGAAAGTGAAAAGAAGGACTTTCTTGGTGGTGCAGTGGTTAAGACTCTGAGCTTCCATTGCAAGGGGCAAGGATTTTATCCCCGGTCAGGGTTTCCCAGGTGGTTCATGGTCAAGAATCTGCCTGCAATACAGGAGAACTGGGTTTGATCCCTAAGTCAGAAAGATACCCTGGAGAAGGAAATGGCTACCATTCCAGTATTTTTGCCTGGAAAATTCTGTGGAAGAAAGAGCCTTGTGGGCTACAGTCCATGGGGTTGGAAAGAGTCGGACACGACTGAATGACTATCACTTTTTAGGAAAACAAGGACCCACATACTGTAGCATAGACACACACACACACACACACACACACACACACACACACACACACACACACACACACACACACAGTGAAAAGACAAGCCTACAGAATAGGAGAAAATATTTGCAAATCATGTACCTGATAAGAGACCTGTGTAATGAATGTTAAAAAAAAAACCAAAAAACTCTTACAACTCAACAATAAAGAGAAAATCCAGTTTAAAAGGGGGCAGAGATTTTTCTCCAAAGAAGATATAGAAATGAACAAGAAGCATATGAAAAGATGTTTAACATTATTAGTCATGACAGAAATGTAAATCAAAACTTCAGTGAGATACCACTTCATGCCCCCCAGGATGGCTACAATAAAAAAGATAATAACAAGTGTTGATGAGGCTGTGAAGAAATTGGAACTCATACCCTGGCAAGGTAAAACAGTGCAGTTGCTTTGAAAAATAGTTTGTCAGTTCCTCAGAGTGTTAAACATGGGGTTACCTTATGGCCTAACACTTTCACTCCTAGGTTATATACCCTAGAGAAATGAAAATTTCTATACAAGTTAGACATGAATGTTCATACCAGTATTCTTTGTAATAGCCACAATGTGGAAACAATTGAACTTGTATCTTTGGGCTTCCTGGGTGACTCCGTGATAAAGAATCTGCCTGTCATATAGGAGACGTGGGTTGGATCCCTGGGTTGGGAAGTCCCTCTCCCTCTGCCTGTCATGCTTGCCATGACTGAGGATCTCTATTGGGTTTTGAGGTAAGAAAACTTGCTGGTTTTCCTCATGTAACCTCTCAAATCTGTCCTTCATGTTTTGATGCCTTTTCCCCAGCTTACCATATATTAACAAATAATTTAAATAAAATTGATACCCACTGAGTAAGTAGACCAGCTAGCCCCCAATGGCCAATAAAACATGCATGTGGGGACTTCCTTGGTAGTCCAATGGTTAAGACTCTGTGTTTCCACTGCGAGGGGGTTTGGGTTCAATCCTTGGTCAGGGAACTAGGATTCCACATTCTTTGTGGCAAATAAAAGCCAATATCATCATGATAAATCTTAAAAAAAAACCCATGCATGTGTCTGAATCTAGCTTATGAGCCACCACTGAGACTTCAGGTATCCCACGCTGCTGGATATATTAGCCTGGGATTCTCAGAAGCCCATCTTGAAATGGGGATTTCTGCCCAAGGGATTTATAGGAAGTGTTCCCAGGAAATTTTGATGGGAGAGTAAGGAATCAGGATGGAGAAGGGAAGGGGCCCAGGTAAAGGTTCTCGAACAAGCAGAGTCCTGGCAAGAGTAGCTTTGCCTTGTCCTGCAGGAGACTCTGCTTCAGGTCTTGCCCACTGCAGGCAAAAGAGCTGTAGGTTCTCTACTCCCATACTCATGGGCCATTGGCTAAGGGCTGACTCTGGGGTAAGACAAATATCCAGGGACCTCCTTTTCTCCACTGCACACAAACAATGAGGCTCCAGAAGCCTGAGGACAATGTTCCAAGAAAAACTGGCAGGTTCTGGCTGTTGGGAGTGAAAGTACCCAGAGGGGCCAGTGTGGCGGTCACTGAGGAAGCCACCCAAGGAGCATCCTCTTGCCCATGAAAATACCCGGGTGTGTGATCACAGCAGTAATTTGGGAGAAACTGATCTTGAAAAGAGTGAGCTCTAGGGATTGAATTTTCCTAAATCACTTATAAAAAATGTCATACGGCCAACATTACTAGTAACTGGTAGCTGGTTCCATCACGGCTAATCTTGGCAGCCAGTACATTAAGAAGTACTTATAAGTTCATGACAATTGACCCAAATGCAAATAGACCCATGGAACTCAGAACAAATGATAATTGAGTCTGAAAATTGGAGCCAAAGTTGTAAAGGCCATTGCAGACTGGAGGAGATTAAAGAGAAAGACACAAACTATGGGACATGTGCTAGATCTGTCCTTGTTATAAGAATGAGGCCTAATTCTCAGCTAACATTTCTAGAAAAGAGTGGGAGAGAGGTGTAAGAATCTCCCTCCTACTCCCAGCTGCTGCCCCAGACCCCATGAGGGCTCAGGCGTGGATGACCCCAGCACCCTCGAGGGTGAATGTCTCCGCTGTATTTCTGCATCAGGCCTTGGGAGGTCTTCTGCCATCTTGAGACTAGAGATTTTTAGATTTTCCATCAGGGAATATAATGGCATTCTTTACAGTCCAACGGACAGGATGGGACCTCTTTTATTTTCTGTTTTTTCTTTTGTTGTTGTTAATCACTCTAGCCTGACTCATGTGTTCTCAAAGTCCAGTTGCCTGGACTAAATAAATATTCTCAGTCTGCCCTTGAGTATGACGTAGTAATGGACTCAGGATTTTGGAATTCAACTCCACAAATATTTATTAAGCATCTACTATGTGCCTGGCATTGTGATAGATCTTTGTCATTGTTGTTTAGTCACTAAATCATGTCTGACTCTTTTGCGACCCCATGGACTGCAGTCTGCCAGGCTCCTCTGTCCATGGGATTTCCCAGGCAATAATACTGGAGTGGGCCGTCGTTGCCTTCTCCAGGGGATCTTCCCACTCAGGTCTCTTGTGTCTCCTGCACTGGCACAGGATTCTTAACCAATGAGCCACAGGGGAAGCCTATGATAGATCTCAGAGGTATAATATTAATAAGATTTGGGGAATTCTTTGTTTCGGAATTCCAGTGGAAAAACAACCAACAACTTGATGGTTCAGTCATTAAGTTGTGTCTGATTCTTGCAATCCTATGGTCTGTAGCCCACCAGGCTCCTCTGTCCGTGGGATTCTCCAGGCGAGAATACTGGAGTGGGTTGCCATTTCCTTCTCCAACAACTAACAACTTAGTGGTCACTTAATTCCCCTCCCCACTCTATAGAGAGATTTTTGGACCAAGGCTGAGTTTGATGTGAGTCAAAGGTTTTGTATCCATCCATGTATATGTATATGTTCAAGAAAGGTTGGTGAGGCAATTGCAAGCTCAGGGCCATTTGCAAGGTTATAAAACCAGAATATAAGTGAAGCCCTTAGGTCAGAGAGAAGGGGAGGAGCATTTTATTGAACTGAAAGAACAAGAACTAATCTGAAAACACTTGTGTGTGTGAGATCAGAAGCAATTTGAAGAATTAAGTGACAGATATATCTACAGTGTTATTAGTGGTTTTCTCCAGGGAGTAGGATTTTGGTTGAGTTTAATTTTCTTTTTCTTTTTTCTCTCTTTTCCTTAGTTTCTCTCTCTCTCCCTTCCTCCCTCCTTCCCTGCCATCCTCCTGCCTTCCTTCCTCTTTCTTTTTTCTTATGCTTTATTAGTATTGGATACATTTTCTACGATATGCCTCTCTTGACTTTTGAAATAAAAAGGCTTTATTTTAAAAATCAAATCAAAACTGAGAATATAAGGTATATTGTATTTGAGGCTAAAGGTCAAGCCAGATTGATGTCAAACATAAGCTAACTCTGCAATGTTCCCCTTTGTGGAGACCCCCATTTCTCCACATCTCTCCTCTAGGCTCCCAGCACTTTGCTGTATTTAGATTGGTGGCATCAGCTCAGGGGAACCAGTATCTGCTTAAACAGATCAAATTTTAAAATGTATGTTTATTAAAAGGCTTTCCTGGTGGCTCAGTGGTGAAGAATCTGCCTGCCAAGTAGGAGACTCAGGTTCTACCCCTGGGTTAGGAAGATCCCCTGGAGAAGGAAATGGCAACCCACTCCAGTATTCTTGTTTGGGAAATCCCATGGACAGAAGAGCCTGGTGGGCTACAGTCCATGGGATCTCAAAAGAGTTGGACATGACTCTTTATTAAACTATTAATTAAAATAGCTTTTGAACCCCAATCCATATTCTTACCATTTCCCCCTCTTTAGAGAGTCCCAAAATATTTTTTTGTGTGTGTGTGAGAATGAAAATAATTAGGAAACCAGGAGATCACCCCAATCAATTATTTTTTATGTTGAATAAAAACCTTTATTTAACCATCTACTTTTTTCCATTATGATTTATCATAGGATGTTAAAAATAGTTCCCTGCACTGTACAGCGGAACCGTGCTGCTTGTCTATTCTATATGTATGAGGCTACATCTACTAACCCCAGCCGCCCACTCCATCTCTTCCCCAAAACCCCTCGCTCTCGGCAACCACCAGTCTGTTCTCTACCTCCATGGGTCTAATTCTATTTCATAGATAAATTCATTTGTGTTATATTTTAGATTCCACATAAAAGTGATATCATATGGTCTTTGTCTTTCTCTGTCTGACTTAGTTCGTGTAGTATGATAATCTCTAATTTCATGCATGTTGTTGTAAATGACATTATTTCATTGTTTTTAATGGCTGAGTAATAGTCCATTGTATGCATGTTGCTGCTGCTCAGTCCCTCAGTTGGGTCTGACTCTTTGCAACCCTTTGGATTGTAGCCCATCAGGATCCTCTGTCCTTGGGATTTTTCAGGCAAGAATACTCATTTGGGTTGCCATTTGCTCTGCCAGGGGATCTTCCTGACCCAGGGATCAAACCCACATCTCCTCTGTCTCCTGCATTGCAGGCTGATTCTTTACCCAATGAGCCTATCAGGGAAGCCTATCCATTCATCTGTCAATAGACATTTTGGTTGCTTCCATGTCTTGACTGTTGTGAATAGTGCTGCTATGAAAATAAGGGTGCATGTATCTTTTTGAATTACAGTTTGATCAGTAGGATGTGGTTGTACAAGTTTTTAAAAGCAGGCTTTGTAAATAAATGATCAAAATCATGGCCCCATAATGAGCCCGGCAGTGATTCAGGATTCTACCAAATGTCTTGGGGTGACCACAAAGGATATGAATATATTTTTACAAACTCAGTCCCATCCATCCTCTCCTTCCCACTGGTTTGTGGCAGGGTTTGAAGCCCTGGCACTGGCAGGGCCGTCCCCTCATTGCCACTGGCAGGGCTGCCCCTCAATGCCATTCAGCCCACCCACTCTAGCAGGGTGATATGGAAGCCAGGGAGCTGGTGGACAAGCCAGTCACTGAGTCTGCAGAAATGGGGCAGTCTCTTCTTTGAAAGAGTGCATCTTGGCTGCACAGAGGAGAACTTGTGGGCTTCCAGGGTTGGGAAGGAAGCTTTTTTTCTCTTCCTCAACCCTTCAGTCTTCCCACTTTCAGGAAATGACACCTCTACTAGAGATCCCAGAGCCTTCTCCTTTGCCCTTCCCTTCTCACCATCATCCCATCACCAAGTCCCGCCCACACACTTCAATCTAGAGCCCCAGTCTCTCCCTGTCTTTCCTTCTCACTTTGGGCACAGCTACCATCGTAGTTTGCCGACCAAAGTCACCCTCTAACTGGCTCCTCCAATTCTCTAGCTTCTCTCCAACCCAGTTTGCATTCTATGGCCTGAGAACTATTTTTTGAAAAGCAAATCAAATCATACCATACTGTTAATTTATTTTTAAATTTTATATTAAAGTATGTTGGGTTAGTTTCAGGTGTATAGCAAAGGAATTCAGTTATACATATATCTACTCTTTTCCTGAATTTTTTCCCATTTAGGTTACTGAGTAGAATTCCTGTGCTATACAGTAGGTCCTTGTTGATTATCAATTTTATATATAGTAGTGTGTATATGTTAAATCTAACCTCCTAAGTTATCCTTCCCCCAACCTTTCCCCTTTATTAACCATAAGTTTGTTTTCTAAGTCTGTGAGTCTGTTTCTATTTTGTAAACAAGTTCATTTGTATCATTTTTTAATATTTCACATATAAATGGTACCATTTATTTGTCTTTGTCTAACTTTCTTCATTTAGTGTGATAATCTCTAAGTCCACTCATGCTGCTGCAAATGGCACTATTTCATCACTTTTTATGGCTGAGTAGTATTCCATTATGTATATGTACCACATCTTCATTATCCATGCATCTATCAATGGACGCTTAGGTTGCTTTTATGTCTTAACTGTTGTAAACAGTGTTGCTATGAATATTGGTGTGCATGTATCTTTTTTTTTTCTTTTTTAGTACAAAGGACTTTTAATGAAACATCAAAGTCTTCCTCTCCATCCCATTTTCATTCCCCAGAGGCAGCTACCTTTTGTTATAATTGGGGTTACATGCAAAACTTTGAATAGTATGCATGTATCTCTGGCTTTTGTTTTACTAACTTCAGATAGTATGTGCATCCTATATAGATTTAACTCACTCATATTACCCCCACTTCTATTCTTTTCTTACCAGTTTTTGATAAATTATTTTTTAATTCTTCTCTTGATTGCTTTTATACTTTAAATTGTTTATTTAAGCCTCCAGTTCTTATTGTCAATTTCAACATCAACTCTTAACTTCCTGATATGTTAGATAAGGGTGTTACCATCTCAACTCTTCTCCTCTTCATCCCCTTTGTCCACCTCCCAACTTTCTTTGTTTTACTTTTTTTTTTTTAAAGCTTGATTGAGGTATAATTTACAGTCCATTGGGTTTACCCATTTAAAGTGTACAACACAATGTTTAAAGTGTACAACTCAATGGTTTTTCGTAGATTTACAGTTGTGCAACCATCACCATAATCTTAACTTTAGAACATATTCCTGGCCCCTCAAAAGAAACCCCATTTCCTTTAGCCATCCCTCCCTATTTCTGCACAATGTTATGCATCACTAGCTTGCTTTCTGTCTTCATAGATTGACCTGTTCTGGACACTTCACGGACATGACATCTTACAATATGTGGTCTTTTGTGACTAGCTTCTTTCACTTTGCAAAATGCTGTGAAAGCATGTACCTTATTCCTTTTTATTGCCGAATAATACCTCATTGTGTGGATATACCACAGTTTGTTTTTCTATTTCAGTTGATACACATTTTGGCCATTTGCACTTTTGTTTTGCTATTCTGACATTATGACAACATTTCACTATAAACTATTAGATTTATTTTTCATTGATTCTGTAACCATATTCTGTAATCATCTCATGTATCTTTTTATAATCGTCTTGTTTGTCTTGACTATGGTTTGATTCTAAAAGTTGGAAAACAACAAATATGATTGTGCTATTTTGTGCATGTTGCTTACTACAGGAGCCAAATAGTGCACTAGGATTATAGTAACTTCTCTACAAAACTGACATTATGATGTCTTTTGCCCCTGAAGCATCTCTTCTAGAGCCTTCCACTTTCCTTCCCAATGTAGACTCACTCACTGCAAGAGGTAATCTGGGGATTGATAATTCCTGGGTGGATCCCACATCTTTCTCTTTTTTGTTTATTCCTTTTGTTTTAAGGACATTCATCCTCAGGTAACTGCCTCAGAAATAGCTCATGGCGGTAAATATTTTACATCTTTGAATGTCTGAAGATTTTTTAATTTTAATTTCACATTAATTTGGCCAAGTGTGGAATTCTTCATTCAAATCTAGAATTCTGAGAGTCTTGAAATCACTTGATTATCTTCTGACACCTAATATTACTGATGATAGTTCCTGTGACAATTGGATTTTCGTTCCCTTGTTTATCACCCTTCTGCTCTGAATCTTTTTATGATCTCTATATAGGTGGTGTTCTGAACTTCATGATGATGGTCTCAAGCATGAATCTTGCTTCATTCATCATGTTAGACAGTCTCATGTCTCTCTTCAGATCTTGGCAATGTTTTGTCCTTTCTTTAAAAAAAGTAATTTCTTCTCCATTTTTTTTTGCTTCTGTTTTTTGGCAAAGGGTCATAAATGTTGAATCTTAGATGCTACTTTTCATCTCTTGTCTTTTTTTTTTTCCCCCTAACATTCAGGGAGGTTTTGCCTTTTTTTTTTTTTCCACTTTATCTGTTGTTGTTTTTTAGCTGCCAAGTCGTGTCCAAGTCTTCCAACCCTATGGACTGCAGCCTCCCAGGCTCCTCTGTCCATGGGGTTTCCCAAACAAGAATACTGGAGTGGGATGCCATTCCTTTTTCCAAGCATGTATCTTTTTGAATCGTTATTTTCTCCAGATATATGGCCAGGGGTAGGATTGCTGGATCATATGGTAGCTCTGTTTTTAGTTTGTTCGGGACCCTCCATACTGTTCTCCACAGTGGCTGTATCAGTTTATACCGCCACTCATAGTACAAGAACGCCCACTGTTCTCCATGCCTGCTCCAGCGTTTATTGTTTGTAGACTCTTTGATGATGGCCATTCTGACTGTTCTGAGGTAATATACCTCACTGTAGTTTTTATTTTTATTTTTAAATTTTTATTTATTTATTTTTCACTCTGTTGGGTCTTCATTGCTATATGGGCCTTTCTTTAGTTGCCGCAAGCAGTGGCCACTCTTCATTGAAGTGCATTGGCTTCTCATTGTGGTGGATTCTCTTGTTGCAGAGCACGGGCTCCTCGGGCTTCTGTAGTTGTGGTGCGTGAGCTCAGTAGTTGCAGCTCGCAGGCACAAGAGCACAGGCTCAGTAGTTGTGGTACACTTAGTTGGTCCAAGGCATGTGGAATCCTTCCAGATCAGGGATTGAACCCATGTCTCCTGCATTGGCAGAGAGAGTCTTTACCACTGAGCCACCAGGGAGGCTTGCTCATTCTAGTTTTGATTTGCATTTCTCTAATAATTAGTCATGTTAAGCATATTTTCATGTGCTTTTTGGCTGTCTGTATGTCTTCTTTGGAGAAATGTCTATTTAGATCTTCTGCCAATTTTTGATTAGGTTATTATTTATTTACTTTTTTTTATATTGAGCTGCATGAGCTGTTTGTATATTTTGGAGCTTAATCTCTTATTGGCCATATTATTTGCAAATATTTTCTCCCATTCTATGGGTTGACCCAAGGCAATCTGCAGATTCAGTGGAATTTCTTTCAAATAACCAGGGGCATTTTTTGCAGATCTAGAACAAAAAAAATCTTAAAATTTATACAGAAACACAAAAGATCCTGAATAACCAAAGCAATCTTGAGAAAGAAAAACAGCTGGAGAAATCAGGCTCCCTGATTTCAAATTGTCCTATAAAGCTACCATAATCAAAACAGTATGGTATTGGCACAAAGACAGACTTATAGATCAGGAATAGGATAGAAAGCCCAGAAATAAATCCACATGTCTATAGTCTATCTACAACAAAAAGGCAAGAATATACAATGAAGAAGAGACAGTCTCTTAAATAAATGGTGCTGGAAAAACTGAACAGTTACACGTAACAAAGAAAATGAAATTAGAACATTATTTAACACCATACACAAAAATAAACTCAAAATGGATTAAAGACCTAAATTTAAGACCAGATACTATAAAACTCTCAGAAGCAAGCATAGGCAGAACTATGACATAAATTGCAGCAATATCTTTTTTGACCCACCTCCTGGAGTGATGAAAATAAAAATAAACAAATGGGACCTAAACAAAGGATAACATCCCCTGTTTAAAAGCTACCAAAGGCGTCCCATCCCATGATACTCAGGACAACCTTCAGACTCCTCATTACTGCTCATTCTGCCCTCCAATCTCCACCCCACCCTTGGCCGAGTTTGTCCTTCCCTTCTTCCCCCCAACTCCTACCTTTGTTGTGACCCCTTGAAACAACCAGCTCAAGGACTTCACAAACACAAGGACCAGCCCTCCCCAACAGCACCTGCTAAACTCTCTTCATTCCTCAGATGTGGGGAGATTACTCTGACCTTGGGCCCACCGCCAACTAATTAGGGCCCCCTGCTTCTCTCTCATAAAACTTAAGCTTTCTTCCTTGAAAAATTAGGGCACACTGTATTTACATGTGTAATTGAATTGATTCATTTAATATTTGCTTCCCCTTCTAGTCTATAAGCTCTAGAGGAACTAGCAGTGTCTGCTCATAATAGATGACCAGTAAATATATATTGAGGGAGTAAACTAATGGGATCAAGGTGCTGTCTCCTTCTACCTGGACACAGAAAGCATATTTTTCCCATCAAGACACCCCTAACAATTTCTTCTTCCAGTCTTATTAGCCTGGAACACTTAATTTATAACACTTCAATAATCTCCCAGACTGCTGTAGTTCCCCCTGACAAAATCACCAATCTCCTTTCGGCTGAGAAGCCCAGCCTGGCATCTTGTGTTTTAAATATTTCTGGTCAGTGCTGAGAGTCATGGAAGATAGCCCGTGATTCTGACAGGCAGCATCCTTCTCAGACTCCACCACAAAAATCTCAGACTAATGCTGGAACTGCCAGATAATTCAATTTTGCTCAAAATCGTGGCTCATGCTGCCTTGAAAATGTTCTGGATTTAGAGTTTTCTTGCTCCTTCCCTCCCTCCCTTTCTGTCTTCCTCCATTACTTCCCTGCCTATCTTCTCCCCTTTATTCTTTTCTCTCTCATACATTTAATGATTCGCTCATTGCTTTGTTTTCAATCCCGAATGGAGTATTTCCTTTCCTGTCTTGAGATCAGAGCTGGAAGGCAGTAAGTGTACTTAGAAGGAGGATCCAAAGCTGTTCCTCACAGTGGCTTTGAGTCTCCCAGCAGCCAAAGTGAATCTGTCCCTTGTGACCCTGTCTGGACCCTCTGCGTGACTGCCGAGTTGGCTGTGTGACAGCAGTCAGTGCCCTCTGCAGAAGGCAGCGCCTGTGAATGGGGCAACAAAGACCCAAGCTGGTTGGGGGCCTTGGCATTCACATCAAAGAGGAGGATCTGACCGATGAAATCGATGAAGTGTGAAATGCTGTTCCTCACGCCGAGGCTCCATTTAGCACCTCAGCCCGGGGTTTCAGCAGAGAGAAAATTTTCTGGAATCGATACTACTATCATTTCACAAAATTACAGTATTGTGTCCTGAAAAGGAGCCATAAATCAACCGCAGGCTTCACTTGCTGGAGGAAACAGCTTTGCTGTGAGAAAGCTGGTGACGGGAGCACATTTCAGGAGCTCAGGGGGTCCGGGCCTCTCCTACAGCTATTACCCAGCTGGGGAGGAAGGTGATCTGGAGGGAGGATCCTGAGCGCACAGCATCGCTAGAGGCAGGCCAGGGCTCTTGGGTGTGCTAGAAATGCCAGCTCAGCTGAAATCAAACAAAATCTCAGAACCTCCAAATCCAGTCAAGCAGAGACTGCTGAGAGGAAATCGGGAGCTTCTGGCCTCTCAGGTGATCCGCAGCCCACTCACGGGCCCAAATTTCATTCTTCCTGGCATGGCCTGCCTTGGTGAGATGTCGAGCATGTAGATCTCAATTCCAGAAGCTGCCTGGGAGGCTGGTGGAAGGGAATTCTTGTTGGCTGTAGACCGTCCACCACACAGGGTCATGTTGGGGGCTTGCTTTCTTCTCTTTGGTTCCTGTCTGATACATATTCACAAAAGGCCAGAGGTCTGAGCACTGCGGTCCTGGTTATGGGACTTCAGGAAGTCTGTGGAAACAGTGGGCATGAGGGCCAGGGTTTATCAGAAGCCCCAGTCCAGATGCCCTAAGATGAACCAGGCTGCACAGCCTAGGGAGGTCCCCACGTGGCGTCCACTGGGTGGGTCTTGCGCTGTCACTTTGCTGTCCCACAAAATTGCCACCGCAGCAGAACACAGACTCTGCCTTCCACTTCTCATAGTCTTCCCTGGTCCTAGCAGAGTGCAAAATACCAAAATACGTAACTGGTGAGATCAAGAACTAAATAGTCTTCTGATTGCCAAGACAAAAGGGAAAAATAAATCCAGGTCATAGAATTTTAATTATCTGGGCATTTATCTGCCACTCAATTTTAAAAGGAATTTATTTTGATGGGTAGTTATCTGAGGGACATTAGAAAGCCAAATGAAAACTATTTCAACAGGGTTTCCATGAAAGATTAAGAAATATTTTTCATAAGCTATACCATTGATCTTCTCTGGTCCTGTTTCTTCACCTGTAAGTAGGAATAGTAATAAAGACATTCTCATTATTGTATCATATAATATCATTTACTAACATATATATTCTTGTTCTATAATACAATTGAGATAGCAGAGTATGGTTGTGAATTTTTAAAAGTTCATGAAGAAGAACACCTTTCTCAAGTGGCAAAGTGCCATGTGAGCGTCATATTATCTTGACATAGGATCATCATTACCACTCTCCACAGTGTGCCGCTAATAGAACATGGTTAACAAGGAAGTTCAGCTTTTGTCCAAAGCAGTGGGATCCCCCTCAACACCCTATGCCACCCCCCACACAAAGGCAGGGAAAGCTCTGTTCAAATACTCCAGAGAGTCTCTTGTAGGAGAGCCTGCCTTCCCCCTAAGTTAAGCTGCCACTGTTTCCGCTTTCTGTGAAAGCAGAAATAATTACAAATGGTCTCTTACTTGAGTGTTTTCCATGTGACAAGCATTCAAGCATTGAATCCCCTGGTGCAATGGAGATGGTGCTATTAGCTCTCCATATTTCACAGGAGAAAACTGAGGAATGTAGAGATTAAGTGACTGGCTCAAGGTCCCAATGAGGGGAGATTTGAACCTGGGTTGGCTTGACTCCAGAAACCACATTCTGTTAACTGCCAAGCTGTTCAGAGCATGCAAGAGACAGTTTCTGGCGCCTCTCCTATTATCAGGGGAGCTGTCCTTTGACTAGTGCGTACTGTGATTTGGGCCTGTGAACACTTCTTAAATGATTGTCAAAGAGGTTTTCTCAATTAGTAAACAAGTAAAACGTCCGTGAGAATGGAGGGAAATAGCTGCCGTTCCTGGGAGGACGGTAAGGTGAACAGCCTCTAGGGGCGCTGTGGAGCGCAGCGCTGCATGGCGTTCCACTTCTTGGGATCCATCCCACATAAGATGCTCACACCTGGGCACAAAGCTGCCGGCTCTTCATCACCTCCATTCGTGGGCAATGACTCCCAGGATCCCTGGTCAGGGGATCTTTGAAGAGACATGACCGGTGGCTCTGGGGACCCATCGTTAAGTCAGCCTCTCTCTGTGTCACTCTCTGACTTCATGCATCCTCTGGATCATGTCCTGCCTTATGAGTCAGCCTCCACCTTCTGCTGCCAGGAGCTGATGAGGTGGAAACAGTCATGGAGCCTTCGTGTTGCCCTGTGGCCCCGGGACCAGTGCTTGCCTTGTCACTCTGCACTGAACCTCGTGGTGTGATTTTGCTTCCCTCCCTCGAGATTGCAGAATGTCCTGGATGGGTCTCATGTCCCTGCAGTGGAAAGTACAGGCCGGGAGAGTGAGCTTAGTGCTTCTTGACAGCATCAAGGCCATGCTGGCATCTCTGTGCATTTCCACCTGGAACTTGGCCACACGGAACCACTGCAGGTCCCCTGAACCCAGACAAAACTCTTTCCATCCATGACCTTGAGCATTTGGTTCCTTTCATTCCCTAAAGCCTTCCCTGACCTCTCAGGGCTAGGGTTGGTCCCTGCTGTGGTCTTCCTCTGTGCCCTCATGTATGTCTATCAGAGCTGCCAGCACCTCACCTTCTGTCAGGTACTGCTTTGCTCGTTTTTCTCCTTTGTGACAACACGTGGTCAGAACTGTGTTTGTTGACGGGATGGATGATTGATGCCATGTCTCTGTGGGTTTTGCCCTCGGCACTTTACCTTCTCTTCTCTACTAGCTGAAACATACTTAGGGCAAGTGACAAAGATGGGGGTTTGGATCCAGCTTCCCGTGGCATCTGCTGGGGCTTCTCTGTGGCTCTTATGTCTGTCTCCCTGCATCACTCTCTGGCTCCCTGGGTTGGAAAATAGGTCTGAAGTCCAGTTGGAATAGGGGCCTTGTCCTGACCAGACTGTAGGAAGTCCCTGATGTTTTTCAGTCACGTCCTGTGTCCCTGTCTCACTGTCGCTTCATTTGCTGCTTGTCTAGGTGACCACTTCCTCCCCCTGTGAGCCAGTGGATCACACAGGATAGAGAAAACTGGAGGTGTTCAGCCCAGAGGAAATGTGCAAGGGTCACTTGTCCACAGCCTCTGTCATTTCTTCCCTTCTTCCTAAAGACACTGCTCCCAATTCTGTGTTTCTCTTCCATGGAGTTCTCCAGCCTGACACATTTCCCCCCTTGCTAGTCTGTAACCTGGTCCCTCTAGGAAGCCCTAGGGATGTTTGGTGGCCTACTTTTCTTTCCTTCCTTTGACTTCCCAGGCCAGCAGAGCAGGATCACAGAAGTCAGAATTAGGGGTCTTCCAAGCATTGGTCCCCACCCTTTCCCATGTAGCTATGGGAAGGCCAGGGGGAAGCCTGCATAGCTTCTGGCTTGGGTTCTGTTTGGTTTTTCTTTTTTCACCTTTACTTTTTTTATATTTATGTAGTTTTAATTGAAGGATAATTGCTTTACAACATTGCATTAGTTTCTGCCATACGTCAACATGCATCAGTCATAGGTACACATATGTCCGCTGTCTCTGGAGCCTCCCTCCCATCTCCCACCCCTTCCCAGCCCTCTAGGTTGGCACAGAGCCCCAGCTTGAGTTCCCTGAGTCATACAACAAATTCCCATTGGCTATCTGTTTTACATATGGCAGTGTATGTGCCTCCATGCTAGTCTCTCCATCCGTCCCCCTCTCCTTCCTCCCCTCTTCCCGTGTCCGTCAGTCTGTCCTCTATGTCTGCGTCTCCACTGCTGCCCAGCAGATAGGCTAATCAGTACCATCTTTCTACAGCCCATGTATATGCGTTACTACATGATGTTTGGTTTTCTTTTTCTGGCTTACTTCACTCAGTATAATAGCCTCTAGGTTCATCCACCTCATTAAAACTGACTCAAATGCGTCACCTTTACTTTTTGTTTTAATTGAAGTATAGTTAATTTACAGTGTCGTGCAAGTTTATGGTGTACAGCGAAGTAATACATCTATATATATGTATATTCTTTTCCATTCTTTTCTATTATAGTTTATTATAGAATATTAAATGTAGTTATATGTTATATAACTATATAAACATAGTTTATAGTTAAAATGCTTTTTTAATTGGATTACAATTGATTTACAATGTCATGCTAGTTTCAGGTGTACAACACATTGATTCAGCTATATTTTTATGTATATATATATATATACATACAGGGAACAATATCTTGATATAAACTAAAATGCAAAAGAATCTGAAAAAATGTATGTGTGACCTTTTAGTTTGTAGCAAGACATTGTTCCCTGTGCTATACACTAGGGCCTTATTTATCTATTAAACATTAGTTTGATTCTGCTCATCTCAAACTCCTAATTTATCCCTCCCCCACCTTGAGCTATGTTTTTTACATTGGCAGGATACACAAGTCTTGGGCCACTTTGCAAACAAAAATAACAAATGTAACTGTGAAGGTAAACAGTTACTAGCACACTCCTCCTCACTGTTGTCTGCACTAAGGATCCCTCCCAAGGCTGACAAGAGGCAGCCCGCTGGAATCAGTAGGTGGAACTTGGATGGGGACAGCACATTTTCTATCTTGATGTTCTACCAGGGTCTGTGGGAGTGATGACAAGAATTTCCTTCTGGCTCTCTGAGTTCGTGGCTCTCTGAGGCCAGGGACAAGGCAGTTAATCTCCTAGAGCCTCACTTACCTCATCCTTACAAGGTGGGTGTCCCAGGAGTGGCCATCTCAAAGGGCTTCTGTTATAGTTGTTCAGTCACTCAGTTGTGTCTGACTCTTTGTGGAGTCTTACCACCCAATGTGCCATCTGGTGATATCAGTTCTAGGCAAGTAGGTGCTCCAATCCCATCTTTCCTTCGAGGTGCTTGTCTTTAGAATTTGAGTTAATTCTTTAACCAGAGTCCTCAGTTTTCTTATGGGTGCAAGGGAAGTAGTGAATTTGCCCAATGTTCTGCTTTTTTCTTGTTGTAAGGTGGGGAGTGATGTTTTCCCAGCTTTTCACATCCGAAGTGGAAGTCAGAAGTCCATCTTTACTTTTTTCATTTTTTTTTTCCCTTTGTTTAATTTTTTATTTTTATTTATTTTTATTTTTTTTATTTTTTTTAATTTTTTTATTAGTTGGAGGCTAATTACTTCACAACATTTCAGTGGGTTTTGTCATACATTGATATGAATCAGCCATAGATTTACACTTATTCCCCATCCCGATCCCCCCTCCCATCTCCCTCTCCACCCGATTCCTCTGGGTTTTCCCAGTGCACCAGGCCAGAGCACTTGTCTCATGCATCCCACCTGGGCTGGTGATCTGTTTCACCATAGATAGTATACATGCTGTTCTTTTGAAACATCCCACCCTCACCTTCTCCCACAGAGTCCAAAAGTCTGTTCTGTATTTCTGTGTCTCTTTTTCTGTTTT